>NC_141697.1:1133905387-1135165640 GCF_964263255.1 Lissotriton vulgaris
CCCAAGACTTTAGTCAACAAAGTTCTCCTTTCCTTCTCGATTCTTTCACTGCAATGTGCATAGACTTTTACCACCAATATCCACCTTAAGTTCCCATTTCTCACTTTAATGTGCTCATATTCTACCAAAGACCGTAATCGACCAAGTTCTCCTCCTTGGTCAGTCATTGATCTGTGAATCTGAAACCCATCGGGAAGGGGGAGGGGGATTAGTGGAGGTGGTGTTCACCAGCATTACCCTAAGAACGTTTTTCAGTTTCTTAGAGCTTGGCACTCTTACTTGTGTTGGAGCTGAAGTTGGTTCGGTGAATCGCCACTCAGGAGCTCTTGAGTGCAACTGATCTCTTTCGATGACTGCTTTGATTTCCTGGGGGTGTGTCTTTTTATAGAGAGGCCATCCCCAGGCTGGAAAGGGATCCTGAGAAATTAAAGATGGCCACCAGAGTGCCATCAAGACCGAGGGTAGACCTCGAGCAGGCCCTCTCTGACCATTCCAAAATTTTGCAAGTCGCACCGTGGGCCCTGCGAACTCAATTCTAGGCCTAACGTAGGTCTCATTAGTTTCATCACCTAGTCCTCCTTGCAGATTGGAGTCACATTGGTCAGGGTGGTCTCTTTTTTCTCCGCGCAACCAACTCCAACTTCCAGACGAGTCCTGTGCCTTCTTGGACTCCTGTCAGTGTACCCTCCTGACACTTAAGGAGCGCTTGTCTATTGGATGTCTGCTGTGTGTGCAAAATCAGTGGAAGCAAATTATGCTCATATAAAATAAGTCTTTCACCTACTATAAGCCTATATATCTATATCCACATCCACAAGAAAGGTTAAACTCAGGCGAAAGCATACTCACAAACCGGTTAAAATTATTTATTGTGGATTACAGCAAAGTCAGCAACATACACCGAATCTTTTTCAAAAGACCTAATGCTTTTCAGACTTCCCCAGTTCTTGCTCACAGGCCAAATGCATAGCAGAGTAATTGCAGACACCTTTCCACCCTGTTAAAATACCAGTTCTTCCCTGAAGTAGGCCTCTTAAGTGCGTGTCTGTAATCGTAGTTCTGCACATTTCATTCTATCCCAAATGGGTTTGCTGGACCCAAACAAGATAAAAACACCGTTAATCACCATCCATTGGGCAAATCCAATGTAAGATTACTTGGTTTGCTGGAAATGTCCCGAACCCGTTGTTCCAAATGTGACAAAATATGAAGTCACAACAGACCTGCTCCTTCATGCAGTGCCTGGCAAGGACTTACTCTGGGCATAGTTAAAGGTTAACTGTAGGTCTTTTCACGTTTACCGGAGCAACTATTGTGTTCAGATCACCAATTGTGATGTTGTTTAAAATGTGTACAACACAGTTCTAACTAAGCACTCCGGGACCCCACAGTGGGACTCCAAATGGTTTTCATGTTTCTAATCTGAACAACCTTTAAACCAATTTACATTTGTCGATTGTGCCTAGTCAGCCTTAAAATCGTTTACCAAAGATAGTGGAGCCTTTTCATGTTGGACAGGGCATTGCCCTATCAAACCTTCTTTGATCCACCTCATCCCTTGAAAGAGGAAGAGTGACTCCATCACTTGAACCGCAAAAGGGACACACTTTCTAATTTGTTCATACCAGTGAACATCGGGTTAACAATTAGCTCTTTGTGGATTCTGTAGGGCCAAGGTGGGCCAGGCGGTGCTGAAACAGGCCATTTCTCCATGAATAGTCCTCTCCTTTAAGCTCTGCTGCACATCAAGAAACTGCCTTCAGAAGATCTTTTGCAGTTGCAGTATCATTCAGCAAGTGGGCACATCATAAAGTATTGTACTATATTGTCAGGAAATAGCTCCTACACAAAAATATATCCCCTACAAAGATCACATTTCCAGAAGTATGAATGACACACAGTGCGCATCTTAAGCCCCCAGAAGACCTAAGAGTGCAATCTGCTTTTGCCAAAGCTGCTACAACTGCACTGGCACGTATAGTGCCTGTCCTGGATATTTTTCAGGCACTATTTGGGCATTAGTGTGCAACTTCATGCCATGTCAAGTCTTAAAGCACCTCTATATGACAATACATTCACTTCTTTTGGTCTCTCTATCAACAAGCCGAAGTCATATCAAACACCTTTGTGGAGGCTTCCATTCTTTGAGCCATCTTGGACAGGGGGCACTGCAGGACCTTCCTTCCCCCCTGCCACTATCCATTCAGAACATTCGGGCTATGATCCTGATGTTTCATCCACGATCCTGGATCTCGATCAGAACTTCAGTGAAGCTTCTTGGCCTCCTAGCCTCCTGCATCCTCCTAGTCAGTTACACCAGGTAACACATGCAGCACCTACCAAGGGGAGGCTAGTTCAAGTTCTCACGCCCAACACCGCTGGCATGTTA
Organism: Lissotriton vulgaris; assembly: GCF_964263255.1. NCBI lineage: Eukaryota > Metazoa > Chordata > Amphibia > Caudata > Salamandridae > Lissotriton > Lissotriton vulgaris. The sequence continues at coordinate 1,133,907,777 of NC_141697.1, forward strand.
TATTGCAGCAAGCAACGCAAAGTGGGGTCCTGGTACCTGGGCCAGAAGGCTATTCACTTCTGGAGTTAGTTGGAGTGCCATGGCAGTTACCCGATTGCGAACAACCTGTTAGGTTCCCTGAATGCCAGAGAAGACTAGCTCAGCAGGTGCCATCTGGCAGATGACCAGTTGCATCTGCATCCTGAGATGGCACAGGGCACCTTCCAACAACGAGGAGATCACATAGATCTTTTTGCCACCGTTGAACATGCAATGTTGAAAGCTTTGTCTGTTGGGGCTTCTGCAAGAACACAGGACTCACATATGCCTTCCCTCAGCTGCCCTGTGTTCTGAAAAAGATCCAGAAGACCCGGGCCCTATTCATCCTTGTGGCTCCAGGTTGGGCGGAGATAGTGTGATACCTGTAACTTTAGGGCATGAACACCTGTCCTCTACTCAGGCTACCACACAACAGTGCAGGGTTTTCCACCCATGCCTTTTCAATCTACACCTACATGCTTCGAGATTGGGTGGTGACCACTGACTGCATTTTATCTGCTGCTGCTTTTAGTAGATGTATTGCTTGCCTTGAGCCGTCCTGCCACATAATACATTTATACCAGAAGCTGGGACAAATGTGTGACCTGGTGTGGCACTTATGAAACTTCTTTACAAGCAAAGCTGTCGGATATTCTTTTCTTTGTTTGATCTTTAGCCCAGCACGGCCTTGCAGTTGACCCTATTAAAGGTCATTTGTCTGCCCCCTCTGCCTTTCTATGTTAACTGGCCCAAATGACCATGTTTAAATCCTCTGTTGTGATGAGATTATGAAAGGTGTGATACACATGATCTCCCATTCAGTTTCTGAAGCCACACTGGGACCGTAACTATGCATGAATGTTTCTCATGTCAATGTCCTTCAATCTGATGCATAGTTGCAGACAGAATATTTTGACTTTGAAGACTGTCTTCCTCATTGTAATTATGTACGCTCGCTGTATGAATGAAATCCAAGCCGTTTCAGTTCAAATGCAATACACTGTTTTTCTTGGACAAGGTGGTGTTAAGGACACTGTTGCAAAAAGTCATGACTCTCTTCCACACTGGGCAATCCAATCCCCCTCTCTTCCAATGTTCATTGCTCCCAACAACCCTCAAAATAGGAGAGGAAGCTGCATTGGCTGGAAACGAAAAGGGCTTTGAGCTTTTACACCATGTGGACAATTAGTTTTTTTGTGGGTTTACCCACGACAAAAAAACGAAGAATGCAGAAATAGACCCTGTCAAGGTGGATAGTTCTCTGCATCAAGATCTGTTGTGCGCTGGACAAGAAGCAGCCCCTGTAAGTCCTTGAAAAGCCCATTCTACACGGGCTAAGGCTGCAACCATTGTCGACTCACAGAATGCTTGTCCCTGACATCTCTCAGGCTACTATGTGAGTGTCTGGGCATACACTCACAAAGCCCTACTGCTTTGACAGCCCCGTCTCGTGATGAGGGCTTTTGCTCGCTCAGTTCTAAAGGACATTTCACTTTGAGTCTGTTCCACAAACCTGGCGAGTTACTTTACTTTTATTGTCACATCAGAGATAAAAAAAACTACCAGCAAAAGCTCTCATAAACCCACAACCTACAATTTGTAAACCTTGTGTGCAATTTACATAGTAAAATGTTGGTATTCAGCACACTGGTACCAACAATTGTTCACACTCCGCTTCCGAGGATGCAGCAAGGGAAATAAAGAAACGGTCTACGTGCAGAAGTGGCACTTGTACGTGGCTCCGCTCCATCACTTTTGGAACAGAATGGAGCCACACTGGGCCACCTAGTGCCAAGCGAGAGTACTGCTGAGAAAAGTTTCCAGCTGCAGTCTCGCACCTGGGAAGTATTCTAAGATAAGGAATCTGAGTTTAGATAGTATCCACCAGAAAAAGCATTATGGAAGGTAAGTAACTTGTTTATCATGTTATTTTCTAAGTGATGGTGTTTCTTCATTAATTGACACATTTTGTAAGATGTTATTCTGATGGATACATCTGCCAGTGGATTCCTCACCTTGTGAATATCCCCTACATCCGCAACATTTGGAAAATTCTTTTGTAGCTCTTCACGCCAGAAGCATGTCACTGACTCCATAATAGGACTCCGTCGGCGTGATGACATCCGTTCCCTTTTTTCCACGTTGTCAATGCTAACGGTTTTTCTTGGGATCCTCAGTAGCTCGTTGTTACTTTGTTACTCTTGTCTTTTTCGAGTTAAATCTGGTTTCCTGTCGAAATGTCTGAGGAAATCTGGGTTCAAGCCTTGTGGGGAGTGCGGAAAGTTGATGTTCATTACGGATCCGCACATAGACTGCGTGTGGTGTTTGTCGTCGGACCACGACGTCCAAGGATGCCCCTGTTGTAAGAAGATGAACCCAAAGGCGCTTCGAGAGAGAGAGGCGAAGCTGCTTGTTGCGAAGTTGAAGGGGAAGAAAGGTAAGAGACGTTTGAGGTCCCGCTCGAGGTCAGCTTTGAGTTAGTCTTCGGGCATTCGTTAGCAGCACTCCCCAACCCCCCCCCCCCCCCCCCCCCCTCCCTGCCCCCCCCCTACCCCCAGCGCCTTGAGACCCTCCGGGTAAGTAGTGCGCTATATAAATGCCTGTGATTGATTGATTGATTGATTGATTGGGTCTTCGGGCATGCTTCTCGATCCAAGAAGAAGCATAAGAAGAAGCAGCATGGGTCTCGACGTCATTCCAAGAGCGAGTCTGATCCGAAGTTGAAGTCTCCAAAACGTCGACATTGGAAGGACTATGTGTCTCCTTCACCTATTGCATCGAATCCGGAAGGTGAGCCTTCTCCTTTGGAGTTTCCGGAGCAGTCTCCGGCTCCGGCAACGAATCCAACGCCGACGCACTCTCCACCTCGTGAGAAGGAAGATGCTCCATTGCCTGAAGGGTCTTCGACTCCAGTACATCATCCATCGGATCCGATTGACCCGATACCTGCTGTAGCGAGACAGGAGGAGAATCTAGGTTCTTATCCACCCTTTCCAGGCCCGGGTCAAGACCCGACGCATTATCTGAATGCAATGTATGGGGTCTTTTCAAGAGCCATGTACCCCTCTGGAGCACCATCTGGTCCCATGGGTCCAATGACCTTCAATCTGGGCATCCCTCAGACATATCCACCTGTGCCGTTTATGACTTTTATGCCGGCGACGCCGTCTTGGCATTTCTCGGCACCGAGGTCATCGACGCTGAGTACGGTACTGTAAAAGAATATCTTTCCCTATATTCTTTTACAGTACTTTGTGAAGCATACACATCTGGTACTGAATGTGAGTAAATTCACATATATAATTCACACTTCGAGCCTTTAAAAATAGATAACACAAATCACAAGAACATAAGTCACGTTCACTACAGTTGCAACATCACACCAACACGACTGCATGATGCATATCATTTCAAAGTGCATGTTATCAAGCACTGATAAATGCGTAGGCAACATATTGAATATGTCCATTTGTTTCAATGCATTATGGTTTAATTTGTAGATTGTTTCTCCCTGATGAAGAGCGTTCACGCTCGAAATGCATTGGTGTATCATGTACCAAAAGCTTTTTGAGAATGTAATATACAGAGAAGAATGAATATTTGAAATGAAAATAATTTCAACAGAACAAATAAAATATTAAAGAACTGTAAGGAGTGTTGTCCTAAATTCCAATATGAACCTCTAAGGTTGATTTAAATGGTGTGCCCAGAGGGGAATGCAACCAAGATCCTTGGTAGCACAATTTGCGTTTAAATTCCTTACTGACCCACCCAACCTCCCTGTTCTGCGAACCGATATCTAGGGTTAAGGACTTTCTCTGTCAGGGCCCTAGTTTTATGGCACCAGTGTCGGTTTTTTGCATGGCTCTGCGTTCCTGGCGTGGAAAGCTATGTACAGAACGGACGTCAGCGCGCGAGGGCGACGTCTAAGTACTCCAGCGACGTCATTCCCCTGATCAAACGCCGCCGACTGACGCGGAGCCGCAAGACGACGCCTACCGACGCGCAGACGAAACCTGACCTGACAAAAACTTTCCGGATCCAGTCTGACGCCTGGGGATATTTTAAGGTTAGGAATCGAACACTAACTAATGTTTCTTACAGATATATAGTTACCGAAGGTAAGTAACTTGTGTCTTAATGTGATGCTCAAACTTGACTAATCTAAAATGAAGTGTATAGTCTTCTTGTATGCCCAATAAGGAGATTCCTCTAAGATACTGTAAAAGAACATTTTAAAGTCATGATAGAACTTCATTTTGTATACCAATCCATTCTTTAGGATTTTAGCTATTGGATGTATCGGAAGTTTGTATCTGGTGTCACACAGCTTTGTGTATGGGAAACTCATTTCAAAGGTGTGTTGTCTTGCAGTTTCACAGTTGTAAAACTTACTTTTATACCAAAAGTTATGAGTTTGAAAACATTTTTTATGACTGCAGCTGCTGATCTGAGATGTAAAACGTGTCGATAGTTGAAAAACCTCTGCAAGATAGAGGTAAATGTAGTACAGTTTTTTTTACCATTGAAACGTGTGCACAGTAACACTTTTGCAATCCGTAATTAGTAATGACGTGTGTTCTCTGGTTTCAGACTGAAATGGCTGCCAAGGTTGATAAGATGCGGCAGAGTATCCTGGAGGGCTTGAATTTCTCCAGGCAGCACCATCCGCTTCCTTTCCCGCCTCCACCTCCCATGCCTTTTTATCCCACTGCAATGTATCCCCGACCTTTCGGGCCATTGCCACCTCCACCAGGCAGAGGAAGAGGTTTCCCTGGTGAGTGCCCGTTTGATCAGAGTCCACAGTGTGACTTAGGTATATCACGTTAGTAATCTGAAGCTTAAGTGGTACAATCAATTGATTATCAGACAGGTTTATTCTCCTCCAAACTGCAGGTAGCAAGAATTAAAGATTATACTTTAGGTTGATTTTAGCTTCTTAAACACAGCTAACTAACTAGCATCACTTCATAAGGTTTACTTACAGCTATGTATTTTTCACATATATATGTAACTGCTCTTTACTCTCTAGGGCAATAAAGACCCTAGGAGCCCCGTCATGCAAAGGGGGCAATGCTCTTAAAAAAAACAGGACTAGGTGAAGGTAAGCCTAATGGTTTGGGACAAGCTACTTGTTTTGTCCAACTACCCCATAAGGTTTTATGGTGTAAAGGGACTTTGTTTAGTGTAAAGGTAACATAGTTGATTGTTAATCAGAAACACTGAATATATTGCTTTTCCCAGTAAAACCTTTCTTGACACATTACAAAATGTAAAAACTTTAATATTGTGCAAACTATAAATTAACTTAGCCAGTTTTTCGGAGCAGTCATAACTTATTGTATAACACTACAGACACTGTTATAATTTGGTAAAATATAGCAGTTTTCAATTCCAGAATGTGCTTTATGATATCTCGTCTCAGCAAGAAAAAATTGGCAATTCGGGATGCCTATACTGCGAATTAGCAGTCTTGATATATGCATGGACATTAGTTGTGCTTGCTACATTGTTAATTTATTTTATCATTGTGAAATAGTTATATTGTCTTGTGCAAAATAGTTAAGGCATTCACTTTGTGCTTTGTTGTAACTTCAGCCATTAATGGTGTATGTATACTGAAGAGTTGTGAATCCTTATATTTTGTCAAATTAATTAGCAACACTCTACACAAAACGTTTGTGTGGGGACATGTTTAAAGTGTATGATAACGTGTATATAGCTCAGTATCACATTGAGCGATTCTTCTCTAAATATTCAGTGGTTTGCTTTTCCAGCATTTAATTTTTTATATAGATTCACATGCTTGTATATTATCCTCTCATTAAAGTGGGAGCTCCATGATAATCTTTATACAGCAGTAACAAGAGAAAAGAGAATCATGTCAATGAGGTGATAGTACACCGAACTCCAATTGCCCAGAGGACACCATACCACAGATCTTTTACGGCACACCATATAAAAGAGGCCCCAGAGCATTACATTGTCTTTTGATATTCATCTTGAGTTTTTCTCTCAAAACAATTACTCTCCGGGAATTTGTTCCCATACATTGGCGTATTTCAACCAAGAAATATTATTTTCTATAACACCAGAATGTTGCTGGCTGCCAAAAAGGCCAAAGAAACGGACCATCTCCCTAGGGATCGTGCTCTGTATTAAAATCTGTTACTCATTGGCGAAGGAGGAGAGGGGTTGCATGCTCATTCCAAAAGATCAAAGTCTGCGACCAGTGCTTTAGCAAGCGAAATCCCGGTTCTGGATATCTTCCAGGCAGTAACGTGGTCCTCTCTGCACACATTTACGAAGCACTACTACCTGAACAGTCAGGTCCGTCGGGGCGAGCACTTTGCCCATTCTGTCCTGCGGGATTATTTTTTTTGCAGGCTCTCCAGAGAGGTATTGCTTAGGTATCTATTCTACGGTAAGGACTCTGTTGCTAGAAGTCTCTATTTGATCAACAAGTTACTTGCCTTCTCTAACGCCTTACCTGGTAGAGACTCTATCTAGTCGCAGATTGTTTACCGACTCACACATCCTCCCCACTGTGAAAATGTATTTCTAGGGGCAGGGCTGTTCCCCTTTCAGGCCCCTAGTTTTACACTAGTGGTCAGTATTCCTCGTAGCTCCACCCTCCTGGTGTTGAAAGTTGTGAAAAGAAAGTGACTTCAGAGCGCTGGCGTGCTGCCTAATAAAGCAATGCCACCTACTGGTGCACAGAAGTATTGCTCACAAAAAAATTCTGGATCCAGTCTGATGCCTGGGAATAATTCCAAGGTAAGGAATCTGCGGCTAGATAGACTTTACAAGATAAGACATTACCGAAGGTAAGCAACTTGTTCATTATGCCTAGAGAAAGTAAATCTCTTAAAATCACTTCTAGTATGATGCCATCAGCTGTCCCTTTAACCCCCTATTGCTTCCCAAAGATGTGCCTGTTACAAGAGGAGCTTGACTTGCGTTTGCAGATTGCAGGTCCCTTCTACAGCCTCATTGACCGGAGGGAGACAGAGTAGGTGCCTGAATGCAGGAGGTAACCAGAGCACAAAGTTGCTAGGATACCGATACCCCTCCGAATCCATGGGGCCCAGTTAGGTCTCATAAAAAAGAACCACGTGTTTTTGGAACAAAATACGTAGGTATAAATGCATGCACTTAGTAGAGTTTGCTGCAGTTGAAAGACTTTCTTTTGTAAATATCTCAGTGACAGAGTTAAGGAGTGGCGAACACAGGGCTGGTCCCTGTGTAGTCCCGAAGAAGTGCTTGGGGTATGCACGAAACATGTCGACTTAGGAGTTGATAGGTACATCTGGACACATTAAGTTTAGTACAGCCTATCTCCCCACCCCGTTTTTAATACTACCACCTAGAGGTCAGAATAAAGTTTATTAGTAACCTACTGGGCAGGTATTTTTTAACTCATCACATAGTCCACTCCCCACAAATACACATGCACCACACATAGTCCATTAAGTGCTCCTACGTAATCTCGCAAGTCGTAGCACGCCCCAGCCCGTAGAGGACTGGGATGGCCCCAATGATGAAGCATGTCACCGTGGGGCAACCCCGGTGAGTGAGGGGACACCTAAAAAAGGAACAATTTTTCCTTTTTATACATTATACACAATCCCAACAGCCAACCCCATTGAGTATTGGCTGTCTTTTCCTCTAGCAAGGCTCTCGGGTATCTGGAAACAGAAACCTTTTTTGTTTTTCATTGAGGCCATGCCCAGAATTAGTCAGGACCGAAGATGGTAAGCCTTAAAGTACAATACTTTATTTTATTTCTGTTCAGCACAGTGAACACAGATGCATGTAAACACCCAAGGTCGATGGTCTCCAAAGACATCTACAAACGATATCTATGTTAAGAAGCTCAGAACTATCTAATGATGCCTGCAGAACCTCCTGCTGAAACTCAAGGGAGCAGGTGTTCTCACTCAAACAGAAAGTGTAATAGTCATGTTTTTTTTAAACAACTAGGGAACGAGATCACAAGCACTGTCAAAGGAGAGCCCATTGCTATTGACGCCTTTTTGTCATCCACAGTGAATGGAAGAAGTTGAACGGTACCAGAGTATCATGAATCAGAACTCAATGACAAGTGTTTATAAAAAGTTGTTCAGAGCCTCGGGGAATCCCTACCTAGATCTCTTCAGGACTCATGCCTACAAATGGCGAATTCTGTGCAAGCACAACTCACTAGAAATTGTTGTTAGAATGTTATATCTGAAAGAAACACGTTAGTGTTAGATTCCTTACCTTAGAATATCCCCAGGCGTCAGTCTGGATCCGGAAACTTTTGCGTAGCAGTACCCCTGCGCGTCGGTAGGCGTCGTCTGCAGGCGTCCCCTGCGGCTCCGCGTCCGTCGTCGGCGTCGTGCGCCGTGATGACGGCGCTGGAGTATATAGACGCCGCCTCAGCGCGCTGACGTCAGTTCTTCTTTTTTCCGCGCCAGCAAGCGCAGATCTGAAGAGCAGTACTCCGGTCTTTTGACCAACTTTGTTCAACTCTATATCCTTTTTGGTGCCTGGTAGGATGCCCGGTTTCAAGAATTGTGACGGGTGTGACCGCACGATGTCGGTCACGGACCATCACCGACTCTGTCTCCGGTGCCTGGGCCCCGACCACGACGTGGACGCCTGCGTCGACTGCCGGGCTCTCACTAACAAGGCTAGACGGGAGCGGTCCCGCAAGCTGCTTGAGCTCCGGGTGTCGGCCCCGCGTCGGGAGCTGTCTCGGTCCGGCCGGAGGTCCAGGGAGCGTTCGAGGCAGCGGTCGCGGAGCCGCGCCGAGCGCTCCGGAAGTAGTCACCATTCGTCGGGCTCATCAGGTAAGAAACACAAGAAGTCGGGGCGTCGTCATCGTACCCCCGACGCTCGCGCAACGCGGCCGGGGGTTCGGGTGACCCCAACTCCGCTGCTCCGCGAGAGTCGCCGGCGCGGCCTGCCCCATACCCTCCGGTCCCTGGGCACGGTGCGACGCCTGAGGAGATTGAGGAGTTCCTCATGGCCATGAGGGCGCTCAGTTCTCCGACGGGGCCTACGGCGCCTTCGGGCCCAGTGCTGCCGTCCGAGGACCCTAGCGGGTCGGGTGTCCCTGGCTCGACGCCATCGGGTGCTCCGGCCCCGGTGCCGCCGACGGCTCCGACCCCGGCGCCGCAAGGGCCTTCGGGCTCGACGCCGGCTGGCCTGCCGGCTGGTTCGGCGCCGATTCCATCGGGGTTACCCCCGACGCCGCCCCCGCGCGGCGCCGGTTCTCCTGTGCCGCCCCCGCGCGGCGCCGGCTCCGGGCGGCGCCGTCCCCATTCCTTCCCCGAATCCGGACGCGGAGTCGGGCCGGCGTCGATCGACGCCGGGCTCGACGCCGATGGGGCCTGTGAACCCCGAGGAGCCAGTCTACATCGTTGACTCCGAGTATGGAGATGATGAAGAGTACGGGGAAGGTTGGGAGGGGTCTGAGGACCCTCTGTCACGTGAGTGCCAGTATGACCCGGACTGGACAGGTTATTTGGGGGATGCCAGTGGTCTGGACGACTCTCCTAACCCTGGTTTTATCTCTCCTCCTTCTGTGGAGTCGGTGGAGGGAGCTGCATATTCAGTGGGGCTGATGAGGGCTGCCAAGGCCTTACACCTTGAGCTCCCCGTCGCGGCCGTGAGGCCTAACATCCTCACTGAGGTCTTCAAACCGCAGTCATGCCCACAGGAGCCTCTGCTGCCGTTTAACGAAGCCTTGTCAGACGTTCTGTTGGGCACGTGGTCCAGGCCCGCTTCAGGTTCGCCGGTAGATCGGAACGTGGCCAGACGCCACCGTCCTTGTCCGGACGACCCCAAATTCCTGTCCGCCCATCCCACTCCCGAGAATCTGGTGATCCAGGCCTCTACCTCCCAGACCGCATTCCCGTCGGCCCCGCCCGATCGGGAATCCAAGAGGTATGACCAGTATGGCAAGAAGGTCTTCTCGTCCCTGAGTCTGGGACTGCGGTCTTGCAACACCGCATGCCTCTTGGGCCGCTACACCCACTCTGTGTGGGACACGGTCGCGGAAGTGCTGCCTGAATGCCCCATGGAGGTGCGGGCGAAGCTCGGCAAGGCTGTGGCTGAGGGCTGAGACGCAGCTAAATATTCCATACGGTGTGGTCTTGATACGACCGACTCGCTGGGCAGAGCTATGTCGACGACGGTGGCGATTAGTCGCCACGCCTGGCTGAGATCCGCCAACTTTTCGGCAGACGTCCAGAATACCTTGATGGACATGCCGTTCGATGGCTGTCGCCTCTTTGGTGACAAGGCGGACCACGCGCTGGAACGCTTCAAGGACTCCAGGGTCACGGCCAAGTCCTTGGGTCTTTCGACCCAGCGCCAGCAAACGGGTTCGTTTCTCCCCTTTCGTGGCCAAGGAAGGGGCGTCCCCACACGCGCTGCCAGCCACGCACCGCAACAATCCTTTCAACGCGGTGGCGGCCGTGGAAACCGCCGTGGAGGCGGTCGGGGTCAGCGGCGGGGTCAGGCCACACCTCCCCCCGCAGCATCTGCCTCCAAATCCTCCTAGTCCGTGCTTTCGGCCCCATGTGACGCCGGTGGGTGGCAGGGTTCGCCATCACCACGCTTACTGGCGCACAATTACATCGGACAGGTGGGTGCTGCAACTCGTCCTGCCATGCCACCGCAGAACCACCGTGTGTCGGGGGACCACTTGACACTTCTGCAGGAGGAAGTTACGGCCCTCTTGGCCAAGGGGGCCATCGAGCGCGTTCCTGGGCCAGAAGTAGGGCGTGGTTGCTATTCCCACTACTTTCTGGTACCCAAGAAGGACAAGGGGGGCCTACGTCCTATCTTGGATCTAAGGAACGTCAACGGCTTCCTCCGGAAGGAGAAGTTCAAGATGTTGACGTTAGCTCAGGTCTTGGCTGCTCTAGACCCACAAGACTGGATGGTAGCGTTGGACTTGCAGGATGCGTATTTTCACATCCCCGTCCTGCCGGCCCACCGGCGTTACCTGCGGTTCACGGTAGGCCAGGAGCACTTTCAGTTTATCGTGCTCCCCTTCGGCCTTACCAGCGCCCCACGGGTGTTCACAAAGGTGATGGCGGTGGTCGCCGCCCATCTGCGCAGGTTAGGGGTTTCAGTCTTCCCCTACCTAGACGACTGGTTGTTGAAGGCGGGCTCGCCCCAGACAGTCGTCCACCACCTTCAGATGACGGCAGACCTCTTGCACGACCTGGGGTTCTCCATCAATGTGCCGAAATCACACCTGTGTCCCTCTCGAAAGCTCCTTTTCATCGGAGCAGTTCTGGACTCTGCGCAGTTTCGGGTTTATCCTCCGGAACGGCGGGTCCGGGATATACAGGCTTTGATTCCCATCTTTCAGCCGCTATCCCGGGTTTCGGTCAGGTTGACGCTGCGGCTGCTGGGACTGATGGCTTCCTGCATCCTTCTGGTGCATCACGCCCGGTGGCGGATGCGGGCTCTGCAGTGGGACCTGAAATTTCAGTGGGCCCAGCATCAGGGCAACTTGTCCGACCACGTCTTGATCTCGGAGGGCACTGCGAGACAACTGCAGTGGTGGCTTACGGACCGCGATTGGGTCAGAGGCAGATCCCTCTCCCTTCCCCAACCGGAGCACGTTGTCGTGACGGACGCGTCCCTCCAGGGCTGGGGTGGCCACTTGGGAGAGGCAGAGATCAGAGGCATCTGGTCTCCGGCGGAGTCCCGGCTCCATATCAACCTGTTGGAGCTGCGGGCGATTCGTCTAGCACTGAAGGCATTCCTCCCCTTTGTCAACGGGAGTGTAGTGCAAGTGTTCACCGACAACACCACCGCCATGTGGTACTGCAACAAACAAGGCGGAGTGGGGTCGTGGACCCTTTGCCAGGAGGCTCTGCGCCTCTGGCAGTGGCTGGAACGTCAGGGCGTGACTTTGACGGTTCAACACCTGGCAGGTTCTCTGAACGCCAGGGCGGACGAACTCAGCCGTCGGTGCTCGATGGATCACGAATGGCATCTGAACTCGGACGTGGCGCAAGGCCTCTTTCAGCAGTGGGGAGAGCCTTGGTTAGATCTATTCACCACAGAAGAGAACGCGCAATGTCATCAGTTCTGCGCGTTGGAGTTTCCAAGACGGCACTCGCACGGCGACGCCTTTCGGCGCGAGTGGAGTTGCGGTCTGTTATACGCCTTTCCGCCTATACCACTTCTGCCCAGAGTGCTGAAGAAGATCAGGCGCGACCGGGCCCAAGTTATCCTTGTGGCTCCGGACTGGGCTCGAAGGTACTGGTATCCCGAGCTACTCAGCATGTCAGTCGGTCCCCCGATCCGCCTGCCCCTTCAGGAGGACCTTCTGTCGCAGCAGCAGGGGACGGTCCTCCACCCGAACCTGTCCAGTCTCCACCTCCATGCTTGGAGATTGAGCGGCGGCAGTTGAGGCCATTTGACTTGCCTCCTGAAGTCTGTGATGTTATTCTGGCAGCCAGGCGTCCCTCCACTAAGTCGGTATACGCCTGTCGGTGAAACAGATTTGTGGCATGGTGCACAGCAAAGGCTGTGGATCCTCTTTCTGCCCCTCTTTCAGAGGTTCTTCTGTTTCTTCTTTCTCTTGCCCAGCAGGGCTCTGCTCTGGGCACTATCAAGGGCTACCTTTCTGCCCTTTCAGCCTTTCTAAGGCTTCCTGATCAGCCTTCTTTGTTCAAGTCCCCGATTGTTACGAGATTCTTGAAGGGCATCACACACATGTATCCACCTGTTCCGTTTGTGATGCCTCAGTGGGACTTGAACCTGGTTCTAACCTTTTTGATGTGTGCTCCCTTTGAGCCCCTTCATTCTTGTCCTCTCCGTCTCCTGAGTTTAAAGACGGCTTTCCTGGTTGCCATCACCTCTGCCAGGAGAGTGAGTGAGCTCCAGGCTCTTTCTGTCCAACCTCCTTTGCTGTCCATTCATCCTGACAAGGTGGTTCTAAGGACTAGACCTTCTTTCCTGCCCAAAGTAGTTTCTGCTTTTCACATCGGGCAGTCCATCACCCTACCCTCCTTCTTCCCGCCTCCGCATCCTTCAAAGGATGAAGAGCGGCTCCATCGTCTGGACCCAAAACGTGCGCTTTCATTTTATATGGATCGCACACGCCAGTTCCGGGTGGATGACCAACTGTTTGTTGGCTACGTGGGTGCGAAGAAGGGACGGGCGGTGTGTAAACGTACCATCTCTCGGGAGGTCGTTCTGTGCATCAAAGCGTGCTACTCTTTGGCTCGGAAGGAGCCTCCTGTTGGGCTGAGGGCCCGGCTGCTACTACTGCCCTAGGCCGGGGAGTCCCTTTGCAGGACATTTGTCAGGCGGCTACGTGGGCCTCGCTGCACACCTTTGCGAGGCACTACTGCCTGGACAGTCAAGTCCGGAGGGATGGCTTCTTTGGCCGTTCTGTCCTCCAGGACTTTCTGGTGTAGGAATGTATTGGTTCGCAGACCCACCACCGGGGTTGGTATTGCTGGGGTATCTATTCTAAGGTAAGGAATCTAACACTAATGTGTTTCTTTCAGATGAACAAGTTACTTACCTTCGGTAACGATATATCTGTAAGAAACATTAGTTAGTGTTAGATTCCTTACCGAACCCACCAATCATCCCCGTTCTGCGAACTGATACCTAGGGTTAAGGACATCCCTTTCAGGGCCCTAGTTTCAAATGGCACCAGTGTTGGTTCTCTCATGGCTCTGCGTTTTCTGGCGCGGAAAAGCTGTGTACAAAGAACTGACGTCAGCGCGCGGAGGCGGCGTCTATATACTCCAGCGACGTCGGACGCGGAGCCGCAGGGGACACCTGCAGACGACGCCTACCGACGCGCAGGGGTACTGCTACTCAAAAGTTTCCGGATCCAGACTGACGCCTGGGGATATTCTAAGGTAAGGAATCTAACTCTAACTAATGTTTCTTACAGATATATCGTTACCGAAGGTAAGTAACTTGTTCTTCAATAACTTGGTCCGGGTCCGGTGCAAAAGCTTTTAAACTGGATTTGGCCCTTAATGATGTAAAGTGGCACTAGTTTAAAAATAAGTAATTACTATGTTTTTCCTTTATTATTATTATTATTATTATTAATTGAGTTTTGTAGAGCGCAAACAACCCGGAGGCCTCGTAGCGCTGTGTATAGTCAGACTATTATAAGGTGAAGAGAATTAGATGAACAGGTAGGTTTTCAATTCCTTCCGAAATTTTAGAAGGCTGGGTTCACTACGAAGGGAGATGGGCAAGGAATTCCATGCCTTTGCGGCATTCCAAGAGAAGGAACGCCAGCCCCATCTGGTGCGTCTGATCTTATTAACAGTAGCCAGGAAAGCTGTGCTAGATCGCAGCGCTCTATGGGGAAGGTAGGGGTTTGCTAGGGAGCAAATCATAGTTGGAGCGGTCTTCCACATGGCTTTGTGCATAATACACATGGATTTGAACAGCACTCTGGCCTTAATGGGAAGCCAGTGCAATTTCCTCAGGGCCGCTGTGCCTGATTCCCGTTGATTAAGGCATAGTAAAAGGCGGGCTGCAGCGTTTTGGGTCACCTGCATCTTCCTTATTGTGGAGGTGGGAGCCCCTAAATATAGGGAGTTCCCATAGTCCCACCGGGACAAGATAATGGCTTGCACCATTATTCTACGGGCTTCGAAGGGGAGAAGTGGTAGCACTATCCTCAGCATGCGCATGAGCCCAAAACAGGTGGCGGACAGAGTGGTAGCTTGTTGCAAAAAGCTAAGGTTAGCGTCCAGCCAGATGCCCAAACTTTTTATATGGGGCTTTGGTTGGACCGGGGGGCCCATACACGGGGGCCAGTCCATCATAGGACTGGGGATGGTTGGATTGCCTAACATCATGAGCTCCGTTTTCTCGCCATTTAATTTCAAATGCGAGGCAGCCATCCACTGGGCGACCGCTACCAGACAATTGCTTAGATTCGAAGGGGAAGAGTCAGATTGATTCATAGATACAACTAATTGTGTATCGTCGGCGTAGGTCACTATGTCAAGGCCGAACGAGTGCACTAGATCAGCAAGAGGCTGCATATAAATATTAAAAAGGGTAGGGCTCAAGGCAGAGCCCTGGGGCACGCCTTGGTCCAGGGGCCAAATTTTTGAGTGCGTGGTGCCCTCAACAACCTCGAAGGAGCGATTCTCCAAAAAAGACTGAAGCCAGTGCATGGCCTTCCCAGAAATTCCCATTTGGCAGAGGCGGTGAAGGAGGATGCTGGTGTTGACAGTGTCGAAGGCGGCACTAAGGTCGAGCAACAAAATTGCTGTAGTGCCGCCTTGATCCATTTGTTTCCTGGCCAGCTCAGTTACCGCCAAAAGAGCCGCCTCAGTTCCCAACTTGGGACGGAAACCAGCTTGGGAATCATGAAGTAGATGATAATTTTCTAAGAATTGGGTAATGGACGCGTTAATGTGTTTTTCTAAAAGTTTGCTGACCCACGGAAGAAGAGAAATAGGTCGGTAGTTGGCCATCTTCTCCGGGTCCAAGGTAGGCTTTTTCAGTAGTGCCCTGACTTGGGCACGTTTCCAGGCAGTGGGCACTGAACCTGTGGTAATAGAGGCGTTCAGAATATTAAGAATAACAGGTTGGATGGTGTCCTTGACTTTTACTAGCTGACAGGGGGGGGCAGGATCCGTGGGAGACCCAGATTTGATTTTCAGCATGAGGGCCCCAAGCGAGTCCTCATCCAGCAACGGAAACTCATCTAGTTTGTGAGTCACGGTGCTTGGTAAGGTAGTTCCTACATCCTGGATCAGATTGGGTGGATTAAAAGCAGAGGCAATTTTCTGTATTTTATTGTGAAAATATTCAGCTTGACTATCACAGCGGATCTGGGCTTTGCTAGGGTCAATGGCAGTCGGAGGGGTATCAATCAGAAATGTAGCTATCTGAAAAATTTCTCTAGATGAGTTGGAGGCAGTAGTAATTTTTTCCTCGAAGTACGAGGTTTTAGTGCATCTAATTTCTGTTTTATATTTTTTGATAGCTTCAAGATGGATGGTTTTGTCTACGTTACTGCGGGAGACCCTCCAGTTCCTTTCAAGTTTCCTACACACCCTTTTTAGTTCTTTAAGTTGGGGAGTGTACCAAGGCGAGTCCTTCGATTTGGTCTTTTCTTTGAGGGCTTTAATGGGTGCGATGGAGTCCAGGGCTGTGCACATCCAGTTAATGTAATTCTCATACTGCGATGCCGGGTCTATCTCAGTTTGGGGGGGAGCCGAGGAGAGAGAGTTGGCCCATTGATCTGGGGAAATTTTCGACCAGTCTCTCCCTTGTAGGATGGTGCGAGGGGGAGCCTGGAGTGGCATAGCTGGCATCCACTGTATAGGTATTAAATAGTGGTCCGTCCATGTAAGGGGCAGGGGGGTCCCTACCTCCAGTCTATGGTCGTTACTAAATACCCCATCTAGGAGATGGCCCTTTTCGTGTGTGGGTTCAAAGCCCTTCTGTATGATCTGGAGAGCCGCCAGACTGTCCAGGAGCGCCCTGGCCGTTGAGTTGTTAGGGTCATCTAGATGAATATTGATATCTCCTAATAGAGAAAAGTAGGGTCTGTTAACCACTGCCTCTGCAATATTAGATTGGAGTGAGTCCAGAAATTCTCCCAATTGGTTGGGGGGACGATAGATAAGGACACCGGAAAATGAGACTGTAGGTGAGAAATCCAATGTGAAAAACATACTCTCACAATTGGAAATTGCGGCCGGAGAGGTCCTACAGAGGTAGTGGTTTTTAAAAAGAATGCCTAAGCCTCCTCCTCTGCCTTCCGGTCTGTCCACCCTCTGCAAAATATATCCCAGTTGCATGATGGAAGTAATGTCAGGGTCAGACGCATCTTTTAGCCACGTCTCTGTCAAGAATATTGCGTCAGGGTTGGTCTCTTCTAACAGAAGTGACAATTGCACTGCGCGTTTAGTTAGTGATCAACAGTTTAAGAGAAACATTTTATAAGTTTTGGCAGAGTGCGATTTACCTTCATGGCTGGAAAGTAGGAACTTGCAGTGGGAACAAGTTCCGGTGGTAGTGTTGGGATGGATAGAGTGCCGACAGGTATCGTTAATTGGCGGCATTACGTTTTTTAATAAGATGGAGTCATACCGCATCGGTGTGCTGCATTCTGTTCCGCTTTGAGCAGGGGGGGTGGCCCCTGGTCCCGTCCGGTCGCGGACGGGCGCAGACGGGCTTGCCTTTGGCGCGCCTTTGGCGCGCCCGCTGCGCCCGCTCGCTGCGCGGACGGGCGGGTCTGATGTTTTTATCCACTGTAAGGGGAGGGAGGAGGGTGGGATAAGCGATCATCTAGACCGCGATCCTTCCCCTACCCAAGATGGCGCCTAAAGTCAATTCAGTGCCTAGCGCCCGATAACAGCGGCGCTCTGTCAGCTGAGCAGGAGGGGGGCCGCATTGGGCGACGCGAGTCTCACACCAAGGTAGGGCTAATTAAAATCTGTCCATTAAGATATATGCAATTTTTAAAAGCAAGTTATTCTTAGTCAATAACGAGCATAGAACAGAGAAGAATGCTAAGCAACTAAGATTTAAGAGTTACCAGGTGTTAGAAATGGGGGTCTCTAGTTGGCAGAGGTAGGTACCTTTGTCTAAATAGGGACCCTTGCTTTTAGTCCGGGTAAGGGGATACACTTCTTAAAAAAAAAAAAACTGCTCATCCCCTTGGTAGCTTGGCACGAGCAGACAGGCTTATTTCAGAGGCAGTGTGTAAAGCTTTTGTGAACATGTATAGTTATACATTGAAAACACTACAAATGGACACCACACCATTTTATAAAAATATGTATTTTTTATCTAAACCAAAATAAGACCAAACAACAAAAATCCACAATACAGTGCCAAAAATAAAGCTTTCAAACTGTAGAAATAGTTCAGTTCAATGCAAGTTGTAAATGCAACACTTTTCTCACAAAGTTCCTTGGATGTGTCACACAAACAAACAAAACGGGCCGCAGGGAAGGTGATGCGTAGGTTTCTTGCTCCCGGGGAGGTGATGCGTCGGTTCCTTACTGGAGAGGAGTTGATGCGTCAATTTCTTATTACGTAGGGAGGGGATGCGTCTGTTTCTTACTGCTTCCCCCAACGATGCCACAGACATGGCGCCATGATGCGACGATCACGGATGATGAGTGGATTCTTGCAGCCACACAGCAGGGCTTGCGTCGCGCTCGGTGCGGTAATCTCACGACTTCGGAGGTCATGACACTTGATGAGGCGAGCAGCGATTTATCAAGCCGCTGCTGAAACGATTTCTTCGGCAATGCGTGGAAAACAGGTACGGATGCATCACGCTTCTTTAATGTTGCATCGATTTTCCAGCTCCCAGCGGAAAACAGTTCTCTAGAGGTTCAAAACAGCAGCAGGCAGCTCTTGCAGATCAGATCCCCCAGCAAAGAAGTTCAGTGGAGCTGGTGGTGAACTCTTTGTGTCCCTGAGACTTCAGAGCAGGAGGCAAGCTCAGTTTCAAGCCCTTGGAGATCTTCATCAAGATGGCAAAGCAAACAGCAAATTCCTTTTCTCCTTTCCTCGGCGGCACGGAGCCACTGCAGACCAACCCCAGACAGAAAACCACACAGGGGCAGTATTCCTCCTCAGCTTCTCTGGCTCTTCTCCTTGGCAAAGTTGTTTCTTGATTCCCAGAAGTGATCTAAAAGTCTGGGGTTTGTACCCCTCTTTTTATACCCCAAAATCCTTTGTTCTCTGAAGGCAAAGTGTGTCTGTACCCAGCCAAAATCAGTTTTGTCGTCACTGGGGCAGCTTCCAGGCAGAAGGTGGAGACAGCATTGTTGAAGGCAGACAAGGTTCATTTTGGTGAAAGGAAATCTCCTCCCCCCCTATTCTAAATGCATCCCAGGTCTATTCAGCCCAGCCCTGACTCGTCAGACTTCTAGAGCCGCTACCCCTCTCCTGCCCCTGTCATCCAAAAGCCAGACATGAAATACACAACCCTAGCAGAGGCACACTGGATGGTTAGGCAAGAACATACCTACTTTCTACAAGTGGTATTTTCAAACCCAGAATGTAACAAGCATTTACAATGCAATGGTTTCGACTTTGGAAAAGTTAGAGCTATAGGCATTGTAAATGACAAAATTTGTATTTATGTGTTGGTTTTAAAAACATAAATAAATGGCATTGTCATTTACATTGCCATTAACTTAATCTCTTGCAAATGTGAGACCTATTGTACCCTACAGACGAGCTCAGCAGACAGCAATTACTACCACACACACACCCCCAGAGCCACACACACACCCCCAGAGCGACACACTCCCCCCCAGAGCCACACACACACACACCCAGAGCCACACACACACACACACCCAGAGCCACACACACACACCCAGAGCCAGACACACACACACACACACACACACACACACACACACACACACACACACACACACACACACACACACACACACACGCCCACAGCCACACACACCCACAGCCACCCCTTGTCCCTTTGTAAGCAGTCTGCTACAATTACTCTTCTTAATTCTGCCTCAGCATTTACCCAAATTCTTAGCCATGCTATAATGGGGCTCAACTTTACCTGATCTACGATGTAAGGGCTTCCCAATTTGCGGTGCGCAATTGCCGCTGGGGTACTCTGCAGGATTTTTAAAAGGGTAAACATGGGATGAAGGAAATCCGTCAAATAAGAAGCAAGCAAATGAGGGACAACAAAGACGTCCAATGAATGCAGTGGGAGGGCTCTAGACTTACTGTAAATTCTTGGTATCATTCTCAAGTATTTCGCAACAACATACCTAAAAGCCATCTGGTAGGCGATAACTAAAAACACAGATGGCAATAAGACAAAGAAGAAAGTAGGCTGCTACCGGATATAGTTCACCTTCATGAACTGCACCTTAGTTGTACGTTTGTCCTATCCCTGGTGCGAGCAGTTTATCCGATCTGTTGCATTTCGATACTTTTCATTTTACTATTTGACAACTAAGATAAATGACGATCTCAGCAATGCACAACAATCCTGCAGCTATCTCACTCGCAAAGTTTCACACATGGGTCAAAAAACGTCCATATGAGCACACAACAGAAAACGAAGAGACGCACGTATGCTTACATAAAACTTAGTAGCTGTATCGCAGTCTTTTCCATTCGGTAGGAATAGGTCTAGTGTTAAATAACAACACAAGCCATTCATTGAGGGCCATACGTCCCTTGCCTCATTCACACGCAGCTCCTTCAAAGTGGGCACTTCTATGGTTCCGGGCATGGAGGCGGGAATATGCGAACCCCGCCGCCCAATCGCTTTCAGAACGGCCTCTGAAGTTCCAAAGGACCAGCTCTTCTTCAAGTCCCCTTCTGCAGACAGACTAGGCAGGCCGCAGAGGTCAAAACGCGATAGCGCATGCGTACCACAGGTCATCTTTTAAGTCAGCGACACGGTTGAAAAAGGACTACACAGTAAGCTTCACGCCATGGAAGTGAAATTGAACAAATGCAACTAAAATAAACAAGGAAAGGCACGGACAGCGGGAGGAGGGGCGGGAAAGGCACGGACAGTGGGGGGGGGGGTGGGAAAGGCACGGACAGTGGGAGGGGGCGGGAAAGGCACGGACAGCGGGAGGGGGGTGCAGGAATGGGCGCACGGACAGCACAAGGGGGGGCGGCAGGAACGACCACAATCAAAAGCACTCACCTGGACTTCCTCCGGCAGCGGTCGGCCGCGGAATGACCAAAAGAAACATGGACGACCAAAAAAATAAACCCTGCCCACCGCCGCACTGACGTGCTAAAAGGGGGGTTGGATGAGAAAGAATCGCCGGAACGCCCACGAGTCGCCTCGCAGAATGACGGACGCCTCTCTCTTCCAATGGCTAGCCTCCATTTATGGAGCTAGCCAATGGAAGACAGAGGCGGGACAAAGCCCACATATTGTAAACAAAAGATTCCGCCTGCGCGAAAGCTGCTTGTGCAGCTTTCGTCCGGCGAAACCTAAAAATCACCCTCACTGAAAGATGCATTTTAACATTCTGAGTTCAGGCATACTAAACTTTATTTTTCTACCTTGTTCCCAGAGCCAGTTATGCTTATAAGATGTTATAAACAAACTTCCCATTCTCTCCTATGGTAAGAGCTAGTCTTGCAATAGTGAAAAGCTAAATTGACAGTAATTTCACTATCCGGACATGCCACACACGTCAGGGCATATCATACCTTTCACATACAATGCACCCTGCCCACAGAGGTACCTTAGGTCTACCGTAGGGCTAATATGTTGAAAGGGGAAGGTTTAGGGACTGGCAAGTGTGTGCACTTGCCAATTCGACATGGCAGTCCCAGACAGCATACAGGCTCAGCAATGGCAGGCCAGAGTTACATTTTACAGGCTGCTTCTGTGGATGGCACAATCAGTGCTGCAGCCCACTAGCAGCATTTGATTTACAGGCCCTGGGCACACACAGTCCACTGTACTAGGGTCTGACAAGTAAATCAAATATGCCAATCATAGAATCACTAATCCATAACAACAATTTACAAAGGGAGCGCTTGCACTTTGGCACTGAACAGCAGTGGCAAAGTGCCCAAAGCATCTAGACCAGCAAAACGAAGTCCAACACATAACAAAGACCCAGGAGGCAAAGGCAAAAAATGCAGGGGAGTCCCACGCCAATGGTGCCATTTCTAACATCAGGTAAGTAACTTTTACATGTAATCCGTTGGAATCAAGTTAATAAAATGTGAATGTTATCTCTTTCCTGTATCTCTGTAGAAGTAAAGGATTCTTAGCAACTCAGTTTGTATTGTCTGTATTTCGTTTTTCTTTTTTTCCTGAGATGCAACCATATTAATGCTTTCTTTTTCTTTCAGAACCAAGAGGATTCTATGGAAGGGAATTTTCCATGTCCGGTAAAATACCCACATCCCTTGTACCTCTCTTCTTCCTGTACTTTACCAGATTCCTTCTATAGGTCTGGCCTGTGTTCTACCAGATTCCTTCTATAGGTCAGGTCAGGAAATATACACCAAGCAATATAGCCCATTGGAGATAGCACTGCAATGTAGTTATGGACCTGAGTGGATTAGAGTCCCTGAAGCAGTAGTGGGGCCACAACTCTACTGCAGTCAATAACTACTAAGGTTTGCGCACCCCTTTGGGCTATAATATAATTGGAAATCAGACCCACAAAATGTGACTTAATGTTGTTAAGTAAATAACACCTGTAGGTTTGATTGGGTAGTTGGGTACTGCTATGTTTTTCTTCCTGAAACAGCATGAGCTTTCTTTTGAAATACATTGTACTAAATGACTGTATTTGTTGGTCATAAAAGGGTCATCCAGAAGAGTGATAACCCATTTTTAAACACAACATAACTAGTTTATTGATTGATGCACAATACATTTAGTAATGTCATGAATTGTAATTTATTTCACCATGTGGAAAATGTTGATTAAACTCCAGAGATATGTTGCAACATCTTGGAAATTACAGATAGTGTCCCAGAAAACAGAAATTAGGAGTAATTTTAGGTAAATCCCTCCCTAGTTAATAGTGTCAATCACCCAGTGTTGCCAGTTCCTTCACCACAGATGTCAACTGAACAACTAGAGCGCTAACATTCCACATTTATAAACGAAGTGAAGCACCTCTGAACTATAAATTCCTGAAATAGGAGCTGTTGAATTAAAGCATTTCATCAGGTACAGGCTACTTAATGTTAAAAAGTACAATTTTGTGATGTAATTGTGCAGTTTGTTAATGCAGCTTTGAAACCATATGAGATGTGCGAGAAACATACGATTTTTGTTATTTTGAGCATAATATAGTATCACGGTTTAACACTAGTTGGTGACAGAGATCCCTACCTTCTTTCAGCTCTTGCTTTTCACATCTGAGTCCTCTATCTATCAAACTCGCTCTCTTAATATATATATACTGTGTTAAAATTGGAAATCGTAAACTTTGGTAGACAAATGGGCTTTTATACTACCATTGAAATTCAAAGAAGTGCATTTTCTTTGAAGGGTGGTTAGAACATGCAAAATAGTCACTTTGTTTTTTGTTACCCACTTCCCTCTTATATATCCTTTTTTTTAAAGCACAGGCTTCACAATATAACATATTTTTAATAGCTGTGTTTTCATAGCTGTGTTTTCATTGTTATAATCAGACGAAGCTGATAAACCACATGTCAGTTCCATTTGATACTTCCTTGGCGCGTTAGACAGTCGATGGCATAAGCACATGCAGATCGTGGAGTCACCAGCAAGAGAACAGCATTAAATATATTCCAGTAGCTTTAGCAGAATACATTTTATCCTAACTTCTATTATGGTGAAGAGGACACCATTTTAGCCTGAACACCAAAACACAATCCTTGTTCCTGCTGCAACTAATGTGCTGATGGACAATTGATTCAAATTTGGCTATAGTAGAGCATTTTGTATTGCGCTTATTACATTTACTGAATTCTAATCTGGAATGAGAGAAGCACACTTTACTCAGTGTAGTCACTTCTACCTGACTTTGGTTGCATACAGGCTCATGGAGCTGTAGGGAAATTTTATTGAGAAATTCAATTTTTTTAAAACTTATTTATACAATGTAACGGATGACTTTCAAAGTTAATTACGTTTTAAACCAAAATATTTAATAAATATCGGTTTACATCCTGCAATTTTCTCAATTAATAGCACATTTAGAACACTAAATGTACATTCTATTTAATCTATTAAGACCACTACCTCTTTTAGTGTGTTATTATCTATCGAACGATACTGCCATTTTAAAAGACTATGAACACTAATGGATTGCAGTGTCAATGCATTTATCACGGACTAGAATATCTCCATATCTACATGTCAACCCCATGGAAAGATTAAGCATGTTTATGGGGTCCACATCATTTGTAGAACTAGTAGTGTCAGAAGAGAAAGGGTTTTATCTACGTATTCAGCCCACTGCAGTGTAAAGGGAAGGATTTTAAATCAGTCTCGTCCAGCACCATGCCTCCCAGTGTCTGCACATTCTTTAAGCATGCTTAGCCCTCTGGTATTTTATTTGAACTCTGTGATCTTCATAGGCATCTGTTATAGAAATCTGGCCTAGTTCAGTGTGGGTTGGTATTGTTATGTGCAGATGTCTGATTTACAATTTGGTTTAGCATTCATGCTCGCTTTAACCATTAACACAAATAAATGATTCTCTGTCTTACTTTCCATGATGGTTAATAGTGTGCCTAAATTTCCTAATGTGCTTCAAAAAAGACCATGACAATGCTCTGGAGTTGGAATTGGACTGAGCATCAAGCCTCATAAAGTAGTTTTATTTCCTCCAACAAGACGTTATTAATCCGCATTGTGGGATGAGGGTGCACATCTTTCTAGTTAAATACCTGATGTAGAGATCCACTGCCTTTTTACTTCAATACGTTTGCAGTAGGCATTACTCTCAACTGCTTGTTTCTGTGACATTTTGACCCAAATGAGTTAAGTATTAAAAACTGTCATTTTTATAGCTGACTCGTAGCATAGCTAGCATTGGAAGGAAACGAATTTGTTTTCTTTCCAGTGTTGAAAAGAATCTTGATTAGTGTTTTCTTTTTAATGTTAGTGTGCAATCATAAAAGAATAATAAGTAAAAAATGCTGCCAGAGAGTCAATGTGTCAAAGTATCATCAACACATAGATTTGATAGCACGAACAGCAAGTGTGTTTGAAATTTAAAGAATAGTACTAAGTTGTGCTGAAACATTTACACACCAGTCTCTGGTCATAGAATGTCATACCTCTCTAAATGTAATTGCATTTGTTGCAACTAAAATACTTTAGAAGTGGAATATGCTGCAAACCAAAGTTAAGCATTTGGGCATAATATTAGTTTACTCCACTTTTGTCCACACACTAAGGCCATGGTTACTTCAGAATTTACCCAACCTCATTTTCTGGAGAGAAAAAACATCCTTTATTTATATCCAAACAGAAGAATGTATTACACATTTTCATTACACCCTAGGTCAACCATTTATTATCAATTTTAAGAACAGTTTACCAGCATATGGCAAACATTGATGAAGTGCACCAAGCATTTGGATTAAATAAGTGCTGTCCTATCATTCTTTCTCTGAAGCACCTGGGCTGATTAGCAATTTAAAAGCAATCATTTCAGAATAATCACCTTGGGGCTCCTCTTGTAGACCTACAAAGCAGTCCAGTGTAAATATTTAGTAGGTTCACTGTCAAGGAAATTAACGTATCAAGTCACATTCCAATTTTGGAGACGTCTAAAATTATAGGCAGCGTACTCACTCCTTTGTGAAAAGCCCAATTGGGTTATTTTACAGGTGATTTCCTTAAGCAATTTATCCTTAATGACTTGCTTAGTGTTTTCGCACTGTTTTCTCACAAGTCTGGTGCTACGAGACTTTCGTGATATGGCAACATGCTAAATCCAAGCTTTAAAAAAAGTGTTGGGCCTCGTAATCTTTATTTCGGAATTGTTTGCTGTTACTAAGCAAGGAATGCTAACATGCACACAAACAAACATTGCAACTTACTTCAAGGAATTAAGTCTGGCTGAAAAGGTTTCACACAGATGAGTCCTGAAGGTTGTCAATCAGATTATTGTTGTCTCTCCAACGATAACCCTCCTATTTCTAGCCAAAGCTTCCACAAGTGATGCCCGAACATCTTTAATGGCTTCAAGAAGAGGTCACCTCCTTCCTGGCAAAAAGTATCTCCAAGCTCCGGGAGCCAAGAAATGTAGTCAAGGTACTTCCTGGTCCCTGACAAAGGATGTGGAACTTGACTTTTTCTTGATCATAAGCACTTTTATAAGATGCCAAATATTTTCTATAATTTAGTTTCACATTTATTTAATTTTGTATTATAAATACAAGTTTTATAGCACAGCTTCAGGTACAACTGAGCACTATATTTATACATCTAAAGAATGGAATATGAATTGGTATAATAATCCTGTATGTGTCCTGCGTAGAGGTGATACAACCTTTGATGGCCAATCGGTATGTCTCCTGCCCCATAGACCCTCAAACCAGACTGTGCAGATAGGATTACTTAGTAAGTTGTCACACCATTCTTGAAAACTTTAAAAATAATAAAATGCACAACCAACTCAGCAGTTAATTCCCCCCCTAAGCACAACCCCCCCACTCAATCAGACATATCAGCCATCTACCACATGAGGGTAAAACATTTCACATGGCCCTCAATGATGACGATTGGGCTAGTTGAAAATTCTAGTGTCAAAGAACCTTTATGACCTGTTCCGAGGATTGCATGTAAAATATTGTATTGAAATCAAATTCTAAGGACATTTTCCTCCTTAAACAGGAGTAGGTCATCCCCATTTTCACATATAATTAACTTATGCGTCTTCGTTTCTCAAACTTATAATAAATGTCAGTCAATTGAGAGATGTCTTTTGCTTGTATCAATGCATTTCTTGAAAAATCAGCAGGAGTGTTCATGCTAATGATTTAGGTTGCAAGCTCAGCGCCTTCACTTATTCTCGTGTAAGGTCAAAACTTTTAAGGTTCTAGATACCATTGCAGTCTCTTATGTCAAGAGGGTGGCATCAATCTACCCTTTACTGCCCCACTGAAATGTTTTTCCATATTTTGTCGGGGAACAGAATTTCAATGAAAGAAAACACAAAACATTTTAAAACTAAAGAAGCAATGATTTTTATAGAGGATACTTGCCCTTCATGGATCTGATAGATGCGTGAAATGTTTTGCATTTTTAAATCAAATTTTTCCCTGAAAGGTTTGATTCTTTCAAACCCCGGCTTTATGTTTACAGGATGTGAAATAATACTACAGGAGCATAAACTCCAGGGGAACCAGGTTAAGTGTTTCTCCCAAAACAAATTCCACGAGGGCATCAGATCAAGAAAGCATACAAAGATCAATTCAAGTAATAAACAATTATGATCACAAATCAATAAGTAACATAAAAAGTGTTAATACCCATGAAAG
Organism: Lissotriton vulgaris; assembly: GCF_964263255.1. Lineage (NCBI taxonomy): Eukaryota > Metazoa > Chordata > Amphibia > Caudata > Salamandridae > Lissotriton > Lissotriton vulgaris. The sequence goes on from NC_141697.1 coordinate 1,133,934,783, forward strand.
TGCATCAGTCTCGTCATTTATAGATCAACAAAAAGTTCATAAACACCCAAAAAAGACTACTTTAATGAACGTGCTAAGTGGAAAGTAGTGAACAAACAGTGATGTAGGCCTGGGCGGTAAATTCTGTTCGGCGAATTTGGGTAATTGTGTGTTCCGCGGAGAACGCAGAATTGCCAAAAATTCCACGATCCACAGCTTCACAGAAGTTTTTTGCTTGTTCGCTCTTTCAAATTGCGTGTTCGCTAGATATTTCCCCTTGAACACGCAGACACTGTTCGCCTGCAGGAAAAAAGCATTGCGAACAGGCGGAACAAGCAATCTGTGTGCTCGCTGAGATTTTTTATTGTTTCGCGTAGCGCGACTACACAAATTCCACCCACCCCTACAGGGATGGGTGAAGACCAAAACATGGTTTGTTTTTTTTAAAAACCCTGGCGGCGATAGACTGTATGCAAGTGGCAAAATTGTAGAGTTGCAGAATAAATCAACAAATGAGTCCATGAAGTTCATAAGTTATACAATGTGCTTAAATCATTTTAAAATGTCTATTTCCGTGTCATTATCAGGATGAAAAAGTACAAACTGACCACTAGTAATTTTTATGCAGCTGCAAAAAATGAAGCCACCAATTAGGCTGTGTAATAAATATGCTGCGAAAAACTTAGGTGAAAATTATGTATATTATTGTCTTCAAAAAATAGAAAACCTAAACTAAGCGAAATCCTAATCAAGGATTATTTCTAAAAACAATAAAAAAATCAAATAAATTAATATTAGTGAAAGCGTATAAAACCCACTGAATTGGAACACACATGAAAAAACTCCAGTGAAGAAAAAAAAAATCAAAGAGGAAAAGGGTAAATGGTGTGCAAGGTGAGGCAGCACCTGCCCATCCAAACAGGTAGGCCATGAATAATGATTTAGGCAATTGTCCCTGTGTAGAAACTGGACTAGCCATAATAATATTTAGAGTGATAAAAACTAACGAATAGGCTCAGCAAGATTGGTTCTTGCAGACAAGAGGAGGTAGGGGTGGGTGTGTGGTGCCGCAAGAGGCGTAGTTTCAAAAGTAGGCAAAATTCTCAGATGACCACAACGGTGCATGCAGGAGAGAGGTCCTGCAGTGAATGAAGAGCAATATAGTTGCAGTTTACTGCCTGGAAATGCTCTCAGTACTGCTCTGAGCAGCCCAGTGCCGAAGCTGCTGTAATTAAACCAAACTAATCTGTTTTGTGCGCGTCGGTAATGAAGCCGGCTGTTTTTTATTCTGGGATGCAGACTTGAAGTCTTATATTAGGTCCTCACAGCGTCCATGAAATCTAAACATTTAAGAGAATGGTGATGCTTCACGAAAGGGCAAGTGGGGAAACGAAGGGCTCATGCATCACTGTAAAAACAATCAAAAAGCATTTGCAGTGCAATCGGTCTTGCATTTACCAAACTTTGAGCTATTGGCATTGTAAATGACCATGCCTTTTATTTATGTGTTGTTTTTAAAACCGACGAATCAAAGCCATTGCCGTTTACAATGCCAATAGCTTAAACTCTCACAAATGCGAGACCTGTTACATTGCAAATGCTTTCAGCGCCCATGCTATAAAATTTTTGGGTCTCGGCTGGCGTTGGAGCGCATGCACTCCTCGCCTCAAGACTTCTAGTAATCAAGTTACTTTTGAGAACGGGACTCCAGCCCGCCCCTCTTTTCCATTGGCTGGCGTCACCGTTTATGCTAAACTGTGACTAACCATTGGAAAAGAGCTGATGGTAGGGTATACCACAAGTCTGAAGAGGTCCTAGCAAATAGGCGGGCGCAGAAGAAAAGATGCTCAAAGAAAAAGGGACAGCCCAGTAATCCAATAAATAAAGAAAACAATAGTCCCTAACTGGGAAACGTGAGCCTCAACTTCCTCAGCAACCATATATAACCATCAATTGATTGGTTTGAACAAAAATCCAGTCAAATGTATTAAATTAATTTAAAAACAATAAGGTTAAAGTTATCTTGTTCATAAATGTTAAATACAACTAAGCAGTAAAAGTGAAATTGGTTAGTTTAAAGTGTGCAAATGCTATACAAAAAGCATATGTACACAACTGATATGGATACAATTGTTGTCGAATACCACTCTAAATCAGTATCATTTCCCAAATCAATTTAAAAACAGTCCACTGGTATATTGTCGATGTTTTGATCACGTACAATTACTTATGTAAGAGCCATCATTAGGAAGAAGGGAGATTTTTGTAAACACCCACAAATCGTGAAAATCTTTGTGGAAGTTTGTAATGTAACAATGTTGGAGATTGATCAACACCAACATCAGTAGAGTGCACCAGTAAAATGTAATGAATGACAAATTCTAAAAGATACGTTGATAGTCACCACTTGGTCACCATAAACATATATGTATATATGTGTAGACACCACTGAAGGGAAAGGTAATATGGAATGGTGGTCCAGCAGTGTGATGAACTCACCAAAATGCAAAGAAGGGAAACCACCATCAGGAGATCAGTGTTACAATATGTAATGCAAATCACCTTCAATCAATCAGTGTTTGGAGCGTTGTGCTCAAGCCGCCTGCACCTCTGGCTGTTAGAATGATGTACCTGGACTTGTGGAATTCGTACTTTCATGTATCTGCAATCCCTCACACTTTCTTCGGTTCGCGGTAAGATTGGAACACTTTGTTTGCTGTCCACCCCTTTGTCGCACATCACCTTTCTCATACCCCACCTCCTTCCTCTGGTTGGGTTAGGGGGTGTTACAAAGGTAATGGAGATTGTTGACACTCCTCTTCACACACACACTGAAATTCCATCTGCAACCAAAATCAAGATTTCTTACATTGGGACCATCCTGAACATGTTAACTTTCAAGGTCTTTCCACTACCTGGAAATTCAGGTTATGATCCAGATGTTTCAGGCTAAGTCCAGTTCAGATGGTTCTAAACCTCTTGGGTTTCTTTCCTCATGTATTCTACTGGTTTCCCATGCTCAGTGGCACTTGAGAGCTGTGCGGTAGAATCTCCACCTGTAGTGGGCTCAACATTGGGATTGACACCAGCTTTATCTTGGATGAGGCAGCCCAAGACTTTAAGTGGTGGTTGGTAGATACCAATCTGACCTGCAGCAGACTGTCCTCCCTGCCCCGTATCGGTTTGTGACAGATGCTTAATCATTGTGCGGTCTCTAGCATGTAAGGTTGTACTTACTGCATGCTAGTTTTTCCACCTGCAGGCTCTCTGGTGTACTCCTGCCATCTACAGTGGCAGTGCAGTCGAGTCTTCTCTGCCTTACAACAGCAGCCATTTTTTCCTAGACTTCGTAGTGTTGTCAGGAATGTTTTATCCAAAGGGAGGGACTGAGAGCTGGGTTATGAGGTCCTGCACACTGGCTCCCAAATTAGACTAGTGTTTGAAGAAGGTGTGCCGTTCCTATGTAAGTGGTGGAGGGGGGGGGGGGGGGGAGGGGGGCAAGTCTTTCTTCATGATGCCCTCACACACCCCGAGATGTGTCCTGCTCGATCATAGGGCGGTTGCCACTCGTCAGGCCGGCGCTGCAATGCCTGATGGGCTCCTGAAACCGGGGCTCTTTGTTTGGGATCTTTTGAAGAGGAAGCCTAGGCTAGAGCTAACTTTTTATTAAAACTTGATTCTAGAGGACTGCTCTATACCTATTTTATCCTACTTTACCTCACTGTGCACTACCCAGCCCCCACACCCGTACACACCTAAAGGCTTCCTCTTCAAAAGATCCCCGACAAAGAGCCCCGGTTTCTGGAGCCAGTCAGGCCTCGCAGCGCCGGACTGACTAGGGGCAACCGCCCTATGATGAATCGTGACACCTCTCTGGGTGTGTGAGGGCATTGCAAAGAAAAAACTTCACCCCCCCCCCCCCCCATCTCACATAGGAACTGTACACCTTCTTTAAACACTGTTAGGAAGGACCATTGTCATCTCCTGAAAACCCTGGGTTGGGCCTGGGGGGGGGGGGGGGGGGGGGGGGGGGGGTTAGTCTAGTTTGAACACCAAGTGATACTCTGCAATTAAATGTAATATTGGGGTAACACATTGGTTTTTAAATCACTATTGCACAGGCCCCCACTTAGATTATTAGAAGAAGTGCTTCCCTGTCTCCAGGTGTAGGCCTGCTCTCTATCAAACCTGATTTTTAGAGATCGAGGACTGCCTATTATGAAGCATGACACCTGGTGGTGTGTGAGGATAGTCCATAACTTTTTTTGAGATACCCAGCACTCTACTACTATTCGTGCTTTGTAGGGATACAGTCATATTATATAAACTGCCTAATATTTCAAGGTAGCTTCTATTGTGTGTGCATTTGATAGGTTGGAGTCCAGCTCACTCTGGAAAACCCTGTACCCTCTAGTTTCCGCCCTTGAATAATACCAAAGGTTTTTGTGTTTATATAGGGAGTCTTCTGCCTCCTGATCCTGAGCATTTACCATCCACTGTCTTCCTTTTTGGGAAGAACTTCTATCCCAGCAACCAAACAGTGTGCTGCACCCGAACCTCCAAAATCTACACCTCCATGCTTGGAGATTGTTGAACTGGCTGAGTAGGTTCAACCTATGTTCAGAGGTAGTAAGCGTACTTTTAGCCGCTCAACACTCCATTACAAAATTGATTTATTCTGGTTGCTGAGCAAACTTTTTGTCCAGGTGTGTGGGCTGTTGGGTTGATCCACTTCAGGCCAAATTGTCCAGTGTTCTTTGTTGCATCTCCATCCCAGCAAGCCCTTGCTGTGGGCACTGATATATGTTACTTTTCAGCTTTTTTACTTAGCCTGACAAGCCTTCTTTGTTAGTCCTCTCTTGGGTTTCTTGAAAGGGCTCACATATAGTTCCTCCTTTACCGTTTATTATGCCACGGTGTAATATTAACTTGGACTTCATGTACTTGAAGTGCACATGTTTTGAGCTTATGCACAGTTGTCCTCTGAGGCTGTTGATCAAGATTGTTTCCTTCATTGTCATTACTTCTGCTCACCATTTCGGACATCTGCAGGCTCTGTCAGCGGAATCTCTCTATACCTCTACCTTCTGTTACAAAACAGTGATTCGGATTAAGGTCATATGCTTCTACTTTGTTCTGTGTTTTTAACCACTTCTTCAGTGATTCCAGAACAGTTCTTGAACAGCTTGTATTGGTATAAAGATAGCCAGAGCTTGTCTCAGTGTGTGACTGTAAATAAGTTTCCATTGGTTCTAGAACCATTGGAGAACCCTAAATCTGATGCTAAAACCCCTTCATACAGTCAGAATTGTATTAACCCCTTCGGTGCTCAGGACTGCCACGGCCGCTTGTCGTCACAATGGGCGTGTGCTAAGGACGGCCCCCGGCCGTCCGAATCCCGCCAACTGATTAATTCTTACACACAGCAGGAGAATTCGCACAGCATCAAAGAGGTTAATGATTGATATGTTTCGCAAACCATAATTATTATTATTATTTTTTTTTTTACACCATTAGCATGTAACCATTGATTCATGATTGCTTAGAACAGACAGTTGCGTTTTGAGTACAGTTGAGGCTTCATCATTAAACAACTTCAAAACAAAATCTTTACAGTGATTTCCCCTTGCTTTCAAACCTGTTAACTATAGTGGAAACCTCATACTGTGTAAACGTATTAAAATAATTTCAAAAATGGATTTCTCCTTTAATGTATGTGTCATTACTGTTCGCCAGGTATTGGCATTGATAGTAAAGTCCCATAATTTTGCTGTGTCTCTACGTGCCCCCATCAGGCCAAAGGAGTAAAAATCACTTTATACTTGGAATATCGATTTCCCCTTTTATGCCTACTAATGGCATATTTTTTCATCACTGCTATCTGGGTTTTTGGTATGTCTTCTGACTCACCATGCACCACTGATCAAAAAGGCTGAATCAAAGCACAATGTAATAAAGTATGCAGACGTATGCCTGCCTTCTTTGCCATCTAACACAGGGTCCGGTTGTTTATTAGCCCTGAGGAGTAAAGTTGTGACTGATGGCAATTCTGTATAACACTTTTGTTGAATGAGTATGCTAGTGGACTCTACGCCCAACTCTTGGGGTCGCACCAGGGCTACTTCCCAATTCCCATCCTAAGGTGGCAGAGTAAGCCAAGCGCCTCCGCATCCACTGCTGCCCGCACCATGTCTACACACAAGGCTGCTCTACAATCACCATGGCTTCTTGATGTCACACATTATTCAGGGAAGGAGTTTGCCGGCTCAGAGCACAATTATGCATGTTTGGTTGATAACAGAATTTCACTGTTCATGGCCCCCCTTCAGATGGACCTCGTCTGCCAGGCAGCCATGTTTTCTTTCAAATGGTGCCTTTGGTGAATCCCTATAGAATCTACAGCACTCTTTCACTGCAGTTTGCCTCCCACTGATCCATTGTATTCACTGGCCACCATGGCCAGCTTCTCACATCTTGGATATCAGCGTGAGATTAACCGTCTGTCTTGCCTCACTGAACAATGTCAGCTACTCCTCACCATACCACCGTCACTCTTCCCGAGCTGCTACAATCACTACTATCAGGGTCACAAATTATATTCTTGGGTGCTCATGTGAGAACTCTCCACTGAGGTGCATCATTACATAGATATCTGAATTTTTATTGAAGGGTGTGATGGTGGCCATGGAGCTCCACAACTGGAGGGGCATATTTTCATTCAGCAAGACCATAATGTCTTACTGGCTTTCCTAATACCTATCAATTAAGAGCTGGATATCTGTATATGGTAAGAGCCCATTCTTATTAACCTAAGTCCTAAAAACAGTAAGTTAAGTCCCCAACACTCCTCATACTTGCTCATTGAACTGCACCCTTCCCTAGTGCACAAAATAGTAATTGCCTTATCAAAACATCACTTTATTTCATATACTAGGGAAAACAATTATAACAGTTGGATTTTAGGTAAAAGTAGTTTTTAAAAAAAGTATGAGTGTTGGGTGGCCAGAAGTTGGATCATTTCACCACCACCCTGCAGCCTCTGCCTCCAAACTTTCCTAGAACGGCCCTTCCAGATCATGGGCATCCAGTTGGTGGCAGGATGCCATCACATCCACCACTAGCAGAGCATCACTTCGGACAGGTGGGTTCTTCGAATAGTCTGAAGGGGCTACTCCCTCCCCTTTGAAACAATACCTCTCTTCATACCTCCAACTTACAACCGGCTGACGGAGGATCACCTGACTACCTCAGGAGGAAACAATCGAATGAAGACCGCTGCACTCAATGGTGATATAAGTAATACAAGTAATTAATCTGCTCGCAATTGTTTGGGTGCTCAGGGTGATCACCTCCTGTTCCTTGAGGTGCAGAGTAGTAAATGCAAAAGAAAGTCTTACTCCGTGTAAGGTACAACCTAGCGCACTCCAAGGGCGCGTATAATAGTTAATCAAAGGTACACGAGTTTCAAGTTTATAGAATGTAATCTTATATTTTATTATTCAAGGATTCCTTATAGCATCTTCATGTTTTCTGAATGATTTGAAATCCTTAGTTCCAATAGAATATATACAGAAATATGTGTTCTGAGTCAAACTTTATAACAATGAAGCGGCAGTGAACATTATCCCCTATGCATTTCGTGCATAGCACTTCGTCAGGGGGAGTCTGTAAATAAAAACCAGTATGAGCATATTCCTCGCTGATCTAAAACCAGTGGTTAGTAGTGGCAAATGGTGTTAAAAAATCACCGTGCTGATGTTAAAGGAAAATGAATTCCAAGTTCAAGAAGTTATTGCTGGGGTGAATGGTGATAAAAATGTCGTCCTACTCGACAATCATATGAAATGGCGTGTTATAATCATTCGGGAGTTTAGGAATCTTATGAACTTCGTGGGGGGGGTGAAAATTGTTCAAATATGATTGCCAGTGAAGGCTGAGGGTTGTTGAAAAAGAATAGAGTGTGAGGCAAAAGGACGTGGTGAAACGGTTCTGGTGAAAATTAAGTAAAACAAAACTTAACCGCTACACGCATAGACTGCAAGAACAGCAAAGTGTAACCAGATAAGATCTTGGAAGACACCCATTTAAAAAAATCACTGTGACGTGTGGCAATAGAAACAGGACTGGCTTAGTTCGAGATCACACAATAGCGTAAACACAATATGGCGACCAAATAGCCCCGTTTACAATGAAAGAGGTTAGAGCAACAAAAATGTCACAAGAAATTACCAACAGTTTTAATGTACTACATTAAAGTAGTACATTAAAACTGTGAATAAATGTATAAGTGAAAATGGAAAAGAATAAGAAAAATAAGAAATAAAAAGGTACACTAAGAAGAAATCAAGAAGGTGAATAGGGGGTACGGAAACACATAGGCGGGTAGGGAAAACAACAGAGAACTGAAAGCGAAACGATACAAGGAGTGAGAATATGAGGTGGGGACATCTAATCAAATGTGTAAAAATAGAATGTGTAAAAATAGAAGGGTGGATGCTAAAGGATCTGAAGTAACAGGGGTAAAGGTGAATAGGTACAATAAGAACAGAGGTTCAAATGGGTAAAGGGAACAGAAAAGAACTTGGAAATGGTAGTATTGAAACCATGGCCATGAGAAAAAGGTATGTATGAAGGGTCAATAGGGGTGTTTAGAGAAATAAAGACCGAGGAAAAGGAACAATTATAGGAAACAACTATATTCCAATCTTTCATTTAATCCTTTTGGCTGCAAAGATTTTAGTCTAAGCATCCAGTATAGTTCTCTTTGTAGCAAATGTTTATTGTTGTCCCGGCAGGTTGATTTTTCAATCACTTCTAGAATCAGGAAACATATTTGTATTGCATTATGTGAATTTGTGATATAGTGTGCAGATACACTTGATTTCAAGTTCCCAGTACAAATGTTACTGCGGTGTTCAGTTAATCTGGTTTTGATTTTACGTTCTGTTTTTCCCACATACGGGAGGCCGCAGGGGCACTTCAATAAGTATATGACATTGGTTGAGTTGTACGTGGCATTTACCCTCAATTTTATGGGTGTACCTTGGGTAGGGTGAGGTATAATGTTGCCTTGTATTATACTATTGCAGTGACCACAGTTGTGGCATGGTAGTGTTCCCTTATGAATGGTAGTAGACCTACTTCTTCTAGGTGTTTTTATTAGTTGTCGAATGTTCTTAGAACGTTGGTAAGCAAATAGCGGTGGTCTTTCAAAAATGTTGTTGAAGTCTTTATCCACTTTCAGGAGCTCCCAATGTTTACGGATAGATTCTTTAACTTTCAAACTTTGTACTGAGTATTTGGAAACGAATGCCACTCGGTTGTCTGTAGTGGAAGGTGTCTGTTTAGGTTTCAACAGCTCCTATCTCTGTTTATTTTTTACTCTTGATTCTGCTGTTTCTGTGATATGTCTTGGATATCCTCTTTGATGAAATTTATCAATTATTTTGGCACTGTTCTTGTTGAATAGATCTTCTGTAGAAGCAATTCTTTTTGCTCTGAGTAATTGGGAATACAGAAGATGTTTCTTAAGACTCATTTGGTGAAAACTTCCAAAGTGCAAATAGTTATTGCGATCTGTAGCCTTGGTGTAGATGGACGTGATTAGTTGATTGTCAGCAATTTTGATTAGTACGTCCAGAAAAGATATTTCTGAAGTGCTTAAGGTGTGAGTGAATTGAATTCTTTCATCAATCTGGTTAAGGTCTAGCATTGCCTTAGAAAATTGATCTTCAGTACCTTTCCACATCAAAAAGATATCGTCAATGTATCTATAGTATGCACAAATGTCTTTGCCAGTTGAGATTCGCAAGAATGTGTTCCTTTTCATATTGGTACATAAACAAATTAGCATATGCAGGAGCAGCGCAGTTGCCCATGGGTACTCCTGAAAGTTGTATGTAGTAGTTGTTTTCAGATGTTTTAAAGTAACTGTGGTGGAGTGTAAATTGCATGAGTTCCATCAGAAAGATTTGTAACTCTTGAGGTTTGTTTGTGTGCATGAGGGCGGATTCTATAGCTTCAAGTCCTAGTCTGTGGGGAATCAAGGTGTATAGTGAGTTGACATCAATTGTGCAGAGGAAAATAGTCTGGTCAGTGGGTATTGTTATATTATTAATCTTTGTTAGGAAGTCGGTAGTGTCTTGTATGAAGGTAGACATGTTTTTCACGCTTGACTGTAGATGTTTGTCGATGTATAATCCAGTAGGCTCATGGATTGAGTTCCGCGTACTCACTATCGGACGGAACGGTGGTGTTGTAGCGAGTTTATGTATTTTTGGAACTAGGTACAGGTATGGTACTTGGGGGTGATCTTTCAGCAGAAATGTTTTGTCTCGTTCTGTGATTGTTTTATTTATTTATTTATTTATTGCACTTGTATGTCGCGACAGCTACACTGAGGGTTTCCCGGCGCCTTGGATCTGTGTTACTGAAAAGTAAGCGGGGGGACAATTATTGATCGAACAGCCATGATTTCACTCCCTTACGGAAGCGTAGATAGCAGGGTTCTAACCGCAGTTAGAGAGGGAGTGAGTTCCACAGTACAGGTGCCATGTAGGCAAAAGAACGACCGCCCACTCGAGCTCTTTTTACCCTGGGAACGATGAATTTCGCCTGGTTCATTGAGCGTAAGTTGCAAGCGGGTAGGTATTTCTGTGCCATCTTACATAGGTCTCCGGGGCTGCCCCTGAGCGGATCTTATACATGTAACAGAGTGCCTTGAACTTTACTCTACTTGCCACTCTCAACCAGTGCAGTTTCTTAAGGTATTCTGTCATACTCGTGTGACCTGGGAGATTGAGGAGCAGTCTGGCCGCAGAGTTCTGAATGACTTGAAGTCGATTCAGAGTACTTTTCGTGACTCCTAGGAATAGGACGTTACCATAGTCTAATCTCGAAGTGATTAAGGCCTGTAGGACTGTCCTCTGCGCTCCATCTGGCAATTGCCACAGTATTTTTCTCAACGATTTGGGGATCAGAAAATATGCGGAGGCAGTTTTGGCTGTGTGCGTGCGCATAGACAGCTTATCGTCAATTATTACCCCTAAGTTGTGTGCGGATTGTACCGCAGTCGGGGTAGCGCCCATTTCAACAGGCCAATGGGTCGGGCCCCAGAGATTCTTTTGGTTGCCAAAAATAAGTAACTCTGTTTTATCCACATTCAACTTTAATTTTTTGGAATGGAGCCAGTTCGCCATTCTAAGTAGTCCAGAACGAAGGGGAAAGATGTCAGATTTTTCTGTAGATGTGAGGGAGAACACAAGCTGTGTGTCGTCCGCATAAGAATAAATGGTAAGGCCCATATCTTCAGCAATTTTGGCTAGGGGAGTGACATACACATTAAAAAGGAGGGGGCTCAATATAGAGCCCTGGAGCACTCCACAGGGGAATCATATACTTCAGAGGAATTACTTTTGGAGAAGACCTGATATGTTCGATGCAGGAGAAATTGCTCCAACCATTTCAATGCTTTACCTCTGATTCCAGTATCCTTCAGGGACTGGATGAGGGTTGTATGACAGATGGTGTCGAATGCAGCACTCAGATCTAAAAGAACGAGTGGCGCCGTGCCTCCAGTATCCAGTTCTTGGCGGATAACCTCAGTAACCCAAAGTAGAGTGGACTCAGGGGAGTGGCCTTTCCTAAAGCCGGATTGGGAATAGTGCAAAAGATTGTTGTCATTGATAAAGTCTGCCAACTGCCTGTTGACGTGTTTTTCTAAGATCTTAGCCAGGATCGGCAGCCGAGATACAGGGCGAAAGTTGGAAAACACCTCTGGGTCGCGGTTAGCCTTTTTTTAGCAGGGGAACTACCATGGCATGCTTCCTGTCGTTGGGTATTACAGCTTCCTTCTGGGAGCCATTTAACAGTGCTCTGAGAACTTCTAAAATAGAAAGGTCTAATTGTTTGAGAACATGCGCAGGTAAAGGGTCTAGGGGTGAACCTGATTTTATGCTACTTAATACTGTACGGAAGGCAAGAGTATCTATTGGTTGCCATGTCCTAATTTCCTGCTTCATGGAAGGCTCCTGTTGATCACTAATGATGGGCACAGTGGGGCTGATATCGCTAACATCGTCATTAGATGTGAAGTTAGCATATATAGTAGCTATTTTCTCGTGAAAGAAATTCGCAATACGGTTGCATTGAGTGGGTGACAAGATAGGAGGTTCAGGTTGGGCTGCTGCCCCAGCTAGATTCTTGAGGACCTTAAAAAGAGTCCCTGAGTGATTTTGAGCTCATAAGATAGTATTTTTTAGTGAAATTCCCCATGGCGATTTTACAGGATAGATGATATGCATTAAGTGCTAGCTTGTACTTTTCTTTATTAGCAGAGTTGTAGTCTCTTCTCCATTGTCTTTCTAGCTTTTTCACAGGTTTTGTTCTTCTTTTAGTTTATCCGTAAACCAGGGAACAGGGGGATTGCATGATTTTTATTTGCTTAGGGTCAGGGGGATGACAGTCAGAGCAGCGTCCAATAGCCAGCTATTAATTCTATTATGGTCCTCAGTTGTGATTTTATCTATATCAAAGCCTGGGCTGGATCTGATTAATTGTTCATCGAGATCCTTTATGTGGAGTTTTTGCCATTTACTGAGCCACACCTCTGATTTCTTAAGATTTTTATGAGAGGGAGCCCAGATGGTAAATTTGCAGAGAAAATGGTCAGACCATACAATTGGTAATGTAGACTCCCATTTAATACGATCAAAGTTAGCAAATATAGGATCAAGTAAGTGGCCGGCTTGATGTGAGGAGCCGGAGTTCCACAGATGGATATTGAGTGCCTCAAGATCTGAGAGAGAATTAGCAATCATAGGGCAGTTAAGGTCTTCTAAATGTAGGTTTAGATCTCCCAGGATAATTAACATGGAGGCCTCCAACAGGAGAGGTGCTATATATTCAGGTAGGGCAGCCGCCCATTCCCCTGCTGCCCCCGGGTTGGGGGGGGGGGGGGGGGGGGGGGTATATATCAGGAGTCCTGAGAGTGTGATTTGGGGAGTTAATGTAAGTTTAAAAAGTCCTGCTTCGCAGTTGCCCAGATTAATATCTGTCCATTTACATTGAAACAAGTTTTTAAAAATGATACAGATGCCACCACCTCCTTGGTTAGCACGATCTTTTCTAACGATGGACTAGTTGGGAGGGAGCTAGAGCTATGTCTGGCCCGGAACTATCGGTTAACCAAGTCTCAGTGAGAAATAGCGCATCTGGCTTCTGGTCAGTTAAAAGATAAGAAATATTGTCTTTGTGTTTGGGGAGCGATCTACAATTGGTACTAAGGAAGGTGAATTGAGTGTCTTGATTACTGGGCTTATTTAGATAAGAAAGTGTGATGGCTCCAGATTCACCAGTGATTCCCAGTTGGGAGTGCGTAAAGGAAAATTTGCATTTCGCGCAGCAGCTAGTGGGAATCTCCGGTAGTAGTGTCATACAATTATCATCACGTCTTGCCCTAAATGCTAGCAGGGCATCCCTCGAATAGCTAGGAGCTGTAGGACTTTGAGCAGGGGAGGTGGCCCCTGGTCCCGTTTGGTCCCGGACGGGCGCGCCCGCTGCGCGACGATCACATGACCGTCTAAAGTAGTGCTTCAACAGGGTAGTTCCCGCCCTCCGACCTCTGACCCGTCACTGCCCCGCCTTCACTCCCTCCACGTCAAGCAGGACGATCCCGTGGTGAAACGGGGAGCCGGCGAGCAGAACGGGCATCAGTGAGGTGGCTATAATGTATAACACTTGTATTTTAAAAAGGCTAAAAGTATCACACAATTACACACAGTTATTAAAAATCCTTCGGTCGATTTAAAATGTCTGCAGGTTCAGTGCAAAAAGCAATGTGCAAATGTGTACGGCGGCAGTATCATTAATCATACCACCGCGAAGCCCTGTAGTGCGACTGATGGTTTGGCGGTCTCAGGCCGTTTCAATTATGTTTTGTAGCACCTTTTTGAATGCTTGAGTAGGGTCTGCATTGATCATCCTGTATAGATCAGGGTTTTTGAGGTGTGACTTTAGGTTGTTAGTGTAGTAAACAGCGTCTGAGAGGACCAAGGCGCCTCCCTTGTCAGCTTTACAAATTTTGATTTCGTTATTGGTAGCCAGTTGGTTCAAAGCTTGACGTTCTTTTATAGAAAGATTAGATGTATGTGGTATGTACTTTTGAAAAATGGTGTGAATATCATTTTGAACTAGTGTTTCAAATGTGTCCAAAATTTTGTGACTGGTAGGAGGAGTAAAAGTACTTTTGGGGCGAAATCCATGAGGGTACTATGATCTTGGAACTATGGATTTCAAATCATTCAGAAAAAATGAAGATGCTATAAGGAATCCTTGAATAATAAAATAGAAGATTACATTCTATAAACTTGAAACTCGTGTACCTTTGATTAACTATTATACGTGCCCACGCGCCCTTGGAGTGCACTAGGTTGTACCTTACACGGAGTAAGGCTTTCTTTTGCATTTACCTCAGGAGGAAGTCATGACTCACTTGGCCAAGGGAGCCCTAGAGAGGGTTCTGGCATCAGAAGTAGGCTGTGGTTGTTATTGCTGCTACTTTCTGGTCCTGAAAAAGGACATGGGTCTGAGTCCTATCATATATCTGTGAGTCCTAAACTACTTCCTCCAAAAAGGAAATGTTTAAGATGCTGACTCTGTCATGTCTTGTCTGCCCTGGATCCAGGAGTCTGTATGGTAGTGTGGGACTTGCAGAACACCTATGTTCACATTCCCATCCTTTCTGCTCATCAGCTCAACATTTGAAGTCATTAAGGCACAGGCTCTTTACATTGATGCAAGATTCCTTGGGCTAGGTTCTGCCAGCTGGTCAGGCAAGCAGAGCTTCAGGAGCTCCACGGGCTTAGTCACAGCCAGGGTGAAGTGGGGATAATGGTTCCACACACTGCAGCTCACTCTCGACAATGGGGTTTGTGCACTCAGTCCAGATGCTGTAAGGGGAGCTTTTGGGCATTGCCAATTTATTTTCCCCAAAGCAGAGTAGTTGGATAGGTTTCCACTGTCAGCCACACCCCAGAGGATACTTACAGATTCAAAGATCCATTCTCTCAAACTTGTTCAGTTCTACGTGCTCCGAGATCTGGAATAGCAGGAGCTACTGTCCAAAGTGCAGGGGGTTCTGGTGTACCTTGTAGAAATTGTTCTGTTGGGAAATCAGGTGTATTCCTTACAGAAAGGCCAAATTAAGGGATAACAGGTAGAAATGAGGGATGAGGTCGTGGTCCATCTTGTAAACATCTTTCTTACAGTAAAATAGATGCTTATCATGTTTTGGTGACCCTACAATAGGTTACTTCACTCAAGCTAATGTTTGCTAAGGGTTGTGCCAGCTATTCATGTGTATTACATTTGCACCAGTCAGTTAGGAGAGTCTTTAAGACCTCTGTTCACTCTAGCTACTCCTCAGCACCCCAGCAGCAGAAGCCATAAGCCATAGTTTGGCCTGAGGGGGCAGAATGGGGGTAATATCCTGAGGATGAGGAGGCGGAGGCGGCCAATGGGGATAATGGGGGGGGGGGGGGGTGTTGGTCTCCCATCTCCGGGATCATGCCCATGGGCTGACCCTGCAAAACACCAATCAGTAGTTTGGGAGTCCTTACATATTAGTGGCACATCAGACTTGTACAATAAAGAAAATAAAAGTGGGTGACTCCGTGTGCACAGGTTGAAAGGGACTATCATCCATACAGCAATATATGTTATGTCTCATGGCCTAAATCTGCGACAAATCTGCAAAGCACTATTAATTCCACTGTAATTTGGTTCAGAATGAATGCTGCAGATTTTATTGCAGTGTGATAAGAGATTAATCGGGCTAGGTCAAGTTATTGTGGGTAGTATGGTACAAATCTAGCAAAGTCAGGGGAAGCATTGTAGCCTGGCTTTTGTTTTTATAGCTACTACTAGGATTAATAGAAACTTTGGTTGTCCTGGACTTTTTGAGGGTTTGTGCCCAATTTAAGCTGGTCACCATAGCCTACAAAGCAGTCCTTGATTAGATCATCTCCAATGGGAGAACCATCTCCGTCCTTATAATATATTTATAACCATATTTCTTTATTATTTTTGTAACTTTTAAGGATCATATTTTTACCTACCTTTCATAAAATGTTTTTCCTTTTTCTAAGCACTTTGAAAAATAGCACTCAGTGTACCAGTACCAAATTTGTCGACCTCGAAGTATTAAAGGCTCTGGCCTTCCTACCAGCTAAAGACTTATGACCTGCCGTTGACACTAGACATCAGCAGTGGGAGCTTAACTAACCCAATCAGCTTGAGACCATTATTTATGCAATTAGCGTGTCATGTTCCCCTTGTCTCGAGTTTATCATTCATTGCTGGGCATTACTATCTTTTAAGTCTGGAACCTAGAGGGCAGCAGTAATGTCTAGCTGGTCATGTCTGTCTTAACTTAAAACTTGAAAGTGTAAACGACAATTTTTCATTATTTGCTTTCTCTTACACATATTTAGTTATTATATTTGGGACATACTTCTGTGTACCTCAATCTTTATATATGTTTAAAAAAATGATGATGTTTACTTAAGTGTTTAATTGCCCAGTTAAAGTAATTATTTTCTTTTATTGCAGGAGTCCAACCTATTCCTTCTCAGGGAGGGAAACTTGAAATAGCTGGCACAGTTGTTGGCCATTGGGCTGGAACAAGACGTGGACGGGGTAGAGGACCTTTCCCTATACAGGTGGTTTCTGTTGGCGGACCAAGAGGGTAAATACATTCCATAAAGTAGTCTGCTGCTCCTCAGTCCTTTAGTTGTATTGAAACTTGTATTTCCAGTCCTATAGTATTGTCACTGTTTAAATATACATTTTTTATAAGCTTTTATTTAATAAATGGATCGTTTTCTTTTATGGTTCAACTGTGGAACATCATTGTAGTACATTATTTTTTTTTTAAAAAGCCATAAAATGCATTTTGTACACTGCACAATTCCACATCAAATTAACTGCTATATGTATGTCCTGTGTGACATTTTACTCCAAGTTAATGGAAGAAAGTTCTTCTTGCTCCAACATATCTCTGGGTCATTAGTAAGCATTTGGAAACAACCGGAATGTCTACACTGCATGAATTCAGGGTTGGTTAACTGAATAGTAGCAAGACGTTTTTCACATTGTTGTACAGTGTAAACTACTAGAATGTCTATGCGTGCCCCTACCAACCGTTAGTAAAGTGCCTGTGATCCGCTTTATAGTCAAATTGGCGTACTCCTAATCAATATATTTAACTTGCCTACATGTCTCTAGTATGTGGTACAAGGTGTATTTGGGCCTGGAAGTTAAATGCCACTAGTGTACTGAAGCACCTATTACGCCACCCACTACAATGGTCAAAAGTCACTCCTATAGAGGCCTTGTCGTTTACAAGGCAGGGTGCATGATATTTAAAAGTAGGATGGCCAGGAATGTGATATGTCCTTAACAGTGATTAGCTCCCAGAAGCTATTTTTCACTGTGACAAGCTTAGCCGCCCTATGTAGAAATCCAGAGTACAGCTCAGAAATCCTAATGCTGTGCAACTTGAATTGACTAGTTAGAAAAATTAAACAACTATTTTATTAGTTTTTAAAAATCCAATTCAAGCTTAACTTTTAATTAGCAAGCAAGTTACTTTTAGAAAGTTAACATTTATTTTTTTTTTATTTTTTTTTTTTAAATATATTTTTATTGCAGGAATTAGCAAAATGTTACATGTATGACCAGCATTATAAAGCCAACAAAATCAATGAACTGCATCCCACCTACCCCCCGCAGCATGTTTTCATATACAATCATTCAGCCCATAGCCCAAAGGTCAGGCGACAAAATCCAGTGGGGGCTCAGCAGGAAAGCAAAGCTGGTCCGGATAATCCTCTGTCCGTCATCTGCTTTTCTAAACAAGCCCCTAAAACCCAAAAGAAAATCCCCCCCACAAAACACTAAATTCCAAAGTAATCCCACCCCAACCCAACCCCGCCATCAGTGTATGGTAGCAGCCGCAGTAGGATTCATGAGAGGACCCAAGAGGAGAGTATCAGAAACAGAAATCGCAATCGCCTATCGGGGCTCGGGGCGTGCCGTACTCTCGCTATCAGAGTCGCTGGGGGCGCAATAGTCCCTGAGGGCCTGCACTAGTGTCTCCCATTCTAGCGCTGCCTCCTGTGCCTTTTTGTAATGCTGTCTCCCAGCTAGTTGGTATCTCAGCGTGCTTTCTCCCGCCGCCCACTTCAAGAGTTCGCTGTGCCACCTGCTCCCAGTCGGACCAGCTCGTGCCTTCCAGTTCCTGGTCACCTCTCGTTTAGCCAGGAGAAGCCCCAGATCAATAAATTTACTGGAAATTTTGTTTTTGGGGGTATGTGGAAACCAATGCAAGAGTCCCACCGCCGCATCGACCGATAGGGGTCTCCCCGTCATCTCCGTCAGGGTCTTCCCCACTTCCACCCAGTAGGAGGATAATCCCGGGCAGGCCCACAACATATGGAGGAGGTCTGCCTCCGGCGCCGGGCATCTGGGGCAGGTCGCCGAGCCCGTGGCGAAGTACTGTTGGATTTTCGCCGGGGTCAGGTATGCCCGATGGAGTACATAATAGTGGACCAACTGAAAACGGGCGTGGCGCGTCCCCTTCCAAGCCCGCCGCACGAGTTGAGACCAGGTCGTTTCCGGGATCTCCTTGCCTATGTCTGCCTCCCAACGGGCTCTCAAGGTCGTAAGGGGGGTCAGCCCTTCATTGATCAGTCTACCGTAGAGGCAAGTGACCGCCTTCACCGTGCCCGCAGACATCATGACGTATTGGCACACCGGAGACGTAGGAGGTTCCTTCTGTCCACCTTTCCAGTGCGCCTGGATCGCTCGGACCAGGGCCGAGTGTAATAGGAAGTCTCCGCGGGGAATCTCGAAGCGGTCAATGAGCTCCTGAAAGGGCAAGAGCACCCCAGCCTCATAAAGATCCCCCACCAACTGCAGCCCCGCGTCCTCCCAGTCCGCCAACCGTGACCAATCACCGCCATGGGGCAAGGCCGTCAACATCCCTAAAGGTATTTCAGGCGCATACGGTATTCGCAATTGGCCCCGGGCGTGGGCTCGGTTCCAACACAGGCGAATGGTCTTCTCCTCCAGCGTCAGGTCCTGCAAGGCCAAACGTTGGCGTAGAGCTATGAAGGATAGAACATGCCTGGCCATCCCCATACCTCTCTTGTCCTCCGGGCCCCGGAATTCCCTGGCAATCTCCTGGGTGAGGGTCTGGAGCTGCGCCGCCAGATAGTATTTCTCAAAGTCCGGCACCGCGAGCCCACCCTCGGCTTTTGGCCTCATCAGGGTTTTAAGGGCCACTCTTCGGCGGCCCGAGCCCCAGAGGAATCCGACTATCATTGACCGTAGGAGCCTAAATGTGGCCGGCGGGATCCAAACCGGTAGCGCCCGGAAATAATACAGCAACCGGGGAAGAGCCACCATTTTGAGGAGAGCGACCCGCCCCGCCATCGAAAGCGGTAGCGTAGCCCAGAAGTCCATATTACCCCGTAGCGCTCGACTGCATCTGGTAATGTTTCCGTCCAGGAGGTCAGATGGTTCATGATAGATATACACTCCCAGGTACCTGAAGCAGTCAGGTTCCCATCTAATCTCTCTATTGAGGACTGGGCTAGGGGTGCCTCTGCGAACCGGGAAAAGGCATGTCTTAGCCCAATTCACCCGGAGGCCCGAGACCTCCCCAAACGCCGTGAGCGCCGTCGCAGCTCCATGTAGGGCCACAACTGGGTCCTCAAGGAAGAGCAACAGGTCGTCGGCATATAACGAAATGTAGTGCGGACCCGAAGGTGTCCAGAAGCCATTGTAATGAGCCCCCGATCGGAGTAGCAGTGCGAGAGGCTCCACCGCCAGCGCGAAGAGAAGTGGGGATAACGAGCAGCCCTGTCTCGTGCCTCTTTCCACCGGGTACTGTGAGGAAATTAACGGACCCGCCCGAACCCTGGCCGATACGGAGGTATATAAGACCGCGGTCCATCTGATGAAACCCTCGCCGAGGCCAAACCGCCGCAACACAGTGTGCAGGTAGTCCCATTCCAGGCTATCAAATGCCTTCTCTAAATCTACCGATAGGACCACCGGGCACGGAGCATCCACGAGCGGTTCACCCAGCAAGCGGAACAACCTACGGATGTTCATGGTCGTGTTGCGCTTGGGGATGAACCCAGCCTGGTCTTCATGTACCAGGGAGCTCATGTGGCCCAGCAATCTCGAGGCCAAGATGCTGCTCAGAATCTTATAATCGACCGTCAGCATCGATAAGGGACGGTAGGACGCCGGATCGGCCGAGTCCCGTCCCGGCTTGAGGAGGGGAACCACCAGGGCCTCGCGCATCGAGCCGGGGAGTTGGCCAAGCCTCTTCGCCTCTCTATATACGATCACCAGTCTCGGAGCTAGGAGGTCGGCATAGGCCGCGTAAAATTCCACAGGAAGACCGTCTAGACCCGGGGTCTTATTCCGCGCCATCCTTTTAATGGCGCTGCGGATCTCCCCCAGTTCAATATCGGACCCCAGGGCTTTCGCCACGTCAGGCTCCACCGCTGGGAGCTCCAGGGGCCTCAGATAGTCCTCGAGAAGGTCAGGGTCTTTGGCAGCACGACTGCGATATAACTGATCGTAGTAGTGCCGGTAGCAGCTTAGAATCTCCGGTTGAGTGTGCACCATGGTCCCGTCCGCCTTGCGCATGGACGTCGTCAGTGAGGTCTGGCGCGTAGGGTTAGCCAGCCATGCCAGCAATACGCTCGATCTATCCCCTTCTGCGAGGGACCGAACCGTATAGGCCTTGTAGTCGAAGCAGCGCAGCCGCTCGACCTCTGCCGCCTCCGCCTCCTTCGCCTCTGCCGTGCGTCCCTGAAGTTCAGGGTGCCCGGAGCGGCGGAGTTCCAACTCACAAAGCCTCCGATCAGCCACGTCTAAGTCATCGAGGATAACCCGCCTCATACCTACCTTCTTGGTGATGCAATAACCCCTCACCACCACCTTAAAAGCGTCCCATTCCAGCGCTCTCGAGCTCGCAGTGCCCCTGTTGGACGCGAAATACTCCTCGATCTTATCTCCCAAGTCCGCTTTGAATACAGTGTCCTCGAGGATCTCAGGACGTAACTTCCAGGTGGGCACCGCCGGCGCCCCCGGAAACCAGCGAAGGGCCAGTAGGAGGGGGTTATGGTCCGAGATGGTCCTAGTCAAGTATTCGGAACGGACCGCCGCTGAAACCAGTTCAGTCGAGCCAAGAATCCCGTCCAACCTAACGTGCAACTCGTGTAGGCCCGAAAAGTAGGAGTAGTCTCTAGCGTCGGGGTGTTGCGCTCTCCAAATATCCGTCAGACCCCAACGTATCTGCCAGTCCCTACGACCTTTAGCCACACGGCGGACCGGAGAATCAGGGAGGGGCGGATGCGAGCGATCGGTCTCCACATCCACTACCGAATTGAAATCCCCACCAAGCAGTAGGGGCCCCGTGAAAAAGTGGGCCAACGAGCCCGATAACCTAGAAAGGAAGGCAATCTGGTCCATGTTAGGTGCGTATACACAGCAAACGTTCAGGTCCCTCCCCCCCAGAGTGCCCGAGATGGCCACGTAGCGCCCCTCTGGATCTACCACTGAGTTTGTGACCTGGAAGGGAACCCCAGCTCTAATCCAAATTAACGCCCCCCTGGCATACGCGGAGTACGACGTGTAGAAGACCTGCCCCCTCCACCTACGCTGTAGCGCCGCCCCTTCCGCCTTGTTCAGATGGGTCTCCTGTAGCAGCGCCATTTGTATTCCCCTACGCACTAAATAAGCGTGGACTTTGTGCCGCCTAGACATGGTATGAAGCCCCCGCACGTTCCAAGTAATACATTTCACATTAGCAACGTCAGCCATTGTCCCATACTGTTCGTGCAAAGTCTCCCCATCTGGGTCCCAACAAAGAGCGAACAACAATCAACCCAGCACTGATGGCGGCCATTTCCCCCAACCAAAACTCAACAACTCTTATTCTAACCAAACCCCTGCCCACCCTCCCCAGAACAGGACCCAAATAGCTCCATCTAGTTCCCATCCAAACCATGCCCCCAGAAAACCCTTCGTCCCCAACTAATCCTACGGTCGCCACCGTAGGAAGGCCTTAAGGGCCAGGTGCGGGCTGGGTGGTGGCAGTGGGCCCTCGATGCCCTGGCTACCAGGACTAAAGCAAGCCCAAAACCGTATCGGAAACCCTCGGGGCAAAAGCAAGGCACCCCACCCCCCGCTTCTCCGGAGACCATGCTGAACCATCGGCTCCCGCCACCCCCGCTACGGGCCCCCACCCAAAAGGATGCAGTTCACCCCATCAACCCTGTCCATCCAGAAGGTCCTCAACCGATTTCGGCGTGATCACCGGTGTGCTGATGCTATCTGTCACCGAGTCCTCCGAGTCCGTCGATGCCCCCTCGTCACCAGGGTTCTCTTCTTCTGCAATGGTATCATCTCGTGAACCAGACAGTGCAGACAACACCTCTAGTACTCCCTTCCGCTCCGTCGATGTCTCCGCAGTTGAAGGGCCACCTGACCGGCCCCGGCGACTCCGTATCCTCTTAGATCGCCGTCGCTGTCCCGGCTCCACCGCTGGCTGAGATGCGGAGGCTAAACCATCTTTCCCAGCTCTATAGAGTTCAAGCCAGTTACAGACATCCTCCGGGGTATCAAAAAATTGAGTCTTGTCATCGACAATGATGCGGAGCTTTGCAGGAAATAGGAGCGAGTATTGGATGCCCTCGCTCCGGAGCTCGCGCTTGACCGCCAAGAATGAAAACCGCCTGCGTTGGGTTTCATAGGTGTAGTCCGGGAAGATGTTCACCTGGCTGTTCTCCACCTTGAAGGGGCCATTATGTCTAGCGGCATTGAGGATGAGGTCCCTGTCGCGAAAATGCAGTAGGCGCGCCACCACCGGACGCGGTGCACGGCCCTGTTGCGGTGGCCTTGCTGGGACTCTATGAGCTCGTTCAAGGGTGTAGAAAGAGGATAAGCCCTCCGGGGCCACCGTGTCTCGGAGCCAGGCTTCCAAGTAGGCCACCATGTCGCCATCTTCGATCTTCTCCGGCAGGCCTACCACTCGGATGTTGTTGCGCCTGTTACGGCCTTCCGCATCCTCCGCTCGCTGCTCCAGGGCAGAAATCCGGGATAGGGCATCTTTCATTGTCGCGGCCAAGGTTCGCTGCGCCGGCTCCAAGGTTTTCACCGAGCCTTCCACTTCTTTGACCCTGTCCGACAGCTTGCCGTGATCCGCCCTAAGGAGGCCCAGGCTCGTCGCCACCTGGGCAATGTCCTGCTGAAGGGCCGAGCGTGTGGTCGCAATCGCCTCCAGGACGCGGTCAAACTGTTGCTGCAACGGCGCTCCACCAGCACTTCCCGGGTCTCCATGGCCCTCCTTGTCCGGGGTCTCCGAGTCAGAGGCGGCCGGGGTGGTCCCTTTGGCCCCTCTCGGTTTCCCAATGTCGCTGGAAGCGCACAGTGTGGACTCAGGTAAAGGCGCCACCGAGTGCGGGCGTCGGCTATAACTCTCCCGATTGCTGGCCCTCAGGTTGAGGGCTGGTGATCCTCTTCTCCAGGGCCAGGTGGACCTCCACAGTTTCGGCTCGCGCCACCACCGTGTCGTCGGAGAGCACTGAGGAGGAGGCGGAGACACTCGGCGCCAGGCCGGGCAGGCCCGTCTGGTTAACGAGGACCCGGAGCGAGGGCCACCCACATCACCAGAGACTTTGTGGCGCCAGGGGGTCGTGCTTCCCATGGGATCGGGTCGATCGGGGGATGCAGCCAAGTGCTGCGTCGGGGGTCGGCACCACCGTCAGGTCCTCAGGCGTCCGTGTGCCGGGGTTCACTATGGTAGGGGCATCCGACCATCCAGGCGCAATCACCGATGCCAGAGTCTCATCAGGTCAAAGTCCAGTTCCTCACTTTCCAGGAAGACAAAAGAGCGGAGGGCACGCTGTAACCAGCGACGTTCCTCCAGTCTAATGGTCCCGTCCGAGGGGACAAAGGGGTCCGGGCGCCATGTTGGGTCGCTCTCCTCGGGACCACAAACTTCGAGTTTCGGGCGTATCACCACCCGTTCAGGCTGCATCAGGTGCCTCAGTAGGGTCCAGTCGGGCCGTACAACAATTTGCGGGGGCTAGGGTGCCCCGCGGCCTCCGATTAACAGGATAATCCCGGGCTCAGTCCCGGAGCCGAGCTCTCAGGCGACCATCGCCATCGGCGCCCAAGCCACGCCCCCAGAAAGTTAACATTTATCTGCCTGAAGTTCCTAGAGACTAATTTGCTCTCAAACGTCTCCCTGCCAAGGATTAGCATTTGAATAGGTGTGAACTGTTTCCCATGAGCAAACAATAGACTGACTGAATGGGCAGAGATTACTCCTCTGAATTGCACCAAGAAAGCAGGATGAGGGCTATTAGCATCCTTTTCCAAATTGCAGTGTCAAATCCTTCTTGACATGTCTGCCGGGTCTGCATATAACACTTTAGGGTACACGTGAAAGGCAGAGAAGAGGATGGCAAGACAATCCTTGTGTATTCGCTGTCTGGTTGCTGATGAACCCTCTTTTGTCCTACCAGACTTCTGTCTATGGGTTTTACAAATAACATTGGAGGCCTACTAGAAATGAAGGAAGCAGGATGCCAGAACAATTCTTGTTGACGGTTTGCTTTCTGGAAATCCCTTTTTGTTCTACCCGACTTCTGTCTCTGGATTTTATTGTGGGTACAGTGGCTCCCTAACAATGGATTTTAGTGTTAGATGTGATGGGACACTAGGATTACCTTGGTTCACATCCCCAGCCCTCTGAGCCCAAGGTTAGTGTGACCAAAGATTTTTGTCATCTTGAAAGTGCCCAACGTGGATCGGGTTAGACCTGGGAATATTTACCCTATTAGTTAGGACTTGCCCAGAAGTCATTCCCACACACTAGCTCATACCAGGCATAAATGTGGCATCTGCATGCACCAAGTTGCAGTACATTACTGGACCTGAGGAAGAACAGAACAACATTGGACCTGCTGCCTGTGACCTGAGAGGAGCAGTGAAGGACTAGACCCGCTCCCTCTTGTACCAAGGACAAATAAGTGGACTCCAATGGCCATAAGGCTGACTTCATGTTGAAGGTACAGGTTTACAATGAGCTACAAGAAGCCTTTCGTGCAACTGGTCCTTGCTGTTGGCTTCTACCTGACATCCTATGAGCCTCTTGAGTGCTTCCTCTGAGGTCCTGGAGGTTTTAGAAATGTACTCATTTGGGACTGAAACGACTAAGTCGAGATTTAAAATCTCTGACCAAGACGGCCCTGGTTCATGTATCCAACTTGCACTCCATTGCCATTGGCTTCAAATGGTGCATAGATCCTGGTCTACTGGGAGCAATGACTATCAATGGTGCTTTGTTTCTCAGTGGTATTCTTATTTAAAACTTAAAAAATTCCTATCTCTGGTTCTCTTCATTGGATCATTTGTTCTTTGGTTCATTATATTATATTCAAATTCTTTTTATTTTTGTGTGTGTTTTGCATTTCAACGTCTTGCAGTATAGGACCTGCATAACGACTTTGCTCATTGCCCTACATTCTCACAGTCTGTGTCATAGCTGCCAGGAGGTGGAGCTATGGTTAATTTAATTAGTGACTGCGAAGGTTTTCTCTGACAAGGGTTGATTATTCGATAGGCAGGCACCCATCTCAATAATCTAGTTTCTTACAGATGGATATTCAACAGGAAGACCCTTTAGTGATGTAAGTTTTTAGGCACAAGGAATTCCTTCCAATCATCTAGAGCAGTGAACTTCACAGTAGATCCAGGTGGTCAGAATCTCACCCAAGTTTTCAGGAAACCCAGACTTTGTAAATGAGGTCAGTTTAGAGATTCACGCTAAGAAAATTTGTTTGTTGATTGGCATGGCTCTCATGGACCTATGTAGGACACCATTGAGCTAGGTGATAAGTATTCAGTAATCGCATTCTGTATTTTTGTTTAGTCAATTAGACAAAATGCTCTTTTATTGAACTTAAGCCATAATCCATATACAGCAGCAGTAGTAGTTGGTTATAAGACATTTCCCAGAACAAGCCAAAACATTAAGATGGAGATCATTTTTACTCATTAATTCATTGGCGCATCCTGGCAAACTACATTCATATATGTACCAGTTCTGCCTGGGAGACATTTAAGTATCAGGATTGTTCATTGTGCAATTATCATGTGTGTTGCATGTTTGCAAATGCATGAGAGAGTGGTACAGCACCCATTCCAGATCTTGTGAATATTGGCAGTGGAAGGAAATAGTTGTACCTATGGACCAGGACGTGTCTTCAATTCCAAAGTTTTGCATACTAACTTTATTTACACTGGGTATGCATTAATGTCAACAATGAGCTTGGGCTGTTTTAATGTACATTCCTGTATTTTTGTTTTGCTTGTAGGCGTCCTAGGGGTGTTATTTCCACCCCAGTCATAAGAACTTTTGGAAGAGGAGGCAAATACTACGGCAGAGGATACAAGCCCCAAGGAGCATCAGTACAGGTATTATAAGATCTGCACTGCAAAGTCAAGTTCATTGTGTTTTTCTATATGTCAGTCTGCTTCCTGTTGGCAACACTTAATATGTACATATCCAATTCCTGAATATATCATTCAG
The DNA here is from genome assembly GCF_964263255.1 of Lissotriton vulgaris. NCBI lineage: Eukaryota > Metazoa > Chordata > Amphibia > Caudata > Salamandridae > Lissotriton > Lissotriton vulgaris. The sequence continues at coordinate 1,133,961,442 of NC_141697.1, forward strand.
TTTCATTCTCTAGTTGGTGACCATTTATACATGTATTGCAGCTTTTTCATGGTTTTTGTGGGGTTTTCGTTGTTTTGTGCAGTATAGATTTCATAAGGACGCTTAATCTTACCACCTCTCCAGCAAGATTGGAGTAGGCCCTCTTTTCTTTGGGAGTGTAAAGTAGGCCTTACTAAAATTTCTAATATCTGTTCTCCTGAGAAGGGAAATTCTTTCATACTGTCCTGAAATATTATGAAAAATCGAAAGTTAGTCTCAAGTCCAAATAGCTATGTATAAATCGTATACCTATCCACCCTGGTTACGAGTCTAATAACAAGATGAATATTGTATGAATTGCTGCTGGTTAAGAGTTCAATTGATTCTTACATACAAATTAAATGAATGCACTGCCTGATAGGAGAGCAGAGCATCTGTATTCCGTAAAGTAGTGTCAAAACTTGCCTTTGTAAAATGGGAGGCCTACACTAATGTTTTTGTTTCTTTGTGAAAATCTTTAAAAATTCTCCCACTTTTTTCTTTTCCATTTCCAAATAAAATTTGTCTTTTGCAACCATTTGTATCCGCTTGAAGCATGTGCTGCTATAGATCACATGCTTTGGCTGTCCTATCATCTAGTATTGGATGCTGATGTTGCAAGTTTTTGTTCTTCAAGGTAGAAATGTATGCTTTGAGGTGACTTGGGATATCTCTTGAAAAACCCATAATACACCAGCTTCAGCTTGGATTGTTTTTTACGGCATCTGATTCAGATGTACTCTTTTGTAATACAACAGACGGGGTTTTTAGTATTTCTGATAAGTGTGGGCGCACTCCCTTGTGTGAACGTTAATGTATGCAAAATAGCTACGGTATGGCGTGGTGAGGACAGGCGAGCAGATAAGACCCCTTAACTGTTCAAAAGTAGATCTGTCACCAAACCTACGAGACAATAATATACAGCAATGCCCTCGTACACAACAATCAAGGTGTAAAAGACCGTAGTTATGTAATAGACAACATTCTATACATAGAGCCACTCATTCAGACAGTTGCAATTCAGTTCCGTTTCTTGGAAGAGAAATAAAAGTTTATTAGTTCCACAACCAGCCGACACGTGTTGCATCGCGTGGGAAACAAATCACTGCGGCGACTCAGGGCTTAAGACTGAACCTACATTCGTGTAGGTGTGGTGACAATTCTACAGAATTATATCACGTATAAGTATATTGATCCAACCCGTCTTAGCCGGGTACGTATGTCTTTAAGGAACGGAGAAGAGTAACTGTTCGAAGCGTCTTTGGAGGTTCCCGGAGTGGTGGCACCCTCCATTATCTCAATCTTCACGTGGTAGAATTCTCACAGAATATACAATCGTGAGCACACGGAATCAGAGTGCTGCAAGCATCGGACGTGCTTCATGAGTGTGCACATTAAGCTTCTACCGGGGGGGATCCACGTGCAGGTACCGGTTCGCGTGGGTGCACCTTGAATCCGGAAGTATCACGGACGTAGTATGCCTCCTCCTATGGTTTCCGGTCGCCGTTTTCCAAGTACTTCAGTTACCACTCTGATTGACGGCGGTTGTGGAACTAATAAACTTTTATCCATCTTCCAAGAAACGGAACTGAATTGCAACTGTCTGAATGAGTGGCTCTATGTATAGAATGTTGTCTATTACATAACTACTGTCTTTTACTCCTTGATTGTTGTGTGCGAGGGCATTGCTGTATAGTACTCTTTTGTAACTCTGTGACCCTCTCGCCATAGAAGCCAATCATTCAATTCCTAGGACCAGAGTTGGTTTCTACGAGACACAAAGACACCATACAACGTTGAACTCTTCAGTATTGGACTGGGTTATTTTGAGTTGCGGGCTTATGAGACTGACTTGTGAGGGCCCTCGTTATGGAGAACACGCATTCCCAGTTCTGCCCTAAATTCAACAGGAAATTCCTGTGGCCAGATCAGCATAGGGTCTGTAACCTTTTTAACCCCAAGAAGGGTCTGTTTAGCATTCCAGATGCTTTTAATGATGATACCATCTGTTATAGGAGGAAACCTCACTGGATGCACTACAAGGTGCAGCACAAAGCTGTCACATGCAATTGAACAAGCTGGTTGCCAAAAATGTCCAGGGGACATACTCTGATGAAGAGAGGGAAGGCCCATCTGGTATCCCAGAAAGCTAGCTGAAGCGGAGTTGAGAATGATTCCTCAGAGCGCTCAGGCTTCGGAAAACAACTATTCCAGGGCTTGCTAGTGAATACCCACATGCAGAATACAGACAGCACTAGAACTGTCCAGGGCATCCAAGGATCTTCCTTCCAAGGTCCAATCTTGACAGGAGTCTCAAGTTCTGAGCAAGCATTGAGAAATCTGAACTATGATACCTGAGACGACTCTTCAACAGTTTTCAGCCACCACTATGCCAAGAACTGCTCGAGTTCGAAACCACATTTTGGCTCATCGTGCCTGTGAGAAAGTGCAATCTTTTTTGCATGGTATACCCCCACTCTTTTCTGAATTGCTGATGTACTTCCTGTGTTACTACCAACCAGGTACCCAGGGCCTGTGTTCCTTCCCTAAAACTGTGTTGAAACTAAAAACCCCATTGGCATCTCTGGCCACATGTCAGTCTCTGGTAAATGGTACCCTAGGTACCCATGGCCTTGTGACCAGAGAAGACCCCTAAGGGCTGCAGCACTTATTGTGCCACCCTTAGGGGCCCTGTAACCTGATACACACACACTCTGCCTTTGTTATTTGTTATGTTATTTGATCTTTTATAGCGCACAAATCACCCTGGGGCATCTCTGTGCTGCCTAGAGAAACGTCACTGGTAGCGGGGTCCCGGGCTGTAGTAATCTAGTACAGGAAGGCCTTTAGATGTTTCCTGAAGGTTCCATAAGACGGAATATCCCTCAGGGTAGGTGTCCTTGTGCAGAACTATACAAAGATTCGACATGGCACACATCCCTGTGTGCCATGCCCACAAACAAACTGCCCTGGCATACATCAGTCACCCCTCTATGTGAGTGCACTATGCCAGTGGTGTGGGCAGAGGTGCATGAGACCTGTGCCCCTACAGTACCTAGGGACATTCCTGAGCACTGTAAGTGCAGTGATGCCATTAAGAGTATATAGTGCTGGGAGGTTGTCATTACGAACTCCACAGCACCATAAAGGCTACAATCTATCAAACCTCTCAGTACATTAAACCCGCACTGATGCCAGTGTGGGGTTTAATGCCAAATGCACGACAGAGAGCAACTTAGAGATGCCCCCTGAAACCTAACCAACTTCCAGTGTCCTGACTGCGTGGCTACCGAGGCTGTTACCACCAGACATTTTTATGGACCTCTGGGTCGAGAGCTTGCCGCTCTCTGGGGCCTGAAACAATGCACATCCTGGGGCGAGGTGCCAAGCCTCTTCCCCCGGCATGGGCAGGGGAAGCTTCAAAGGCATGCCGCCTTTTGTGAGCTTCTCCAGGCCAATTGCTGTACTCCGCAACTGGTCGCCACCAGTTCTGACCCCACTCTGGCGTGAAGACAGGCGGGAAACTCTAAGTGAGGAAATGGGGTGTTCCAGCCTCTGCCAGCCCCACCCTTCAGGTGGGAGTGGCGAGGTGAAGCATAACTCCGAGCTCCCGCAATCTTGAGGATGGGGAGCCCTGCCCAATCAGAGATAGGCCCTTGCCCCCCCCCCCCCCCCCCCCCCCCCACAAGAGAGGAGCAGGATAGGGGGTGTATTGACCCCAGGACAGGGACCCATTGGTCTCGGCCCTTGCCTTGCCTGTAATGCCCCTAAATTTAGTATTTAGGGGCACCCTGAACCTTCCCTCCTCTGATCCTGCATTTGAAACAAGAAGAAGAACAAGAAGCATGAAGACCTGTTGTGCAGCTGCTAACAAGAGGATGACACCAACTGAATTAGCCCCAGCCCTACCGGCCTGTTGATCCTTGAACCTGCTCCTGATAAAACCCCGGCGTCTCCTGCAGACAGCAATCCCGGAAACCCTGGAGGACATGCCTGCCTTGCTCATTTAAAGACTGGGACTCCTGTGACAAGTGGTTCTGCTCAAACAGCAAGAACCCTGGTGCCAGCCAGGAACCGCAAATCCAGCACACTCTGCACTCGCCGAGCCCGGCCTGTGACTGAGTGGACAAAGACCCTGAGGACGTCCCCCAGCGACTGTGACCCCGAATCCAGTGCCCAAAGACCCTCCTCTGCGATCCTGACGACAGCTGCAGCCTCACAACAAGGGACCCCTCCAACCGCAACCAGCAGAGGGGAAGATTTCCAGACGTCCAAAGACACCCTTGCACCCAGCGCCCCACGGCTCCCTGTGCCCAACTCTTGGGTGTCTACCTATCCTCCAAGATCCCAACTTAGCTCTCGACGGGGTGGTCGTACCTGAAGAATCTCCGTCCCCGAGCCTGCAGCCTTTGTTCAACTTCCAAGTCTCCCATTGAATAACATTGAGCGGCCAAAGGCCCAAAAGCACCCTGTACCCAGCCGCCCGAGTGCAGCTGGAAGTGTTGTAACTACCCTACTCTACTTCCCTACTTGCCCTGTGGAAGTGACCAGGGGCTCAGCTCCCACAGCCGTGTGGCATGCCTGCTAGCAGCCACCACCCGAAGGCCCCCTATCCTCCATAAGATAACATTGGGCCTACTCGCTCTGCACCGAGCTGCCCCTGTGCCGTTGAGGGTGTAACAACTGTACCTACCTGACCCTGGGAGACCCTTGAGTCTATGCCCAGAACCTTAACTCTGCCAGTCGAGTACTTACCCAAAAGCCGATAACTCACTTTTCTTCCATAGGGTGGTTTCATTTGGAAATTCTTCTAAGTGTGGAGTTTTGAAACTTTAAAAAATATATTCATCTAAAATCAGCCGAACAACGAATTTCGATTTACTCACCTGTTATCAGGAGCAATCCAGGTGCTGTATCTTTCGGCCCTATAGCAATATAACCGTGATTTACCCTACTTTGGTCTCACTTGTTTTCTGTGTGATTGATTTTTAATTTTGAACAGTCCCTTGTTTGATATACCAGTTGAGTCATTGTTATATTGCTTACCCAGTCTCAACTGGGGTAACTGGTTCACCCCAGTTGCATTTTTCCTGTATCTTTCAGCCCAGCACTGAACCTGAAAAGTAATTTTAACCATGATTTACTGTTAACTCAATTTTCCTCCATAGGAAACCATTGTTTCACCAGAAAATCTTCTTAAGAGTCCAATTTCCAAACTTACAAATATTCCTTAAAAATCCCCTGTATGACTTAAACATATTCTTTCAATTGTTTACAGGAGATACGCCAGTGCTGGATCCAGGATCCAACACGGAGTAAGAAAAAGTAACGATAACATTACTTACCTACTAAGTGAATTTCTTTACTCCCATAGGATAACATTGGTGATTCTATGTGAAAAAGTTTCTAAGTGTCAACTTTGAAAATACTATAATATTCCTTAAAAATCACAACTGTAACCAAAATGCTTTTACTGAATTGTTTACAGGAGATGTCCCAGGACTGAATATAAGATCCACTCCTGTGGTTAGAAAAGTAATCCATAAAGTAATTAATTGCATTTAACTAGAAATTTCCATTGAGTTCAATGTCACATTGTGTTTGAAATTGTGTTGCCTATTGCAACAACTGTAACTATTGTACTCAAGTCTATTGCCTATTTGAAAAGTATTAACTAAAGTAACTCATTCTGAGAGAGTATATATTGATACCTATTGTTGGTTCTAAAATAAAACAATATATTTTTTATACAAACAACAATTGGCCTAGAGTTCAGTCCTTGAGTGTGTGAGACCATTTGCTGACTGAGTGTGAACAGCAAATGCTTTACACTGTCCTCTGATACTGCCTTACTGCTCGACCAAGCTACCACTTTAAAAAGTATGGTTATATCTAATTTTAGCCTCTGCCATACCTCTGGGGACTGTGGACTCTGTGCACACTGTACCTTACTTTGGTCCAGTATATACAGAGCCACTTTTTTACAGTGCTACGAGGCTTTAAAACCACCACTCAACACTACGAGACACTCACTCCAGAATCGAAGAACATGCCAAATTCTGCTTTGAAACTAGACTCGACATCTAGTGAGCTGATAGAATCATAAAAAAAGGAGCACACTGTTAGGCTGCAAAAGATTTACATCGATCCTGTCACAGGTCCCACTTTTGCTCATCATTTGGGATAAATACACCCAAAGAAAAGAAATCTCACTTTAGTATCTGATGAACTCTGATCTTTCCACATACCAAACCGAGATAGACCTAGAGTCCTTAGCCCTCCACCACCTCCTCAATCACCAGCACCTTCACTGACCAACACATCTGAAAGAGACACGTTAGTGATAGATTCCTTACCTTAGAATATCCCCAGGCGTCAGACTGGATCCGGAAATTTTTGCGTAGCAATACCCCTGCGCGCTGGTAGGCGTCGTCTGCGGCTCCGCGTCCGTCGTCGGCGTCGTGAGCGCCGGGATGACGTCGTCGGAGTATATAGACGGCGCCCATGCGCGCTGACGTCAGTTCTTCTTTTTTCCGCGCCAGCTAGCGCAGATCCGGAAGAAGCTCTACCCCCAGTCACTTTTTGACTGAAAACTTTTTTGATCTTTTTGATCCTCTATCTAGTCGATTCTCGACTATCGGTGCCAGGGATGCCCGGGTTCAAGCCTTGCTCGAAGTGCGGCCGACTCATGTCGGTCACGGACCCCCATCGCCGGTGCCTGAAGTGCTTAGGCCTCGACCACGACGATCGAACCTGCTCCGACTGCCGGGCCCTGACGTCGAAGGCTAGGCGGGAGCGGTCCCGCAAGCGTCTCGAGCTGAGGCAGTCGGCCCCGCGCCGCTCCAGGTCCCGGTCCCGGTCCCACGGGAGGTCGAGGGACAGGTCGCGAGGTCGGAGTCATCGACGTTCCGGGAGTGGACACCGATCGTCTGGTTCCAAGTCCTCAGGTAAGAGGCATGAGAGGTCGGAGCGACACCATCGATCCTCCGACCCGCCCCGTCGCTCGCACGATGCGACCGGGGACTCGGGCGACACCGCCCACGCGGCTCCGCGGGAGTCGCAAGCGTCGCCGCCTGCCCCACACCTTCGGGTCCCTGGGCACGGCGCGTCGCAGGAGGAGGTCGAGAGGTACCTCATGGCCATGAGGGCACTCCCTCCTCAGTCGGTTCCCGTGGCGCCTTCGGGCCGATCGGCTCCGTCTGGAGGTCCTTCCGGGTCGGGCGCTTCGGCCCCGACGACGTCGGGTACTTCGGGCCCGGCGCCGCTGGCGACTTCGGTCCCGGCGCCGCACGACCTCGCTGGATCCGGCTCCGGATCCGGGACCTCGCCGGTCGACCCTACGACCTCGCCGGCGCCGTCCCTTCAGGTGTCGTCCCCGGCGGCCGATGTGGTTGCTGCCCCCAATGTTTCCTACGGTCCTCCTCAGGAGTCGGAGGGGCGCCGCTGGGCGCCGATTCCGTCGGCCTTCGGAGAGTTCTATCTCCACGAGGAGGCCCTGGCTGTTAATCCTGGTCTCCAGGAGCCAGGTGACGAGGAGCAATGGGAGGGGTCCGAGGACCCTCTGGCACGTGATTGCCAGTCGAATCAGGACTGGACATATGAGCTTGGGGAGGCCAGTGGTATTGACACCTCGCCAGACACTGGATTTACGTCGCCCCCGACTGTGGCTTCGGAGGCGGGTTCTGCTTACAGTGTAGTGTTGACGAAGGCAGCTAAGGCCTTAAACCTTCAGCTCCCCGTCGCGGCCGTGAGGACTAATCTCCTCACTGAGGTCCTCAAACAGCAGTCCGGCTCCGCGGAGCCCCTCCTGCCGTTCAACGAGGCCTTGTGTGACGTTCTTCTGGGCACTTGGTCCAAGCCCGCCACAGGCCCCCCTGTGGACAGGAACGTGGCCAGACGCTACCGCCCGGCACCGGGCGACCCTTGCTTTTTGTCCACCCACCCCCGAGAGTCTGGTCATCCAGGCCTCCAACTCCCAGACCGCATTCCCGTCGGCCCCGCCCGACAGGGAATCCAGGAGATATGAGCAGTTCGGGAAGAAGGTCTTCTCGTCTGTGAGCCTAGGGCTACGGTCAGTGAACACCAACTGTCTCTTGGGCCGCTACACCCACACTCTGTGGGACACGGTTGCGGAGGTGCTGCCACAATGCCCTGAGGAGGTCAGGGCTAAACTCAGCCAAACCCTTGCGGACGGCCGAGATGCGGCACGTTTTTCTATCCGGTGTGGGCTGGATACCACGGACTCACTGGGCAGGGCGATGGCAACGACGGTGGCGGTTCGACGCCACGCCTGGTTGAGGTCCGCCAACTTCTCGGCCGATGTCCAGGCCACCCTCCTGGACATGCCGTTTGATGGCCGTCGCCTCTTCGGCGACAAGGCAGACCATGCGCTGGAACGTTTCAAGGACTCCAGGGCCACGGCCAAGTCCTTGGGCCTTACGGCCCCACGCCAGCAATCGGGTGCCTTTCGCTCCTTTCGTGGCCACGGAAGGGGCGCCCCACCACGGACCGCCAGCCACACGCCGCAAAATATCCAGCAGCGCGGTGGCGGACGTGGGAACCGCCGCGGCGGTGGTCGGGGTCAGCGGCGAGGCCAGTCCACACCTCCCTCAGCAGCCCCCGCCTCAAAACCTTCCTAGTCCGAGTTTTCAGGCCCATGTGACGCCTGTGGGAGGCAGGGTTCGCCATCACCTCTCCCACTGGCATACAGTCACTTCGGACAGGTGGGTGCTGCAAATTGTCCGAAGGGGTTTCTCCCTCCCCTTCGAGTCTTCCCCTCCATCCATGCCACCTCAATACCACCGTGTGTCGGGGGATCACTTGCAACTTCTGCAAGAGGAAGTTTCGGCCCTCTTGGCCAAGAGGGCCATCGAGCGCGTTCCTGGGCCAGAAGTAGGACGTGGCTGTTACTCCCACTACTTTCTGGTACCCAAGAAGGGCAAAGGGGGCCTACGCCCTATCTTGGATCTGCGGAACGTCAACGGCTTCCTCCGGACGGAGAAGTTCAAGATGCTCACTTTGGCTCAGGTCCTGGCTGCCCTGGACCCAGGAGACTGGATGGTAGCGTTGGACTTGCAGGACGCCTATTTCCACATCCCCGTCCTGCCGGCCCACCGGCGTTACCTGCGGTTCACGGTAGGCCTAGAGCACTTTCAGTTTACCGTGCTCCCCTTCGGCCTTACCAGCGCCCCACGGGTGTTCACGAAGGTGATGGCGGTGGTCGCAGCCCATCTGCGCAGGCAAGGGGTGTCAGTCTTCCCCTACCTCGACGACTGGTTGTTGAAGGCGGGCTCGCCCCAGACAGTCGTCAGCCACCTCCAGACTACGGCCGACCTCCTGCACTTGCTGGGGTTCTCCATCAATGTGCCGAAGTCACACCTGTGTCCCTCTCAGAAGCTCCTTTTCATCGGAGCGGTTCTCGACTCGGCGCAGTTTCGGGTTTACCCACCCGAGCAGCGGGTTCGGGATATTCAGGCTCTGATTCCTGTCTTCAGACCGTTATCCCGGGTCTCGGTCAGGTTGACGCTGCGGCTTCTGGGACTGATGGCCTCCTGCATCCTTCTGGTGCGTCACGCCAGGTGGCGGATGCGGGCTCTGCAGTGGGACCTGAAGTTTCAGTGGGCCCAGCATCAGGGAAACCTGTCCGATCATGTCCTGATCTCGGAGGGCACTGCGAAGCAACTGCAGTGGTGGCTCACGGACCGCGACTGGGTCAGTGGCAGACCCCTCTCTCTACCCCAGCCGGAGCACGTAGTTGTGACGGACGCGTCCCTCCAGGGCTGGGGAGGCCACATGGGAGAGGCGGAGATCAGAGGCCTCTGGTCTCCGGCGGAGTCCCGGCTCCACATCAACCTTCTGGAGCTGCGGGCGATTCGTCTTGCACTGAAGGCATTCCTCCCCTCTGTCAGGGGGAGCGTGGTGCAAGTGTTCACCGACAACACCACCGCCATGTGGTACTGCAACAAACAGGGCGGTGTGGGGTCGTGGACCCTTTGCCAGGAGGCTCTGCGCCTCTGGCAGTGGCTGGAACATCAGGGCGTGACCCTGGTGGTTCAACACCTGGCAGGCTCTCTGAATGCCAGGGCGGACGAACTCAGCCGCCGGTGCATGATGGATCACGAATGGCGTCTGAACTCGGACGTGGCGCAAGGTCTCTTTCGACAGTGGGGAGAGCCTTGGTTAGATCTATTCGCCACAGAAGAGAACGCGCAATGTCAGCAGTTCTGCGCGTTGGAGTTTCCAAGGCGGCACTCGCTCGGAGACGCTTTTCGTCGCGAGTGGAGCTGCGGTCTGTTGTACGCCTTTCCGCCTATACCACTTCTGCCCAGAGTGCTGAAGAAGATCAGGCGCGACCGGGCCCAGGTCGTCCTTGTGGCTCCGGACTGGGCACGAAGATACTGGTATCCCGAGCTACTCAGCATGTCAGTCGATCCCCCGATTCGTCTGCCTCTTCGGGAGGACCTTCTGTCGCAGCAGCAGGGGACGGTCCTGCACCCGAACCTGTCCAGTCTCCACCTACAAGCTTGGAGATTGAGCGGCGGCAGTTGAGGCCATTTGACTTGCCTCCCGAAGTCTGTGACATCATTCTGGCAGCCAGGCGTCCCTCCACGAAGTCGGTATACGCCTGCCGGTGGAACAGATTTGTGGCATGGTGCGCAGCAAAGGCTGTGGATCCCCTCTCTGCGCCCCTTTCGGAAGTGCTGCTCTTTCTTCTTTCCCTTGCCCAGCAGGGCTCTGCTCTGGGCACTCTTAAAGGGTACCTTTCTGCTCTTTCAGCCTTCTTGAGGCTACCAGATCAGCCTTCTTTATTCAAGTCCCCTATTGTGAGTAGATTTCTGAAGGGCATCACGCACATGTTTCCTCCTGTTCCCTTCGTGATGCCCCAGTGGGACTTGAATCTGGTTCTCACCTATCTGATGTGTGCTCCCTTTGAGCCACTTCATAACTGCCCTCTTCGTCTCCTTACTCTAAAGACGGCCTTCCTGGTTGCCATCACCTCTGCCAGGAGGGTGAGTGAGCTCCAGGCTCTTTCTTCTTCTCCACCTTTCCTGTCTGTTCATCCTGATAAGGTGGTGTTGCGTACACGACCTTCCTTTCTGCCCAAGGTTGTCACGGCCTTCCACATCGGGCAGTCCATCACCTTGCCCACCTTCTTTCCGCCTCCGCATCCCTCGAAAGAGGAGGAGAGGCTCCACCGTCTGGATCCAAAACGTGCGCTCTCCTACTACCTAGACCGCACTCGCCAATTCCGGGTGGATGACCAACTCTTCGTTGGTTACGTGGGCGCGAAGAAGGGAAAGGCTGTACACAAGAGGACCATCTCCAGGTGGATCATCTTGTGCATCCAAGCATGCTACTCCATGGCGAGGAAGGAGCCCCCGGCTGGATTGCGGGCTCACTCCACTCGGGCCACGGCAACGACAACTGCCCTGGGCCGCGGTGTCCCCCTGCAGGACATCTGTCAGGCAGCCACGTGGGCCTCGCTGCACACGTTCGCAAGACACTACTGCCTGGACAGTCAAGTCCGGAGGGATGGCTTCTTTGGCCGTTCCGTCCTCCAGGACTTTCTGGTGTGATATTGGTTCGCAGACCCACCACCGGGGTTGGTATTGCTGGGGTATCTATTCTAAGGTAAGGAATCTATCACTAACGTGTCTCTTTCAGATGCACAAGTTACTACTTGTGTAACGATATATCTGTAAGAGACATTAGTTAGTGATAGATTCCTTATCGCCCTCCCATCCTCCCCGTTCTGCGAACCGATATTTAGGGTTAAGGTCATCCCCTTTCAGGGCCCTAGTTTCATGGCACCAGTGTTAGTTCTATCATGGCTCTGCGTATCTGGCGCGGAAAAGCTGTGTTATCAGAACTGACGTCAGCGCGCATGGGCGCCGTCTATATACTCCGACGACGTCATCCCGGCGCTCACGACGCCGACGACGGACGCGGAGCCGCAGACGACGCCTACCAGCGCGCAGGGGTATTGCTACGCAAAAATTTCCGGATCCAGTCTGACGCCTGGGGATATTCTAAGGTAAGGAATCTATCACTAACTAATGTCTCTTACAGATATATCGTTACACAAGTAGTAACTTGTGCATTCACTGTATACTGACTCTTACAACAAGCATGTTTTATATGTTCCTGATCTTTATTAAGAGTTCATCCTTATGGACAAAGAAGGTGACATGACACTATCACAGTGGCATGAAACTCAATTAGAAACGGTCTCCTGAACCATATCCATTAGAACCTTCTCCACCAGATGATACTCTATCATACCATGCATTCATCGAAAGAGTGACTGACCACCACAAAGTTAAATACCATGTGGTGGAGGAAGACTACTTCCTAGTGGATATGATCGCACCAACAACACTCAGTTCAGTTGCTTCTTATGCTAAAAACCATGACTAAGTGTACAGCAGAAGCCATAGGAGACCAAGTAAGAACAAGGCTTGTCACCATGAAAGTGGAGAAGTGGTACAAGGCAGCATCAGAAGCTCTCTAGTACATTAGTGGACATGCACCACCAGACTAGCGTATTGCGCATACAGCCAAAAAGATGTCATTCACCCAGGGCACAGGGGTTTTTCCAGCTAATCTCTGGACTGCTGCAACAGTCCATATACTTCATAATTCCCTAAATGAATGGAATACTCAGGCCAATGGGCTGCTGAACCATTACATCAGGTCAGAGCACTTCAAGAGCACTACTTTGCAAGGTATCATTACGCTGCATCAGGAAATACGTGGCGACCCTCTATCTCAAGTATATTTCCTTCCGCATCCCCAGCCACCAGCGCACTACCAGTACCTCAGGTCTGTGGTAAGTAAACCGCACTACCTGTGCAAACTACTACCTTTTGTAGTCATGATTTTCCCGCGGGTATTTAGTGGTTTCAGTGCACCTCCATCGCAGCGCTAGTCATGTCTTTCCATATCTTGATGACTGCCTGATATAGAGCAGCAGCTGATAACAATGCCTGACACACATTCAACAAGCATTTGCAATGCAACAGGTCTCGCATTAGGAAAGTTTGAGCTATTGGTATTGTAAATGACACATTTTTTATTTGTTTTGTTTTTGAAAATAGCCAAATTAATAGCTTTGTCATTTACAATGCCAATAGTTATAACTTTCGCAAATGTGACACCTATATCATTTGTAATGCAATATGTGTTGTATTTACGTGACTTACATGTATTGATATTACAAATAACAATGGCTTTTAATTTTTTTTAATAATTAACACTTAAATAAAAGTTATTGTAATTTATAATGGCAATAGCTTGAACTTTTGTCAATAACTTTTGTGAAGATTATGTTCAGTGTATTTTATTGTAACGAAAATCCAAGAACAGAAGTGAAATATTAACATCTTTTTGTTACATTTGTAATAAAGCTTGAAACATTGAGAGAACATATTTGAACCAGTTGTTGAATGGTTGCACAGATTGTTGCTGTGGTGGCGCTGAGTGATGTTGTAATGGCGAACGAGCAATGCTGTGGCATTCAGTGATGCTGTGGTAGCGTATAGTGATGTTGTGGTGCCCCTGAGTGATGCTGTGGTGGTGCTGTGTGATGCATTATGCTATGCTATGTTTTGTTTTGCTATCCTATGTTTTGATTTGTTATGCTATTCTGTGTTTTGTTATGCTATGTTTTGCTATGCTGTGTTTTGTTATGCTATGTTTTGCTATGCTATGTTTTGTTATGATATGCTATGTTTTGTTGTGTTTTGCTATGCTATGTTTTGCTATGCTATGTTTTGTTATGCTATGTTTTGTTATGCTATGCTTTGTTTTGTTGTGTTTGGTATGCTATTCTATGTTTTGCTATGCTATTATATGTTTTGCTATGCTATGTTTTGTTGTGTTTTGTTAAGCTATGCTATGTTTTGTGTTTTGCTAGGCTATGTGTTGTGTTTTGTTATGCTATGTTTTATGTTATGCTATGTTTTGTTATGCTATATTTTGTTTTGCTATCCTATGCTTGGTTTTGTTATGCTATGTATAGTTTTTCTATCCTATGCTTTGTTTTGTTACGCTATGTTTTGTTGTGTTTTGTTATGCTATGCTATGTTTTGTTGTGTTTTGCTATGCTATGCTTTGTTATGGTATGCTATGTTTTGTTATGCTATGTTTTGTTGTGTTTTATTATGCTATGTTTTGCTATGCTATGCTTTGCTTTGTTTTTTTATGCTATGTTGTGTTTTGTTATGCTATGTTTTGTAATGTTTGGTTCAGCTATCTTTTGCTGTGTTTTGGTATACTATGCTGTGTTTTGGTATACTATGCTATGTTTTGTTATACTATGCTATGTTTTGTTATACTATGCTATGTTTTGCTATGCCTTGTTATGTTATGCTTGTTTTTGTTATGCTATGCTGTGTTTTGTTATGCTATGCTTTGTTATGCTATGCTGGTGAGAGTGTGTGAGGGTCAGTGAGGGTGAGGGTCAGTGAGGGTGAGGGTGAGTGGGGGTGTGAGGGGGTGTGAGGGTGAGGGGGTGTGAGGGTGGGTGAGGGTGAGTGAGGGAGGGAGTGAGGTTGAGGGTGAGTGAGGGGGGGTGCAAGGGTGAGGGTGCGAGGGAGAGGGGGTTTGAGGCTGAGGGGGTGGGTGAGGGGGTGCGAGGGAGAGGGGTGTAAGGGGTAGGGGGTGTGAGGGTGACGAGGGGGAGGGGATGTGAGGGTGAGGGGGTGTGAGGGTCTGAAGTAAATGGTGGCAGTGCAGACATTATAAGACAGAGAGAAACACAAATGTTAAGATAACAGTGCTCGAAGGGGTTGTGAGCAGGTGGAAATGGGATTAAAGGAGAAAGGATGAAAAGTTAAGTAGGAAAGAGGCCAGAAAGGAGACACAAAGCAGTGGAGTGTGTGGCGGAAACGGGGAAAAGCAGATAAGAATGAAGATGGATACGAGAGGGTGCAAGTAGGGTCACATGCGGGTAGAAGGAAGACTTGTTAGGAGAGTGTGATGAAGCTCTTGGCATTTCTGTGACGGGGGAGCGCATTCCTTTGAATTCAGATGCAGGGGGCGGGGGAGCGGATCCCTTTGCAGTCTGATGCCGAGGCTTGTGGTGTGCTTTGTGCACGCGCCTGGCTCACATGAACTGTACCCAATTTGCTGCAGTTTGGGTATTCTTTTGAAAGCCTCACTATAATCTAAAGCTGTGCTGTAGGTTGAGACCTAAAAATGCTCCCAATAAGGGGGTGCGCTGCTCCTTGGAACGCTTGGAACAGGGCATATCAAAGACGTACGTGTGACCACAATCCGCCAATTTACGACAGCACAGGCAACATCTACAAGCGAAAATCGACCATTTTTTTCAGGAGAAAAATGTAAGTTAAATAGGAAAATGGCGAGACCATTTAAAACCCGCAAACTAAATCCAAATTTTTGAATAAATATAGTATGGACGCACAATTACAAACTGGGGATTTTTCAGAAAACAAATTGCTGGCCTGTAATTGAACAAGCAAGCGAAAAATAGGAATACATCGTCCTCATATTTGTGAAGCAGACTAGATCGGAAAGCAGATTGCCACCAGCTCAAACTTAGCGCGGCCACGCAGGGCATGCTTTTCTTCTCTTCCAGTTTTAGGAAGCGTGCTGTGTTTGCATGTGGAGAGCAAAGGAGACTGGAGTCTCCGGAGATTCAGGCCTCGGCGCGCCCATTGACGCGCTGTGCAATTTTCAACAAGCAGTTCTATCTTTGTGTGTTCACCAATCAATCCAAACGTGACTGTCTCTGTACTAAATTGTGGTCCGTGTCAGTACTATTTGAAATGTCTCTTGCCCAAACACTGTAGTCTATTATTCATTCATTTAATTCAAAAAACTTTATTTCGGTTTGTTTATGAACCATAAAAGTACAGAACACATTTTAGACATTGAATAAATACACATGTTAATATACATAGTCTACAAATTTCCATTTGGTGGCGGAGTCCCATTAAAATTCCTAAGACAATAAGTTATATATTAACAAATTTAAAAAGTTAAAATACAGTAGAAGCCCAACGTCTTCCTGGATGTGTTCTCCAACAACAGCCCAGGAACTTTGTTACTTCCGAAGCATTCTCCGTCTTATTAGCCACATAGAGAACAGAAACTTGGCGACGGCTGTAACTATTAGTGCATTAGTATCAGATGTTAAAATTCTAAAAAACCCTAGATAATTCCTAACTCCCAGGTTCAGACATAGCTGTATAATCCATTTCTTTCTGTAGTCTATTATTATTAAAATTGTAAATCGTTTAAAATTAAATTTTTGAGACTCTGGATACACTTGAAACCTATATTAGGATAAAGTCTTTTGGAATAGATCGAGAAAAACTAAAGTACATTAGTGCTATTTTAATTCAAGGTATTTCTTCGTTTTAATCTCTTTTAAACTCCCAGTAGAAACGAAATCACGACCAGTGCCTGTTTTAATTACTACTGGTCGAGTCATGCATGATTAAAGTGTTTAAAGGGTAGCCGTTCCCGGTGCTGCGCTCAGGCCAGAGCGCGGCAAGGCTACATTTTGTTCCCGATATTTGAAGAAACCACTATGGCGGTTGCAGGGTGTGAAAACGCTGCGGGTATCAGTTACTGCAGACAGGGTTCTTATAGTATGGCTCTATCTGAAAAACGGTGTCTGTGCGCTCCTTTCATACCTCTAACAGTAAACACGTAAGTTAAAAAAACGTTCATTAAATCACAATAACTTTTTGGGTAGGATCCCCCCAGGCAAGACACAAAGTACGGGTAAGATGCATTTACCCATGAAAGGGTAGCACTGTCACAAAGACTGCATTTATTGGTGTTAATGTGTTACACGTAAGCAGGGACAGTCCAATTAGCAGTCAAACGTCCCAAGCAGGGGTCGGTTTTGTCTCTGCCCGCAGGTGGCTGCGCTGTGGTTGCATAGCAGCAGATTGAATCCAGGGGGCGCAGCAAAAGATTGAATCCAGGGGGGCGCACCCCGCTGGGGTGAGCTTGGAGAAATGCCAGGAGTGGGGGGCGTTGGAGGTTTGGACAGTAAGGGCGGGGACTGGAGTGGTGCGAGCTGGAGATACTCGGGTAAATATGGCACATTTCCCACTGCGAGTTTGAGCCTGTATTTGAGTGTATTTGAGCCTGCGTGCTCTGCCTTGAACCGCTTTGGCAACTTGAATGCTGCAGGTTATTTCTCCAGAGCCATGTACTCACAGGAAGTGATGCCGCTCTGAAAGCGATGCACTAGTTGGCATTTGTTCTGGCTCAAGCTGCAGCCATGTGATCAAGGCATTCAAAGCAAAACAGGAAGTGGCGCCTACGGTTTGGTGAGAAGGAAAGATTCTTTTTGACCGATTCTTTCACAAGCGCCAGGGCAAAATTATTAAGTGAAAGAGGTGCACCCTTTCAGTAGACTGAGAAAAATTCCAGAAATTAAACACAATGTGTAGAGATTAAGTAGAGGTTGTGATGGTCGTGTTCAACCACTAAAACGGCAGATTACACACAGGGGGCGGCTAGTGACATTTGAAAGTGGTGAGCCGTAAACTAATTTGCATATTGCACCGCAGCGATCGAGCGCAGCGAGCGAGCCCGAACCACCTTGCATCCATCCATCCACACATCATTCATGCATTCACCCATCTATCCACCCTGCATCCATACATCATTCATGCATGCATCCACCCATCCATCCATCCATCATGCATCCACCCATCATGCATGCATGCATCCATACATCATTCATACATCCACCCATACATCCACCCACCCATCCTGCATCCATACATCATTCATTCATGCACCCACCCACCCATCCATCATGCATGCACCCATCATGCATGCATCCACCCATCATGCATGCATCCACCCATCCACCCACCCACCCTGCATACATCATTCATTCATGCATCCACCCATCATGCATCCGCCCATAATTTGCATATAGCCAAGTTCTGAGCTGGGATGGTGCAGTGAGCTAAAAAACGGTGATGGATCAAGCCCTGATCTTTGGACTGGGCTAGAGTGGTCTGCTTAATTCAGACACTCTGTTCATCACCACCCCCTTTTCTGAATCATTTTTGTCCACCATAAGCGTGGAAGGGTATACTCAGATGTGAGTCCCTTGCTCATTGCACCATCAGGATTCAAGCAAGCCGGGCCGAAGACGGCTGAAATGCCAGAAACCGGTCCCCGGAAGCTTGTTTCCTTCCCAGTATAAGAATTGGCTTGATAGTTTGGTCTGCCGTGTTCCCATGATGCACTGGGCCAGGGTCAGACTAATTTGCATATAGCCAAGTTCTGAGCTGGGATGGTGCAGTGAGCTAAAAAACGGTGATGGATCAAGCCCTGATCTTTGGACTGGGTAAGAGTGGTCTGCTCAATTCAGACACTCTGTTCATCACCACCCCCTTTTCTGTAACAAGAAAAGCGGACATCAAAGGAAGGGTGGAAGGGAACAAGCATATGGGGTGTGAGCGATAACGAAAGTTAATTGTTGTAAGAGAGGGAGCAGGAAGTGAGGCCGAGCATGCGCTGGCGAAAGCAGTCTGCTGCTTTCAAGTCCGATGCAAGATGCCAGCTTCGCGCTTGAATGCCTCACATGCACTGGCCATGAACTGCATTCCAAAGGTCTTTGGGAGCATTTTCTGGTGCCCCTTACTAAATCTCTCGCATAGCGATCGCTTACTCGCTTGCTAGGCTCGACCTAAAAAGCACCACAGTACATGCCAAAAAGGCACACCTCTCCCAAAGAAACAGGAGTCATGCTCAACAATGTGACCGGCAACGGCTTTCCCAGTTACAAGAATGTGATGACATTTTCAAAGGCTGCTTTCCCTTTGCCAAACATCATGTCTTCTGACTGCGATAACAAACTTGAAACTGCTGGTGATAATGCTACTTTGCATTGCGATAATTTTAAGTGCTTATGTACACTTGTCCACTCTCTGGGAGGCAATGGTCAAAAGTCGCTGGGCGGTGGGGCCTGGAGTGTAGCCCAAACAGAAATGGTTTTAGGGATTCTCATTCGTCAGGTTTTGCAGGTGACCATTACTATAGAAATGAGAAGTACATTTGGGCAACATGGCTATTTTGATGAATGCTTCTAACTGCAGAGTGCTCACTTTCAGAATATCCCTATACTAAATCCAGAGAATTCTTCAGCAATGTTCTTGCACACAAGTAGGGGGCTCATTGTGTCTCCGCTGTTTCTTCGTATTACCCAAGAACTGATTTAGCGGACCCACATATTAGCACCACCCTTTTGCACTAACGTCCAGTCCTTTCTTTCTGTGCCGTTTGATGCATGTGCAGAGGTCCACTTTTAACTTCATTGGTTTTCCGAAAACCCCTGCAAAACTTTGCAGTTTTCACAGTGTAGTCTAGGGAAGGATGTCCCCGCCAAACAAAAATTTCAAGATTGAAGCTGTTCAGAGACTGCGGGAAGCAAATGTTGGTCTGAGACCTGCAATGAGGGTATGCATGTGGTGGTTAGTCTCTGTTCACATCTCCTTATTTAACAAGTGTGCCTTTATGCACCCAAATGCGATTCAGGATGGACTGGACACTACGGTTTGCATTCGCAGCGTTATTGGCATCAGTGTCTTCCTCAGAAGGCACACCTGGATACCATCAACCAGGTTTTGTGGAGATTTGTAAGTGTCCTTAAAGGGCATTCCCTTCGATGGCTCCAGGCAATTTGTAGAAAAGAGACTTGTATCCGGTTATAATTCTGGCCCTGAATGCAGACTACAGAGCTCACTCGCTCTGTACACAACTATCACAAATACATTTTTCATCTGACTGTGTTTTCAAACTGGCTACTGTGAGAAGAATTAATATTGGGATACCTTAAGACCGATCTATAGGATACGTTGGGACATGGAGCCATTGACTAAAAGAACACTAACTGAACTCTACCAGGATGGGATTACAACTGGGTGGAAGTCTCTTTTTAGACAAGGAGAGTCTTGAAATAGACAGCCCTGAGAAAGTCACGGGTCTATCCCCAACTGCGATGAAACATGCTTTGGGGTTAGTAATAAAGAAATGGTCAACAGACAGAAAGAACAAATAATTCACTTGAGGATTATTGCCGGAGGCGCCTCGGGTTCCCCATTCCTCAGTCTCTTTTCTCCCTTTCCGGACTTGGCCTTTCCTTCCTCCGGTGGAACTGTGGGACGGCTGCCTTAGCTTGCAGCCGTCGCCCACAGAGGAGCTGCTTTGCCTACGGAGGCGGGTGCTGCCTTCGCTCGGGCTATTTCCACAGCTTCGGTTATCTTGCGCATGGGCGATCCAGCTGCTCATTTCCCCATGGATCATCTTCTGGAGGTACGCCATCAGGGTTCTGGTGGTCGGGAGCTGCTTTTTCCCTTTGAGGCTTCAATCCACACTTCGCTTTTGGGGGCGGCCCGCCACAGGGGACCTGGTGCCCCACCACATTCTGCACCTACCTGCGCCGCATGACCCTGTCTGTCTTTCCCTTCACCCTTCTACCAGGGACCCTCTTTTACAGACTGCCTTTCCCTCCCTGCCTTCGGTGTTGTCTCCCCCGTCTTGGGAGGCCCGCTAGTTAGATTCCTGGGGGTGCAGTATCTTCGCCTCCACCAGTCTTGGAGGCGAAGTCTTGGCTAGGGCCACTTCTTGCTTGTGGGACTCGGCTGAGTCCCTTCTCTCTGCTGTTTCTCTGGAGGGTGCCTGCTTTGTTGATCTGCGGCACCATGTGTTGAATGGCCGGGAGCTGGCGTCATTCATTCTTCGCTCTGCTCTGGACATTTCGGAGGTACTTGGTCGTACCATGGCTTCTTCTGTGGCACTTCGCCGGCATGCCTGTCTACGGGATAGCGTGTTACCGGAGAACGTTAGGGAACGGCTGGTGGACCTTCCTTTTGAATGCACTTTTATTCCACGCCCCTGCGGATTCTGCCATTCAGAGGTTTCTGGCGGGGCTTTGTCCTCCTCCTCCCCTCAGTGACCGGTGAGTCATTCTGGTTTTTGGGAGGTGTTCTTCATTGTGTTCTGGGGCCTTGTTGCGAATAGCCCCAGTTGTGTGTGTTCTGTGTGATTGTTGTGCCTTTTGGTAATTTTGTTAGGACTTTAGTGCTGTTGGCTGCTGGTCCAGCCCCCCTTTTTTGATTGTGTTTTTGGCTGTTGGTAAGCCGTGTTGGCCCTGAGACTAGGCCTTCTGTGTATTCTTTTTGGCTGATTGACAAGCCGTCTGCAGTTCCTCCGCAGGTCTTTTTTGTTTGCCCTCTGCTGCGGATACTTTTTCCTAAGAGGGTTCCCATTTCTTGGACGTTACATGCCCTATGTGGGGTATGGGTAGATAATATATAGCTCTGTCTTGTGCTGGGAGGTGTGGTCGTCCTTCGGGCCTCTGCTCTCCATGGCGTCACAGTATGTCGCAGGTGCGATCCTCTTACTAATGGGTTTGGAGTGGCTTGCGTTGCGCCACTTTCTGTCCTTCTTCTGGGTCGTTGGGTCGCTTGCCTGGGCTGGCCTGTTGTCTGCATTTTTGCGTTGTAACTCTGCCTGGTTCCTCTTCTTTCATGGGCCTGTGTGTGATGGCCCTTCCATGGGGTGTGCCTGGGCCCTTCTTGGCCCGCCTAGCCTCTAAGTTCATCTGGCGTCTGGCTTGTCCCAGGTGCACCGTTCCGTGGTGCTGGCTGCTCGCTGTGTATGCCAGTGTGCACCTGTTGTTGTTCTGCACCATTGTGCCTTTGGTCCCTTCTTCTCCCGTCTGCTCTTTTTTGCTGAGGCGCCGTTCGGTCTTGTCTGTTGCCTCCGGCGGTGACGGGCTAGGATGCCCTCTTCACTAGGCGTGTTCCCGGTTGGCGGGGGGAGTGGGGGGGGGGTGGGGGTTTGCTTGCCTTGGTTCTACCTCTTCTCCTTGGAGTCTCTTGGTAGCTCTTCTTTCTTGGTGCTCCTCTCTGTTGCCTACGCCTCTGGGACTTCTGGTGGAGATCCTTGGTACTTTGGCGGGGCTCGGGGTGCTCTGGCCTCCCTTCGCCTTGTCCTAGTTTCCTCCTGCGGGGGGAGAGTGGGCCGCCTCTATGCTAATCTTCCTGCATCCCCTCTGGGACTGCTAGTCTCTGGATGAGGGGGATCTTTTTTGCCTGGGGGGACAGGGCTCTGTTCCCGGTCTGGTTGACTCATCCCCTCGGGCCCTGTGTTGAGTCCAGGCTGGTGGGTCGTTTCGAAGACCCTCCTTCCCTTTGGGTATGGCTTGGGTATCTATTTTACGTTAAGGAATCTGCGGCTAGTAGTCTCTATCAGATGTACAAGTTACTTACCTTCGGTAACGATGTATCTAGTAGACTATTCTAGACGCAGATTCCTCCACGACCCACCCTTCCTCCCCGTTTCTGCGAGGACCCTCTGCTTGGGTTTCTGCAGTTGCCTCCCTCTGGGTATCTTGACTTCTGTGGGTATCCTCTTTGTTTTCTTCCGGTCAAGCTCCCTCCAGCTGGTTTCTGTTCATCGTGGGGGCCTACCTTGCTCTTTTCCTCTGTTGGAGTTTCTGATCCCCACATGGTCTTCCTCATGGGGGTTCTTTAACCTGTCCTTGGCCTCCTGTTCTCTTCAGATGGCACTGTGGTCCGCTGGTGGGTTCCCTGTCCTTGACTGTTTCTCCATTCTGGAGTTATGCCCTTCTTTGGCAGGGTGATCTGGGTTTGTGTTACTTTTGCTCCTCTGTCCCAGGGTTGTGACCCTTCCCCTTGTGGTTGTAGTTGCAGACTTTCTTCATCTTTTCTCTTTTTCTCTCTCTCCCTTTGTCGAGGCGCTTTCACATGCTTGCCTTCAGGATGACTCTAGCCTTGGCTTGCAGGGTGGTTCCACTGAGTGGTGCTTGGTGCTTTCTTGCTATGGCCTTGCCGCTCTAGCCTTCTGGTGCCTTACTGCCACCCGGTGTTTTTACTCTTGGCTTGCACAAGTTATTTAGTGTGGTGCTCTGCTCCTTTTCTGCTCTGGCCTGCTGTTGTCTTCTGTCGCCTTGGGGCCGTCGAGTGCTGTGCCTCGCCTTCTATTTCTCTCTATTTGTTCTCTGGTTTTCGCACACTGTTCCCATGCTCTCCTCAGTTTTGTTGTGATGGCTTCGCGCTGTGGCGCGGAAAAGTTCT
The DNA here is from genome assembly GCF_964263255.1 of Lissotriton vulgaris. NCBI lineage: Eukaryota > Metazoa > Chordata > Amphibia > Caudata > Salamandridae > Lissotriton > Lissotriton vulgaris. The sequence goes on from NC_141697.1 coordinate 1,133,984,565, forward strand.
CCGAAGCAAACTGATATCAGCGAGCCGGGGTGGGGCTTATGTGACCTCGCTGATGTCACGCCCGCGGAGGACGTTGGGCAAAGTCGTGTGGCACCGCCCCCCTGGCACGCAGAGATGCTGGGCAAGGAAGTTTTCCGGGTCCAGTCTCACGCCTGGGGAATATTCTACATTAAGGAATCTGCGGCTAGAACCGGCTCTACCAGAATCATCGTTACCGAAGGTAAGTAACTTGTACAGCAAATATTTACTTTGCCCCTTTCAGGTTTATGCCTGGATACATTTCCTCCCCTTCTGAAAGTCCGTCAAGTCTGACAGACAAATTTTATAGATAGTGCAAAACGGCCTACATCCTGTGATTCAACTCCTGTCCCACCCTTTTTCATTCTACACCTGAGGGACTTTCCACAGAACATTCCGCAATCCTGATGCAGAGTTTTCACAATAATGTTGCCTGATTGTGCCACAGATAAGGTACTGAATTAGAAGGATGTTGTTCGCATTTCTTCCTTATCCTGAAGAATGACTTAAGGTGGAGACTTCTCAAGATGATGACTTAACTCTTGACACAGTTTGGTTTCACCTTCAATGAGAAAAAGTCCCACCTTACCAGAGGCTTCCATTTATTGGGACAATTCAAGACACGGTTGTTCGAGGCTTTCCTCAACTGCAGGGAGTCCTGGATCTTCAGTACAAAATGCCAAAGTTTCTGGATCAATCCTGGGTTTCAGTGAGGATGTCTCTGTGGCTTAGTCTCCTTTTTCGAATGCATCCTTATGATCCCAAATGCCAGGTGGCACATGGTGGTACAACTGTGGAACTTCACATCCCAGCAGGCCCAGCATCACAGATCTCTTTCCATGCAGCGCTTGAGGGAGAAGGGGAAGTATCTGCAGTGATAGCCGTAGAATGCTAACATGATCTGCATTAGACCACTCTTTCTCCCCCACCCAGAAATCACAGTTTTGACAGACCCATCACTGCTGTGTTGAGGAGGCCACTGGGTAGAGGCAGTGATCAAGAGCCTTTGGTTTCCAGTGGAGAGGCAGCTCCATATCAGTCTTCTACAGCCTCCGGATCATTCATCTGGACCTAAATGCTTTCCAGCCAGCCAGCAAAGGAAAGCTGTTGTTGGTCCACACAGACAACATGACTGCTATAAGATATTGTAACAGTGGTGTGGGGATCTTATGTTGTAGATGCTATGTCTTTGGAGGTGGTAGAACAAACAAAAAGCCTTTCAGGTTGCCAACCACTTGGCAGCGACTGAATGCCAGAATGAGTAAATTGAGAAGGCATTGTCTAGCAGACGAGTGGAGACTTCATCCTTAGGTGGCGCAGGATGTTTTCAAGCAGTGGGATAATCCCTGACCAGTTCCTGTTTGCCATCATCAAGAACACACAGTGCCAGTATTTGTGTGCAGGAGTTTCCTCCAAAGCCCTGGTTAGGAGATACATTTAAGCTGGCGTGGAAGGTTGGACTTCCGTAAGCATTCTCTCTGCTACACCTCCTTCCTGAAGTTCTAAGGAACATCAAGAAAAACTGAGCCCAAGGCATTCTTATTGCCAGGAGAGTGTGGTACCCAGAGCTACTGAACATTTGTCCTCCGGTCAGGCATTTTTTTCAGCTACAAGCTTTAACTTGCTAACCTAGGTGGTTGATGTCATCTTTGCAGCCATGTATGAGAACAACAGGAGAGAACCCATAAACCTCGTTGGGATGGGTGTATCATGTGAGTAAAGACAGTTCCCAACAGGTATTATGCGGAGACAATTTTAGAGATGTATGCAATATGCATTACAAAGAAAGGAAAACCAAGGAGTCAAAAGCTTTTCAGAGAAGGTAGTCTTATTTTCATATGCAATAGGAAAAAACTTTCAAGGGTCAATACAGTTAAAGCAGCACTGTACAGAGTGGATCTTGTGACAACCCGGTGACACTTGGTGCAGGTGCTATATACAATCAGTGACAAGTGGGTGTGCAAGTGTTTAAAAACAACAGCAAAGGTGACGCAATTATCAAGGTATGAACATCAGATAATGGCCCCAATAGAGACAAGTAACCATCACTTGAAACACAATTATTTGTATGGGAGCACAAGACGTGAAATGCGTCGTGAAATTCAAGCTGTCTAGTCGACGGCGTTTCGATCCCCGTTAGTTGGGATCCTCATCAGGACGGGGTTGTCGATGGGAACAGTGACTTAGGCTCCGGCAGGAAGACGTGGTTGAAATCCTGTTTGTAGACTCTATCGTCCAAGGTTACTGTATGTTTCTTCCGTCTGGCAGCGAGTAATACTGGCGAGGCCTGACTGAATCAGGACTGTGGGCCGTAACCGGGATTCTGCTATCGAGACGGGTTGCAGGCAATGAATGCAGCCAGACACCCTTCAACGAAGTTGGTCCATACTGCCACCTAGGAAATACATTTATCTGGTATGGTTCCTGAAGCACTGATGCCTTGCAAGCTAATTTGTCTGGTGTTTTTCGTTTGTTCTTTATTTCGTTGGTCCTTTTGGCCTTTCTGTGTTTGCCTGATCAACCATTATTGCTTAAGTCAGTGGCTGTGATGTGGATTATGAAAGAGTTAATTTACACATTTCCTCCCGTTTTGACAATTTCTCACACGCACCCTCTTTGAACTTTTGCACAGCTGTTCTATAAGGTTCTCAGTACTGAAAACGGTCTTCCTCGTTGAAGTCACATCAGTATGGTATGCGAGTGAACTGCAGACATTATCAATGCAACTGCCGTCCACCACTTTTCTTTCAGCCGAGATTTCTGCTGAGGACCCAGGCAGCCTTGTTGACAGAGGTTTTGACTACTTTCCACGCTGGCCATTCGATCACTCTACCAGTGTTTTTTGCCTCACCTGACTTCTCAAAAGAGGATAATCCTGAAAGAGTACTAAGCTTTTACATTTATCGTATAAAGCGCCATCACATGACCAGCTCCTTTTGAGATTTTCTGGTGCAAAGAAAGAAATGGTAGTGCAGAAGAGGATTTTGTCAAGGTGGATAGTATTGTGCAATAAAATGTGCTAAACACTGGCCAAATACACAGCCTTCTGAAAACCTGCAGGCTCAGTCCACCAGGGCCAGGACTGCTACAATACTCTAGTGTGATAGTGCCTGGTCAAATATTTGCTAGACTCCAACGTTGGTGTTGGTGCATATTTTCTCAAAACACTGCTGTCTTGACAGCTAAGTCTACTGTGAAGGTCACATTGCTGCTCAGTTTAAAAAAAAAAATCTTTGGTTTGAGCCCCGTCCCAAGGGGCTCCACCTTTAGGGGGTTCTTCTCATGGATGTTCTCTATTCTAAATTTGTCTAATACAGTCACTCAAAAGATATTGATCCTTTTAAAGCCACAGTTCAGGTCATTGTCTGATACTTACTCCACTTGCAGGTTTCAGGTCTAGCCTTCGCCTCTATATGACTACACTTGCCTACCTTCAGAATAGACCACACATCTCACTTCTAACCATAACAACGCGTATTTGTAAAATGCATGTTCCCCCAAGGGTATCTTGGCGATGAATAACAGATGGTTATTGTTACCCAACTCAATGGTACTCATTTTTTCTACCTCAGAAGGATGAAAGGCTGAGTGGACCCCCCGGGATTTGCACCTGTGACCATGAGGTCGAACACAGGCCCCCGCGGTCGAGCACAGACCCCTGCAGTGGACTAAGCCACCAGACCCGGCTCAGATTCAGGTTTCGATCATTAAAGCTTTCATGGAGGGACTCAGGTCCCTTGTGTCCCACCGGGACGCAGCATGAAATCTGGGTTGTACTAACATGGGCCCTCCTTTTGAGCCTCTCCACTCTAACCTCTTTTGGTCACTCTTGTGAAAGGTATCATTTCTGGTTGCTATCACTTCACTCAGGAGTATCATAGAGCTATAGGCATTAACCCTGGAAGAACCCATGTTCGAGGCATATGGGCTGCAGATGGTACATTTATGAATAGATCGCCATCTGGTGTTGGGCTCGGATGATTGCACTTGTTTTTCTCTTGGAGAAGTCTTTTGACGTCACGAGACCGATGACTCCACCCTTGGGTGCTAGTGCGCATGGGCATCGGCTCCATCCTTAGATTGTTTTTTTCCGCCATCGGGTTCGGATGAGGATCGAAGCGCTCCGGATCGACTTCGAGAAAAAAGTTATATTTCGGCACGTATTCCCTTTCCAATTCGACGGTATTGTTATCGAGCGCGAATTCATTTCCATTTCGACGTGCTTCGACGTCAACAACAAAAATTTCCAACTTCTACGTCGACGAGACCGGGAGGCCTATCTCGACGTAGTCCAGCCCGGAGTCCATGGAAAGGACTCCATTCAAAAGATGTCCAACGTGTGGTGCTAAGTTCCCACACAAGGACCTACACGAGTTGTGCAACCTCTGTTTATCACCTGAACACGAATCCAGGGACTGTGAAGCCTGTGCAGCATTCTCCTCCAAGTCAACGATTAGAAACAGTCGAGCCCGAAGACACGAGGTGTCGAGAATGCAGTCAGAGGCAATCCCGGAGGTGTTCGAGGCCCAGCACCCCGAAGAGGAGGAAGAAGAAGAAGATGAGGACGAGTCAGGGTCGGGAGTGGACGAGTCTGACGTCGAAGAAATCGATGATCATCAAACCGTGAGTGACGACGTCCCCTTACCAAAAAACTGACCCCGATGGTGTCGACCCCGCCTTCGAGCCCAGTCAGACTACCGAAAAAAGTTTCAGACGCCTCGGGCTCGGCAACGAAACAGAAACCGAAACACTCTGCCCCCCACCATGTCGGATCCGAGAAGCGGTCGACATCGACACCGAAGCTCCATAACAAGGAAGGCTTGCAGTCGAAACATTCCATGTCGAAACCGAAACATGCTTCGACGTCGAAGACTTCCTCGACACTGAAAAGATCTGATTTGAGCAAACTCTCGGTGCCGAAAACACAAAACACTGACAGTCAGAAGCAAAAGCACCTTTCGGAACCAAAAACTTCGGTACCGACACAGGAGCATCAGACAGATCCAAAACAAAAGACTTTGTTTATCGATCCACAAACTAGCAAGGTAGTGACAAAACTACCTAAAAAGAGGAAGAATGAATAGTTGGACGACAAAGCTTCTCCTCCTAAAAAGAAGACAATGGGGACAAATACAACTCCCCCCTGTCTCCTCAACCTGAAGACACACCCTCTTCTCCTCTTCCTCACACTCTGCCAACTATTCCTCCACCTTCTACACCACGACCATCTACACCTCAAACAGATGTAGAAAGTGACACAGGGGAAGGAAAACTTCCTAGGGATGACGACACTGTCCCAGAAGACGCAGACCCATGGGAAGATTATAACGCAGGGTCAGATAATGATAATGATAATGACCCTGAACTGTATCCCTCAAAACCTTCACCACCTGATGATAATACAGGTTTTGCACAGTTAATTAATAGGGCAGCAAAATACCACAAGGTAGACTTACATACGGAACCTCAAATAGAGGATTTCCTTTTAGAAACACTACCTGCTGCACAAAGAACATCAGGAACACTACCAATGCTTAAGGGTCTCCTCAGTCACACATCAGACATATTCAAAGACCCTGTGAGGGCTAGGGTATTAAACCCAAGAATTGATAAAAAATATAAGGCAGCACCAAAGGACCCAATATTTATCAAAGGACAAATAGCTCTGGACTCTCTAGTAGTCACAAACAGTCGCAAGAGAGCAAACTCATTAACTACAGGAGAAGCTCCTCCTCCTGACAATGAGTCCAAGTTAATAGATGCCTCTGGCAAAAGAGTAGCCTCCCAAGCGGCAAACAGCTGGGGCATAGCTAATACGCAAGCGCTACTTGCACGTTATGATAGGGCTCATTACGATGAGTTAGGAAAAACTCATTACACATTTCCCTAAGGAACATCAAAAAAGGGCAGATCAGCTCATACAAGAAGGGAAGATAATAACTAACACTTCCATTAAGTGCGCCTTGGACGCAGCAGACACTGCAGCAAGATCCATAAACACCAGTATCATGTTAAGAAGACATGCATGGCTCAGGGTTCAAACAAGAGGTACAAACATCCTTATTGAACCAACCTTGTGATGAGAAAACACTTTTCGGCTCAGGTACAGATGAGATGTTAGAAAACATAAAAAAGGACACAGAAACGGCTAAATCAATGGGAGCAATGCAACAGCCAACTCAAAGGGGTTCCTTTCGTAGGTCCACCTATAGAGGCGGATCAAAGAATACAGGCACAAGCCAGCAATCCACCTCTTTTTTACACCAACATCACCCAGAGGTAATTCTAGAGGCAGTTACAGAGGTAACAACAACAAGGGTAGAGGTTGCGGAAACAACAACAACCGCAACTCTCCTACCCCAAAACAGTGACTTCATACAGCTCCCCCCAGACCATATAACACCGGTCGGGGGACGTCCATCACAGTTCCTACCTGTCTGGGAAAACATCACATCAGACAGGTGGGTGAGACAAATTATCCAACGTGGTTATTGCCTAGAACTCACAGCTACCCCACCAAACATCCCCCCAAACAGCGTCCAATGAGTCAAGATCATCTAACATTCCTAAAACAGGAACTTCTACAAAAGCATGCAATAGAGAAGGTTCCACAACATCAACAGGGAACCGGGGTATACTCTCTATACTTCCTAATTCCCCAAAAAGATGGGTCTCTAAGGCCAATACTAGACCTCAGACCTCTCAATGCATACATAAATTCGGAACATTTCCACATGGTCACGCTCCAACAAGTACTTCCTTTACTAAAGAAAGGGGACTTTCTTTCTACACTGGATCTAAAAGACGCTTACTTTCATATCCCAATTCACAAAGCCCACAGGAAATACCTCAGGTTTGTTGTAGAAGGACAACATTATCAGTTATAAGTCCTTCCGTTTGGGGTCACAACAGCACCAAGGGTGTTCACAAAATGCCTAGCAGTGGTTGCAGCTCACCTAAGAAGACAACAAATACATGTCTTCCCTTACTTGGACGACTGGCTATTAAAGGCCAAGTCACAAAAAGAATGTCTTCAAAACACACTAAAGACAATTCAGTTGCTGCACCAGCTAGGGTTTATGGTGAACTACACAAAATCCCACCTGCAACCAAACAAAGTTCAACAATATCTAGGGGCTACTAAAGGCACAGAAAAAGCCAGAGTATATCCCAATCCAGTCAGGATTCAAACAATGCTCTCATTGATTCAAAGATTTCAACCACAACACTCACTAACAGCTCGAGTGTTCATGCAACTATTAGGGATGATGTCCTCTTGCATACTGCTAATACCATATGCCAGACTACAAATGCGTCCGCTGCAAGAATGTCTAGCACACAGTGGAATCAGGCTCAAGGTCAGATTACAGATCTGGTGTTGGTAGATGACCGCACACATCGCTCTCTGAAGTGGTGGAACACAATAAACCTGTCCAAGGGGCGGTCGTTCCTAGAACCAATTCCACAAGTGATACTAACAGCGGATGCATCGCTCACCGGATGGGGAGCGCATATGGAGAAATATACAGTACATGAAAGATGGACTGTACAGCAAAAAAGACTGCACATCAATCATCTAGAACTACTAGCAGTGTTTCTAGCATTAAAAGCTTTTCAAATGCGGATTCTCAACAAAGCAGTCCTGATCAAAAATAGACAACATGACAGCAATGTATTATATTCAAAAACAGGGGGGGGCACACTCTCCAACTATCCAGACTAGTGCAGGAGATTTGGAGATGGGCCATTCCTCAAAACATCTAGTCCGAGTCAGAACAAATACACAAATGGGAACTGCACAACCAAATACTGCAGCCATTCTTCCAAAGATGGGGACAACCAGAGATAGATCTCTTTGCCACTCATCAGAACGCAAAATGCCAAAGCTTCGCATCCAGGTACCCACACCACCTGTCGCAGGGCAATGCATTATGGATAAATTGGTCCAACAAATTTGCATACGCTTTTCCCCCTCTCCCACTAATTCCATTAGTGGTTCGAAAACTACAACAACATTCAATGACCATGATACTAGTGGCACCCACGTGGGCACGACAACCGTGGTTCACCACGCTCATGCAACTCTTACCGGTGCCACATCAAAAGTTAAGAATATTACCAATGCTCCTCACACAGAACCATGGAGAAATAATGCACCCAGATCCCAAACAATTGAACCTAGCGATCTGGCTCCTGAGGTCATAGAATTTGGATACTTAAATTTACCTCCAAACTGTATGGAAATCATTAAGCAAGCAAGACGTCCTACCACCCGAGCATGCTATGCAGCAAAGTGGAAAAGATTTGCTGTATACTGTAACAGTAACAACATCAACCCTCTGGGCGCATCCACAAAAAATATTATTTGCTTCTTACTATACTTACAGCAATGTAACCTTGCTTACACCTCCATTAGAGTACATCTTGCAGCTATAGCAGCGTACCTGCAAAACAGGCAACATCTATCCCTGTTTAGAGTGCCAGCAATAAAAGCCTTCATGGAAGGCCTCAAAAGAGTCATTCCACCAAGACTACCGCCTTCCCCGGCCTGGAATCTCAACATAGTACTCACCAGACTAATGGGACCACCTTTCGAACCTATGCATAGGTGTGAAATACAATTCCTTACATGGAAGGTGGCCTTCCTTATAGCCATTACCTCCCTCAGAAGAGTGAGTGAATTACAGGCGTTCACAATACAAGAACCGTTCCTACAGTTACACCAAAAAAAAAAGTGGTTCTTAGAACAAACCCAAAATTTTAGCCTAAAGTTATTTCAGCATTCCACATCAATCAACCAGTGGAACTACCAGTCTTCTTTCCAAGACCACAGACGGTAGCAGAAAGGGCCCTGCATACATTAGATGTCAAAAGGGCAATATTGTATTACATAGAAAGAACACAAACTTTCAGGGAAACCAAACAACTATTTGTAGCGTTTTCCCCAACACATAAGGGCGATCCTATCTCTAAAGCAGGCATTGCCAGGTGGATTGTAAAATGTATACAAATATGTTACATAAAAGCAAAAAGGACATTAACTGTTCCTCCTAGAGCTCATTCTACACATAAACTAGGGGCATCTATGGCATTCTTAGGAAACATTCCCCTAGATGACATATGCAAAGCAGCAACTTGGGCTACACCGCATACCTTCACAAAACACTACTGTGTTGATATGCAGGCAACACAACAGGCTAGAGTGGGCCAGGCTGTACTAAAGACTTTATTTCAAACTGTTGCAACAGACACTGGTGACCACCGCTAGGGAGGTAACTGCTGTAATAATCGATTCATAAATGTACAATCTGCAGCCCATATGCCTTGAACGGAATATGCTACTTACCAGTATGCATCTGTTCTTAGCATAGAGGGCTGCAGAGTGGTACATGCCCTCCCTGCCTCCCTGGAAACCTGTGTCTGTTCCAACATTATCCTATTTAGATACACTTACATGGGCATCTCTTTCTGTATTCTATCATACTCTTCCATCTAACCCTACTATGGCAAAACAATCTAAGGATGGAGCCGATGCTTATGTGCACTAGCACCCAAGGGAGGAGTCATCGGTCTTGTGACGACAAAAGACTTCTCCAAGAGAAAAACGAGTGCAATCATCCGAGCCCAACACCAGATGGCGATCTATTCATAAATGTACCACTCTGCAGCCCTCTATGCCAAGAACAGATGCATACTGGTAAGTAGCATATTCTTTTCCAAGTTCATAGGGATAGGGTTGTTTTTCGCACCAACCACAAACATCTACCTAAGGTGGTATCTCACCTCCACCGTAAGAAATTCATGGAACTTCCTGTCTTTTCCCACAAGCTCTTTCAGTTGCGGAACGGTGTCTCTATACTTTTAATGGAAAATGAGCCAACATGTTCTGTGTTGACAGAACCAAACCTTTTAGGAACACACAGCAGCTCTTTGTTGCTTTCTCCAAACTCCAGAAAGGGAAGGCTGTTGCCAAGTTAGGCATTGCCAGATGGATTGTTAGATGTATCCAAAAATGCTATGCTAAAGCTTAACCCCTTGGCTGCTGGGGCTTTTCCCCTGCTGTGCTGGGAGGCGGGGGCACCCACAGAGCCCCCATGCTCATGACAAGCTCAGCTCGTCATGAGCCACGGTGCTCCGGTGCTCATGACGAGCTGAGCTAGTCGCGACCACGCCCGTTTAATGGAACGCTCAGCACAGCAGGGGAATTAGCCCAGCGTGCGAGCGTTCTAAGGGCCATGAGCTCGTCATGAGCACCGGAGCACTGTGGCTCATGACGAGCATGGGAGGGGTTAAAGGACTGTACCCACTCTTCCGAGAGCCCACTCCACTCTGAAGAAAGGAAACCTCTATGACCTTCCTGTGAAACATTCCAGTAGTTGACATGCAAAGAAGCTACTTGGTCTACACCACACGCTTTCACAGAACATTACAGTATAAATGTGCTAGCTCGCCAACAAGCTAATGTTCGTCGGGCAGTGCTCCGTACACTTTTTTTTAACACCCACACGCTAGTCATCACGTTTTGGGAGGACTGCTTTACAGTCTATGCACAGCAAGTGTATCCACTGCCACAAATGCCTCTTACGGAAAATGTTGCTTATCCTGTAAGCTTCTTTCTGTAGTAGGGGATCTCTGTATATAGTCATAATCTAGTGAATAGTCCCGCCCATGTGCGTGGACCCCGGAGCAATCAAAAATAATCTCTTTAGTTGTCAAAAAATTGCAGAACTGCAAAGACACTTGAGAGAGAATTTAAAGACCGATAATGCAGCCTATATCCACAGGCTACACTGTCCAGTACTTCAACTAGAAATTCCACCAAAAACACCACACAAACAGCACAGCCTGCCCAGTTTCCTCCACAGAGAAACTTGCCTCTACCATCAAAAGCCTCTGGAATGATAGAGAGGAGGGTATGGACAGACAAGCCCCATAGGCTGCCATTATGTGGCTCAAACAGGATACTGTGCCTTTAAGAAAACTTTCCAGAACTCTCTCAGTATCCCAGAATGTACAGCAGGTCCCTTTTACTTTCAATTCTTTTTCTGGTTCCTGCTAGCAGGACCCTGGCACATTGAGCTCTCCCTTTCAAGGGTTTAATTGGTGATTTTTTCACTTTTTCTTGTGTGTAGTGCTTGTTTTTAAGTACTAAGCCCTTTTTCTTCACTATATTGGCAAAATGCCTGGCTTATTTGACAATTGCCCAGAGTGTGATAGAAAAAAGGCCAAATCCGACCCACATGGAGTTTGCATAGTCTGCCTCCCCTCTTCTCACCTCCCAGAGGAGTGTGAAATCTGCAAGACCCTCTCTGCCAGGACCCTGAGAGAGGTTGAAGATCAGGCTCCAAGGCCTCGAGGAAAGGCGTCAGAAGGCACAAGGTGGGCCAGGGAATGCTTCATCTGCCCATGCTGAGGCCTCTGGGGGGCTCCCCAGGGGCAGGAAGTCCAGCAAGCGTCCCCATTCTCCGCCAGCGTCAATTGCGTTGACTGCAGCGTTGAGGGGGATGACAAGGGTCTGTTTCCCATCTCCCCGGTGCTCTGGGGAGAATCGACGTCAAAGGAGCTGAACAGACCACCGTCTACCGCATCGTCGACGTCATCGTCGTGTCATTGACGTCATGGAAAGGACCGGCGTCGGCGCTCGCCGTCGAAGCGACACCGCCGTTCGCCATCGGCGAAGAGAAGATCGGCGTCGAGGGGATCCTCGCCGTCGAGGGGGCGTTCGCCGTCAAGGAGGCGTCACCGGTAGATGTCGAGAAGACGTTCCTCGACGTCTAGAAGTCGTTCTTTGATGCCGAGGAAGCGCAGGAGGAGTCCTGACGCTAGGAGGTCGCCGATTGGTTCGCCATAGTCGCCAAGGAAGAAGACAGTCACCGGACTCGGTGTACTCGGTGATGTATACGCCTACTAAACCTAGGACACCCGCTCCTCCTCCTTTGCCGAAGGGTCCGCCTCCGCGGAACCCCACCCCACCTCCTCCACCACCGCCGCCTCGTCAGTCACCGCTGCCTCAGCTCCCACCGCCTCTTCCCTCCGCTCCTCCACCTGTGCTGCCACCCAGGACGGCCTCGTTGCCACGCTTTCCAACTCCTCCTAACCGGCCAGGCCAACATCGTCTGCTCCTGCGAATCAACCAAGGCCGAGAAGGTCGCGCTCCTGCTCCGGCCGGAGAGGGAGATCGCGGAGCCGTGGTCGGTCGTCATCTCGATCTAGACGACGCCACAGGAGGCGCAGATCCAGATCCCACACAGGCTCTTCCACCAGGGATTACTCACCGACGCTGTCCGAGTCTCCAGGGACGAGGGTGTCGCCCGTGGACGATATCGTCTTCTTCCAGGAAGTGCTGTTGAGGGGTGCAACTAAGCTAGGGATCACGGTGACGGTGCCAACACCTACGACGTCCGTGATCTTCGAGACACTTCACAAAAAACATTTGTCTCGACCGCTGGTACCCGGATTGGAGGAGCCCGCCAAGGAGTTGTTCCTCACTCCGGCGGTGACGAAGGCAGCCCCCTCCAGGCTCCTCAAGAAATACTGGGCTCCCGAATCTGACCCGGCTTTCCTTCGAATGGACCCGACACCAGACTCGGTTATCGTGACAGCGGCTAAGAAGCAGCATGCCACCACTCCTTCTTCGACAGTGCCGCCTGATATGGTCAGCCGGTGGCTGGATTCGGTGGGCAGAAAGGTTTGTGGGACGGCATCTACCACCATGAAGGCGGCAAGTGCCGGGGCTCTGATGGGGCAATATGATCGTGCCCTATGGGAGTCCCTCCAGCAGTACGCTGAACTCCTCCCTCGTGCCAAGAAAGAGGACTTTCTGGAAATATTAAACGAGGGGATGATGGTGTCTAACCAGATCATCAGCGCGGCTGCTGATGTATCTCTTCTGGCGGCGCATGGATACTGCCACGGCATCAATCAACGGCGCCACGCTTGGCTTCGTCTCACCTCACTCAAACTGAAGGCGCAACAGCGGAGGCCAACCTGCCCTTCTCAGGGGAAATCCTATTCGGCAAACATGCGGACGATGAAATAGCCCGTATGAAGGCAGAAGACGAAACCCTGACGGCTGTCGGGTTAGAGAAGCCTGAGAAGAAGAAAACCTACCGCCCGTTCCAGAGACGGTTCGGAAACTCAGGCAGAGGGCGGGGCAGACTTCCTGACAGCAGCAACAACAACCGCAGCAATTCCGGAAGCCCTTCCAGAAGCGCCAGAGGGGCAGAGCAAACCAACAGTCCGCAACAGCGACCAAAGGCCCGGCCGGGTCTAGGCCCTGAGCTGCTACATCCCCCACATCCGTTACCCACTCCGGTGGGGGGGGGAGCGTTCAATTTTTTCTGGCAGAGTGGAGATAAATTACTCGGGACAAGTGGGTGCTGAATATTGTTTGCAATGGATACAGTCTTCGATTCACCAGCCCGCCTCCAGCTATTCCGCCGGTGAGCTCGCAGTTTCATCTGCCAGAGCTCCAGGCAGAGGCCGACATCCTATTAAGGAAAAGGGTGATAAAAGACGTTCCTCGGCCTCAAAGGGGAAGAGCTCTGTACTCGAGGTTCTTTCTTGTCCGCAAGAAGGACAAGAACGAGTTCAGGCCCATTCTTGACTTGCGGCAAGCAAACAAGTGGATTCGCAGAGAGAGATTTCGCATGCTGTCGTTGCAGCAGATTTACCCTCCGCTGCAGCAGGGAGACTGGCTTTGTGCTATAGATCTACAGGATGCATACTTCCATGTGCCCATTGCACAGAAACACAGGAAGTTCCTGCGATTCCAAGTCGGTGCCAATCATTATCAATACACAGTACTGCCATTCGGGCTGAAGTCTGCGCCCAGGACGTTCTCGAAGTGCATGGCAGTGGTAGCGGCACACCTGCGGAAGAACAAGGTACCTGGACAACTGGTTGATCAAGGCGTCCTCCTTCTCGGAAGCTCAAGCACACTTCCAGAAGACGTGCGTTCTTTTGAACAAGCTGGGGTTGCACATCAACATGTCCAAGTCTGTCCCGACTCCGGTCCAATGCATACAGTACTTGGGAGCCTCCATCAATACGCTGTCAGCAAGCGTGTCTCCTTCGGAGGAGCGATGGTTATTACTCCTTCGGAAGGCTCAGGCTCTTATGACCGCTCCATCTACAACAGTGAGGACGATGGCCTCTTGTATCTTCCTCACACCTCATGCACGGCTGCACATGAGACCACTGCAGGAGTGCTTGGAGGATCGGTGGGATCAGAGGACTGGTTCTTGGGATGACACGATACGACTCTCTGCATGCTCTTCAGTCTCTGAAGTGGTGGTGTTCAGTGGAGAATCTCCTCAGAGGGGTTTCCTTCCACAAGGACATTCCCGCACAGACGATCGTGACGGATGCGTCTCTCTACGGCTGGGGAGCGCACTCCGGAGACTTACAGATTCAAGGGACGTGGTCTCCGTCGGAGTCCACGTACCACATCAACTTCCTGGAACTCCGAGCTGTTCACTTGGCACTGAAGGCCTTTCATCTGTCCTTTCAGACCAACTCTCTGCTTGTACAGACGGACAATACGACCACAATGGATTACCTCAACAAGCAGGGGGGCTCGAGATAACGCACTCTGTCGCAGGAGGTGCAGGTGATCTGGCACTGGCTTCTGGCCAGAGGGCTGACGATAATGGCTACCCATCTGCCAGGTGTGCAGAATGTTCAGGCGGACGCACTGAGCAGACTGATTCAGGAAAACCACGAATGGGTCATAAACGACGAAGTGCTAGGAGAAGTCTTCGCAAGGTGGGGGACTCCAGACGTAGATCTGTTCGCCACCTCCGAAAACAGCAAATGCTGAGACTTCGCCTCCAGGTACTACCAACAGGGGACGTTGGGGAATGCCTATGGATTGACTGGTCGAACAACTTTCTGTATGCTTTTCCACCCATTCCCCTGATTCCGGCGGTGCTCATTAAGCTGTCCCGGTCCAGGGCGCGGATGATATTGATCGCCCCGAAATGGCCCAGACAGTGGTGGTTCACGGACCTGCTTCACCGGTCTCTCCTTCCTCACATACGGTTGCCGTGCAGGCCGGACCTTCTCACGAAGTTCGGGGGACAGATGGTGCACCCGAACCTCCCATCTTTGAGTTTGGCGACATGGCTCCTGAGATAGTGTAATATGGGCATTTGAATCTGCCCGAAGATTGTATGGACATACTAAAGGAGTCTAAGCGACCTTCCACTAGGACTTATGCTTACAAGTGGAAGAGATTCTGCATCTGGTGCTAGTCCAAGAACTATGACCCTACGACTTGTAAGGAGGATGTCATCCTTCCTTATCTTCTACATTTGGCGCAGTCTGGCCTTAATTTTCATTCCATTAAGGTTCATCTCGCTGCATTGACTGCCTACAGGAGATGCCCTTCACAGACTTCCTTCTTCCAGATCCCTGTCACCAAAGATTTTTTGGAAGGCTTGAAGAAAGTATTCCCTCCTGCCCGGCTTCCTTAGCCTTCATGGGAATTGAATGTGGTGCTGTCCAGATTGATGAAGGAGCCTTTTGAACGTATTCATAAGGCTTTGTTGCAGCACCTGTCCTGGAAGGCGGCGTTCCTCGTGGCCATTACATCGGCCCGCAGGGTGAGTGAAATTCAGGCGTTGTGTTGCCAAGAACCTTATACTGTATTTCATGCTGCTAAGGTTGTTATGCGTACTCACTCTAAATTTCTTACCAAGGTTATTTCTGATTTTCATGTCAACCAGACCATAACTTTGCCTACGTTTTTTCAGAATCCTTCATCTCCAGTGGAAAGGTCTTTACATTCCCTGGAAGTTAGGAGGGTGTTGAAATTGTATCTGGATAAAACGAAAGATATTCGTAGGTCAGACCAATTGTTTATCAATTATGGATCAGTCAGGACCGGTCTTGCTACCTCCAAACAGTCCATTTCTAGGTGGATTGTGACCTGTATACAATTGTGTTACCAAAAAGCTAATAAGACCTTAGGAGGTAAACCTAAGGCTCATTCCACCAGGGGCAAAGCTGCCACGACTGCTTTGCTACGTAATGTTCCAATTGCAGAAATCTGCAAGGCGACCACATGGAAGTCGGTCCATACCTTTGCTAAGCATTACTGTCTGGACACTGATGCCAGGACAGATGCTCAGGTTGGGCAGGCTTCGCTGCGAAATCTGTTCGCACAGTAGTGGTGTTATGTCTTGATTCTCCACCGACGCTTTGGTGTGGGGATGGGCTTGCCATTCTATTCACTAGATTATGACTATACACAGAGATCTCCTACTACAGAAGGAGTAGTTTCTGTCCTGTAACTCCAGTTCTGTAGTAGGGGTATCTCTGTTATAGTCATAAGCGCCAGCCCTTCTCCCCGGTGGAGAAAGAGATTCATGTAAGGAATGCTACAGGTCTGGCGTGTTACGCCTTCAAAAAGAACTGAAAGTAAAATAGACCTGCTGTACATTCTGGGATACTGAGAGAGTTCTGGAAAGTTTTCTTAAAGGCATAGTATCCTGTTTGAGCCACATAATGGCAGCCTATGGGGCTTGTCTGTCCATATCTTCCTCTCTATCATTCTAGAGGCTTTTGCTGGTAGAGGCAAGTTTCTCTGTGGAGGAAACTGGGGCAGGCTGTGCTGTTTGTGTGGTGTTTTTGGTGGAATTTCTAGTTGAAGTACTGGACAGTGTAGCCTGTGGATATAGGCTGCATTATCTGTCTTTAAATTCTCTCTCAAGTGTCTTTGCAGTTCTGCAATTTTTTGACAACTAAAGAGATTATTTTTGATTGCTCCGGGGTCCACGCACATGGGCGGGACTATTCACTAGATTATGACTAACAGACAACTACAGAACTGGAGTTACAGGACAGAAACTACTCCTTTTGAGGCATGTGGTGCTGTAGATTCACATTCACTGATCCTCCTCCCTGGATGCCTGTAGCCGTTGCAGTATCCTTTAGTATCTCTTTTATCCTCTTTTGCTTGGGCATCTCTCTATACATCGCTTTGCTTCACATGCAGTCTCTCCCGCCATGTGGGAAAAACATCTAACAATAGACAGTATGACTATGTCCATTGCCAGCAAGAGGAGGAGTCACTATACCTCTTGACTCAAAAGACTTCTTCGAAGAAAAATGACTTGCACACATCCGAGCTCAAAATTAGATGGAATGAGTATGTACAGCATGTGTATCTACAGCACTACATGCCACAAACGGATGCTTACAGGGTAAGCAACATTTTCTGTTGACCTGCTTAGTAGGGCAAATAAAAAAACATGCAGATGGGAAATGATCCCCCATGTTGTCGTGTAGTTTCTACTAATCTGTAGGATCTGCACGTTTGTTGGACAACATAAACTTGGGGCCTGGTGCCTAGACTGATTCCAGACAACACTGTAGGATATGTTGGCCTATGGCCCAGCTAGCTCACAGTGCCACTGTAAGGCCCAACCCCCTCCCCCCCTAACTTTACCCGGGAGCTAATGGTTTTTGGCAACCACTGAACATAACAATCCTGACCCCTAAGGGATCGTAGAAACAGTACAGAGCCTTTTCCTCAGACACCCTTGCACACTTATTCTCAGAGAGGTATACAGAGAATATACAGTGGGGCGTTTTCAATATATTCATGAAAATACATGTGCTGCAATGATAGACAGAAGCAGATAAAAGTGATTACAAACACCAAAAGTGTGAATAGTAAATATAGTTCTACCAAGGTGCTAAGACAATGTGTGTGTATATATATATATGTGTGTGTATATATGCAGGCATATAAAACAAGGCCTACCTAGAGTGTGTGTAGGTGTAGAGCCAAGAATCCCCCCTTCCCACCCCCCAAGGGACGATCCAACCCCATTACTTAAGAATGAAGGACTCTGACTTGGTCACAAACTGGACACCCCTCACGAGATGTCAAACCACTACGTAATGAAGTCTCAGCATGCAAGGACCCTGTGTGTCAGCTGAAGTGCCTCCTCTACTAATCTATCAGGATGCTCATCTTTTACAATAGAAAGCAGCCTTGCAATTTGCGTATAGATTAGAGATGTTATGGATATATAGATCGCCTTGTCGCCCGTGGCACGACATTCGTACATAGCGCGCGGTAGAGACCTTGTACATAATGCTCAGGTCATTGTGATAATGTTGTGTGAAGCTAGATGTGTAAATAAGTTTAGTTTCATTGAAAGTAATCCAACAATGCTGAAAAATAGGACAGTGTAAGAAATAAGCTACTTCGCTACATAGGCCTAACTCGGAAATATAAAAATGTACTTCATCAGTAGTTTCGACAGTGGGAAACACCCACAGTCAATCTGTCCTGCACTGCAGAAAATGCAAAATTCCCAAACTTCACATCCCGGTACTTTCATCCACCCCCAAGGGCAAAGCTATATAGGTGAACTTGTCAGTAATATTTGCTTTTCCGTCACTTACTGATTTGGTACACAGTGTGGAAATTGAGGCAGGCACCAATGAACGATTCTAACAATTGTTGTCCAAACTATTCAACATATCAGTTCATCCTCCAAAGAACTTGTCCCCGCATGACACCCAAACCTCAATGCCTTGAATCTTGTAATTTGGCACCTATGGTCTTAAGAGTTTGGTTACATTCAGCTTCCTGGATAGTGCATGCTCATTCTAAAGGATGCTAGCAGGCCTACTGCAAGGGTGTATTGCAAAGCTTAATGGAGAAGGTGTATTCACTACAGTCTCAGCAGAATGAAACCAACATCTCCTGCAGGTGTCAGGACATCTTCTGTTGTTTGCGGCCTCTGCAAAACATCATGCTTAGTATACACCTCTTATGGTACACTTGGTAGCAGTAGCAGCCTACATTTAAAGGAGCAACAGTCTCTCTATAAAATTCCTGTTGTAAAGTTGTTCATGGACGGTCTAAAATGTTATCCTGTCCAGGCTCCACCAGTCCCATTGTGAGGTCTTAATGTAGTTCTCAACCGGCTCATGGGATACGTTCTTAATATGTTACATTCTTGCCCACTGCAATATCTTTAATTTTGAAAAGTGCCTTACTCATTGAAATCAGTTCACTGGATAGAGAAAGTGATTTACAAATCCTTACTTGGAGTATCATTTTATTCAAATGGACAAAGATCTTGTTGTTTTAAGAACACAATCACACTTTCTGTCTAACCTATTCTTATGGTAACATGTTATCCTATTATTAACTTACAAAGTTAGTATCAATTTCATTGCAGGTGGTCACACTTATGTGATCGTTGTGGAAGTCGTTGATTGCATAAAGCGATCAGGGCAGCCATTCTTTCCACAACCTAAGTCAGTTTCAGAAAGAGCCTTACAAACTTTAGATATCAAAAGATCCTGATGTACTACATTAACCATACAAAATGCATTACGCCAAAAAAGTAGATATTTATTTCTCTAGCCAACTATCCCTAAACAATCCCATTTCAAGCCTGGCCTTGTGCGATGAATATATAAAGGCTTTAAAGTGTTATGCCAAAGCAAAGCTTGCTGGATATGAATTTACTGTAAGATGTTTCTGGAGATGGAACATGTCATTTCTAAACCAAAAAGTCTCCATCAAAGAAAAACAATTTGCAATGTTTATATCTACTACTAGAATGCCGGAGTGTGTAAAGCATTTGAATCTACAGCACTACAGTTTGCAAGCCATTTGTTCCAGCTAAGTAACATTTTCCTTTACTTATTTAACACTAACGATCCCCCAGCGTTTTCTTACCCAGGGTTCCCTGCAATCCTATAATTTATATTTAAAATCTGCTTTGCAGAAAATTGATGTTATTGTGCATTATAAAGCTTTTCAAAATGTATGCTTGTAGATTCTGCATACATTCTCCAGTGTAGCTATGAAAATTTACTAAGCAATATGTTGCAGATTAACTCGCACTGTGGAAAAACATTTCAAGGCTAAACTAGGAGCAAAGATCAAAATCATGAACTTTGCAAAACTAAGCTTATGAATAAAAAAAATACATATTTTTTACCATTCAGTTCTGCATTGATCCTTTTTCGAAATTTTCAACAAAGCAAGAATTGGGTCAGGTCACTCTAAAGCTGTGAATGTTTCTGGTTTTCTTTATTGTTAGCAAAACAATCAATCATGTCATTTCTCTAGGTGATCATTTAGAACTCATTCCTTCCATTAAACATGCATAGATTTGCTTGCTTTCCATTTTCAGGACACCTTGTTGCTAAAATGTTAAACCACTCAATTGTAATAACTCTAGCACAATATTGGAGGAACTCCAGAGCATCCTTGTGGCATCCTTACAGGGCTCCTCTTGCGTACAACAGCGTGGGATGGGAGTCTAGCGCCCTCAGCTACTACAACTGATGTGGTCCTGGCATTTATTCTCAATCTCATAGATTAGTGAGAATCTGCATTAGAAGTAATAGTTCACATCCAGTAGTATGCTCTTTTTTTAATGCCTGTTTTTCTTTTTTTTTCTCAGACAAAACCTCCTTACGCTGCTTCAGCAGAAGAAGTGGCCAAAGAACTCAAAACTCAATCAGAAGATTCCAAGTCCTCAGCCGTGTCTTCAGATGGGTCCCTGGCTGAAAATGGAGTGATATCTGAGGAGAAACCAACTTCACAGATGAATGGAAACACGGGCAATGTCGGGGCTTCCAACCAATCTGAAAGTGCCTTGAATAATGACTCGAAATTGTGCAATACAAATCCTCACTTAAATGCACTAACAGACAGTGTTTGCCATAAGGATGAGACTCTTGAGGCGGCTGTCTTAAAAAAAGAAGAGTAAACCTATTTTTATAGAGGGTGAAGGATGTTGGATGGTTCATGGTTAGGAATATCTGGAAAGAAAGAGAGCCTACAGTGAAGTACATTTTTTCCTTTCCGTAAGAGAAAAATGAAGACTCTGGAAATTCGGATCCCTCTTTTGATGTTAGAGATGAAATAACTCAAACATTTTTATTTTTAACCAGTTGTAGTCAAAATGCTACAATAAACCAAACCAAGAAAATGAAGAGCATTTGACTCCCGCACTTAAAATGAAGTATACAAAAAAGCTCAAACTGGTTATGACAACAAAACAACATGAAGCTTGTAGTTTTTTTTCTTAAAATATAAAGAAAACACATTGGCAGGCTTTACTTATATATAGCATATAATATAATTTTAGTACTTGGCACCATATGACTGCCATTATATTTGATTTTGCATTACAGTGTCACACAAAAAGCTTTTTTCAAGGCTTTGATTTCATGATTATGAAAAAAACTAAAGACACAACCACACTTTTATTTCCTTTTACTTAAACGTCATCACTGTTAATGTGGTTCTTTTGTGTTAAAATGTGCTATCGAAACAAAAAAGAAAAATGAGTAACACTGCAGTTCTGCTGATTTTAAATATACATCATACATACTTCACAAGCAAGTTAAATGGAAATAAACTTGAAAAAAATCATAGCAAATGCAAATGACCTTTCAAAGCAAAACACGTGTTCTGCAACCTTTTGTGACTAATACCATGCATCCGTGATCAATGAACTATGTGGTTTTGAATCAGACGTAGACCATTAGTACTACTATTGAGCTGAACTTCTGCATGGTTCATAATTTTTAAAGTGTGTAGTTAATATTATGCATGTTATTGTCCTCTTTCTTCCATTCTTACAAGTACCGTGCCCATTTGCAAAAGAAAAAAAAGCTAATCAGTAATAGTCCGATAAAAGATGTTAACTATGTTTAGTCATTGACTGATCTTGCTCTAACCTTAAAATTTTGTGATTATTGACCTCTGTTGCATTTATTCTGAAACTTAAAAGGACAATTATCTAGCCGTTTGAATATCAACGTTACCCGGTGTACTCATTGCTGTATGCATTATTGTTCTCTGTTGCTGTTTTATGCCTTCATATTAGCCAATATGAAATTCTATGGAGAAAAAATACACAAAAAAAGCTTTGATCTTCAAAAATACCCCTTATGTAGGAAGAAAAAATGCTTGTTCTTGAGAACTTTCCCCATCAAGAATTTAGTATCAGCAATTCTACCCTGTATCATTTGATGTTTCTGTTAGTGTTTCCAAACTTAATGTACTTTGAAATCAGAATCATTTCTTTATATTCATTTTCATATAATTCTCCTGATGCTCTTCATCACACATTAGTGATCAGAAATGAGGTGTAATTCCCTATTCCCTGCCCGCAAGAGCTGAGTAGGTATCTTTATGTAAGTTGAAGGGAGTTTTGCCCCAACTCATGGATTGAGCAAGAATGAACTACTGTTGGGTTTGATTGGTTGTAGATGGATTGTGGTGTGGTGTATTTGAAGGCAATTGAATGCAACTTACAATGCTTAATAAAAATCTTTATTCTTTTAGTATAAATTATTTGTTTGTCTGGTTTATTTAGATTATAGTAGTGCTTTCAATTCACTCCTCTCCGATTGTTTTATCCCTTTGTAGACTGTTGTCACATTAGAACGTGGAACTTTTAGAATCCTATTTGTAGACCTATACTGTTCTCCTATGAAAACACAATCTAGGCAGGGAGCAGATCACAGAAGTAAGTTAGATATTATTGTTCAAATAAAATTCTTATCATAACTGCAGCGAAGGTTTCACAGTGCTCGTCTGATTCAACATTGTGGCCATCTGTACCAGTGCTCTTAGGAAAAGAAAAATGATCCTCTTCAACACGGGAGCTGCTTCATTTGTACTGTGCAGCTATGCATAGCAGTGCAAGCTTTGCTCATCCCCTGGGCTTCAGGTTCTGGTGGCAGCACAAGCACATGAAGAAAAATATAGAGTGGCAAAGTGTCCCAACTGCTGCTGAAGGGGACTATGGCAACACATTTATAAGAAGAAGGAAATGATGCACAGTGGGAAGGGTACCGAGGACTGCTACGGATGGCGGCAAAGTCAGCATTGTTAGACCTACAGTGGTAGTTCTTGAAGTGGCACAAGAAGGCTTTTCAGCAGGACATACTACCCTTGTCATCCCTGCACTGCCATGGGGACCCTACAGTGGTGGTCCCTAAAGTGGCAGGACATGGCTCTTCGAAGGGACCGGTTACCCTCATCATCTTTGCCCCGCCATAGGTAACCAGGCCCCATGATTGAGAATATTGCATACCCCTCTGCCATACTGCACTATGATTTGCCACATTAACAAACTAACTGTTAATCTGAGTGGAGCCTGAGCATCAACACAAGAATGAAGTTTTGAATTGTCATTATGCAGGGCTCACCATTTCTCCCCTCCTGTGTATGCTCCCACCAGATACCTTTTAGTGTCCATCTCCTGCCACCGTTCATGACATCTCAATTCTTTTCGGCTTATTGAGGTTTCTGTTGTGCCGACCGGGCTTTGTGTAAATCAACAAACTGATCATATAAACTTCTCCAATCTAGAGTTGGACAAGTTTACAATTAGCAGTTGTATGCACCCTTTCCTGTTCTTTCCAATCCACCACATACAAGCTATTCCTGGCAGTTATCTGCAATTACTGTCTGGCGTTTTGTGGACATCCTTCATAACCATTGAACACTAAATACTGACATGTGCTTAGAACAAACTGCAAATCCTACCGGCCTTTTTTGGTTATGCACATTGATAATTTGCATGACTTATGGAAATTTGCTGAAATATGAAAAATAAAAAAACAAGGGTCATTATCTGGTATTCTAGTTTGGGCAGTGTATTTATTGTGGCTGCTGATTTCTGAATCTGTGATCCTCTTTATTTAGACCATTGTTCACTACATTCAATGTTCAGGTTTTCCACTTTACTGTGCTGCTGCTTTGGGCGAAATATACTCCTGTTCTTTCCATGTCTATTGAATAGAGATTCCTATCTGAACAAAAGTAACAGTGGAACATCTCTTCTTTCTTTTTACGTTGATTTCTCTTGCTACTTCAGAGAGGTTTGCTTAGTTGGTACCACTTTTACCTTGGGTTTGTTCTCCACTCTCACAGACTTGATCATTGTTTTATGCTGTTCCGATAGGGGATTCCTGTGCAGCTTTAGGAGAGTTTTGTCTTTATATTCTTGTCTAGCCATTCGAATGCATTCAGTCTTGTGGACTCCTTCCAAGGAAACTGGATGTAAGTGCTGCACTGCACATCTGGCTACAATGATCAGCCTTGACCTTTCTCTGGATTACTTTCCGAATGTAGCCTCAGTCTTATGTAGAACTGAACCTCCACCTTTCACACTCCCATGTTAATATGCAAACAGGTTTTTATGACTGTCCCAATGACCCAGGTTGATGTGCATTCGCGCGTTGGTATCTTTGCACCATCAACAATGTACCTGCAATTTGAACCTTTTCTTCTCATCAAGAAAAATTATCCCATACTTCTGGTGGACAACAGCGCATTCCTAAACAAAAGGGACACTTGTAATAAACATCTGTGCCCAGTGTGGTTGTGGCATTTTTAATGCATATGATGATTTTAGGCTTCTAGGTGCTAGTGGTTTGAGTGTGGAACGAATATGAAATTAGAAAGGTCAATGAAAAAGGTATATAAACTACTTATCCCAAATGCCGGGAAAGCACAAACACGTAATGAAATAAAATGGGAGGAGGAACCCAACAACACAGGTATTCAGTTTGACTGGGACAGAATCAATGCAACAGCTCTTGTGAACAAAGTTTCCCCAATCCTATCGCAAACAAAATTCATATTGATCAACCGGGTGTTTTGGACACCCCAAAAACTATTTAAACTTAAACTGAGAGATTCCCCAAAATGCTGGAACTGCAATCAGGCCGAAGGTGACTTGTCCCACATGTTTTTCCATTGCCCCTCCCTAAAAAACTATTGGAATAACATTTTCGACTGCATAGAACATATTTTTAAAATCAAGCCACGGAGAGAATTTATCTATGTCATTCTAGGTGCTTTGGATCCAACGGTCACTAACGAGTATGATAGACAACTGCTAGACCTACTCCTCACCTTAGCATGCAAGGTCATACTGTGTAAATGGAAGGCTGCTGGGGAAGTCTCCTTCAAGATGTGGCGTGAGTGGGTCTTGTATCCGAGGAGTAGACAATAATGCCCTTCAATCCTCTCCTTGGCGTGCATCAACAAAAAAAACTCTGGAAATCTCTTGATGCCTCCTCCTTCTCGTTTGATCCTCCCTAGAGGGATACTAGTCCCTCTTGCTTTTATGTATGTGTATATGCTCAGGGCGATGTAATTGCTAGCTTACTTCCTCCTACACTTAGTACTACGACGCCGTCAGAAACCCAGTATGGGCTATATTCGAACTCTTAAGTAATGTACCAATGTATGTATCAATTGAGCATTCCTCGTAAGTATCTGCGTATTTGTACTATGAATTATGTATTTTGTATTATTTATTTTATTTATCCATTTACTTATTTATTTGTTATCCACTTACTTGATATATGTTTGGTTCAGAGTATAGACCATCCACTTGGCTGTACGCTACAAGCATGACGTCATAGTTGTACATCTTCACAAGATCCTTTAGTACACCATCTATGTAGTTAAGCCGGAGCCAACTATATCCACATGTACTGTATGTAAATTTTGTATTATGCTTTTTGTTCTTTTTTCTTTGTGTTCTTCTTATGTTCTATTTTCAATAAAAAAGATTTTAACTCAAAAAAAGAAAGGTCAAAGAAATAGTCAGGTTTTAAAAGACTGAAGGAGTAAAGGCTTGCTTTGTGGCAGATGGCTTAAGACCGAGAATTATAATATATGGTCGAGCAAACAACTATAGCCGCTTGTCTTGCGTTTGTTTCATTTTGGATCAGTCAATAAATTAGCCATAGAAGTGAGTAGAGACACATTTTATTAGTGTTTTTATACCTGAAAGAGATCTATAAGCTAGGCAAAGTATCTTTAATGTGTTGTATCATTGGAAGCCAGTGCAATTGGAAAAGTAAAGAGCAGACGTTGGAAAATCTAGGGGCCCTCAAAATCATGCAGACAGTGCATTTTGGATAGTTTGAAACTTATATAGTAAGAACACAAGGATTGCTAGAGTAAAGAGTGAGCATTGTCCAAGTGTGAGCTGATTATGACAGCTAGTATTTCCAATGTCTGTTACAAAACTAAAGTTTTCTGAGAATCTTTAGTTGGGAAGTACAGGCGAAGACTGCAGAAGAAATGCGGTTAGTCCTAGAAGTTGATATAGACTCCCAAGACTTTTTAACCATTAAGTTGGTGGACGAAGAGGACTTATTTCGGATGACCAGTAAGTAGCAAATCAGATATCATATTTGCCATTTACAACCAGTATTTCGATCTTCTCTGCATTCTTTTTAAGCCAATTTACTGCTCATCCGGTTAAATATAAACTTCATGAATTTGTAGAAGACATATCAGAATTTACGTATAGCTAGCATACATATATGTTCTGCTGCCTCTGTTTAAAAGGCGTATGGCCAGGTAGCTCACAGAGATTTTAAAAAGATATGGGGTCAGAGTAGAACCATATGGCACTCCTTATACTTACCCGAGGGTTTTGAACACTATAAGTCAGTAACCTAAAATGTTCGCTAAACCAAGTAAAGAATGACTCAAACCAGTTCAGTGCAATACTTACTGTTAATGCCAGAAGCTTGTAGGCGATTTAGTATGTTAAAGTGATCTATCTTGTCGAATTTGAATAATTGGGAGGACAACGCCTTGTTCTCTTCATGAATCTGAAAGATGTAAGAAGTTCCTAATTTAGGTCATTAAGTTGTTTAAGGATGAACAGTGTGCATGGATCAAAATGTGAGAGAATTTAACTAAGATAGGGTTAAAGCGATAACTTCACACAAAGACAAAATGGAGATGCAGCTTAGGAATGTTAGGGATAAGGTGTGTAGATGCTGATGGAGCTTGGCCTTTGTCAATGTCTACTTTTACAAAAAAAGTTTTTTCAATGAAAGGGTAGTTTACTTGATCAAATAGTCTCAGAGTGGGAGACATCTCTTGGACAATTAGACCTACTTGGATATTCACTCACTATTTCAAAGAATTATTTAGCAGATTGGTAGCTGTGGTGATTCATTTGAAAAGTATGAATGTTAATTGCTAATATTTGATTATAGGTTTTATTATTCTTGTTTAAGTTCACATTTTGCAGCTGTATCCTAATGTATTCACTTTTTCCATGTCATAATTTTGTTTTGGCCTCTACTAATTCTTGAGAAAACCAACATGCCGTTTTCATACGACTGGTAATTAGACTGAGGATTGTGGAGGCATGTGAATCAACTTTGGTATGTAAGCAGTTAATGAAAGCTTTACTTTGCATTTAGATAGAAGGGGGTTGTACATAAGATGTATTGCCTTAGGTTTGATCCAGGCAATGCAATTGAAACTTATTACATTGTCTGACTACCTTAGACTATAATTGACAACCTTTTAGCACACAAGATGGATCAACAGTTTAACAAAGGAATGGCTGGACCAAATACAGTCGTATTTGGTGGTTGTTTATTTTATTCAGATGTCAGAATGTGGTCTGGTGTATTTCTTTTATTGTTAGGTGGTTGGTGAATACGTTAATGTGGTTAATAAATCTGAAAACAAAATCTCTCGCCTTCGGATTTGCTAGTTTATTTACAGTATCAAATTATACTAAGCATACGGAATGAAACACAAGTATGTTAAACGGGGTGGTAGTTCAAAGGTACTGTGATATCGCATTAGTAATGGTTGGACTGGGCCTATAGGGAAATCTGGTAGAGGCAGAGTCTGACAGGTCAATCTGTGGGCTGGTTTTATGTTATAGTGGGGTGATAATTTACAGTTGATTTCTTGGCTGTTACCACTAACATTGCCTGCAGCAAGCACACATGCATACAATCTCCCATGCCTTGCAAAAACACCTATGTCCGAGTCCCTTTACAAATTCAAAACTTCTCGTATTTGCAAATATGGGTTAATTTTCTAGCTTTCTGATTTGCTAATAGGGTCAATTTTTTTTTGGTTCCCCTGCCTATTTAATGTCCTAATCCAACCTTGGAGCCAGCACTGTACGGAGATTAATGGCCCCTTTTTTGGTGTTTACTGTTTGCGTAGAACCAAATAAACTGTTTATAATGGCAGCACTTCCTGTACATCACCCCAGCCGCTATCTTGCTTATTGTCTTTTATGGTTGGAAAATGTTTTATCTATCTGTGATGGCTTCAGTTATGCCAAGAGAAGAAGCATAAGACAGCCAATATTCTGTGAGTAAGTATATCTAACATATAATTTAGTATCAGGTCTTTCATTTCTGTTGTGTGTTTTGGCAGTGAGACTGAGCTTTGATATGGAGTTTGACACTATCTGAAAGATAAGAATTAATGTACGTACTGAGTTCATGGGTCATGCTGGAGGTTGGAGATGGCACGAATGCTGCTGTTATATAGGCAATCATCATTTTTAGTGCCATTGTATTAGTTAAATATTCTAGAAACTGTAACTCCAGACAAAAGACAGAATTGACATTGTGGTAGGCTCCTGGCTCGTTGCAGTCTGGTGCTCCCAGAAAGGCAGATATGTGACGTCATCCAGCCATCATGCCATCAGAATATCCTTTATTACACAATGAGTTTTTGTTTTTAAAGTGACGACTTTTTCCAAAATGAACATGGAATTATTACATTTGCACTTAGAGTACCACAACTTTTAAATTTGAATCATGTAGCTGTAGATTGCATGCATTGTATACTCCTGCCATCTAGTGTTGGGCTCAGGATGCTACAAGTTGTTTTCCTTCAAAAAAGAGTTTTTGTTTCCAAAGTGACACTTGATACTGACATCTTAAACTCTCAATCCCCTAGGATACAGAATACACCTACAATTAGCCTCCAAAAATCACTTGTGAGAAACTTCTCTGGAAATTAAATTAAAAAGAGAAAATTATTTCTTCAGCTTTGGACCTTTCAAAGCTTAACAAGCTCAAATTACTCCCTCAGGTTTGGACACTTAGTATTAGTGACTGTAAGAAAATGGGATATTAGTAAGCGATGATGCGAGTCCTTCGCAAGTAATACGTCCAAACTACTGTTAGGTTCAACACATAAGTTCAATAAAAACACCTAGGCTCAATCCCTGGAATCTATGAAACATAGCAGACAGGCATAGCTTAAAGAAATTTGTGTAGTGTTATGCAATACCAAAACAACTGAATAAATTAGATTCAAAATACAACACAATAAAAACCCCACACCAATTTCGAAAAATAGGGAAACATTTAATCAAGAATACTGACACTAAAATCTAACATGAGGAGCCTGAGAGATGAATGTTTAAAGGTTTTAGGGCAAGAAGTGCCAAGAAGAAAGTAATTTGCCAGTCAGAAGTTACTGTTTGCAGTTGACCAGGACTTGTGTGCCATTTTAGGCTGAGATGTGAGTTTCTCAGTCAAAAGATTTTACGTACTAAGTCTATGATATCAAAATCCTCCTGCAGGGCAAGGTTGCACACTGCATCTGAAACTATCGGCTGCATACACCGTAACAGTCTCTCAGTGAAACAGCCACAAACAGTTGCTTTATCCTCATTCGAATGCGAATACCTATGCATCGATATTTGGAGTAACAACACCAGTATGCACACTGCACGCCATCTACTATCTACCAGGTGACGACCACTCATTCATCGAACAAATATGGACAATGCAGCGCCCAGATCTTCCTTTAAGATTTCTTCTCCCACTGGAATGACCCGAAGGACCCTGCAGTGAAACCGCCTTAAAACCTTCCTAACAGACCTCAACCTGATCCAAAATCCAGTCCAACCCATGACATTGGTGCAACCTTAGATCTAATCCAACGTCCTCAGGGCTATTTAGCCACGCCTCCCTATTAAGCGCGCAGCGGTTGCGCGCAGGGTGGCGCCTTCGAGCGCGCCTAAGAAGCGCCGAAGAAAAGCCCGTCTGCGCCCGTCCGCGACAGGACGGGGCATAGGGGCCAGGTCCCTGGGGTATGGCCCACGCAAAGGTTGGTACACACCTCATTTCGTATTCTGCTAGGTCCCTGCGCCAGTATCAACCTATCCGTACCTGTGCCACACGTGTACCTGGTGAGCAACTTGAAGGCTGCTTCTCTTGCCGACAATGTCGCTATCAATCAATGGTGCAAACTGGCAACTCTCACGTTAATGCTCCCATATCCTCTTTCCCCATAGAACTGAAGTGTCTCCTTCTTAATGTTCGGTCCTTTCCTAAACACCAACTTCAGATTTGGGATTTGATTCACTCTGAGCAACCTGATATATGTTTCTTCACGGAAACATGGATGAAACCCCATACTACAACTGCAATAACATTAGGGGTTCCAGTGGGTTATAAAATCATACACGTGGA
This sequence comes from Lissotriton vulgaris, assembly GCF_964263255.1. Classification (NCBI taxonomy): domain Eukaryota; kingdom Metazoa; phylum Chordata; class Amphibia; order Caudata; family Salamandridae; genus Lissotriton; species Lissotriton vulgaris. The sequence goes on from NC_141697.1 coordinate 1,134,014,868, forward strand.
TAGGCCTATTAAAACTGGCGGAGGATTAGCCATTATTTTTAAAGACACTGTTAAGATAGTAATGATAGAACACAGTTTTACCCCTCTTTTGGAAATCATGATATTCAAAATTAATTTGGCTAGTAATGTCTCATGGAAGGGCGCACTAGTATATCGACCACCGGGACAGAATTCAGACCTTGCTCTGTCCCTTTTAGAATTACTGGCCCCACATATAAGAGCTAAGGAGGACTTTCTTCTCCTTGGAGATTTTAATACACATGTGGATAATTCTGAAGATCACGAATCCATACAGCTAACAGCAGACCTGTCCAACCTCGGATTAGAGATAAAAAACAGGGGAGCTACACACATAGCTGGTCATACTCTTGACTGTATCTTTTCCAACTGCACCAAAATAAGGTGCCTCCCCGCTACAGAAATCCTCTGGACCGATCACTTTTTGATTGAGTTCTATCTGGCAAGACCTAGTAAACAACAATCTAGAACACCTCCTCCCCCTATTTTCCGACGCCAATGGTATAAAATATCAGCTGAAAATCTGCGCCAACACTGGCAACAACCCCAATTTTCCGAAGGTGATTCTGCTGAAGAAGCATTAGAAAAATATAATGAATCCCTTAAGTCTGCTATTGACTCTCTTGCCCCGCTAAAACTTCATAGACCGTTTCCCCCCACCAAACAAGAAAAGTGGTATACTCTTGACCTCAGGAAGGAAAAACAGAAATGCAGGAGGTTAGAAAAAATTTGGAGAAAATCGAAAAATGAGCAGGAAAGGAAAATGTTTTTAGAGGCCCAGGTAAAGTATTATAAAAACATAAAGCTTGCAAGAAAAAATAATTTATCCCTACAACTGGAAGAGGCGGGTAATTGCCCAAGGGAATTATTTAAAATCTTGCTAAGCTTTGTAAAGCCATCAGCTAGTGAGAGCCCTGATGATGCCTCACAGACATTGTGTGAAGAGATCTCCAAGTTCTTTGAGGACAAAATAAACCTGATTTATAATAAAATCTTGGCCTCGCAAGGCACAGTAACAGGGTCCTCCCCCCCATGCACATCTCCAGCACTGACTAAAAATACCTTTCTTGCGATCCCACCAGTTAGTGACTTAGACCTTCCTCTTCTCATCAACCATATGAAAACTGGCTCCCCAAGCGATCACCTTCCTGCAAAAATGGTGGCCCCTCTTATTTCCATCTTGGGGCCTTCCATTCAGTCAGTTATGAACACCTCGCTGACGAAAGGACAAGTTCCGAGAGAATGGAAGATAGCGGTGGTAAACCCTATCAGGAAGAAGGCGGCCTCCCCTTGGACAGATTTGTCCAACCTTCGGCCAATTTCCCTCCTACCCTACATCGGAAAAATGACGGAGAAGCACGTAAACACCCACCTATCGAACCTTCTTGAAGCAGTAGAAGGCCTGGACCCTTCTCAATCTGGGTTCAGGCCAAATCACAGCACCGAATCAGCCCTACTGGAAGTTACTAATAACATCAGGTTGACACTAGATAGTGGGGGCTCCATGATTCTGGTGCTGTTGGATTTGTCTGCTGCTTTCGATACGGTGTCCCATGAAGTGCTTCTCGGTCGCCTGAGGGGTGTAGGGGTGGGAGGGACGGCCCTGTCCTGGGTGGAAAGCTTTCTTTCCTGTCGCTCCCAAGAAGTCAGGCTGGGCTCCCTCAAGTCCATCTCCAGGGAGCTCACCAGGGGTGTGCCACAGGGCTCATGTCTTAGCCCCACATTATTCAATGTGTATGTGGCCCCCCTGGCCGACTTAGTAAGGCCATACGGGTTTACCCCGATATCCTACGCTGATGACACCCAGCTGATGTTCCCCTTTAAAACCTTCTCACCTGCCCTGCAAAAATCCTTTGCGGAAGGCATGAGGGCTGTGTCATGCTGGATGGCTGAGAATTGCCTGCAATGTAATGTGGGCAAAACAGAGGTGCTACTGTTTGGGGAGGCAGCAACACTCTGGTCTGGGGATTGGTGGCCCACTGAATTAGGACCTGTTCCGGTTCCAAAGCAGACTGTCAAAAACTTGGGGGTGTTATTCGATCAAGCCTTGACTTTTAAACATCATGTCGACCAAGTTGCTGGCACCTGCTTCAGAGCCATTGGACTTTTGAAAAGGGTGTTTCCTTATATACCCGACGGTCACAGGAAAACCCTTGTCCAGGCACTGGTGATCAGTAGATTGGACTACTGTAATGGCCTTCTTTTGTCAACTAATGAAGGCCAATTAAAAAAACTACAAGTAGTCCAAAATACGGCGGCGAGGCTTGTTCTCAACCTTCCATCCAGAACTCCCTCCCGCCCTTTACTAGCTAAACTTCACTGGCTGCCAGTGCGGCAACGCACAAAATTCAAAATTCTGTGCACCATTCATAGGTCTCTGATAGGAAAGGGTCCTAAATATCTGACAAAAGCTTTCCTTCCCTACGTGCCAGGCCGATCACTTCGATCGAGTAATCGGTACCTATTACAGGTCCCTAAAATAAAAAAATCCCGCCAGGGAGGCCGCGCTCTGGCATACGTAGGACCCACCCTTTGGAATGCCCTTCCCCTTTCTCTCAAACTTATCACCAACCACTTATCTTTTCGTAAAAACCTTAAAACCCACCTTTTCACCACCATTTAATCAGTTTGTGTTTTACTTTTCTGTTTATGACTAGCCCAGGGTTAAGCACTCTTGTTTCCATCTTAAGCGCAGAGATATCCCTTCGTGGATCTATTCAGGCGCTATAAAAGCAAATAAATAAATAAAAAAATAAATAAATAATCATTGCTAAGGTAAATTCCATTCAATTTCAATCTATCACACCTTGCGACTGGACAGACCACCTCCGCATCACCTTCCTCATCACAGAATTGATGAGAACAAAAAATCCAGACACTGGAAAAGGAGAATGCGAAACTGACCATTTTGCCTTGGTTTGGGATAGTCAGTCGGAGGAGGTACTCTTTGGCCAGATGTAGTTGAGGGGGGTGGCGGGAGAGATACGGCCCCCGATTGCATTATGTTTTTCTTTCCCCTACTAGGAGGATTATGGGTTTCTACCTTGGTGCGTGGTTTAGGTGTTGGTTTGACCTTGGGTGTTACAGTGAGACTAGCAGAAGAAGAGGTGGCAGCAGGATAGGAAAGCGGGGGTGCGTTAGTTGTTCCTAGGGGCTTAGCCTTGGGGGAGGCCCGCAGGTTCGCAGCGACTTGAGTGGTAGGACCAGGAGGTGCTACTGGTGGCAGGGGTACATTTGAGCATGTTGGTTTAGAGTTCTGCATAGTGATAGTAGCTAGATTTAGTATGCTTTTTTCTATTTCCAGCAGTTGTGTTTCTATGTGTTTGAATCTCTTCTCTAGTGGGGAGAGTAGTTTTTTAAGTGTTTCCCAAACTACAGTGAGAAATTCAACATCCTTCCCTTTAATGGTGCAGAGCGGAGTTCCTGAAGTGTCACTTTCAATAGTCAGGTCATTATTTTCTCGGATGACTACTGTGTGCGAGGGAGTATTTTCTGGGCACATTTCTAAGGGGGAAGATTTAGTCACTGTCGGCGTAGCAAGGGGAGGTGCCTTTGTTGGTAGCTGCGCCTTAGCCACTTTGGCCCTTTTCCTTGAGTATGCCGAGGTGGGGTTGCGCTTCCTTTTGTTGAGTAGCTGGTTTTGTAGTTTGGGTGGACTAACACCTTTTTCATTAGAAGCTAGAATGGTTTCGGCTTTGGAAGGTGTGCCCTCCTCAGCTCCCTTCTTTTTTTCTGCAGATGCGTCCAGATAAGATTTTGGGGAGGGAATAGTGATTTGTGGAGATCCCCCCCTGTGGTGCAGGTGTACTATCTGCTTGTGCTACATGGATCACAGCGTTTGTGACAATCAGGTTGGGTGTAGAGGCGGGCGGACGCTCTGGTGTTTTCGCCCAAGCAATAGGACCTAGGGAGGATTTTTTAGCGGCAGTTAACTCAACTGACAGTCTTCTAGCTGCTTCAAGTTCCAGTGAAACCCTGTGTTGCATCTTAGTGATTTCATTGTCGATAGCAGTGTGTGTCCTGGTAATAAAGTCGTCCAAAGTTCCATTTTTTAGTTTAGATTTGGCCGCTCTGTCTCTAAACTCGCGGGCTGCCATGGTGGATGCAAGGTGAACGTGCAAAGAGAGTGAGGATGTAGAATCAAATGGGGTGGCCCAGTCCAGTCTCTAACTGCCTCTAACGGCCTAAAACGGCCCGCTCTTTGCCCGGTCTTCGCCCCGGGGATCGCCCCGCGCGCGTCCCGCGGTGCGCGAGACCAGGGCTCCTAAATATGACAGGGGGGCGTGGCACTAGGAGGGGGCGCGGCGCGGGCGGGAAGAGGAACCAGCTGTCGGTGATCTTCAGGAATGCTGGTCCTCGCAGTCCCGCTCGCCGCGCCTCTCACCTCACTTGCTTTGACCAAGACCACAGGGAACGGCAAAGACACTGCCCACAGGACACAGCTCCCAGCTACACCAGTAGCGAGCAGGGCAGACTCCAACAGGTCAGTTTCACTCTCGAGCGGCCCCCGCGGAGCGGGGGCCGCGAGAGGTTAAGTGCTCTATCGGGCAGGGGGCGTGGCACTAGGAGGGGGCGCGGCGCGGGCGGGAAGAGGAACCAGCTGTCGGTGATCTTCAGGAATGCTGGTCCTCGCAGTCCCGCTCGCCGCGCCTCTCACCTCACTTGCTTTGACCAAGACCACAGGGAACGGCAAAGACACTGCCCACAGGACACAGCTCCCAGCTACACCAGTAGCGAGCAGGGCAGACTCCAACAGGTCAGTTTCACTCTCGAGCGGCTCCCGCGGAGCGGGGGCCGCGAGAGGTTAAGTGCTCTATCAGGCAGGGGGCGTGGCACTAGGAGGGGGCGCGGGCGGGAAGAGGAACCAGCTGTCGGTGATCTTCAGGAATGCTGGTCCTCGCAGTCCCGCTCGCCGCGCCTCTCACCTCACTTGCTTTGACCAAGACCACAGGGAACGGCAAAGACACTGCCCACAGGACACAGCTCCCAGCTACACCAGTAGCGAGCAGGGCAGACTCCAACAGGTCAGTTTCACTCTCGAGCGGCTCCCGCGGAGCGGGGGACGCGAGAGGTTAAGTGCTCTATCAGGCAGGGGGCGTGGCACTAGGAGGGGGCGCGGGCGGGAAGAGGAACCAGCTGTCGGTGATCTTCAGGAATGCTGGTCCTCGCAGTCCCGCTCGCCACGCCTCTCACCTCACTTGCTTCGACCAAGACCACAGGGAACGGCAAAGACACTGCCCACAGGACACAGCTCCCAGCTACACCAGTAGCGAGCAGGGCAGACTCCAACAGGTCAGTTTCACTGTCGAGCGGAAACATAAACCTGAAGGATCTGACATCCCTCAGCAATAATATCTTTCCTTCTCCATTTCACATGGCCATGGCCTTACAGATCCCTAAAAGAATTCCGTGATGAACATTCTAGACTTAGTTGTGCCCTTACAGCTAAAAAGAATGTCCATCAAAGACTCCTAACCGTGGTACAATGGTAGTCTAAATGCAGAAAGACCTAATCTGAGAGTTGCTGAACGATTGTGGAGATTGTGACTGTTCCTTGAGCACCTTAAACACTTGAGATTGCTGTGGAACAGTTATAACATGCATTTGAAGCGCTAAAGCAAATTCCTTTAGTAACCGAATAGATAAACCTAAAGATCGGTTTGAACTTGTCAAACTACTATTTTAGGCAACCCGACCCTTCCCTTTTTGGGTCTAGTCCACATCTTCGAGGAATTTGCATCCTTCCTTGGAAAGGTGAAAGCTATTGAAAGTGATTTACAGACAACAGTTGAGCACTTTCAGGTCATACCACATATCAGCCACACCCCAGATCACTGAGCCTCCATGTATCCCAGGTCACTCCCCCAGAAACAATGCTTTGTGGAACTTATTCAAATCCTTTGATGAAAGTGCCATTCTTAATATTCGAACTGCACTTAAACCTTCAAACCACTTAAGCGATCCTCTGCCATTGAATTCCTTTAATGAGATTAAAATGTCTATACTTCCACTCTGGACAAAGATAGTAAATGCTTCACTACTTCAAGGCACTATACCAGACTGCCTAAAGTCTGGGCAGGTAGCCCCCATTTTGAAAAAACCCACGGCGAATCACACAGACCTAAACAACTCCCACCCAATCTCCACCATTCCAACTTTGGCAAAGCTGCTTGAGAAATGTGTCCATGTCCAATTATGCAGCCGCATAGAACAATTCAGACTTTTAGACACATTCCAATCCAACTTCCATCAGGCATACAGCACTGAATCAGCTCTAACACAGTCGACAATGCTCTAAAAATCCTGGATCAGAATGAATCTTGCCTTCTAATACTTCACCTCTCATCAGCTTTTAATACAGTCAATCATGACCACCACCGAGATTTACTGGAACCTAGGATGGGGCTATCAGATCCGTACTAAATAGTTTTGCCTTGTTTCTCCACAACAGAAGTAAAAGATTCAAGGTTAATCAGTCCCTGTCCAACTCTACACCTGTCACATTAGGGGGTCCATGTTCTCACCCGTTCTCTTAAACCTGTTCATGGAGCCTGTAACTGAAATTAGGAAATTATTTAACATCCACTGTCGCATGTATGCCAATGACACCCAAATGGTAGTTGAAAATCACTGAATTTTGAAGATAACCGGTCTCTCAATATAACTCTACAAAACAAACTGTCTGTCTGACCTGCAACCACCTCAAATAAAACGCTCTCAAAACGGATTTCTTCTTAATCGCCCCACCCAAACATTTACTCGTTATCGAAGAATAAATGAAACGAACAACTCTTAACTGCATACAACACGCTATGGATTCCACATGATCACTGGGAATAATGCTAGACAAGAACCTGAACACACAGGAGCACATCAGTACAGCCACCAAAGGAGAAAACTTCCAAATGGACATCTTAAAAAAAATAATATCCCCCCCCCCCCCCTCACCCTCCCCTACCCGAAGGCTTCAAGTCAGCTGTTCAAGCCCCAATGATTTCCAGGTTAGATTATGGAAGTGCAACCCTCTGCAGCAGACGTAGATCTAAGCTGGCTCCACTAAGGACCTCTTAACTCTGCTGCAAGGCTCATCAGAGGTTCTGAAAGGAACAGCCGCATCACTCCCTATCTGAAATCTTTAAACTGTCTCCTATATGAGGCAAGGATACAGTTACATGAATTGCATGTATGACTCATGAAGCCCTACTGGTAAACACCCCGAGGTACCATGCACAAAAACAGGAGCTGCCTGGTAGCTGCAGATCCTCTAGAAGCACCAGCACCTTATTGTTGAAACCACAGGAATTCTATAAAAAGAAAACCTACAGCCGAGCTTTCGTGGGTATTGCCCTAAGAATTTGGAACTCCCTGCCCCTGATATCAGATCAAACTCCTCAACTGTATCATTCGAAAAAGCAGCTAAAGTGTTATAGATGAACAAATATCTGCTCTAGGACCCACAAACTCTGTTCTGCCGGCCCTGCTATGGTGCAGTATATACATCCATTAGTATCACTCCCTTGTCATGATCCTGTATTGTCGATTTGTCAGCTTGGACCTTGAGGTGGTCTCTGCACCCCACCTCGGGAGCTGCCACATCCTGTATTGCTGTTGAGTTGTTTGCTGTGTTGCCTTACTTGTTTCTTCTTTTCATGACCATTTGTAAAGTGCTCTGATACCCTCAATGGTTATGTTCGCGCCACATAAAACTTTATAAATAAAATAAAATCTAGCAAAGTGCTTTCAAAGTTGTACAGCCATTTGGTGAGGCCCCACTGCAGTCATTAGTTGGTACAGGAAGGCTCTAAAGTCTTCTTGGTGGGCAGTTACTTTTTGCTTGTTTGCCTGGTCATATTGCTACCTTCTCCCTTAGTGTTTTTTACACTTTTACAGAGCTCCAATACCTCCAGAGGGGCAAGTCTGAATCTATATCCTATGTCCTTTCAGACAAATTAGCTGCAAGGCTCAATTGATGCTCCTGAGAGGACTTGGAATTCCAAACATTTTCTAAGTCCCATATTTTAGATTTTCTGGAGCAGCTCCCTGCACCTCAGGGACAGCACTCCAGCAGACGCTACCACCCGTGGCCAGTCTAGTTCCAGTTGCTTCTGTTCCAGGCAAGGCCTCTTGCAGCATGTGATGTCCCTGTAACCACAAAGGAGGTTAGCCGACTAACATTTGGGGTAACCGTCTTAGTCCTGACTACACGTGGAGGAGCTGGTTCACCCCTTCATATCTCCATAGAGACAGTAGGTTCGGTTATCTTCTCTTCTTCTGAAAGGGCAAATCTATACTGATAAGCTGTAAGTGAGCTGCCCCTTTTGTTAGGATTCACCAGCCAGTGGGGAGAGGGGACTCCTAGTCACTCCCTAACCAATGATAAAGTCCTCAGCAGAAACCATTCCCACTTTTGCAGCACATCATGTTTACCTGGTTACAAACTATCCACACTGTGTTATTCTCAGTACAATCAATCATGGAAGCAGCCTTCCGCACATGGAAGTTTCTAGTGTTCCATTCAGGAGTGTTTTTAGGGAAATGGTAGTCTCCTCTTCCACAACCCCACCAAACTGATTCTGAGACCAGCTCCCCATCACCCATAGCTGGTGCCAGTTTGGCTATTGTAGGCCCATCAAACAAATGCTTCTCTTCCCCAGGTCTGCCTTTACTCTTACTCTGGCCGAATCTAGCGGAGTTGCACTCTGCGGAATCATGCGGAGTTACCAGAAAACTGTAAAATTCCGCGTAGATCTGCATGCAGACGGAGTACCGCCAGGTTGATCAGAAAGGTCCTGCGTGAGGCATTTTTCGTCATGGAAATGAAGGTGCCAGCTCCACAGTACGGATTCAAGCCCCGGGGGCAGACAGTCTCACATCAACCTGTACCTCACATTAGCGAGGTCGCCCACAAAGTACCGAGAAAAAAGATGGTAGGATCATCAGCAGTGGCCCTCTAGGGAGGGATATCCTATCACATCACTCACACGGTGCACCAACCTAAACATGAAAGGATGTAAACACATTCCGCTAGAAACAGCTGGTTGTAGTCATATAGGCACCTCCAGCTGGTGTTGGACATGCCAAGGAAACCGCACCTCCCACCTGAACTGCCCCAGCAACCACAACTCCTCTAGGTCTCCCAGACCACCACAGCAGCAACAGCACATGGATTTACTCAGACTGCGTATGCTGAAACCCGCTCCCTCCGGCTTGTCCAACAGTCGCGCAGCTCTGCCTCTCATCCCGGAATGAAAGCTGTCATCACACTCATGCGCAGCCGCAGGCACCAAGTCAACGACACAGAAAACGTTCTTAGGGGCGTGATTGAGTGTGACTGCTTTGCTAATGAGCTGCCATCTTGGAATGTTTGGGGAGAGAAAAAACCTGCACTTGAAGAAACCGTGTGACAGTGCATCCTAGTCTTCAGAAATGCTTTGAAAGAACATGTAAATTTCATTTTTTCACTTACCTGCTGGACTGTGAAGTGGCGACTGCGAATCAGGTAGCTTAACTATGTAGCTATGAGGCAGTGAGTTGGTGCATTCCTGTTGTCGGTCTTGACTCGCGACCAAGTGGCACTCGACATGCGGGGTGAAGAGCCGCACTGTGTTGACTTGGTGGGGTGACTCGTGTGCTTCCGGAGGATGCCCTCTCTGGTGGCCGAAGTCTTTAGAGCCTCTTCATGTAGTGCAAGCCCCTGGCATGGACCTAGGCAACCTCAGTTGGGACGCCTTGCTCCTCTAGCCAGGCCTGTCCCAGAGGACCTGGAAGAGTGGAGACGGGAATTGATGCTGTACCCTGCTTGGGCGGAGAGGTAGGCTCCACTGCGGGACTAATGGGCCAGGGGCGTGTCTGCCACACGTCGTCAACCACCGGACTGCAGTCTTCTTCACATTGCCCCGCACAAACTCAAACTTGAAGCGCACATGCAAACTTGAACTAGACCGGTATCTTCTCGTTCGAGGCATATGGGCTGCAGATGGTACATTATGAATAGATCGCCATCTGGTGTTGGGCTCGGATGATTGCACTTTGTTTTTCTCTTGGAGAGTCTTTTGTATCTTGGTGACTCCTCCCTTGGTTGGTAGTGCGCATGGGCATCGGCTCCATCCTTAGATTGTTTTTTTCCGCCATCGGGTTCGGATGAGGATCGAGACGCTCCAGATCAACTTCGGAAGAAAGTGATTTATCGGCGCGTATTCCCTTTCCAATTCGACGGTATTGTTATCGAACGCGTTCATTTCCATTCCGACGCGTTGCAAATTAAAAACCAAAGAGAAAAACTTGGATCTACGTCGAAGAACAGGAGGCCTTTCTCGACGCAGTCAAGCCCGGAGTCCATGGAAAGGACTCCATTCAAAAAATGTCCAAAGTGTGGTGCTAAGTTCCCACACAAGGACCTACACGAGGTGTGCAACCTCTGTCTGTCGCCGGAACACGAATCCAGGGACTGCGAAGCCTGCGCAGCATTCTCCTCCAAGCTAACGATTAGAAATCGTCGAGCTCGAAGACACGAGGTTTCCAGAATGCAGGCGGAAGCGATCCCGGAGTTGTTCGGAGACGACCAAATCGAGGAAGAAGAAGAAGAACAGTCGGGGTCGGAAGGGGACCAGTCGGAGACTGAGGAACTCATCGATCAACAAACCGTGAGTGACGACGTCCCCTTACCGAAAAACCGACCCCGTGCGGTAACGACCCCGCCCTCGGGCCCGGTCAAACCGCTGAAAAAAGTTTCCGACGCCCCGCCCTCGGGCCCGGCAACGAAACTGAAAGTGAAATCGAAACACTCGGACTCCCACCATGTCGGATCCGACAAAAGGGCGACATCGACTTCGACACCGAGGCTACATGCAAAGGAGAGCTCGGTACCGAAACATTCCATGTCGAAACATAAATATTCCTTATCGCCCAAGAGACACTCGATACCAAGAAAGTCGGAATCGAGCAAGCATTCGGTGCCGAAAACAACAAGATCTGACGATCAAAAACAAAAGCACCTCTCGGAACCAACACCTTCGGTACCAATTCAGGAGCAACACACAGATCCAAAACAAAAGATCTTGTTTATTGATCCACAAACTGGGAAAGTGGTCACAAAGAAGAGGAAGAGTGAACAATCAGAAGATAAACCTCTTCCTCCAAAAAAGAGAACAATGGGGACAAATATAACTCCTCCTGCTTCTCCTCGTCCTAGGGTCACACCCTCCTCTCCTATTCCTCACAATAGGCCAAATATTCCTACACCTTCCACACCAAGACCAGCTACACCTCAGTCAGATGTAGACAGTGATCTAGGGGAGGGAGAACCTCAGGGAGATAATGAAACCATCCCAGATGAGGAGGACCCATGGGAAAATTATGATGTAGGGTCAGATGAGGACAATGACCCGGAATTATATCCCTCAAAGCCTTCACCACCTGATGATAACACAGGCTTTGTGCAGCTCATTAATAGGGCAGCAAAATATCACAAGTTAGACATGCATACAGAACCTCAAATAGAAGATTTCTTGTTAGAGACTCTACCTAATGCACAGAGAACATCAGGTACTCTTCCTATGTTAAAGGGTCTTCTTACTCACACAGAGGAAATATTCGAAAACCCAGTGAGAGCCAGGGTGTTAAACCCAAGAATTGATAAAAAATACAAAGCGGCTCCAAAGGACCCAATTTTTATTAAAGGACATGTACCTCTAGACTCGCTGGTGGTCTCAAACGCTCGTAAGAGAGCAAATTCATTATCTACAGGAGAGGCACCTCCACCAGATAAAGAATCAAAGCTGATAGATGCATCAGGCAAAAGAGTAGCATCACAGGCAGCGAATAGCTGGCGTATAGCAAATACACAAGCACTACTCGCACGGTATGACAGGGCACATTACGATGAGTTAGAGAAACTTCTCATACATCTCCCAAAAGAACACCAGAAAAAGGCAGATCAATTAATACAGGAAGGTAAAATAATAACCAATACTTCCATTAAGTGTGCATTAGACGCAGCAGACACTGCAGCAAGGTCTATTAACACAAGTGTCATGCTAAGAAGGCATGCATGGCTTAGAATCTCAGGATTCAAACAAGAAGTACAAACAGCCCTATTGAACAAACCATTTGATCAAAAAACATTGTTTGGTTCAAGCACAGACGAGGCATTAGAAAAGATGAAGAAAGATACGGAGACGGCTAAGTCAATGGGGGCATTGCAACAGCCAACACACAGAGGTTCCTTTCGTAGATCCACCTATAGAGGGGGCTCAAAAAACACAGGAACAAATCAGCAATCCACATCTTTCACACCAACATCACCCAGAGGTAATTCAAGAGGCAGTTACAGAGGTAACAACAATAAGGGTAGAGGCCGCGGAAATAATAACAACCGCAACGCCTCAACACCAAAACAGTGACTTCATAGAACTCCCCCCAGACCACATAACACCGGTCGGGGGACGTCTATCACAGTTCCTACCTGTCTGGGAAAACATCACGTCAGACAAGTGGGTGAGACAAATTATCCAACATGGTTATTGCCTAGAACTCACAGCTACCCCACCAAACATCCCCCCCAAACAGCGTCCAATGAGTCAAGATCATATGACACTGTTAAAAGAAGAAGTTCTAGCACTTCTACAAAAGCATGCAATAGAGAAGGTCCCAAAGGATCAACAAGGAACAGGAGTATACTCTCTATACTTCCTGATCCCCAAAAAGGACGGGTCCCTAAGACCAATATTAGACCTCAGACCTCTCAATACTTACATAAATTCAGAGCATTTCCACATGGTCACGCTACAACAAGTACTCCCTTTACTGAAGAAAGGGGACTTTCTTTCTACACTGGATCTAAAAGACGCTTACTTTCACATCCCAATTCACAAAGCTCACAGAAAATACCTAAGGTTTGTGTTAGAAGGACAACACTATCAGTTCAAAGTCCTTCCATTCGGTGTCACAACAGCACCAAGAGTTTTCACAAAATGTCTAGCGGTCGTAGCAGCACATCTAAGAAGACAACAAATACATGTCTTCCCATACTTGGACGATTGGCTAATAAAGGCCAAGTCAAAGGAGGAATGTCTTCACAACACACAGAAGACAATCCAACTGCTGCACCAACTAGGGTTTACAGTGAACTACAAAAAATCACACCTGCAACCAAACCAGATTCAGCAATACCTGGGGGCTACAGTAGACACAGAGAAGGCAATAGCATACCCCAACCCAGTCAGAGTACAGACAATGGTCGGGTTAATACAAAGATTTCAACCACAACACTTACTACCAGCACGAGTGTTTATGCAACTATTAGGCATGATGTCCTCCTGCATACTGCTAATACCACATGCCAGACTTCAAATGCGCCCACTACAAGAGTGTCTAGCGACACAGTGGAATCAGGCTCAAGGTCAGATTACAGATCTGGTGTTGGTAAACGACCGGACGTATCGCTCTCTGAAGTGGTGGAACACAGAAAACATTTCCAAGGGACGGTCGTTCCTAGAGCCAGTTCCACAAGTGATAATAACAGCGGACGCATCGCTCTCCGGATGGGGAGCGCATATGGACAGATACACAGTACAAGGGAAGTGGAGTGTGCAACAAAAGAAACTGCACATCAACTACCTAGAACTATTAGCAATATTTCTAGCACTAAAAGCGTTCCAAATACAAATAGCAGGGAAAGCAGTCCTGATCAGAACAGACAACATGACTGCAATGTATTATATCCAAAAACAGGGGGGGACACACTCTCTCCAACTGTCCAAACTAGCACAGGACATATGGAGATGGGCCATTCCTCAAAAGATCTACCTGTTAGCGGAACACCTACCAGGAGTTCAAAATCAAATAGCAGACATCCTAAGCAGACAGTCAGAACAGGTACACGAATGGGAGCTGCACGACCAAATACTGCAGCCATTCTTCCAAAAATGGGGGCAACCAGAGATAGATCTGTTTGCCAACCATCAGAACGCAAAATGCAAAGAATTCGCATCCAGGTACCCACACCAAAGGTCCCAAGGCAATGCACTGTGGATAAATTGGTCCAACAAATTTGCTTACGCGTTCCCTCCTCTACCACTAATTCCATTGTTGGTTCGGAAACTACAGCAACACTCAATGACCATGATACTAGTAGCACCTACATGGGCAAGACAGCCGTGGTTCACCACGCTGCTACAACTCTCACAAGTACCACATCAAAAGCTAAGGTTACTACCCATGCATCTTACACAGAACCATGGAGAAATAATGCACCCAGATCCCAAACAACTGAACCTAGCGATCTGGCTCCTGAGGTCATAGAGTTTGGGTATTTAGATTTACCACCAGAATGCATGGAAATCATTAAACAAGCAAGACGTCCTACCACAAGAGCATGCTATGCAGCAAAATGGAAGAGGTTTGCTATACACTGTAACAGTAAGCACATCAACCCTCTGGACGCATCCACTAAACAAATCATTTGCTATTTATTACACTTACAGCAATGTAATCTAGCATATACCTCTATCAGAGTTCATCTCGCAGCTATAGCAGCGTACCTACAAAACAGGCAACATCTGTCACTGTTTAAAGTACCAGCAATTAAAGCTTTCATGGAAGGACTCAAAAGAGTCATTCCACCAAGAAGACCACCTTCCCCAGTCTGGAATCTCAACATAGTGCTTACCAGACTAATGGGGCCACCCTTCGAACCTATGCATAGGTGTGAAATACAGTTCCTCACATGGAAGGTGGCTTTCCTCATAGCTATTACGTCACTTAGAAGAGTAAGTGAACTGCAAGCGTTTACGATTCAGGAACCATTTATGCAGCTACACCAAAATAAAGTGGTCCTTAGAACAAACCCAAAATTCTTACCAAAGGTCATTTCAGCATTCCACATCAATCAGTCAGTGGAATTACCGGTTTTCTTCCCAAAACCACAAACAGTAGCTGAAAGAGCCCTACATACACTGGACGTTAAAAGGGCCATATTGTACTATATAGAGAGAACACAAGCTTTCAGAAAGACAAAACAGCTATTTGTTGCGTATTCTCCTACACATAAAGGCAATCCCATCTCCAAAGCGGGCATTGCCAGATGGATTGTAAAATGCATTCAGATATGCTACTTAAAGGCAAAGAGAACATTAACTGTTCCTCCTAGAGCTCACTCTACACGTAAACTAGGAGCATCTATGGCATTTTTGGGAAACATTCCACTAGATGACATATGCAGAGCAGCTACCTGGGTTACACCGCACACCTTCACAAAACACTATTGTGTAGATGTGCACACAACACAACAAGCTAGAGTGGGTCAAGCAGTATTAAAAACATTGTTTCAGACAGTTGCAACAGACACGGGCGACCACCGCTAGGGAGAGAACTGCTGTATAGTCTATTCATAATGTACCATCTGCAGCCCATATGCCTCGAACGGAATATGCTACTTACCAGTATGCATCTGTTCTTGGCATAGAGGGCTGCAGAGTGGTACATGCCCTCCCAGCCTCCCCGGAAACCTGTGTCTGTTCCAACATTATCTTATTTAGATACACTTACATGGGCATTCTTATCTGTATTCTACTATACTACTCCATCTAACCCTACTATGGCAAAACAATCTAAGGATGGAGCCGATGCCCATGCGCACTACCAACCAAGGGAGGAGTCACCAAGATACAAAAGACTCTCCAAGAGAAAAACAAAGTGCAATCATCCGAGCCCAACACCAGATGGCGATCTATTCATAATGTACCACTCTGCAGCCCTCTATGCCAAGAACAGATGCATACTGGTAAGTAGCATATTCCTTCTTCTGCACCAAAGTGCGTGTGATAATCAGTTTGAGAGGGATGGGTACCATCAAAACTCTGCGACCTTGCGGAAGCAGAGTTTTTGCTTAGCTCCGCGTTCCAAGCAGAGTGCCAAAAACTTAGCAAACTCTACTAGCTGAGCCTACCGCCCACCCTTACTTTACACCTAAATGGTAGTCCTTGACCTGGCCACTTTCAAGTTAATGAATTTCCAGGACCTTCCCCAGCTGCCCTTTCAGGAGAAGTGCAATGTCTCATAACTCACATCCAGGTCTTCCTTCCTGAAGGTTAAACCATGTTTACTGCTCTGGGAGCATTTGTCATGCCTCCTAAAGAGAAAACACCGATGGGCTAGCTGCCAGCAGACTTATAATAATTCGCTTACTGGTGGTTCAGGCAGACCAAGTCTAACTTTTTGAAAGTTACTTTTCCGAAATATTTATCAGAAATACTACTTCCATTGATTCGGAATTTTAATACATATTAAGAGTGGTCTAATCATTCCAAGAGCTTTTCCCAAACCTCATTTACCAGAAATTGTATTTTTTCTGAATGTAAGTTTTTTTCTCATAAGATAACATCTCCAGCCCTTTATATTGAAAACTTGCTTTTTCAAAGCTAATCACCATAGGTACCTGCCAACACTAAATTCTTGCATGTGCAACTTTTACATTTTAGGCACCTTACCTTGTGGGCTATAAGGCCTACTTAGTAATTGACTTGCCTAACATTTAAAGTTGTTCTTTCCTGTCAAAAGGGCTCATTTTGATAGGTTTCACTGCAGGTTTAAAAGCTGCAGGAGTCAGGATACACATGTAGGCCTGGAGCCATATTTAGCTTGTAAGCTTAGTTTTTGTAGGTCTACCTTTACAACCAATGCTCCACATTTTTACTAAATGCATTGTCCCAGTGACCAATCATCTTTGATGTTTCATGTACGTTTCTATCTCTTCTTGAATAACTGGTTGATCAAGGTCTTTGGGCCACAATACTGTTGTGCTAAAACTGAATGACCAGGAACCCTATCTGGTAGAGACTTCTAGTTACAGATACCTGACAGGTGTCAGACTGGATCTGTAAAATCTTGAGCAGTACAACTGCGTGCCGTTAAGTGGAGCCATTCAGCTCGGTGCATCTGCTTCAGAAGCGACGTGGTGGAGCCTATTTAAGCACCATGCTGACATTAGTTCTTTTCTTTCTGCACCAGTCAACTCAGATCCAAACACAGCTAACCCTTAGTCAATTTTTTGACTTTTGTGACAGATCTTCTTAAGAACTTTTCTCCTGCTGTGCCAGGGATGTCCCTTAAAACACAAGGTTTCAAGCCATGTTGGTGAGGGGGGCGGGGCCGGGGCGGGGGGTTGGGTGGCGTAGCGGGGGGGGGGGCGGGGCGCCAAGCAAGATGGCCGCACTCATGTGAGGCTCTTGCAGTTCGGGCCCAAATCCTTTAATATCCTGGCCATCCTGGCACTTAAACCCCACACAACCAGCCACGCATGCACGGGAGGCCCCCCTGAGCCTGCCTGCGCCCCAAAAACGCCTGTTCCCTACCTGAAAATGCGAGTCCTGCGGTGATGATCGCGGAGACTGCGGATCCAAAGATGGCGAGGGAGCGGTCTATCTGAGGAGAGGCTGTGTTGTGAATTGTTAACTGTGGTCCACGTCGGCGACCGTACAGTATGTTTTCGATGTTTGTGACGCTACATCACACATTCCATTATGGAATGTTAGAATGGTATTTACGTGACGTCATCCCGGCGTCCCTGGCTTTCTTACTCTTGTCCCTGACCTGACCCCTGCCCGAGCTTTATTCCCGTGAGCCTTTCTATATAAATAAATACTCCTAAGTTATGCTTTTGCGCCTGCCTCCTCATTACAACAGGCTGCCATGGCGAGTGCCGCTGACTGCGATCGGAGCCTGGTCTGGGTCCTGCTGCTGAGCTGAGGCCTGCCGTCCACTGTGAGACGGCCGTTGTGAGCTGCTCCCCTATTATTGAGCCGGGGCTGGCCCTGCTGTCCTCCGCCCTGCTGCACTGCTCCCCTGTGCCCAACGGCTTTGGGGGCTGCCTGCGGTGCGAGACGAGCGACAGAGTAGAGGCCGTTCCCTGCTGGCCTGAAGGAGGGGCGCTGCATTGGAGGCCCAGCCGCCGTTGGGAAGGTGAGCTGTGGGAGGGACCCTGGCCGCAGAGCCTGCGGGTGAGAGCTCGTGCCTGCGGCTGGCTGCTCCCTCATGTCACAGCGGCTCGCTGGGCCTGGCGTGCTCCCGTCTGCCCATAGTAGCTGATCTGCGCTGCGGGTGAGGAGACGGCTGGTGGCGGCTGCGGCGTGTGTGAAGTTGCTAGTTGCCCTCACGCAATAAGGAGGCAGACTCGGTAGCTGGGGAAAGGATTCTTTATTTAAATTAAATGTACGCGGGAGAGCGCTGAGCGTCTTCTCTCTTCAGTGCTCGCGGCCACATTGCGCATGCGCACTCGCTCAGGACAAGGCATCTTTGCGTGTTGCGTGGTGACCCAACCCACAAAGACTAGAGCGCAACTCTACATATCTCCCCTTTTTATACATATACAAAAGAGTCCTCTGAGTCCACAGGGGCTTAACATCCCCCAGTTCAAAGTCTCTGAAGTGATTGGGTCTGACCACCACTCTCCCCGCACATGTGCATCTTACTGGTGTGGAGACTTCTCGAGTGCAGTTCTCAGCAGGGCTCACCATACTATCTCTTTGAGGACTCTGCTCTTTTCAGAGTCGCCGTCTCCTCTCTTTGCGTTTCCTCTACTCCGGGCATCTCTTGATCTCTCCCATCCTCAAAAGCTCCCTCTTCTCTTCGGCTTTCTTCACCTGCTGCCGTGAATCCTTCACTTCCTCTTGCTCCTTGATCTTGTAGGGCTCTTCCTTCCTCCTTAGGCCACTGTAGGATCTTGTTGATTTTCGCCATGCGGTCTTGGGACCACACATTCCCGTCGCTGAGTAACGCCGCTCTTTCGTATACTTCTTCCACTTGCAGAGGCGGGCTATACATGCTCTCTCCTTTCTTCCTCAGCACCGCCAGTTTGACTCTCACCCACTCCCCTCTTTCAAGGGCTGCCTCTTTCACGTTTTTTTCTCCGATTGTAATGTTCAGTATATACCTTCTGAGCCTTCTCCAGGTTGTGTTGAACCACCGCCGGAGACCATTTGCTGGTAATGGTCTTTTCCCTCCACATTGTCTTTGGTGAAGGGGTGCCTGCCTCTCAGGATCTGGAAGGGGCTGTACCCTGTTGATGTGGGGGTAATTCTGTAAGCCCAGATCATACTCATGATCTCCTTTTCCCAGTCCTTGCCCTTCATGGATGGACCCCATGATGACCCGATTGAATCTCTCTACCTGTCCATTGCTCGAAGGGTGGTATATGGTAGTGTGCTTGGTTTTGATCCCATTCCTTTCCGTATGCTTGTACTACTTCTCGGAGGTGAATTGCGGGCCGTTGTCACTCAAGATTGTTCCCGGGATCCCTTCCCTCAGGAAAACCGAGGTGAGAAACTTTATCACCGTTTCAGAGTCCATTTCTTCTTGGATGTGAACCTCAGGCCATTTGGAGTATTTGTTCACCAAGACACATACATACTTCAGCATTCCTTGGTTGTCCAAAGCAAGTCCCAAAATGTCGACCCAGACATCCTCCCAAGGGTTGCGAGGTTGGTCGAATTTGCCTAAAGCTGGCCTTAGGGGTTTCAGAATTTTGTCAGCTCCTTGGCACTGATCGCAGTCTCTCACGTGCCTTTCCACTTGTATGTCCAGTCCAGGCCACCAGTGCATTTGCTTCACTCTCATGTTGGTTTTCACTATGCCGAGGTGTCCCTCAAGTAGCTGGGCCAACAGGTGCTGGATCAATCTCGTAGAAGGCACCACCTTGTTGCCTCGGTACAGAAAGTTTCCCGAGTCACTCAAAGACAGTTCCTCGCGTACTTCATAAAATCTCCGTACCACCTCTTTTAACCTCTTCTTCTCGGGCCAACCGCTGATTATGTACTCCTTGACCTCCCAGATTTCTGCGTCTCCGTCATACACTTGGGCCCATTCTTGCTTGCTAATCACTCTTTCTGAGTCCTCCATCACCACTATCATCTCTTCATTCTCTGCCGAGGGGCTAGGAGCTTCTTCCATGGCCGAGGCTCTACTTAGGTAATCAGCTACCTTGTTGCGTGTCCCCGGTATATATTCCACATCATACCGGTACTCCAGTAGCTTCAATGTCATTTTGGCTACGCGTGGTGTGGCGGACACATGTTCACTCGAGGTAAGGACTTTGACCAGGGGCTTGCGGTCTGTCTGCAGTCGAAATCTCGTGCCCCGCAGGAATTGCCTGAACTTCCCCATGGCCCATACCGCCGCCAGCATTTCCTTCTCAATCACACTAAATTTCTGTTATGTGGGAGACAGAGCTCTGGATGCAAAGCTGAGGGTCTCCACTGTTCCGTCTGCTTTCTCCTGCGCAAGAACTGCTCCCAGTCCTTTCTCACTGGTGTCCGTCGTCAGTATGGTCTGACCCAGGGGATCATACCCTTATAGTGGTACCGCTTGACTTATGTTCCTTTTTAACTCTTCAAATTCCTTCTGTGCTTCTTCATTCCACTTGAACGCTATCTTGTCTCTTATCAGCTGCCTCAGTTGATGTGTTTTGGTGGCAAAGTGCTGGACGAACTTACTGTAATACCCGGCCATCCCCAGGAAGGACCTCACTTCTTCTTTGCTATTGGGAGCCCTGGCAGCGCAGATCGCCTTTACGTTCTCTCTTTTCGGCGTGATTCCGCGTCCTCCTATCTCGTGCCCAAGGTATGTGACTGATGTCATTCCCAGCCGACATTTCTCCTATTCTGCTGTCAAGCCATTATTTTGTAGCACACTCAGCACCTTATTCAATTTCCTGTCATGGTCTTCCTGGTCCATCCCCATCACCAAAATGTCATCCTGAAAGTACTGGATGCCCTCGATGTCCTTGAACAGGCGGTGCATTAACTTTTGGAACACCGCTGCGGCCGAGGCGAGACCGAAGGGCATCCTGCGGAATTCATAGCGTCCAAACAGCGTTATGAAAGATGTTAGCTTCCGGCTCGTTGGGTGCAGGTCTATTTGGTTATAGGTGGATGTGAAGTTGATGGTGGAGAACCACTTTACTCCCCTTGTTTTGGCCAGCATTTCCTCTATGCGAGGCAGCGGGAATTTCTCCACGATCAGGCACTTATTCAGTTCTCGAAGGTCCACGCACAGACTCACCTTGCCATTTGGTTTTCTCACCACGACCAAAGGCGCCAGCCACTCCGAACTGTCTATGGGTTCGATTATTCCTTGATCTTCCAGCCTACGCAGTTCCTGTTGCACCGCTTCCTTTACTGCTAGGGGGACATTCCTCACCTTGTGGGACACTGGATTGAAGTTCTCCTTGAGCAGGATTTT
Organism: Lissotriton vulgaris; assembly: GCF_964263255.1. Taxonomy (NCBI): domain Eukaryota; kingdom Metazoa; phylum Chordata; class Amphibia; order Caudata; family Salamandridae; genus Lissotriton; species Lissotriton vulgaris. The sequence continues at coordinate 1,134,036,120 of NC_141697.1, forward strand.
GTGTGTGAACTTCTCCAGTTTGCCGACCTTCCCTCCGAACACCTTTGGGAAGTCTTTTTTTCATCTTCTCCAGGTCTGGCCAGCATGCATGGTCTGTCATCAACACTTGTATGTTTCCCCCCGGGTCAAGTTTTATCCCCAGGTCACCTTGATCCATCCATCCTAACACTGATGGACTCTTCCCCCCACGTACAGCTTGCACTCCACCGTTCTTCCTCTGAATTTGAACATTAGAGTCCTATACCCCACCATGGGGATGGGGTTGTTCGTGTACGACACGCCGTATGTCTGGAGGTTCTAATCTGGGACCCAGGCTGGGCTCGAACTCTTCCTCCCACACCGCTCTTTGGACTATAGTGTATGGGGATCTATTACAATCTTGATCTTCACTCCTCCTATCAGCACGTCGCATTGTGGTTTACGAGAACGCTTGCTGTCTATTCCCAACACTTGCTCCTCTATGCACAACACAAGGTCATATTTCTTCCAGCTCATCCTCTTCTCCTTCTGGTTGGTCTTGTGACCTATTAGGCCACAGAACATGCATTTCGCCCGGAACGCCGGGCAGCGTTTATCTTTGGCTGAGTGCATCGGGCTTCCGCACCTGTAGCACACGGTCTTGCTTTCCGTTGCCTGTTCTCCTGTCTGTCCGGGTTTTCCCGCCCATCTGTTTGCTCCTTTACTTTCTCCGGGCGCCGTTCTGTTCCTTCCTGAGGGTTCCGAATCTTCCACTCTGTTCACCATGGTCCTCTGGGCGGTCTCCCTTTTTGCTGCTTCGGCACATCGTTTCGATAACTCTGCTTTCTTTACCATCGCTATGACCTCCTTCAGCGTCGCTTCTCTGTGTGCCCACAATTTATCTTGTACAGTCTTATTGGTCGTGTGCATAACGATTTGATATTTTATGAAGTCCTGGAGGGCCCTGTACTTGTACGTTATCGCCAACCTTCTCAAAGCTGTGACATAGTCGTCTATGGATTCACCCGCTTCATGCTTCCTTTGCTGGAAGTTGTAGCGATCAATGAAGACACACACCGCTGGACGGTAGTGATTGTCCAGATCCTCAATAGCATGCTTAAAGACTTCAACGTCCACTTGTGGTCTGGTTGTGGGCACTAAGTTAGTGAATACTCTTATCCCTTCTGGGCCTAGGTTGTGCAAGAGTATCCTCCTCCTCCTCGCACTGGGGAAGGCCTCCCCATTTTCATCTTCCAGGGCCTCGAGGTAATTTTTTGAATATTCCCTCCAGTCTTCCCATTTCATCTGGGGTTCACCTGGTTTGGGCAAGAACGGAGCGGCGCTGTGAGCGATGACGCCTGCGTGCTCATTCTGGCCTGCTCTTCCGGTTCCGCTCCCTGGCCTCTTGGGCTGCCTGGTGCACTTGCGCTCCCCCTTGGTGTCGGATTCGGTCGGGGTTCCCTTGTTCCCCCTTCCCTGTGGTCTTCTAGTTCTGCCAGGGCCTCTGTGAGGCAATATCAACCCCCTTCTGTGCTTCTCCGCCTGGCTGCCGCAGCTTCCGGCCCCGGTGCACCTGGTGGATGCTCCCCCCTTCTTTGCGCTTCTGCCGTGCTCTCCCTGTAACTTTCCAGCTCTTCTGGACGTTTTTTTTCCACTAGTGATGTCTCCCTTCGGGGTGGGCCTGTGTGGGGTTGTTCCCCTTGGCCTATGCTGCTCCTCCGTTTTTTCATTTTTTTTTTTTTTTTTTGTGCACTGTGGGTAATCCCACTCCTCGTCGCCACTGTGAGGTTGCTGGTTGCCATCATGCAATAAGGAGGCAGGCTCGGTAGCTGCAGAAAGGATTCTTTATTTGAATTAAATGTACGCAGGAGAGCACCGAGCATCTTCTCTCTTCGGTTCTCGCGGCCACTATGCTCATGCGCACTCGCTCAGGACAAGGCGTCTTTGCGTGGTGACGCAACCCACAAAGACTAGAGCGCAACTCTACAGGGTGAGCGGACCTGGGGGCGTGGCCTGCCGGTTCTCCTTTGATCGGAGGCAGCCGAGGCATCTGTCTCCCACACGGGGGTACCGGATTCCACAGTCTGCCGGCCGGGGAGGTGTACGACTGCCAGCCGGGGGAGGAGTACGGCTGCAAATCCTTCAGAGGGCTCACTCCTGTGATAGGCCTCGAATACACTCCCTGCGGTCTATGATCCCCTCCTGATACCGCTATCTACTGGGTCTTGTGCTCTCATGTCTGCCCTTTGAGATTGCTGCTGCCGGGTGGTTAGCGCGACGGCGGGCATCCGCTTCGTGGAGCTGATGCTGAGAGAAGTTTGGGCCTAGCAACGCGGCCTGCTGGACTCTAACCACATTGCAGTGATTACCTGGCCGGACCCTCACATTGACAGAGTCTCACCCACGGCCTGCTGAATCACACAACTGGGCTTCCCTGGTGTAGCAGCTCTGCGCACCTGTACTCCTGGGGGAGTAGAAACGCCTAGACACTGTGAGCTTCTGTGGTGACAGAGGCAGAGGCACCCGCGCTCCTTGGGTAGTGCAACTTTCTCTCTGCGAGTGCCACCAGCGGCTGCTGGACTGGCGCAAGGGGCCTGGCGAGGCCCGCTGGAGGGGCGGGTGTTGTGCTCCTCGTTGCTCCTCAGGATCGGGTGTTGCTATAAGGGTTCCACTTCCCGATCGTTCCGAACTCACTTTGTAAAACACTGAGTTACGGTCAGATCGGACAGGGGACAAAGGACGGGATAGGGGACAGCAGGGACAAAGGATCTGCAAGACATAAACAACACCCGTTAACATACATGCCACAATCAACCTAATATGACTACGCTCATAATGTCTCGCTAAAACCTAGTACCTTAATGACAGATCCTCGGTGCTTAAACCTCCACACAACCAAAACCTCGTGGAGTATTTACTAACCCTGCTGAATACTGATTACTTCATCAGCCCCAGTGTTTATCCCGCCTATTTGTTCTTGGAGCTTAAGAGCTCTACAGTAATTGTACCTACTCACGAACACAATGGAAAGTTTTTGTGCCCTGAGCAACCAATTAATTGACTCTCTCTGATCCTGGTGTAGATCCGAATTACGTTGGCGCTCCCCCTCTCTGAGGATCAACACGCATTCCCAGGTTAATAATCAGTGCCTCCAATCCAAGCGCTCCTCCACTCGGGGGATCAACACGCTTTAGCACTGACCGATTTTCCCCGTCTAACCAAGACCTTTCCAGACAGCTCCGTTCAGTCTACCCGGAATGCTCCCAAAATCCGTATCCCAATCTCCAGTCTCTGACCCCACGCAGCCGCGGGGATCTCGCAGCCTACTCAACGTAGCTGAAATCAGTAACACAGTCCCCGAGAGTAGAGCAGCCGCTCTCTCTCGTTACCTGGCAAAGTTTTCTCGGTGACGAACTCTCGCTGTCTCCGTCCTCTCCGGTTGCTCACCGTGTTAGCGAGCGAAACCTGGAAACCCCGTTTTAAACTCCTTTCCTTCTCTCCCGAGTCTCCTAGTATCCAAAAGTCGGCGAATCCTCACCGACCGGCGGTTGCACTTTCAAATGTCAAAATTACGCGCACAGATCCCCGTGCACGTATCTCTTAAATCACCTCCTCCTTCCGCTAAGCATTGTGGGACCCGTAGTCCTCAGTGTTTGTTTTGTACCTTTCTTATACTTTAGGCAGGCGCCTTGGCTGGAACCTGACAGCGGGTGGCCTAGGCGGCGGCCCGCAGCGCAGAGAGAGAGGAGCTAGACATTCCCACAAGCCGCACAACCAAGATGCAAATAGGATGTCAATTATCCTGTGCCCACAGAAGCGTGCCAAGAGCAGTAGATTTAGATCCCCCCGACACCCCAGTGAATCGCAGATCCTCCGGCCTGGCCCCGATGAGGACCTCCGGCCTGGCCCCGATGAGGAAGCTGGATAACAGGCAGCCAAAGCTCACCTTTGATACCAGGAAGACTCTCCGATCACAGGAAGAACCAGACGGCGCGCAGGCTGAAACTGCGACTACGTCAATGGCGGACTTGAAAGAATTGCTGCTTGCGATGCACTCAAGTCTGACTTCCATCGAATCCAAAATGGACTCTGTCGGGCAGAATGGATGGTCTCACTCATAGGGTGGAAAAACATGACGACCGATTGACAGACGCGGGAGGCGGATATCAGACCTAGAGGACACGACTACGGCCACGAACACTCGCACACTTGAAATGGATAAAGTGCTGAGGGTGATAGCCGCTAAGAACGAGGAGCTGGAATCGCGCTCTTGGAGAAACAACCTCCGCATTTTGGAGATACCGGAGTCAACTGCTACCGGGAAAATGGAGACCTACGTGGAGCGCCTACTCATAACACTGTTTGGCAGAGAGGAGTTCTCGACTGTCTTTGTGGTCAAAAGGACGCATCGCTCGCTGGCAAGCCGTCCTCCCCCTGGCACTCCTCCTCGCCCTATAATATCTAAAATGCTAAACTACCGCGATAGAGACACTGTCCTCCGCCTATCCAGAGAGAAAGGTCCCCTGAATCATGAAGAATCGGAGATCTCCATATATACGGACTTTACCATGGCTGTACAGGAGCAGAGGTGTAAATTCCTTCCGGTTAAAAGGAAACTCCAGCAACTCGGCATCCCCTATGCTATGTTATTTCCAGCCCGCTTGAAGGTCACAGCTCAAGAGAAGCAGCACTCCTTTACAAATCCGCAACATGCTCAGGATTTCATCAAGACCCTACCCAGACCTTCGGGAGAGCTGCCCTCCCCTAGGAGGCAGGAAGAGGAAAACAGGGGTGCATCGGACATTGAATAACTGACCTTACTATAACAATGGAAAGGGGCGACCACTCGGTCCCCCCGAACGTATGGCGGAGTGCCTCGATCCCCCCGGGAAGCCATTTTTGGGCGGGAGGCGCGTCTCGGCTGGTATGCCCGAAGCGGCGTAGCCGGGGCGCGCCTGTTCCCGCCCTAGAGTGGGCTGGCCTAGACACTGACGCAGCCAGCCACGCCCTCGGGACGGGCAGGGGCGGGTTTACGCCCGCCCTGAAGACGGATAAAAGGAGACGCAAGGCCGGAAGACGTCCTCTTGTTCTTGTGCTCCGAAGCTGCACCTCCTCGCTACACGTGAGCTCGGGACAGAACAAAGAGCCAATTTTGAGCGTTTTGATCTTTTTCTTTGTCTTCCAGATACTTCGTCGAAGAAGATGCCCAGGAAAGGCGAAAAGAGAATGACGACTGACCAGATGGTTCGGGCACTCTTTAAAGATATGTCCGACATAAAGAAACGGTTGGCGGAGCGAGATGGGGAGGAGGGTTCGGGCCCTTCGCCGGCTGGAGGGAGACCTAAGAGGCCGAGAAAGGTTCCAGCCGGTGGGGACGTCCCGGCTCCCTCTGCCCCTCTCGAGGCGCCGACCCCGGTACCGATAGAGGGGAATCCAATCCCGGGGGTCGTCTCCCCGACATCCAAGGAAGACATGCCCCCCGAGCTGGCAGCACAGCTAGCAGCGTGGTTGGGGGATAGTGGGGATGGCGCCACGGCTGCCGAGGCACAGGCGCTGATAAAAGGGCTTCGTGAGAAGAAAGAGGCAGCTAGAGTGGCGGGGATAGACAAGCCGCAAGCGGCAGAAGCTGCGTCCGGTGCAGGTAAGCGGCCATTGCCGATTGCAAGGGACGAGTCAGCACCCTCTCGTAGAGAGAGATTGGGACAACATGTGCCGTTAGCTATAAAAGAAAAGATCTGGGCGGGAGAGTACGTGAATATTTTTTCCCTGCTTGTTGATCATTATGATGTGGAGCATGTGAAAAGTCAGAAGGACTTGATGCATCCGAGTGTTTGGCGCGCAAAAATGGCCGCCTTTAAGGTTAATGAGAACATTGGCAACTGGGGCAATGCATGGGGTATTTTCACATCGATTTTGGGGGAACGTAGGCCCGAGTTGCTCCCTGAGTTTCCCGTTTACCAATCACGAATTATGGGTTACTCGACAACGTATCAAGGTAACCATTGGTTTTGTTATGACAATCTGTTCAGAAAGGAAAAGGAACATAACAAGAGTTTGACTTGGGATTGTTACGATTCGTTAACTTGGGACAAAATGAAAGAATCAGGAATGTTAAGAATGCCATTGGTCGGGAGCAATGTTGTTGATTACTCCCGCCAGAATGTGGGGACGCCCTTTCGACCAAGTACGAGCACCGACGACCAGTCAAGGCCCGCAGGCAATACAGGGAAAAAGGGTTTCTGTTTTAATTTCAACAAGGGGAAATGTACCAGGCCTCCGGGATCGTGTAAGTTCAAACATGAGTGTAGTACGTGTGGGTCGTCCCATCCTGAGTCATCGTGCAGAGCCAGAACGGGTGAGAATGGGGGTAAGGGGGGCGCCAAACAGGTCTAAGCTAGGCCGAGGGGCGCCTTTACCAACCCCGATTGATACCTTGGCAATGATTCCCTGGCTCAGTGAATACCCGGATCGTACTTCTGCTGGGGTGCTACGGAACGGTTTTACACATGGTTTCCGCATCCCGGTAGGGGACTTTCAGGGTGTAGGGATGTGCAAAAATCAACTTTCCGTTTTACAACATACATCGGTAGTGCAGGAGAAAATTCAGAAAGAGGTTAGCCGGGGACGGGTCGCCGGCCCGTTTAGTGAACCTCCGGTACCAGGTTTCGTTTGTTCTCCGTTAGGGGTGGTCCCCAAGAAGGACCCGGGTGAGTTCCGTTTGATCCATAATCTGTCTGCTCCACGAGGTCTTTCGGTGAACGACGCAATTGATCCAGAAGTTTGTTCGGTGCGATACGCATCTTTTGATGAGGCAGTAGCCATCTTGAATCGCCTGGGGCACGGGACGTTGATGGCGAAATCTGATATCGAGTCAGCGTTCCGGTTGCTCCCGGTACACCCAGACGATCAGCGTCTTTTGGGATTCGGGTTCCAGGGATCATTTTACATGGATAGGTGTATGCCAATGGGTTGCTCTATTTCATGTGCTTACTTTGAGCAATTCAGTACTTTCCTGCAGTGGGTGTTCACTGAGACAGCGGGTTTCCGAAATGTAATGCATTACCTTGACGACTTTCTGTTCCTTGGCCCCGCCGGTAGTCCCGAATGTGCCCAGGCTTTAGACAAATTCTGTGTGTTAATGGGTCATCTCGGCGTGCCGTTGGCACCGGGTAAAACTATGGGTCCCACGACTTGCCTCGAGTTTCTGGGGATCGAGTTGGACTCAAGGGAGGGGTGCTTCCGTTTACCAGCTAGCAAGGTGTCGAAATTTAGGGCAGCCCTCCAAGTATGTTTAACTGCATCCAAGGTTACACTGCATCAGTTGCAACAGTTAGTGGGAAAATTGAACTTTGCCTTGAGAGTGATACCAATGGCTCGCCCCTTTTCCCGCTCAATTGCCCAAGCGATGGTTGGCCTGAAGGAGGGTCATCATCGCACAAGGTTATCGACTGAGGTCCGCCAGGACATGCGGATCTGGTTAGCATTCTTGGCGGACTTCAATGGCCGAGTTGTCTGGAACAAGCCAGTCATGTCCTCCGATGAGCTTGGGCTATGGACAGATTCAGCAGGAAGCGTAGGTTTTGGCGCCATCTTCGGCACAAAATGGTCGGCACAGAAGTGGCCCCTATGGTGGCACGAGAAGGGGCTGACAAGTAACATCGCTTTCCTCGAATTATTTCCCATGCTGGTGGCCCTGAGAACCTGGCCAGAAGGGTTCAGAGATCATTCTGTTGTGTTCTGGTCCGACAATATGACCGTGGTAGAATGCATCAATAGTCAGGCAGCCCGTTGTAAATTGATTTTGAGGCTGCTCAAAGAAATTGTCTTACTGTGTATGCAACTGAACGTGGTATTCAGAGCAAAACATGTCCCTGGGGTGATGAATCAGGCCGCTGATGCACTGTCTCGTTTTCACATGCAGGCTTTCTCGGGCTTCCTTCCTTCAGCGGACCCGGAGCCGGCACCCTTCCCCGAAGCTCTCTGGTCTCTCGGTGCCCCGAACTTCGTCACCTCGTGGGAGAGAGTCTAGCACCCAGGACAAGGAAGGCATATGAAGGGGCGTTCCAGGCCTATTTGGCCTTTTTGGGGGCAGAGAGAGGGGGACTTTGGGGGCAGGAGGAGTTGGTAGTACTTTTCCTGATGTCCTTACGTAGGGCTGGGAAATCGGTGGCCACGGCCCAAAGGCATCGTGCCGCCATTTCCTTTGTTGCCAGGGCCCATGGCATCCTGGACCCGACAGCGTCTTTTACGGTACAGAAAGCGCTGCGAGGGTGGCAACGTCTGGAGGGTCGCAGAGTAGACGTAAGACGACCGATAGGTCTAGACAGGTTGTCCCAGTTGCTGACCACACTCCCTAACACATGCTCGTCCCCGTTCGAGACCTGTTTGTTCCGGACTGCATTTATGCTGGCATTTCACGGGGCTATGAGAGTTAGTGAGCTGGTTGCAAGGAACAAACGGGATGTGACGGGGGGCTTGTGCAGGGAGCAGGTTCAGATCAGGGGTGATGCGATGATTGTCTCCTTTCTCAGGTCCAAGACTGACCAAGATGGGAGGGGGGACTGCACGATCATTCGCAGGATCCCCGAGTCATCCATGTGTCCGGTTCAGTGCTTAGAAGATTACCTAGCACGAAGGGTGGCATCATGGGGGGGGACATTGTTGAGGCATGTAGACGCCACCCCGCTGACGAGGTTTCAGTTTCAGCGGGTGCTTGCAATGGCCATTGCCGCAGCGGGCTTGGACCCGGGTGAATTTGGGACCCATTCCTTTCGTATAGGGGCTGCCACAGAAGCTACAGCCAGGGGTCTCAATGTAGAACAAGTGAAACGGGTGGGGCGTTGGTCCTCCAATTGTTATAAGAGGTATGTGCGATTGCACATGTTGTGAAGCTGTAATCATGTACTCACGCTTCTTGTCTTCTGTTTGTTTTCAGTTCAGCAAGCCTACGCGGCAGGGCGGACTGTGCAGTTGACCCAACACCAGGCCAGCGGTCACACATCACCGGCTGAGAGAAAGGAGGTGTGGGTTGTAGGCCACTCATACGTGAGACGGGCCGCAGACGTATTCAAAGCAGGTGATATGATTCACGTACCTGGGGAATACGGGTACAGAGTGTCCTTCTACGGAAGGGGCGGTCTCTGTATTGACCAGTTTCAGGCATTTTTTGAGGGTTTGTTAGAGCGGATGAGGTCACCGCCGTCCATAGTCATAGTACATTTGGGGGGCAATGATCTAGTCACCACCGGTAGACGACTTCTCCTGGAGGCTATGCTTTCCACGGTAAGTTGGTTAGCAAGGAGAGTTCCGGGGTGTACAATTGCGTGGTCTCATATGATCCCACGAAAAGTGTGGCGGGGGGCTATCTCGATCCCTGCTTTGAATCATTCCGTTAAAAAATTGAATAACAAAGTGAGTCGGTTGTTCCGTTCCAAGACATTACATTCGATCTCGCATAGTTGTATTAATGATGACAGTATGTATTTGCGGGATGGTGTGCATTTGTCGAGGGTGGGCAATGAGTTACTCATAGGCGACTTCCTAGCTTGGTTAAAATCGTTAAAACATGACCTTTAGGTAGGAGTCTGGTGGGGGGTCCGGATAGCCGGTCAACTATCCGGACCTGTGGCGGTAAGGTCATGATCGGTGAGCACTAATTGGTAGATCCCTATGAGTGGGCGTCACCCAACACGGATGGGAGCGCTCGGGGGAGGTGGCCATTGGCCCCTCAATGGGGAGGCGGTCCCGTCTAAGGGCGGGTCGCCGGAAGTTAAGGAAAGGCGGTCAAGGCCCCTTCCTGTGTAGGAGGGGTTACAGCCCCCTCCTGAGGAATTTCCCGGGGCCAGGGTCATCTGCGACGGCAGATGCGGTAAGTTGTGTGGGGTGGGGGGAGGTCCACGATACCTTCTAGATACCACACACAAGTATTCGAACGACCTTTAAATGGCGTCGAGTCTTAAGTGCCCCCGACAAGTCAAGGGAAATTGTTAGTAGTTGCACTTGAGGTAAGCCTCTGTGCTGTCGCCCTTCCCAAGTGGGAGGGGTAAGTCTGGTTAGGGATCTTGACACCGGTTATGACCTTGCCGTTGGCCCTTAAACGTTAGGATGTACAATTTCAGTGTTTATAGAGAATGTTTCTGTAGGATGCTAGTTCGGCTAGGAGAACCTCTGTATTAGAGAATATGTTAAGATTAGCCAAACATCGCAAATGTGATAATGAAATTGTACATAATATGAAACGTTTAATGTTTAATTTTTGTTTTAATAAATACGGCCGCGGGAGGGTCACTCCCTCCCACATCCAAAAACTTTGAAGAACTGTTTCCGGTTTCCCTTCTTTTGGGGATCGTGTTGAGAGGGGGTGGCGGGTATCTCAGCCATATGGAAAGGGGCGACCACTCGGTCCCCCCGAACGTACGGCGGAGTGCCTCGATCCCCCCGGGAAGCCATTTTTGGGCGGGAGGCGCGTCTCGGCTGGTATGCCCGAAGCGGCGTAGCCGGGGCGCGCCTGTTCCCGCCCTAGAGTGGGCTGGCCTAGACACTGACGCAGCCAGCCACGCCCTCGGGACGGGCAGGGGCGGGTTTACGCCCGCCCTGAAGACGGATAAAAGGAGACGCAAGGCCGGAAGACGTCCTCTTGTTCTTGTGCTCCGAAGCTGCACCTCCTCGCTACACGTGAGCTCGGGACAGAACAAAGAGCCAATTTTGACCCACCCACCAGCCCCTGAGGACAGCAAGTTGTTGTGCAATAAAGTGGATTTTCTAAGTATGTTCTTCCTTTTTCGTTTACAGGTTGTGAAAGTATCAGTTTTGTTGTTTTTCATAATAAAGTATCGTGAATATCATTTAGGTTGTTACGATTAAAAGGACTTGATGTAGTGTTGCTTTTTGAGCATGCTCTTTCGGTCGTAGCGACCAATGTTTTCATAAGTTCGAATTGTCGTATTTATTTTTTGGTAGGCGGTAAGGTCATGATCGGTGAGCACTAATTGGTAGATCCCTATGAGTGGGCGTCACCCAACACGGATGGGAGCGCTCGGGGGAGGTGGCCATTGGCCCCTCAATGGGGAGGCGGTCCCGTCTAAGGGCGGGTCGCCGGAAGTTAAGGAAAGGCGGTCAAGGCCCCTTCCTGTGTAGGAGGGGTTACAGCCCCCTCCTGAGGAATTTCCCGGGGCCAGGGTCATCTGCGACGGCAGATGCGGTAAGTTGTGTGGGGTGGGGGGAGGTCCACGATACCTTCTAGATACCACACACAAGTATTCGAACGACCTTTAAATGGCGTCGAGTCTTAAGTGCCCCCGACAAGTCAAGGGAAATTGTTAGTAGTTGCACTTGAGGTAAGCCTCTGTGCTGTCGCCCTTCCCAAGTGGGAGGGGTAAGTCTGGTTAGGGATCTTGACACCGGTTATGACCTTGCCGTTGGCCCTTAAACGTTAGGATGTACAATTTCAGTGTTTATAGAGAATGTTTCTGTAGGATGCTAGTTCGGCTAGGAGAACCTCTGTATTAGAGAATATGTTAAGATTAGCCAAACATCGCAAATGTGATAATGAAATTGTACATAATATGAAACGTTTAATGTTTAATTTTTGTTTTAATAAATACGGCCGCGGGAGGGTCACTCCCTCCCACATCCAAAAACTTTGAAGAACTGTTTCCGGTTTCCCTTCTTTTGGGGATCGTGTTGAGAGGGGGTGGCGGGTATCTCAGCCATAGCGTTCAGACACCCCTTTTTTGACTGGACTCACCCTCTTGATCATTTATCAGTATGTCATATGTAGTAGCGACTGCCACGTGCACACTGAACATGACAAACTTTATTCCCCGCTACAAAGATACTAACCTTAGCTCCGCAGGAGCTCACGCCAGGGAGCCTGGGCATGCAATCCTTGGCCCAGGTGCGAGTCGGTGGATCCTGAGCTTGGCCTGACCTGCTCGCACTGACCTCTACACTGAATCCACTACCAGCTTAGGCCTACTTGGGCCCTCCAACCCTGTCATTTCACCTGCCTAAATGGACTGAAGATTCTAAGCCTGAACCCCCTCGCCGTGCGAGGAGTACCTGGACTGCCTACTGGTTGCCGCCCACCAGGTGAACCCTTCCACGTGACTTGGTGCAACGTGGTTGCAATGTTTTTCTTACTGTCCCCGGTTGGGACTGGGATCTCTGGGGCTGTTGGGGTGGGGCGGGGGGCGGTTGGACAACACAGCAGGTTGGGGTTGCTGTTGTGGGAGTAGGGAGGGATCAGGGTTTGCTTTATATGTTGTTTTTTATTTGGCATCTGACTCCACTGCTTATTGTATTATCATACAGCAATACACAATGTGGCCTATTGCGATTCATACTATTGCGATCATGACAGAGACCCGTCCCACAACACTCAGATATAACTTTCTATCATGGAATGTGCATGGATTGGAAGACCCCCGTAAACGTCGTCATATCCTTGCTTCTTTGGATCGCCATAGCATCCACTGCGCCATGCTGCAGGAAACACACCTATCCCCTAACTCGTCCCCTACCTTCGCTGCCCGCTGGGCTGCTCACGGAGGCTTCTCCTGTTACTCCTCGTATACCCAGGGCACTTGTGTATTTGTGAAGCGCACACTCCCCTACACTCGTATAGGAATCATATGCAGACCCACAGGGGAGATATAACATAATGTGGGGCAGATTATTAGGGCAATCCATAACCATGGTGTCATGTTATGGCCCAAATTTGGACGACCCAGAGTTTTTTCAGGTGCTATGGGGAAAGGTTAAAGATGTAGGCACTACACACCTGATTTAGGGGGGAGACTTTGATGTCACAATCGACCCCGGCCTTGATAGATCACACCCACAACCACATCACTACACAGCTGCGCAGCGAGCCCTCGGGGACATTGTGGAGGAACACGGCCTTGCAGACCCTTGGAGAACTCTTCACCCTTCGGCGCGGCAGGCCTCTTGCCATTCCTCCGTTCACGCCTCCTGGTCGTGCATAGATTACTGGCTGGTGGATAGGGGATTGGCGACCTGGGCGTCACACACCACTTATTTACCACGCACATATTCGGACCATTCTCCAGTATTGCTGACTCTCACACTACCGAAGGAGCCCCCATATTTAGCAAGGCACCTCAATCGGAAATCACTACTTGACCCTGTTTTAAGTTGAGGTAGAACAAGAAATTCCGGACTTCTTCCTTCGCAACATTGGCTCCGTCACTTTATATTCTACCGTATGGGAAGCTTTAAAAGTCCCCATGCGGGGAATCTGCCTGAGTAAAAGTGGCGGGGTGACATAAGAAACGCGCTCCACAAATTAGAGGCAGAACTCAAGCAAACTGAGTCTGATCTCCAATCCGTGCCCTCTCCCACATTACAGGCACACCTACGTGCGCTACTTACTGAGTATCAAGACACTGCAGAACGCCAATGTAAGTTCAAGGGGAAATTCCACAAAGCTCGGCAGTATGGGGAAGGTGAAAGACCAGGTAGAGCGCTGGGCTCTTCTGTCCGCCCTCCAAGTTTCACCAACACGGTCTTGGAAATTGAAGATGAGGACAAACATTTAGAAATTCCTCGGACATTTTAGCTGCGTTTAAACAATTTTATAAAGGTCTGTACTCAACCCACCGCCATACTCCAGTAGACTTTGAATCATTTTTTGCGGACACTGCCATAGCTTGGCTAGGCAATGGCCAAAGAGAATTCCTACTAGCCCACCATGAAGATGAGATCATCGCAGCGATCATGTATTTACAATCTGGCATAGCCCCGGGGCCCGACGGCCTACCGGCTGAATTTTATAAATTGTATAAACACCTCAGTATTTCGGTGCTGAGACACATGTTCGAGGAGGCCCATGAGACTAGCATTCTGCTCCGAACAATGCCAGAAGCTCTCATTATATTGCTGCCTAAGCCAGGTAAATCGCCCACACACCTTGACTCATACAGACCTCTCTCACTAATCAATGTAGATGCCAAAATTCTTGCCAAACGAATCGCTAACCGCATCCGCTCCTTTATGCTAGTGCTGGTCCTCCCAGACCAATCGGGATTCGTCCCGACTAGGAGCACAGCCCACAACTTGAGAACATTATTCGCTTTACTCCACGACATTGACCCAGAGGAAAATGCTGCTGCCATATTCCTTGATGCCACCAAGGCATTTGATTCCCTTGAAGGGGATTATCTTTCCTTTGTCCTGGTGCGCATGCGCTCCCCCTCCCCCCCATTTCTGGCCTGGATCAACTTACTCTACACTGGTCTTCGTGCCACCGTCATGGTGAATGGTCTGCGCTCTTCCTCCTTTCCCCTGGTGAGAGGCACCAGGCATTGGTGTCCTCTTTCCCCTCTCCTATTTGCATTGGCTATTGAACCTCTCACTGCTAAAATTAGACAACACCATTGAGACCATGCCATCATTTACCCGGAACGACAGATTCTCATATCCTTATACGCAGATGACATCACTTTATACTTGCGACAGCCTGACAGCTGCCTGAATCGCATACTGAGATTATTCATTCTGTTTGGGCAATTATCGGGGGTCAACATCAACTGGTCCAAATCCCAGATTTATCCTCTTACTGAATCCACCGCAAAGTTTACCCCTGGTTTCCCCCTTAAATGGTGTGATGACACCCTCACCTATTTGGGTATCACTGTGTCCCGCACACGCGATGAACTCATGACAGCCAACTACGGACGCGCTCTGGACTCCATCACCGATAAAATCACAAGTTGGATAGCGCTACCTCTATCCATGGCTGGCAGAGCATCATTAATCAAAATGGTCATTCTACCCAAACTCCTGTACTTATTTGTCAATATCCCATATGCCCCAGCCGTCACTTTTTCTCAGCCATGAAGACTCAACTAATACGACTACTATGGGGAGGGAAACAAGCCAGGCTCAGATGGGACACACTTATGCGCCCTTTTAATGAGGGTGGGTTCTCAGTGCCAGACATCGAATTATATTTCAGTTGTGCACAGGCACACTATGCTGTGTACTGCACGAAGCCCCCCCCCACATGCCTCCCCTGGCGATTGAAGATGGCTACATGCGCCCCATCCCTAGCACCGCCTATCTGTGTCCCTGCGGTTCCCAGACATATGGCATCTACCACTGTGCAATTTACCGTCAGTGCATGGCACGACCTAGCCAAACTAACCAACTGCACACCATTATACTCTCCTCTTCTTTCCCTGCACGGTCGACAAGACCTCCCAGTCACACAGGAGGGTGACTGTAAACAGCTCCTCCGTAAACTCTCCATACACACTTGGTGACACCTGTATACTAATGGGAAGTTCAGCACCAGTGACAAATTTTTTTTAAATGTCGACCCTACTCCCTTGGACCGTTTTTATTACATCAGGCTCCGACACGACGCAAAAGCTGTCACACCCACCTTTCCAATGGAACCCCTAGTGATGCCCTCGTTACACACACTGCTGCAACAAGATGCCCCTGCACATGTACTATCGAAACTGTACCACACAGTCCAAACCACTAGAGAATACGACCCACCATCAGCCCAGGGTAAGTGGGAGGAGGTACTAGGCCACCCCATAACTGAAGAACAGTGGGCATATTGCTATACACAAACGGGGAAAATCTCCGCTAGCAGCAGATTCAGGATACTACATTACAAATACTTGCACCGTTTATATTACACGCCAGCCCGTCTGTACAGGTTGAAACTGTGGGACAATGATCACTGCGACCGTTGCGGTAGGGAGGGAGCTGACTTTAGGCACTTAGCCTGGGATTGTCCACCGATACAACGCTACTGGGTGGAAGTACTTGCTGCACTAGATCTCATGGCAGGCTTACATGTCCCTACGGATCCACTTACTGCTTTGTTGTGCTACACTGAACCAATTGCCGCAAAAATGCGGAAATACACCTCCATAGCACTGCTTCTCACAAAAAAGAAAAATTGCCTGTCGGTAGGGAAGGGGGAGAGCGCCGAAATTTAAGGACTGGCTCCAGGACCTAACATATTGCCAAGAGCAGTTACATGTGTAACCCCCCTCATCGTGCCCCAAAGATATCTGGGGCCCGTTGCAAACTTATTTATTGGAACATGCCACAGACAATAACGCAGAAACCTCATGAGAAATATCATCCGCCCCCTGACAATACTCCCCAGCAGAGCACAAACTCACCGCACACTGGAAGACTTGGGACAACATGTGTCATCGCCATAATATCCTTAGGCCGAAACACCCCTTCCTTGTGGCCATATTTCTTTAGGATACAACGCGAAAGTGGAACTTACTTTCTTTCATTATATTGTTTCTTTCTAGTCTCTCAGATGCCTCAGTTGTTTGTTATTGTTTGTGTTATTATATATATATGCAATAATAATCCTGCCTTCATAGCCAGACACTCCTGCCAACGCGGTCGTCCCGACGCGGTTGTAGGCGGCTAACTGTGTACTCCCCTGCCCTTATAGATTATCATTCTTACGCATTCACAATGTCGCTATGCTGGACAATATACGGTTGAAGGCAGTAAGCGTAACTGTACACCTAATGTTGGTCTTTAATAAAGGTTTAAAAAAAATAAAGGTTTTAAGCCATGTGGTGCCTGTCGCAGGCAGTTGTCTATTACAGTCCCACACTTGATTTGTTTATGGTGCTTGGAGTGGGACCATAACTCCAAGACCTTCGAGGACTGCTGCACCAATAATCTGAAGATGCTGTAGGAAACGCTATCTGAAGCTCCTCGCTACCCAATCCTGCGACATTCACAGTTGCGAGAAGGTCCTGGGATGCTTGCTGAGCCTCTCCTGATGATCTTCATCCAAGTCATTGGGTAAGTCCACAAACTGAAGAAGTTGTAGTACCAGTCCTAGTATATAATATGACACTCAAGGCCTCGTTCCACAATGGATCCTGTGCCTGGGTCAGCTTCGCACCTGCCAGAATTTCCTGGAGCAGCCCCCGCCCAACTAAAAGTTCTATGAGGTCATGCACCTCATATTTAGGTGGCCTGACTCCTCAGGATCAATTTTGGGACACATGGGTTTGGGAGGGGCCATTACCGTATTCCTGTCAGCGGGTCTGCCCTCTGTGCCAGTCAGGCCCCTTGGTTCTGGGGCGTCTCCATCCATGAGACTGAAACCTTCCTCTGAGCCTGTTCCAGGTCCATTGTTTGTGGTGCCTCAGATGACCCGATCCCATTGTCATGCCTGACTCCAATACAGAGTCGGATCGGCATTACCCAATGTCGGCACTAGTTGGTACCATGTCACCAGAGCCAGTGACTTTTCCTTTTGATAGACATGGAGAGGTAGACGATTGGGGGGGTTCTGAGGAACTTTATGGATGCCATCACCCCCTTGAACCAGAGGACACCTCACCAAACTCTGGCATGGTCTCTCCCACCGTGGCTGCTGAGGAGGGAGCCTCTTTCGCAGTGGTATTGTGGTGACCCAAACCTCAACTTCCAGAGTCAACCCTGGTGCATTTTCTACCACTCCACTGGATAGAAAATCCAAAAGGATTGAATACCTTTAGCAAGAGGATTTTCTCTTCTGCCAGACTAGCACTGCAGTCTGCCTTTCATTGCTTCCACCTGTTTGGCAAAAAGGCAGGCTGGAGCGCTTTAAAGACAGCAGAGTTACAGCCAGGCCTTTGGGGATCTCCATGGCCCCTTGCCAACCCTAGTCTGTTTTTCGCCACTTTTGTGGCTACAGTAGAGGCTGCCAACCACATCCTTTCCCACCCAGCCACCAAGGTCAATATGATTTCCATTCCTTTTGTGACCAAGGGCGCAGTTCCCACACACAATGTTGGTCCACCATCCAGAGGTCGGGCCAGTCCGCCATCTCTGGCAACCTCCAAACCCTTTCAGTTTGCCCTCATATCAGCAAGGATAATCAGTGAGAGGCAGGATTCCTCATCCCCTGTCCCACTAGCAGACCATAACATTGGCCAAATGGGTTTTGATAATTTTCCAGAGGGGCTAATCCATCCTCTTTTTCTAAATGCTGCCTTCTCAAGACCGACTGACGGAGGACCATCCCTCTTTACTTCGTCAAAGTGTTGGCTCATTTGGTCAAAGCGGCCAATGAGAGGGTGCTGGCATCAAAAGTAGATTGTGATTGATATTCCAGCTACTTGCTGGTGTCCAAAAAGGATGGAGGTCTTTGTCCTATGCTACACCTGCACCTTCTCAGCTTATTCCTGAAGAAGTAAAAAATTCTCACATTATAGGTGTTACCAGCGGTTCATGGTGGGCCACGAGCATTATGAGGTCATTGTGCTCCCTTTTGGCCTTACCATGCCCCTTGGGTGTTCACCAAAGTGATGGCAGAAGTCGTAGCACATCTGCAGATGTCAGATGTTCCAGTCTTCCCCTACCTCAACTTCTAGCGGTTGAAGGCGCCTTCGCTCCAGGGAGTCGTCTCCCACCTCCAGACTACAGCCGATAACCTGCATTCGCCTGTGTTCACTATCCACATACTGAAGTCACACCTGACTCCCTCTCAGACACTTCCTTTCATCTGAGCGGTTCTGGACTCTTCAATTTTGTGCTCATCCTCCCGAACAGCAAGTCCAAGATATTCAGGCTATGATTCTGATGTTTCAGTCTCTATCCTGGTTTTCGGTGAGACTGACTCTGAGGCTGTGGGCCTAATGGCCTCCTGCATCCTGCTAGTGACACATACCCGTTACCATATGCAAGACTGTATACGTCTGCCACTAGGACAAGTTTGTGGCATGGTGTGCATCCAAGAACATTGATCCTCTTTCTGCTCCCTCAGCCCAGGTTTTGCTGTTTGTTCTTTCTGTGGCCCAGCATTAAAGATTACCTGTCAGCCATTTCTGCTTTCTTACTGTTGCCAGACCATCCTTCTTTGTTCAAATCACCTGACTCTATTTCTCAAAGGGACTCCTACATTTCTCCCACCACCCGACCATTCATTATGCTCCTCAATCTGGTCTTGACTTTTCTCATATTGGCACTATGAGACGTTGCACAATTGCTCGCTCCATTTACTCTCCATCAAGACTGCTTTTTTAGTAGCTCTAACATCAGCCAAGAGGGTCAGCAAACTGCAAGCTCTATCTTTGTATCCTCCTTTTACAACTTTCTATCCTGACAATCTGGTTATGACAACCAGTGCCTCCTTCCTTCCACAGGTAGTGACACACTTCCATGTAGGCCAAAATATCACTATGCCTACCTTCTTTGCTCCACCTCATCCTGTTATAGGCTCTTTGTAGACTATGTTGGGGCAAAGAAAGGAAAGGCTGTCAGAAATGGACAATCTCACTATGGATAATGTTCTGCATAAAATTCTCTGATGCACTGTCCAAGAAGCAATCCCTGAGGGCTTGCATGCTCATTCTACCAGAGCCAAGCCTACAACCACTGCATTAGCATGCGGAGTCTCTGTACTGAACATCTGCCCAGCACCAACATGGGTGCCTTTGAACACATTCACCAAGCACTACTGTCTGGATAATCAGGTCTGTCACAACTGTTACCATGCATGTTCAGTCATGCAGGACTTTTTGATCTAATCCGTTTTCAGAACCACCTCCGAGGAGGTATTGCTTGAGTATCTTTTCTACGGTAAGGAATCGGCAGGTAGATGTGTCTATCAGATGAACAAGTTACTTACCTTGGTAACGTCTTATCTGGTAGAGACTCTCTCTAGCCGCAGATTCCTTTTTGATCCTCCCTGCTTCGTTAACAGATTTTTGCACAGGGTCACCCTTCTGACGTTCTTAGTGCTGCCCACAAGTATATCAACCTTTGTGAATCTGTGCTCCTGGGAAGGAAAGGTCGCAAAAAGAAACCAATATCCGCATGCTGGGCTGGCACCTACATAGGCGTGGAAGTCACTTCCAGCATGGATGATGACACCAACGCGGACCCATCTGACATCATCTACAGGAGCTCCAGAGTACTGCTCAAGATTTCCCAGATCCAGTCTGATGCCTTGGTAATTCTAAGGTAAGGAATCTGCAGCTAGAGAGTCTTTACCAGATAAGACATTACTGAAGGTAAGTAATCTCTCCAGCATAGCAAGGTTGAGAAGTCAAGTCAGTCAAAGAGCTGGTTTGGGGTTAGAACGTGTAAAATAGTTGGAGTCTTTAAATAATTTGTAATAACTTCAATAATGTGGATTTTCTTTACTTTGAGAAATAATTAAATATCCTGCACACTAAACACATAGAATAAAATTAGATTTGTGTCTATTCACTCCCAAAATTATCTACAACAAATCTAATAATTTTTGTATGGGACTGAGGCAAACAAGTAAAGCAATTGCAATGCAGCCAATGATCCCTGTCCAGCACAAAGCCATATTAATGGGACATGCCATTGATGGAGGCACACACTGAGCAAAGATCTTGATTATTAACCTTGGGAAGTAGATTGTTTTATATCTGCCTCCCTACCTCATGATACAGCAAAGACCATGTTACTTACCTTAGGTAACGCTCTTTCTTGGGGATACTCTGTAACCAGAGATTCCTCACCTTTAGGATTTCTCTCAGGTTCCAAAATGGATCTGGAAAACCCCAATACAGTGCTCCTGCACACCAGTAGGTGGCACCGCACAACTCTGAGGCAACACCATTCTGCTCCTGAAGTATTGAACAGATCTGCATAGAAGCGCCACCCATGCGCTTGGATGTAATTTTCTATCTGAAAGAGAACGTTAGTGATAGATTCCTTACCTTAGAATATCCCCAGGCGTCAGACTGGATCCGAAAAGTTTTGCGTAGCAGTACCCTTGCGCGTCGGTAGGCGTCGTCTGCGGCTCCGCGTCCATCGTCGGCGCCGTGATGACGTCGTCGGAGTACTTAGACGCCGCCTCCGCGTGCTGACGTCAGTTCTTCTTTTTTCCGCGCCAGCCAGCGCAGATCTGGAAAGAGCAGTTCCCTAGTCACTTTTTGACTAAACTTTTGTGATCTTTTGATCCATTTCGAAGTCTTTACGACTCCGACGGTGCCGTTAGGGATGCCCGGTTTCAAGCATTGCGACGAGTGCGACCGTACCATGTCGGTCACGGATCCCCACCGCCTGTGCCTGATGTGTTTGGGCGTCGACCATGACGACGAGGCCTGCTCCGACTGTCGGGCCCTTTCGAGGAAGGCCAGGCGGGAGCGGTCCCGTAGGCGACTCGAAATCCGCCAGTCGGCCCCGCGCCGTGTGAGGTCCCGGTCCCACGGGAGGTCGAGGGACAGGTCGCGGGGACAGAGCCGTCACAGCTCCGGGAGTCGGCGCCACTCCTCCGGGTCCAAGTCGTCGGGTAAGATGCATAAGAAGTCGAAGAGACATCATCGCTCTTCTGACTCCCCCCGACGCTCGCGCGATGCGGCTGGGGGTTCGGGTGACACCGCCCATGCGGCTCCTCGGGAGTAGCGGGCTCCGCGTTCGGCCCCATACCCCCCGGTCCCTGGGCTGAACGCGACGCCCGAGGAGATCGAGCGTTTCCTCATGGCCATTAGGTCCCTTTCTTCTCCGACGGGTTCCGCGGCGCCTTCGGGCCCAGCGAACCCGTCTGGGGGCCCTAGTGGGTCGGGGGCTACGACCCCGACGCCGTCGGGTGCTTCGGCCTCGACGCCGCCGGCGCCTTCGGGCCCGGCGCCGCAGGGCCCCACGATCCCGACACCGCCGGTGCCCTCGGGCCCGGCGCCGCAGGGTACAGCGGCCCCGGCGTTGTCGGCGCCTTCGGGCCCGGCGCCGCAAAGCGCCGCTGGACCCTCCTCGGGCGATGGATCGTCACCGGTGGACCTTACGACCCCCCGGCGTCGGTCCGTGTGGTGTCCCCTCCGCCGTCGTCCTCGGGCGGCGCCGTCCCCGATAACTCCTTTCAATCGGTTCCGACGTCGGGACGACGCCTATCGGCGCCGATCTCGACGCCGTTTGGAGATTTTAGTTTCTATGAACTGTTCTCATTCAATTACGACCCTGAATCTCAGGAGATGGGGGAAGAGGAGAATTGGGAGGGGTCTGAGGACCCTCTGGCAAGAGAGTGCCAGTCTAACATGGACTGGACAGGAGACCTTTGGGAGGCCAGTGGCCTGGACACCTCTCCAGACACTGGATTTGTCTCTCCTCCTACCGTGGCTTCGGAGAAGGGTGCTACTTATGGTGTGGTGTTGATGAGGGCTGCAAAGGCCTTGGGCCTTGAGCTCCCCGTCGCGGGCGTGAGGACTAACCTCCTCACTGAGGTCCTTAAGCCGCAGTCATGCTCCATGGAGCCTCTGCTGCCGTTTAATGAGGCCTTGACGGACGTTCTTTTGGGCACTTGGTCCAGGCCCGCTACAGGTTCGCCTGTAGATAGGAATGTGGCCAGACGCCACCACCCGGCCCCGGGCGACCCATGTTTCCTTTCCACCCACCCCACCCCCGAGAGTCTGGTTATCCAGGCCTCTAACTCCCAGACCGCCTTCCCGACGGCCCCGCCGGACAGGGAGTCCAAGAGGTACGAGAACTATGGCAAGAAGATCTTCTCGTCCCTTAGCTTGGGACTGCGGTCTTCCAAAACCGCATGCCTCTTGGGCCGTTACACCCACTCTCTGTGGGAAACGGTGGTGGAAGTGCTGCCAGAGTGTCCGTTGGAGGTACGGGCCAAACTCGGCCAAGCCCTGGTGGAGGGCCGGGACGCAGCAAAGTATTCAATCAGGTGCGGACTGGATACTACTGACTCGCTGGGCAGAGCGATGGCTATGACGGTGGCGGTACGACGCCACGCCTGGCTGAGATCCGCCAACTTTTCGGCAGACGTCCAAAATACACTCATGGACATGCCGTTCGATGGCCGTCGCCTCTTTGGCAAAAAGGCAGACCACGCGCTGGAGCGCTTTAGGGACTCCGGGGCTACGGCCAAGTCCTTGGGCCTCTCGGCCCCGCGCCAGCAAATGGGTGCCTTTCGCGGCCAAGGAAGGGGCGCCCCCACACGTGCCGCCAGCCACTCGCCGCAAAGTGTCGTCCAGCGCGGCGGCGGCCGTGGAAACCGCCGTGGAGGCGGTCGGGGAAACAAGCGGAGCCAGTCCACACCTGCCCCCGCAGCATCCGCCTCTAAACCCTCCTAGTCCGTGCTTTTCGGCCCATGTGACGCCAGTGGGAGGCAGGGTTCGCCATCACCACTCTCACTGGCGCACAGTCACTTCGGACAGGTGGGTGCTGCAGATCGTCCGAAGGGGCTACTCCCTTCGAGACGACCCCTCAAGCCATGCCACCGCAACACCACCGCGTTTCGGATCATTTGCGGCTCCTGCAGGAGGAAGTTTCGGCCCTCTTGGCCAAGGGAGCCATCGAGCGCGTTCCTGGGCCAGAAGTAGGACGTGGTTGCTACTCCCACTACTTCCTGGTACCCAAGAAGGGCAAAGGGGGCCTACGCCCTATCTTGGATCTGAGGAACGTCAACGGCTTCCTCTGGAAGGAGAAGTTCAAAATGCTGACACTAGCTCAGGTCTTGGCTGCCCTAGACCCAGGAGACTGGATGGTAGCGTTGGACTTGCAGGACGCATATTTCCACATCCCCGTCCTGCCGGCCCACCGGCGTTACCTGCGGTTCACGGTAGGCCTCGAGCACTTTCAGTTTACCGTGCTCCCCTTCGGCCTTACCAGCGCCCCAAGGGTGTTCACGAAGGTGATGGCGGTGGTCGCAGCTCATCTGCGCAGGTTAGGGGTCTCCGTCTTCCCCTACCTGGACGACTGGTTGTTGAAGGCGGGCTCGCCCCAGACAGTCGTCAGCCACCTCCAGACTACGGCGGATCTCCTGCACCAGCTGGGATTTTCCATCAATGTGCCGAAGTCACACCTGTGCCCCTCTCAGAAGCTCCTTTTCATCGGAGCGGTTCTCCACTCGGCGCAGTTTCGGGTTTACCCGCCCGAACAGCGGGTTCGGGATATACAGGCTCTGATTCCGATCTTCGGGCCGTTATCCCGGGTTTCGGTCAGGTTGATGCTGCGGCTTCTGGGGCTGATGGCCTCCTGCATCCTTCTGGTGCATCACGCACGGTGGCGGATGCGGGCTCTGCAGTGGGACCTGAAGTTTCAGTGGGCCCAGCACCGGGGCAACCTGTCCGACCACGTCCTGATCTCGGAGGGCACTGCGAGACAGCTGCAGTGGTGGCTCACGGACCGCGATTGGGTCAACGGCAGATCCCTCTCCCTTCCCCAACCGGAGCACGTAGTTGTGACGGACGTGTCCCTCCAGGGCTGGGGGTGTGTGAGAATATATGTATCATAATATACTGAACTTTATGTGGATTATAGCCACTTCTACATGTTGAAAACAAAGACATTTCTTCCACATGTTTAAATAAATGCTGAAAGATGGATATCTTTAATCAGAGTATGAACTATTAATTACCAGATGTCTATGGAATCAGACCACTTGGTCCTCCTTACGTTGTGCTCAGGGGTGTTCTCTCCCTAGGCGGGGGAGCTGTTCCTCAGGTTCTCTGAACGCCAGGGCGGACGAACTCAGCCGTCGGTGCTCGATGGATCACGAATGGCGTCTGAACTCGGACGTGGCGCAAGGCCTCTTTCTGCGATGGGGAGAGCCTTGGTTAGATCTATTCGCCACCGAAGAGAACGCGCAATGTCATCAGTTTTGCGCGTTGGAATTTCCAAGGCAGCACTCGCTCGGAGACGCTTTTCGTCACGAGTGGAGCTGCGGTCTGTTGTACGCCTTTCCACCTATACCTCTTCTGCCCAGAGTGCTGAAGAAGATCAAGCGCGACCGGGCACAAGTCATCCTTGTGGCTCCGGACTGGGCACGAAGGTACTGGTATCCCGAGCTACTCAGTATGTCAGTCGATCCCCCGGTTCGTCTGCCTCTTCAGGAGGACCTTCTGTCGCAGCAGCAGGGGACGGTCCTCCACCCGAACCTGTCCAGTCTCCACCTCCATGCCTGGAGATTGAGCGGCGACAGTTGAGGCCATTTGACTTGCCTCCTGAAGTTTGCAACATCATTCTGGCAGCCAGGCGTCCCTCCACAAAGACGGTATACGCCTGCAGGTGGAACAGATTTGTGGCATGGTGCACAGCAAAGGCTGTGGATCCCCTCAATGCCCCTCTCTCTGAGGTTCTTCTCTTCCTTCTTTCTCTTGCCCAGCAGGGCTCTGCTCTGGGCACTGTCAAGTGCTATCTTTCGGCTCTTTCAGCCTTTCTAAGGCTGCCTGACCAACCTTCTTTGTTCAAGTCCCCTATCGTAAATCGATTCCTGAAGGGCATCACTCATACCTTTCCTCCTATTCCCTTCGTGATGCCTCAGTGGGACTTGAACCTGGTTCTAACATTTCTGATGTGCGCTCCCTTTGAGCCACTTCACAACTGTCCTCTTCGCCTTCTTTCTTTGAAGACTGCCTTCCTGGTAGCCATCACCTCTGCCAGGAGAGTGAGTGAGCTCCAGGCTCTCTCTTGTAAGCCTCCTTTCCTTTCAGTCCATCCGGACAAGGTTGTTTTAAGGACTAGGCCCTCCTTCTTGCCTAAGGTGGTCACGGCCTTCCACATTGGGCAATCCATCGCATTGCCCACCTTCTTTCCGCCTCCGCACCCCTCGAAAGAGGAGGAGAGGCTCCACCGTCTGGACCCAAAACGTGCGCTCTCATTTTATCTGAACTGCACACAACAGTTCCGGGTGGATGATCAACTCTTTGTTGGGTACGCGGGAGCTAAGAAAGGGAAAGCGGTGCACAAACGGACCATCTCTCGATGGATTATCATGTGCATCCAGGCATGTTACTCCTTGGCTAAGAAGGAACCCCCTGTTGGGCTGAGGGCTCATTCCACTCGAGCCACGGCCACTACAACCGCCTTGGGCTGAGGTGTGCCCTTGCAGGACATTTGCCAGGCAGCTACGTGGGCCTCGCTGCACACGTTTGCAAGGCACTACTGCCTGGACAGTCAAGTCCGGAGGGACGGCTACTTCGGCCGTTCCGTCCTCCAGGACTTTCTGGTGTAAATATTGGTTCGCAGACCCACCACCGCGGGGATGGTATTGCTGGGGTATCTATTCTAAGGTAAGGAATCTATCACTAACGTGTCTCTTTCAGATGCACAAGTTACTACTTGTGTAATGATATATCTGTAAGAGACATTAGTTAGTGATAGATTCCTTACCGACCCACCCATCCTCCCCGTTCTGCGAACCGATATCTAGGGTTAAGGTTTTCCCCCTTTCAGGGCCCTAGTTTCTTGGCACCAGTGTCGGTTTTTGTCATGGCTCTGCGCTTCTGGCGCAGAAAAGCTGTGGCTAAGAACTGACGTCCGCACGTGGAGGCGGCGTCTAAGTACTCCGACGACGGACACGGAGCCGCAGACGACGCCTACCGACGCTCAAGGGTACTGCTACGCAAAACTTTCCGGATCCAGTCTGACACCTGGGGATATTCTAAGGTAAGGAATCTATCACTAGCTAATGTCTCTTACAGATATATCGTTACACAAGTAGTAACTTGTGCTTCAGGAACTCTTCCATGCCCTCAGATGCCCACTAGCAAATTTAATGAGCCACTGTGCCGATTCCTCGACTGGCAACTTTTTATATTGATAAGGCCATACCAAAAAACATGGAGGTTGGAGGGTGGTGAGGAATCTGCAGGTAGAGAATGAATCAGGAGTGGCGCTGGCTTGACGGTACGAGCTGCACCAGAGGCTTTGCCTGTGATTATCGCATTGGGAGTCGAGTGCCTGGGCTTCCGGCGTGCTGCTGGATGAGCCCGCATCTGATGGAGATCGCCGAGTGGCTCAGGTTCGGTGGGGCAGGTCCATCGAACTTGAAACTCGGAGGGATGAAGAGTCCCCACATAACTCCACAGTACCCAATTCCGGTGAGTTACCGAGCAACGAGTACAAATGGTCTACTCACTGGAACCTGAGATTTGGTGAATTATCTCAACGGACCCATATTCCCAGTTACTGGAGATGTGAGGCTCACTACTGCCTGCCTGACCCAAAGATGGCGACATCTGACCCCTATTCTCTTCCCCTCCTACAGAACAATCCCCCTAAACTATTTCCACCTCGACCAGACTTCTACTCGTCAACAACTTAACCTAGTTGCTCTGGCCTGAGAAACAGGAGGCGCAGCACACCCCATCATTCCCCCATTACCGGGGCCTATCCCCAAGATGGTGGCTGCCCGCCCCTAACTAATAATCATTGGAAATCTCACCGGACCCTCCAGCACTTCTACCCTCTCTCTGGAAACTAGGGAGTAACAACCTCAGATGTACTGGCCTCAGAAATCCGAAGCTCAGCACACACCATCACTTACCACATCTTGTGCCACTTTATCTTGAATATCATGGAGAACCTATGCCTGCTCCCTCTGACATATGTATCATTTATGCCTCACACAGTTGTAAGCTTTTATATTTGTTAATCCAGACCAGCCCTCTCACTCAGGATTCTATTGTATTCATATTTTTTACCGGTGAGGGTGTAGTGGGTTTTGAAATCTGGATTGGAATTGTGAGTAGCCTCTAGGGAATTGTGAGTAGCCTCTAGGGAATTTCACGTGATCGTGTCACTAAAATAGAAACAGGACTTACTCTTGTTTCACTTGTGCGCCATTTTAGAGTGTAGTGAAGTCATGTAAACCATTATGCTTATTAGTGCTGAAAGCCACAAAGCTAAATTTCGAGTATCAATGGTGTGGAAAATTGGCTAACTAGCCAAAACCGAAATCCGGAATAACTGTTGCACTGTTCTGAAACAAAGAAATTGTAAACAACCTGATTGTGTCTGTATTAGGCGATTATAAGCTAACTATTAACTCCCAGGCATCTTCTGCTCAGTACAATAATGCAACTTATGCATAGATAGTGACAATGTAAATTGCCACCCTGCTCGTTAACACTGAGATTCATGTTATTCTTTCTATCAACATGGGAGCGATTAGAAATGTATTGGAAAAAATGTGTAAACGGTCCTAGTGCTTGTTTTCATCTGAAGAAATGAGGATGAAAAAAGTAAACCTCTGAAACAGCTATTATGTTGTGCTTGTTAATAAACATGAATGATCAAATGATCAAAAGAATACTCAATGAACTGAAAAAAGCCAACACCACGTGCTTGTGAAAAACGGAATTGCCTGAAAAGTTACATATTCACAATCTGAGAATTATGAGAACAAGAGCATCATAGCCAAAAGTACAGTTACAATAATTAGATGTCACTATAACAACATGTTAGCTAGCATGAACTAAACAGTTACAGTATGGAAACTCATAAGAAACATAGCATTTCAATTCGATCATTCAAACCCCCCGGCATGAGAGTCTGTAAAAATGTTGTCCACCACACTTCTCACACTGCTAGCACCCTTCTATTGTCAAAACCCGTTTTAAGTAATACCACTTCTAGAATCATACATTTTAACTGTGCGTTAGTGTGCTGATGTTCTGTCCAGTGTTTGGCAAAGTATGATTGAATGCTTTTAGTACGGATAGTGCTCTTATGTTCAATGATCCTAAGTTTAATCTTGCGCAAAGTTTTTCCTACCTAAAGTAGCCCATAGATGACATTGGTGGTGTTACAATCACCATTATATCTGAGTGTAATTGGTTTACCAGACTGTGGATGATTAATTGTGTTGCCAGTGATCACGTCATTGCAATTGATGCAATTAAAACATTTTCGCATCATTGAGAATTGTTTCAGTTCCATCTTAGTTGTTGTCAGTAGTTCTTTAATGTTTCTGCTACGAGTGTAAGCACATAACGGTTCATCTGAAAATAAACATTTAAAATCAGGCTCGTTTTTCAACAATCCCCACCTATTTCTAATGATTTTTTTTATGGCAAATGATCTAGTTGAAAATTTGGAAACAAATACGTTTCTGTTTTGATCTATTTTAGGTCTTGTGATCAATAGATCCTTATGGTCTTTCCACTGTGTTTTGATGATAGCTTGTGCCACTACAGATTGAGGATACCCACGTTTCGTGAACGTTAGTGTGCTGATGTTCTGTCCAGTGTTTGGCAAAGTATGATTGAATGCTTTTAGTACGGATAGTGCTCTTATGTTCAATGATCCTAAGTTTAATCTTGCGCAAAGTTTTTCCTACCTAAAGTAGCCCATAGATGACATTGGTGGTGTTACAATCACCATTATATCTGAGTGTAATTGGTTTACCAGACTGTGGATGATTAATTGTGTTGCCAGTGATCACGTCATTGCAATTGATGCAATTAAAACATTTTCGCATCCCTGAGAATTGTTTCAGTTCCATCTTAGTTGTTGTCAGTAGTTCTTTAATGTTTCTGCTACGAGTGTAAGCACATAACGGTTCATCTGAAAATAAACATTTAAAATCAGGCTCGTTTTTCAACAATCCCCACCTATTTCTAATGATTTTTTTTATGGCAAATGATCTAGTTGAAAATTTGGAAACAAATACGTTTCTGTTTTGATCTATTTTAGGTCTTGTGATCAATAGATCCTTACGGTCTTTCCACTGTGTTTTGATGATAGCTTGTGCCACTACAGATTGAGGATACCCACGTTTCGTGAACTTATCACTTTGTTCTGTCAAAGCTGTTTGTAACTTGTCTGCCTCTGAGTTAATTCTCTTGTTTCGTAATATTTGGGAATATGGTAAGTTTTGTATCAACTTTGGCGGATGAAAGCTAGAATACAACAGTAAGTTGCTTTTATCTGTTGGCTTAGTATATACGGATGTTTGAAACTGATGTTCTTGTTTGGTTATCAGCACATCCAAAAAAGAGATGCTCTCTTCACTAATACAGTGTGTGAATGTGATTTGTTCATTCTTCGTGTTACGTTTTTTGATCTGTTGCTCCAATGACTCTCTTGAATTCTTCCAAATAAGAAAAATATCGTCAATGAATCTGACGTAGAATATCAACTTTGAACTCCAGGCATCTTCTTTAAAAATATACTCATGCTCAAACTGAGACATAAATGTATTCGCATAGGCGGGAGCCCCCGAAAAACCCATTGAGGTTCCGCTTGTTTGTAAATAGAAATCTTCTTTCCATTGCAGATAGCTGTGTTGCAAACAAAATGTCAACAATTCCAGTATAAAAACTTTATTGACACATGTATGGCAACTGTAGTAAGGCCCATTCACTCGCTTCTATGCCCTCCTTAAGTGATATAGAGGTGTACAATGAGGGTACATCTATTGTACACAAAATCCAGGAAGATGAGTACTGTTCATTGATGTTCTGAAGCAAGTTTAAAAAATGAGTGGTGTCTTTAACATAACTGTGCCAAGATTGCACACATTTCTGTAGAAAGCGATCAATGAATCGACCGGCTGGTGAGAAGATAGAATCGCAACCTGAAACAATAGGGCAAAACGGAGGATCATGGAGATTTTTATGAACTTTCGGAAGCATATATAGCTTCGGTCTTCTTGGATGTGTCACTGTAAGATAACTGCGTATGTTGTTGGTAATTCAAGACATTTGTTCAGCATTTTCCAAGATCGGTGTCAAAGTTTCCATAATTTTGAAGGTTGGATCTTGATCCAGTTTCATATATGTTGTTGTGTCTTGTAAATGTTGTAACACCTTGTGTTCATAAAAACTTATATCCATTATAACCAGGGCACCACCCTTATCCGCCATCTGAAAAGGGAGTCTCATCTTTAGCTAGTTTATGTATGATTCCAATTTCATTTTTTTAGATTAGTTCTGGCATTTGGTCAAAGATTGAGCTTATCTGGACCGATGGGAGACAAACTTTAGACAAATTTATCTTATGGATAAATGAAGCTAACCCCAATCTACATTTCACCTCCAAAATTAGTAATGACAGAGTAGAATTTCTTGATATAGAGATAATAAACAATAGTGGAATCTTGAAAGTCGATCTTCATATAAAACCGACGGCAAGAAACACCTTATTACATTACCGCAGTTTCCATCCAACAACACAAAAAGACAGTATTCCTTTCTCTCAGTTCCTACGTGTAAGACGAAACTGTACTGATCTAGCTGATTTCGATAAACAAGCCCTATTAATGAGATCGAAATTTATCGAAAGGGGCTACCCCCATAGACTAGTTAGGAACTCCTACAAACGAGCGCGTTACTATGACCGAGATTGTCTATTAAAAACGAAATCTCCTAAAAACAAATGACCAATTAGTGTGCATAACGAAACATTCAACGATGAATGCAAAAGTTAAACAAGTTATAAACTCGAATTGGCACATTTTAAACAGTAACTGCTCTACCGAGCAGAAACTAATAAAGCCTCTCTTTGCACACAAAAGAAATAAAAACATCAAAGAATACATTGTCCACTCTAGATTCAAAAGTAGTGCAAATGAAGATAACCTGACTCAGAAATCTATCCTAACGAACAACCCAGTCAAAGGGACATTTCCCTGCTCTTCATGTATCTCATGCAACAACATTATAAGAGGCGAAGAATTTGTTCACAATGACCACAAAACAATGGCAAAAGAGATGTGGAACTGTCAATCAACCAATGTGATCTACTTTATACAATGCCCATGTCTGTTAGGATATGTGGGAGAAACCTCAAGCATGATCCAGACACGTCTAAGCGAACATCGCTCAGCTATAAGGACCAAGAAGATAGCTTCCCCCATGGTGAAGCACTTCCTAGAGAAGGGACATAATGCTGAAGAATTCAAATGGAGAATTCTGGAAAGAATTCATACCCCTGAATCAAAAGTAGGAACAGCCATACAAAAGAAAAGGGAGGTATTCTGGATTTTCGTTTTCAATACTTTTCGCCAAGGCATGAATAGTGAAATTCCTTGGGAACATGCAATTGGTTGATAATCTTGACAGTCAGAAAAATACAAATATACATATATTTAACATTAGGAAAGACATATATGTTCAATATGTCCTCCAAGGTTAAAAAATATATACAGATATATGTATGTGCATCTCCATCCTTCTTCCTTTTCAAGTAATAACAAATAGATAGACATTTAGATGTACTTAAATTATGACTAGAAACTAGATACCATTGCCTAAAGGGAACCTAATAAATATCATATTAGCCCTCTCTTTGTATTCCAATAAAACCCTAAGCTATGACCATAGGTCATAGCTAATGCCCGAAATACAATAATGACAATATGCAGAATATCACTAGAAGATCATTAGAAGATAATAACACCCCGGTAAATATATGTCTACAGACATATATTATTCATCTCTTCTGTCACGTATATGGTCAACATATCAACTGTCTTTGGCTCGTTAATAAAAGCCTCATGAATGTTATATTAATCTGCATAGAGCATGTAGACACAAAATTAAGTTTTTGTCCTAAACATAAAAATTAATCATAGGCAGCTTATTTTAGCGCATCAGTAAATTGGCTGCAATAAATGCTTTCTTTATTTCCAATTCTCGATTAAATACCCTACAATGGTTATATTTATCCACATATAACAATTTGATAGAGAACAAAATCGCAGTTTTAAACGGGGGAAAACATTTTTTTTTATCCTAGTTACCTCGTTTAAGCGCATCAATAATCTAGTCAAAATAATATAAACATTTCCGTCTTATACACAGTCGGGGGTCAGACTGATCACTTATCGACTGTTAAAACTAAATTACAGCCTTCCCCGCTCTGTAAACACATCTATAAACAAAGCTTAGACCTACGTAAACAAAACTGGTCCATCCTCGCTTTTGTTTATCCAATACGAAGGGAATTAAAGGATCTATGCGGGCTCACATTAACCACTTGGCTGCTAGGCGTTTTCCCCCCCCTGTGCTGGAAATTGCCATTTTAGTGGCACCATGACGAGCTCAGCTCGTCATCAGCACACGACACCCGTGGGTGATGACGAGCTGAGCTCGTCATCAGCATCGAAGGGGTTAAAGATTGTTTTCTACTTAGTCCGTTTTCTAGTTAGCTAACATCTAACATTTAAGGAAATAGAAACATTTCCGTCTCATACACAGACGGTGTTCAGATGGATCACTTATCGACTGTAAAAAGTAAACAACAGCCTTTCCCGCTCTGTAAACACATCTATAAACATAGCTTAGAACGATATAAACAACACTGGTCCTCTTTCGCTTTTGTGTATCCAATACGAAGGGAACTGAGGGATCTACGCCGGCTCGCCTTAAAGTCCGTTTTCTAATTAGTTACTGCGAGAAAATATCAGTCCTATCTTGACTACACCGCCAAGACTTGTACCTACACAGGTGAGGGCGTTCTTGGCCAATTAGCTAAGATATTTAAACGCGACGGCAACAACACAGTTTAATTCATCAAGCCTACGATCGAGTCGCTTTCCCTGACGTTCCGCCGCCGGACATATGGAGCTCTGCCGAATATCTTCTGATAAGAAGCACCCTGCACGCTAAGAATATATTAGATTTAGATTCTTTCCTCCCTTCCTCCTTTCCACACTCGTTATCCTTATACCGGGTATTGTTATGTTTTACAGGCAGGGAGATCTTTTAAAACAATCGACATACGGAGCTCTGCCGAATATTTTCGGGTAAGAAGCATTTTGCGCGACCAAAAATAGATTAGATCTAGACTCTTTCTCCCCTTCCCTGTCTATTATATTTATAATTATTTTTGTTATGTTCTACAGGCAGGGAGATCTTTTAAAACAATCGCCTCATATTTACTACCCATGATCCTTGGAGTACCTTCCTTAATCCTGCAGTAACAATATATGACCTAAGGTAAGAATGTTAGTTGTCCAGATTTGCCTATTCCAAGCGAACTATATATGGAGAAATGCTTAAGTTAAAACAATAAGTCTCTTTTGAAATATACTACCCATCCTTCTATCAACAGGCAGAATAGCTAGCCCTCTCCCTGCTGCATATAAACGGAGATAACATACCAGATATTTATCTGCAGCATTCAAACCTAAGAGAAAGACAAGCCCTGTATTGCTTGTATCATAGAAATTAAGAGTTAAGAACCAGTTAAATAAGAGGATAAGTGAGAATTTGAATAATATAATAAAATTAATAAGGGGAATGAAAATATTTCTGAGTTATTCACTAGATCTTCAATACCAAAAAAGAGAAATGCTTAAGTTAAAACAATAAGTCTCTTTTGAAATATACTACCTATCCTTCTATCAACAGGCAGAATAGCTAGCCCTCTCCCTGCTGCATATAAACGGAGATAACATACCAGATATTTACCGGCAGCATTCAAACCTAAGAGAAAGACAAGCCCTGTATTGCTTGTATCATAGAAATTAAGAGTTAAGAACCAGTTAAATAAGAGGATAAGTGAGAATTTGAATAATATAATAAAATTAATAAGGGGAATGAAAATATTTCTGAGTT
Organism: Lissotriton vulgaris; assembly: GCF_964263255.1. NCBI lineage: Eukaryota > Metazoa > Chordata > Amphibia > Caudata > Salamandridae > Lissotriton > Lissotriton vulgaris. The sequence goes on from NC_141697.1 coordinate 1,134,070,358, forward strand.
ATTCACTAGATCTTCAATACCAAAAAATACATCTCTACCTATCGAGCAAGTTAAAGAGAGTACCTATGGAAAAAGTCAAAGAGAGTACCTTTATTAAATCAAGCACATTAAATTTAAAGACAACAAATAATAAAAGACATCCCTGTCTTGACTTTTACTCTTAAAATAGATAATCTGATATATGGATTTTCGAATATAAAAAAGAAGACTCAACTGACCAAGTCCATATAACCAGCTTGCTACAAGTCTCCGGTTGGCGGGAACTATACCGATAGGCTGCATCTAATCAGGTAAACTCGAAAAGAGTCAGATAAACACAAATAATTAAAGAAGGGCAAAAGCATTGTACAGATTAAACAAAAGAGATGTACTATCTTTTTTCCTCTAAAAGCGCCTGTAACATTCAATCAACAAAGAGAATACTCGGGCAACAAATTGAAACGTTATCAACTTTAGCTGTATTGTCACTATTGCTCGTAAGTATTAACTGCTTATAAGAAATTGAACTTTAACAATCAATAAAAGTTAGAGTTGAGAATAGCAGTCAAAAATGTTTCTCTACTCCAAAGATATAGACACTATAGGCAAATATGCCCAGAAGGTTACTGTTTAAACTTTTTTGATGCATTGACTCATTATACATTAGTTTTTCACAAAATTCTTGTTGAAGGACAGAGAGTGAATCTATGTTTATCAGTTCCCCCTTGACCCCTTATCCCAATGATAACTTCCCAGATAATGCAAGGAAATGAAAAAGACAAATAATCCGATCAAATTCATGTATGAATATTTTGTTTAGAAAAGGTACAACTTGGCTACTCAGTTAGAACTAAAGATACTATGTTGTTATTTTTAATTGATCAATGTATAATTATTGATTTCTCTTTATATGTATTTTTTAGAGTTTATGTGGCTACTCCAGAAGAAGGCGCTGGTTCGCCGAAACGCGCGTAGAGACCCATTCTGCCACTTAGATTTTTAATCTTTTTAACCTTTGTTCATATAAAATGTTTTGAATGTATGATTTCTATTGATATTGTATGATATATGATTCTAATTTTGTTCATTTGTCATTTTTAATTGCATTTGTGTCATTGGTTTTCCTAAATGTTTACAACTAATAATAAAATAAGTATTTTTGTAATAATCTATAGCCGATTGTCCTTATATATTATATTGTTGTATGTCTTAAAACATTAGTTGCCTAGGTTGTTTTTTATCGAAAGCTTTGTTTTCCCTGACCTAGGAACCATGGTATTCACACTTTCAGGGGGTCCTTGTTAAATACACGTCAAAGATTGAGCTTAGCCAAATCATTGCGGACTAATGTTTCAAAGGAATCTAACGACTGGTGGTCGTCGGCCCCATTTACTTTTTTACTTTAACGCAGTCTCTCCTTTCTGGGACTGCATATTCAACTTTATTTGCACTCTACTTGGGGTTCATCTGAAAAGAGACTTTCTTTCGTTAATACAGAGCTTCCTAGATCCGCGACTCAAGTCACATAATGATAGTCTCTTGGTAGACATTCTGTTATCTGCGGCCTGTAAGTCTGTTCTGCTATTCGCTCTGTACAAGGCTCAGCAGGTGAGAGATGACCTGTGCGAGGAACATACCATTAGCTCATATGCAGATGATGTGCTGGTTGACCCGCCCCAGGCCCTTCCAGTGTGACCTGGAGAGGTTTGGGGAAGTGGCATGCTTTTGCATCAATATTAAAAATTCTCAGGCTCTCAACCTGTTATTGCGCTTCATGTGCAATCAACGCTGGCAGCCCAATGTCCGGTGCAGTGGGCAGCCTCCACAATACCATGCATATGGGTACAATTAGCCTCCACATTGGGCAACACTGCTGACCTTAATTATCGAGCTTTGCTTCAGCAGGTGCAGGTGGATGTCGCTCAATGGAAGCTCTACGGCTTTACTGACTTAGAAGAGTAGCTTTTCTGAAAATGGCCACTCCCCCACGGACTCTGTTCTTCTTTCAGGCCATCCCCTTGGAGGCCCCAGTGGGCAATCCACGATCCCTACAGGTGGAGCGAAATTGCTTTGTCTTGGCCTGGTGGAGACCCCATAAGCGTTGCTAAACCTGCTTTACCCGCTGCCCCTGGAAGGTGGCTTAGAGTTCCCTAATATGTTGCTCTATTACCAAGAGTCACAAAACTAGCATTTTAAAAACCTTGCAAATTCACTGAAAAAACCATAGGTTTCACACATGTTATAGTTAGCTGGACAAGTCACTCATACAAAACCATTGAAACTCCCCCGGTATAGTTAGTTCAGCTAACTATAACTCGCACGCCCTCAATGCACTGCTGATGACGTCACATACTACCTCACTCATGACATGGTCAGTGACATCACTCATGACATCACTCATGACATCTCAAATTACATCACTAATGACATCATCCAGTGAATGTGTGTCTTTCTGAAATTTAAATATGTTTTACATATGTATATCTCAAGGTCAATGGAAGAATAAATGGGTATATAAGTGTCTAAATGGATGATTGTTTTGTAAAATTAATTGTATAACTGACTGATAAATTGTATCTTAGTGAATACATGGGTTGGTGAGTAATGTTTAAATGTTTAAATATGCAAATATCTATCAGTCTCACACATTTTTTGAATAAGTGGCTGCATGGATTGGTGAGTAGCTACATGAGTGTCTATATGAGTTATTAGTTGACTTTTTGAGTATCAGTATGAGTGTCTGAGGGTCTGTATGGTTCGGTGGGGGGTATTACGTAGTGCATAGATGCATGAATGAGTGACTCACTGTTTGTATGTGTTGAAGACAGCATGTGTGCAGGACTGTATGGGTGGATGAGTGTGTGTATAGGTGTGTTAGTGAGTGAATGACTGTCTCAATACTGTCTTTATGACTAAGTACATATGTTTTAAACTACTATATGTGAGTATTGGTGTGTATATGTGAGTATATATGAGAGTGAGAGATTGGAAGAGTTCCTGTATAACTAAGTATGTGTTTTTTATAAGTGATTGTTTAAGAGAGTAAGTATGTGTACATTTCTGTACAAATAAGTGTAGTGGTGTGTGTATAGCTATATATGCAAGCAAATGGATGTTTGAAAGTTTATTTCCATGTGTAGGTATGTGTGTGAGTAACTCTATGTATGAGTGTAGGTGTGTAACAGGATGTATAGGTGTATGAGTACATATGATGAGTGAGTACATGTATGAGTAACTATATAGAACTGTTGGTGAATGAGTGGATGTGTATGTAGATTTTGGAATTACTGAATATGTTGTGCTAACTAGTATTGATATCTCCATTGTTTTGAAAATTGTAGTTTCTATTTTTGAATGTGTGTATCGAAGGTTGTATTAGGGTAAGAGGAGGTGTGCCACTCTGTCACAAGGATGATGTCATCAGTGATGTCATTTGAGATGTCATCAGTGATGTCATGAGTAATGTAGTATGTGACGTCATCAGCAGTGCATTGCGGGCACCCGATTTATAGTTAGCTGAACCAACTATAACGGGGGAATTGCAATGGTTTTGTATAAGTGAAATCTCCAGCTAACTAGAACATGTGTGAAACCTATGGTTTTTTTCAGTGAATTTGCAAGGTTTTTTAAATGCTAATTCCTAACTATAACGTGGCTCAAACCTATGGTTTTTTGATTGAATTTCAAAGGTTTTGTAAATGATAATTTTTAAATGTATTAATTATTATATTTCTTTCTTTTTATACTAATTTCCTACATTTTTATTACAAATACTTATATATATTTTTTAAGGTTTATTTCATATTTTTAATGTAAAATAATAAAAGTAAATTCAAAAAGTTTTTTTATTACAGTTTTTTTTCAATATATTAAAAGTGAATTCTATATAATTCCTTTTTCGTTTTTTTTTTGGTTAACCGTACCATACTTTGTACGGTAAATCGTTGTTACGAATGCGCTTTGACGGTACGTGTTGCATCCACGTTTCCGTGTGACTGCATATACGGCGCCCCATACGGGTACAGCGTGAAAGTTTCTAATTGTTCAATAACATATATTTATGTATTTAATGAACATATTACGGGAAGACATTATCTGACATTGTAAAGCCCTGTGCCAGAAGGAGGCTTTCCTGCGCAGGGGGGGGGGGAGAGTGTTCTGGCGCTCGAACGCCTCCTAAAAGTGACTCAGTGAAGTCTTTAAGATTTCATTCAGTCACTTTTCGGCTTATGCTGCATCAAAACATTGCAACTGCTTGAAGCAGGTGTCAGGATTGACACAGCATTGTGAGCATAGAGCCCCAAGAGCTTTTGCTAGAGCTGCGTTACGCTTGCAACCCTAGTCAAGCAATGCGTCGCCTTCACAACACAAATACATCACATATCGTTTTTGACCCATAGTACACCACATTGCAAATATGGTGCATCCATAGTGCTGATGTCACAGTACACAATAACTGGCATATCTCTAGGAATGTACTACTTATTGTACATCTGTTGATTAGTGTTTTAATGTACTGAATGGATTACTACACACTGATCAATTAGTCACTACAAAACTATAACAGGAGTGACAGAGTGTTTAGTGGAACTGTAAGAATAGAGATTGGGGAATTGAACATATAAAATGCAAATTTGCAGGTGCAAATTTGCAGGTGCATAGAACAGTGCACGTCTATAGGGATTTAAAACACTCCATGCCCTAAGGCCCACTTTGCACCATGAGTACTTGAGTGCTAGCTGAATGATTACTCAGTATATTTATATTTTAAGTTTTTCAAATGTATATAAAAGATACAAACCATCTTTGAACACTTATGTACTCCATCCATGTTTTGTTATTTCACCTCTGTAGAAGCACACTCCATTTGCCATTCTTAACAGTTATTTATACTTACCTTAAACATATTAAATAATAATAAAATTATATATTATGAAATTAGCATCTGTGGAAGACCAAAACAAGTTACAATATATCCTTTACAACACCAAATAATTTGGAAAGCATTTCATTTGCCTCTTTTGCTGTTCTCAGAATATATTGAATTTCACTAGAAATAGTGAGTTCAATAGTACTCATCACATAACAGTGGGCACAAAAAAGACAATAAGAATATCTTTAAAAAAACCATTCAACATTCTCAATACCAATCGAAAAAATTGAAATAAAACATCTGTTAAATGTTTTTTTCAAACAACAATTTCTTACGTACCTATGAGATATCTCAAACAATCTTAAAATACCAAAACACTATCATTAATTTTCATACACTGTAAACAAAGTTACTTTTAACCCCTTCCACGCTCATGACGAGCTGGGCTCGTCATGGTGTAGCCTCCTCGCACGCTCATGACATGTAACATGGGTTTTTAAAAATCTCAGCATACGGCCATAATTACTATCGCGCCCATGAGGTTAAATATATGCTGAGAAAATATACAACAAATAGTCCTTAATGGTTTTACATACTTTTCTACATGGCCAAATAGTATATCTCAAATTCTTAGTAAAGAAGTTCCTCAATAGTAATCCTCAGCATCCGTCTCCCACCTTTCAGATCCAAAATCACCGACATCATTTGCAACGTCCTCCAGGGCTCATCCCTCAACTTGACGCTATTCAACATCTACATGGCACCCTTACACAAGTAGCCCGCCATCACAACCTCAACATTATCTGCTAAGACGACGACACCCAACTCATCTTCTCCCTCACCAAGGAGCCACATACCACCGAAAGACGTGACCAACTGTATAAGAATCACCTCTCTAAATCTCAACTCGAACAAACACCTACAACGAGTCCAACGACTCCAGAACACCTCTGCCTGACTGATCATCAATGTCCCCTGCCGCAGCCACATCCCCCCACCACCTCAGACACCTACACTGGCTCCACGTTGACAAGAGGATCACCTTCAAGCTCCTCATCCTCACTTACAAATTACTCTACAACACCAGTGCAACCTACCTTAACAGCGGTAATCCTGAAAGAGCAAATGTTGTTTTTAAATTTTGGCTTTAAAAAGATTAGGTAAGAATTTGGTAACTCTTTAGGCAAATGTTGTTTAAAAAACAATTGACAGTCATTACAATGTATCCAACCTTTCAGACATTTTAAATAAACAGTGTAATGTCCAGATGTTGTAAAAGGTCCATCATGGAAAATAATTGCAACAGCTACAAAAGTTCTTCCTGATATTGATACTTGAGCAGCTACATTTTTAATTAAAGTTTCAAATTTTCTTCCATCAGCTCTACAACATTGCAGCATTAAAATGACATACTGTCCATATCTTTGTATGAATAATGTTGATGACATTTCTGATTTACATTGGCTACACTCCATGTTTTGACTTGCTCCTCTAATTAGATTGTTAAAAGACACTGATTCACAGTCAGGTAAAGTCAAATATATGAATCTTTCACTGTCAATGTTACTGCTACATGTAAAAAAACAATTTTCACAGTCATGTTGCCATTTATAAGAAAGGCCAAAAAAGTATTCAATATCTATACCTTCATCTTTCAATACAACAAGCATATACATTAGAAATTCCTGAAAATCTTGCTGAATATTCTGCGTAAATTGAGTAGAATCAGAACATATGTCCAAAACATTTTGAATATCAGAAACACTTTGTATTTTACTTTTATCACTGCTACATTTCTCATAAACAGAATACAACGAACAGAATCTTTTTTTCCGATTTTCAACAATTTGTTGTTGCAAACTTTCAAGAAAAAAACCCATTAATAACTACATTAGCATAGCAGTTTACACCAGAACTATTTTAAAACTCATAACCAACATTCTCTTCAACACTGTCCTTTTTCTTTTTACCTTCAATCACAACTTCATCTTGTTTTTTTCTTTCTCTGCAGCTTCACTACAGATATTCTCAAATCTTCTTTTTTTCTACCTACCACACGCTTTTCAAATACTAGATATTGACCTAGATTGGGTGCATATTCTCTTCTTAACCTATTATACTCTTTCACACAACTTGCATCTGCACTAATCTTTGTCTCATCAAAATCAATCAAGTACAATCCAGATAAAGTTCTCACTCGAGACAAAGCAACATATGCCATACCTTCTTTAAACATGGTACTTCCAATATTTACTAAAGCATTATCTACACTTAAACCTTGAGATTTATGAATGGTCACCACATACGCCAAAGAAAAAAAAACTGTTTTCTGCGAAAATACAAATCTTTAACAAGCAAAAAACAAGCTGAACAACGACTAAATTGTTGTACTTCTTCAATTTCATCAAATTTGATTTTCAAAAATTCTATACCATCTCTATTTACATAATTAACTAAATCAACAATTTTACCCATTGCTCAATTTACTAAACCTTTTTCCTTTTTTTTTTTAAATGTCTTTATTCAAATTTTTCACCCCCCCCCCTTTTTTCTGTTACAACCAGTACATTTTTATCGTTACAAATTTTTTTTAAACCAAGTACAGATTTGTGTTTTTAGAAAGTTATATAAATGCAAATTCTCAAAGTAAAAATGAATAGGGTGCATCATACATCATATATTACAATCTTATAGTCCGTGCATATTTCACAAATAATACCAAAAGAAGCAGAGAAAGCATACTTTTAACTCTTTCCACTCTTCCATTGATCAATGGGGAACCATATCCTGCCCCCCAGAGCTTTCGCCTTTCTGCATTTTCTATCATATATAGCCCTCTCTAAATTATATGTAGATAGTAATCTTGCCATCCAGATCTGAAACGACGGTGCTGATTTCTCTTTCCAAGCTTTTGCAACAGCTATCCTGTATACTGCTGTAACCATGAATAGAAATTCTGGGTAGATGATATTTTCTTCTAAACTTATGCCCAATATTATCAATTCGTCAGTTAGTTTAGTTTTTATTCCCAGCGACTTTTCCAAAAAATTGCCAGTTTTAAGGTGTATAATTGCGGGCATTGTGCGAACATGTGTGTGATATTAGCATCTGTTGAATTGCATCGTGGGCATGTTATTCCGGTGGAACCCCCCCATTGGGCAATTCTAGCGGGTGTGTGATATAGTGAATATACTGTTTTATAATGTTGGGTTTGAAGTGTGGCTGAGCACAAAATAGTTCGACCAAGGTCTAAGGAGTTTTGTAGATCTTCCGGGCGGGCTCTTACTTGTTCGCTCCATTTGTTACTATATTTCTCTCTGTCGTCTGTTTTGTAGAACTGTAGCTCTGCATACAACTGCCTAATTGAACACAAAAGGCTGCTTCCCAGATGGTCCATTATCCTACAACTTGTCATCCCCCCTGCTCCCCCCACTTTTGTGTAAAAGTAACTCCTCACTTGTAAATATTTAAAGAAGCTATTCCCAGCTATTTTATACCTATACTGTATGTCTTGGAACGTTAAGAACCCTCCTCCTGAGTCCATTAAATCCCCCAATTTCTCGATCCCTTTTTCATCCCACTCTTTCATAGCTGTGTCCCTAAAAATTTCTAGTGGAAGATCGTTATTCATATAAAGCCTTAGATATCTGTTATACCTTCCCAATCCCAATTTTTTCTTAATTGCCCTCCAAACTTTATATATCGCGCTCAGAGTCTTAAATCTTGTGTGTTTGAAGTATGCATAGTCCACAGTTGTAACTAAGGCGTTTTCTGCCGCCTTTCCCAGAAGTGCTTCATATACATTCGCTGGACATTTTCTCTCCTCCTGCTGAGCACTTCCACCTAATAACCCTTTAGAGTATTGTAGAGCTGTTGCCCAATAGTAGAATCTAAAATCAGGTGCTCCCCAACCTCCCCTCTCTCGTGCTAATGTCAAAAAACGGTATGCTCTACGTGTCTTCCCCTGTGCCCAAATTAATTTATTTACTGTTGATTCTATTCTGTTGAACCATATACCTTCAATGAATAGTGGAATTGCCCTGAACAGATATAGAAATTTCGGAAAAGTAACCATTTTAATAAAATTAATTCGGCCCATAAGAGTCAGGTGTAAGTTATTAACCCTCTCCATGTTGCTTTTAACCTTTCCTAGCAATGGTTCCAAATTTATCTCCACTAATTTTTCTAAATCTGCAGTCACCCTAACCCCCAAATACTTTGTGTCTGAAACTACTCTTGCATCTGCAAATATAGTGTGTCTGTTCTGTACTACTTGCGTTTTTCCCCTGTTTATTAGATATCCGGACACCTCCCCGAATTTCCTTGCCTCCTGTTCTATTTCAATCAATGATTCCTCTGGTGTCGGCGTTATAACAGCCACATCATCTGCATAGGCAAATAATTTATACTCTTTCTCATGCAGTATGACTGGAGTAATCCCCCTATTTTGTGTAAGCCTTCCTAAGTAGGGGTCTAAATATATCGCAAATAGTAAAGGTGAAGCTGGGCATCCCTGCCTAGTCCCCCGTCTAATCTGTACTGCATTGGAATAGGATCTATTAATATGTATCCTAGCACTAGGATGTTTGTAAAGTGCCTGGATTGCGGTTATATATCCTCGACCTATACCAGCCCACTCCATAGCCTTCCATAAGTACGCCCAAGAGACCCTGTCAAAAGCCTTCTCGGCATCCACAAAGATAGCCGCGACAGGGTCTCCTGAGGCCTCTGCTGCATCCAGAATAGTGATCAGCTGTCTAGTGTGTTCAGTAGTTCCTTTGCCAGGTATGAAGCCATGTTGTGTAGGGGAGACCACTCTTTCTATTACCTTACTCAACCTGTTAGCCAATGCTTTGGAGAATATTTTTGCATCAGCGTTAAGCAATGTAATCGGCCTATAAGAGCCTGGTTCGGTGGGGGGCTTATCTTTTTTCAGGATCACTATTATATCCGCACCCGCCCAAGATTGAGGGACTATTCTGCCCCCCTGTGCCAAACAACAGATTGTCCATATATCTTTAGCTAGCACATCCCAAAAGGTCTTATAGAATTCTACCGGGATCTGATCTTGTCCAGTTGCTTTACCAGATGGTAAGCTGAATATCGCATCTCTTATCTCCTGGACCGTTAGTTGTGTATCTAGCTTATCCCTTTCTTCAATACTCAGCCCCTCCTGTAGACCTTGCATGAGGTATTCCAAACTTTCTGCCTCTATCTTTTCGTTGTTTTTATCTTGTTCATATAGCACCTCATAGAACCTTCTGAATACCTCCTGTATCTCCTCCACTTTATTGACACTTTCCCCAGTACAATCCTTCCTGCTTGCTGAATCCAAGATGCGGGTTGCATACTGCTCTCATATCTCCATTAGAGCCTGAGTTTATGCGTCGGTTGGAGAGGGGACTGAGTGCGACTTACTCCCACAGCGCTTCAGCGGCCATCTTGCCCTACTAAACCTTTTTCCACATGCAAATTACGTCGCAAAATTACCCTACAGTTTACACATGCATATAAATTATTTTCTAAACCAGCAGTTTTCCTTATCGATTTCTCTAAATAATCCAATTTCCTCTTAAACTTTTCAGTCAAAATAATAGTGACTCCTTCATGTTCTATTTTATCAATAGCTTCCAATTTCATAATTTCGTCATTTTCCATCTTTAACATTTCTTCATTGAATATAGAACATTCTTGAAGAATAGTTCCGTAATCAGCATCATTTGCCTGTCGCATTTTTGTAATAAGTTCCTTATACTCAAAATATGACCAAATGTTTACATTTCCAATGCTCCCCAAAGACTTTCTGGTATCTTCATGCGCTAGTGTTTTAAACACTGGTTGTCCTTTTACACGAGTAAGTTGTAGAAGATCTCCAAAAACTATGACATGTTTTCCTACAAAAAAATACGTCATACTCTGTTTTCTGAATTTGCTGCATTCTTAAATGCACAAAGTCAAGCATTAAGTTTGATACCATGCTTATCTCATCAATAATGAGAAATTTCATTTTCCTCAAGACTCTTGAAACTTCACAACAAGCTTCTCCAGATAGCTTGTGGTATTCTAATTTGTTTTCATGCTCTACTGGTAGCATTAATAAACAATGTAAAGTAATTCCTTTAATATTGTGGGTTGCCAACCCAGTTGGAGCAGTGACAACTCAAGACAAATGCAGTTTTTTTCTGTAGAAAAGTTGTAATTACTTTAATTAAAAAACTTTTTCCTGTTCCAGCTTTTCGACTCACGTATATTTGGATAGGTTGTAATTATGAGCAAGAGCACTCTTTCTTCTCATGAAGTAATCCATGGTCAATCTGTTCTCTTACTTGCTCATATATTTGATTCTGCTCAACATTTAGTTGTTCTTCCAAGTTTCTAAGTTTGTTACATCTCCTTGAGCTTGATACATTGTTGTTTCCACCTCTTCCATAGCAGTTGCTGCTTCATTTTGAACAATTGGTTCTCCTAGTGGGTCCTGACTCAACGGAGCAGAAGTTTGACTGTCTTGAGAACTGTCTCTAGCAATCTCAGCTTCTTGCTCAATTTCGTCGTTCAACATTTTCACATAATTAGCAAAAACAGGACATTCTATAGTATATTTACTTGCGTTGAACAAATCTTCATAGCTCTCAAAATCTCCAAGTAATTCCAATTCTGAACGCCATGGCAAGAAAAGTTGCAAAAGAGCTAAATAGTAAAATTCCCTTTTGTCAGGAGTTTCGCAACTCAGTGTAAGGTGATTAATCAAATGTCCTCTTCTTTGTTTCACCAAAAATCCTTCAGAACCAACCACAACATATATACCATTATTGATGTTTTCTATAATATTCAGTTTAAAAATATAGTTTTGAAGCACTTCATAGAGACATATGTTTTCAAGATGATGACTTCTATTTTGATAATATGTATCCAGCATATTTGTTTTCACAATATCTGTACTTTCTGGCTCTTTTTCAGCTAAATATTCAGTTTCTTGTACAGATTTAGGTACTCGATTTCGTGTTGCAGCAAGACCTAGACTTACCCAAATGATTCTTCTAGATTTTGAGTAAATACTTGCAGATGATAAGCGATCTGAACATTCATACGCTCCAATTTCTTGATGAGATAACATCTTCAAACTGTAACTATATATTTTCTTACTTAGACTCTTCTTGTGGGAAATCTCTTCCCACATCTCCTTCAATTCTGTCTTTTCTGATTTTGTTGTGTAGATGATGACATAAAACTGTTCACTTTTCCTTTCGATATTACAGGATGTGGAAATCCAAAACGACATTCGGTGTAGAACCTGTCCTTAGATTTGTACTTTCGAAAACAGTATTTCCCACAACGATGGCTTTGGAATCATAAGACTTGTTGTCTTAACTCCTTATCTTGTGTACTTTTCGGTATATCACATGTAGCATATTCTTCAATAAAAGACAGCACAGTATTATCTGATTCAGTTCAAAATTTTGGAGCATCTTTGATCCATATTAGCATATGTATGTGAGGAGCACCTCTCGCTTGATACTCCTTTCTCCAAAAGAAATCCAAAACCTCTCCAAGAGGAGGATTTTTTTTATTGGTGATAAAAGACATCATAGTTTCGAATCTATGATTGAAATACCTGCATACATTAATTGGATCAAAGAGCACAATTCTCTAGGTGTTTTGTATTCAATATTTAGTATATTTGGATTTGCTTCTCGAAGAAATTGAAGTAAATCATCCCAAGCATATTTTGCACAGCTTAGAGTAAGGAACCATGTAGGAGTTCCTAAGTTCCTTAGCATACATTTAAGTTCTCCATGACGACTGTACCAGTACTCATTAGTACCACGCTGACATGCCATGAGATTAATTAGCTGAGATTCCAAAACATTATCTTTCTGCTGTACTTCATCCATAAATTCCTTTGCCGAAACATTTTGCAGATGAACAACTGTTTTCAATATATGATTCACTGCATAAGAAAGTCCAGACAAGTCACTCTCAAACAAAAGATGAAACAAATACGGAATACATTGTCGAAATCTTGGATCTTCTGCATACAACCTTGATGTCCAGTATTCAGATGCAGGAATCTGCACAGGTCGGTCATCATATCGTCCTCCTTTTCCTGTTGGAAACAACTAAGGGAAACAACGAGCTTCCAAGCTTTTTTCCCATACACTAATGGGACTTCCCTTTGCTTCTTTCATTTGGAATAACTCTATTGTATTCCCCATCACTTCTTTGGAATGAAGTGGATGAATACTATAATGTTCGTAGATCTCTTCAGTTCTGGACTCCTCTACTTTTCCAATTTGTCCAGATGTGGAATCACTATCTTCTTCTACAGTTATTTCTTCTTCTCCCAAATACACATTTTTATAGTATTGATTATTTTTTACCAGATACAACGTTGTCTTTTTAACTTTCCTAACATCCACTAATTCTTGCCAGATTTTCTTACTCTTAGTAGGAACGCCATTAACTAAAACAACTAGAGGTTCATCTTCAACATTTTGTACACCAATTGTTTCAATATTTTTCTAAGGTAAGGCAAATACACAACTCTTCCCTTTAATCCTCTCTGTAAATCTGAAGGAGGCAATTTCTCTTAGGCTCCATACGAACAATAGCCTGAAATGGATGCACACATTGAATAAGAATAGACTCATAGGTATTTAAATCCTTCAGTTCAGAAGGAATATTTACCAACTCGAAATTATTATGCACAGCTCTAGCAGGCATTTTGTTCTCGTCTAATTTGTTATAACAATATTTACAAATACGCTGATCAGAACCCAGATCAAAACAATTCTCTACCAACGAATAAGTTGTAAAATCCTTCCACTCATTATTATTTTCTTTTTCACTTTTTAAATACAAGTCAACAGTCCTGGTCTGATTTTTATAATGAGTTCGTCGACAACAGACACAAGAATAATTTGGCCTTTCACCCCAAATCACCTTAAACTTTGTAATTTCTTGCTCAACATCTTCTACACTACAACATTGTACATTCTCTTCTACATTTTCTTCTATTGATGTCTCAGTTTCTGCACTATCTTCCTGAGGACCAAAGTAACTAACCTGAATTTCATCACAAACATTTGTTACATCTGATACAGACCCATGCAAAAAACCACTGTTCAACTTTTTTAATATTAGTGCTAGACTTTTCGTATAATACAACATTCTGACTAATTTCCTCATTTGAGTATGATTAACTGCTAACATCCTGAAATGGTGAAAAACACTTCGACATACTTTTTTAGAAAGACAAGCCAGAGAATGACCTTGCAAACCAGTATTTTCTCTCACTCTGCAATGGTCTAGTCCTTGCAACATCTTAGTCAGTCAGTCAAAATACGCTTTAAAATAATAAAAGGCAGTACATACGGCACAAATAAAAATCACATTGCAATTTACATACAGAATTCAATTCATAGTCGTCCTGGCCTAATTTACAGTTAAAAAACATTAATTATAATTTAGATTAAAATTTCATTAAACAGACATGACCAACATTTAAAATGAGACATCCCCTGGTGGTTGTTTATTTCTTAATCTAAATGCAGCCGTTAGGTACGATGCAACACGAAAAATGATGTGCGTGTTGCCCAACATTTGAATGAAAATTAATGCTGGCCTGGCCTGGAGAAAGCCGGCATCCTTCAGAATTGGTATTAAATATTTCTCCCTAGCGGTGGCATAAAGTCCACAAAAGAACATAAAATGTAGAGTATCTTGGGTAGAAAAGTGATCGCATTTCCAAGGTGGAGCGTCCTCAGGTTTTGCCCAGGTAGAAAAACAACCAAGTGTGTAGGGGATCAAGTTCATCCTAAATTTAATAAGCAAAACTCTATGGAGGAGATTAGTGACAATTTTTAAGTAAGGTTCTAGAGAGGGAGTGATACTAAAGACCAGATATGCTCTTACTGACGGTTTCATTATTTCCCTCTCTTCTCTCTCTAACCGTGCCCTTTCAAGGAAATGATGCTTGATCCACCCAACATCCTTTATTCTAATATGGCTGAGATACCCGCCACCCCCTCTCAACACGATCCCAAAAGGAGGGAAACCGGAAACAGTTCTTAAAGTTTTTGGATGTGGGAGGGAGTGACCCTCCCGCGGCCGTATTTATTAAAACAAAAAATTAAACATTAAACGTTTCATGTTATGTACAATTTCATTATCACATTGCGATGTTTGGCTAATCTTAACATATTCTCTAATACAGAGGTTCTCCTAGCCGAACTAGCATCCTACAAAAAACATTCTCTATAAAAATTGAAATTGTACATCCTAACGTTTAAGGGCCAACGGCAAGGTCATAACCGGTGTCAAGATCCCTAACCAGACTTACCCCTCCCACTTGGGAAGGGCGACAGCACAGAGGCTTACCTCAAGTGCAACTACTAACAATTTCCCTTGACTTGTCGGGGGCACTTAAGACTCGACGCCATTTAAAGGTCGTTCGAATACTTGTGTGTGGTATCTAGAAGGTATCGTGGACCTCCCCCCACCCCACACAACTTACCGCATCTGCCGTCGCAGATGACACTGGCCCCGGGAAATTCCTCAGGAGGGGGCTGTAACCCCTCCTACACAGGAAGGGGCCTTGACCGCCTTTCCTTAACTTCCGGCGACCCGCCCTTAGACGGGACCGCCTCCCCATTGAGGGGCCAATGGCCACCTCCCCCGAGCGCTCCCATCCGTGTTGGGTGACGCCCACTCATAGGGATCTACCAATTAGTGCTCACCGATCATGACCTTACCGCCTACCAAAAATAAATACGACAATTCTTACTCGAACCTATGAAAACATTGGTCGCTACGACCGAAAGAGCATGCTTAAAATGCAACACTACATCAAGTCATTTTAATCGTAACAACCTAAACGATATTCACCATACTTTATTATGATAAACAACAAAACTGAAACTTTCACAACCTGTAAACGAAAACAGCAAAACATACTTAGAAAATTCACTTTATTGCACAACAACTTGCTGTCCTCAGGGGCTGGTGGGTGGGTCAAAATTGGCTCTTCGTTCTGTCCCGAGCTCACGTGTAGCGAGGAGGTGCAGCTTCGGAGCACAAGAACAAGAGGACGTCTTCTGGTCTTGCGTCTCTTTTTATCCGTCTTCAGGGCGGGCGTAAACCCGCCCCTGCCCGTCCCGGGGGCGGGGCTGGTTACGTCGGTGTCTAGGCCAGCCCACTCTAGAGCGGGAAAAAGCGCGCCCCGGCTACGCCGCTTCGGGCATACCAGCCGAGACGCGCCTCCCGCCAAAAAATGGCTTCCCGGGGGGATCGAGGCACTCCGCCATACGTTCGGGGGGACCGAGTGGTCGCCCCTTTCCATATGGCTGAGATACCCGCCACCCCCTCTCAACACGATCCCAAAAGGAGGGAAACCGGAAACAGTTCTTAAAGTTTTTGGATGTGGGAGGGAGTGACCCTCCCGCGGCCGTATTTATTAAAACAAAAAATTAAACATTAAACGTTTCATGTTATGTACAATTTCATTATCACATTGCGATGTTTGGCTAATCTTAACATATTCTCTAATACAGAGGTTCTCCTAGCCGAACTAGCATCCTACAAAAAACATTCTCTATAAAAATTGAAATTGTACATCCTAACGTTTAAGGGCCAACGGCAAGGTCATAACCGGTGTCAAGATCCCTAACCAGACTTACCCCTCCCACTTGGGAAGGGCGACAGCACAGAGGCTTACCTCAAGTGCAACTACTAACAATTTCCCTTGACTTGTCGGGGGCACTTAAGACTCGACGCCATTTAAAGGTCGTTCGAATACTTGTGTGTGGTATCTAGAAGGTATCGTGGACCTCCCCCCACCCCACACAACTTACCGCATCTGCCGTCGCAGATGACACTGGCCCCGGGAAATTCCTCAGGAGGGGGCTGTAACCCCTCCTACACAGGAAGGGGCCTTGACCGCCTTTCCTTAACTTCCGGCGACCCGCCCTTAGACGGGACCGCCTCCCCATTGAGGGGCCAATGGCCACCTCCCCCGAGCGCTCCCATCCGTGTTGGGTGACGCCCACTCATAGGGATCTACCAATTAGTGCTCACCGATCATGACCTTACCGCCACAGGTCCGGATAGTTGACCGGCTATCCGGACCCCCCACAAAACTCCTACCTAAAGGTCATGTTTTAACGTTTTTAACCAAGCTAGGAAGTCTCCTATGAGTAACTCATTGCCCACCCTCGACAAATGCACACCATCCCCCAAATACATACTGTCATCATTAATACAACTATGTGAGATCGAATGCAATGTCTTGGAACGGAACAACCTACTCACTTTGTTATTCAATTTTTTAACGGAATGATTCAAAGCAGGGATCGAGATAGCCCCCCGCCACACTTTTCGTGGGATCATATGAGACCATGCAATTATACACCCCGGAACTCTCCTTGCTAACCAACTTACCGTGGAAAGCATAGCTTCCAGGAGAAGTCGTCTACCGGTGGTGACTAAATCATTGCCCCCCAAATGTACTATGACTATGGACGGCGGTGACCTCATCCGCTCTAACAAACCCTCAAAGAATGCTTGAAACTGGTCAATACAGAGACCGCCCCTTCCGTAGAAGGACACTCTGTACCCGTATTCCCCAGGTACATGAATCATATCACCTGCTTTGAATACGTCTGCGGCCCGTCTCACGTATGAGTGGCCTACGACCCACACCTCCTTTCTCTCAGCCGGTGATGTGTGACCGCTGGCCTGGTGTTGGGTCAACTGCACAGTCCGCCCTGCCGCGTAGGCTTGCGCAACTGAAAACAAACAAAAGACAAGAAGCGTGAGTACATGATTACAGCTTCACAACATGTGCAATCGCACGTACCTCTTATAACAGTTGGAGGACCAACGCCCCACACGTTTCACTTGGTCTACATTAAGACCCCTGGCTGTCGCTTCAGTGGCAGCCCCTATACGAAAGGAATGGGTCCCAAATTCACCCGGGTCCAAGCCCGCTGCGGCAATGGCCATTGCAAGCACCCGCTGAAACTGAAACCTCGTCAGCGGGGTGGCGTCTATATGCCTCAACAATGTCCCCCCCCATGATGCCACCCTTCGTGCTAGGTAATCTTCTAAGCACTGTACCGGACACATGGAGGACTCGGGGATCCTGCGAATGATCGTGCAGTCCCCCCTCCCATCTTGGTCAGTCTTGGACCTGAGAAAGGAGACAACCATCGCATCACCCCTGATCTGAACATGTTCCCTGCACAAGCCCCCCGACACATCCTGTTTGTTTCTTGCAACTAGCTCACTAACTCTCATAGCCCCGTGAAATGCCAGCGTAAATGCAGTCCGGAACAAACAGGTCTCGAAAGGGGACGAGCATGTGCTAGGGAGTGTGGCCAGTAACTGGGACAATCTATCAAAACCTATCGGTCGTCTTATGTCCACTCTGCGACCCTCTAGACGTTGCCACCCACGCAGCGCTTTCTGTACTGTAAAAGACGCTGTTGGGTCCAGGATGCCATGGGCCCTGGCAACAAAGGAAATGGCGGCACGATGCCTTTGAGCCGTAGCCACCGATTTCCCAGCCCTACGTAAGGACATCAGAAAAAGTACTACCCACTCTTCCTGACCCCAAAGTCCCCCTCTCTCTGCCCCTAAAAAGGCTAAATAGGCCTGAAACGCCCCTTCATATGCCTTCCTTGTCCTGGGTGCTAGACTCTCTCCCACGAGGTGACGAAGTTCGGGGCACCGAGAGACCAGAGAGCTTCGGGGAAGGGTGCCGGCTCTGGGTCCGCTGAAGGAAGGAAACCCGAGAAAGCCTGCATGTGAAAACGAGACAGTGCATCAGCAGCCTGATTCAACACCCCTGGGACATGTTTTGCTCTGAATATCACGTTCAGTTGCATGCACAGTAGGACAATTTCTTTAAGCAGCCTCAAAATCAATTTACAACGGGCTGCCTGACTATTGATGCATTCTACCACGGTCATGTTGTCGGACCAGAACACCACAGAATGATCTCTGAACCCTTCTGGCCAGGTTCTCAGGGCCACCAGAATGGGAAATAGTTCCAGGAAGGCAATATTACTCGTCAGCCCTTTTTCGTGCCACCATAGGGGCCACCTTTGTGCCGACCATTTTGTGCCAAAGATGGCGCCAAAGCCTATGCTCCCTGCTGAATCTGTCCATAGCCCAAGCTCTTCGGAGGACACGGCTGGCTTGTTCCAGACGACTCGGCCATTGAAGTCCGCCAGAAATGCTAACCAAATCCGCATGTCCTGGCGGACCTCGGCCGATAACCTCGTGCGATGATGACCCTCTTTTAGGCCAACCATCGCTTGGGCAATTGAGCGGGAAAAGGGGCGAGCCATTGGGATCACCCTCAAGGCAAAGTTCAACTTTCCCACTAATTGTTGCAACTGCTGTAGTGTAACCTTGGATACATGTAAACATACTTGGAGGGCTGCCCTGAATTTCAAGATTTTGCTAGCTGGTAAACGGAAACACCCCTCCCTTGAGTCCAACTCGATCCCCAAAAACTCGAGGCGAGTCGTGGGACCCATAGTTTTACCCGGTGCCAATGGTACGCCAAAATGACCCATCAACACACGGAATTCAGCTAAGGCCTGTGCACATGCGGGATTTCCGGCGGGGCCAAGGAACAAAAAGTCGTCAAGGTAATGCATTACATTTCGGAAACCCGTTTTCTTAGTGAACACCCATTGCAAAAAAGTACTGAATTGCTCAAAGTAAGCACATGATATAGAGCAACCCATTGGCATACACCTATCCATGTAGAATGACCCCTGGAACCCGAATCCCAGCAGACGTTGATCGTCTGGGTGTACCGGGAGCAACCGGAACGCTGACTCGATGTCTGATTTTGCCATCAGCGTCCCGGGCCCCAGGCGATTCAAGATGGCTACTGCCTCATCAAACGATGCGTATCGCACCGAACAAACTTCTGGATCAATTGCGTCGTTCACCGAAAGACCATGGGGAGCAGACAGATTATGGATCAAACGAAACTCACCCGGGTCCTTCTTGGGGACCACCCCTAACGGAGAACAAACGAAATCTGGTACCGGGGGTACACTAAACGGGCCGGCGACCCGACCCCGGCTAACCTCTTTCTGGATTTTTTCTTGCACTACAGATGTATGTTGTAAAACGGAAAGCTGATTTTTGCACATCCCTACACCCTGAAAGTCCCCTACCGGGATGCGGAAACCATGTGTAAAACCGTTCCGCAGCACCCCGGCAGAAGTCCGATCCGGGTAGTTGCTGAGCCAGGGAATCATTGCCAGGGTATCAATCGGGGTTGGTAAAGGCGCCCCTCGGCCTAGCTTAGACCTGTTTGGCGCCTCCCTTACCCCCATTCTCACTCGTTCTGGCTCTACACGATGACTCAGGATGGGATGATCCACACATACTACATTCGTGTTTGAATTTACACGACCCCGGTGGCCTAGTACACTTCCCCTTGTTGAAATTAAAACAGAAACCCTTTCTCCCTGTATTGCCCGCGGGCCTCGACTGGTCGTCGGTGCTCGTACTTGGTCGAAAGGGCGTCCCCACATTTTGGCGGGAGTAATCAACAACATTGCTCCCGACCAATGGCATTCTTAACATTCCCGATTCCTTCATTTTATCCCATGTCAGAGAATCGTAACAATCCCAAGTCAAACTCTTGTTATGTTCCTTTTCCTTCCTGAACAGATTGTCGTAACAAAACCAATGGTTACCTTGATACGTTGTCGAGTAACCCATAATCCGTGATTGATAAACGGGAAACTCCGGGAGCAACTCGGGCCTACGTTCCCCCAAAATCGATGTAAAAATACCCCATGCATTGCCCCAATTGCCAATGTTCTCATTTACCTTAAAGGCGGCCATTTTTGCGCGCCAAACACTCGGATGCATTAAGTCCTTCTGACTTTTCACATGCTCCACATCATAATGATCAACAAGCAAGGAAAAAATATTCACGTATTCCCCTGCCCAGATCTTTTCCTTTATGGCTAAAGGCACATGTTGTCCCAATCTCTCTCTACGAGAGGGTGCTGACTCGTCCCTTGCAATCGGCAATGGCCGCTTACCTGAACTGGACGCAGCTTCTGCCGCTTGCGGCTTGTCTATCCCCGCCAATGGCGCAGCCACTCTCGCTGCCTCTCTCTTCTCCCGAAGCCCTTTTATCAGCGCCTGTGCCTCGGCAGCCGTGGCGCCATCACTACTATCCCCCAACCAAGCTGCTAGCTGTGCTGCCAGCTCGGGGGGCATGTCTCCCTTGGACGTCGGGGTGACGACAACGGGGATCGGATTCCCCTCTATTGGAACTGGGGTCGGCGCCTCGAGCGGTGCAGGGGGAACCGGGATGTCTCCACCGGCTGGAACCTTTCTCGGCCTCTTCGGTCTCCCTCCAGCCGGCGCAGGGCCCGAACCCTCCTCCCCGTCTCGCTCTGCCAACCGTTTCTTTATGTCTGCCATATCTTTGAAAAGTGCCCGCACCATCTGGTCGGTCGACATTTTCTTTGCGACTTTCTTTGGCATCTCACCGACGAAGTATCTAGAAGACAAAGAAAAAGATCAAAACACTCAAAATTGGCTCTTCGTTCTGTCCCGAGCTCACGTGTAGCGAGGAGGTGCAGCTTCGGAGCACAAGAACAAGAGGACGTCTTCTGGTCTTGCGTCTCTTTTTATCCGTCTTCAGGGCGGGCGTAAACCCGCCCCTGCCCGTCCCGGGGGCGGGGCTGGTTACGTCGGTGTCTAGGCCAGCCCACTCTAGAGCGGGAAAAAGCGCGCCCCGGCTACGCCGCTTCGGGCATACCAGCCGAGACGCGCCTCCCGCCAAAAAATGGCTTCCCGGGGGGATCGAGGCACTCCGCCATACGTTCGGGGGGACCGAGTGGTCGCCCCTTTCCATATTTGATGGGGCTGAATAGATCTCCGGCCTCCCCAACGTGGCAAATGAGGTTTTAAGGTATCTTAACCACGGTATTCTCAAGGCGTGGTCCCTTGATACCACATCCAACAGAATACCATGGTTCAGCGTCCGCTCTGGGTTCAGCCATGTTTTAATCCAAAAGAGTAGGGGTGCCAACTTCAGTCTGCCTGTAATGAAGGGTAAACCCAGTTCCTCATGAGTGGAGAACGTAGGGGTATTCAAATTCAAATTCAAATGATCTTTATTCGGATTAATACATCCATAAAAGTACATACAGAATGAGAATACATTAGAAACATTAAAAAACAATTCATACGCATAAGACAATAATCGAATTAGGTTTTAGGTTAAGCAGCAAGATGACTTAAAGTGCATAATATAATTTGTAAAGTGCATAGTGCCTAATACTGAAGAGTATTAATTCATCAATATCCACAGTTGCCCAATATCGAAATATCTCATAAAATCATTTAGTAACTGATACTCAAATACGTGAACCAACATAACTCTGTTATCCATTATCCAATTTCCATGGTTGCCCTAGATTTTACACAGGCTTTTATAAAACAGCTAACAGAGTAAATGACATCATCCATATGCAGCATTTGCAAAAATTGTAGAGCAGGAATAGATTCCCGTAGATTATATTTACGTAAAATTGGTCTCAAATATTGACATGTATACAATTTGTAATGGCCACAAAAGAAGAAATAATGCAGTAGATTTTGTCGTCCACCTAAAGAACAGGGACAATCCAATTCTTCTAAATTTTTATTGTAGCCAATGGGGAAGCTAAGCAGATAAACTAAGCTTCCCTCCCGGAACCTAAATAAAAGACTCCGGTTCCATCTACCTATTGGCAATGTCAAATATCTAATAAAACTGTTAGGATTATCAGCATCTGGGTCACAAATACGTGAATATTTCATGACCACAGGTTTACTGGATTCTGATCTCATCCTTTCCTCAGTATATACTTCCAAAAGTGCCCGTTTAATGCTGTTTTTATGGGCGGGTACAATTAAGTCAGGGGAACTAAATAAAGATCCTAGTCCCACCTGTTGCAGGCTAGTTTTGACTGCTTTTAGCCAAGGTATATGTTGAGATCTATCACTGGACAAACAGTCAGATATAATACTACGAGTCAATATTGCTGCTGGGTTTAACCAGATTTTAATCCAAAATAGGGCAGGCCTTGACTTTATAAAATCAGCAATGTATGGCAGCCTCAATTCATTATGACAAATCAAAGTGGGAGCACAGGGGACTCCCCCTAGCACCCTCCTACAGAATCTATTTTCTGCCACCTGAAGGGCCGAGCTGTTACAATATCCCCATACTTCTGCACCGTAAGTCCCAGTAGGTCGACATTGGGTACGGTAGATGGAAAGAAGAGGGGTAACAACATCAGCCAGTTTCGGTTGGCGAAGGGATAGGATCGAGTTAATCGACTTGCCAATTTTGTTACTTGCAAAGGCTACATGTTGCTGCCATGAGCCTGAGTTAGAAAATGTCAACCCTAAATAAGGAAAAGTGCTGGTGCATTTTAAAATATTATTACCCGATTTAATGGATGCAATGTTATACTTCTTTGGTCCACAATTCATTATAAAAGATTTTTTTAAATTGGTGTTTAAACCAAGGTCGGACATGAAGGCAACAAAGCCGGAGATTAAAGTGCGTAATGCATTCGGCGTACGCCCCATCAATACAGCGTCATCCGCATAGAGAAGAGTAGTGATGGGCGAGCCGTTTATTATGGGGACATCCTTAACAATCTCACTCAAAGTGTTGCTTAACCTATTAATATATAAAATAAAAAGCAATGGGGCGAGTACGCAGCCCTGTCTAACACCTCGACTAATAGGGATGTCGTCAGACAGATCACCATCATTGTTAATTCGTACTCGTGCTTTTAGATCCCTATGTAAATAAGAAAGGAAATACACCAGTGAATCGTCCAAACCATAATCAAGCAAAACTGACCACAACCTAGAACGGTTAACAAAATCAAACGCAGAACTCAAGTCCATAAAACCTAAATAAAGAGGGGATTTTTTAACAATAATATATTTAGCCATAATCAGGTTTAGATTTAAGCATTGTTCTGTGGTGCCCACCTTACTTCTAAAACCCCATTGACTACAGTGAAGAATATTATTTTCTTCAGCCCAATCCCTTATCCTTCTGAAGATTACTCTTCCCAAGACTTTTAACGTATTGTCGATTAGTGAAATCGGGCGGTAGCAAGCGGGATCCGACCTATCGCCTTTCTTAAAAATAGGCACGATGACACTATTCGACCAGGATTCGGGGATTGAGCTGTCATTTAGGTTATTAAATAGGTTGCATAAAAGAGGAGCCCAGAAATTAATTTCTGATTTTATTTGGTCGATGGAGAGACCATCAGGGCCCGGAGCTTTATTGCTAGCACTATCAGTGATCGCGTCCTCGACCTCAAATAATGAAAAGGTCAAGGGTTCATCACTAAGGGATGGATGGACAGTGTCTGAAGGGGTAGCTGATGCGGCATAAATTTGGGAGAAATGCTCTACCCATGCCTCGCCCGTTATGTTACGTAGGGGTAGAATTTGGGACAGATAAGAATTGACGAATGAGCCCATTTTCAACTCTCTGAATACGATCCTGATTGACTTATCCCCACAGAGCAGACCCCTACGTGGCAATGGGGATACACTTCCCATTATAGACTTTAACCAAGGCCTCCATTGGTTTAGCCCCCAATCTTTTTGAAAAGCCCATCAGAGCAGCTGTTGAACGAGCCAAGGAGACAGTCTTTGCCTTTATCTGGGGGGCCCAAGAACCCCTCTCATCGAAAAGGACCCCCAGGTAAGAGAAAACAGGAACCCTCGAAACCACATCACCCCCACAAGTAAAGGTTACTCGGGTAGTCTTACTTCTCTGGCGACCTATGATCATAGTGTGCGATTTTGTTGCATTTACTTTCAGATCAAGGCTCTCCATAAATGAGCCAAAGCGGTCCAGTACGACTTGTAAGCTATTGCCAGTACGCGCAATTAGGACTGCGGTACCTGGGCTCCTCCTACACGCGGAACATCTGCCGCCCCTAGCTCAAGATGTTTCCCTAGTCCATTAATGTAGATGGTAAAGAGAAGGGCGGCCAGGATACACCCCTGGTGCACCCCTTTCTCTGACCTGAAGCTATTGGTTTATCTCCCCTCCCTATTGACCCTTACTTTAGTGAACAGATCCTGATGTAAACTGGCCATGAAACCTACCAAAGGCGCCTCTATCCCAATCTCTTCTAGCAGGGACCATAATTTGGACCTGTTAACCATATCGAGGCCGAGGAGAGGGTCCATAAAGGCCAAATAAACTGACCCCTCCCCGACCACCGTGTATTTAGAGACCAGAAGGTGCAAATTGGAACATTGGTCCAGGGTACCTTGCTTTTCTCGAAAGCCGTACTGTATATTTGCGAGCCCCCCACAAGCCTCCAGAATTGCCCTTAATTTACCAAGTAAGACTCTGCCCAGGATTTTAATGGCAGAGTCAAAAAGGGAGATTGGTCTATAGCACCCTGGGTCCTCCTGGTTGCCCTTCTTAAAAATAGGGACTATGATGGTAGTGGCCCATGTATTCGGAAAAATTTAATCATTTGCGGCTTTAAATACTCTGGTTAGAACTTGTGACCACATTTTTGGGGAATATCTAAAAAGATCAACTGGGACGCCATCCGGCCCTGGCGCCTTGTTTTTGGAGAAATCCATTATAGCCTTAAAAACCTCATCTTCCCCAAACTCTACCTCAAGGTGGACCTGGGCTGTTCTTGGGCAAACCGCAGATGTACCACATTTGTTACCGTATACATTTTTAAAATGGTCAATCCATTTCTCATCCGGGATAACACAGTCAAGGGCAGTATTGTCAGTGCCCGAAAAAAACGGGTTATTTATGGTGTCCCAGAAGTTTTTACTATCGTGGAGGACATCTATGTTGAGAAGTTTATTCCAGGCCTTCTTTTTAATGGCATTTCTCCTTCTTTTTAGGGTTAGTTTGTATTCCCGCCTCAGGCGAGTAATTAAAGCCTTGTCTCTCGGGTTGTCCCTTAAGGCTTTTTTTAAGGATCTATGAATGCGTGAGCAATAGGAATCAAACCATTTGTGGGGCCTTGGTGGGAACCGTGGTTTAGTTACTGTTAGGTCCCTAGTGGCTTGGGCCCAGATAGAGTCAAAGGCCTGTATAATTAGTCGGTTTGAAGTGCCTTGGGCCAAACAGGTTGCAATTGAGTCCTCTATTTTGGGCAAGATGGAGGCCATAAATTCTTCCTCGACTACTCTACCCCACTTAAGCCTTCTATCCTGATCACTGGGCACCGCAGTGGCGCAAACCTTAGTTTGTCCAACTAGGTTGTGCCGTAAGTCACTCCAGTGAATTGCAAATAGCAAGGGGTTATGATCGCTGTGGGGTGAGACAATTGTCTTATACCCTATCACCTTTGGGATGATCGCGACCGAGATGAAGATATAGTCTATAATCGTCCCCTGCACTGTCCCCTTGTATGTGGGCACCCTATCACCCTCTCCTGTATAGGATGGTTCATATAGATTTATACTGGCTAGCATCGCTTCAAGCGCCTCTCCTGATTTGGAATGTTCAAAGTGAGGAGTATCTACGAAGCCCGCACCCTCACCAGTATCTATAAGGCATGGTAAATTACATTTATGAATATTAAAATCGCCCAATAAAATGAGCTAAAAAATGTTAAGCGTAGTTTGACTGTAGGTGACTAAGAAATTCTCCAAGAAGACATTATGGTCCGTTTCATTTGCCCTCACCCGTGAGTTATAAAAATGTATTACTAGGAGGGTACAACTTGGAGAAACAATCCATTCAACAATTAAAAGGTTTTGTGAGCCAGGCTCTAATTGCTTAAATGTCCCAGCTAATTCTAGGGAGAATAGGAGCAGAAGTCCCCCTTTCGCTCTCCCAGCACTGCGACCGCAGGGGTTACAAAACTTTAATAACCATCTAGCCAGAACCCTGGCGAGATATCCCATGTTTCTTGTAAGGCTATTACATCGTGTGTAGTAATAAAATTGACCCATGACGAGTCAGCGATTTTGCCCTTCAAGCCTGCAATGTTCCAACTAGTAATTTAACAAAATGGGATACCATCCTCCCTTGTGCCAAGGCCTGTTTGTGGCTGCGTTGGGACTGGTTGTCAATCATTAAGATTCAGGTCAGTGAGTAGAGTGAATCTGTTAGCCAGTGTCATGTTTGGGCCTACCTCATTTGCTGTTGGTCTACTTTGTCGAGGTCTATAGGGTACAACTTGCCATTCATTACCCACACATCCTGCCGTCAATGGTATATTGTAAGGACTTCGGGTGGGCAAAGTCCTTAACTGTGGAGGATAGAAAAACCCCAGGGGGACTTCTCTGAGGTTGCCATTTTCTTGTATGTCAGAGCCGTCCCAAAAGAGTCTGTCTGGCAAATGAGCCCTATCAAAGTTCACAACTACACAATCGCCTTTCACCCGTTTGGTTCTAAACCCCACCCATCCCACCCTTCTAGCTTTAATGATCCTCGATGAGATATTTAGCCCCACCGCTACAAGATTCATCACACCATTTTTTAGCCTTCAAGATTAATGCTGCGTTTGTTTCAACCTCCCCCTCAACTAACCAAGGAACTCCAATAAAAACCGCCACAAAAGGGGCGACTACAGGGGGTAGCGTTAAATGTGCTGTGCATTCCACATGTCTTAAGCCCACTGGGGCAGTGTGCACCTCTGGGGCCCCAACTTTAGGCTGGGTTAGTAACCGGGGGGTTTAGAGTCTTGTTCTTCTGACCCTCCCCCGAAGACGGTGCAGCCCTCCCCTGACCAACTGGTAGGGGTAGGGGTAACGGTAACGGTAGCCGCAATATAGCGGAATTTGAATTGGGGCCCTCTGGGGCCGGGTTAACAAGTGGCTTCGGGTGGTGGATGCTATCAAGTTTATTAACCAGATTGTCAATAGTTACACATTTTTTTAAAAGACCTTCAAGGCATGTGCTCATTGTGTCTGTTATGTCCTTTGCAATCCCAACGAGCAGCGGTTTTATCCGCTCGGCAAATAAGTGGTCTAGATGATCCTTTCAAGTGTCCATGACCATATGTTTAACAGCGGTATCTCCCTCGCCTTTTTTCCTCTTCTTGGACGTGTTTATTATGGGAGCAGGTTGCTCATCTGGCTTACTTGGTGCCAAAACAGCGGAGGAGACAATTGGGTTCTGGCTGGCAGCTGTAGATGGCTTGAGCACTATAATATCTGGTTCCATTGGGATCCCATGACCATGGGCAGATTGAGTCGTGTTAGGTGAGGGGACTGCCAAACCCAGTTCCTGTTGTGCAGATTCAATTTCTTTGGACAGAGCCCCAACCGCTGTAGTTAGATATGATATGATGGAGTCTGATTGTCTAGCCACCTTGGGTTTTGTTCCCCCTGCATCAACACTGGATACGTTTTTGCGCTTACCCATGTTTGTTGTGGGCGTTAGGGGGATGGCCCAGCCCTGCCGCCTCCTGCCGTAGACTGTCCCGCCCTTGTCTCGGGCTTCTCCCTTGCGCTCCTGCGTCACGGGGAAGATGATACAGTTATGCAGGGTGGGAGGTGTGGGTGCGGCTTGCTCCCGGGCCAGGTGCTGCTGCTGGAGGATCCTGGGGCTTGGAGTCCGCCTTGATGGGCTGGCGCGACTGCAACAAGCCCAAGACTTTGTCCTCGCAAGTGTCCGGTCCTTTCAGGGTGCTGACGAAGTTAAGGGTCCCTCTGTAGCCCTTCGGTGTCACAGCCCCCACACACCCACACGCTGCGGCTCTTAGTATAGTTACGTAAGAAATTGCGTAAAAAATCAATAGATCCTAGCCGTACACTACAAATACTGCTACAATTCCAAGTGTACATTGGAGCTTTAGGACGTCTCCCTAAAATTTCATCAGCTAACACCTCTTCTGCATTTCTAGGAACAACTTTCTCTTTCTCAATAGGACAACCTTTTTTAACCTCATAAGCACGCCCACTAGTGTCAACTGCATGCAACAAGTCATTACTCTGAAAATAACTCTCTTCATTAAAAAAGGCTCAGAACTTGAACTATTTCCATTCACCCAAAAAAACCTCAGAAAAATTACTTCTGTTAATTACTCTTCTCCACTTACTTTTGGCCTTCATTAAAAGGATTGGCTTATCTAGTAATCGAATTCTATTGATTACTAAAACAAATAATTTGTTTTTCAATTCCAAAGCTTTCTCAACTACATTTTCTATATGTTTCTTCTTCTTATAAAATGCTGTTATTTTTAAATTTCTTAACTTCCTTAATCAAATTTGACACAACTCCATTATAAAACATTTTTTTTCCTAATTTCCATAAATAGGTTTTTCCTCCTTTTACTATACACTGTTTTTTCTGAAGTTAATTTTCCATGATTGTTCTCTTTATTCTTCTTTTTATTTTTCATTGCAGATACACTAATAGTATTTTTCTATTTGTGCACACTACTCTTAGTGTTTAATATTTTCCTCAGAAAAGTCTTCGTTCTCTTACCAAGTTTTCATTTTGTTAACACATTGTTCTTCATGTAAATCTTGTGGATGACTTCTCTTTAAATAAACACCTTTCTTTCGTTGTTTCCTCTTTTGAGCTTATGTAGGCATGATTCATTTTTTCAGTGTTGATAAACAGAATCTATTATAAAAAAAAGATATAACATTACAAAAATAAATATATGAAATATTCTATTATATTACTTATAAAAAGAGAGGGAATATTATGAGGACAAAGGTGGGACTATGAAAATAGAAGGACTTACAACAAGAGAAGGAGTATGAAACAAGGGAAAATATGAGGAAAAAGGGGCTTGTAAATCTCCCCAGAGTGTATACAGAGTGAGAGAAAGGAGAAAGAGGAAAGAATAGAGAGTATAAACAGAAAAATCAAGTATAAACAGAGAGGGGAATAATGAGAAGACAGCTGGAATATGAGGAGACACAGGGAAATATAAACACAAAGAAGGGCAGTATGAGAACAGAGGAGAATATAAGAAAAAGAGGGTAGTACCAGAGGGAGGAAGGAGTTAGAGTAGAGAGGGGGAAGTATGACAAGAGAGGTTAGAAAATATGGAAAAAGGGGCAAATATAATTCCTTAATGTACACAGGCACACAGTGTGATATTAGACAATTATATAAGACCATGCATTATACCAAAACACATTTACGAATGTAAAACGTTTAAGTAACTATACACATTCCATGTATATTACTACTACATTTCAGTGAACAACCCTGACTCATTTTGTAAATACATATGCAATTTACAACATTATTTTTGCCAACATTACATTAAAAAAAGTGACACAATAAAACAACCAAAATGCACAAGGGGCTTGTAAATCTGCCCAGTGTATATAGAGAGAGAGAGAAAGGAGAAAGATGAGAGAACAGAGAGTATGAACAGATAAATGAAGTATGAAGAGAGAGGTAAGAAAATGAGGAGACAGCTGGAATATGACGAGCAACACGCGGAAATATTAACACAAAGAAGGGCAGTATGAGGACAGAGGAGAATCTAAGAAAAAGAGGGTAGTACCAGGAGAGAGAAAGGAGTAAGAGGAGAGAGGGGGAAGCATGACAAGAGAGGGTAGAAAATATGGAAAAAGGGACAAATATAATTCCTTAATGTACACAGATGCACAGTGTGATATTAGCCAAAAAAATATGAGACCATGCATTTTACCAAAACACATTTACTACTGTAAAACGGTTAAGTAACTGTACACATTACGGGCCTAATTTATGAGGCCATGCGTCACTTTTACGCCGCCGGTGTGTCACTTTTTGTGATGCACCAGCAGCGTAAAAAATGTGCCTTGTTGCACCATATTTACAAAGTGAAGCATCTAGGTAGATGTGTCACTTTGTAAACCCCTGCGCTACATTATACCTGTGCCAGGTATAATGTATGCAGGGGGGCGTTCTGACGCAAGAAAGGGTCATATAAGTGATGCAGTGAAATCTATAAGATTTTACTGCGCCACTTCTAGGATGCAAATGTGTCAATTTCTTACGCCTGCCTGTTATCCAAATGCAGAGAATACATTACTCTAACTAAAAACAAAATGAACCACATACATTCCCATACAACTTATCAACTCACCTTTAAAATTGATTTCTAGATTAAGAAGAATGCCACTCACACAGTAGATATTCTTATACAGAATCTCTCTAGTTCAGTGTTTGCAGCAGAACCAAGAAATGGTACATTTTCCCTCTCAATTTACACATATATACATGTTATACATGTAAATAACAAACTAAAATCCTTCACACATTAATTGAAAATGAAACACACATTTCTATTGGTTCAACATTCCAAACCTTTCCGACTGACATAGCTTTCCACCCTACTCCCAACAGATCATGCAAAAGTCAACTATCAACAATGGTCAAAAGTTCAGCACTCTATAAAACACTGCTCCTCAACAAATTTAGACTATGCATAAGCACTTACTTATAAGTACCAATACAGAGAAAAGGTCTCATTAGAGCCAGCCAACATATAAACACATAAACTTGATAGATATCTGTACAATATATATTTTTAATAGATTTTTTCTTGCTTTCGTACACTTATGGAACGACTTACAGAATTTGCACTGTATGTCGTCCGTACGTGCATGATACGCGTACGGTAAATCTACGGTAAAAAAAAATAGCCTCTATCATAAATTTTTTACAATCCCGGGGACCCCATCCCCCGGGGCTCAAATATAACGTTCAGGACCGTGGAGGGAGCCCCAAAACACCCACGATCCCAGCCAGCTCCCTGCGTCCTTCGGGAGCCGGCATTGCTTTTCGTCAGAGAGAGCAGCTTACATGCTGCTCTCTCTGACGAAAAGCAATCTGCTTTCCTACTTGAAAGAGAGCTCTCGCACTACCATAGCAAACAGCAGTGTCCCGGGGATAGGCACCCCGTAACTCTATAGTAGCCGACCTTGGGAGGTGGTGGTCCTCAGGCCCATCAAAGGCTTAACAAAGGCCATCAAAGTTTTTGACCTTGGGGATCATAGTTAAACCCCCTAAGCAGTCCTAGGGGGTCAGGAAGTCCTTTAGCAAATAGCAAACTTTTCCTATCAATCTACACACATATACAAATAAATAAAAAAATCACATTTATTCCCACATTAAATCAAAACGAAACACACTTTTATATTGCTTGAACTTTTGAACCCTTTCCAACTAACAAAACTTTCAACCCTTTCCCCATTCCACATTCTGCCAGCTACCATAGAAACACTTAAGGGAACACCTAACTGAGCACACAGGTGAAATGTTCATCATACATTGTTGCAAATTAAAACAGCAAGTGTGCTTGACTTGAGAATATACCAGCTTATCTTATGTATCGTTCTTTTCTATCACTTTTTCTTAACCAATACAAATCAGGCTTTTAAAAAACAGAAACATGCATCCTAGTTTTGTGTAGAATATTGTCAAACAACCAATCATTTATTTTCTTCTTTCAAAACTGCATGTTGTCCACCATTTTAGAAAAATCTTACTATTCATACTGCCATTTCAATTACAGAGACCATCTGAGTGCATCCAAACCCCTCTTCAAGATGCTTAGAGTGTGGATTGTGGGACACAGCTATATTTCTGGAGCCAAAGGTACGCAGAACAGAAAGGAATTCACAAAGACCTAGGTTTACCAAATGTAGACATTAAATGGATTGGACAGAGAGGATTAAAGTGGCACCAATTGATGCCATTGGTGAAATCCTTTTTACATCTCCAACACCCTGACCTCTTAATTGTGCACTGTGGTGGCAATGACCTAGGCACTTTGACTGGGGTAGGTCTGGAAATGCTTATGAAAGACACCTTTGGACAATTGATGACACTTTTCCCCAAAACCGCCTTTGTCTATTCTAATATATGCCAAAGGCAGAAATGGAACTGGTCCAACCACTATTGTCCACAGATTGAAAAAGCCTTTCTCCGAGACTATAAAATGGGGTCCATCTACCACAATAATCTCTGTTTCAATATGCATGACATCTATAGGAGAGACGGTGTACATTTTACAGATGAGAGAAACAGAGTCTTCCTCTTGAACTTTAGTTTCTGCATTGGTACTTACTTGTAGGTACTAAAATCTCCCAATAAACATAAGGGCTCTTTTTAGAGCCACCCAACTCCTAATCACATACACTTCATAAATATCTGAAAAATATTTTTCTTTTTCTTCCTTCAGTACGCTTATGGGACAACTTCCAATCTTCGCACTGTACATCGTCCATACGTGCATGGTACGCGTACGATAAATCTACCATAAAAAAATAGCCTCTATCACAAATTTTTTATAATCTCTGAGGACCCCATCCCCGGGGCTCAAATATAACGTTGGGGACTGTGAGAGGAGCCCCAAGGCCCCCACGATCCCAGTCAGCTCCCCACTCCCTTCGGGAGACGGCATTGTTTTTCGTCACAGAGAGCAGCTTAAATGCTTACATTTTTCTTTCAAAGAGGATTTCAAGAGTTATACATTTTATAAAATAATATAGTACTGCACGCTAAAGGAGAAAAGTCAGCACAATTATGATAGAATAGAAAATAGAAAAAAAATAAAAAAATACTTTTACACTCAACAAACTCGTAAGCAGAGTACACAGTTTAAGTTAAAAGCACCCTACCACAACTCGTTTTTGAAACGCATTGTGCAATAAAATACATCACAAAACAGGCTACATACATGGTGACTTTATCGTAACGTCACATAGAAAAAAGAAAGCCAATCAAAATTAGCATGAAGAACATAGACGGAAGTAGACAACAGCCAATCAAATTTTTTTCGAAATCTGCAGAAGGAAAGGGATAGGTCGCTAATATGTTTTCTTATAATCCTTCACAACCAATCAAAAACAGGTGTAAAAGGTTTTTGTTTTTAACATACAAGTAAATCAGATATTTTGGCATGTACACAAAGCGAGAGGGAATTATTAAAGATGACTTGCTTTCGCAAGACCCCGAAAGGCTTGTTTCAAAAGTACGCACTTGACTGCCAGACGCCATTTAATGATTATCCAGACTCCCAACTTAAACACGTCACAAATCATCTCTCATCACTTTGTCTTCTTTTTTAGTGTATTGTATGAGGTAACATGCGTGACCCTATGCCCAGAGCCCTCGAAGGTTCTAGAGACTGCCTCACCCCACGGCCAGCTCCTGCAGTTTCCCGGAGCCACGCGGCCCCTCTCCCAACATTTAAAAGCCCCGGGGAGAGATGGTAAATGAATACTGAATACTTTAGTACATGCCACTCTTACGCTACCAGGAAAACACAACAACAGTATAAGGCCCAAATTTCCATTGTAGTGATTTCTTAGTTGCAGGTCTAGTTGTCAGATCAACACACACACTCCCTCATGGCTGGTATACACCCACACCACACCCATTCAGTGCATCCGTCACTGCACACGTGACCCTATGAATAAAAAAGACGAAGCGCACATGTTGTACGCCATTTTAGAGTTGTTCCCAAAGTACCAAACAAGGGGGCCCACTACTACATGCATGGCCTCTTTGGTCACTGAGTTAGTGGTGCCCGAAGCACTGAGCGGGTGAAGAACCTGCGATGATGATGATGGGAGCAGGAGTATGTCGTTAGCCATAGAGATATCAAGAATCTGCACCATATATGAGACTTCTTTCTTGGAGATCGGGACTACATCATGCAGAAGGTGTCTTTCCACGAAAAGGTGAGCAGTGAGACTTGAGTACGCATCGGAAGGAGTCACGGTTGTAGCAGACTATATACAAAAACGCGATTTAGCGTTTTAGATGCACGCACTCCTATATAGTGTATTAATTTACATGTATACATTTTTTCCCCAATAGCAGGAACATTTTTATAATCGCTGAAATGTCCGGAAAATTACCAATACAAATAGTTTGTAGAAATGTGAGAAGGAACGTGTATAAAAGCGCAATGTTATCTAACTCCAAATTAATATGGTAATAATTACCAATAATAACATCTTTCTTTTATTATCTTTTAGATGTACAGCTTCAGGGTGCATTATGTCCGGCACGCGGTAAAAAACACAGTTGACAGAAAGGTGAGCTGTGAGTATTGTTTTCAATCACTCTTATTTCTTCTCTCGTTTCATAAAAAAATTACACACAATGTTAACTAACTTTTTATCTTATAGGTTGTGTTTTACAAATTGACGAACCCCCCGCAAAAAGAAACCTACAAATCTCTACGTTCGTGTATTCTGCGATGATGCATGGCCATTGCAGCAATGACTAAAAAGCTTGCTTCCACACGTGGTGCACCCTCTTTGAATGACAGCAACGGCACAAGGTGAGCAAAGAAGCTAGTTTCCAAAAGAACAACAAGTTATCTGTGAAAGGAGAGAGTGCGTACCTCCGAACAGTGACAACAGATAGGTTACAACAGTCTGAGGAACATATCTATAAGCTTATTGTGCCACTTTTGTGACACTTTTAACACGTGAAAAGTGGCGCAAGAAGATTGTAAATCTGTGTCTGACTTTTCAAGAAAAACTCTCGACTCCAGAATCTGTGAGTTAATGGGGTGCAATAATGTAGGTACGCAATTTTAAGAACTCACATTAAAATTCAGTTTTGTCAGAAGTTTCGCAACTCAGTTTACTGTAATTAATCAAATGTTCTTTTCTTTGCCTTCACAAAACATTCTTTAGAAGCATATCGAGCAACAGCAATGGAATTGTCTGCAACGTATTGAATATACTTTGACATATAGAAGCAGAGTTGAATTCAAGTTGTGAATTCTGG
Source organism: Lissotriton vulgaris (assembly GCF_964263255.1). Taxonomy (NCBI): domain Eukaryota; kingdom Metazoa; phylum Chordata; class Amphibia; order Caudata; family Salamandridae; genus Lissotriton; species Lissotriton vulgaris. The sequence goes on from NC_141697.1 coordinate 1,134,105,979, forward strand.
TGGCCGCAGTGTTTATACAAGGTAAGCAAAGCAGCCTAGATATACAATGCCTCCATTGCAATGCATTATAAATAAATCGGAGTATTTACAATCCCGTTGTGCCACTTTTGTGTCAGTAACGCAGTAGGCACTTCCATATAGACATCACTTGAACGCGGGACTATAACAGAAGTGAAATGTACTAGGCACACTACACACGTAAAATTGTAGTGTAACCTTTTCTTTTGTAATGCTTAACCTTATTTAGTCACATCTACATAACTTTAAACTCTAATTATTTTTTTTTTTGTTTTGCAGATTACTTATCCTACATCTTTTGGAGTCCACATTACAATTTGTTTATAATACTGTTTTTATTAAAGTTATTTTTCTAGTTCTTTATTATATTATCTTTGTTACGTTTACAGTTATTGTTTTTTCGTACTTCACTACCAGCAAGTCATGCACCGTCGTGGACGCCGTCGCAGGTACGCAAGCATGCAATGCACACATACCACGCCACAGCATGCATGAACACTGGTACCTGTCCACACCAGACACCCTGGTGGGGACAGTGTGGTCTGTTGTACAAGGACTCCAAACAGGTTGGATTCTACATGTATAATCTCATCCACCATGACTTTCAGCTCACTCTCTGTGAATTTAGGCTGTTTCTTGTGGGCCATGGTGTGTGCTGTGCAGGGTGTTGGGGGTGCAGGTGTGTGGTTTGATGGGATGGTGTTGTGGTGGGTGATGAGGTGTGTGTGTTGATGTGCAGGTTGTTGTGTGGCTATTGGTGTATGTGGTGCTGCGCTCTGCTGTGTGCCTCTTCCTCTCAGTTCTGCTGTGATGCAAAGGACTGTGGGGATGGGAGGGGCTCCTTTTATTTTCTTCTTTGTGGCTGTGTCCCAATGGTATCTTACAGTCAGGTATGTTGTGGACCCTTGCCTGTCAGGTTTTCCATCATGGGGGTGTGTTTTTGATGTGGGTTGTTGGGGGAGGGGTGTGTTCATGATAGGTTTGGGTCCTGATTAGGGGTGGGTGGAATTTGCGTAAGCGCGTTACGCAAATCTCCGCGAAACGGTAAAAAACCTCTGCGAACAAGCAGAAATTCCGCAAACACGCGGAATTGCTTGTTCGCAATGCTTTTTTACTGTTCGCAATCGCTGTTTGCTTGCTCGTGTGGAAATATCTCACGAACTTGCATTTTGTGAACGCCAACAAGCAAAACATTTTGCGAAGTCGCGGAACGCATAATTTTGGGCAATTTCGCGTTCTGCAGAACGCGAAATTACTCAAATTCCGCAAATTCCACGAGCGGAACAGAATTTAAAGCTCAGGCCTAGTCCTGATTTGCTGGATTGCATGGTACCTTGCTGCCGCGGTGGATTAGCTTTGGTCCTTCCACTGATACTTACATGTGTTGATGTTATTTTCCGCTACGGTCGTGGAGGGTGATTCTTTACGTTGCCCTGACGGTGTTCTCCTAATCTTGCGGCCGGTCACTCCACTGCACTGTCGGCGATTGGGCCTGTTACCGCGGCCACTCTGTCCGCGGCGGTCGGTTTTTCTATGGTTCCGTCCACGGTCGGCGGTCTTTGGAGACATCCATCCACCGCGATCGGGTTTTCTATGGTTCCGTCCTCGGTTGGCGGTCTTAAGTGACATCCATCTGCCGTGGTCGGGTTTTGCTGGAGGGGAATCCTAATAGCACCGCCGTTTTCCCCACGGTGCAGTCGGACGGTCATTTCACGCTTTTTGTCCACCATCCTAATCGGCCCCTATATACTTGATTTTTATTTGGGGGGGAGGGGGTGGGTAACGGTCCACAACAAAAATAATATTTATAATTTGAAGTACTATAGTAAGATGTTTGACAGTAGGGTTGAAAAGTACTGGCTGTACAATAAGTTATATTTTCTCTGGATGGACTACAACATAGAAAGGAAATCAAAGTAAAACAAAACAATGTGTACCACATTTACAAACCTCTTGCAACATTTTTGCGTGCAAACCTACCACCCTACAAAATTAACTGTATGGGCCTCAATGACGCACCTCGAATCATGAAAACGACCACCCTCGGAGATTTCTATATTGTGTGAGGAAGGCTGCGTGGCCCACCGCCTGATGCCCTGGAGTCCGCCATGCCCAGACCCGGTTGCTGCAGTATCCATTGGGGGGAAACAGCCATTACAATGGGGTCATAACCACGTGTGACCATCACCACAAATTCATTAGCACGCATATGCCTTTACCACGCATGCCTTACCACGCATGCTTTTACAACTACCATACATTTGATAATGGCATAAGCACGGTAATGGCTTTGTGGTGACGGTCACGCATTGTCATGGCTGTGCCTTACGTGATTAAAATTAGTTTTTAGGTATGCGTGTGACCAAGTCTGGTAAGATCGGAAGCCAAGGACAAACACCGTGGTGTCTGTGGCAGGAAATCTCATGGATCACAGAGAAGATAGGGGGTAAATTGAAAGTAGCAGGTATGATAAAAATAACGGAGGAACACTACTAAAATGGCGGAGGACGGAGTATGTAATTAATGTTTGGTGCCTCAGCAATACGTTTCAAATAAATATAGATAGAATATAATTATTAATATATTACAAAAGAATAGCAGCAGATGAGGCACACAACCCAGTAGAAGAAAGCGGAAAATTTAATACCTGAAATGAACAGAGGTTTGCTTGGCGAACTTGACGAAAAACAAAAGAAACGTGGGTTTGGAAACGAGGCTGAGCATATGTAGAGAGTACAACTGGTGCAAAAAAAACCCAGAAAGTTTTACATACTATCATAAAAATATAGCTCTCTTTTGACCAGTAAAGTTAGTTCTGAAAAGAACTGTTTGTTTTTTATGAGCCCCAAAGCCCCCACGGTCCCAGCCAGCTCCCAGCGTCCTTCGGGAGCCGGCACTGCTTTTCGTCACCCCGGGCACTGCAGAAGGCGGCACTGTAGGCACCCCGGGACACTGCAGAAGCCGACCCTGAAAGGTGGTGGTCCCCAGGGCCATCAAAGGTTCCAGGAAGGGGGCCGCTCCCAACATTCAAAAGCCCCGAGGGGTGGTAGTCCCCGGGGCTGGGTGGTCCGTCCCCCTTATTTTCTATATTAGAGCCCCGGGGAGGTAGAGATCCCTGGGGTGTGTGTGGGGGCCTGAAACCACCCCACACAGTTTTTTTAAATAAAAAGATTCGTCAAGGAGGGTCCGAGAAAAAAGGGGATCCCAAAACTTGTTTTCCCCATGCAATTTCCCATAGGAAACTTTAGACATGGCTACAGCCCGAACTGCTGAATGGAATTTCACCAAATGTGGCAAAAAGGTAGCCCTTGTTTCAGAAAGATCCCTTTTTGTTAAGTGGTGTAAATCTGTTCAGTATTTGCTGAGAAAATCAAAAAAATGTTTTCCAATATTTAGAGGCACGGAGGATCCGCGGACACTCCCGAGCATGAGTTTTATTCTAATTGGCTGTCAACACTCCAAATCAGGAAGTGTTGGCAGCCATCTTGTGCCTCGATAGAACAGAGGCACATGAAATCAGGAAAACAAACACCAAAAAAAAGAAAAGGGGGCAGGGTAGAAACACCCTGACCCCTTAGTCCAGCTTAGGGGCAAAAAAAGATTTTTTTTTAAACTGCTAAATGCGCAACAAATCCGCGGATCCGGCCGCGAAAAATAAAAAGCCCCCGGGGGCATTGGTAAAAATGTTTGTGCCCTAGAGCCCTTCATGGCCCTGGAGACCAGCACCCCCCCAGGGCCGGCTCCTGCAGTGTCCCGGGGTGCCCACCCCCGGAACACTGCTGTTTGCTATGGCAGAACGGGAGCCTCGTGCTTCCAGTAAGCGCCACTGCGCTGTGTTGCAGAGAGGTGGTTCAGGATGTGCTCCTTTTTACACCTCTCTGCAATGGCGCTTACTGGAGGTACCTAGAAGGTTACTTGGACCCAAGGGACCCTCAGGATTCAAGGAGACTTAATCCTCCAAGTGAAAATGCGCCACGGGCGCGTTTGCACAGTAGTCCCCTGGGGGCCAACAAGCCGACCAGGTACCTCTAATAAGCGCCACAGAGCTGTGTTGCAGAGTGTTGTAAAAAGGGGCGTGGCCTCTGAACACCTCTCTGCAACACAGCTCCCTGGCGCAAACTAGAGGTACCTGCTGGGCTATTTGGCCCCCAGGGACCCTCAGGATTGAAGATGAATTAATTCCCCAACTTAAAACGTGCCACAGGGTGTGTTTGCACACATGTCAACTCAGGCCCCGCCCCCTTCATTCACCACTGTGCAAACGCACCCCCTTGCGAGTTGTAAGTTGGGGAATTAATTCCCCTTCAATACTGAGGGTCCCTGGCAGCCAACTATCTCACCAGGTACCTCCAGTATGCACCAGGAAGCTGCGTTTCAGAGATGTGTTCAGAGGCCATGCCCCTTTTTACACCTCTCTGCAACGCAGCTCTGTGGCGCTTACTGGAGGTACCTAGTGGGCTAGTTGGACCCTAGGGAGCCTCAGGATTCAAGGGGACTTAATCTCCCAACTTAAAACGGCCACAGGGTGTGTTTACACAGTGGTGAAGGGAGGGGACGGGGTCTGAGGTGATGTGTGCAAACACGCCCTGTGGTGCGTTTTTAGTTGGGGAAATAATTCCCCTTCAATCCTGAGGACCCCTGGGGGATAACTAGCCCACCAGGTACTTCTAGTAAGCGCCACTGCACTGCGTTGCAGAGAGGTGGTCCAAGCCATGCCCCTTTTTACACCTCTCTGCAACGCAGCTCTGTGGCGCTTACTGGAGGTACCTAGTGGGCTAGTTGGACCCTAGGGAGCCTCAGGATTCAAGGGGACTTAATCTCCCAACTTAAAACGGCCACTGGGTGTGTTTACACAGTGGTGAAGGGAGGGAGCGGGGCTAGAGATGACGTGTGCAAACACGCCCTGTGGCCCGTTTTAAGGTCTGGAAATAATTCCCCTTCAATCCTGGGGGCCAACTAACCCACCAGGTGCTTCCAGTAAGCGCCACTGCGCTGTGTTGCAGAGAGGTGGTCCAGGACGTGCCCCTTTTTACACCTCTCTGCAATGGCGCTTACTGGAGGTACCTAGTGGGCTACTTGGACCCAAGGGACCCTCAGGATTCAAGGGGACTTAATCTCCCAAATGAAAACAGCCACAGGGTGCATTTACACAGTGGTGAAGGGAGGGGATGGGGCCTGTGAGGTGTGCAAACACGCCATATGGCACGTTTTAAGATGGGGAAATAATTCACCTTCAATCTTGAGGGCCCCTGGGGGCCAACTAGTCCACCAGCGTCAGGCCCAGCCCCCTTCCTTCACCACTCTGCAAAAATGCCCTGTGGCGCATTTTGAATTGGGGAATTAATTCCCCTTTAATACTGGGGGTCCTTGGAGGCCAACTAGTCCACCAGGTGTTTCCAGTAAGCGCCACTGCGCTGCGTTGCAGAAACGTGGTCCAGGCGTGCCCCTTTTTGCACCTCTCTGTAACGTAACTCTGTGACGCTAACTGGAGATACCTGGTGGGTTAGTTGGACCCAAGGGACACTCAGGATTCAAGGGGACTTTATCCCCCAAATTAAAATGGCCACAGGGCGTGTTTGCACACGTCGGCTCAGCCCCCCACCTCACTTCACCAGTGTGCAAACGCGCCCTGTGGCGCGTTTTAGGAGGTAGTTTCAATCCCTCTGCCCTATTATGTACTAGGGTCTTACAGACGAGGACATGGTAATCACAGGGGTACCCCAACACATAGTGTTCCCTAGTGTATGTAGGTCTTTTAACTGTATTCGAAGTGTCTTTTAGCAAAGCACTGGCTCTAAGACTAGTTAGTCTACCACCAGTACCCATCTGAAAAAGTTGAGGGTACTGGATGATTTTGCAACAAGGCTTCTTTCTGCTCCTCTGTTTGTTCTTTCTGCACGTCTTCCTTCTTCCTGCACTTTTCGTTGTCTTTAAGGACTTCTGTTGCTTCTTTCTGCATTTCTTTTTCTTCTTTCTGTGTGTTTTGTCTTCTTTCTTCACATGTCCTACCTCTGTAGGCATAGTAAGAAAATAGCATTCAAAAAACCTTTGAAATTAACTGAAAAAACCATAGGTTTCAGGCATGTTATAGATACAAATAAGCATTTAAAAAACCTTTGCACGTTATAGTTAGGAATTAGCATTTAAAAAACTTTAGAAATTCACTGAAAATACCATAGGTTTCAGGGGCATTATAGTTCATTGGACATTTACTCGTACAAAACCATTGAAATTCCCACGTTATAGTTAGTTCAGCTAACTAAAACTCGCAGGCCCGCAATGCACTGCTGATGACATCACATATCACATCACTCATGACATGGTCAGTGACATCACTCATGAAATCTCAAATGACATCACTGATGACATCATCCTTGTGATAGTGTCAGACCTCCTCTCACCCTAATATAACCTTTGAGACACACACTCAAAAATAGAAACTAACATTTTCAAAACAATGGACATACCAATACCACTTACAACACACCTATTCTGTAATTCCAAGATCTACACATACATCCACTCATTCACCAACAGTCCTATGCAGTCACTCATACATGTACTCACTCATCATATGTACTCATACACCTATTCAGCCTGTTACACACTGACACTCATCCATAGAGTTACTCACACACACAGTCATACATGCAAACAAAGTATCAAACATCCATTAAATTGCATATACAGTTATACACACACCACCACACTTACTGCTACAGAAACGTACACATACTTACACTCTTAAGCAATCACTTATAGAAACACATACTAATTTATACAGGAACTTTTTAAATCTCTCACTCTCACATATACTCACTTACATATACCAATACTCACATAAACTAGTTTATAACATATGTAGTTACTCATAAAGACACTATAGAGACAGTCATTCACTCACTAATACACCCATACACACTCTCATCCACGCATACAGTCCTGCACACATGCTGTCTTCAACACATACAAACAGTGAGTCACTCATTCATGCATCTATGCACTACGTAATACCCCCCACCGAACCATACAGACCCTCAGACACTCATACTGATACTCAAAAAGCCAACTAATAACTCATATAGACACTCATGTAGCTACTCACCAATCCATGCAGCCACTTATACACAAAGTGAGAGACTAATACACATATTTACATATTTAAACATTACTCACTAACCCATGTATTCACTAAGATAAACTTAATCAGTCACTTATACAATCAATTTTTCCCCCAAAAAATCATCCATTTAGACACTTATATAACCATTTATTCTTCCAGCGACCTTGAGTTATACATATATAAAAGATATTTAATTTTCAGAAAAACACACATTCACTGGATGATGTCATCAGTGATGTCATCAGGGATGTCATGAGTGATGTCACTGACCATGTCATGAGTGAAGTAATATGTAACGTCATCAGCAGTGCATTGCGGGTGCTCGAGTTATAGTTAGCTGAACTAACTATAACGGGCGAATTTCAATGGTTTTGTACGAGTGAAATGTCCAACTAACTATAATGCCCCAGAAACCTATGTTTTTTTCAGTGTAATATATATATATATATATATATATATATATATATATATATATACATATATATATATATATATATTCTGCGTTTCTCCACTCCCTTTTACAGCTGTCTCCAAAAGATTGGAGCATGGATGCCGAACAAGCGCATAAAGTTCCTTTCATTTTTCTTTAGCAGCAATTTGCGATTACGCATTTCAGCCCCGAAGGGCCTTGATCACATGACGCGCATCACAAATTCACTTCCTATTTTCTACCATTTTTTAAAAAAAATTCTTAAAGTGGCATGTGCAATATCTTAGCAGTCAAAAGTCATGGAAAACAGACTGGTTGTTCTCACATTCCTTATTCGATATTCTGTTTGGTACTTTTAAAATATTGTCGTTATATTTAAAAAGACTATATATTTAGCAATGTGAATCCATGTATAAATACATTAATGATCCTCAAAATCAATTAAAATTAACTTCAATTTCATTTTAAAACATCATATCACCGTATTGCCTAACATTTCTTATTGTCAAGTACAATTATTTCCAGAATATCATTGTGCAAATTCGCATCTGAATTTCTGTATAGTACAAAATGGGCAAAATCGCAAATGTGTTCTCACTACTTGAAAAACTGAATTTTTCACAAAATAATATTGAGCAAGATCTTATCTGAATCTCTGTATAATACATTATGCAAGATCGCAAACTAGTTCTCGCTATTTGTAAACCTCCCTTCTGTGAACATTATGACTGCTTAAAAAGTGCTAAATGCTGGAATATTTCTATTCATTAAAGTGTCGGCGCCTAAGGGCCATATATATCAACACATTTCTCCGTAGACACAGAATGGGCACAACCCTTTGATACATCTGGCCCTAAGCCTTGTGTAAAAAAATATTAACATTAAGGTAAAACTGTGATCTACATGGGGAGGGCGACTATATTACTGGAATAATTCGTAATTTATCTGATTTAAAATGTATTGGAATTGTCCCCTACATGTTGATGATCTACCCTATTTCTTATTACCCTATTCCTCACTGTACCTTGCTGTGGTCATTTCTAGAGACAAGTATAGAGATCTTCAATTGCGACCGTTGCGTTCAGTCCGCACGGAGACTTGGAATCAAATTCACGAATGTAACGTGTTTCCAATCTCCGTAACTTCCTCTCCCGATTCCCACCTCTCCTATTCAGTGGCATGGAATCTATCAGATAATATGTTAGATCTCTTGGATTTGAGCTGTGACATTCTTCAAAATGACGTGCTACAGGATACATAATATCCTGATTTTTAATTGCCCGTATGTGCTGGAGTATTCTTTTGTGGCCCTGAAGTATGGTACTTCCTATATAGCGTTGGCAACAAGAACATTCCAGCATGTACACGACATGATCAGTCTTACAGGTTGATGCTTTTATAATAGTCCTCTCTTGATTGCCAAACGGGGTTCTATAAGATGTTTTATTAGTGCCGAATTGTCAAGCTTTGCACAGCTTACATTTATAGAAACCCTTCTGTTGTGAGAGCCATAATGTACTGGTTTGGTACTCCAGATTACTCTTTACCAAACTGTCTCTCATGGCAAGCAAGCATTACAACATTACAAAATACAATATCATCATACAATGCATAACACATAGCCTTATAAAACTAGACATCTATTATACCAAAACTCCCCTGCCTGCCACTTCACCACTTAACGATCACCCAACCTCTGTAAGTGCCCCAACAATCAACCTGCCCAAACAATCCCCGTCGATGACCCAACTTTAAATTATCCAACACAAAAAACTGCCAACCCTTGCAAAATTTCCATTAAACCCCGCACTGCACAGCACCTGCTCCAAGCGACAATACAACAAACCTACCCTGCGCACCAGAACCAACAAAGAAGACCATAAAAGCAAAAAAGGGGAAAAAATTGGGGAAGAAAACCATGCCCCAGATATAAGCTAAAAACTTCTCCTAAGAAAAAGTGGGAAGATTTTTCAAAAACAAAAGAGTAGAAAAAAAGGGGGGGGGGCAAAAATTCCTAACTAACCCTCCCAGCCACCAGGTCACCAATGACAAAATGGTGGCTGGGAGAAGCAGCCCAACGCATTTATACGTTGGGCTGCTTTTGGGCTATCCCGAAAAGAAGCCCAAAAACAAAATGCCCGATTGCCGTCATAGCCCCCTCCCCCCACCCCTCCCAAACAGGGGGGGGGGCTCCCGATGGTCAGCCGCCTCCCCAAACCCCTTTGGGAAGGAGGGGTGGGGGGGAGCAGACCACAAGCAATTTATGTGTGTGTAAAAGGCCACTTTATGGGAACAGGTGTACATAACAATTAAAAATTCCTCGGCCAATGCCTTACAAAACTAAACCTCACTAAATAAAACACTTATCTAACCCCTACTCCCCTCCACCGCCCCAACATTTATTTGAAAACCCTCCCCTAACCAAGCATTACAACATTACAAAATACAATATCATCATGCAATGCATAACACATAGCCTTATAAAACTAGACATCTATTATACCAAAACTCCCCTGCCTGCTCCTTCACCACTTAACGATCACCCAACTTCTGTAAGTGCCCCAACAATCAACCTGCCCAAACAATCCCCGTCAATGACCCAACTTTAAACCATCCAACACAAAAAACTCTGCCAACCCTGGCAAAACTTCCATTCAACCCCGCACTGCACAGCACCTGCTCCAAGCGACAATACAACAAACCTACCCTGCGCACCAGAACCAACAAAGAAGACCATAAAAGCAAAAAAGGGGAATAAATTGGGGAAGAAAACCATGCCCCAGATATAAGCTAAAAACTTGCACTAAGAAAAAGTGGGAACATTTTTCAAAAATGAAAGAGTACAAAAAAGGGGGGTGGGGGCAAAAATTCCTAACTAACGCTCCCAGCCACCAGGTCACCAATGACAAAATGGTGGCTGGGAGAAGCAGCCCAACGCATTTAAACGTTGGGCTGCTTTTGGCATGTCCCGATAAGAAGCCCAAAAACAAAATGCCCGCTTGCCGTCATAGTCCCCTCCCCCCCCGCCGGCCCCACCTAAACAGCCCAGGGGGACCTCCCGATGGTCGGCCGCCCCCCAAGCCCTCCTTGGGAAGGAGGGGTGGGGGGAGCAGACCACAAACAACTTATGTGTGTGTAAAAGGCCGCTTTATTGTAACAGGTGCACATAACAATTAAAAAATTCCTCGCCCAATGCCTTACAAAACTAAACCTCAATAAATAAAACACTTACCTAACCCCTACTCCCCTCCCCCGCCCCTAACATTTATTTGAAAACCCGCCCCCTACCCAAGCATTACAACATTACAAAATGCAATATCATCATACAATGCATAGCCTTATAAAACTAGACATCTATTATACCAAAACTCCCCTGCCTGCCCCTTCACCACTTAATGATCACCCAACCTCTGTAAGTGCCACAACAATCAACCTGCCCAAACAATCCACGTCGATGACCCAACTTTAAATGATCCAACACAAAAAAATCTGCCAACCCTGGCAATACTTCCATTAAACGCCGCCACCCAGAAACCGGGGGGGAGGGGAGGAGACTACCCCCCTTTCTGCCCACCCAACTAAAACATCATTAGCACCTGCTGATATCACTAATCCCTAAATTTCCCAAAACACTCAATTAGTCCACCCTCGAATGTTCCTGCACGTTAAGACACCTAGATAGAACTTCCCTCACGTCCAACAAATAGAGGTCCATACCCATCTGGGATAAGTGAACTCCATCGCACCTGAAAAATTCCACAGACTCAAACTTAATGTCCCTATGACACACTCTCCCAAAACCTAGGTTCCTGCAAAATCTAGAGATCTCCAGATTGACCTTCTTACGCGCCCTATCAATCGCCCTGGGATTTCGTGCGCCCCTCCAAATTCTACGCGGCACAAGCTCGATCCACAAAACATGGCAACCAGACCCCTTCTCCTTCAAAAGCGCCAAATCCCTTTTCATTGCCCTTAACAAAACAACACCCTTCACCCCACAAAGGTAATTTCCCCCCAAATGGATTAGCAACACATCCGGGCACTTCCCCCAACCAACCACTTGTTTAAAGCCGGAACCAACTCCCTCCATAACATCCCCCCTTTCCATTTCCAAACAATCTTGAACAAACGCTCATTAAAACCCAACATACTCCCGAAATAACAACTGCCAGCTTGGACATAGGCCCATTTTACGGAAGAGAGCCCCGCTATCCAGATTGTCAACTCCGGAGAGCGGTGGCCCGCTACAGAACCTTAAACGAGAAAAAACAACATGAACTTCAAGACACAGAGGTTGACGCAAGCTCTTCTTCTGCATTGCTCCGCACATAGCGTTGAAAACAGTTGGATGACCAGCGCCTGAGTCGCATAATATCCCCCCTTGACCAGCCTTGATTACCAGCTTCTGTTGCCGCCCGATCCTAAAAGACTGTGTCACAAACTGAGCCCCATCCAGGCCTCTCTGTTTCAAAGCTTTACGCAGCACCATGCACAATTTATAATCCGTCACCCTACCCCAGTCAGCATGTCTAAAACCCTCGCACTATCTATCCCGCCCGACAGCGTCTTCCAACGCCTAGCCCAATGTAACATGTCGCCAATGTAGCATGTCGACACTGGGGAAGCTGCTTCCAACAAAACCCCTTTTCCACGATTTCTCTGATCAGTTTTTGTGTCGGCCAGCCAAATATGTACACCCCCGTTCAACGAAGAACACCTCCTGCCAAGAGATACCTACTTTTAACCTGGTCCCTAACAACTCGGAAACCCGAAAGGCTCCAAAAAACATCCAAACCATTAAAGTAGAAAACAAGCATGCTTCAAAACCATCCCTGCAAACGACAGGCAACACTGCTAACAAACGTGCCAAATTCTGCCAAGATAAAGGTCTCCATGCCAAACTTGTACTGCCTGCTCCCTCTCCCAACCTTCCAACATCCTCCTCCGAACCTCCCCCACAGAACGGGGAATAACCCCACAACAGCTTTCCCATAAAGGAAATACCTGCCAATTTTCCTGAGATGGTGACCTTAGAAAGACCTTTTCCAATAAGATCTAACAAAAACGAAATCACATCCTTTGAGCACCTCCATGATTCATCCCTCCGACATGCACCTGATGCTAAGAATTCCCTCCAGGCCAAAGCATAAGCTGTACGAGTAGAAGCAAACCATGAACGTACCACCAGCTGTACAACCCTAGGTTGCCTACATACCACAGATGTCCCGGCATTGGTGCCGGTGTCCTGTCCGCCTCCTTGGCAAGCCCATGGAATCTCTCCCACTGCGAACGAGACAAAGCATCTGCAATGTCATTGTCCACACCCGGGATTTGCAGAGCCCTGAACGCAATGTCATGTCTCAGGCAACCAAGAACAAACAGCCGCAGCAACTTCAGAATCTGCTCATCTCTTGCCGACTGTCTGTTAATGATTTGAACCACTGCCAAGTTATCAATCCTGAACAACACCTTCTTATGTGCCAGTTCGCTGCCCCACAACGTCAATGCCACCAGAACTGAGAAAACCTCCAAAAAGGCAATGCTCCTCCCACCATCTCATATAAATAAACAAAGTGGAATCCACTCGAGTGATAGTGATCCCTAGAGTGATGGGGAACATACAGTGTTGTTTAAATGCCCCTCACACACCAACAGGCCCCTTGGTGTCATGCTTCATCATCGGGGCCTTCGCACCCCTCTACGGGATGCAGCGTGCTACGACTCGCGAGTACGCAGGAGCACTTGAAGTGAACTATGTGTGGGGGTGTGTGTTTAATACAAGGATGTGAGTGAGGTGAGGTGAAAAAGGTGAGTAGTTAAAAAATACCTGGCACGTGGGAAGAAAAAACTTTAATAAATCCCCGGCTGGTATTATTAAAATTTAAAGTGCAAGGCGTGGTTTTTGAAAGATACGTGTTAGGGTATCAAACCACTGTGTAAAAAGTCAACATGTTTCGGAGGTCGAAGCCCCCTTCTTCAGGACAAGGGTGAATGCACTTACCCTCCCCTTACTCACATGTAAATATGTAAAAGTGAAAAATAAAAATTACCACAATGTGTAATGTTCCTCACAATGTTTATATGTATGTGAGTGTAGTTGCGCCCAGTTGGCGTGAGAACCTGTGGAAACAAAATCATAGATAAACATACACATCTACGTATCACAGGCTAAGAGGAGAAGAACAATGCTTCTCTGAAAAAACATCAGGTAGAACCCAGAAAAATAATTGGAACCTGAAACGAAAAAAGAAGAAAAAGGACACTACAAACATACACACATGCACACCAACACAACTCTCTGCTCAGATGGAATGAGAGCAGAACATTAAGGACAAAAGATCTTACTTAAAGTTCCCAAATACAGGACTTCATGAGCCTTTAACGTATATTGGGGAATCCTTCCTTTCTAATCATAAACCTAAGAAATGGACATCAGGGATTTAGTAAATGAACTTAATCAACAGGGTGCCACAGCTACAATGTGAAAACTGCTTCTCTTGGTGGTCTTATAACTCACGGTTACAGCAACAGCTAATCGCCTGCCTTCCCTCAACACGGCTCCGATGAAGTGAGCTGCAAAGGGACTGGGGCCTTTTTATATGCTTGCCTGTGGCTAATTAGTGGAGATTGATTGAATAATGAGAACCGGTATATGCCCAAATACGGAGAGAAATCTCCACATGTCAGGTTATTTTTTGGAGGTGTACATAAAAATGGAGAGCTGCTCTCACGGATGTATTTAACATGCAATGATTTTTAAAGAAAAAATTGTCATTTAGAGAGAGGGCAATTAAGACCAGCTCCCGAAGTGGTACATCGTCCATCAGAAACTGGATGGTACTACGTAGTGCGGATGTATAAAAGTCCAGCAACAAGCATTAATTGTATGTAACCATACGTGTACGTCAACCACAACTTATCATGGCAAGTGGTCAAATCAAATGTTACCTGAGAAGGTTCCATGGAATAGAATCATTCAATCCAGTGGTGTCGGTTCCCAACCGAAACACCCACCGTTGTTCTTTTTCTAGGAGACCTATCTCTGAGGGAAATAACCTGATTGACTACTGCCGTTATGGGTGCTTATTTCATTCTACCATTGCCCCCTTGCCTTATTAGTGTACACTTGGTTTGGCATCAGTGTCCCTGCACATTAGTATCCCGATCGCCATCCATCCACAGGCGTGTCTAATAACCCCGACAGCTTCGTGTTTCTCACGAAGTGTCTCCCTTTGCGCAGACGCATTAGCTGAGTCCGCCGCGCATGCGTCTGTCGGTCACGTTTGTGCGCATGCGCAAGGGATCAGCGTAGGGCGCTAGCGCAACACCGGACATGTGGAGATTTCTCTCCGTATTTGGGCATATACCGGTTCTCATTATTCAATCAATCTCCACTAATTAGCCACAGGCAAGCATATAAAAAGGCCCCAGTCCCTTTGCAGCTCACTTCATCGGAGCCGCGTTGAGGGAAGGCAGGCGATTAGCTGTTGCTGTAACCGTGAGTTATAAGACCACCAAGAGAAGCAGTTTTCACATTGTAGCTGTGGCACCCTGTTGATTAAGTTCATTTACTAAATCCCTGATGTCCATTTCTTAGGTTTCTGATTAGAAAGGAAGGATTCCCCAATATAGGTTAAAGGCTCATGAAGTCCTGTATTTGGGAACTTTAAGTAAGATCTTTTGTCCTTAATGTTCTGCTCTCATTCCATCTGAGCAGAGAGTTGTGTTGGTGTGCATGTGTGTATGTTTGTAGTGTCCTTTTTCTTCTTTTTTCGTTTCAGGTTCCAATTATTTTTCTGGGTTCTACCTGATGTTTTTTCAGAGAAGCATTGTTCTTCTCCTCTTAGCCTGTGATACGTAGATGTGTATGTTTATCTATGATTTTGTTTCCACAGGTTCTCACGCCAACTGGGCGCAACTACACTCACATACATATAAACATTGTGAGGAACATTACACATTGTGGTAATTTTTATTTTTCACTTTTACATATTTACATGTGAGTAAGGGGAGGGTAAGTGCATTCACCCTTGTCCTGAAGAAGGGGGCTTCGACCTCCGAAACATGTTGACTTTTTACACAGTGGTTTGATACCCTAACACGTATCTTTCAAAAACCACGCCTTGCACTTTAAATTTTAATAATACCAGCCGGGGATTTATTAAAGTTTTTTCTTCCCACGTGCCAGGTATTTTTTAACTACTCACCTTTTTCACCTCACCTCACTCACATCCTTGTATTAAACACACACCCCCACACATAGTTCACTTCAAGTGCTCCTGCGTACTCGCGAGTCGTAGCACGCCGCATCCCGTAGAGGGGTGCGAATGCCCCGATGATGAAGCATGACACCAAGGGGCCTGTTGGTGTATGAGGGGCATTTAAACAACACTGTGTGTTCCCCATCACTCTAGGGATCACTATCACTCGAGTGGATTCCACTTTGTTTATTTATATGACTCGGGAGACTGAATCCACTGACTCTCTCTCTCCCCCTTCCTGTTAGAACTTCTTCCTCCCACCATCTCTCCACTGTTCAGGCCATTGCTCCGCATACCACCTGCCCTGCCAGTATAAACCAAAACCATCACTGCCCGCCGCATCTGAAAAGATCTTTAAATCCCACTGGAAATAGTCCTCCCTGGCCAATGGAATACCATTGAAATAATGCAGAAAAGTTCTCCACATACGCAAATCTTCCTTCACTCCTGCCGACAAGCGGAAATGGTGGTGAGGAAGATGGCGTCCTGACAAAGCACGCCCTAGTCTTCTGCAAAAAGTCCTACCCGCCCTGACTACCCTGCAGGAGAAACTGAGATCTCCTAACAAAACCTGTATGTCTTTCACGGTTACTTTGTGTTTTGAGAGCATATCTTCCAGCAACTCCAACATTTTCTCTTTCTTCTAAACTGGCAGTCATGTCTGCATATCAACTGAATCAATTTCGATGCCCAAGAAAGACATGGTCGTACACGGGCCCATCGTTTTTTTAGGTGCCAACGGCACACCCAGCTCCCCATAAGCTCATTGAACCTGTCCAGTGCTACCTGGCACTCCGCGGAGCCTGGAGAACCCAAGAAAAAATAAGTTGTCTAAGGTGTGTTACCAGCCTCCGACCAGTGTGATGTGTGAAATACCACTGTAAAAACGTACTGAGCACAGGACATTGAACAACCCATCGGCAAAACCTTGTCCACGCACCATTGACCTTCAAACTGAATTCCCAAAAGGTTCCAATCATCTGGGTGTACGGGAAGCAAACGAAATGCAGATTTTATGTCGCATTTCGCCATCTCTGCAGTTGGGCCCGCGGTCACCACCAGTGACATAGCAATGTCCACTGAGGAACAGGACACTGAGGCTGCCTCATCATCAATAAAATCGTTGACAGAAAGTCCCTCAGGCCACGATAATTGTTGTATTAGTCTGAACTGTCCAACTTCCTTTTTGGGCACCACCCCGATCGGGGACACAATCAAGTCTTCCAGGGGCCAATCATGAAACGGACCTGCCATCCTCCCTTCCCGCACTTCCTTATCCAATTTGTCTTACACCACTGACTTATGCTCAAAAGCTGACTTCAAGTTTTTCGCCCACCGCCTCTGCCGTGGCCCCTCGTAACCCAACCGAAACCCCTCTTCAAACCCTCCAACAGCACCCGCTTGGCTCCCAAATCTTCATAATCCTGCAGCCCAGCCCTCAATGCTGCCAGTCTTACTGGCGTAGGAGTACTTGGGCCCAGCCCCCTTAGGTCCCTTAGCTCCCCTACCACTTTGGAACTGCTGTGAGGCCCCGCTGTGTTTCCGCCTGTCTGTTGCCACTGCTGATTTCCTTGCGGCTTGACTCCCCAACACCTAACCAAAGGGTGTTTCTTTCCACACTGAGAGCACTTATGCTTGAACCTACAATACTCCCTTGTGCACATGCCCTTATTAAATTCCTATCATGCTTCTGACCCTACTTGAGTGGCTGGTGCAACACCCGCCCCTGCCCGGGTGGGTTTCCCTTGAAAGGGCCGGTACACTAAAGGTAAACCGCTTGCTGTGAATATAGTCTTACCCCCAGCTGACGCCCCCATTGTGTGCTGCATAAATCAGAATCCAATTCTCCCCACTTTGCCTCTGGATCCCACGCCATCCGGGCCGTGAACTCTTCATCATATTGCGCCCATGCATACCCACTCCCCGTAATCTGTGCTTTCCAAATCACATCCATAAATTTGAATATGGCCACACAGCGCTCAGGAAATTTCTCGCAATATACGCTGGTATATATTAAAAACCCTGCCGTCCAATTTTCAATCGTTAACGGCACTTTAGGCCGCTTGGCCAGCTCATACTCCTCCTCTTTAGACCCTTCCTTGAATTGCACTTCCCTGTGTAACAACTTTAAAATTTCCACATATTCCCCCTTCCAAATTCGCTCTTTCATGGCCAGCATCAAATGTGCACCCAGGGGCTTTGTCACACCCATATATGGCAACTTTTTAATCTTTAACTCTTTACAGGGTCTTAACTTGCCACTTCTGGTTCTGTATTCATCCCACTCTCCACTTTAGTACCTGGGGCCACGTTCTCAACAGTCCCCACACCCTGGTCTTAAACATATTTACCCTTATGGAGCTTACCACCCAGCTCCTCCCGTACATCTTCACCCCTTGTCCCCGCCGACACCATCTTTGGTCTGCCCCGTGGGACAACATTCTCACCTGATTCCAACAAGGCTGCCCGGCCAGGTGCTGATCTCCACGCCAACTGCTCAACTGGGTCCACCGTTTGAGGAGCCCTCACAGAGGGGCCGTGCTCTCTCCTGGGTCCCAACGACACTGCCCTCCTGGGCTGCACCACCTGCCTTGTCTGTAAAACACTAGGAGACATATGAGAAGGCACCCCCCTCATTGTCCCTCAACTCCTCTTCCTCGGGGCTGTCATCATCATAATCCATTACCACTGCGCCCTCTACCTGTAGAGGATCAGACACAAAACCAACACTACGTGCCTTACCCGACATTGCTGACACCAGTCCTAGCGGCCCCTGAAAAAACTCCAGGTGGGGGAGCCGACTGTACTCACCGATACTCCCCCCTGCATTGACTGTCTTGAAGGTTCCTATCCAGTTGTCCAGCTGACCAACGTGTCCCGCTGGTTGTTGGGGCCAACGAGGTCGCACTGGACCTTCGTGCGCTGGCCGCGTCGGGTCCCCCGCCGGTACAGAATGTGCCGCGCTAGGCTCCACTCTCCCTTCTCCTCGGCGCAGTTGGGCCGCACCTCGCCCTACCGAGTCTGCCGTCCCGCAACTCTCCTTAACCTGTGAAGAAAAAATTTGGACTGGTGTGCTGGAGCCTCGCCACAAACTAGCTGACCTGCTGTCCTGCCCGCACCACAAGGCGCCCAATCCTGCCTCCGCGCCGCCTTGACCCGCCGTCAGCGACCTAACTTTACTCACCTGGGGACAAACTGGGGGGAGGAGTCCCCCACCAGCTCCCCCTCACTCCATTCCAACACCGTCTTCGCCGATGGCTTAGAAACTGTCGCACCTTAGAAACCCCTCCCCACCCCTCCAACAGACTCCGGAGATTCATACCGAGCCCCGTAAAAACCCTTTACCTTCCCATCACCCTTCAGCGCACTCTTGTCCCGAGAGAAGGCCACTAACTTGCTGCGCCCCCCTTCCCCCAGGCCCCGCACTCCTTCCGCCCAAGATGGGAAAACATCCAGACCCTCCCAAGCTTGACCCCCGCCGCCGGGTCCAAGTCCTCATCTGACAGCTCATACGCCCTAACATCACCTTCACCCACCCCAGAAACCTGGCCTTGGCTCCCCAACCACTCCCCAACCTGTGCCAATTCCCCCTCCCTGGGAGATCTGCCGACCACTGAAAAAACCTTCCCTCTAGCCGGAGATGGTGAAAAAAGAAGAGGACTGACTGAATCCCTCCCCCCTTTCATCCCAACCCAGCCCCACACCTGAACCCCTGTCCTTGTGCACAAGCCCCATACTCCCCACCTCAGGCAAAACCCCTGCCTCTGTAGCCCACTCCCCTCCCCCTCTCCTACCTGTAGCCACCTCTGAAGCTTCTCCCAACACAAGAGGAGGGGGCCCTTGGTCTTGTGGCTCTCCCCCACCGCACTGCTCGTACCCGCGATTGCCTGCAACTGGGTCGGATGCCCCCACTGTTGTTGCTGTTCCCCCTGTTTGGCCAATCATTATGACAGGGGGCACCGCGCGAGACCAAATCCCCCCCCCCTTCCTGCTCCCCCCACCACTGAGGCTGAATCACTGACTGCGGAAAAAGGCATGGGGTGCTTCCTACTGCCTCAGCGACCCCGTTTTGTTCCTCTGGCGGGTACAGAGAGGGCCCGCTGCTCCTTGATCAATGCTTCCGCTGGCTCTAACGCCGACACTCCGGCAGCGTTCCCCCGCCTGCCGCCCGCCCTCCTTCCTGGTCCCCCAGGCTCACCTCCTGCAAGATGCCCGGACCTTCCGGCTGGACCCGCCACACCGGGGCCGACTTCCGCAAACGCGGGCGGCCCCGTTCCACCGTCGACGTTGTCCTGAGCCTTTTCGGCGACGTACAAGCTGCCACTGCTGCAGCAACTCCCGCCGAGGCCTGCCGCGCCGGGCGTGAAGGCCTGGCCACCTCACCTAATACCAAATTTAGACGGCCGGGTTCGCTTAAGAGCCTCAGGGCCTCGAGAACCTGGACATCTTCTACTGCCATTTCCGCAAGATACAAAAACACACTATCCGAAAAATTGCCTTAACAAGCGATAGCAAAACGCCTGACCAAAGCAAAAAGTTTTCTAACTGACACACAAAATCCTAACTAATGCTCCCAGCCACCAGGTCGCCAATGACAAAATGGTGGCTGGGGGAAGCAGCCTAACGCATTTAAACGTTGGGCTGCTTTTGGGCTATCCCGAAAAGAAGCCCAAAAATAAAATGCCTGCTTGCCGTCATAGCCCCCTCCCCCCCGCCCCTCCCAAACAGCCCGGGGGGGGGGGGGGGGGGGGGCTCCCGATGGTCGGCCGCCCCCCCCGCCCCCCCAAGTTCCACTTCCCCCACCACTTGCTCTTTTCCTGTTTCATACGTTTTTCCAATGTTCTAATTCTGTCTTTTAGGCTGGTGTTACTGTTTCCCTGTGTTGTCGTGTGCGAAACTGCCAACATACTGGATGGTAGGGCGTCATCAAACATTTCAGGTGCCACCGCTTCCTGGTCTTTAAGCGCGTCTGCTGACATGCTGCTAACTTTCTGAAAACAGTTTTCTTAAAAATTGCAGTTCGTACAAACCGGGGTGGATCTTGTTCAATACCACCACCATGAGATCGACCGATGCAGACCCCTCAACCCCGACTGGGAGCACCGTCCTCCCTTATGGTTTTCATCGGCATTACTCGCGTCCTCCGGCACGGGAGCATCAGCTCCAATCCTGCACAGGTACTCCTCATGTTCTCCACTGCGGGCGGGCTCTTTCGCGGCAATTCTTCCCGGATAGTTTTTTGCGTCTGCTCTCAGACTGTGGTTCCTCTTTTCTACGTTTTTTTCTTTTTTGTCTTAAACTGACATGTGCAATATCTTATCAGTCAACAGTCATGTAAAACAGACTGGTTGTTCTCACATTCCTTATTCGATATTCTGTTTGATACTTTTTAAATATTGTTATTATATTTAAAAACACTATATATTTAGCAACGTGCATCATACAGAGAGAGAGTGAGGTGTCCCTTCCTGCACATAAACAATCAGTAATGGCGTTTTGTAACTTATATGTGTGCTGCAGAATGCAGCACACATAAAAGTTACAATTTGTCATTTCTTTTTAAATGATTGTTTATGTGCAGGTAGGAACATCTTCCTGTAGATAAACAATCAATGGCGTCTTGCTGTTTCTTTGTGATCTGCACAACGTAGAACAGGTAGAAACAGCAAAAACAAGGAGAAATAAAGCATTTCTCCTCATTTCAACAGAGTACGACCAGGTTTTCCCTGGTCTTAATTTTGGCTCTGTCCCATATTTACCCCACCCTTGTAAATAAGGGGCAGGGTCAAAATCAATGGGTGTTTTGGCGTAACGCCCACCGCAACACCCATTACCCATCCCTTTCACACTAACTATAGCATGAAAGATGGCCTTTTTTACAAGGCACCGTTAAGCCACATTAAGTGGCTTAATGCTGCCTTGTAAAAATGGCAAAGCCTGTATCGGCACCACGTCAAAAAAGTGATGTTATATTGGTGATAGGGGCTTGTAAATATGCCCCTGAGTTTGCTAACTTCGGGTCCTTCATGGAAAGTATTGTTCCGATCCGTCAAGCAGGGGACAAGAGAAAAGGGTGTCCCAATACATCGATTTTCCATTTTATATGTCATAGTAAACTTTGTCCTCCAAGCAGAAAAGATGTCTGAACGAAATTACACCAAATTTAGCAGAAAGTTTGAACTTTACAAAGAAAGTATGTGTTTCACTATTTTTTGCAAATACTGTCAGGTGGTCATGAAGGGGTTAATCTCCAGGAAAACCATGTGACACCTGGAACAATTTTTACCTTGTACAAAAAATGTAAACCATAACCCCATTGGAAAGGAAGACTTTCAATTCGCAACATGTCGAGAAAATATTCCAGTGGCTATTACAGGAATCGGGGACTTTGTCCCCATTCCCTGAAAATTTAACAAAAAAGGCACATAAGACAGTAAGTGGAGCACAACCTGCCATCCAGCCCATGTGGTGGGGAGCGCTAAAGGAACTCCACTTCTAATCGCATTTTTAATACAAAAAAGTATGTTTAAGCAAGATTTGTGGATCCACCATGACTCCCAAAGATCAACGACCATGGATGGGGAGTTAGAGCTGCTGTTCTATCAAGCTTTTCCCACCTTCTAGACCAACTGCAGGGCGAGTTTCACCCCTGAAGGGCAATGCCATGAAGCTAGAACCATCCAATGGACCAAAACTTTGCAGGCTTCACAGACCGAAGCATCTCACTCTGTATGTCCAAAGGGGGTGCAGTGAATCTTCCCCCACCCGTTGAACGCAGCAGCAGGGCAAGCTTCAAGAACAGAAAGGCCGGGTGTTGCATAGCCAGAGGCAGTGTTGTGAAGGTAGACTAACATAAGAGCAAACTTCAAGGACCAAAGGGCCTCGATGCACCTGGCCAAAGGCAGCACCATCAACCTTGCCCACTTGGTTGACCAATAGCAGGGTAAGCTTCACGGAATGAAGAGCATCATTGTGCATGGCCGAAGCATCCCCAACCCTGAAGACCAACAGGAGGGCAAGCTTCACAGACCTGCAGGGCCCGCTGTGCATGGGCTTCGACAGAATGATCAAGCTTTGCTAATTTGAAAGACGGACATGAGAACATTAAAACTCAAACACGAGAAAAAGGCTGCTCATAGTGGGTTATTGCAAAAATAACAAAGTGATGGAAGGAATGCTTGTTTTAATCTCAGCTAACTGCGATCTCTTTGTGCCACATTCCAAATAATCATTATTTGTCCATTGTGACATTCGAAGCCAGGCCAGATCCTCTCCAGATGAGAAGACAAGCAAACTCAGTGAGGTATAGCATGAGTCCTATAGCACAGTGAGAAAGGGACCCACATCTGGGCATATGTGTCCCACTTAGGACGTCTACTACAAAAAACAACATGGTGGTGGAGGAATAATTTAATTAATGTCAGCCACTCGCGATTGCCTTCGGCTGTAATTCCAGATCATCTTTTGTTTGCCCTCTGTGCCATTCTAGACAAAGGTCAGAGCAGTCTTGGCCCTTCTCCAATAATAACAGTCCAGCCCACAATGCCAGGCCGTGTCCCCTACAGATGGCAACAGAACCAACCCAAGACCAGTATCAACCTACTCAGGTCACATCATTGAAGAATAGCTTGAGTCCTATAGCAGAGTGAGCATTGGACCCACATCTGGGCATACCTCTCCCATATTACAAATGGAACACAGTCAAGACTGATGTGCATATTGCTGGGCCAATATTGAGGTGGAACAGTGGGCAAGGGAACAATGGGAATGCTGCCCTAGGGATTTGCAATGGTTAGACTTACTGCAAGCATCACATTTTGTGTGTTTGACGCAGGTTCAGACCAGTTTCAGCCTTTTTAGGCCCTATTCGTGAGGTATAGCTTTGATACTGTGGCACAGCCAGCAAAGCATCCATGTCTGGGCATAACCGTGGCAATTTAGGGGATTACATAAAACGCACAAAAGGTGATGAGAGGAATTCTTGCAAATACTCCAAACCATTGCCAGTTACTCTGGATAGCATGTTTGATGTAACTTCTTAAGTGGACTACATTCACATCCATTCGCTCCCACCACGAGCCAGCGAATCATTAGATACTTTCCCTGTCTCCTTTTGGCACCTCCCAATTTTTCTTGAAGAAAATAGGGGCCAAGCCCTGTCTTTTCAATGATGATTGCAACAGACTAGTTTCTTTTGCAGCAAGCCAATCAGAACCTTCGGGTCCATGGACCCCAGTTTAGGACTGGAGACATGAAGTGGACAATAGGAGCAAAAAGCTCCCTTGCCTAATAGCAGGCTTTTATGTTTCTTTTAAATTTAGGTCTGAAGATAGTCTACAAATTAAAGGTTTTTGCCCTCCTTTAACGTTGTTACCTCTTGACGGATCTGCATGAATCTTGTCATACCCCCTAAAGTCAAACATGACAAATTTGATGTGGATTTGGCAAATTTGACCACAGTTGTTAGCAAATGCACACTATTTTTGGCCCCTTGTTTCAAGGAGTCTCCCCCTTGATGAATCTAGACAGACTCAAAAACACCAAGATTAAAGTAAACATACAAAGCACCTGTGAAAGTTCGTGCAAATTTGTCAGACATCATTAAAGGTGTAGGCAAATAAAACAATCAACTGCCAAGATTGGTCTAATGTTTCAACACATGTTTGCAACAGTATTTCCCGAAAACTACTAAAGGGATTTGCCCCTTAAGAAACAAAGGCACTTCCGTGAATAACTTTCTAGTAGTTTTGTGCCAGGTCTGGTGTTTTGGAAAAGCATCTTTTTTTTTTACCTCCACCCGCTTTGTGTTTAATATTTGACCCGTCTGCATGCAACGTAGCATGCTGATCCCAAACCAGATAAACGTATCTTTTTGGAAAGTTCCATGCAGATTTGTCGAGTAATACCTAATAATAACTGTACATTGGCTTCATGGCCAGAGAAAGAGTATGGTACTCTGGTGTTAATGTTGATGTGGACTATTTCCATCAAAGGATATTGGGAGAGGTGCTAAAACAGCTAGGAAATGATGTCTTTGCCACAGAACGCAGCTCTATGGACAGGTAGAACCCCAGGTTCCATACTGGGGTGCAGGAGTGATAATGATGTGAAGGTCACAGACCTCATTACTCAAGACAACATTAAGGCATTCAGCTGATATTGCCTCTTTGGGGCATATGTACAAGCCCCTAGCACCACTGGAGCATCCCTTTTTTGACACTCCAGTGGCGGTATGCCCGGCACCATATTCATAAGGTGGCATTAAGCCACATGTGTCTTAACGCTGCTTTGTAAATATGCTACCCTTTCGCGCAGGTCTCTGCGTGAAAGAGGCATGCAATGGGTGTTGCGGTGGAACGCCCATAGCTTTTTGACGATGCCCCAGGCTTACAAGGAGGTGTAAATCTGTGGCATTGCTAAAATCTAACCCCATGCCAGAGCAGGCGTTAGAAGGGAGCATGAGGAGAATTGCTTTTATTTCTGCTCGTCTTTGGTTTTTCTCCTTGTGCTTTATTCTGCAGCACACATAGAAAAAGCAAAACACCATTAATGATTGTTTATATGCTGAAAGGATGATGATTTTCTAATTCTATGTATCCTGCAGAATGCAGCACACATAGAAGTATCAAATAGCCATTAGGGATTGTTAATGTACAGGAAGGGACACCTTACTGCACATAAACAACCATTCCCTTCAACACAAGCAACCTTGCCCTATGGTGGATACTTGCCTGCATTGGTGCTAGGCAGCTACTTATAGCGCAAGCATTATGAAAAACACAGGGGTGCACCGTATTGTAGTAAATACAGGGCATCGTTACATTATGCAAATGTCGGAGCACGGCGCTGCCAAACTTGTTGTAGCTCTGCGCAACTACATTTTGTTGTACATAGACCCCTTTGTTGTACATAAGCCCCATTGCATCAATAAAGGCCTTGCCGTGCCACTGCAAAGATTTTTTTGCCCAACACAAAGTGACATTTTACCAGTACAATCCCTGCTTCACCACCACCCAAGTATGAATGCACCCTTTGCTGCTTTGATGGGCAATCTACCTCCCCCCAAAGGTAGCGCTGTAGGGTTTTGTATAGTAAACCTTTGATCTAGAACACAACTCTGCTCTAGAACACCACCTTGGATATTATTCTTGTAAGAATTTCTGCATAGTTACTTTTTCCATTGCTAAATACTCTGTTTTTGGGGCTATATAAATATTCTAATACAATACATGTATAAATTGGCCTCCTATCCCCCAAATGTTAAGACAATTTCTTTACCACTCTATCTAAGTACGTCTACAACAAGACACCGTGTCTTTACTCCCATATACTGCTCCAATGAAAAAGGCAATTATTTGTTATTCTGACAGACTCTCAAATAAATGCATACCTCTATGCATTGTGTATTTATACATACTACCTGCATAGATAAACACATTTATTTGTGATTTATAAAATCTGAATCATCAGTACGTTTGCAATTTTATGAAAATTGTATACACTCAGGGGCATGTTACCCACAACTAGCGATAATTATCGCTATGTTGGCTTAGCGGCAATATTTTTATCGCCGAGCTGCGGCGATTTTTATCGCTTAGGAACCTTGCTATTATCAAGGTTTATCTTCTAAGCGATAAAAATCGGCCGAAATGCATGAATATCGCTGAAAAGTCAGCGATATTCATGCATTACCGAGCTAATGCTCTTAGCCATGTTATCCACCTCCCATTGGATAACATGGCTAAGAACTGCTCAGGGGCAGGTGTTAGCTTTTTGGAGATATTCGCGCTTAGCGCGAATATCTCCAAAAGTTGGTAATAGGAGATAGCGATGTTAGCGACTGTTTCCAGTCTCTAACATCTTGGCACGCCCACTTTGCATGTCATTAGTGATAAATATCACTGACATGCAAAGCGGGGCCCAAGATGGTCGCTATCTCCTACTAGCTGTCGCTGAATTGTATTAGCGACAGCTAGGTAATAGGGAGATAATGTTATCTCTGCTTTCTTGGCTTTTAAAGCCAAAAAAGCGGAGATAAACCCCCTTGATAATATGCCCCTCAGTTCATCCAATAGGAATGTTTTGGGTACTATCCCCCACTCTAATTTCACACTTACACCAACAGTATTTACAAGTGCATTGCGCTGCTCAGTTCAAGTGAGCAACCCATTGTAAATGTTATTGAACATCTGGAAGATTTGACTTTGTCAACTTTCCTAACTTTGTCAAAGGCTTCCCACTTTGCAGTCCTGGGAACCCTCATGTTTTTGCACAAGTATCTACAATTATTACTGAAGCAAATTCAGCCTCGACTGGAGTTCACGCATTTGAAAGTACCTTTTGATCCCATAAATGTCTTCAGATCCTAATTATGTAGTTGTCTGTCTTTTACCCATGCTGATGGCATTGTTTATGCCTGTATGTTTCCCTTTGGTGCGATTTAAAAAAAAATCAATGAATCAGGTCTATAGTTATTTTTAAATGCGAGTTATGGTCTCATCATTGACTCAATGTCCTTTACTTGATTTCTATAAAACAGACTGTAAGGTGATCCGAAATCGTATTAGGAGCATGCTGATGCAATTCTGCACATGCCTAATGACATTTGAGACTACCGATCTGTAGGTGGGATGATGGATTCATCTTTTTTCTCATCCCTGATTTTAATAGCCACAGACAGGAAGCTACTTGAATTTTCTTTTTTTCGCATCAGCTACATCTTTAACACATTATCACGCTGTGAATCTTGAAGTGTACCGGCGGAGACACTGTCTGAAGCAAGGCAGCGCTCTCATGCCCTCCAGCACCACAGTGCGTTTGCATATCTCATTATCTCACGGTGAGCAGGGGTACCACTCCGCCTGCACAAGATGAAACCCTCCAGCCAAGCTTTTTAAGGCAGAACTGCCCTCGAAGACCAAGTCAATTGGAATCGCTTGCATCCTGATTTATTTCCATCTTAGAAGGACTCTCTCAAGTGGCCAGCATTCATTATGGATGGACTTCAATTTATCATCTTGCCAATCCAACCTTTTTCATAAATATAAAATGGCTTTTCAAGATTCCACATGTAGGTGCAGGTCAGGCCTGATATTAGACTATACGCACTGTGCCTGAAAGTACAAAGCGCTATTTCGGGCATATATGAATGTATATTTGATTGAAGGGTGGTTACCAATTCAGCCCTGTGTTTTGATAGATAGTCTAGGGGTCAGGACCATTAACCCCTTCCCTGCGGCACGAATTCTGCAGCGGTGCGGGATTTAATTAGGGGGCGTAAACCCTTGCGTGCTCAGGACGTCCCCCGGCCGTCCTACTTCACGCTGGGTGTATGCTCAGGACGGCTGAGGGCTGTCCGAACTCCGCCCACTAATTAATTCTTCCGCACTGGCGGGGAATTTGCGCCGCGCTGCGGAATCGGTGGCTTTCGGGCGCCCGGGGGCCGTCCTGAGCATACGCCCAGCGTGACGTAGGATGGCCGGTTGCTGTCCTGAGCACACAAGTGCTTAAAACCCTCAATCCAAATCATCACTGATGCAAGAACAGCATAATTTTGAATTCTCACAATTTGATTCGGATTTTTTAATGGGTGAACAGATGCATGTTGCCAATCAATTTGATTGTGTTAACTGCTCATATTAATCTGAGTGATTTCCATAGAACGTGTTGCCTGTTTGTTTTTTACATTATTTTTCTTAGGGGCCGATTACGATGTCAATAAACTGGAGGTCAGTTTGCGGTCCGACTGCCCGAATCTGATGTCAGCGGTCGGAACGTAAACCGGCCGGTCATTCTAACTAGGTTCCGACCGGCTCGCGGAGTATTACTGTCAGTCTGAACCGCACTGTAAACCCTATGGACGGCGTTTCTGCTTTCAAGATTACAATGTCGGTTTCCGACAACCTTTCCGTACTGGCCTTTCAGACATGGAAAGGATTTTGTTAATCGACTTTGGGGCCCCTAGCAGTGTCCCCTTGCCTCTCCGGACTAAGGTTGGTGGTCGAAGGGGTACCTAGCGTACTCCCTGTAAAACCCTGCACTGTGTGTCAGGAACCATAGGGTGCCTGACACAGGGTGCAGGGTTTAACGCACACACCCATTTCCCCGTAGGAGCCTGTATTACGGCTGTTTTACGGCCATAACACAAGCTCCCATAGGGAACAGTGGGAATGCAACTGAACAGTGTCGGTCACATCATAATCAGGCGGTCGGAAACACCGACCTAAGGTAGGTCGGCCGGTCCCGACTCCGAGACGATGTCGGTCGCAGGCAACTCCAACTGACATCGTAAAAAGCCCCTTAAATATTAGATTTACACATTTGTTTAGAATGCTTATTCACCCCTGGGGCCACTTTTATTGCTTAGATCATTGGCTCTTAACCTTTTGACTGGAAACTGGGAAAACCACTGAAATGTAATGATTTCCCTTCTGGACTCAGTTTGGTTCTCCCTTAGTTTGTTGTCTTAGATGTTGTAGGGTGCCTCTGCTCGCTCTGCATAACCACATATATATTTTTTCTATTTTTTAAACTCTTTATTAAACATGCTCAGTATTCAACATTGCATTCACATTGTATATTCAGATTTACAGACTTTATGTTCCAGCATACACTATATTGTTCAGCAGACTACAATAAGTGTTATTCAGTAGCCCCACCCTCTGCCTTTTTTCTACGCTCTAAGTGCCTCTATAAGCTTTCCAGTTTGTACAGACTTTCTCCCATTTCGTCAGGCAACCTCTACTCAAATAAATTGTATGTTCTGCCTGTTGGCAACAGTCCCGGTCGGTGGCCCAATCTGCTTCCCCCCGAGGGGCGGCTTTTCCCAGTCTTTGGCGATGTTGTGTTTAGCAACCACTGCTGCTACTTTGAGCCATTGTTTTGTGTGCTTAGGCCAGGACTGATCTTCCGCGATCAGCAGAATCACTGACAAAATATCGACCTAGAAAATATCGACCTACAGGAATATCGATGCAGAAATATCGAAGGCAGGAATATCGACATCCTATCTAACATGGTAAGTACGTTAAAAATATCGATGTTAAAAATATCTTTTTTCTGTAACAATATAAATGTAAAATAAAGTAAATAACACTAATAAATAAAATAAACATAATTGAAAATATCTAATAATGTTGAAAATTAATACACAATAAATATATAATAATAATACATTAATTAAACATATACAGAAATATATAATATATACATACTTAACAATAAGTTGTGATATTTATTTTAATAATTTATAAATTAATAAAAAATATTATAACTTACAAATACATTTACAAACATAAAACAAAAACATAAATACAAAGTAAAGAATTATGTTTAATAAATTAAAAAAATTAAGTATACCTTTAATATTTTTTAATTAATTTTATACTACATCTAAATTTGTACAAAAAAAATTAAATAGCTAAATAAATAAAAAATACTATTCAAAATCCATAAGTAAAAAAATAATACAGTAATAAAAATGTTGGATAACATAGAACTTAAAACTACCATTCCCACTCCAGAGAGCGCAACAGTAGAGAAACCGTTGTATAGCGTAGAGGTATAAATTACTATTCCAACTCCAGAGAGTGCAACAGTAAGGAAAACATTGGATAGCGTAGGGGTAAAAATTACTATTCCAACTCCAAAAAGTGCAACAGTAGGGATAGCGTAGGGGTAAAAATTACTATTCCAACTCCAAAAAGTGCAACAGTAGGGAAAGCGTTGCATAGCGTAGGGGTAAAAATTACTATTCGAACTCCAGAGAGGGAAAGCGTTGGATAGCGTAGGAGTTAAAATTACTATTCCAACTCCAGAGAGTGCAACAGTAGGGAAAACATTGGATTGCGTAGGGGTAAAAATTACTATTCCAACTCCAGAGAGTGCAACAGTAGGGAAAGTGTTGGATAGCGTAGGGGTAAAAATTACTATTCCAACTCCAGATAGTGCAACAGTAGGGAAAGCGTTGGATAGCGTAGGGGTAAGAATTACTATTCCAACTCCAGAGAGTGCGACAGTAGGAAAAACATTGGATAGCGTAGGGGTAAAAATTACTATTCCAACTCCAGAGAGTGCCACGGTGGGAAAAGTGTTGGATAGAGTAGGGGTTAAAATAACTATTCCCACTCCAGAGAGTGCAACTGTAGGGAAAACATTGGATAACATAGGGGTAAAAATTACTATTCCAACTCCAAAAAGTGCAACAGTGGTCAAAGCGTTGGATAGCGTAGGGGTTAAAATTACTATTCCAACTCCAAAAAGTGCAACAGTAGGGAAAGCGTTGGATAGCGTAGGGGTAAAAATTACTATTCCAACTCCAGATAGTGAAACAGTAGAGAAAACGTTGGATAGCGTAGTGGTAAAAAGAACTATTCCAACTCCAAAAAGTGCAACAGTAGGGAAAGTGTTGCATAGCATAGGAGTAACAATTACTATTCCAACTCCAAAAAGTGGAACAGAAGGGAAAGCATTGGATAGCGTAGGGGTAGAAATTACTATTCCAACTCCAGAGAGTGCAACAGTAGGGAAAGCGTGGATAGCGTTGGGGTAAAAAGTACTATTCCAACTCCAGAGAGTGCAACAGTAGGGAAAGCGTTGGATAGCGTAGGGGTAAAAATTACTATTCCCACTCCACAGAGTGCAACAGTAGGGAAAGCGTTGGATAGCGTAGGGGTAAAAATTACTATTCCAACTCCAAAAAGTGCAACAGTGGTGAAAGCGGTGGATAGCGTAGGGGTTAAAATTACTATTCCAACTCCAAAAAGTGCAACAGTAGGGAAAGCGTTGGATAGCGTAGGGGTAAAAATTACTATTCCAACTCCAGACAGTGACACAGTAGGGAAAACGTTGGATAGCGTAGTGGTAAAAATCACTATTCCAACTCCAAAAAGTGCAACAGTAGGCAAAGCGTTGCATAGCGTAGGAGTAAAAATTACTATTCCAAATCTAAAAGGAGCAACAGTAGGGAAAGCATTGGATAGCGTAGGGGTAGAAATTACTATTCCAACTCCAGAGAGTGCAACAGTAGGAAAAGTGTGGATAGCGTTGGGGTAAAAATTACTATTCCAACTCCAGAGAGTGCAACAGTAGGGAAAACATTGGATAGCGTAGGGGTAAAAATGTTTATTCCAACTCCAGAAAGTGCAACAGTAGGGAAAGTGTTGGATAGCGTAGGGGTAAAAATTACTATCCCAACTCCAGAGAGTGCAACAGTAGGGAAAGCATTGGATAGCGTAGGGGTAAAAATTACTATTCCCACTCCAGATAGTGCAACAGTAGGGAAAGTGTTGGATAGCGTAGGGGTAAAAATTACTATTCCAACTCCAGAGAGTGAAGCAGTAGGGAAAATGTTGGATAGTGTAAAAGTTAAATATAACATACTTATAAATAATTGTTGTAAATAAAATAATAAAAAATTTAATTTTTAAATAACTCTACATTATTTGCAAATACCCATTAATAATTACTAAAAACATAATTGAAATTGAATTAATTAACAATACATTAACAATAAATACCAATAAATATGAATTAATAAATATAAATGACCAAATAATAAATATTGAATACTAAAATATTTTTCAAATCAGAAAACATATTGATAATTAAAAATTGATTAACAATTACAAAAAGGTAAAGAATAAATGTATTTTTAAATAAACTTTTTTTATGAAAAATGAATTACCAATTAATAAAATAAATTTCCAATCATTAAAAAGTATTTAACAATTAAAAATATCAATTACCAATTGTAAAAAATTAATTACCAATCAAAAAAATTAATTGCCAATTACAAACCTTAAAAAGAAATTAAAAAAATTAATTAGCAATTAAAATACCTAATTACCAACTAATAATTAATTAGAAATAAAAAATTTATCCATACCAATAAAAAATAAATAATCACTTAATTACAATTAAATTACTTCCCACCCAATTACCCTATAAACCTACAACCCGCTACAGAACATAAACGCAAAAATTAATTAAAATTAAATTACAATTACTAAAAATTAATAATTAATTTACTATAATTAAATTACTTCCCACCCAATTCCCCTATAAACTCACAACCCGCTCCAGTACTAAAACCTAAAATTAAATTAAAAATAAAAATTTTAATATACAAAAAATAGTACACATATAATTTAAAACAAATAAAATATTTTAAAAAAACATATAACACATACATATAAAATACATAATAAAATACATAACAACAAACAAATATCGATATTACTAACTTCGATATTACTTACATCGATATAAAAAAAATCGATATTACTTACCTTAGGGTGGATATTCTGTCCAACGATATTCTTGACCTCGATATTCTTCACGTTCGATATTTTAAACTCGATATTAATGTAGGTCGATAATTAGGAATCAATATTTTGACTGCACTGATCAGCCAAAGAAACCACTTTGGATCAATTAGGACCTCCATCCCCACTACCTCTGCCATTCTGAATGGTGAAGCAATAAAACTGTATCTTTGGGCATTCTCATGCTGCAAGCGTGTCTGCATTGTTGGCAGGATTGTTTGTGCAAGAAGAGAGACCTTCCTGCACTAAACAATCCATGGAGGCGTTTCCCCCGTTCAGAATGCAGCACACATGGAAAGAGGAAAAAACAAGGAGAAATTTAAATATTTCTTCTTGTTAGGCCTGCTCTGGGGAGGTGTAAGGTTTTGGCGCTCCCTAGGTTTACATGATTTTGTAAATCTAGGGCAGTTTCAAAATCCATGGGTGTTAAGTGGGAACACCTACAGCAACATGCATGAAACGCCTCCCTGGCACAGAATAAGGCATTGCAGCACTTTGCACTGCCTTGCCTTACTTCACATCCAGGAGGCCATGCAATGCCTTATAGATATGACTGAGAGGTCTGCGCCACGCTAGCGTCAAAAAAAGTGACACTCTGGCTGCTCAGGCCTCTTGTAAATAAGCCCCTTAGAGATTGAGAACCAATTTGTCGGGGCAGAAAGCACAATACAATCCTTTCCGCTTGAGCATTTCCCATGTAAAGCAGGGTAATTTCATGGCCTTTTTCTACTACTTTGCTGCGAGCACTAGGTGGCACTCTAGGCTTCCCGACCTACCTCACAGCAAGGAAGTGGTGGCCCGGCCCTGGTGAGCTCTATGTAAGGATTAGTTTAAGTTATTTCAGGTTATTACAGGCACAACGCTTTGACATAGAAATGTGGTGACTGAGACAGCCTAATCAGCTTCTAGTGATAGATGTCAATGGCTTCATAGGGGATTCTTCTGCGACCACAGCCACACAAATAAAGAAACTCTTCTGGCTGACAGATTCCCTTTCTCCAAAAGAAAGACAAGCATCAATCAATCGATCACTGAGCCAAGACATCCACTGTACAGAACACACACACAGATCCAAATAGGTTCACACTAGTTTTACTTTGTGTGGTTAATTTTTTGGCTTTCCACATGTTAGTTTAAAATAAATGCACAGTGTATAATTACTACATTATTAGTAATCAAAATCGCGACCTAAGTTTTATTTATGCGTTTAAAAAGGGCTCAGACTAGTCTGATTCATACCCTGAAGAAAGAATATCCATAACATATTGCAAAAGACATTGAGCCTTGCAACAGCTCGATTCGCAATATGTGGCAAAGAATTTAGCTGTGTTTTTGAAAACTTGTATAGCCATTCGTAATACTCTGGAAATGAACTTTGCTTGATTATTAGTATTAGTGCTGTAAATGAACAAAAACTGTATTCCTAAAATGTATCAATAACAATTGTGATTTTATGATGTATTGTTTAACTATGATGTACTTTTTATGATTGACAAAACGGTTAATCGAATAAAAGATTTGAACATTGACATTTTTAAACTTAGATTGTAAAAGGCAAGGTTTAGATGTGTTTTATTTATAGGAGCAATGCAAACATAATTTACTCTTAACTCGTGACTGACGAAAGTCTGCATATAGAAATGACTGAGGATAGTCAATTAGAGCAATTGTGAATGGAGTTGCTTTTCCAAATAGAAATAAAATGTGTATCTCGTTGTTAATTTTTAATTAGCTTTCTATTGTTGAAAACAGAATCTGAATTTGCTTCTGTTTTGTAACATATCTACGAATCTTTAGCCAGTGTACTCTATTGTGACGGGTACAAAGTGCATAATGCTTATTCTAATTTGTGTACAATAGTATAGTTACAGCTCAAAAACCTGCCTCTTATTTTTTATTTTTAGTTTAGTTCGAACCAGGACCAGTGTCATCAGGGCACTCTGCAGCAAAAAGAAACAATAAGCATTTGCAAAGCAATCAGTCCTGCCTTCGGGACCTTATATGTATTTAGCTAAACCGCACATTAGCATTGGTGCTGAAACATCTACTGTTCTTTAACATGGAGAGAAAGTAAGCACCAAACTGCGTGACACCCCAGGTATGGGAACACA
This sequence comes from Lissotriton vulgaris, assembly GCF_964263255.1. Lineage (NCBI taxonomy): Eukaryota > Metazoa > Chordata > Amphibia > Caudata > Salamandridae > Lissotriton > Lissotriton vulgaris. The sequence continues at coordinate 1,134,141,246 of NC_141697.1, forward strand.
TGGAGAGGAATATTGGCTTTCAGTGGAAAATGGTATAGTCCAAAGCTCTGTTTTTTTTGTTTTTTTTTTTTCTTTTTTTTTTCCAAAACCTTTATTGCTCCTTGTAGTCGTACACAGCATCTGGCCTACAACCCAACGGGCCGGCCGCTACACCATTACTGAAATAGCCTCATTAATGGAAAAGTCTGTATACTGGTTGCTGATTCCGTGTTTCAGTTATTTCGCACTTTAGTGAAGGCGCATTGTTCATAAGTAATGTTCTAATTTGAACAGGTTTGGCTTTTGTTTTTTCAACAATAAACAACGTAAAAAATCAACAAAGAAATCACAGGAAGGTCGTCACGTGCTGAAGTGAATCCGCATACATTGTGCCGTGCAAAGTTTCCTATAAAGTACTCCGCATTTAGGTCTGCAAGGTCCCACATACTAGTTAGTATTAACGATAGGTGTATATGGAAATTCCTACAGGGTACTGGCCTTGTCTGCCCCTCCGCTTCATCCCTCCCGACTCCCACGGTCTCCCACCGTCCTTACCCCTGCCCCCACTCAACCTCTCCTTGGGAACGCTAATCATCCCCCCCTTCCTCATCAGATGAAATTGGTTCGTCCTCTGGTAAGGGTTCGCAAATGTCACCCCGGTATGTGTTCCACGGTGTCCATATCTTATTCCATTTTCTCGGGCAGGCCCTGCTAGCATACACCTCTCTTTCCGTGACCATGACCCTGTCCATATTCTCACACCATTGTGTTCTCGTCGGCACCTCTATCGCCCCCCACTTCTGTGCTATGTCCCTTTTAGCTACGACCATGCCCAAGGTGACCCATTGTAGACCATGTCTGGACAAATCATTGGGCTCCCACACATTAAGTAAGCATTTACGAGGTTCAGGGATCAGGGAGGTCCCCACAGTCTGTGATATCATGCGTAATATACGTCTCCAGTATTCTTGAATGCGTGGGCAGTCCCATAATGTGTGGAAGAAAGTCCCTTCCTCCCCACACCCTCGGAGACAAAATGGGTGTTGCGCGCGGTGTATGAGGTGTAGTGTCGTTCTAGTATAGTATACTCTATGCAGGATTTTGAGCTGTATGAGCCGGAATTTAGCTGAGATACCTACTTCTTTGGGTGAAGCCACTGCTTCATTCCACTCGGTTTCGTCCATAGCTGCCACTTCCCCCTCCCACTTTTCCTTAAGTTTGATCATGGGATCCGGCAAATTGTTGCTTAACTTACGGTATGTGAGCGAGGTTGCTCGCTCTGGCATATAGTCCGTAAGGAGGCGATCTTCAAGCGGTGAGGCCTCAGGCACCTCCGTCTCCGGGGGGATGGCTGTAAGCAGCGCGTGCCGAATCTGAGCATAACGGAATTCTTCTCGTGGCCCTAGCTCATATTGTTCCCTCAGTCGTGCAAATGGAAGCACCGTGCCCTGTTCCCACAAGTCTCCCACCGTGGACAGGCCTATCGCATCCCAATGGGAGAAGCCCTTGCTATTTCGTAAGTTCCCGAGCACCCGGGAGTCCCACAGGGAAGTAAGTTTAGTTATTCTCCCTTTCCATCCCAGTGCCGTCAACGCCCTGTGCCATATCGCCGCTGTTAGTCTTGTGGGTCCCTTCAGTGTGCGTACCACCCGTTGGTCGTACAAGGGGGCCAGTAGGGTACTGGCTCCTAACTGTGTCCTGTCTGCTCTGAATGCTGGGTCATCTTGGGGGGCGTGGATCCATTGATTTATGATTTTCAGCTGCGCTGCCCAGTAATACACTTTCAGGTCTGGCAGTGCAATCCCTCCGTCATACCATCCTTTGTGCAGTTTGGCCTGCGCAATGCGGGCCGGGCGGTTACTCCACAGGAGACTCGCGACCAACGCAGACACTTTCCTAAAGTAACCTGGTTCCACCGGGTACGGCGTATTCTCCAGGACGTATAAGAAACGGGGCAGTGACATCATTTTGTACAATGCTGCCTTACCCAGCATCGTGAGGGGCAGTCCGGCCCAGAACCCAACGTCCTGTTTAAGCCGTTCTATAGGTGGCTTCAGGTTTTTTTGCGCAAATTCTACCGGGTCCTTGGTGACATGTATGCCCAGGTATTTAAAGGATGAACCGGCTTCGGTCAAGGGGCAATGAGCACTCAGTGTCGGGCTCGGTCCCTTCAGAACGTATAGTTCCGACTTATTCCAGTTCAGTGTATATCCCGAGACTTTTCCGTGGTCATCACACAGAGTCAGAAGCGCTGGAATGCTATGTTCCGGGTCGGTGAGGTAAACTAGCATGTCGTCTGCGTATAGGGAGACGCGGTCCTCCCCTTCCCCAGCCCAGGAAATCCCTCTAATCAGTGGGGTGGATCGTATCAGGTGTGCTAATGGTTCTAGGGCGATCGCGAAAAGCAGTGGCGACAGGGGGCAACCCTGTCGAGTACCTCTTCCCAAGGGAAACGTGTGCGAGATATGGCCATTTGCTACCACCTGTGCCACCGGTCTCGCATATAACAATCTGACCCATGCTATGAATTTGGGTCCAAACCCTAAGTGCGCCAGGACCTCGAACAGGTATGTCCATTCGACCAGGTCGAATGCCATTTTCGCATCGAGGGCCAATATAACCGCTGGTTCGAGAATCGAATCCGCTCTCGCCAACACTCCGTGCACTCTTCGTAGATTCAGTGCCGTGTTTCTGTGCGGCATGAACCCGGACTGATCGGGATGTATGAGGTCCGGCAGGTGTGTCAGTAGTCGGGTAGCCAGGAGTTTGGCTAGTATTTTAACTTCTGCATTGAGCAGGGATATAGGGCGATAGGAATTGCAATCTTCCGGTGGTTTCCCGGGTTTGGGTATCGCGATGATGGTCGCTACCCTTTGGTCTGGAGGGAGCTCGCCCTTTGACAGGCAATCCGTATACATGGCCAGTAGGTGTTTACTGAGCCGTTCCGACGTGGCCTGGTACCACTCTATCGGGATGCCATTTGGGCCGATCGCCTTACCGGGTTTTATCGCCCGTATCGCTATGTGGATTTCGTCCATGGTTAGATCCGCCTCTAGTTCCGCTGATGCCTCCGGCCGTAGCCTCGGTGTGTGGATAGGCTCTAGTGCCGCCCTGGCCATTTCTATTGTCACCTCCCTGTCAGACGTGTAAACCCCCTCAAAATGATCAGCGAGTATTTCTACGATTCGCTCCGGGCTCGTGTGCAGTGTACCTCTCCTGTCTTTCACTTGTCGGATACCCCTAGAGCTCCCTCCCTTCTTGTCTAACCAGGCCAACATCCTGCCCGCTTTATCTCCAATATCATAAATTCTGTTCTTTGTTTCCGTTATCTGCCCTTTGACTTGGTGCCGTAAATATTCCGTATATGAGTGTTGTTGGAGGTGCAGTGTGTGGGCCGTGTCCTGTGTGGGGTGTGTCTCGTGCCTTATTGTCGCTTCTCGCAGCGCCAGCTCTATTTCGGCCAATTCGAGCGCTTTTTCCCTCCTATAGCCTGCAAGTGTGGTTATTGCTTGCCCCCTTAACACTGTCTTGTATGCTTCCCATAGGGTTGCTGCCGATTGCACTGACTCTAGATTCTCTTCGAAGTAATGCTTTGTCGCCGTCTTGAGTGCTTTCCTGACTTTGGGCGCCTTGAGGTATGCTGCCTGTATGGGGTAAAGTCGTTTGCGTGTTTTCTCCCGGGCAGAGAGTGTTAAGAGAATCGGGGAGTGGTCTGATATGCCTCTGGGTTGAATGTCTATGGTATCTACGTGTTGTATGCATTCTCCCAGTGCCAAGAAGTAATCTATCCTCGAAAGACTGTTGTGAACAGCAGAGTGGAAAGTGTATTGATTCATGTTAGGGTGGGCATGCCGCCATATATCCACTAGGCCCATAGCGGTCAGGAAGCGTTGGAAGTGTGAGGGACCCCCAGTTGAGCCTGTGGCCGGGAACCTGTCAAGCGTACCGTCTATAGTGGCATTAAAATCCCCCCCAAGTATGATGTCTCCCTCTGGAAGGGCCAGTAGGAACTCGCCCAGAGCTGGAAGCATGACCGAATGAAGCGCCGGTGGGATATACACCGAGACCACAGTAATAAGCCTTCCTTCCCACTGTCCATGTAGGGCCGCAAAGCAACCCTGCCCATCAATCTTCGTACTCAGTGGTATAAACTGTGAGGATTTCTTAAGTAAAATTCCAGTCCCTCTAGATCCTGATGTGAACTCTGAATGCGCCATCATTTTATAGCCTCTCCTATCAAGCGCCTTGGCAGTCCCACCCTGTAAATGAGTTTCTTGAAGGAGTGCTAGAGCCGGCCCCTGTCTTTTCAGTGCAGTGAGTACCAGCCCTCGTTTGACCTTGTCTCCCAGGCCCCGTACGTTCCATGTTAGTATGCGAAGGGGTGCTCCCTGGGATCTAGGTGCGCCTTCTTCCCGCCTACGTCGTGAGCAATCTGCCATAGTCTGTTGTGTATATGTCCATGTGTCCAGTGTGTCCTGCGGTCACAGTATCCCTCCACACCCTACCAAGGAAACAGCGCGGGCACCAGCCCGTACAACCCAACCAATCCTGTAGAACCCTGAAAAACTCAACTAACTTCTCTTCTCCCTTCCCAATCTGGACCCGGAGAAATGTGTAGCCTGTTACAGTTTGCGATTTGCAATGAACATTCAAACAACCCCCCCACTCCTCCCCCCTCCCTGCCTCCCTGCCAGACGGGCTCCGAACTGCCCGCCACCCCAACTCAGCAGAGTGCTTTACCCATCCCATAAACAGTACTTGCTTGCTGGGGTGAAGTGTCCTCCGGAGTAGACAGAACCCCTGCCCTCTCCGGTCTCCCCCGGGACAGTGTCCAAGCCGGGTCTCACCCACGAAGCCATGTCAGTGTTCATTTCGTTTGCTGCCGGGCGACTATTCCTCCACGTCTTCCAGTGCGTTGGGGTCGTCCTGTGCCTGGGAGTGCGTCGAATCAATTCCACCTGATGCTTGAGATCTCGGTTGGCTGTCTCCACGTTGGCTCTGGTGTGTTCTACGCGAGCGGCGGGGTTGTCCTACTTGTCGCCATCCATCCAACCATTCGCGCGCCGACTCTGGCGTGTCGAAAAACCAAACCTTACTGTCCGCGACTACTCGCAGCCGGGCTGGGAACAGCATAGAGTACGGCAGTTCCTTAGCTCTCAGTTCCCTCTTGACATCCAGGAAGGTCCTCCTCCGGCGCGCCACCTCCGCCGTATAGTCCGGGAAAAAGGCTACCGTGGAGTTTTGAACCTGCAGCGGCGCAGCCCTCCTCGCAGCCTGTAGGATCGCATCCCGGTCCCGAAAGTTAAAGAGTCTCGCTAGTATGGGTCTAGGGGGGGCTCCAGGCTTGGGCTGTCCCCCCGGAACTCTGTGCGCCCTTTCAACGGAGAAAAATTGCGACAACCCCTTGGGCTTGAGCTGTGTCTTGATCAGGTCCTCCACATACAGATCCATGGCTCTAGTTCCTTCCGATTCCGGGACCCCAAGAATTCTGACGTTGTTGCGCCTGGAGCGCCCCTCCTGCTCATCCAGCTTCTCTTTCAGTGTCTTATTCTCCGCCGCCACTCGTTCCATCGCCAGTTGTAGATCCGATACGTCTTCAATCAGAGATTTAGTTACCACCTCGACCTGTTTTACTCTTTCTCCCATTTTCTGGAAGTCTGCCCTAAGGAGAGAGACTTCAGTGGCCGTGGACCCCACTGTTGCCTGCACTTGTGCCAGCGCATTCATCACGTCTTCAAGTGTTGCTTTTTTTTTTCCCCCCTCGGGCTCTGGTGTCTTCCCCGTCGATGTGCGCGATTCTGCCTGGGAGTGCGCTTGCCTGTCATACGCAAATTTCTCCAGTCTAGACTGCGACGTGGCGTTTTTCGGGCCCCTGCCAGCCATGATTCTTCCCGGTACCCTTGATTTCTACCTTTTCTGTGGCAAGTGATCCCAGGAGGGGGGTGTCTGTGTCCAACAGGTTAAAGGTGGGCCCCAGTGGCGTTGTTCACCCACTGCCAACACTTGATGAATGGGCAGTCAGACCGAGTCCGCCCCAATGCACCGTGCAGCCTGCCTGACACTCTTTGTTCCACCCTGTCCTCTGTCGCTGCCTTCCGCTGCGATCGCGTTGTCTGGTGGCGCTTTGCCAGATCACAACTCTAGTGCCTTCTGTGCCTGAGTGGTTTAGAATCAAAGTCTCTCCCTGGCCACTGGCAGATTATGAGTCTTCATGCCGTTGTTGGGGCTTCCTGCCCGTACCTCCGTTTTACTCTGGCCCTCGCACCCCCTTCTGCAGCACCCCAGCTCTTCTCTCTCCCCTCAGCCGTGTCAGGGCGACGTCCGCCTCCTATCTAAATGCGCTGCGTTTCCAAATTAGCGCAAGAGTTCTGCCTGCAGCGGCAGTGCCGCGAGTCGCGTGTGTGCAGTCCCCTGTATTCCCAGGGGGGGGGGGGTCAGACAGCGAGCCGTCGCGTAGGGGCCCTTGCCGAACGGGCACCCCGCCCTCTCCTCACCGTTTGTATTGCGCACTGCAGGGGGACTTGATGTTGTGCGCCAATGCTGTTTCTTCGCTGCTGCTGGTTGTTGCCACCTCCCTCCTGCGGCCGATCGGGAACACAGGCACTCGGGGGTGCCAGGGGAGCGTTCCGGCCAAAGGTCTCGGTGTGTCACTGGGGGGGGGGCGCCGGGTAGTGCGCTCTTCCGGTCGCCCTCTGCCGTGCCGCACTCACTTCCGCCTGGCCTCTAATCCCACCGGAGCCCGGTGATGCAGGATCGATGCAGGCCCCCTGACGACGGATGTCGTAAGTCCACCTCCCGGCATTCGATTTCGGCCGTTTCGCCTCCGGGTGATTCCCGCTCAGTCCTGGAGCCGGGTTCCTCCGCTCAGAGGTTGTTTTATTCCGGATAAATGGTCGGATTGTAGTGGGGTCACTGCCTCACTCACGGAGCCCTAGAGCTATGCGACCGCCATGTTCAGCCGCTAAGCCACGCCCCCCAAAGCTCTGTTTTTTAATATAAAATCAGGGCCTTCGATGGTCACATCATTGGCAACACAAGATTTAAAAAAAAATATTATGGTCTACAGGTGCTTGTGAAAGACAATTTCTATGGACTGGAATCTGAGAATGCTAAAGGGATTCTGGTATTTTACTGACCTCTGCTGGTCGTTTTCTATCAAGACAGTTAAATGGAGGCAGTTGAACAGAAAAAAGTCCCCAAGAGGAAGCAGATAAGTCCTAGGGCTGATCTCCAGAGCCCACAAAGTACATACAGATATAAGTATATATTAAAGTATATTCAAGAGGTCTTGAATGTTCGACCTAAAAAAGCATGGCATATTAATAGAGACACAGATTCTGATTGAGGGCCTTATTATGACTACGGCGGTCCTTAGGACTGCCCTAGTCGTGCTGGCAGTCCAACCACCTCCATACTGAGGAACCTCCCTCCTACATATTGCTCAGGTTGCACCTCAATCCACCATTCCATTGTGTGTGGTACCTATGCCATCATCCTGTACAGTCAGCCTCTGCATACAGTGGAGGTATATAGACTCTTAAGGGTGTTGAGGCCATGGCTTCCTCCTACTATAGAAACAAAACCCCTTAGCAACTATGGATACAAACTCAGTGCATGATTAATCTATATGGGCCAACAGACTGATACTTAAAATTTGAAAATATTTTTAATCATGCTCTCTTTAAAAACTGTAATATACAAACATGTGTTTGGTGATTCAGAGTACTACATAGAAAACAAAGACAACAAACAGGAGTCCACACAGTTACACATACCCCCGAAAATGTACAATAATGTTGGTATTGTCTCAAATCACATTGTCCTCATTAAACATGACCTCAGCAGCAAATCATGATTGACAGTAGATCTCTTGAATACAAATAATGTCACACCATTATGTTCATTATGAGATCGTGGCTTGAGTTACTGATGATCTGAAAATACCGGTCCATTAGGATGGCGGGCGGAAACAGTCCGCCCGCCACCCTAACGGAGATCGGGACCGCCCGCCTAAAGGGCGGGGGTCCCGACATTGGCATTAGGATGCGCCCGCCACTGTGGCGGGCGCATTCCTCAAAGTAACATTGTGGCGGGCGGTGCTCACTGCACCGCCCGCCACAATGTTAAAAACAAAAGCACGCATTTGCATACTCGAAGCGGCAGGCACCGTGCGTTGCCTGCCGCTGCGATTATGCAAATGCAGGGGGGTACCACAGGTACCCCCCGTGTGCCACCCCCCTTTGCCCGTCACTCTGGGGGCCCACAGGGGCCCACCAGAGTGAACACCGCATGCCTTTCCGTGGCGGCATTGCCGCCACGGAAAGGCATTGAGAAATGCCTATTCTAATATGGCTGGCGGTGTCTGATAGACACCGCCACCATGTTATCCCTTTTCCGCCCCGGCCGCTATGCGACCGGGGCGGAAAACAGGCGGGCGGTCTTTCCGACCGCTGCGGTCCCCTCCGCCATCGTAATATGGCGGGGGGGAATGCAGGGAAGGATGGCGGGCGGATTGCCTCCGACAGGGTGGCGGTGGCCACCGCTACCCTGGCGGAGGAAATCCGCCCGACATCCTAATGGAGCCCATATCAGAAAAGGAGAATACATAATTTATTAATCTTAGATACAAAATGTTCTTTTTTGCTTTTTCATACATCAAACAGTGATTTTCAATCTACACATATACATGAAAATTGTAAGCACCACAAAGATTAACAAATAAAAGATTAATTCTACTAGTCTGATATACGGTACTTTCATATCATAAACTCACAGTTTATATATGCATATTTTGGAGAAGTCTTTTTGTAATTTTGCTGTTTGTATCGTTCTCTGGATTATTCTCCTAATATATTTAGCCGTTCTCTGATTATTCTCCTAATATATTTAGCTACTCAGGGACCCTCTTTGTGTACTTGAGTTACTGATGAGACTTCATGAGACCCATGCGCGTTTCAGAGCAGTGCACCTTCATCAGGAAAGCCACAATTGGGACTGATGGATGCCAAATGAGAAATAGTGCAACTCTGGGTTTTGAGTATTTCCAGATAAAAAGCTTACAAGTCTGGAGTAAAGGAAACTCAGGAAAGTAGATGTAAAATCAACTTGACAGCTTTATTTTAGGTGCAGATGTCAACTGTCGATAAATTAATGTATAACCAGTATGGAATTGCTCGGAATTGTTGGGGTAACAGCCTGTACCTAAGGAACACTCAGCTACTGTAGGATTCACAGAACAGTGTTGAATTGCCACATCGCAAAACAGAGAAGTGTATAATACTTTGAAAAAGCAGATTCCTCCTACTCCATCAGGTACAGCCAACTGGTTGATTCTATCAGTAGCATATGCTTGTATCAAAGATCAAGTCATGCATGTGTAAGTACACATAGCCGGGTACAGATAAACTGTGAATGGCTTATTAAATTAGTTATGGTTCTTTTAATGGCTCCATCTGTTGATTGGATAACATGTAATTCTAGAGCTAATGCTTGCTGATTAGAACTGACCTTCTGGCATGCATGCTTTCATCACAACAAAACCAATCAGGTTCCGCCCGGAAACATTGGTGAATGTATGTAACCTTGGGACAATTTCACACACCTGTTATGATGATGATACATTTGTATGTCTGCCCTATTGACTTTCAATGGTACTTTCGGTGCCAACCATGGTGATAGGGAATTGAGGTTTGATTCTAGAAACGGAAGCTGAGAAACAAATCCAAAGAAGCCGGATGCAAATTACCCACTCATGATTCATATAGGTAGTGAAGAAAAATAACAATGCAGGCCTCTTTTTAGGTCCTGTAGTTGGAAATAATACCCTTTAAATACTGCAAAGACCCAAATATTTAATACAAACGTAAAAATGAATCAAGATAGCCATATAGATTTCAACATTGCATACACTCATGTACATCAAATTGTCCAAATGGTTTAAAAGATGTATAATTATTATAAAATTGAAAGAATAATGTAAATGTAAACACTGCAAACACCTATATAAATCACATTAGAAAAAGTAAACATAACAAATGCATATATAAAGATAGTTACCTGTAAATTTCAATTTAATTTAAAAAAACATAACTCCGAACGTGGAGTTGAAATTAAGGCAGGAGTAACCCAGAAGTGCTCCAAAATTCAGGAGTGGTACAAGAGAACATCACAACAACTTGCTGCAAGATGTTTGCCAACTGGACCTTTAGTCCTATCCCTCTTGCATACAGCACTCTGCATACATTGCTCCAATTTCACTTGAAAAAAAATAAAGTAAATATATTATTTGGATAGCACTTCCAAGCACAGCTTTAACGTAAAAGTACCCAGTAGCCACTTTTCTGATTAGGACATTCTCAGCTTCCAAAAGATGCAATTAACCCTATCACGCACCAGAGTAAGTCAAAGGTCACTGCACTACATATTGCCATTGCCCATGGGATTTCTTTTACATCTTCTAGAGAGTTCTTTTCCACACCAAGGTAGCAGGACTCATCTCTGGGAATAGTAGAAGATAGTTTGTACTGTATCAACCCAGATTTAGTTTGAATTGCTGCTTGAGAATGCCCATTCCTCATACCTGTGAAGTGTGGAACCATCAATATACCATTTGTGCATTCTTCTTCAAGGTCTGCAGAGACAGCCTGTAAACTCTCCTCATTTGATGTAAACTAGATTTCCTTCATGATCCCATCAAATCCCTCCATGAATCCAACAAATCTCCTAAAACTTTCAACATTTCTAATGATAGTTTCTCCATTGAAAGTCATAACGGGACACACAACACCTGAAATGAGATGCCCCATGTCAGATTGTCTAGCAGCTCATCTGTCATGTCTAGCTGTTAGAGGGTGCAGCCCAAAAAAATGGGAGCTCCCTCAGCATCCTTTCATAGTCCAAGCTCATATTTTCCAGCTAATGCATCTTTCCGTCTGTCTTCGCCAATCCATGTTCAATAGTTAGAACATCGGATAAGTTATCCACTTGCCTTTACTGCCTTCATGGCTATCTTTTGGCATAGATGAGCTGGGCCCAGGTCCAGAGTGCTAGTCTTTGGAGTGGCGATAAAAACTTTCTGCATGAAGGTCCTTCAAACTGCAATGCCCACTACCTTGGCTTGGGCAATCCGAATTCAAAGTGCTCTTACCCGATAAGCCTCCTAACATGGCCTTCCATCTACCTCTCACCACCTACAACCCTCTTAACCTCGCCAGCAAACAACTTGGAGCTAATTTGTGGGTGATTTAGGGGATGTGCGGAGTTGTGTGTTCAGACACAAGTCGCTGCCTTGATGTAGCAAGGGTCTGACCTGAGAAAAGGAGCTGCTGCCTCATTTGAGTCAGCAGCAGTAGCGAGGGTGGAACATTTCTTTGCACCCCGGGAGCTATTGGAGCAATGGCCAGCTCTGGCGACCATCGCGATTCTGTCTGTCCTCACAGTAAGATCTGAAGGCATCCCATTTATGGAGAAAAGGAGTGTCCTCTTTCCCCTAAACTGTTGTTTAGTTCCCACTAATCTATAGGACCTGCGCATTTGTTGGACAAAATAAACTTTGGACAAGGTGCCTGGACTAATCCTGGGCACCCCCGCAGGATATGTTGATTTAGAGACCAGCTAGCTTACAGTGCTGTAGTGTAGTTCCTAGTTTCCCACTAGGCCCTGCGCATTGGAATAACATAAACAGTAGTATCGACGTGGAACTGGAGATATTCCAGGCCTCCACTGACTATGCTAAACTTAATTGGGTTGTGTTACCAACTAGCTCAGAGGTCACTGGAAACTTTCTTCTCTGCATGGGAAGTGATCAGCTTCCTTGGCACAGACAAGAAGGGATTCAGCTTTCCAACAACCGTGCAACATGACAACTTTGCTCCTCAGATCAAGAGTCAATCTCTAGGGTCGTGTGAAACAATAGACATGTATTTCACTCAGTCAGTCTAGTGCAGTTTACTTTCACGAGATGTAGAGAATAGAGAGACGGGCGTTTGTCAATAAAGGGTTAACATTTATTGAACAGTCTTTCTTCTCGTACAAGAGAAATGTATTGCCACAATTGCAAGAATTGTTATTATAAAAAGTACGTACAGTAAGATAAGGATTGCGAAATAGAACTGTAAAAGCATTGATATGGTTTCTTAGCCATACAATGGTTTAAAAGTAATAAAACATATATACAGTCATATATACATTAGGCTAACATACTCAACTGGTGCTTCTAACTAAGCCTACTCCAGTGTGCCTGACCTAAGCCTAACACGTGGAAGGGGAGTAAGTAAGTAGCTTTAAGTTAAGTTGGTTTTGCCAAGGTTTGTTTCAAGAATTCTCGTCTAAGGGTTTAGTCAACACCATACCTCTGAATAGAATGATGGAGGATTGGTATCTCCTTCAGGGGTCACTCTCGATATCCCAGTCACCCGGGAGGGCAGACCGGAAACGCCGGAGCTGGATTTCTCTGCACGAGAAAGGCAGCGGCTCTCTTCAGCGCGTCGAGGAAGGAGGGGGGACAGCGTCCGCGGGCAGCTGGAATCTGCTGGATGTCTTCGCAGAGGGACGACTGTTCAGCTCCTAAGCGTACTGCACCATCGTTCGCGCTTTAGCAGCGATAATGGTATCAGTAGCTTCACCACCACAGGGACAGCAGGCTGCAGCGACAGAGTGCTAGCTTCACCAACACGGGGTCTTGCAGGCAGCTTGCATCAGCAACAGTAGCTCGTACAACAGCAATTGCTTAAGGCAACGTTGGTAATATTTATACCTGACAGGTGCCGGGTTTGACGCAAGTTTGCTGGACATAAGACGTCAATTAAAGATGTCACTAGGAAGTGATAGCTATCAGTTGCTCATTAGAGTTCTATTACTAATCAAAACAAAGCAAGCGGGGATTTCCAGGTTTGCTGAGTTTTTATCTTGTTGAAGAACTCGGAGTGTTAATCTAGGAATATCAGATAGTGACTTCTGCTCTGTCATTGCACTAATTGGTCGCAAAGGAAGTGGCAGAGAGAACTATGCTGGAATGTGGCTCTGTTCGTGTGAGGCCAGAGATGACTTTTCTGAAAATCGCACTTGAACGGTTATGCCAATATAGGGAATAAATGGATTTATAGCCGAATAGGGGCATAAGGTCACAGTATCGATCAGGAACCTAGATAAACAGGCAACACCCACTCCACATTTTCATGTCCATCAAATTACTAAAACTAAAGCAATTAGATGCATGTGTAACATTGCCCACCCCAAAATACATAAATGCATTCGAAATAGGCGTACTTGAAATACATGAAATGTAGGTACTGTACGTTTTTTAAAGCATAGTAATCATTCAAAAAATTATTGCATATGAAATCATTGAACGATTATGCAAAAAGAATTACACATGAAGTATCTCTAACAGAAGAAAGGCGAGATAAATCATCACATATAAATGCATTGCAATAACATGTGCTAGAGGCTGATGTAATGTTGTTATGTCTCTAGATGTGTTTAGAAATAGAAGTGTGAAGCTTCTGTTCTCTAAGAATAGTTTTTACGTTAAGCAAAGAATTGTTCGTGCCAAAAAAAGGTCAATATTAAAAATGTCCAATTCAAAAGAATTACTGCTTGAACGGGGAAATAGAGTTCCAAAGTTTTTAGCAGTTTTTGTTGATCAAAACTGAAGGCCGAATTCAGGGTTCATGGGAACGCTGTGTGTCGGAAAGCTTCTCCTAAAGTTATTGTTTCTGTACGGGTGAGAACATCGTATCAGACAGGCTCTCAAAGAATTGGTCTACAAAATCAGGTGATAGTTCAACCAAATTAGATAGCGCTGTAACTTGAATGATTGCTGTCATCGAAGGCAGGATCAGCAATTCTCACTGAACGTTGTACCTGGATGATGTTGCTTTTGTCACTCGCTCCACTGTTACCACTTGGCTGTAGTACAGGAGTCTCCACGAATGCCGTCATCAGGATTGGTAGCCGCTGGGGACAACACAATGCGTGAGCCGTTATTGGACTGAGCAAAGTATCGACGTCCATTGGTACTGCTGATGAATGCGTGTTGGACATCTGTCTTTCACTTCCATCGCCGCAAAGCATACACCGTAGCACAGGTAAAATGCAATTTTGCCATATCGGTCTGAATGAAAGGAACCAGGTCATGTTTAGATCTCTCAGCCTGGCCAATCCAAGGACATTAGTTATCCTGTCCCGGTAGCGCATTGCTAGGATTGTCTCTTCCATTCCCATGGGAGCTATGTCTGAGCCGAGGCTTGCCATAACGAAGCAGGAGGGTCAAAAATAAAATCCCTGCTACAAGTCCCAAAAATAATGGTATTCCGCCAAAAACAGAGTGCACAAAATTAGGAACGATTCCCAAAATTGCCTGGAAGGGTGTTAGCAGTCCCGTAAAGACTGTCTTAAATATGCCTGGGATGCTTGTTGCACTAGACATGTTAAGGAGTTGGCTCAACATTTCTACGAAATGCACGGGGCACTTTGTTGATAAAAGTTCATGAACTTCAGTAGCTATCCTTGCAACTAGAAGATCATACGTCTCTTTTGATGACGTTATAGGCACTGTTGTCTGTAAAAGTACAGATTTCATTTTGCTTAATTTATCAATTCGTATAGAATAGAGATTCAGACGAGGCCAGATGGGAGTCACTGTGTCTGCAGGCCCACTCGGAAACAATGCTTGCATACAGCATTTGACCATGGATGTTACTTCTACTAGATAACTTTTCCCTGGCACGAGGCCACAACATCTGTGATCCGTTCTAAGAATGTAACTCCCGTTCGAAAGTTGCATAAAGAAGGGCTCTATCTGAGTTGCAGGTGTGACTAGCTGGTGGCATGAAAGGTTGTTTGAATTTCCATCACATGCTCCGTGTAAATTAATACCCTGACACAAAAGTATACCGCTTAGTGAATGCTTACAGTTCTCACCACAAAGAAATAAATTTTTGTCGCTGTCACTATAGCAAGAATGAGTGTATGGTAATTTCCATTCAGATTTTACATATCCTTTACCCAATTGTTCATACTGGCCTGCAGGTATGTATTCAAGGCACTTTTTAAATCGGAAAGTTGTTATCGGAATGGTGATAATTCCGTGTATTATCCATTCAATGACAGGACTCTCTGACATTGTCAATGGTAATCTCTCAAGTTTTTCGATGCTCAGGATTGTATAGTCTGCTCCTTTCTGTGCCAAACTGATCTGTTTATCAGTAAGGTTAAAAATGGAAAATAATGACGTTGTGTTGATTAAACGCCAAGGCACATAGCCTGAACGAAGATTTTGCAGCGTCCAGCCTAATTCTATAATAGAACGCAATTGAGATTGGCCATGTTGTAACATTAGCAAGTCTCTGTCTATCACATCAAAGGCAGATGATACAATATTGTCCAACGAATATATTCTGGAAGACAGAGTCATTAACCCATTGTCTACTACAGAAAGTGATTTCTCCAAATTAATACGATCAATTTCTCGTATCTTTTCAGCAGTTTCAATTTGTTTGACTTTCCAAGCCTCGTTGTAAGCAGCATAGATGCTGGTCGCTATGAAACGCTTTTGACGCTGTTTGCGTGGTCCAAGAATGAAATCGCGCAAATCAGCACCATCTTTTAGTAAAGACAAGTGTTGCTTAATTTCAGCCAGTGTGGATGTTGTTAGCCATTCAAGGCAGAGTTTCCCTACACTGTATGTTGTTATAATCCCTGGACGTTGTCTCTGGGAATATCTTGAGTCTAATCTGGTCATTTTTAACCCCTGTGTTTTATTCAGGAATCTATCTTGACAGCTATTTGTGTCTGTAGGCCAGATTAACCACTTTTTCCAATCAGGATGTGATCTGTTAAAATGTAAAATTTGTGACACGTCTAACTCAATATCTGTGGTTGCATTCTCAGGTATTGGCTCTGGTATAGACGGTGGTTTAAGGTCTTTGATCTTAGCTAGGCCAAGACAAGATGTTTGGTGTATTGTGTCATTTAAAAACAACATTTGTTCTGGTATCATTCAGGTTCTAAATAGTGCTTCAACGCCTTGCACCTGCCAATCTTTTGTACCCCAAATTGTTTTCGTTTCAATATTATTTTTCCAATAATCAAAACCAAATGTCATCATTTTGTCATAAAATGCTTCTGAATATATCAATTTTCAATTTGTCAGCATTGTTTTCATTCCTGTTTTATCTAACAGTTTGTAATAAAACGTTTCTGCATTACTGGTGTTAAACCCTGAGAAGTATTTGAATTTCTCAAAAAATGCTTTAGAACTGCTTTTAGGTGGTGTAGAACAATGTTCCCATTGATTATACATAAAAACATTTCTAGGCTGTGCAGATTTATGCAAGTAATGATCCCCATAGTGGGTGTAACAGAATAACTGCTCATAACAAGATGAACCTTGTAAATAATCATGATCTGTGAATCTAGCTGACATTACTAAATCAAACATCATGTCATTAATACTGTTAAAGTCCCAATCATCAGAGAATGTACTAGGTGTCACAAAGTCACTTAAGGAAACCTTTAGTTGATGAGGATACTTCAGGATTTCGACCGGACCATATATTTCATAGTCTGTTTTCTCCCATACTACCCCACCAGGTATTGGCATTGCTGTGACATTTACTGTTGACAGTTCTCTTTTCTTCACGTGGGATGATCTGTGTAGTTTCAGGACTAGGTTGATGTTCTGACTTGCTGTGTCCATTGTAATATATTTTCCTTCAATGAATTTTCCCAAACACAGTACCATGATGAGCCAAAGCAGGAGGAAAAATACACCTAGACCGAACCAGAACTCTAGCCAAGGTGAAATAAGGTAGATTTCCTTCAGTTCATGAAAGAGTCCCGTTGCTTTTTCTTTAAAAGACTTTTTTGTTTCTGGCATCACTTCGGGGTCATTTAAATCTTCAGAGAAGTTGTCGAAGTTGATGAAATAACCAGAGGCAGTTCTGTCAATTGATGGGATTGTTCTTTCAATCTGTCTCTCGGTAGCACTTTCTGATGCCACATCATTGTAGACTGGTGATGTTTCTTGACAAACTGTTTCAATCTGTGTCTCAAGAGGCACGAGTTCCATGACATTATTGCATAGTCCTTCATTGTGCACTGCAGGCTGATCGAATGTGATTAGTCTTTCAGTTTGAACCTCTTGGATTGTTGCAAGTTTGGGTATTCTGTTGTTTCTTGGGAGTCCACTGGGCCTACTGTTGATTATAGGCCACATGCTTGTGGTTTTACCAGATCGATAGACACGACTCTGTTCTCCTTTTTACCAGCAAGGGGCGGTAGCACAACTGATCTTGTTCCGGTGACTACTAAGACAGGTACTGCTTTTCTGTAAGAAGGCCCAAATTCCTTCTTAACCGCGATCTTTTCTCTGCCTAGATCCCCAATCTTTGGAATCCAGACAGGCCTTGCTGGGGCTGTTGCTGGTGGTGCCTCGTCAGTGGTACTTGGCTGTTGCTTTAAATTTATGTTGCTTAAGGATTTTCTTGTTTCATTCAGTTCCTGTAAAACAGCCAAACGATCCTTGATGTCAGAGTCTGTTGTTTTTTCTTGTACCACTGACATCTGACTATCGAGGTCCTGAATACGCATTCTAATTCCGAACAATAGTTCGTATGGGCTGAAACCTTTTAGAGAATTTCTTGGCATGTTGTTAAGACTAGTCTGGACACTTATTAAATGTTTGACCCACCCAGCGCCTGAACCTAATACCTTCGCTGTTATAGATTGCTTTATGTCCCGGTTTTTTCTTTCTACCACACTATTCCCTTCGGGGTGCGACGGACAAGAATACCGCAACCCAATTCCCATGCTAGCCATGGCCTCCCTATAAGCTCGAGAGCTGAAAGCAGGACCCTGGTCAGAATGGAACGTGGTAATTGCGTATGTGCCGATATGGACTCGCAAATCTTTTATAACCGTTCTAGCGTCAGCCGAGCGCTGGGGCCACATTATTTAAGTGCTTTTCGTCTTAATGGTATACACTGGGACGCGCTTCTCTTCTTTGATTGCGCAGATAGACCGCCTTATGCTGTCTAGAAGGGATCCTGAAACTACACTGGCCTGTTCATTACTGCGATCTCTGTTGCAGTTTTCACAATTTTGAGCAAAACATTGAATATCTATACTCATTCCTGGCCACCAGTACTCTGATTGTAATTCTTTCAGAGAGGCTTTGATTGTTTGGTGTTTCAGACCCAACCCCATGTGTGCTTCCAGTAAGAGGAAGCCCCTCCTGCTCCTGTTTGGAATTACTCTGTCCCCCACTCCAGGGATTCGAGCAAAAGGAACAGAGTTTGCATCGATTATGTATGCATAATTGAGTGGATAGTTCACGGGTAGTGCTGCACAGTCGCCTTTTACGGTCGTTTTTACTGCCAGCATGGTTTCCCCGTCTATGTAGTTATCTGTATGCTTTTTTGTGGCTACGGAAGCCGGTTTAGTTGCTTCCGCTGTGGCTGTATTAGCCAATGAATTCCCTGCAACGTGAACGCCATCACGTTGAAGACTCTGTGCATGAATCACGTGAGCCTTTTGTAGTTCTTTACTTAAAAGAGCTACCTCGTTCCAGAGCAATTTATGCTTTATTGTGGCACCTGTGTCATCTTTGTAGTCATTTTCGATCCAACTCTGCAGTTTATTGTTGTAAGAGTTGACGCAAAAATGAGAATCGCACACGATAAGTGTCGGGAATTCACGTTCTGCATTTTCGAGCGCCATCTTTAAAGATCTGATTTCAGTTCTTTGAACCGAACAGTTTCTTACTGATTCAGTTTTTGTTACTTTCAGTCTGAATTTACCGCACAGCCAACGACCTTTAATAATCGCACATGCTGCATCGTAGGATTTTCTCTCTACGTTGAAATGCTGTACAAAGCTATCTGTATATATTATACAGGCGTACAGTGGGAGAGGTAGAATTTCGATTGGCAGAGGATATTCTTCTTCATATTCTAAATCATTCAGTTCTTTGTATTGCGGGGCGAAATAGTATTTCACATCTTCCGCTCCTAGAGAATCTATGCACTGTATCCATTTCGGATCCAGTGACACTGTAGGCAGGTTTACTGGGCTGAATTGCTCTTCGAAGGCGGATTCCACTGTAAGGATATTAATCCGTTTGCCGTGTGCTAGTTCTCGTTCATTTGCTAATGCAATTTGCACTGCTTTCACAGTTCTTTCTGTGTGACTGAATGTTTTTTCTGCTTGTGTGTACAAGTGAGATTTAATTGAAATTGGTACCTTTTCTCCCTCATTAGAGGTCAGGTACGTGAATCCGCATCTTCCTGGGATGACTCGGATTACAAGATCGATCGTGTTGTCACGTGTATCTAATTTTGTTTTTGCTAACATGTCTGTTTGCAGTGCTCTCAAAATTTCTGTGTGTTTTTGAGTTCAATTGATTTGTTTAAAATCAGGTTTAATTAGTTCGTAGAGAGGTTTAACCCTCTCTGCGTAATTTAGGATGTAAGTTCTTCCGAAATTCAGAAAACCTAGTATGGATTGTAAATTCTTCTGCGTTTTTGGAGCTTGGAGTATAGCGCACTTCTCTAAGAAGTTGTCCGCTAGGCTTTTCCCTTCACTTGATAATTCGTACCCTAAGAATAGTACTGTCAGATGGGCAATTCGAGACTTTTTAAAGTTGAATTTGTAACCCTCTGCTGCGAACCCAAGTATAATGGTGTTCACTCTTTTCAAGTGTGTATCCAAGTCGTCCTCTGTGAGATAAATATCATCTACGTAAGATAATGCTTCATCATCATAGATTTGTAGTAACTCTGTTACTCTAGCTGAGAATAGTCCTGGGCTGTTCTTGAACCCCTGTGGGAGTCGACAGAATTTTTTCTGCGACCCAAATGCAGAGAAAGCGGTCAAATATCTGCTTTCTGGTGCAATGTTTTGACAAAAGAAGCCATTAGAAATGTCTAATGTCGTTTTATATTTTTTCCTAACTATATTATTCATTAGGGCTGCACTATGCGAGTTTTGTACTGCAAAAGTTTTGCAACATGTATTAAGATGTCTGTAGTCCAAAACTAGACGATATGAATTGTCTGGCTTGGAGACAGGAAACAAAGGATTGTTCATTTGAGAGGTGCATGTTTCAATCACCCCCTGGTATTCAAGTTGATCTAAAATCTCCCTGACTTGTTTTTTAGCTTCTTGCTTTATGGGATACTGCCGTTGGGCAGTTGGTTCATTTTTTAATTGGATTTTGTGAGGAGGTGAATCCTCATCCCATCCTACATGATTTTTATACAATGCAGGTGCCTGGGCTACTGCCTATTTCCTTGCATAAGTATATTTTTTGTGAATCGGAATGTGATTCGAGAAGGCAGGCATAATCACTTCTTCGCCACGAGGGCACTCCCTGACAAACTCTGGGGGCCAATCTTTTTCAGAATATCATAGCCTTTTGAGAGCTTATCCCAAAATAGACCTCTTATTTTCCTAGTCTTATCACCCTCCATACGCAATGTTATTTCGTATATTTTATGGGGCTCGCTAAGTCTGGTGTCGGCAGTTTCAACCTGAATGTATTCATTCGTGTCCACTGTCTCCAGATGACTCATCAAGATCTTGCGCGCTATACTGATTTCTGCTGCACTGTCCAACATTGTCAATGCCCACTCCCCGTTTTTCAACTGTGTCCTCAGTATTCTCGGCATGGTTGATTACTCTAATACTGGCTACCTTCTTTTTCTGAAATTGAGATTTCTTTTTTTGAGCAGGTTCCTTGTCTTTGGACTTGGTGTGCTCTCCTGGGTCTGACCGTCCTCTTCTTTCCGAATTCTGTGGAGAAGATCGAGAGGGACGTGTATCAATACTTTGATATCTATCAGGTTTTTTCAGATTATCCCTATTTCTAAGGTTATATCTTTTCTCAGAGGGCTCCCTCTGGGGAGACTGGCGTTCTCGAGTCGGAGTTCTTTCCCTCCGTCGAGGAGACCTTCCTCTGGACTGGAAAACTTTTTCCTTGGGAGTGGATTGTTTATTTCCATCCCAGCTCTTTTTAGGAGTGTTTAAATTATTTTTAATAAATAATTTTTCAGGATTTTCGAGCAGTTGGGGCTTTACCGGTTTTCCACCCAAGCTGTCTCTACCTAATTCTTCATAGCATTTTTCTATGATTTTTGCAAGCTCAACAGGATCTTTTATATCTGTTTCCTTCAACTTCTGGCGGATCGCCACAGATGCTGCTTCTCTTCTTATATTGGCTAATAATATAGCCGAGACCTGCTTGAAGTCTTTCAGTAATTTCATACCTAGATTTAAAGCGGGCTCTGGACCGAATTCATTTTGAATCTGTTTTAGCACTTCTGGTATTACCGCCATAGACGGAACACTGTGTGTTTTTGTGTAAATGGAAGCAAAGACTGTACCCCAAGTGTCACAGTCCTCCACGTGTGGTGCGATTCCCATAGGAAGGCAGATGGTCAAGATTCTGTGTTTCTCAATAGGGGTAGTATCAGGAAATACTGCCTCTATTTGAGTGATTTTCTGTGCTAACCAGAAAGGAATTTGTTCCCGTTTTACGGGTGTTTTACCAAGACATGACTGTATGTTCTGTGGTGTAATTTTATTTGTGTTCCCCTGATGAGGGGTCAGCTGTGGTGTATTAACAGCTGGTTGGGCTGTTGCAGTCCGCATTACATATTGGACTAATTGCCTATGTCTTTTAATTAGTGTTTTTAGCTGTACTAACAGCTCTTCTCTAGACATTTTTACAATGTCCGGATGTGGTGTGTAGCTGGCTAGAACCGGCCACGTTGCTCCTGGTCTACCTAGTGGACCGAGCCTGGTAATGTGATCATTATGTTTTAGGGCGCCATTAAACCAGAGCAGGTGCTCTTGAAATTTAAGTGGAATTTCAATCTCCTCGAAAGGAGCGTACTCTTCCGGAGGTTTCTCTATTTTGTAATAGTGAAACTCTTTTGTTCTAGCGTTTACCGCTGGAAAGTTTATCCATGAATAGAATACCCCTGTCTGCCGATACTCGTGAGCCTCTATCACGAAAATTACTGTACCACCTTGAGGTGTCAGTCCGTTTTCTATAAGTTTTAAAGTTATAGATCTTCTTAAGTGGACCGGGATGATTATTGCATCCGGGTCTGTGTGTTCAGGACCTTGCTGAGTCGCATCTGCTGCGGCCCCAGTGGTTCCGTTATTTTATGGCATTGTTAAAATGCAAGGTTTGCAGAGTAGGTCTCCAAGGAGACAAAGATTAGGTGCACAATATTTTGGAACACTGTATCCTTCAACGTTGAATAAACCAGAGCTTTACATAGGAATCTCTTCCTACTAAGGTCGGGCGGATTTTAACCTTTCACCCACTCCAGACGTCTATTGGAGTATTTACGGGAGAAAGGGGTGTGAAATATGCACGACTGAGTTACTCTGAAAGTCTTGCGTTAGTTTATCGCCTTACCAAACGTTAGGGCGCCCTGTAGTGTAGTTCCTAGTTTCCCACTAGGCCCTGCGCATTGGAATAACATAAACAGTAGTATCGACGTGGAACTGGAGATATTCCAGGCCTCCACTGACTATGCTAAACTTAATTGGGTTGTGTTACCAACTAGCTCAGAGGTCACTGGAAACTTTCTTCTCTGCATGGGAAGTGATCAGCTTCCTTGGCACAGACAAGAAGGGATTCAGCTTTCCAACAACCGTGCAACATGACAACTTTGCTCCTCAGATCAAGAGTCCTCTGAATAGAATGATGGAGGATTGGTATCTCCTTCAGGGGTCACTCTCGATATCCCAGTCACCCGCGAGGGCAGACCGGAAACGCCGGAGCTGGATTTCTCTGCACGAGAAAGGCAGCGGCTCTCTTCAGCGCGTCGAGGAAGGAGGGGGGACAGCGTCCGCGGGCAGTTGGAATCTGCTGGATGTCTTCGCAGAGGGACGGCTGTTCAGCTCCTAAGCGTACTGCACCATCGTTCGCGCTTTAGCAGCGATAATGGTATCAGTAGCTTCACCACCACAGGGACAGCAGGCTGCAGCGACAGAGTGCTAGCTTCACCAACACGGGGTCTTGCAGGCAGCTTGCATCAGCAACAGTAGCTCGTACAACAGCAATTGCTTAAGGCAACGTTGGTAATATTTATACCTGACAGGTGCCGGGTTTGACGCAAGTTTGCTGGACATAAGACGTCAATTAAAGATGTTACTAGGAAGTGATAGCTATCAGTTGCTCATTAGAGTTCTATTACTAATCAAAACAAAGCAAGCGGGGATTTCCAGGTTTGCTGAGTTTTTATCTTGTTGAAGAACTCGGAGTGTTAATCTAGGAATATCAGATAGTGACTTCTGCTCTGTCATTGCACTAATTGGTCGCAAAGGAAGTGGCAGAGAGAACTATGTTGGAATGTGGCTCTGTTCGTGTGAGGCCAGAGATGACTTTTCTGAAAATCGCACTTGAACGGTTATGCCAATATAGGGAATAAATGGATTTATAGCCGAATAGGGGCATAAGGTCACAGTATCGATCAGGAACCTAGATAAACACGCAACAGTGCCATGATAATGCCCCCTAACCTTACCAGGGAGCGAATGGTATCCCACAACCACTGAAAATGACAACCCTGATCCCTCAGGAATCATGGTACAGACCAGAACCTTTCCCTCTCTCATTCGTTCTTACTAGTGCTCAGATAAATATACAGAATACACAGTGGGATGTTTTCTATATGTTTATTGAACAAATGTTATTCTGGTATAGGATACATGTGCTACGATAATCAGTAGACAGAAGCAGATGAAAGTGATTAAGAGCACCAAAAGAGTAAATAGTTGTAACAGTTCTACCATGGCACTAAAACAGTGTATACATGCAGGCATTTAAACAAGGCAGTAATCGGAAGAACTTCTATGCAAACCCTACTTTGAGTGTACCTAGAGTGTGTGTAGGTGTGAAGCCAGAAATTTCCCCATGGGACGATCCAACCCCATTACCTGGTGGGAGAGAATGTAGGATCCTGTCTTGGTCATGAACTGGACATCCCTGACAGAGATGTCAGGCCACTGCGTGGTGAAGTCTCAGCATGCAGGGACCCTCAGTGCCAACTGAAGTGCCTCTTCTACTTATATTTTGGGATGCTCTTTATTTATATTAGAAAGCAGCCTTGCGATGTGCGTATAGATTAGAGATGTTATGGATATGCAGATAGCTCTGTTGTACAATGGTTGAAGATAGAACAGCATTTGTACATAGTGCGTAGAAGGGCCTTGTATGTGATGTTCAAGGCATCGTGAAAATGTTGTGCAGAGCTAGGTGTATAAGCAAAGTAGCTGCAGAAAAACTAATCCATAATTGTTGTGCACACAAATATGTGCAAAAGGTCAAGGCAGAAATGTTACTGTGAAAAAATAGGACAATGTCAGAATTGAGCCGCTTCACTACATGGACCTAACCCATGCACATAAATTAATTTTATTTATCACATTTATAAAGCGCACTGTTACCAGCCGGTGTCCTGGCGCTGATTGACCGCTCCCTTGACTTGCTCGAGCTTGTTGCATGAAGAGCCATGTCTTCAAGATTTTCCGAAAGGGCATCAAATCCGGAGCCTGTCTTAGATCCAATGGAAGCGCATTCCAAGCCCTCGCTGCTCCCAGAGAGAAGCTTCTGCCCCCCATGGAGCTTTCTTAATTCTCGGAATCACGATCAGCTCCTGATCGGCTGACCTTAGTGCTCTGCCTGGTTTGTAACAGTGAAAGTACTGGGCCATGCACGAGGGTCCCCACCCTTTACGTGCCTTAAATACTGTACACAGTGCTTTAATTGCAATCCGTTTGCGCACGGGGAGCCAGTGCAGCTTCACCAGCTCTTGGGAGATGGAGGTAAATCTGGGCAAGCCCGTGATCAACCGGGCCGCTGCATTTTGCAGTACTTGTAATTTATTGAGCAGCCCCTGTCGAGCATTGAGCAGTAAGCAAATACAATAGTCGAGCCGGGAAAGGACCAGTGCCGGCACCACTGTTTTCCTGTGCTCGTCCGGTAGAAAGGGCAAGATCTTCCGTAAAGTCTTCAGTATGAAATGGATGGCTAAGGAAAGTGCATTAACTTGAGGCCTGAAAGTCAATTTATTTTCCATTAGAACCCCCAGGTTCTTAACCTTAGCAACTGTGGAGGGCGGGACGCCTAGCTCCTCCGGCCACCAGCTTGGGGTCCAAAAATTCTCAGTTGCCCCGAAGAGGAGCACTTCGGTCTTAGCCGAGTTAAGTTTTAAACAATTCCCTGCCATCCAGTTACTGACTGCAAGCATGCAGTCTTTAAACCTGCTGGCCGTAGTTTCCTCTTCCCCCGGTAGCAGCGACACCACAATCTGCATGTCGTCTGCGTATGATGTTAAATCAAAACCATAAGATCGAATGAGTGGTGCCAAGGTGGAAACATACACATTAAACAGGGTAGGGATCAGCGATGAGCCCTGGGGAACCCCTCATGGGAGCACAAAAGGAATTGACTCTAAATCACTCAGGGCCACCACCTGACTCCTGTTGGAGAGGAAAGCTTTCAAGATCTTAAGAGCTTTACCCGGAATCCCGCCGGCCCTACACCAGTATTGTATGGTGGACCTTATCAAAGGCCGCCGACAAGTCCAACAGGATCAAGGGGGCTTTGCCTCTGGCATCCATCACTCTCCTAATGTCTTCAGCAGATTTAATAAGGGCGGATTCTGTGCTGTGCCCAGCCCTAAATCCATCCTGAGATGGATCCAGAGCTTTGGCAGTCCCCAGGAAAGTGCTAAGCTGACTGTTCATGATTCCCTCTATGAGCTTAGCCGGTAGAGGGAGCCTGGCAATGGGATGGTAATTGTTTAAATCGGAGATATCGAGATTTGTTTTTTTTAGGAGGGGCAAAATTGATGCCTGTTTCCAGCAATCCAATGGATTGCTGATCTGATCTCATAGTCCCTCCTTGGTCAGGGTAATCCATTTCCCTGGCATCCCAATGGGGCCATATATAGGGTTTAATAGTTACAGTGGGTCGCACTCACCTGCAAAAGAGATATGCATAATTTTCATTGTGCGGACCCCTTCAAAAATATTAACCTGTATTCCCTGCAGACCAAAGGGCACTGTGGGGCATATTTACTAATATTTATCCAGTGCACTTGTGGGCTTTTATAATGTATGTTAAATCTCCACTACATTTTACAGTGTCCTTTGTGCAGCTGACACAGCTTGCCAAACACAGACTTGGATGCCGTAATGGTCTGAAGATTTTCAGTGCTTCAGCCAAAACATAATCCTGCCATTTCCTGGCCTTATATCAGTAATTTGGCATTACATCTAGATGCAACTCTGGTGCCCCACTCCTCACCTCACTTATGGAAGAGCTGTAGTGACTAAGAACCAATTTGTCAGTGTAGCAATCATAATGGAATCCTTCCTGCTAGAGTGCTCCCCGTGAAATGCAAGGTAATTTTCTGGCCTTTTCCGGTACTTAGCTGCAAGCACTAGGTGGCATTTTAAGCTTTCCGACCAACCTGACCCCAAAAAGTGCTGGCCCTGCCCAAGTGAGCTCTATGTAAGGATTATTTTAAGTCATTACTGTGAGAAGTTGGCCTGGCATATGATGTCCACTATTCTAGTGGGCACCTTGCACCAGTCCAAATGACCCTTATTGATGGTAGGTTTAAGTCAACCTTTATAGAAAGCTATCCTAGTGGTAGCTGTGGAGAGCAGCCTTCAGACTAAGTCTTGAAGGAATGTAAAGCAGCTTGTTTTACCAGTCTATAATCTCATGAATGACCAAATGAAAAGAGAACCACACCAGGTATATATATCTAAACACACCCGTCTAGTCTCTTTATGAGGCTAGAGGCAAAAGTACAATACAAGAACTTAAATAGCACACAGTAAATTAGCACAGCATACGTTTTGCCCTAGGGGCCTCACAAACCATATACTAAAAAAGTGGTATGAGTACCATTCTCAGCATAGAGACAAGGCCTAGGGCCTGTAGAACCGCTAGGGCAAACAGGAACCACCCAAGGTAGGGATGCAGGAGACCCACGGGGGACGCGTGCAGTGTCTAAACACAGCTGCGAATCACCATTGACTTCTATGGAGAAATTTACTTAGGACACTTAGGAGTGGACTACAGTAAAACCCCTTCAGAACTGGACACTTTGAGAGTCAAGACCCACAGGAGCAGCAAAGTACTTGTGTTACCTCACTCAGGGAAGCCGGGTGCGTAGGTGTCTTTTCGTGTCGGGTTTCGTTGTTGTTTCCAATGGAGAGCTGCAAAGAAGTGCTGCAGGCGACCAGGTGAAAAGTGTCCGGATGGATCCGAGGGTGGATCGGCGATCTGAAGAACCTGAAATCAGAGGGGACAGAGTCTGGGTCACTAGCCAGTGACCAGGAAGGCGACAAGAAGATGCCAGCCGATGTTGGGTGATTTGGAGTGATGTAGGTGAAGCTTGACTCTTCAGCCACGAGGTCCAGGAGGCATTGACGACAACCAGGAGCTGGATTCGAGATGTCCCACGTTAAATGTCCAGTGCTGCAGTATCGGTATCCTTATTGGACCCAACAAGCCTTGGCAACAGCAACCCACACAGAATGGAAAGATTGGCTTTGGTGCAGACCAGCAAGGTCTGAGAGACTCACCCTTTGGAGGGAAGTCAAGGCATGTCTGGAGCAACCAGGGAAGCCCAAGAACAAAAGTGTATCCCTTCGTGGGAACCCACCAGTTGACCGACCAAGGACCGCAAAGGGGCCTCAAGCAGAAATGCAGGGAGCGGGCCCACCGAACACTCGTGGAGTGTAGGCCTCCAAGCTTAAGTGCAAAAGGTGCTCAAGGCTTGGACTACAAGTATCCTAATGCACAACTTCAGGAAATCTCAGGAAGTTGATGCACTAGCATATGTGCTGGATGTTCAGGAGTACTGGTCCCACGTCTCTAGTGATGGCTACAGGTCTCAGCTTTGCTGGGGACTCGTGTTGACCTCTGAGATGTCTGGAAGTCCATGTCCTGTGTCAAAGATTCTTCGGGATCCGGCAGGAGCCTCAAAAATGCAGACCGGCAAGATGCTTCTTTGGTGCCTGTTTGAACAGGGGAGTCACTCCTTGACCCCAAGGGAGATTTCTTCAGTCTTCTAGTCGAAATAGAATGTCGAAGGACCAAGATATACGTTGCAGAGTTTTGTCCAGGGTAATCTAAAATCCAAGGGAGTGGGTTCCTATACTTATACTAAGTTTAGGGGTTGGACTAACTCTAAGTCCCACCTATGGGAGGACCTGAGGAGGGGGTAGTTACACCCCTTCCCCTTTGCCCAGTTTCACGCCAAAGCTTGGGCTGAGTGCCCCAGCAACCGGTTTGAACTGGGAAATGCACGGGGACACCTTATGTCCCCCAGGCACTGTCAGGAAAGCATTCACTGAATGCACCCACCCTGCCCCAATAGACTAAAACCTGTCTGGGGAGGTGCTGGCACCTCTCTGGACAGTAAACCTATTGTCCAGGTCTCCCCTGCCGGAGTTGCATCCAGCAGCAGGTGGTCAGACTTGTGTTTGTGGCAGCAGCATCCATTTTGCGATGCAGGGACTCCTTTAATTTATTACTGTGTAAGTAAGTGTGTACATGTCTTCTCCCTCTAGAAGGGTGGAATTCTACCCCAGGATTACAAAGTGTTTGACACCAAACACAACATGTTTTGGTGCAGCCATTCCAAAGTTAGCATTTACTGCAAGGTTATAATGTACTTAAGAGTATATGGCATGGCTGTATCAAAGAACAGCTATAAGGAAGGGATTCCAAAAGCTGCAGAGGGGCTCAGCTCTTGCTTGAGCACCCTCTCACACAAAACCAAGCACTCTGCCGTCAGGATTGTCAAGGTCTGCCATAGGAGTGACTTATAGGTTTATATGTGTCTATATATATAGGTAGATATAGGTATACTATATCTAAGTAAGGGGTACAAGTACCACCTTACCCAGGCTGCAGTAGCAGACCTGTGGTGCCATTTTGGAAGGCTTCCCAGGGGTGGCATAATGCATGCTTCAGCCCTTTGGTAGGCCTCTGGGGTACCTGTGCCCTTGGTACCTAAGGTACCATATGCTAGGGACTCACAAGGGTAACCCAGTAACCAATCTGGAGTATACCTAATGTACATGGAATCAATTTAGAGAGGAAGCAGCTAGGCTGAGGTCCTGGTTAGCAGGGCGACAGCCAGACTAAAGTCGATAAATCAGTGAAACACAGCAAACAGTGGGGTAACCATAGCAAGCAGTTCCTACTCTCCTACACAACCCCACCCCACCACCCTCCCCCAATGCAGGAACATTAAACTAACCTTAACCAGTTGAGACTTCATGTTCTAAGTGGAAATATGTGGAGAGTCCACCTGCATTAGCATGGTTACTCCCAGGACTATGCTCCACTGTATAGTCCATCCCCTGTAGGGAAATGGACCATCTCAAAAGTTTGGGGTTTTCACCCTTCATCTGTTTTGGCCATAAGAGGGGATTATGGTCTGTCTAAACTGTGAAGTGAGTGCCAAACAAGTATGACCTCAGCTTCTTCAGAGCCCAAACCACAGCAAAGGCCTCGCACTCAATAGCTGACCAACGTTTCTCTCTAGGGGTTAGCGTTCTGCTAATAAAAGTTACAGGCTGGTCCTGACCTTCATCATTCAATTGTGACGGCACAGCCCCTACCCCCAACTCAGATGCATCTGTTTGGACAATGAATTCTTTGGATTAGTTAGGAATTTGCAGAATTGTTGCAGTGCACATGGCCTGCTTCAGGTCATAAAATGCCTTTTGACAGCTGACTGTCCACTGAACTTTCTTAGGCATTCTTTTAGAAGTTAGGTCATTCAAGGGTGTTACAATGGATCCATACCCCTTGACACATCTTCTATAGTACCCAGTTAGGCCCTAGAAAGCTCAGACATGAGTCTGGGGGGTTGGAGCAACCCAGTCCATTATGGTCTGGATTTTGCTCTGCAATGGTTGAACCTGGCCTCCACCTACAAGGTGGCCCAGATACACAACCTGACTCTGCCCTATCTGGCACTTAGTAGCCTTGATAGTTAGGCCTGCCTTCTGCAGGGCCTCCAAACAATTTTTCAGGTGGATCAGATGATCTTCCCAGGTGGAGCTAAAGACAGCAATATCATCCAGATAAGCTGCATGTTAGACCTGGCATCCTTGGCATGGTTTCCCCCCTATCTTTTTGCCTCTACCTCCTGTATTTTTGATGGTATGTTGGATTTCGTTTTTGCTGGTTTAGATGCTTTGGGCACTTTGCCACTGCTGTTCAGTGTCAAAGTGCAAGTGCTCCCTGTGTAAATTGTTATTGTGATTGGTTATCCATGATTGCATATTTGTGTTACCAAGAAGTCCCTAGTAAAGTGCACTGAGTGTGCCAGGGCTGGTGATAACAAATGCTACTAGTGGGCCTGCAGCACTGATTGTGCCACCCACATGAGTAGCCCTAAAATGGTGTCTCAGGGCTGCCACCGCAGTGCCTGTGTGCAGTCTGTGAACTGCCATTTCCACCTGGTCAGTGTCCCCACTGACCAGGCCTAACCTTTCCCTTTCTGTACACATTGGTCACCCCTATGGAAGGCCCAGGGTACCCCCTTGGGCAGGATGCAGTGTATGTGAAAGGTAGAGCATGTACTATTGCATGCTCTGGAAGTGAATTACAGCCATTTTCGTTTTTCACTATTGTAAGGCTATCTTGCCCCATAGGCTATCATGGGGAATGCTGGCTACAGTGGCTACCAGCATACCTTCCCATAGGAGCAAGATAGGACATACAAGTCTGGTATCCCTGAACTCAGAATTTAAAAACACATCTTTTAGGAAAGGTTGTTTTGAAATCCTGTGTTTGAGAACAGCACTTTTAAAAAGTTGTTGTTCTCTTTTCTGACCGTTCTGTGTGCCTTGGCATGTTTGTGAATTGACTGTCTGGTTTGAGAGTGACATAGGCTGGGAGCCCCTAGGAGGCTGGCTGAGTTAGCCCTAGGCTGAATGACTGCATCTGCATCTTGAGTGGTGGGAGGGGATAGCACCTGGGCCTGAATAGGGTTGTGACGGCCTTCCACAATGCTGGCTTCACCTCCTGCTGGGTGTCTGACGACCCTGCCGCTCTCCCTGAAAGGAAAGGAGATGCCAGGATACCTAAGTGCTCAAGGAACACCCAGAACTGGTTCAAACCGGGCTCAGAGCCCTCCCGCACAAAGGGAACAAAGGGGTATAAGTACAGGACCCCACACTACAGAAAATTAGATCATCCTAGAATCAAGGAGGAACCTCTGCCAAGGAGAAAGCTGAAACTGAAGAAGGAAGACTGTCCTGCTGTTGCTCTGCTGGACTGACCTGCTGTTGCTTTGCTGCCAAGAGGGGTAGGACTTTGCTTGGTGCTGTGTCCCCTTGCTTGAAGGAATCCCCAAGGGCCTGAGAAGAGCTGGTTCCCTGTTAAGAAGTCCCAGGAACAAAAAGACTTCACCCCCAGCTTCCCTGAACTCTGCTGAGAGAGTTCTGCCCTTCCTAGAGTGCCTGGGCCAGTTGTGGTGCCTCTGGAAGTTGTACCTGTGTTGGGAAGCTGGAAACCAAGATTTTAAAGACTTTCTGCAAGTTTTATTGCTTCGCTCGCCTGCGGAGCGCATCCTCTTCAGTGCGAGGAAATTCCCGCTGCTACAAAGGCAGAGATCGCTGCAGCGCCTGTTGCCGCCGCCAGAGTCGTTGCACCCTTCGTTTGCGGGACGCACCAGTCCAGTGCGGGAAGATTACCATCGCTGCGAGCATCGTCACGTAGCCTGTCTTCACTGTGTGAGATCGTCGCACCGCTTGCAGACTGCGTCACGTCGTTGCGAACATCGTCGCAGAGCCATCGCATTGAGGAGCTATGAGAGGAAGATCACCGATGGACCGCGGAGATCGTCGCAGCCCCCAAAGATCATCGCATCGTGCCTTTGCAAGCTACTTCACTATGGAACCCCCGCAGCGGAATCCATACAAGGTATCGCCTCCCTCCCCATATAGACCGGATTTGTCGCAACACCCCCGCTACATCCAGCGGGGTTGTCGCATCGCCTCCCCCAAGGTCTCAGGAGTAAGCATGGGCGGAAAATCCATTCCGCTCGCGGATTTTGCGGATTTTCGGTAAATTCGCAATCCGCAAACTCTCGCAAATTTACCGAAAATCCGCTAATTCGCACGCAGCGGATTTTTTTTCTTGGTGATACAATTTTGCGGTGTTCACTTACCGTCATTCAGCGTTTGCCAAGTTGTTTTTCTCGATATTTTGTGAGTGCTGCGCCATTTTGGATCTTGCTGCCGGATCCCGCGGGAGTTTGGCGACCGCGATTACGTAATCGCGGCTTGCCACCTTGCACAGCACGCATCGCGAGAGTTCGCAATTGCGAACACGTAGATGCGGCGGGCAGCAACAATCTCGAAATTCTGCGCAAGAAATCCACCAGCAAGCAGCATAAACCTTCTGGAAATGATGATTTTTATCAGAATAACTCCTCAGGTTGACATTTGCCTGCACTTTTTTTTGCAAGGAGTCCATTTTGAGGGGGGGGGGAAGGAAGTGCCTCACAGTCTCCAACTTCCTGTTCCTGTCCAGCAGGCTCCTCCCAGTGCTTTCCTCATGTGCTGGTCACTTTCATTCGGATTCTTGACCTGGAAGGATTACTTTTTGTGGATGCTGCTGGATATTTGGATTTGAGGCCTTTTTGACTTTCTTTGGATCACTTTTGGATTAGAAATTTCACAAGTAAGTTTGTTTGGGGCATTACAGTTGCTGCAACTACAATTTTGGAATTTTCGATTTTTGGGCTGTTGTTGGGGCCTTTTGACCAGGGGTAGTGAGTGGTGCATGGGCCTAGTCTTTCTGTGGGGTGTCTTGAATTTAAACATCATGGAGGGCATGGATGGCATGGGATTGTGCTGATTTTTCTGTTTTTTTCGATTTTTGGGCTGTTGTTGTGGCCTTTTGACCAGGGGCAGTGAGTGGTGCATAGGCCTAGTCTTTCTGTGGGGTGTTTAAACATCATGGAGGGCTTGGATGGCATGGGATTGTGCTGATTTTTATGTGGTTTTCGAGTTTTTGGGGTGTATAACTGAACTGATGTTCCTCTGTCTTCCATTGCTTTTAGGTGCACAAGACTCAAGAGAACCACCAGTGCCAGGAAGAAGTCCTGCAGCGGTGTGTGTGTGCAGCATAACGCCACGCGATGTCACGTCTGGCCACAGACAACTCTGCAACTCGTGCAACTGCGGCCTGCTGTTCTGACCTCTGAAGAAGATGGCCCCAAAAAAAGTTCCCCGTAGCTCCTCTAGCAAGAAAGTTGCCAGTAAGGAGCAGAAGAAGCAAGTTACCAAGGAGACTGGTGTGCCGCCCGCCACATTTTTTGGGAGTAAAAAAAAAGTACGCCTGCAGCAGCAGCGGGATCTGCTGGGGACCAAGCTGGGAGCAGCACCCCCGCACCATTGGGCTCAGTGCCACCACCACCACGCCAACTTAAGTCCAAGCCCTTGAGTGCTGCAGAGGCACTTAGTCTAGTTGTTCAATCACCATCGACCAGTGATGTTGGCTCATCGCAAGAAAGTAGCAGCAATGTCCCTCAATCAACACAGGTTGTTGTACCTCATCTGACGAGTGTTGAACAACCACTGCCGCAACAACAACCACATGTGCAAGTACAAGCCCAAGTACATGTGGAAAGAGAGGCAGTGCAAGGAGATGCGCAAGCAGAGGTGCATGGAGGGTCACAAGTGCCCACAATAGTTGTTCCTTCCGAAGTAGGGGCACATCAGGAAATCGACAATCAAGCCGAGGTATCATTTAAGGAAGCCACTCCTCCTGATGATCATTCATTGTCTTCCACATCCCTAGCAAGGAAAAGATCAAGGGCGGTGTCTACATCTTCTTCAAGCCCACCTCCTTCTGATGATACGGATCTAAATTGGGAGCCATCACTGCCATCTGAGAGTGAGGCACACCATGATCTGACAAAGGTAGTTAAGCGTAAAAGGAAGGTCGTCGAAAGTCTCATAGTTATGGAGTGTGATGAGGCTCAACAAGAAGTGGCGAATACTCCTGCTGATGAAGACTCTCTCGACGACGACCCAGTCATCATAAAGGTCACTGCAGCCCCAGCAGGCATGCAGCAAACAGACATTTTGACCCTAGGCCGAGAAGCTGCTGAGCGTGATGATGATGTTGTTGACGAGGAGGCAATGGAAACACCACAATCATTGGAGTAAACTAGTACACCAATACCTACCGCTTCCATATTTCTCCATCCACCTCGACCTCAATTAGTGGCGGTGAAAGTGCACAACGTAGTAAAGTTCGGCAATCCACATCCTCCACTTCATCTGGCATTAGCAGCATGACCACCACCAGTATCGCCGCCTCCTCCGGCCCCCACAGACATTTCAAGTCCGCAGTTTGGGACTTCTTTAGTGTTTGCCCAAAAAAGGAAAACTTCGCCATTTGTAGCATTTGTAAGCATGCAGTTAGTCGTGGTAAGTTTGGTACCAACTATGGTACCGGAGGCCAGAGAGGTCATCTTAAGAGACAGCACGCTATCCAATGGTTTGCGCACCTAAAGGAGATCAAGGAAGCCCGAATTGCAAGTCAAGAAAACGTTGATGTTTCATCTGATGATGACGAGGAGGAAGAAGTGTCAAACACTTCACTTACACCCAGTACCCCTGTCAGCAGCACACCCCCTGTGAGCCACACTAAGAGTGTGGGAGAGAGTGAGACACCAATGCGAAAAAGTTCATCAGCGAGCGTAACTGGGTCGAAGAAGTCATCATCATCATCATCATCATCCCGTAAAAGCATGGTCCAGGCCAACATTAGAACCATGTTGTTTTCAGCAGCGCCATATGATCGCAACCACCCACTGACGCTTCTGTATAACTCTAAGCTGGATAAAATGCTAGCTCTGGACCTTTTCCCTTTTTCTTTTGTAGAAGGGGTTGGTTTTCTAGAATTAGTGGCAGCGCTCTGCCCTAAATGGAAGGTTCCTAGCCGGTTCTATTTTGCCAGAGTTGCGGTTCCAGCACTACATGAAGATGTGCTGGAGGTGATTGGGGCAGCTTTGCAGAAGAGTGCTGTTCACACTATACATCTGACAACAGACATGTGGACCAGTGGCGCAGGCGCTGATTACATGTGCATCACTGCACACTGGGTCTCTTTTTCAGGGGTTAAAGCAAAGCTAAACGCAGGTGTTGACCCGGACCAAGTTTTTAAAGCTGCTCGGAAACATGCAACACTAGCCATGTTTGGCTTGGAGAAATGTCATACAGCAGAAAACATTTTGAATGAGTTTAACACAAAGGTCTTTCACTGGCTGTCCCCCAAAAAACGCCAGATTGGTTATGTTTCCACGGATAATGGCGCCAATGTAGTTAAGGCCATGGATCTGGGTCACTATTTCAGAGTGCCGTGTTTGGCGCACTGTATAAACCTTGTTGTTAAAAAATTCTTGAGTGATGAAGACAGTCCAGCGTGTGAGTTAGTGGCCACCTGCCGAAGAATGTGCAACCATTTCAGCCATTCTTTTAAGGTCCGGAAGCATCTGAGGAGCCTGCTACATGAACGTCGAATGCCAGTGAAAGCACTCATCCAGGAGGTGCCAACACGTTGGAACTCAACCTTCTACATGCTTGAGCGTCTGTATGAGCAGTATACGGTACTCGATCACTATTTCTTAACACTGGGTACAGCTCAGAAGGACCTGAGGCTAGATGCGGCGCAATGGAACCTAGTTAAAAGGCCTGACAGACATGCTTCGTCCTTTTGAGGTCTTCACACGTGCAGTCAGCAAGGAGGACTGTAATTTGGGAAAAGCTATGCCATTGTTGTGCATGCTGGAGCACCAACTGAAGGCGGTGCCTTCTATGTTTCAAAAAGATTAAAAAAAGCAAGACGCTTTTGTTTTGGCGGATAAATTATTAGAGCGCCTACTTGGCGATGAACGTCTTAAAATGATCCACTCAGAATAGCATTACATTTGTGCTACTATTCTGGATCCACGCTACAAAAAGGCGCTGGCAGGCCGAGCATTCTTTCCTTTTGATAATGAAGATGTTACAAAGTACAAACATTGGCTAGCCTTGTCAGCCATGAGGTTTGAAAGAGAACAGCAGCAAATTGAAGGAAAAGGCAGTACATCAGCATCAGCAGGCCATCCCCAGTCAAAAGAATCCACTTCTGCACCTGTGGCTGTGGCACAAGTGACCTCTCAGCCGTTAAAGACACCGGCAACCAGATCATTTGCACCAGACACAACAGTAACATTGGGTGAAGAAGAGTATTGGCTAACTCAGCTTGGGTTTGGTTCTCAAAAGGTCCCATCAAAAAGTAAGCAAAGTGGAGGAACCTTGGAGAACCTTGAGTCGATGGTGCAGGACTATCTGAATGACTCAACAGAGGTCTATGTTAATGCTGACCCATTGGTGTATTGGCATGGGAAAAAAGAATTGTGGGCACAGCTCTCCAACCTGGCTATAAACTACTTGTCTTGCCCACTCGCAAGCGTGTCTTCTGAACGTGTTTTCAGTGCTGCTGGTGGCATTGTAACTTCCAAACGGACCTGCCTCTAGCCCAAAAATGTGGAGAGGTTATCAATGATCAAGATGAATCAGCACCTCATATCACCAGATTACAAAGTACGAGAACAAACGCCGGATGAAGACGAGGAGGACAGCATTTAGATGAGGGAATTTCTTCTCTGTTAGGTGACACTGACCTACTCCTGCCTGAATTCGCAGAGTATGAGGAGGAACTCTTATTCTTATTCCCTGACCGAGCCCTGAAAATGAGCCAATGAATCAATAACTTTCTTTTTCGTCCTTATTCACTTTTATTCCTGTGTGTCTGTCTTTCTTTGTTTTGCACAGTTAATATAATTAAAACTTTAATCACCTAATCACAAAAACAAGCCCATCAGCAGAACTGTCTTCACTTGTTTGCCTATTGATTTGAAGGTGCCGCAGTCTGCATTCCTCAGGTTCACAAGTTCACAAGAACATGCTCCTCTATCCTCCACCTCCAGACTCCTATTTCCCTCAAAGCAGAGGGCTGGACTACGCCCAATGAAGAAAGACTCTGCACTTGTGGGGGTGTTCTACTTCTTTGCGGGTGAGTTGGCGGGTCTTGGGGCATTGCTGGGAAGCTCTAAAACCGGATAAAAGGGGTTTGGACCCAATCGGAGGCGAAATTTTTTTTGCGTTTTTGCTGACTTGCTTGCCTTTGAGGTGCTCTTTGGGGGGTTCCGGGTGTTTGCGGGTGGGTTTTGGGGTCTGGGAGTACTGCTGGGACAGTCTAATTTTGATTGCATTTGCTTTTCAGGAAATCCGTGGTGGAAAACGGGAGTTATGACCTAGCTGCACAGTGCGTTTGGACCGAAGGCCGATAAATATTGTAAGTACGAGATTTTCCTTTTTGGCTGTTTGGGGGTGTTGTGCTTTTTTGCGGGTGGGATGGCGGGTCTTGGGGCATTCCTGGGAAGGTCTAATACCGGATAGAAGTGGTTTGGACAAAATCCATGAGGAAAAAGTTTTTGCTATTTCTGACATTTTGCTCAATGTAGCGTTTTTGGGGGCCTGTTTGGGGGGCTTCCTGGTGTTTGTGGGTGGGTTTCGGGTTCTGGGAGAACTGCTGGCTATTGATACTTTTGATTGCAAGAGGTTTGAAGCAAATCCATGGTGGCAGAGGGGAGTTAGGGCCTAGCTGCAGAGCGCGCGCGGAGTGATTTTGGAAATTGCCATGAAAATGACTAAGTCCCCATTTTTGTACTTTTGCTTTTTGGCTGTTTGGGGGTCTTCTACTAGTTTTCGCCTGGGTTGACGGCTCTGGGGCCATTGCTGGGAAGCTCTGATACCGGATAAAAGTGGTTTGGACCAAATCTGAGGCGAATTATTTTTTGCGTTTTTGCTGACTTGCTTGCCTTTGAGGTGCTCTTTGGGGGGGTTCCGGGTGTTTGTGGGTGGGTTTTGGGGTCTGGGAGCACTGCTGGGACAGTCTAATTTTGATTGCATTTGCTTTTCAGGAAATCTGTGGTGGAAAACGGGAGTTATGACCTAGCTGCACAGCGCGTTTGGACCGAAGGCCGATAAATATTGTAAGTATGAGATTTTCCTTTGTGGCTGTTTGGGGGTGTAGTGCTTTTTTGCGGGTGGGTTGGCGGGTCGTGGGGCATTACTGGGAAGGTCTAATACCGGATAAAACTGGTTTGGAGAAAATCCATGCGGAAAAGCCTTTTGCCACTTTTTGTAACTTGGGGTTCGTTAGGATTAGCCCTAGCAGCAGGATTGCATGTGTTTCGGGGTGTTCTAGATTTTTGCAACTGAGTTCTGGGGTCTTAGAGCACTCGTGGGAATGTGTAATTTTGGTTGCAAGTGATTTGAAGAAAATCCATGGTGGGAAAGGGGGCATTTGGCATAGTTAAAGAAAGCGTTTGCCACTATTCTTAACTTAGGGCTCGTTAGGGTTAGCAATATTTGTATTGCATGTGTTTGGGTGGGGGGCTGTTTGTGGGGGGGGTTTGCGAGTCTTAGAGCGATGCTGGGTATGGATACTTTTGCTTGCTTGCAAGTGGTTTGAATACAATCCACGGTGGGTAAGGGGGGATTTGGGCCTACTTTTACTTTCAAAGTACGTTTTGTCACCAGTTTTCTACTAGGCCTCGTTTTTTGAGATCTGATTGGGGGTCTTCTACATTTTTGCGACTGGCTTTAGTAAGGGTCTGGGTGCGAGCACTGCTGGGAAGGTCAAATTTTGTTCTAAAACACAGTTTACAGTACACCTAGCTTGAGGGGAAAGATCCGCTAAATTAATTTGACCATACTTATTTATCCTTCAAAAGGAGACTCAGACAGAGTACGCACTTTCAAAAATATTGTACTGTCTATTAGGAAACTCAAAGTGTGACTTTTTGCACTACACAGCGTACATACCTTATATTTATTTATCAGTGGTGTTCTAATATCACTTCCTGTTTTTCCATCAATAATTACAGGCCAGGTTTCAGTCTGTGCAATGGGAAAAAAAGGATGAAGTCAGGCTTCACATTAGCGAGCCGCAATTCAGCATCCGCCAGGCAGGCAGTGGACAGGGTGTCTTCTGGTCACCAACATTGATGGACGAAGCATCAGCTGGAATGGAAGAGTGCCGCTAATAAGAGGAATGGTTTGATGTGTGCAACTTACTTACCAAATTCAACAGGACAACTACAACAACATACAGATACAGTATCCATTCTTTTCAAATTATTTTTTAAGTAATGTTATTGCGGTGAACTTCTATGAGTGCGACTCTGCATTTCTTGGATCTCTCTCTGCTTCTAAATTGATCCCTACAGCCATTCTATAGGTTTTACTTCGGCTATTTTTGAAACCTAATTTACTGTAAAAAGTGTTTCTCTGAGTGCAGAGATAGGCAAGTGAAAACGCTGCAGCCCTGTACTGTCGCATTCTGTCATTCACGGTTGTCGAAAGTACTACTTACTTTTCAGTAACAATGCATGCAGTAGTGCATGCACTTCCTTCATGTCACTTAAAAGATTTATGTTTAGCTTTGTACCCAAAGATTTCTTTATCTTCAATTATTGTTTGTCCATGCTGTTCTTTTTTTCTTCTCTCAACAAAACCTACCCAAAAAGAAACCCCCATTCCCATCCATTTTCCAAACCCTAACCCTCTTCCCCCAGGCTGTGTGGTTTTGATTGATGTGTGACTAAATGACAGCAATAATTCCACACACTTGCTGGGGAGGATAAGGTCATAGCAACAGGCTGGTGAAGGAATCCGAGGATATATTCTAGACTTACTCAGCTTCAGTACTATTTCTTGTAGTAGTAGCCAATGTCAAAGAAATTCAACGCAAGTACTAGTTATACTTTCAATACTTTACCATTTGTTAGGCTACATTGTGGC
The DNA here is from genome assembly GCF_964263255.1 of Lissotriton vulgaris. Classification (NCBI taxonomy): domain Eukaryota; kingdom Metazoa; phylum Chordata; class Amphibia; order Caudata; family Salamandridae; genus Lissotriton; species Lissotriton vulgaris. Next base: position 1,134,181,155 of record NC_141697.1, read on the forward strand.
ACTGTTCTAGTGTACTGTCACCTGCTATATTCTCTATCGTACCGTTGTAATGCTCCAGTAAGGACAAAGCAGGTTTCATTTTCTTTTTTTCCATAGGCATGCAACTGCCACTGTGTCACACCACTAGTACCACCGCAATGAGGACATTTCATCCGCCCAGGATTGCCAACCTTAATCGCCATTTCCTGTGGAGCCAGCCCTGGGCCTAGCCCTACTTTCAAACACAAATTACAGGTAAGATAAGCGTTTGGTGAGAGGTAGTATAATGGAGTATTAGGAGAGACGAGAGATTGACGGTAGTACTACTAAAGTCCTAGGACTCATGAATTCACTTACTCTGTGAGAGGCACTTAGTGTTGAAAACATTTAGCCATTTACACTTAAAGGAAGAAAATGACACAGACTTAAGTTTCAGGAAAACAAACTTACTGTTAACCCCCCACCCACCAGACTCAAAAGCAGTAAAAAACAGGTATGCTCAGATAAAATTTCAAAAAGTATATTTGTGTAGCCCTAACAAAATAATCTCCCGCAAGACCCTCCCTAACCCCAACGATTGTCCTTCAAAAGTCCCAAAAACTACCCAACTCCCAATTCCCACCCCCCAAAAGTCTCTAAAAAAGGTGCAAGGGACACTACGGCAGGATGCTGTTCACTTTAGCCTCCAGGGCATCATACTCCTTGCGGAGGGTGGCATGGTCGGAGCGGAGGCCCTCCACCAAGGTCTTATATGTTAGGACCTCCTGCTCCAGGTAGGACACTCTGAGGCATAAGCGGTGCTGGCGTGCCTTGCAACTCCTGTGGGGGGCAGCTGTTGTCTTTGCTGCTCGGCGGTGGCGGTTGGCTTTGGTAGCCCGGCTCCGTACCGCTGGAGCACTGCGCTGGCTGGCAGCCCGGGGGGGCACGGAGGAGGATGCAGCTGTCCCAGTGGATGTACCAGTAGACTGTGTGTCCTAATCATCCAGGGCCACCAGCCGCCGATATTCGGCGACAGTGGCATCCAGCCTCCGTTGCCGGGCCATTCGAGCCAGCTCCTTCCTTGTTGGTTTTGTTGATTTGGAAGGAGCAACTATATGAAGAAAGAAAGACATAGTCTGTAACCAATGCTCCTTAAGATTAACACAAAATGATTGAGCAGAAAGTTGTGTCACAGTACAACTAGCAACTTGAAAGCACAGGACATAACTATTGAGGCCAGTATCTATCTAACCTCCCACTTCTTCATCCTTGCTCTAACATTAGTGGGAGTTTAAGGAACAAATTCTACGAGCCCCTTGGACTTCCATTACAGTCGACTATGACAGAACACCAGTCTTATTCTTCTTCTTCTCTCTTGTTTAGGAAAATTGGTACGTTACAGACACACACCATGATGAGTGAGACAGACTTGCGTTACTGTACCGGTCCAGTACATGCAGGTAGTGAAGCTCTTACTTTTCTATTACGGGTGGCACTGAGAATACTCTGTTAAAAGGGCTACTGCTTAATTAATGTAACTTTCACCCTACAGTGCAAATGAGTACTAGAAAAGGAAAATGAAGAAGCTAAATAATCTGATTATCTATCACTTCACATGGGATGTATTTGATTACATATGGGATGACTTTAGGTGCTTTGCTTTTTATTGAGTGAACAGTGATACACTCACACATGAATGACGTACTACTACTAAACTAAACTTATTTAGAGAGGTAGGGAGTGTCCACCGTAATAACCGGATATATGCTGTGCTTGCAGTTGCAATACAAACTACTGCTACTATTCATGGTAGTATTTGGGCAAAATTACAACTTCTTTTCCTTGCCTTTCCTACACTGGAACGGACGTGCGGGTGCGGTGTTACATGCTCTTCAAAGTAACACTTAGTTCATCCAGTGACCGTCTACTCTCTCTAGATACACATATGCTATCTAAGAGTCAGATAGTACCATGATCCAGGCATCCATCCATTCAAAGTATATGCACACATACAGTTTCTGTTTCACCCACCCAGGCTGTTCTCCTTCCACCCATCCTTGCTTCATCATTCACCCAGGCATGCACCATACCAAATTCTTTGCTTCCCAGCCACCTCGGGGACCAAGCAAACACATATCATTCTTCTTTGCCAGTCATCATTAAATTTCTCGTCCTTCCACACTTACTTACACCCTTCTTTCGCTGTTCGTTCATCCCATCCATCAAGTTCATCTCAGATCGGATTGGGATTCTTCTCGCCACAAACTTCACAGCTAAGTCGAAGTACATTTAGAGGAGGCTACTACCTGGTTGATTTATAATACACCTGTGCAGAAAGCACACTCTGCAGTCTTCAATCTCAATAAGTAAGGAATATATAGCTTACCTCTGCCCGCCACCACCGTGTGAACCCTCACAGGCACATTGGTGTCGTCCGGCACTTGCACCGCATCCTCCCCAGAAGTGTTCCCCTCATCCAGCACCACCACCTCCACGCTGGCCCCGCCACCAGATGTTCCACCTACAAAGTACATTTAAGAATGTTAGAATACACCACTCACTACTATATAATATTTGGTCTAGGAATAAAGAAATGTGAAAAAAACAGAAACAATGTAATAATTTGTGACTGTCTACTCTTAAAGTAAAAATGTCCCTTTCTCCAGGGAAGGCTGTTGTCTTGCTGCACTTTTTGGCACAACTGATGAATGCTTGCTTTTTATTTTTAACACGCACCACTTTTTCTCCTAACAGACAGAAGCTTGACTTCTAAGAACACAAGCAAGATCAAGTTCAAACCAGGTGAGAGCTCGGCTCGACCACAAGAAATGTGTTCAATTAATCGTCAGCACTAAGCACTTTTCCATTTTCAGTTAAACATTTAGTTTTATGGCAAACTTGATTTTAATAAATGTGTTTACTTTTAATAAAGCTTTTAAACTTAAATAGACTCTGTGTTTTTTGATCCTCCAGACTAGAGTGGCTGAGCTAAAGGTTTTGCAATTTTTGCAAGCATGAGTCGTGCCTCTGACACTTCTTGACTCTGACTCCGTACTCTTGTCCTGCGTTGGATAATCATCATTGGGGATCAATCATTTGTGTCTTTGGGAGCTAAATGACTCTGCCACACTATCTAGTCAGTAAGGGGATTGGGGGTCCAACTACAAAGTCTGTTATCACTGAGGTATGTGGAAAGTCTAACAGCACCTATTATAATTGATAAGCTAAGCAATGCATTATTCAGTGTCCATAGTTCTGTTTGTGCAAATTTGTCCCTGCAACAGTAGTAGAATGGATTGTCCTCCTATCCAAATCAAAAGTAAAGTAGTATCTTATTCTTTCTTGGTGGTCATTCACCTTTTTATTGTTGGCAATTGTCAAAGCATAAACATTTAGAAGACTTGAAAAGAAATTATGGACAATCCCAGAGGACTGCACTCAGTGCATAGAGCTATTGCTGACTAGAATGGGAGTCCAATGGAATTGCCAAATGTGCAATCTTAGTTAGCTACACAGACAGACTAATAAGAATAATCTAGTAATACCACAGGGAGTCATAGTCGAGGCAGGATAAGATTTTAGATACAGTCTACAAGAAGATCAAAGACGATTTAGAAAAAATCGAATGAGGAACGCTAGGAAAAAATAGATACTCTATATTAAAATTAAAACTTACCGGGGCCAGCAAAGGAGCCCTCGCCTGACCGATCCTGTTCAGCAGCAGCAGCAGCAGCAGCCTCCTCCAATGCTGTCTTGCCCCTGGGGGGAGCTGATGTACAACATGAAAGAAAGAAAGACCAGAAAACATGGATGATATTTGTCAACCAAATCAAACATTTCAAAAGAACAATAACAAAATATTTGGGCGAAATAGCAAATAGACAACTATTCCACGGGATATATTGACCGATCTCATGTGGTCTACTACATTATTAGTATTGCTTGATTTGCGGACCGTCGACTTGGAAAGTTCTTATGTAACTCACTAAACAAACTACTAAAAAGGTTCGCCTAGGACTGGCAGGCAGCAGTCCGCAGCACGCGAAGTGACAGACAAAGTCGATTGTGATTGCAGATCAGCGACAACACTAAAAAGTTTCCTACTACATTAACCAGTCATTAAAATACTCAAACTATCAATCCACCACCACTATTTCTTCTTATCGCCATGTGTACAAAGGAAGGACTGGACTTGAGTCTGTAGGGGCTGATTTAGAAGCCCCTTGCGGCTCTTTTGCTCCATTGTTGCGTGACTTTTGTGACGCAGCGGCAGAACAAAAGAGGCGCCATAGTGCTGCGATTTTTAACAACGTAACGCATATGGGAGATGCATCACATTGTAAAGCCCTGCGTCATCAGGGGGCGTCCCGGCGCAAGGGAGGGCGTTCCTGCGCAGGAACGCATCCTAAAACTGGCTGAGGGAAATCTACAAGATTTCAATCAGTCACTTTGAGGACAATGATGCGTGACTCAAACCCTGCGCCTGCTTGAAGCAGACGTACGGCTTGACACAGCATTGGGGAGATAGGGCACCCCAGAGCATTGATGGAGCTGCGCCATCGTTGCGACGCACAGATGCGTAATGCTTTGGTGACGTTTTGGGCCCATCGTGCGCCGCATTGTAAATACTCTAAACAATAGAGAGCCACCCAATAGTCCCCTAGGGACTGGGTATATTCAATAACAGAATTCAATTGTCCCTCGAGGAATCATTTATTCTTAGTATAATGAATTATAACAATGTCACATCCGTGATCAATATTTGGCTTTTTTGCAGGAAATGGTCACTCAATATCAATAACCAGTTATATCAGAAACTGTTTTTTATTCTTGTATCAAAAGATTTTTCTTTTTTATATCAGGCAACATACACAAAACTGAAAAGATAAAGTTGATTACAGTCGTGTAAGATCAGCATTCGCTAGAATCATGGATTTTTTCAATACCATAATATGTGTCACAAAATCACAGTAATACATATATTTATATGCATCTTAATTGTATCATATAAGCAAAAATGGTGATACAGTGTCGACGTTTCGGTCCTTCTACGGTCTAAACGATCCTTAGAACCATCATCAGGACGATGTAGTTGCTCATGTGTATATCTAATAAAAAACAAACTAGACTTTAGTGATTTACCTGCATACTATGATCATGATGCTTCACACAGCTAGACAACAAATAAACCAAACCAACCAGTGAGAGAGACATTCCAATATTTACACACCAAAGACCCAGTGAAAATAACCAAGTGCAAAACTTAAGATAATTAGATGAGATGTAGCGTGTGTTCACCTTATTCAAACAGCCGTAACGCACAAGATAAAACCGGGAACAACTACCACGGCTAAACTTCAAGAATGTAAATCTGTAATATAATATATAAAGAACAGATCAGTATAGTGATCTAGCAAGCAACCTGAGAGTATCTCAATCTCCTAATTCTCGAGGGCACTTACTTCTATAAATCACAAATCAATAGTGATGCTGCAAAATTTGCAGTGAAAAAACTAATTTTGCAGCATCAATCTCGTATTCGATGTAATGTACAGACTGCACCATTGGTCGAACATTATCAAGCTTTCTCACACTCTCCTACACAAATGAAATGGTTTGTCATAGATGTTGTAAAGAGTAGTAGGAGATGTACCAATGTAGATCGTTTGCTCACACAGAGGGAGAACAAATTTATCTGGACATGCAGAACGGTGGAGAAGGGACTGAATTCCCTAATTGAATGGCACACTTTGGCAACCTTACAATGAGTTAGGTCCTTCCTGTAGTGATAGTACAGTTTCTGCAATAAAACATTAAGTACCTCGTCTGTCTATTCTGATACCCCTTAGAATTACACAGGATCGTCAGCTGGCTGTAATGCATGTTTTCTGAAACCTTTATGCTTAAAACCGCTATATTTGACCTCGGTTGTATGGTGAACTGTAGCGCTATGGTGGGGCTCCACTGATGGTGTCTATTGCTGTATATATATAAAAAAAGTTTTTATTATAAAAAAAGTTTTTATTATAAAAAAAGTTTTAAAAAAATTCTCTGTGGTACACATAATTCCCGGCGTTTGCATATTATTATGCAATAATGTGTAACACTCCTCATAAGATTCTAATTCCCTAAACAACTGGTTTGCGCTAGAATACAATGGATAATGCTCCACTACAATATGGCCGCCACAGTCACCACCTTCATGACGCCATGCAATAGAGGACGTAAACATCCGTTTTTTTAAATATGGCGCCGCTGTATTTTGAATCACTCGGTCTCATGCAAGCTGAGCCTACGGAGTGATCGGATAGACGCACCAAGCCGACTACACAAAAGTAAGTTGATAAAAAACGCTAGAAAAATACTGCTTTAGCTTACTAGGCGACCAGACTAAATAGTGACCTCTCACTTCTTTATTCAGGTAAAACGACAACCTGTAGTTACACGCAGTGAGTAGTTCTTCTTCAAAACACTATGGGCTGTCGATTCACGGTGTTTGTGTACATTAATTGATCCGTTGGTATAGCAAACTCGGGCATTACAAAGGTTCGTTTTTTCCCCTTTTTGTCTTCAACAGGTCACTATTGATTTGTGATTTATAGAAGTAAGTGCCCTCGAGAATTAGGAGATTGAGATACTCTCAGGTTGCTTGCTAGATCACTATACTGATCTGTTCTTTATATATTATATTACAGATTTACATTCTTGAAGTTTAGCCGTGGTAGTTGTTCCCGGTTTTATCTTGTGCGTTACGGCTGTTTGAATAAGGTGAACACACGCTACATCTCATCTAATTATCTTAAGTTTTGCACTTGGTTATTTTCACTGGGTCTTTGGTGTGTAAATATTTGAATGTCTCTCTCACTGGTTGGTTTGGTTTATTTGTTGTCTAGCTGTGTGAAGCAGCATGATCATAGTATGCAGGTAAATCACTAAAGTCTAGTTTGTTTTTTATTAGATATACACATGAGCAACTACATCGTCCTGATGATGGTTCTAAGGATCGTTTAGACCGTAGAAGGACCGAAACGTCGACACTGTATCACCATTTTTGCTTATATGATACAATTAAGATGCATATAAATATATGTAGTACTGTGATTTTGTGACACATATTATGGTATTGAAAAAATCCATGATTCTAGCGAATGGTGATCTTACACGACTGTAATCAACTTTATCTTTTCAGTTTTGTGTATGTTGCCTGATATAAAAAAGAAAAATATTTTGATACAAGAATAAAAAACTGTTTCTGATATAACTGGTTATTGATATTGAGTGACCATTTCCTGCAAAAAAGCCAAATATTGATCACGGATGTGACATTGTTATAATTCATTATACTAAGAATAAATGATTCCTCGAGGGACAATTGAATTCTGGCATTGTAAATACGGCGCACCATGGGTGGTGGTGGTGTGGCGCACAATTACTGGCGCATCCCTGCTACTTTGCAGGGATGCGCCAGTAATTAAAAATCTGACCCTTAGTGTCTAGCATTACGCAGTTCTTTAAACTACACTCATACATAATTTCACAGGCCAATGAAATGAACACAAAATCGAAAACAAATAAGCATAGTAGCAACACTACTGAGAACGAGAGCAGTGCACCTGAAATGCACAGAAGATTTTGAAATATAATTTACCTACAATGTAATCAGCAGCATTATTGCTCTTGGTAAATAACAAAAAATTGCATTATAATAACACACAGAGCAGGAGAAAACAGAGTAGTAAAGAAATAGCTATTACTGCTCACCAAGCCCGGGGATCTCAAGGCCGAGCAGGTTGAGCAGATCGCGTTCCCGGTCCAGGACATCCGTCCAGCGGTGGGTGGCCTGGTTGTAGGTGCGCCGGACCCGAGAGCGTTGGTACATGGCCCGGCACACCTTCTCCCACCGCTTCCGGCGCTCCTGGATCCCGTACCCGCTAGCGATCTTGCCGCCTGCCATGATGGTCCTGGGGAGGCGGCGCTGAACATAAAAAACTAGTGCGGCCACCTCCTCCGGGCTGAAGATCTCCCGGGCTGCGACCTGCTCCCCCTCAAACGCCCGCACGGGAGCCGGGCACGGGTGCGAGACCCTTCCCCTTCTCAAGGTGCTTCCCGGCTCCCTTTACCATGGTCTGGGCAGAAAGGAAGGTAAATAATAAAGAAGAAATAGAATAGGGAAGAAGAAAAGAAAAGAGTTTAAAAAAGTAGTTTAAAATTAACCAAAAGTAGCAGAAAACACAAAAATACAGAGCTAGATAAATAGAGGGATAGATAATAAGTAAAATAGATTAAAAAAAACTTCAAACAAGCAAAGGATGGCAGAGATTCAGAGAGGATATAGAAAGCATGCCCAGAACCTTAGCAATGAATGAGAAACAAGATGCCGCGCCCGTTCATGACAGCGCGGGTAAGTTCGCGCGAGATTTTCCTCGCGATCACACGCGAAATTGTACTAGCGAGCCGCACACTTTGCGAGATTACACATCGTACCCGGAAACGGAAATACGTCACACAAACAAGATGGCCGCGCCCATGTACGACCGCGAGGGTAACTTGGCCTCGTTGCGCTACCAGCGGCTCGCTAAAACTGACAAAACCACGCGAACTAACACGCTGCAAAAAAACAAATCGCATATTCGAACGAATTTGCGGCTTCCGAATTCGATCTCGCGCAAGTTCGCGACTCGCGAATCCCGTGAAATTGCAGAAAAATGAGTTTTGCAAAACTGAAAGCACTCAGCAGGTGCAAAAGTTCAAACTCACCATTAGTAACCATTCCCTGTAGTGCTTCCTGACTGGGGCCCCTCCAGAGTTCAGTTGCTAGTTGCAACAATTATATGACCCTGCTCTGACCCTCACAGCAGGCTCATAGAATAGCTACAAGTAGGCCACAAAGGTCCTGGAAAAAAAATTGCACTGCAACAGAAAGCAAATTACAGATAAGGAAGCAGGTGCCAGACTGGAATTTTAAAACAGTGACACATTAATAAATCAACCCCAAATTAATTCATGTCAATTGAAGCAGGGCAGGTGTGCTTGCTTCCCCCCCCCCCCCACAATCTACAGTGATGAACCAGAGGGTGGCATTAATGTACCAGAGGGTGGCATGGGTGAAACAGGGTGGCAGTGGTGAAACAGAGGGTGCTGTGAACCTGTGATGAATGATGAACCAGACGTAGAAACAACATAGTCGCAACCGTTGCGAGCCGACAAGTAAGTTTGCAATTGCGAACTGGTACAAAACCCTCGCGAACTGGCAGAAACCCTTGCGAACACAAAAAACCCCGCAAATTCACGAGAATTCGCGGATTTTGTGGATTGCGAATTCGCAAATACGCAAATTCGCGAACGCCAGATTCGCAAAATTTGCCCATGCTTACTCAGGAGTGACGCATCGCTTGTTTTCCACCGCACCAGCTTCTGTTTTGAAACTAGGTCGCATTTAAAGGTACTGTTGGCTAAACATGGCGCAACTGTGAACTTTTCACGCATCTGTGGATTATTTTAACGCAACCTTAAGAACTCTTTTGCAACCATAATCTTGAACTTTGTATGTTGGATTTTTGTCGTTTTGGTCTTGTGTAGTTTAGATTAAATACCTTTAAATTTCTAAACTGTTCTGGAGTCAGTTTGTGTTTTTTTTTACTGTGTTACTGTGAGTGTTGGTACAAATTCTTTACACATTGCCTTTGATAAGCCTTGACTGCTCGTGCCAAGCTACCAAGGGGGTGAGCAGGGGTTATCTCAGAGGGTTTCCTCCTTACCCTGACTAGAAGCAAGGGTCCCTATTTGGACAGTGGTACCTACCTCTGCCAACTAGAGACACCCAGTTCTAACACTGCACTATAGTCTTCCAGGACTGTTAAGACTTTTTTCACCAACCTTTGAAATGTGGCAGGTGCATTTTTCAGACCAAAGGGGGTTACCACAAATTGATAATGTCCACTAGGGGTTGTAAATGCTGTTTTTGGCTTCGCATCATCAGCTAGTCTGATCTGGCAGTAGCCAGCTGGTAGATCAAATGAGCTCAGAAATTTTGCAAAGGCCAACATATCTATGACCTTATCTGCTCTGGGTATTAGATGGGCATCAGTCCTAGTGACTGCATTCAGACCTCTGTAGTCAACACAAAATCTCATCTCTCTCTTACCACCCTGGGTGTGAGGTTTTGGTACCAAGAATACTGGACTAGCCCAAGGGTTATCTGAAGGTTCACTCACTCCCAAATCCATCATTTTCTGGACTTCAGTCCTGATACAGTCCCTGACATGATCAGGTTGCCTGTAAATCTTATTTTCAACAGGCAGCCTGTCTCCATTGTCCACTTCACGAGTGCACCAGGTATTCAGTCTTGGAGTTAGTGAAAACATATGTCTAAACTGATTTAGAACTTGTCTGCAATCAGTTTGCTGCTGATCAGTGAGGCTGCTTGCCAAGGCTACTTCATCAACTGATCCATCATCAGGGTTCTGAAAGAGCAGGTCTGGGAGAGGGTCACTATCTTCCTCCGATCCTTCAGAAGTAGCCATGAGCAAGCCCGTGTCTGCCCTGTCAACATATGGTTTCAGTCTGTTGACATGAAGCACCCCTATGGGGGCTCCTGGGAGTTTCGAGATCTACCAAATAGGTAACTTCTCCTTTCTGTTCAACAATAGTGTGGGGTCGACTCCACTTGTCCTGGAGAGCTGATGGGCACAGGCCCCAACCCCCACACTTTCTGTCCTGGTGGGTAAACAGTCAGTACTGCCTTTTGGTCATGCCAGGCTTTCTGTAATTCCTGGCTAGCCTCAAGGTTTTTAGTTGCCTTTTTCATGTACTCAGCCATCCTGGAGTGGAGACAAAGTACATAGTCCACAATATCCTATTTAGGGGGTTTGAGAGGTAACTACCATCCCTCTTTCACCAGACAAAGTGGTCCTCTGACAGGGTGTCCAAACAGAAGTTCAAATGGGCAGTAGCCAACCCCCTTCTGAGGAACCTCCCTGTATGCAAACAAAAGGCAGGGTAGCAGGATATCATATCTCCACCTGAGCTTTTCTGGGAGACCCATAATCATACCCTTTAAGGTTTTATTGAACCTTTCAACTAAACCATTGCACTGTGGATGATAGGGTGTGGCGAACTTATAGTTCACTCCACATTCCTTCCATATTGCAGTCAAGTAGCGGGACATAAAGTTTACATCTCTGTCAGATACTACCTCCTTAGGAAACCCTACTCTTGAGAACACTCCCAGGAGGGCTCTTGCCACAACAAGTGCCGCTGTGGTTCTAAGTAGAATAGCCTCAGGGTACCTAGTGGCATGATCCACTACCACTAGGATACACCTGTGCCCAGATGCTGTCTGAGGATCCATTGGTCCAACAATGTCAATCCCCACTCTTTCAAAGGGAACCCCCACCACAGGTAATGGTATCATGGGGGCCTTTGTAGTGCCACCTGCCTTACAACTAGCTTGACAGGTTACACAGGAGCGACAAATCTCCTTTGTGTCTTCAGACATGTGGGGCCAGTGAAAGTGAGGGACAATTCTGTCCCAACTCTTGTTCTGGCCTAGGTGTCCTGCTATGGGAAGATCATGGGTTAGTGTCACTAGGAAGCCCCTGAATTTCAAAGGCATGACCAACCTCCTGGCTGCACCAGGCTTGGGGTCTCTTCACTCTGAATACAGGAGTCCATCATCCCAATAAATCTTATGGGTGCCACTAGCATTCCCAGCAGCCTCAGCAGCAGCTTGCTGTCCGAGGGGTTCAAGAGAAGGTCAGCTCAGCTGCTCCTGACTCAGATCTGCCCTGGAAGGGGACCCCTGTCCCCAATAACTCAACCTGATCAGGCTCTAGCTCCTCTGGGACAGTTCCTTCTTCAGGCTCACAATCATCTTCCTCAAAAGACTGATCATTGGTCTGAGTCAGGGGGGAAGGCACTGCCTTAACCCTACTGCTCCTTTTCTGGGAAGGCACCTGGTCCATTATTCCAGAATCCAGGGCCTGTTCAGTGTTTGACTTTCTTACCTGTGACCTAGTCACAGCAACCACATGTGCAGGGATCCCCAGCATTGCTGCATGGGTCCTCAACTCTACTTCAGACGAGGCTGAAATCTCTAACTCATTTCCAAGCAACCATTCTACAGGGAGGTCTGCACTGATCACAACCTTCTTAAGGCCAGTTACCCCTCTCCAGGAGAAATTAACGACTGCCAGGGCATGAGTGGTCCTGACATTGGTAGCATTGATCACTTGGTAAGTCTCACCAAGTATGACTTGTCCAGGGTTCACAAAGTCTGGTGTCACCATTGTGACACTTGCCCCTGTGTCCCTGTAGGCATCTGGCTTTTTCTCATTTATCAAAGGCAGTTGTCTATACTTGTCCAAGTTATTGGGACTCACAGAGGAGGTCATATCCATGTCTTCATCACAGACTAACACAGCCTGAATTGGTACTCTGTAGTGAAAGGAAGGGGTCCCAGTTGCATAGAGACAATAGTAGAAAAATTTGAAAATAAATCAAATAAACAATTATTTTACCCACATTGTTTTAATCACAGTGGGAATGTATACAAAATATACGGGTTATCCAAACAGTAAGTTAGTGGTTTATCAAAGGCAGTTGTCTATACTTGTCCAAGTTATTGGGACTCACAGAGGAGGTCATATCCATGTCTTCATCACAGACTAACACAGCCTGAATTGGTACTCTGTAGTGATGGAAGGGGTCCCAGTTGCATAAAGACAATAGTACAAAATTTGAAAATAAATCAAATAAGCAATTATTTTACCCACATTGTTTTAATCACAGTGGGAGTGTATACAAAATATACGGGTTATCCAAACAGTAAGTTAGTGGTTTTACAGTCCCCCGAATAAGGAAAAAGGGGGGGAGAAGGTGGGTGATCGTGTGAGGATATAGTGAAAAAAAGAAGAGAGTTTTTTACAAACCAGTGTAATCAACACATATATCTCATTTGTCCATGTTACACATTGTGTACAGAGACCATGACCATCAGGTTCAAACAAACATTGCAAATGAGCATACTCCACAAAGTTCAATCAATGAAAACAATAGGGCGTGGAGTTGACGTTTAAAAGCGGATAATTGTCGACGTTTCGACCCTCATACGTGCAGGTAGGAGTACTGGGTTGTTAACGCTCAAGGGCCCGTCGTGGTCCAATATATCGTGGATATATTGGACCACGACGGGCCTTTGAGCGTTAACAACCCAACATAGATTCAGTCTACGACTGGACCGCAATTTCGGTCTTCCCGACTTTAAATACTTTCAACTTCGTCCACGTCGGGTCAATACCACGTCTGTGGTTATGTGTCCCACCTTCTCGTCCTGATGAAGACCCCGCAGCAAGAATGGTACTCCTACCTGCACGTATGAGGGTCGAAACGTCGACAATTATCCGCTTTTAAACGTCAACTCCACGCCCTATTGTTTTCATTGATTGAACTTTGTGGAGTATGCTCATTTGCAATGTTTGTTTGAACCTGATGGTCATGGTCTCTGTACACAATGTGTAACATGGACAAATGAGATATATGTGTTGATTACACTGGTTTGTAAGAAACTCTCTTCTTTTTTTCACTATATCCTCACACGATCACCCACCTTCTCCCCCCCTTTTTCCTTATTCGGGGCACTGTAAAACCACTAACTTACTGTTTGGATAACCCGTATATTTTGTATACACTCCCACTGTGATTAAAACAATGTGGGTAAAATAATTGTTTATTTGATTTATTTTCAAATTTTGTACTATTGTCTCTATGCAACTGGGACCCCTTCCTTTCACTACTTAGACAGCCCAGGTCCCAGTGACTCTAGCTGGGTACAACCCCCCTGTTAATACCCTGAATTGGTACTCTGTCTAGGCCAGAGCCTATCTCAGTTCCCAGGTTTAACCCTACTACACCCTTCTGCTGAGAACCACCACTTGTCGCTGAACTAGGGGGAGCAATTGCCTTAGGGGCAATGGTGGCTGGAGTTGTCTCCTTTTTGGTGCAGTCACTGGTCCAGTGACTATTCTGCTTACAGACCTTGCACCATGGTTTTCTTGGGCCTTCTTTCTTTTTGGAAGATTGGGAATTCCCTCCATTAGAAGCTTTTTGGGGACCTTGTGAAGACTTCTGGTCTTTACCCTGCTCTCCACCTTTTTGATCTTGCTTCTTTTGGTCACCGCCTTGGTTCTGTACCTTCTGCTTCACCCTGGTTCTAACCCATTTGTCTGCCTCCTTTCCCAATTCTTGGGGATAGGTCAGATCAGAGTCTACCAGGTGCTGATGCAACAGCTGATTTTTACAGTTATTAAGGATCTGCTCCCTCGTGATCAGATTATACAATCCTGTATAGTCACACACTTTTCTGCCCAATAACCAGCCCTCCAGAGCCTTAGTAGCTCAATCTACAAAGTCAACCCAGTCCTGAGTCTGTGTCTTCTGGGTATCTCTGAACTGTATCCTATACTGATCAGTGGTTAAGCCAAACCCATCTATGAGAGCACTCTTCAGGACCTTGTAATCATCGGCATCCTCTTCTCTGGCAGTAAGTAGCTTGTCTGCAAAGGAGAACCACAAGATTGCTGCCCACTGCTCCTGTGGTACCTTCTGTACTTTGCAGGCCCTCTCCAGTATAGTAATCCATTTGTGGATGACATCCCCATTCTGATAGGGAGGGACAATCTTGTTAAGGCTTCTATGGTCATAAGACCTATCCCTACCACTAGGGACATTGCTGCCACCATGGGGTTCTAACCCCAACTTTTTTCTTGCTCTTCCGAGCTCTAGGGTTTCCTTCTCTAAGGCTACTCTTTGTCTCCTTATTCTCAGTTGAGCTTCTTCCATTCTCACCTGATGCTCTCTCATCTCCTGGGAGGTACCCCTCTTATGAGAAGAGACAGAGGACCCTATAGATTTGCCAGAATGATTAGATTCCAATAAAGGAGATCTTTGCCTTCTGGGCACACCAGCAACTCTTCCTGGGGGGACATATTGGCCTTCCTCATCTCCATTCAGAGCTGGATTCCCCAGGTCTACGCTATTTTCACCTGACTGGTTTTCGTCAGAGTCTTGGTGAGGTAACCCACCAGGGTTCTCTTCTTCTGATGTATCCATCTCATTGCCTACCTTGTCAGGATCTGATGCCTTTTTAAAGTCATCAAGCAATAAGACCTCTATAAGGTGTTGGGTTTTAGGATTCTGTCCTGGCTTCAATTTTCTCATGCCAAACAGAGCCCTTAACTCTTTGAAAGGAAATGTGTCATACTTAGATGTCTGTACTTGACTGACATCTGAAATAGACCCACTAGGTCCTTCCCTGGAAGTCATGACTAGTGAGGTGTGGTGTATGCACCTACCTACACTATTTGTTTCCAACTAAACCTCTCTTGAGTTATAGCAAGGGTGTGCTAAGCCCTTAACACACACAACTCTAAGTTCAGTAGAACTTACTGTATTAGAAACTTGTATTAAATGTACCTATGGTACCTTTAGTGGTTTTTCAAATGATCAATACTCAAGAATATCTGGTAAAACAATGCAAGCTGGAATCCCACCGCTGCCACCAATGTGAGAAGTTGGCCTGGCATATGATGTTGACAATTATAGTGGGCACCTTGCACCAGTCAAAACTACCCATATTGATGGTAGGTTCAAGACAACCTTTATAAAAAGCTATCCTAGCGGTAGCTGTGGAAAGCAGCCTTCAGGCTAAGTCTTAAAGGAATGTAAAGCAACTTGTTTTACCAGTCTATATTCTCATGAATGACCAAATGAAAAGAGAACCACACCAGGTATATATATAAAATATATGTATTTATTATAAACACACTACTCTGGTCTCTTTATGAGGCTAGAGGCAAAAGTACAATACAAGAACTTAAATAGCAAACAGTAAATTAGCACATTATACATTTTGCCCTAGGGGCCTCACAAACCATATACTAAGAAAGTGGTATAAGTACCGCTCTTAGCATAGAGACAAGGCCTAGGGCCTGTAGAACCGCTGGGGCAAACAGGAACCACCCAAGGTAGGGATGCAGGAGACCCACGGGGGACGTGTGCAGTGTCTAAACACAGCCGCGAATCACCATTGACTACTATAGAGAAAGTTAAAGTTAGAATGTTTAAAGAATAAGGACACTTAGGAGTGGACTACGGTAAAACTCCTTCAGTACTGGACACTGCAAGAGTCAAGACCCATGGGAGCACCGAAGTACTCGTGTTACCTCACCCAGGGAAGCCGGGTGCAGAGGTGTCTTTTCGTGACGGGTTTCGTCGTCTTTTCCAATGGAGAGCTGTAAAGAAGTGCTGCTGGCAACCTGGTGAAAAGTGTCCGGATGGATCCAAGGGTGGATCGGAGATCTGAAGATCCTGAAATCAGAGGTGACAGAGTCTGGGTCACTAGCCAGTTTCCAGGAAGGCAACAAGAAGATGACGGGTGATTTCATGTGATGTAGGTAAAGCTTGACTCTTCAGCCACGAGGTCTCAGGAGGCGTCAATGACAACCAGGAGCTGGATTCAAGCTGTCCCTTGTTGGATGTCGAGTGCTGCAGCATTGGTATCCGTATTGGACCCAACAAGCCTTGGCAAGAGCAACCCATGCAGAATGGAAAGATTGGTTTGGTGCAGACCAGCAAGGACTGAGGAACTCATCCTTTGAAGGATAGTCAGGGCACGTCTGGAGCAATGAGGGAAGCCCAAGAAACAAAGTAGATTCCTTTGTGGGCACCCACCAGTTGACAGACCAGGGATCGCAAAGGGGCCTCAAGCAGAAATGCAGGAAGCGGGCCCATGGAAAACCCGTGGAGTGTAGGCCTCCAAGCCTCAGGGTAAATGGTGCTCAGGACCAATGCACACCTTCGGGAAAGCTTGGGAAGTTGATGCACTAGCAAATGTGTTGGATGTCCAGGAGCTCTGGTCCCACGTCTCTCGTGATGGCCACACGTCTCAGCTTTGCTGGGGACTGGTGTCGGCTTAAGAGATGTCTGGAAGCCCATGTCCTGTGTCGCAGATTCTTTGGGATCCGGGGGGAGCCTCGAAAATGCAGACCGGCAAGATGCTTCTTTGGTGCCTGTTTGAACAGGGGAGTCACTCCTTGACCCCAAGGGAGATTTCTTCAGTCTTCTAGTCGAAATAGAATGTCGAAGGTCCAAGATAGATGTTGCAGAGTTTTGTCCAGGGTAATCTAAAGTCCTAGGGACTGGGTTCCTATACTTATACTTAGTTTAGGGGTTGGACTAACTCTAAGGTCCCACCTATGAGAGGACCTGGGGAGGGGGTGGTTACACCACTTCCCCTTTGTCCAGTTTCTCACCAGAGCTGGGGCTGAGTGCCCCAGCAACTGGTTTGAACGGGGAAATGCACGGGGACACCTTGTGTGCCCCAGGCACTGTCTGGAAAGCATTCACTGAATGCCACAATACACTAAAGCCTGTCTGGGGAGGTGCTGGCACCTCCCTGGACAGGAAACATTTTGTCCAGGCCTCCCCCGCCGGAGTTGCATCCAGCAGCAGGAGGTCAGACTTGTGTCTGTGGCAGCAGCATCCATTTTGCGATGCAGGGGCTCCTTTAATCTATTACTGTGTAAGTAAGTGTGTACATGTCTTCTCCCTCTAGAAGGGTCGAATTCTACCCCCAGGATTCCAAAGTGTTTGACACCAAACACAACATGTTTTGATGCAGCCATTCCAAAGTTAGCATTTACCACGAGGTTATAATGCACTTAAGAGTATATGGTACGGCTGTATCATAGAACAGCTATAAGGAAGGGATTCCGAAAGCTGCAGAGGGGCTCAGCTCATGCTTGGGCACCCTCGCACACAAAGACAGCACTCTGCCTTCAGTATTGTCAAGGTCTGCCATAGGAGTGACTTGTAGGTTTATATGTGTCTATATATATGTAGGTAGATATAGGTATACTATATCTAAGTAAGGGGTATAAGTACCACCTTACCCAGGCTGCAATAGCATACCTGCGGTTCCATTTTGGAAGGCTTCGCAGGGGTGGCATAATACATGCTTCAGCCCTTTGGTAGGCCTCTGGGGGTACCTATGCCCTTGGTACCCAACGTACCACGTACTAGGGACTCACAAGGGTAACCCAGTAACAAATCTGGAGTGTACCTAATGTACATGCAATCAATTTAGAGAGGAAGCAGCTAGGCTGGGGTCCTGGTTAGCAAGGCCACAGCCAAACTAAAGTTGATAAATCAGTGAAACACTGCAAAAAGTGGGGGTAACCATAGTAAGCAGAACCTAATCTCCGACAATTACAGGTTATTACATTCACAAAGCTTTGACCTATAAATGTATAAATGTAGTGACTGATACCGAGTATGATCAGCCTTTAGTGATAGATGTCTGTGGCTTAATATTGCATTCTTCTGCGACCACGGCTACACAAATAAATGATTTCTTCTGGCTGACAGATTCACTTTCTCCAAAAGAAAGACAACCCTCAATCGATCACTGAGTCAAGCTTTCCACTCTACAGAACACACACACAGATACAAATAGATGCACATTGTCTCTATTCTGTGTGTACGATACATTAACTCATTTAAGAAATGGTTCATTTAAGAACTGGCTGATTTTTTTACTTTCCACATTTTTGTTGAAAATAAACGCACAATTTACAATTACTACATTATTAGTAATTAAAATAGGGACCTACGTTTTATTTATGCATTTACAGGGTACAGTCTGGCATGATTCATACCCTAAAGAAAGAATATCCATAACATAAGGAGGCAGAGTAATTTTGAAACTTAGATTGTAAAATGCAAGGTTCAGAGATGTTTTATTTATAGAAGCAATGACAAATATATTTGTCTTAGCTCGTGCCTGAAGAAAGTCTGCACATAGAAATGACTAAGAAAGGTCAGTCAGGTCAATAGTGAATTTATTTGCTTTTCCAATTAGATATAAAATATGTATTTATCTTAATTTACTTTTTCATTGTTAAAAACAGAATCCGCTTGTTGCTTCTGTTTTGTATCATATCTACAAATCTTTCTTCAGTGTACTCTATTCTTACGTTTGCAAAGTGCATAATGCTTTTTATTTTATTTTTGTGCAATATTAAAGCAGCAACTCGAAAACCTGCTTCTATATATTATTATAAATATACACTAAACACTAGTTAAACTCTATGGGCCCGATTCACAGAACTAACTTAAGACAAAATCCTAAACTTACTACATTTGGTATTCACATAAGTTAGTATTTTGTCTTAAGTCTGTCTTAAGACAAAATCTGAACTTCAGTGAATACCAAAAGTAGTAAATTTAGGATTTTGTCTTAAGTTAGTTCTGTGAATAGGGCCCTACATAAATCTAGTACAATTTGTTATGCGGGCCATAATGGTGATACTACAAAAGCTGCACAAGTTGCTCATCCACAATTGACTACACCTGGAATTAGTCCAGTAACCATCAATGCAATAATGGGTATGGTTCACATCAGACTGGATGAGATTCCATTCTGGATTGCCCAAAGATACAAGTCAGTTTGAAGCAGAGTTTCCTCATATGAGACCCCAGGAAAAACATAAGAGCATATTCTCAAGGAACTATAGCTGCCTTATCGGCAATTTATCGCATCCAAAGTTGCGATAAAACGAACGCCCCATTCTCAAGCTGGTGCTAACAGCCCATATCACCAGTTTGCCTGCGATAGCAGCCGCAAAAAACATCGCCACAGATGACCCCCGCAACTATCACTAATGAGATGCAAAGTAGGCAGTCACGTGCAAA
Source organism: Lissotriton vulgaris (assembly GCF_964263255.1). Lineage (NCBI taxonomy): Eukaryota > Metazoa > Chordata > Amphibia > Caudata > Salamandridae > Lissotriton > Lissotriton vulgaris. The sequence goes on from NC_141697.1 coordinate 1,134,200,862, forward strand.
AAGCTGCTGCAACACCACTCCGCAACATTCCCAACGACCAGCCAGATCGGCGATAAGACCACAAAACAGGCGATAAGGCGCGTTATTGGCATGAAAATAACACCTGCTCTGACCTGGTGTAAGGTCGGACAACAGCCTGAACCAGACAAATGAGCTCAGGCCAGATCCACAACTGAAGGGCAACAGATGCCATTGATCATGCAACCCGGACACCCAAGAGGACCACAACACCAACCGCCACCACCCCCAGAACCACCCACCACCCCCCTTACCCCCACTGCCCCCCCGACCAACACTGAGGCAGCGCAGACAAAGACAGCGACCCTCAGAAAATTAACCAACCTCACAGACCTAACACCAGAGTATGTCATTGCCCACTACAGGCTGAAAGGGACAACCACCCTCAGCATCCTGACCATTATTGTCTAGAGGCTGATGGTACCAACACAGCGGACAACCAACATCCCACCTCAGACAAAGCTGCTGGTCGTGCTGCACGTGTGGACCACAGGTAACCTCCAACCAACAACCGCCAGAGTCAGAGGAGAATCATAGCAAGCCCAATACAAGTTCCACACAATGGTCATGAATGACACCATCAGCTTGGTACCCCACAGTGCGCAAAAACAGCTGGAGACCAAGCAAGACATCTCTGCCATAGTTGGCATCATGCACGTGTGAGGGGGCAATTGACTGCACACATGTCCTACTTGTGTCCCCTGGCAACACTGCACACAATAACCGCAACAGAAAGCACACATATTCCATCAATGTGCAGGCAATAGTGGACCACCCAGGAATATACACCAACGTCGACGCCAACAACCCAGGCAGTGTGCATGATTCCTACATCTTCCGACAGTCTATCATCAACCAGCATTACCAGGATGGCACCTATGGAAATGCACTGCTTGCTGGCAAGTACCAAATGAACACATCACACACCTCAACTCCACAATCATGCAACGCACACCACTGATAATGCACACATTACAAACTCACATACAACATGCCAAGCAACGTGCCCACCCACCAGACATGACGGCACAACTGTGGGAACCTGGGCCAGCCATGTACATAAGCCATCAGCTGCATGGCACCTCAGCCACACAATAGCAGACTGTGGGGAGAGGTGGAAACCAGGCATGTGTGAAGGAGGCAAGTGACCCATGAATGAGAATGTACACAATCCCAAGTGCGGCATGGATGTGCTGGCCAGACTGCAGTATGCAGACCACACACATATCCATGTCGACACACACTGCTGGCTTTTGTAGTGTAGTGGACGCAACCATGTCACCACAGCCAGTGGGGAAGCTCGCGGAAATGTAGCTTGTTACGTCCCCCCGTAAGCGTGAGCGGAGTGGGCTGGGCCAGCATACGCCAAGCCAGCGTAGGGGTGTGAAATAAAGGCACGTAACTCTGGGCGTGGTCCTCTTTTTGAATGCCCAACGTCTCTTCCAGGGCGGCGCCTCTCACCCCACCAAGAGGCCGACACCGTCGCTATGAGCGATGTTGCCTGCGATCCTGTGTGCTTGCTGCACCCTGGGCCGCTGGTCCCCAAACAGGTCTTCCCCGCCCCTGCGCACACAGGCCTCCATGCTCACCCCCGGACAATGGCGTGTGTTGAAGAGGGCCCACCATGTGCCGGGGCACACTCCAAGCCTGAGGCCCGCAACCCTGGCAACCTGCTACGACCATCACGGCCTCCGTGAGCAAGTCCTGCAGTACTCCTTTCTCGTTGACGTACTCCACCGGCATACACAGCGGACCAGTAGGTCACACATGTGGAGTCTTGATTACATTATGGTAGAGAACATTATTTATGGCAGATTTTATGTCACTATAATCCCTTTGATGTGGTGCCAACAAGTCTGTGCATAGCATTACAACCACACGTGTCTGCCGGCCCACGCGGACAACTGCCCTCGGGCCACACTAAGTTCGAGTAGGTCACACATTTGGAACTGGGTCTTGATTTCTCAATGGCAGTGTACATATCATTGTACCGGCATCATCGCAGACTGCGTCCCCTCTCAGCCACGGTGCCACTTAGTCTCTTCCCCGACATTCATCAACACTCTCAGGTAGAACTTTGGTGGCGTCTGAGTCTATGGACTGGGAGTTGTCTTCATCCTCATGTAGCTGATACCGACGTGCTCGTAATGACGAGGCTGTAGCATGCCACTCCTCAATTTGCTGCTTCCGAATGGCGTCTGCCCTCTGCATCATTCCCTGTAATGTCCATGAGCTGTTGTAGTGCTTCGGTGTCGAAGGTGTGGTGGTCATCTACCAGAGAGTGTCCACATTCATCGACACTCTCTGGTAGAACTTTGGTGGCGTCTGAGTCTATGGACTGGGAGTTGTCTTCATCCTCATGTAGCTGATACCTACATGCTGGTAATGACGAGGCTGTAGCATGCCACTCCTCAATTTGCTGATTCCGGATGGCGTCTGCCCTCTCAATCATTTCCCTGGAATGTCCATGAGCTGTTGTAGTGCTTCTGTGTCGAAGGTGTGGTGGTCATCTCCACCATCAATGATGAGATGTCTGGTCTGTTCTGCTGGAGGTGTTGTTTGTCCCTCTCAATGTGAAGGGGAGATGCATGTTAACATTGTGTTGACATGTATGTTGGCACATTGTTCTTGTTGACAGGCAGACTGTATGACAATGTACATTGTGACTGTTTGGGTGGTGCTGGCAATTTGATGCGGGACAGTGGACATTTGGACTAAGTGACGGATGTGAGGTTGTACACGTACATATGAGGCTCACAGTTTCCTGCTATGTTAGATGTTATTGGCCTGTTTCTGCACATGAGTGGACCCAATTGTGTGCCCTGTTCTGCAGTGTCGGTGTTGCACTTTGTACCACATTGTAGTAGGTTGTGCTGTGATTTCTATGTGTGTGTGCTGCAGTGTGCCATGGCGGTCAGGGACATGATCCTGGGTCATTGTGGGTGTGCAGTGTGCTACACATCGTTGTGCATTTGTGTCATTGTGCCCATCTCCCCGTACCCCCTGTCCCTGGTCGTTTCTCACCCTGTTGATATTGTGCCAGGTCTATTAAGCTGTGTCCATACTCCCACCTCCTTGCACAGTCTCCACACTAATGAATGTTGCGTCCATTTCCTCCAGCTCCTCCTACGGCGCAGGACTCCCACCTCCTGTCACCATTGCTGCCTTCCTGTTGGCAGCAGGTTTGTGCTTGGTGTTGCTGTTCACATCATGCCAGCGCCTCTTGACATACTCGACACTCCGACTGCATTCACTTTAGTCTCATTGTGGGTCAGTTGATGGTAGTGTACTGTCACCTCCTTGATACTGATCTAGTTTTGCTGCGGCCTGCACCCCAACTTCCTCTCTCTCTTCTCCTTGGCCTTCCCCGAGCCAGAGGTTCATTACTGGAGGTCTATGGGGCTTGTGAGGTTTGCGTTGGCCTCTGCACTAGGTCCAGGTGCCTCCATGGTGCAATGCAGTTTGAATTGGTTTTGGTGTATTCTTTTTGCTGCTTTTATAGTGCATTTTCCCAACTGACGTGTGGGATTTGCAGGCCTGTCGCCGGTTTTCGCTGCTTTTTGTATCGCGATTAGCCTCATCGCAAGTTTTTTTGCGTTGGTGTTTCCCATTTTTGCGGCGTTGCTTTGATTCTAAAGCAGTCATTTGACACGTTATTGTGAGACTATTGCATGGTACCGCCTTGTTGTGAATACTTAGTTAATGCATAATTTTCCCGCGTTAGATTGCGATGTTGAAACTTGTGTTAAGCTAATTTTGCTATAGTTATTTATTTATTTATTTTGCTTGTATAGCACAGGAATTCGACCCCCGAAGGGGTATCTCTGCGCTTGTGTTCTTACCAAAGCTATATTCAGAGAGAAAGATCATCATGCAGTGAAAAGGTGTCTACATGGTGAGGAACAGGTGGGTCTTTCCTAAAGGTGGCTAAATTAGGATTATCACATGTTCTTGAGAAACCCTAGAATTTTCACATTATGCCTGCCAATGGGGATGGCTCCCACAGAAGATGACTGCACCACTTGGGGCACAGACTTTGCTGAAGTCTCTACTCGTAAGCATGGTACACATTCATAAGCTATTTTGCCTGAGGTGCTTAACCACATTCAGAATGAATACGGGGCAGCTTGCATAGGTTTTGGGGATGAAACTAATGGATAATTTTGCTGCTGTATCCTCAATCATACTAAGTAACATAAAGGAGGAAGCAGCAGCATTAGCAACGACTCAAGCAGGTTGCTCGTGTAGATCAGGAGCAAAATTACCTAAAATTATTGAGGAAACCTAACATCTATAGGTAAGGCGAATTTGGGAGCCAGACTCAATAAACCACAAATTAAGGGTAGTTCTGAAAAGGATAACTCTGAGCCGGCACCTAAATCTTCAAAAATGAAGGGGGATAATAAGAAAAATAAAGAAAAGACTAATGCATTGGGTGGATCTCCTTGACAGGAGTCTACTGAAAAGCGTTGTCATTTGTGTAACTGTGATTCAATATACACACCCTGATAGGTATCAGGATACTGATATATGTCCTCCTTGTTCCTTTCAGGAGTCATCTGAAAACACTTGGAGAGAGGAGGACAATCAGAGCGCAGATCAGAGGAGTACGTGAAACAAAAGAAGGACTCACAGCGCTTGTCTAACTACATAATAAAGAAGGAAGGCAAACCTCCACAGCCAAACCCCAATACAAAGAGAAGAAAGTGGCTGGGATTAAAGCCATACATGACACAGATATTGAGGACTTGGCTTCTGAACAGGGAGTAGGCTCTGACCATGCTGGACAGCACAGCAAAAGTCACAATAGTTCGCCGGAATCTTATTCAGTATCTGGCGACAGTAGCAATGAGTGATTACCTCCAGGTGGAAACAGCAGAACAAAGGCTGAATATTTCTAGTCAAGTATATGAATTGCAACTCCAGACGGAGGGGGTATGCGCTTACTGTTCTCTTTTGGGAAAACTTGTCATTCGGCTATGACATTCTCTTGGCTGAAAAAGATTGTTCACAAGAGTTTGTTGGGGATTGCCCACAAGAAGAAGCACTAAATTTAACAAACTTTTCTGACCTCATTTCAGAGTCTACTAAACACACATGGGCCAAGGTGTGGCATAAGGATCCCCTTACCACATTGTATCTGTAAGGTACAGCCCACAACCAAAAAGACAATACCCCATTAAACATCAGGCCTAAAAACAAGTAACAAAGATACTCACATGACTTGAATACCAAGGTGAAATAGAAAGCTGCACCTCATGAATGAATAATCCCTTGTTTCCCGTAATGAATCCAGACCATTCATATAGTTTAGTCTGCTACATGCATGTTTGCTGTACAAAATGCACATACCATGGCCCTAATGAACAATAGTGAGCAAAAAATACAAAACCACATTAGACATTTCAAATGAGTTTTTCTGCCAATACATAGGGCCTGATTATAATAGCAGTGGGCGGACTGCAGACAGGCCGTTGACGGCGGTCCGACAGCCTTATTATTAAACTGGCAGTTGGACCCACAACTCTGGTCCGCAAGAACGCTGCTTTCACCAGGATCATAGATCCTGACCGTGCGGCGGTTGGAGGAGTGTCCCAAAATGTCGGCGGTACCAAGGCAGGCACTGCCATCGGGATTTCCATACCTCTTTTTGACAGCCTTTTCATGGTGGAAACCCCAACATGAAAAGGTTGTCAGAAAGGGATCGGGGAGCCTGAAGCAGGGTTCCTGGTCTTCTGAACCCAGAGTACAATGTGTATGGGGCACATGTGGTGTCCCCTCTCCTTGCACTGTCGTGTGTGCACTGTGTGCCATGCACAACATGATGCATGGTGCACAGACGTGTCCGAGGTGCTTCATTGCGGCACCAGCTGCTGCTACCCTTTTCTATGGCCACAGCATGTCCCTGCTGTGGTACCATCAACTTCCGACAGTCAACCTGGTGGTCGCATCAAAATAGTCATAGACCCCCCGCATGCTTGTTGATGGTCTCTTGACTGCTGCAATAGCGGCCAGCGCTCCCACCACCCGGCATTGTAATCAGGCCCATAGTGCCTAAGAGGTACTTGACCGCATTCAGTGCTCTAGGTTCTGAAATACAGTTCTGTCGATTGCCCCAAGCGTAAAAGAATAGCCCAAGCATTTTTCAGGCCATTTAACAGAACTGTTAGAAGAATTTGATTACCAAACATTGTCCTATATCGATGACATATACTTAACGGATGATGAGTTAACAGACTTGACTGGAGTAGCTCGTATAATATTACGATTTGCTCACATGAGATACACATTTAATAAAATAAAAAACAAAAAGATTGCCTATCTCAGTGTCCTGTCCTTGGGATACGAGCAGTCAAGTGAAGGCAAAAGCCTGTCGACATATTTCTTAGAGAAGTGTGCTATTCTACATCCTCCAAAAACGTTGAAAATACTCCAATAAATATTGGGTTTGCTAAATTTTGCAGGAACCTACATACCAGATGATGCACAGCGGGTAAAACCACTTTGGACATCTAAACACACACCAATATTACGTTCAGAGCAAGCTGACATGTTAGCTGCAATACACTTACACACACGTGTAAACACCAAAAACTTGGTGATGCGCATAATTGCCGGTGCATCTGAATACAACTGTGCAGCAAATGTCCTGTCTAGGATTGGCCAAGATAAAGCATCTAAATTCTCACTTTTGCATGCTTTGTGAATTGGCAGCAATTCACAAATAACACAGAGGAAACGTTTGACAACATGTTTAGAAATGGGACATAAAATTCTTCATGTTCCAATCCAGTAGGATGGTTATTGTGGCCATTAGATACTAATGGATGTCAGGCACGTGTCCTTGACAACACGAAAGCGTTCAGAATAAATTGGTCCGACCCATGTTACGTGCAGACACAACACTCATGAGTGGTCACAACATACAGCATTGGAAAGTCATGCCTAGAGTGGCTAAAACATTCAATACGAGCTGAGGTGAAACACTTGTCTCTTCTTTCTGATGACATGGTCCTACATGGTTTTTTGTTAGGCCTTCGAAAGTCATGTCAAAAGAGCATCCTTGTATGCTATACTCAATGAAGTGTGGTAAGTTTCACAGCAGGAAGCTGCTGAAAAAATATGCAAAATTGAAAGAGGAAATTTAGAATAGGCTCTAGTAGTAGTTGACAATGGTATGACTACATTATCCGCCAGGATATATTATCTGAGTAACATTGTGTTGTCTGCTGTTGACATCATACAGAGTGACATGTCCTCTTTGAAACATAGGCAATCACAGCATAGGTCTACGAATTTGGACAGATACTACACACTGGTCTCATTCCATGGAAACACCTAAATGCCATGGGTTTGTTTTTACCACCCAACTTAACAAAAGAACAGACCACTATGGCCAAGAAAGACACAACATACACTATGTTACACACAGAAAAGTCAGCATTTACTTTTACAGAGATACCATCCGCAAGTTGTATAACACACTGTTTATTTCTCTGCCAATCTCAACCTTTCATATCCAATATTCTTGCAACACCATCAAGTAGGTGGATATGAAGAACTAGTAGAAGGATTTGTAACATGAGCCATGGATCCTACCCTTCACTTATTGCTATAGGAATGGTGCAACTGAGGTTCATTTTAGCAGTACAGACAGTGAGAGCACTTTAGGCTATTATCTAGTATGCAGGGAGGTGTCACGCCCATGGCGCCTGCAATGGGTCCAAGGTGAATTTTTCATGTTGTCTGAAAGGTTTCCCAGCTGCTGTGATTCGTTCGGCATTCAAATTGCTCTCTAATGGGAGTTGTTTGATGCTGAATAGTCAAGGTTGCTGTGGGATGAAACCGAGAATACCATATCTGGTGACAGTTTCAGCCGTCATGACTGTTTGACCAAATGCTATTTCCACCTGAACATTGATGCTTTAAGTGGACTGAAAACCTTATTGTTTCAGAAGGATGTGGCTTTAACATCTACAAGGAAGATGTTTGATATTCATGTTGCAAAGTCTTCCTCTGAGCTAAAGTCACAAATTTGTACCAATCTCCCACAACATTTTGAGGTGCTATTGCATCACATTTTTAAAATTTCCAATACTGCGTGCATAGTTTACTTTTTTAAAACAATTTACTCCGGGTTGGTTACTACCTTCCAGATGGTCTTGGGAGTTATTCCATCTTTCATACACTCCATGCTGGGAAGCATTTTTGAATGCTTACCATTTGTCCTTTTCCTAGTTGTTGGGGCACTGATTTTATTCTATTTTCTCTGCAGTGGATGTGGGATGGCACTACCACTTGTGCTACTGTGTCATGAGAAAATGGTTCAGTCCTTTGGCACACTCTTGCTTAAAGAACCGAATGGCAACTTGGTCTTGTCATCTCTGGCTACACTCTGTGCAGCCGATATTGCACTGTCAGCTGTGCAGTTTCCAGTGTGCCTTGGCTATATGCCTGGGGATCCACCGGTTCAATCTATCAACATTGCACTGCGGGGGGGACCCATAAGGACTAACTTGTACTGGTGCCCTGTGCAATTGCTGTTGCTTCAAAACACATATTACGAGCCTTCCTGGGATGCTTCAGTTCCTGGTGCCTTCAATCCTGGCTCATCTTCTGCGAATGCACTACAGCTGTAACACCCTCAGCAGCTGCTAACATGTTTGTTCCTTGAAGCTGGTGAGAGGGATGCCAATGGAACAATTGTCTGCAGTAGCTGAGAACAACAATGTTTCGTCTACTCCTTAGAACATTTTAAAAATTTAGAATGAAGTCTTTTTACTCACTTTGTTTATTGCTTTTTAATACAATCTGGCTTTTTCTATGCTTTTGATATTAAAGAAACACAATGTTTTAATTAGTTTAGGTTTCATAATAAATCTACATTAGCATAGCTTTAGAAAGCTTTTTATTTGCCCTACGTACAAGGAGTGGGTGTTACATGGTCACATTAGGCTCGGGTGAGTACACCACCATTTTACATGTTCATGTTTTCAAGTTGACATCATTCTTAAACGTTGACATTTGACACACATCTGTTTGCATGCCATTATGGATAATATTCTATGAAATGTCTTTTTCTTATATTTGCATTTCTTTGTAGGCATACAATCAGAGCCTTAAACATTATGTACGAAAGCTAAAGTTAATTGCACAAAATTTAGATTTTGTTATTGTTCGCTCAATGACTGCTTTGTCAGGATAAAATCAACAATGACACCCTGACTGAGACTTTGACAGTGCAACATAGGTGGAGTTTATTGAATAAAGAACACCTCTCCTTTGATTATTTAGAGTAGCATTTTGCTGACACTCTCGAGATCTCCCCAAGCTGAGTTTTTAGCCCAGCTGAATTCTGTTTACCACCTGAGAAGGATGGGGCCAAGCTCTATACTAAGATGGGCTCCCTGATTAAACATACCAACTGGGAACTGGGGAATTAGATCACCCTTCAAGGATTCTGGCAGATTCCCCAAAGCTAAGCAATCTAGGATAGGGAGCGCCAGGTAGGAGCACAAATATAATTATACTTATATTCAAGCATGTATTCTATGTCACAACACAATGGTTGAATTGTGAATTTTCTTTACCATTCTCATAATGCTTATTACTCTGTTTTGTTTCCTTCTATTGATAATTATAGCACATATATTTTGCACAAGAATCTTGTTGCTTCAATAAATAGTATTTGAGTATTCGATAAATATTTGAAATGCCAATTTGAGTATTTCTTGTGTTTCTCTTTGGGCATGTATGAGTTGCGAAACAAAAGGGTTCCAGATTTGTTTCCATAATTTCCTTGGGATTCAGAGTTGTCATGTTGTGGGGTTGCATATACCACCTGTTACCTTGCTACGTTAGGGGTACAGATGGTGCACTGTGAGCTAGCCAGAACTCAGGCCACCACCATGATGGAGTGCGTGGACTTAATCTCGCATTGTTTTGACATTCATGTTGTCCAAACAGACAGTTTTACTGAGAAAGCCTGAACCATATGACAAGTTCAAGTGTAACTTCCTTTAAAACTAATGGTGTCACAGCACTAGGTATGACAGTGGTGGAGGTGGAAGAACAGTTACATTAGTGACGTTAGTGTTATTTCTTGCTGCCAGTGTGTTACTGATAGATGTCAACAGTGTGGCTGATATAGTGGTTATTAAGGACGATGTGTTTGAGAGAAATATTGAGGCTTCAGATATATCATCCATTGATGTTGACTTCCTTGTGTCAATACATTGAACAATGAAAGATTATCAAAAATTCCAGTTTGTTGGTTAGATTTTGCTCTAGCTCAGAAATGTTCCCGGTTGTCATTGGCTTTGTTCTGATTGTAGGTGTGTTTGCTGCAGAGGTGCTTTGTTTGCGTGTGGAGCATGATGACTCATCTTCTTCTGACACTTCATGGGGTGAATCACTTGCAAAGAAAGATGTTAATATTTTGTTTTTATGAATGCAGAGACACACTGGCAAAATAATTATATTTACTTTACATTATACCACATGGATGTCAAAACATATTTGGCTGACATAGGTTGATATGTTAATATGCTTTCAAAGTTATGAGCTGTTACCATGATGCATATGCTTAGAAATGAAAATAAGGGTTTGCCTAAAATACAACACTGAAAGTTGACAGAATAAGATTAAGATTAAGAGATGTATTACAATGTCAGGCAGAAAGCCTCCTCCTGACAGTCGGATTTTCCTCAACCGTTTTGAAGCCCTTCTGACCGACCCGGTCTGTTTACAATTCCCCCGACAAACTCCATAGAACAGTAACGTTAGTGCATGGGTGTGGGGGTGATGGAATCTTTAACGTAGAGTGTTCAGTTAATGGTTACACACTAGAAAATAAAGGCACGTAATACTAAGTTCCATGTGTGGCATGATCATTTGCATTTACCCGGGCTAGAGGAGGCTACTATAGTGCGCAACCTGGGGGTCACCTTGAACAATAAGCTTTCCATGGAGAGTCATGTAAATAAAGTTACTGCTACCTGTTTCGCATTCCATTGGAGTATAAGGAAATTCTTGCTGTTGTTTCCCTCCCAAGCTAAAAGTTTAATTGTGCGAAGTGTGTTACTAAGTAGGCTGGACTACTGCAACACTTTGTTGCTAGGATTATCAGACCAAGGGCAAGCAGAAGCTGCAAAATTGGCATTAAATAGGCAAATCAGCATGGAGGGTGCATCATGAACACCGTACAAGATGGCTGCTGGACTCTAGATCTCCTAATCGGCACGGGCGCACATCGGAACGTAGAACTCCTTCAAACTGGCACCTTCCTTTTCGAGCATTTTCTCTTCACCCACAGCATTCATCATGACCCTATTCTCCTAATAGATGTTGTGTGCCGCCGCCATTTTGATTTCTTGTGAGTAAAATATTAGAATCGTCATGCTGGATGCAGTCACCGTCATTTACTCAGGTGAACACCACTTTGTCATGCCCCTCACAGCAAGCAGCTTGTGTTAGGAAGCATTGTACTTTGACTCTTCATGTGTTCTTGAGGTGATTTGAATCTCACAACCCATAAAGACTACTAATATTCTCCTCAGTGTCTCTATTGTGTCAGCATTCTAGATAAACTTTCATTCTTCAACAAGGCAGGTGCTATTAATTATTTTCCGTATTCCGCATAGCTTTAATTTTTAGTAGTGTTTGCTCTTATACACCAGTCAGTAAACAAAGGATTCCTTCATCGTTATTTTGGCTTTGCTTATTACCTTGGCATTTCATCTTTCTGGTGGGCATGACATACTCTAATCTGGAAATTTCATTAGGTTGAGTTACAGGGCTTGAATATGACTTTTGTCCCCTTTTGGAAATGATATAGTGCCACTTGTTTTTGCTCTCATCCATTTTGGCTCCTGTATGGGTAGGTCCTTGAGGCAAAAGGATAGAGTTTCTCCTCACTCATCTACAATTAGGAGTATTACACATCCTAGGAGCCGTCAAGGGGACCTTACTCCCAGGTCCTTATCAGCCCTCATGGAGAGATCCAGTGATCAGGGGACGGCAAGCTCTACAGTTGCGACTAGTGCAATTTTGAAAAAATATTTTGCTTCTGTTAAGAGACTTAAGAAAGACTCAAATTCTTCTTCCAAGTCACCTCCACCTTGGATTATGTAATGGAGGAAATATGAGCTTTAAAGCCATTTGTTGTTTAAACTAATAATTCCCTGATTAGATCTGGCCCCATCCCCATCCCTAAGCAGGTGGTGAAAAACCTGGGTATCCGTTTGGATCTAGGTTTAACCCTAAAAGAGCAAGTTTACCAAACAGCTGGCTCCTGTTTCCATGTTATTGGATTACTCCGAAAAGTGTTTCCACTACTTCCGGCTCTACCAGGAAAACCCTTGTCCAAGCTCTAGTGCTCAGTCGCCTGGATTATTGCAATGAGTTACTGATCTCAGCAAATGATAGCTTACTTAGCAGACTTTAGGTGGTCCAAAACACTGCTGCCAGGTTAGTCTTGAATGCACCACCCAGATCGTCATTGCGCCCCCTTTTGGAAAAGCTCAGTTGGCTGCCCATCCGCCAATGGATTAAAATCAAAACTTATTGTGTCATTCACAAGGGTCTGCAAAATCTGGGCCCCACGTATCTGGCGGAGAAGTTTGTTCCTTATGTTCCAGCACGTGCTCTTCGCTCTAGCAATCAATCCCTTCTTCAAGTTCCCCACATTAGAAGGGCAAGACTGGGAGAAAAGGCTCTTTCCTACCTTGGCCCCTGCCTTTGGAATAAACTCCCTGCCACTCTCAGGTTGTGTACGGATCACTTCACATTTAGGAAACTGTTAAAACCCTTAGTAACTCTCTAGGATCTCAGGACCATCTACTCCTTTTCTGTTGATTGAGGGCAGAGATACTCCTTTGGGAGTCGATTCTAGCACTATACAAACCCATAAATAAATAAATAAATAATATGTATTGAATAGAAATGGTCCTCTAATGACCAATGCATCACCTCCGTGGAGCAGATGATTAGTAATATGGAAGACTCTCTCCCAGTGGTCTTTCAACTGACAAAGAAATTAGAGCTCCTTAATCGGACATTAGAGGAGTTGGAAAATACGAATCGGAGAAACAATTTACATCTTTACAGAGAACTGAGAGGGAAGCAGTATGATTTCTTTTTTGCAATGGATCATCCCTACCTGACCACAGCTCAATATCCAACGTGCTCATCACCTTGATGCCAAACCTTCTGGCACAACCACCCGTCAAGGACCTAGGGACATTGTTATATTGTTCTTGCGGCACACCGATTTAATGTTCATCCTCTCTGCGACTAAACAAGCTGGCCCACTCATGTAGTCTGGCCATAGGATCTTTGTCACCAGGATGTCACCAACGCAATGGCCACAAGGAAAAAAGGTTTTCTTGAACTTCGTCCTCAACTACAATCTATGAATTTCAGATGTTGTTTTGTTCATCCTTGGTTTTTTTAAAATCACTTTTTATTTTGTCTTTTTATTGTGTTCTTTCTGTGTTTGCTGGAGTCAATTTGGTTGCATAATTTCCTAGGTGCTCAGTAATCTCCTGACCCTTTGGGATATATTTCTTGTCCTGTGAACACTTTCATGTGACTATGTTTCTTTTTCCTGTGTTTCCAGTATTTTTTCCACATTTTGTTCTCCTTTCCCTCTCTGTTCTATTGCCTCTTCCATTATTGAATATTAATAATTATATGCATTTCCTTGATATTCATTAATGCCTTCTTCTCAAATGCCAATTAGATTAACAACTTGGAATGTCAAAGGTCTGAAAATGTGCACTATTTCACCTATCTAAATTGCATTGTCAGCTACCTTTACTTCAGGAAACACACCTAACCTACACGGATATCAACAAGCTTAAAAAACAATGGGTTGGTGAATATATTTTTCTTTCTCTGTGCAACATAGGAATGGAGTGGCTATACTGTGCTATCAAAAGTTTAAACATTTCACTTGTTAGACAAGAACATGATGAAGAAGGTGGATGGGGGTTGGTACAACTTAAAATCAACTGTAGCTTTTTAAAGATTTTTAATGTTTATGGTCCAACTCACCCTGATTCCACATCTTGGAGTATTATTTCCCAGAAAGTCACTCAATATTATACAGAAAATGTTATCCTGGGAGGGAACTGCAATCAAATCCTTGATCCTTTCTTGGATCATCGTTCTTCCTCAAGGTTTCTTTATAAAGCTCACAAGGCATTCAAACATACTATGAAGCATAACACGCTCTCAGATTGATGGAGATTAGCACATCCCTATCTTCAAGAATTTTCTTTCTATTCGGCTTCACACGGATCCTGATTAAAATAGGCTCAATTTTGATCCAGGATCATGCACCGGTCAGTACTGATTTAGAGGTTGTCCAAGACACTCATACTAAGCGTTGATATATATAAAAGCTATCTAAAAACTAATAGGCCATAACTCAAACTGAAAAGGGCCTAAAACCACTTTAAAATCATCCAAAAGCAAGCTTCCCTTTAAAGTATTCATAAAAGCTTTTAAAAGTCATTATACTTATTTGGCATCCCAAGCAATTAGAAAGCCACGGTGCCCAGAGAAAAATTAAGCAAAATCCATTTTCATTTTGTTTTAAAAACATGCCAAATTGCTTATGTGTTCAGAGTGGTAAACGCACCATTGCTGTAGCACAAAACCGCAGACGACAGTCCTAGAGACGCACCTCGAAGCAGGTTTATGGAGCAAAGGTGATTCCATCCTATTCCCACAGCTGCTGCTGAGGGAGGGACTGCATCCTGTTAGTGTATCGTTGAGCTGGTATCCATTGCACTAGGAGCCAAAGTATCCCAGGGTGTCTCGTAGAATGCATTCATTAGCAATGGAATGCGGTGGGGGCAAAAATGCCCATGGACCTTTAAGGGGTCTATCAGTACTCAACCAATTGTGATCCTAGGCATAGATCCAAAATGCATTCATGGCTGCAAAGCAGGCAATGAAATACAGGTTGTACGCAGTGAAGCCAAACAGGCCTGAAGGACAAGAACCATTGCTCGTTTCATTCTCGAAGTCGAGTTTGATTTGATTTGATTTGATATTATAATTTATACAGCACACAAATGCCCGGAGGCGTCTTGGCACTAGGGACAGTAGGACCAAATCGTTATAATGCCCATTACGCATCAAGTCTATTTATGAAGAGCCAGGTCTTCAAAGCTCTTCTGAATGACATAAGTGATGTGCTACTCTTGATAAGGCTTGGGAGGAGGTTCCAGATTTTAATTGTACCCACTAGGAAACTTCTTCCTCCCCAACGGACCTTGCTGAACTTGGGTGTTTGTAACAGCTTGGAGTGAGCAGATCTTAGGCTCCTACCTGGTATATACCATTTCAAATGCGTCTTCAAAAACTGCGGGCCAATGCCTTTTAATGCTTTAAAGGCCAAGCATTGCGATTTAAAAATGATCCTTTTGGCCACTGGAAGCCAATGTAACCCTTCCAATCTATGGGCAACCGGCTCATGTCTGGGAATATCAAGTAGCAATCTTGCTGCTGCATTCTGAAGTTTCTGCAGTTTCAGCAACAGTTGTGCTTGCAACCCAACAAAGAGAGCATTGCCATAGTCCAGTCTGGACAAAGCAAGAGCTGTGACTAATGTCTTCAGTGCCTCGCGAGGGATGAAAGTACGAATTTTGCTAATCATTCTTAAAATAAGCCAAAAGGTAGAAGTTAGCTTATTATTCTGAGCACTGAATGTAAGTTTGTCGTCCAAGACAAATCCCAAGTTCTTAACCTTAGAGACTGGGATAGGACAGTTGCCCAGACTATCAGGCCACCATCTCAACGACCAAAAGGAAGGATTGGGGCCTAACAGCATAACTTCTGTATTTTCCCCGTTTAACTTTAGACAGTTGGCCTGCATCCATTCATTTACCTGCGTCATGCAGTGATTGAAACAGTCAGCCATCGCTTCCAGGTCATTTGAGACCGACACCTCCACCTGTGTGTCGTCAGTATAAGAGATAGCGGAGAACCCACATTGTCTAATAATGGAAGCCAATGGTGCCACATATAAGTTAAAAAGGGTGAGTCTAAGTGAAGACCCCTAAGGTACCCCACATGGCAGTTTGAATAATTTGGAGGTAGCATCTCCCAATTCCACCGAAAAGGTTCTGTCTGCTAGATATGATGACAGAAGCTTCAGTGAGGAATCATTAAGCCCATCTCTGCCAATCTACTGGCTAAAATCCCATGATTAGCGATGTTGAAGGCTGACAAAAGATCTAACAAGATCAAGGCGGCTTCCCCCCTGCATCATGGATTATCCTGAGTTCCTTGGCTGCCATGACTAACGCCGCAGTTGTGGTGAAGCAGTGTACCATGAACTCACAGCATCGCATCACAGGCAGTGCTGTCTTCATTCCAGGTTGAACAGGGAAATCCATTGCAGAGCAGAAAAAGTTTAATCAGGATTCCTGTGACAAGTAGCAGGACAAGTGGGAGCACTTCAAAAATGCTTCCCAACACGGAGTGTATGAAGGATGGTATAGCTCCAAAAATAATCTGAGGGGTGCTAACCAGTCTAGAGCCAATACATTTAAAATGTGCACTATTCCCTTCGTATCGTGTGGAATAGTGTCTGTATCTCAGAAAAGGACCATGTAACCTTGAGATCAAACGTCTCTCTGGCTGCCGTTAAGGCAACAATCTTTTGAAAAAGCATGACTTTTAGTTTACTAAGACAATCAAAGCGTATGTTGGAAACATTTATCGAAGCCATAGCATTGCCTCCCATACTGTGCGGACTGGTGGAAAAAATACTTGTGTGCAACAAGTGACTTTGGAATTTGCCGCCACCAGAAATATTATAGCCGGTTCCATTCCTCAGCAACTTTGATCATTCAGCATCAAATAGCTCCCATTCGTGAGCAGCTTGAAAACTTGATGAATCATGGCTGCTGAGGAACCCGTCAGATATCAGGACAAATTCGCTGCTGAAGCATTGCAAGTCCCATGGAGAGAAATGTCCTTGCAAACTAGGGACCCACTTAATGCATCCTCACTGTCAGAACCACTAAGGAAAACTTCTGTGTCCCCATTCCTGCATCTAAACTTGAATGGTAACTCCCAGTACTCATGCACATAACCTTTCCCTAGTGCTTCGTATCTGCCTACCCACTGGTATTTGAGACAATAATGGAATTGGAAAGTTGTAACTTGCAGGTTGATATAACCATGGATTATCCAGTTTGTATGTATTTATGTATGTGTATTCTTATATAGCGCTCGATGACCCGAAGGGTATCTCGGCGCTTGCCTTGGGAACCCGTCCTGGCTTTTCCCTGTGAGATAGCCCCTACAGGGCACTGCCCAGCCTCCCTCACTTCTCCTACATCCAGGTGCTCTTGGATATTCAGTTTCTCCCCTTTTTACACTTCCTTCTCCTTCCTTCACCCCAGTGCTCCCACTCTCCTGGTTTGCCTGTCTTCAACTACACAAACTCACTTATCTCCCCTTCCTTCACACCAGAGCCCTCCCACATCCCCCACCTATCCCACTGCCCTGTAGTAACCTCAGCTCAGTCCCATCCTTCTCCTTGCCCTTCCCTGCCATCCTACTCACCAGCACCCTTCACTGGAGCTCCCACACCCCCTTCACCCTACCAGCTGAGGGCCCATCAAGCACATCATTGCAGCTTACATAGTCTTCGCTGGTCCCCCTGGCCTGATTCTGAACCCATTCAATAAAGGTCGTCGTATCAAGACGATTTTGGTATCAGCGGACCGCAAATGACGAGTGGTACTATAAGGAATTATCACAGACTGCAGACTCATGTGTTATGAATCTAGCCGATATAGACATGTTATTTGGAAATGTATTTCCACAGCCTTTATGGGGATTGATTTGTCATACGGATCATGCGCAAGAGTTAGGTGATACATGGAATAATATTGGTGCCGCAGATACCCGACAAGTTGGTGGTGCTAAACCTGAGCCTTTAGTTGCAGAACTCCCTGGTAGGATTATTAATTATATGAAGACTTTGATGCCGGCTATGCGAGTAAACTGGGACAAATTGTCTGCATGTAAGCAGAAGAAAGACGAAAGTGTGTCTGATTTCTTCACTAGGTTTGAAGAGACGTTTATCGACCATAGTGGTCAGGATATGAGTACGGAAGGTGGTCAACGATTGTTTGTCGATAGGTTTGTGCATAATTTGCTTCCAGATTTGAGCACTAAGTTGAAGGATTCTGAGAGTTCTTGGGCTGTTTCTTCGTCGGCACAGATATTGGCTACTGCACAGTACTACGAGAATAGAGATAAGGATGAGAAAGATAGAGCCGACAAGAAGACTAAAGAATTGAAGACGAAGGTTCTTTTACAGCAAGCGTATCTGCCTCGTAATAATCAGCGCGATTATCAACAACCTCAGTAGTATCAGAGAAACTCGCAAAGGTTCGAGTCTTCTCAACAGTGTTTTCCTGTAGGCCCTAATCAGTGTGCGTATTGTAAATAAGAGGGTCATTTCAAGAATAGCTGTCTGGTTCTGTTACAGGGCACGAATGGTATTTCTGGTGTGAGAGGTCGAGGTGTTCAGCAAGCTCCTAGAGGTAGAGGACGTAATGTGTTCCCCCAGAATGCGCGTTGCTTGCCTCCACAGAATTCGATGAATAGTTTTGATCAACAGAATGGTGCGTCTAGTAGGACGGCTCAGTACTATGCGGACGATTACTATGTCGAAGTTGAGAATATGGATGGTAATGATTGCTAGGACAGCCATAAACAAAGAGAGGGAGTTGTTTCAGTTCCAGTAGATCAGAGTGGACCTTATGTTGAAGTGTTTACATCAGGTGTGTCAGAGCCTTTTCTGTTGGATACTGGTGCTGCGAAGAGTTCTATTATGCACTCTAAACTCCCTGGCGCACCTTTGTCTGGCTTGACGAATGTTTCAGTAAGTTTTTCTGGCGCCCCGGTTAGTAATCCGATTTCTAGTCCTTTGTCTCTTTCTGTTGGACCTTGTGAATTTGAAGCACCCCTTATTCTGATGACAGGTTGTGGTGAGAACTTGTTGGGATTGGATTTGTTGAAAAGATTGTATGCGACGCTACATTGTTCTCCTTCAGGAGTACAGCTTACATTAGGTAAGAGAGTGATCTCTCCGATGTATTTGTCTATAGATCGACTTCCGGCAGAATTGTCTTCTCTCCCTGATACTCTTTGGGCTACTGGTCCTAATGATGTGGGTCTTTTGGAGATTCCACCATATGATGTGACATTGAAAGCGAATGCTAGGTTGCCACGTATTCCCAAAAATCGGATTTCTAGTGATGGTGAAAGAGCACTTTTAGCAATCATCTATGATCTGATTGAGAAAGGTGTGATTGAAGAAACAAGAGGTAATGTGTGCAATAGTCCGGTTTTGCCTGTTCTGAAATGTACTGATTCTTTGCAACCACCGCTGTATCGGTTTGTGATCGATCTCCGCGAGGTGAATAAGATTGTTGTACCGCAATTTCCTGTTGTGCCAGATATCACTGCTTTACTGATTCTGATTCCAGCTTCTGCTACCTGGTTTTCGGTGATTGACTTGAAGAAAGCTTTCTTCAGCATCCCGATTGCCGAGGGGAGTAGAGATATTTTTGGCTTCTCTTTAGGAGGCCGAAGTTTCCGGTTCAAGCGCGCTCCTCAAGGCTATTGTGAGAGTCCATCCATCTGTAGTCAGGCTTTGAAAACACAGCTTGATACGATTGTCTTACCTGACGGTGCTGCTCTTATTCAGTATGTTGATGATTTGTTAGTTGCCGCTGACAATGAAGAGATTTGTAAAGAGGCTACTTTGTCGTTGTTATGTCATTTGTCTGACTTCCATCACAAGGTGTCTCTTTCGAAGTTGCAGTATTGTCGACAAGAAGTGACCTACTTAGGTCATCTCTTATCGAAGGAGGGAAGAAGATTGACCCCAGAACGAATTCAAGCGATTGCGAAAATGAGTGTGCCAACGACACAGAGAGAAGTGCGTGCTTTCCTGGGTATTACGTCGTATTGTAGACAGTGGATTCCGAATCTTTCGCTTCTTGCGAAACCTTTGATAGCTCTTACTGTTAAGGATACTCCAAATCCTATTCCTGGGACTGACGTATGTCAGAAGAGTTTTTCAGAATTGCGTGATGCGTTGTGTTCGGCTCCTGTGTTGGGTACTCCCGACTACAGTAAGCCTTTTACACTCTATGTCCACGAGAGAGGGATGTGCATTGTCAATTTTGACACAGCAGTTTGGCGATAAGCAACACCATGTGCGTATTTCTCGTCGACTTTGGATCCGGTAGCTAGAGCGTTGCCGAGTTGTTTGAGAGCTACAGCGGCAGCTGACAGTCTGCTGGTTTGGTGATGGATAATACATTGATTGTAATGGTTCCACATGCAGTGGATACCTTGTTGAACAGGACAAAGACACAGCACTTAACTAGTGCTCAGTTGTCAGGTTACGAGTTGACACTCTTAGCGAGTCATGTGCATATAAAGAGATGCAATACGTTGAATCCAGCTACGTTGTTGCCGATTTCAGTAGAGACAGATGTTTCTGAACAGCATGATTGCTTTCTTAGGACAGAGGAGGAAACGAAAGGGAGAATAGATCTTAGGGACACTCCTCTTGCAAAGTGTGATGGTACCTTATGGGTTGATGGTTCGTGCTTTAAGCTTCCGAATGGTGATACGACTGCGGCATATGCTGTTACGACTTTGCATACGATTGTTGAAGCTGCACGTATCCCACATAATTCAGCTCAAGCAGCGGAGTTGATTGCATTGACAAGAGCGTGTGTGTTGTCGAATGGGAAACGAGTGACTGTGTACGCTGATAGCCAGTATGCGTTTGGTGTGGCTCATAGTTTTGGGCGTTTGTGGAAAGAGTGTGGGTTCCTGACTTCGCATAGAACTAAGATTCAGCATGGTCAGTTGGTGAATGAACTTCTTGAGTTACTTACTTTGCCATTGCAAGTTGCGATCATGAAATGCAGTGCACATAACAAAGTCACTGATGATGTTGGTCGTGGTAATGCGTTTGCAGATGAAGTTGCGAAAGAAAGGACGAGAGATGTGATGAGTCGAATGTATGTTGCGGGTCTGGCGAGATGGGTTCCGGATAGAAGCATGTGTGAAGATACGATAGAGAGTGTGAAGTCAATTCAAGCTGAGGCTACAGGGAAAGAGTTAGATGAATGGAAAAAAAGTAAGGGTAAATTGGATTCGAATGGTTGTTGGTTTGAGTTGGCAGAACATCAGCGATGGTTGTTACCTGATGCGTACGTGCTTGCAGTGGTTACGATGGCTCATGGAATGGCTCATATTAGTGCAAAAGGGATTTGTAAGTTGTTGGCTCCAGTATGGCAAAATGCTGGAATTCCTAAGTGTGCAGAGAATCTGGTTAAGAATTGTATGGTTTGCTTGATGTACAATCCTGGTAAGGGAACTCCAACTCCAGCTGGTCATTTTGCACCTCGACGTATCCGTTTGAGGCTTTGCTGTTAGATTTCATCCACATAGAGAGGTGCAACAACTTAAAATATGTGCTCGTGGTTGTTTGTGCCTTTTCGAGATGGGTAGAAGCATATCCCCTGAAAGATAATACTGCCCTGTCCACAGCTAAAGTCCTTGTTAAGGAATTTTTCCCTAGGTTCGGTTTGCCGAGAATGGTCTGGAGTGACAATGGGAGTGAATTTGTGGGTCAAGTGATGAAGAGAGTGTGTGAAGGTTTAGGAATCCAACAGAAATTCCATGCTGCAAATCACCCCCAATCAGCTGGTTTGGTAGAATGCTATAATGGCACCCTTAAGTTGAAACTAGCCAAGATTCAGGCGAGCTCTGGTCTACAATGGCCCGATGCTTTGCCGTTAGCACTTTTGTCAACAAGGATGACTGTACATTCACGAGTGGGACTTAGTCCTTATGAAGTTGTTTTTGGTTGCCCGGCAAACATATGGGGAGTGCCGTGGCCGACCAAATTCAGCGAAATAGAGCACCCTGTATTGCTTGACTATCTTTACGAATTGAGGGCTAAATTGCGTGTTTTACACCAACAGGTTCGTGATACACTGCCACAAGCATCTGATGATTCAGGACACGCGATCGATCCTGGTTCCTGGGTTTTGATTAAGAACTTTCAGTGGACAAAGAACGATCAGCCCAGCTGGACTGGACCCTACCTGGTGCTATTGTCCACACGCTCCGCAGTGCGAGTGCGTGGTAAAAAGAACTGGATCCACGGCGTACATTGTAAGAGGGCCCCTTTGCCTCTGCCGTATGACCAGTGCGTCCAGAAAGGTATTCCAGACTCTGAAACTGAAACCGTGCCTCGTTTTCTGACTTTTAGCGATGCACGTTTAATTGGGACAAATTCTGAGCGTGAAAGCGACGATCTTCTGCAAGAAGCTGTGCCACCGTCAGTTCGACTGGATACAACTGAACCTGAACTTTTGTTCCGTGATCAGACATTGCCTGGCAAAGGCCATTATTATTTTCGACCAAGAGTCGTGGGACAAATAAATTGAAATTCTTTTTCTTTGCTATTTTTGAATTTATGCTCTCTCCTCCGAGGAACTGTTTTGACCGATTTTTGTTTTTCGAACCGCCATCCGGGTTCAGCTGAAGGGTCATGGTATAAAGACTTAGTCATTAGGATTGCGGTTTTTCCGCATCCTCGGGGCCGGCGGAAGCCACCGCCGGCCCCGAGGATGCGGAAAAACCGCAGCGGACTGACCAAGGACCCACCGCCACATTAGGATGGCTGGTGGGTCCTGGTTTCCGTCCGCAGCTTTTCCGCCGCGGCTGGCTTACAACCGCGGCGTAAAAGCTCTGATATGGTGACGGTGTCTCTCAGACACCGTCCGCCATATCAGGATGGGATTTTAAAAGTGCTTTTCCGCGGCGGGTTTTCCGCCGTGGAAAAGCATACAGATCTTCACCTAGGGGGCCCGTTGAGGGCCCCCTAGGTGAAGGGGGGGTGGGGGGTGCACATGGGGGGTACCTATGGTACCCCCCTGCATTTGCATGCAGAAAGCGGCAGGCACCGCGCGGTGCCTGCCTCTTTCTGCATGCAAATGCAATGCGTGCATTTTTAACATTGCCGCGGGTGCAGCTTGAAGCTGCACCCGCGGCAATGTTAAAAATAGAGGATGTGACCGCCAGGGTGGCGGTCACATCCTAATCGCACAGGAGGAGACTCCGCAGCCCATGCGGACGTCCCCTCCTCCTCAATGATCGCGGACGGACGCAAGTCCGTCCGCGATCATAATCGGCCCCTTAGAACGTACTGCCGTGTAGACACAAGGTTGACGGTTCTGGTTTGTTCTAAGGCGTTCCCTAGGACATTCAGAGGTACACTGAGCGAATCGAACTAACTGCCGCGAACAGCACGGTTAGAGGATGGAGTTTTTCGAGATGGAGAGACCTGTTGAAAGAATGAGCAAAATGTGTACAATAATGAGCAGAAAGTGATTTTTAATATTATGTCTTTTTATGCTACTTAGTTTAATGATGTTTCTGATGGGATATCTTGTATTCTCTTTCAAAGTGACGTTTGCACCCACTACACAACCTATGCCTCCTCCTACTGTTTTTTCGCATTCTTTTCACCCTCTGCCCGAACATGAGTCCATTAGAAGGTTGGAATTCAACAATAATTCCTTTGTTCAGCTTGTGCACCAACACCAGCTAGTAGTGAACACGACTAATTGTTGGGTGTGTGGTCTTATGCCTCATACTACTGATAAAGGTATTCCTTACCTGGTCCTGCCTTTTAGCTACAATGGTTCTGTGTGGGCATACAGAACGATGTTCATCTATGTCCGTGAAGTTTACCCCCTACGTTCTGTGAAGGACAATCCAAAGAATAGTGCTCTAGTTAAGGGTATAGTCGATATGATTAGAGGCATTAATTCCTATGAGACTATCCCGAGAGATGAGACACTAGCGTATATTGGATGGAACGTGACTAGATATGGAGTTAGTCTGAGTGGAAACCAGCGAGCGAAAAGATCCTCTCCGATTTGGATTGTACCCCATCAGGGTCATTATTGTCTGCAAGGTAATGGCAAGAATCCGAGAGCTCAGTTAGGGAAGAGTGTCTGCACTGAGATGTATGTTTTTGCGTCCCAGACTTCCCCGTCGTTTTTAGCAGCTAAGGGTACATATTTTGTCTGCTATGATAGAGCGTACACATGGTTACCCCCTGATTTCTCGGGCACATGTTTTGTCTCGTTCCTGTTGCCTCCAACATATACAGCTGCGGCAGACTACCACAAGACGAGAGTTGTTAGAGGTGTCTTCAGTAAGGATGATACTGCAGGACAAGAATTAGGAGATTTCTTGAAGGGTTTTCTGCCGTTTTGGGGACCTATGGCTGACAGCAGGAACATTTGACAGTTGACGAGAGTGGTTGAGTCCACCATAGTTGAAACTGCCGGTGCCCTTAGTAACTTGACTGCTGAGCTCCAGTCGTATCGCCTTATGACTCTTCAGAACAGAGTTGCTTTAGATGTCATACTTGCAGATAGAGGAGGGTTATGTAAATTGATTCAATCGAGCTTCTGCGTTTTCATTCCAGACAACGCTCCGACAGTTTACCAAGCCATTTCCAAGCTACATAAGATCTCCGAGTCTGTACACGTGGACGAAGGAGATTGGTCGTTAATGGGGTGGTTTTGGGGATTGTTATCCACCTGGGGATGGAAGATTCTGATGGTCATTGGGATGATCTTAGCTATCCTTTTCCTGTTCTGTCTTTGCGTACAGTGTACAGTGTGCTCCTGCTATATGTGGCCTCTGTGCTACTTCGTGTGCAAGGAGACCTGTCCACAGAGAGGTACTAAGTAATAGGATGATGCTACCGCAACATCTTGATGATCTGATGAATATAGACCTGGATTCAGACTGACGTGAGTTCGGGTTTATTGCCTATGTAAGGGCAAAAGGAGGGTCTGCGGTTCTGTGATTCTGAACCCGTTCAATAAAGGTCGTTGTATCAAGAAGATTTTGGTATCAGCGGACCGCAAATGACGAGTGCGGTATGTACGAGTGTTTTCGTCATGATCGATTGATGGATACACTGCATATTCAGGGATTTGGTTCCTAACCTTCGGGTTCCATTTTGTGTACGGCAGCCATTTTGTGGTTACCCTCACATAGGCCGATGACTACGGCCGAGCGAGTCTTTGGGACACGTACACCTTTAGCTGACTTCTGTGTGACCTGAACAAACTGACTCCCTTGCCCGAAGCTAACCTTGTTGAGCCAGTTCCTTGTCCGGCAGCTGGTCAAGATAGAGATCAAAGAGCAGGACATTGCTGAGTTTATGGTACATGCACACACCCTTCTATCTTGCTTTTCATCTGTTTCTGTTCCTTCTTTTATGGCCTATTTATGGTTTGGGTTGAGGTCTTTTTATTATGGGTTTGTCCGGCCTGTCCGAGCAAGAATGTTGGGTTTTCTTTGTAATTGATGGTGGGCTGGACAACTGAAAGTGGGCTTGTCGTTTTGCGATACCTTCTGAAATGTCACTGTGTGATTGGATAGTTCGTAAGTAATTGATGCTAGTCAGAAATGTGATTTTTGGCATAAAAGACGATGTCTCGCAATACTAAAATTGTACAGTCTCTGACGAACCACCCGTGTTGTGCTTCATAGACCTCTGTTCCTGGTTGCAGCCAATAAATTTGGTCTTTGACGTCACCGAGAAGTATCCCGTGTCTCTGTATTCTAAGACAGGTGAACCCAAAGACATTCGGCGTGCCCCTGGCGCCGCTGGGTTCTAAAACCCGGTTCTTCAGGCCCCACTGGACCTCTTCGGTTCCCCTTTAGATAGTGATCTCTCGGTGGCGTGGCATGTTCCTGCGTTCTACTTCTCTGCTCAACTAACCTGCTTGACTTGTCTCACCGCTGCGCGTCTTGATGTGCCTGGCTGTACTGCCTGCGTCGGTGTGATGTAGCTTTACTCCTTCGTTGTTTATGCCTGACTCATGTCTTCTGTCCCATTTCTAGCACATCCCTACAGCTCTATAAATAACAGTGGCCATAATTGCATCCCTCAGTGACAGCTCATCTACAATGTAAAATGTACCAGTCTGTGGTACACTTATTAAATATTGGCACTACACAGATACATATTTGGCGCCATTTGCTTTGTAAGCATGAGACAGAGCACATGCATTTAGGCGATGTTGCCACTGCCACCTTTTAGCTTTTTAGGTACGAATGCAGCAGAGCTGCTGCGCTAGCGAAGACTCTATTGCTATGGCTTTTGTGCCGGAAGGGAGACAGGAGGTGGGACGCGCGGACTGGCAATGTGCACGCGTACGGAGTGCATCTCCTGTCCATAGGCGTGCACATCACCTGTCTCCCTTCGCGCACCAAAGCGGCAGCACATCTGTCAGCGCGCATTCACTTTCCTTCCCAGGCCTCCCCCCCCTCAGCTCTTTGAAGTCATCGCAGCTGGTAGAGAGGGGCACATAGAGGGCTCTCCGTGTGGTATGCCCCATCTCCCCTTGCACAGCTCTTGTTGTTTTTGGCTTCCCCCCTTCCTCGTTGCCCTCCCCCACCCTCCAAACTCACACACAGCTGTAGGATTCTCAGGGCTAAAAAACCTTGCACTGCGACTCCCCCCCTCGACCCCAAAGCACTACCCCAGCTGCCTGCCTTTCAACTCCAGCTGCGGCATGTAACGGTTAACGCTACATTGGGCGTCTCGTCTGATGGAAATCCGCTCATTCTCTACAACTGTATTTCTATATATACATCTGTATTATATTGTATTTACTATCATGTAAAGCGCTCTAATGGCTGCGGGTCAAGTTTGCGCTATATAAAAGTCCCCCACCTCAAAAAATAAGCATTTGCAATGCAATATGTCTTGTTTTTTAAGCTGTTTTATTTTTAGTAAGCCGTTTCTGAGGAGAACTTTGGTTGGTAGTTCCCTATTTTTTAAGCACAAGTTTGTGATACAGCTGCTGGGTGAACTTCTGCAGTGTGGTGCAACTTATGTTCGAGTGTTTTATGACTCCTTTTGAACGTTGATTTCCCCAACTCTTGTAAAACTCTGGTTCCTGAATGTGACATACATTCGATCTTATGTTGGCAATCGGACATGGGACAGGCTCTGCTATTTGTGGTGTGGCTAGAACTTCAGAGCGCTCGTTGAAGGCAAGACGCCCCTTTCCTTTTGTCAATATAGTATAGTCAATATAGTATACTCTTCAAATTTTAATATTTGTAAGCGGTAATTGAACGAATACAACCAACATATCTGATGACCGCTATTTGTAAATGGACACATAATGCCCTGCTGACATATGCCTTCTCGTAAGAGTATGCCATTATTGCTGGTTCCTGAGTGTTGGGCTGGTTGAACAGTTAGTTGGATGCGCTATACCCCCTTCTTCTCTTTTCATTGTTCGGCATCCTCCCGGGTCCACATGACAGTTGCTTGTTGTGCCTTTCTGCCCCCTGTTAGACTCGTTTTTTGTGCCTTTCTGCCCTCTGCATCACCCCATCATCACTCAGTGCTACCCCAGCATCATTATCACTCAGCACCACCACATTATCACTCAGCACCACCACAGCACCACCACATTTTCACTCAGCACCACCACATTATCACTCAGCACCACCACAGCACCACTCAGCACCACCACCACAGCACCACTTAGCACCACCACAACATCACTCAGCAGCACCACTCAGCACCACTCAGCACCACCACAGCACCACTCAGCACCACCACATTATCACTCAGCAAAACCACATTATCACTCAGCACCACCACAGCACCACTCTGCACCACCACAGCATCATTCAGCACCACCACAGCACCACTCAGCACCACATTATCACTCAGCACCACCACATTATCACTCAGCATCACTCAGCACCACCACAGCATCACTCAGCACCACAACAGCACCACTCTGCACCACCACAGCACCACTCAGCACCACCACATTATCACTCAGCACCACCACAACATCACTCAGCACCTCCACAGCATCACTCAGCGCAACCACAGCATCACTCAGCACCACCACAGCATCACTGGTTCAAATATGTTCTCTCAATGTTTCAAGCTCTATTACAAATGTCACAAAAAGATGTTAATATTTCACTTCTGTTCTTGGATTTTCGTCACAATAAAATACACTGAACATAATCTTCACAAAAGTTATTTACAAACGTTTAAGCTATTGCCATTATAAATTACAATCACTTTTATTTAAGTATTAATTATTTAAAAAAATTAAAAGACATTGTTATTTGTAATATCAATACATCTAAGTCACGTAAATACAAAACATGTTGCATTACAAATGCTATAGGTCTCACATTTGCCAAACGTATAACTATTGGCATTGTAAATTACAAAGCTATTAATTTAGCTATTTTCAAAACCAACACGTAAATAAAAAAATTGTCATTTACAAGACCAATAGCTCTAACTTTCCTAATGCGAGACCTATTGCATTGCAAATGCTTGTTTAGCTTTACATTTTACTAGCAGCCCGCCCTGACGTTGTTCGGGGATGAAATATAATGTCTGCAATGGTTGTAATAGGCAAGGCAAATACATTTTAAAACTTGCCTGTGCGTCCGCTCAGAAGCCCTCGTTCGGTACTGCTGAAGGTGAGCGTGTGCTCTACTGTTTGTTGTCCTTGCCGCAATATGTGAACGTGTGTCCCCGCTCCAGCTGACGCCCCGATCGCCGCAAAATGCACGCACTCCCCAAACACCGCGCGGTGCACTTAGACGCCCCACATCGCGTCAACGGCAAACGCAACAACTCCTGCTTTTGAATGCTTCCGGCGTCTCCGACGGCATAAGCCCAAAACAATGCCGATGGGCACGCCCACTCGTGCTACAACGCTAGTCTCACACAGAACGCTTATCGCAAGCTATATAATACTGCAGGCTTTTGCCGAATGCACACGCCCATCGCTGTATGTACACGCCCATCGCTGAACTCATAGATTTTAACCATCTTTTATGGTCAAAAAATAATAATTTGTTTTGGGACGGACAGGCACGTAAAAAACACAGCTTACCCAATGTAGAGTAGGTGGGTGGTTTGGAATTTAATGATATATTTTCCAACACAAAGGAATGCCTATTTAGACATATGCTAGTTCACATCCAGGGTACTGGGATCTTTTTGTATTGCTGCCAATCTTTTTCAGCCAAAATAATGTTGTAGCCATATGTCAGGTTCTCCCAAAAGAGATCCTTGATGTTCCTGGGTATGTCCCCATCCATTTGGAGTGTTATTTTGTATAAGTGATGTGGGACACTTACCCTTGTTTTAGGTGTTTCCACTGTGTAATGGGCATTCACTGCTACTATCACTAGATAATCCATCAGGTTCCTGGGCAGTATTGTGACTTCTGCCATGCTGTCCAGCATCGTCACTACCTGCTCCCCATTCAGAAGCAGAGTCGTCAGTAGTCTGGGCATGTCTTATTTTTATTCCAGCAACCTTCCTTTTGAATTGAGGTTTAGCAGTCTTTTGTTTGTCCTCTTTAAGGATGTAGTTTGAAGTGCGATGTATTTCCCTTTTTGGCTTCACGCGCTCTTCTGATCTTTGCTCTGACCGTTCACTTCTCTTCGAGCGTTTATCGGATGAATCCTGAAAGGAACGAGAGGAATGTGTATCAGATCCTGATACCTGTCAGGCTTTCTAATATTATCACAGTTTCTTAAGTTATATTTTTTGTCAGTGGATTCCTGCTGAGGAGACCCACTCTGTGATTGTGTTTTATTTTGTTTGTTTTTTGTTTGTTTATTGTCCCATTTTTTCTTGGAAGAATTGAGTGCTTGCTTAGAGTTATCTATTTCAGAATTACTCTTAGCCTTTGGTTTGCCAGGTCTGGCTCCAACATTATCTCTACCTACTGTATCATCGTCCTAAAGTCTAACTTTACTACTCCTAAACTGAGAAAAATCCTAGGTTTAAGACTTTCGCTATTCACAGAAGGCATTTAGGAGTCCTAAAGTTAGGAGTCCTAACTTTACTACTCCTAAACTGAGAAAAATCCTAACTTTAAGACTTTCGGTATTCACAGAAGGCATTTAGGAGTCCTAAAGTTAGGACTCCTAACTTCTGTGAATACCGAAATGAGTAAGTGCCTTCTGTGAATATCAAAATGCGTAAGTGCCTTCTGAGAATACCAAAATGGTAGTAAGTTTAGGATTTTGTCTTACGTTAGTTTTGTGAATCGGGTCCAATACGTTTTGTTGTTTTTTAACTGAATTATGGCAATGTGATGTTATGTAATATTGCAGTTGTTGTGTTGCATTCTATTTTGATTGTTTGCTGTGTTCTGCCTTGGTATGTTTTAATTATGTTATGTTGCTTAGGGTATGATATTGTGTTATGCTCTATTGTTTACTTTAATGATGTCAACCAATGTTGCTTCATTTCCAGTAAAAAGTAGCGCATTCCTTTAAAGTCCACCTGACTTCATTAGCTCTTAGGTTATTTAAGACACTATGAAAAACAGAAAGGGCAACTCATGCACACCCTTAACTGCTCCTATGTCCCACAAACAATTTTCAGCCTGAGTGATTTGTTTCTGAACTATTATTTATTTAAGACACTAGTCAGCCCAGAATTGTCAGCGGCTGTGTCTTAAATTAGCATTTGTAGTATTCACTTTATATAATACGGTCCAAGGTGTTAAATTAGCCTTACCAAACGCAAGCTATCACTTCACATACATTAGCTGCAGTC
This sequence comes from Lissotriton vulgaris, assembly GCF_964263255.1. Lineage (NCBI taxonomy): Eukaryota > Metazoa > Chordata > Amphibia > Caudata > Salamandridae > Lissotriton > Lissotriton vulgaris. The sequence continues at coordinate 1,134,231,613 of NC_141697.1, forward strand.
ATGGCAACATCTGCTTCTGCACCACAATACAAAAAACACTGTGCTTTATAACTCTTCATTTGAGTTTAGGGGGGTTTTTATGTCTACATGAATGTCCTAAAATGTGTCCAGGATTTTAAGAATTAAGCTACCTCAAAGTTAACCCATAAAGGTTTGAAAAATCATAAATCACCAAAATATTATAGTGATTCTAGTAATAATTATTAAGCATTCATTATTATAATGGCATTTCATTACAATATACTGATTAAACAGCGCAATGTAAAGAGCAAAAGGTCAGTAGAAGCTTAATTACCTGTTCAATGATTGTAGGCCTCAAAGAATAGGCCTAAATTGCCTGTGACAATATTCAGAACATATTAAAATGTCCCTAGTTGTATCAAACTCCAGCCTCAGCGTGACTTCTCCCAGTGTCCCTAGCAAACATTAATATAGAGCATGGACCTGTATTTCAGCGTCGTGAAATTACAAAAAATCTGGGGGCATATTATCAACTTGTAGTGGGAAATATCGCTATTTGCGCTTAGCGTGAATTTGAATATCGCCGTCTATCGCTGGTTCATATTGCCGAGTTAGCGCGTTATCATCAACGTCTAACTCCAAGGCGATAATAAACTCAGCGATAGCGGATAAACGTGCAATTATCCCTGGAAATCCACCGATGGGCAAATCCTTGTAGATAGGGCAGGGTGGACACATCCATACAATCCACCTCCCATAGAATATAATGGCTAAGTCAGATTGTAAGCAGGCGTTATGAAACCAGCGATAAGCGCAGTTAGCGCTACTTTCAATATCGCTACGCGGGTTTACGGCAAGATTGATGATAGGAGACAGTTGTGTCAGCGACATTTCTCAGGTTATTTTGGTAAGGTACGCCCACTTTGCATATAATTAGCATTGCGAGGTTGGGCATTATGAAAACGGGCGCTGAGGCAAGGAATCACGCTCTAGCGTGTCCTTGCTGATAGTGCGATACAATTATTGCTGCTTTTCCCCCGAAAACAGACGCTAAAGCGGCGATAATTGTCTTGATAATATGCTCCTTGGATTTTTATATACCATAATACAAACAGAATTAACAGAAGAACATGGGCAGTGTAAGGTCCGTAAGCCCTTGCATTTTACCAACAATGTTGCTGTGTGAAGCTTTGCTGGTCATGCCATCATTGAGTTGGTAGTCGACCAGCTAGTGAGCAGTACTCTACCCTGATGAATTGTGGTCAGAGTTGGACTGGCCTGTAGGGTAATCAGGCAGTGCCCAAAAGGGCTAGTATAACACCTCAGTTTATGGGCCTTTTTCTGGATGTTTGTGGGCCTGATTTATGCTCTGGGGGTTTGTTTTTACTATTGATTTTTCTGATATTACCACAAACATTGCCAACAGCAAGCACAAATGGATGCAGTCTCCCATTCCTTCCAAAACACATTTACAATTTGCCTTTACAAGTTTGAAACTGCCCCTACTTTGCAAATAACATACCATAGCATAAAGTGTATTTGTTAAGCGCACTCTCACCCAGAAGGGAATCTTGGCACTAAATAACAGATGTTTATTGTTACCTAACTCAATAGTACTCATGTTCAAGTCAAAACCACTTTATTCGATTTAGTTAAAAATCATAAAAGCATTCTACAATCAAAGGGAAAGGGACAATACAAATTCATGAGAAATTACATACATCAATAGTAATTTATATATTCACAATTTAAAAACAGCTAAAAAACATCAATAGTAATTTATATATTCACAATTTAAAAAACAGCTAAAGAGCAATAAATATTTAGCTAAAAAAATTACAGGTACAAAAACATTTTCCATTTCATCCTTTCGTGCAAAACCCTTATGTTACATTTTAAGTCGTCTCCTCCTGATCCTAACAGCAGCAACAAGATAATTGGCCACGCTAAACATAACCAAAGCTGAAATCCAACAATTGGAGATACAGGAGGGCAGGTTTTGCCTGATGGAAGGGTTTGTCCTTTAGTAAAGGTACCAGGTATTTCTGTCTGGGCACAGTAAAAAAATGACAGAACAACATAAGGTGCATATTATCTTGCGTTGAGAAGTTGTCGCAATTACAGACAGGAGCATCCTCCTCCTTGTACCAACCTTGACTATCACATAGGACCGTGTAAATCTGGTTAAACCAAAATTTAACCAGAAGCCACCTGTGAAAAGGGATGTTGACAATGGCAAGGTACGGTTGTATAGTAAGGCAGGTAATGGTCAGGAAATGGGCTCTGACCGTGGGTTTAGTAAGTTGGCGTTCCTCCCTCTCCACAATTTTCAATTTGGAAAAGTTGAGCTTAACCCAATCTAAATCAGATTTCTTTAGACCTTGGGGGCAGAAAAAATCTCAGGACGACCAAGGTCCAAAGAACACTTTTGAATGTATGATAGCCAAGCAATATTTTTAGAGTTATCCAATTTTAAACAGTCCGCCAGTATTTTATGATTCAAACCTAGATTGTTATTGGCCCAGGTCCTAATCCATAACAAAATAGGAGCCATTAAAAGAGTATCAGTGATATACCCTAAACCAAGTTCCTGGTGAACTGAAAACGTGGCTGTTGATTGGGGAAGCCCTAATATGGATCGAAGGAACTTGTTTTCTTCCCTTTGAATAGATTCACCATTCACATAACCCCACAGACCTGAGCCATACCTGGCTATTGCCACAGATTTTGCCCTATACAGGTTTAATAAAGCACCAGTTGGCTTCCCACCCAGTCTCCTAGAAAAACTTAAAATTGCATTGGCCGAGCTCCTAACTGCTTTAGTTTTAGCTGTAATTTGGGGAGCCCAGCTTCCCTTGGTGTCAAAGATTACACCCAGGTAAGTAAAAATTTTGACATTTGCGATCACGTCACCATTGCAATAGAACTGTTTGGTATTATTTTTGACAGCCCCAAAGGCCATGACGTGAGATTTGGAGTTGTTTATCACTAAGTCAAGCGAAGACATAAAATCATTAAAAGCATTTAAAAGTCTTTGCAAACCTAAATGGGTCCGAGCTATCAGAGCTGCGTCATCCGCGTACAGGAGAACAGGGATGCGAGTATCCCCTGCACGCGGAGTGTCCAAGGTAGCAGTTAAAAGAGTCTTCTCTAATGAATTTATATAAAGAGTGAACAGCATGGGAACAAGAATGCAGCCCTGCCGCACGCCCCTAGTACTCATGTTAAATGTACCCCTTTTTTTCTAGCTACCAGCTTTGCTAATGGGGGCCACTTTTAATTTGGTGCCCGGGCTTATTTTCTATTCCTGACTGTGGTGCAGTATTAAATAGGCATCTTCATTGCCATATCACTCCCCTATCACGTTTCTACGTTTGAGTGCTACATTGCATTTTGGAAGCCACTCGAGCTTTCTTAGCATGGTATACCCAAACAAAGGGGCATATTATCAAACGGCAGCAATAATTATCGCTGGCCGCGTTTAGCATGAGAATTTTTATCGCCGACAATCACTGGATATTATCAATGCTGTATTAACAACGCATTGCACAATGGAGATACTTATTCCAGCAATAGCTGTGTTTTCCATGGAACATCGCTGGGTTTCCAGCGATGTTCCAAGGAAAACTGTGATAACCTTGCTGATATGATAGGTATGCTTTAGTCAGGAATTTAACAGACGTTAAATTCCTGCGTTAAGGCATAGTTAACGCGATTTCAAATAGTGCTACCCCTCATTGATAATATTGCAAAGCTGGGTTAGCGATATGTTCCCATCGAGTTTTGTCAGGCACGCCTCCTTTGCATCTCATTAACGATGCGATGCGAGGCGTGCTGACAACAGGTGCTAAGGCAAGGAAACACGCGCTAGCGTGTCCTTGTTAATAAATCGATAATACTATCACCGCTTTTTGCCTGAAAACGGACGCTAAAGCGGCGATAATGTTATCGCAAGCCCTTGATAATATGCCCCCTAATGTCTACACTTAACCTGTTTTGTTTTACTGTTGTGGGTGGTGGATGTGTCTCACATAACCTGAGACGTTGGTCTAGCTCCTTGACACTAGTGGAGCTATTTGAAGCACCAGGTGTAGATGTCAGAACTTATAATGGATTTAAACAAGAGACAGTTAAAATGGGCGAATGTGTTGATTAGACAGGTACAGAAATAAACTCAGAAAAAACTGTAATGGGTAAGAGAAACATAAATCTTTAAAGTGCACGACGTGATCACTCTTTCAGGAGCAAGCTTTTTTGAAATTAAAAGGGCTACAGTGAAAAATATTATCAAAGTAATGCATTGATGGATATGTTAATCTGTCCGTAGATACAGTTAGCAAGAACAGTATATATGAAGAAGTGAACGCATAGGGATATTTAGAAATGTAATTTGCTAAGTCATAAAATTATATTTGCGAGCCAGAACGTGTAAATGCTTGTATGCGCGAATCAGAAACCTAAAGTTTGAAGCCAATGAACACATTACTTGTTTGCTTTGGAATGGGTAATCAAAATAGATCATTCATGGTAACTTAAACGGAAACAGATGAACATATATTGGTGAGTGAAATACTAAAAGCATAATTGTTATAGGGATCTCACAGAAGATAGCAAGATATACTGGTTATACAAGAAAACAGCTGGAATGTGGATACAAATAGTCAATAAATGTTCTCGAGACCTCTCTCAGAATGTAAAAAACAGAAAGGATGTTGCATGCTTGAGAGTGATGCTTAGGGTCAGAATTACTAATGTTTTGCACTGTGTACACATGACGAAAGTGACACAAATCAGTGCAAAATGTTTATTTGCTAATTACATTCCAGCGCAAATCATTACTTGCACTTGAAAGTAGCCATAAAGTAACGCATAGTAGGACGAGAGCTGCTTTGAGTCGAGGCCCTTCCATGGGTGATTCAAGGATGTTTCCCGACAACCTCCCATGGTTTTGACGCAAACCCCTATCTACTAACATTTGTTGATTTGGATTGTATAGCCCACATGCAAATGGGAAATGTTTTAATGTTTATCCAAGGATAGTATTTTGTACTGAAAGGGTACCCTAAACCAATATAGACATTATACACATACCTTTGCTCTCGATTGTGCATGATGCTAGACATCCTGATTGTGCACCAGAGCTAGGGTAGAAAGCAAGAGTGCCATAACTTAGTAGACATGGTGCAGTCTTGCTCTCTTCCTCTCACGCAGAACGGCGTAGCAACCAAGACGCTGCACTGCATTGCGTAAGATCTTTTTATATCTGCCCCTCAGTATGATCTTTAAAGGAATAGCTAGAAGACTATTTTAGAGACAGTTCCCCTTCAATTGAATTCAGATATTTATTTAACCCTCCTTTTCTTCATACAAATTATATTTCACTGACTACACCAGGGCAAAACCACAGGAGGGCGATGGGGTTGGCATTTGAGGGCTGGGCAAGCCCCTATTAATCTTTGGTCACCCCAAATGACCGAGGTAAATGGCACACTATTTATCAAAAATTCGATTTAAATTCAGTTTATCCAAACGAGCTACATTCACATTTGGATGCATACAGTCTAATCGAAAAAACATGATGGAGTTCAGAAGGTGAATGAACAATAAAAATGCCTTTTTTATCTTTCATTTGCTGCACATACAAAGACAAAGGTTAAATGTCAGACTATGTCTTCTGACAAATTGGTGCTTATTTTCTTAAGAGAAGATGTCTACTTTTATTTCTGTGACGGCAAAGTGAGAGGATTTTGTAAAGTGATAGTTATGTGATAGTCTCACTAGGGTACAGGCAGAGCCATTAGAATTATGTGTCAAGGGAAGGTCAACTGATGAAGCAAACTGTGCAGCAAGAAAACACAAATTATGTGGCTTAAAGCGGCACATTTTGTGATAGTGTTACTTCATTTTTTTGGTATTTTTATAAATGTTACCACTGTCTTCATTAGTACCAGTTCCATCCCGAATACATCCTTAAGTAATTGAAAGGTGACCAGGGAACCTTCATGAAGGATCTTCAACTACTCTACAGTATTTTGAGTAACATTTGATCTGTTTGAGCTGGAAACCATTTTTTTGTTAAACTCTGCAGATTATGCAGCAGCTGATTGATTTAGTGGCTAAAGATGGTTAGAAATACTGAAAACCCTGCAGCCATAGAATCAGTGCCTAATTTGTAAAAAAAAAAGTGCTGGGGCTCTTGTCAGGAGGCCACCACAGTTTGCACCAGACATTGGTGCAAGTGTGACAGTTCAGACTGTTCGAGGCCACCAAAGCTTTAAGGATGGCTTGAGTGGCGGGTATTAGCTGTTGTTAATGTATACTGAATTAACAAACAACTGCTTTTTGCTTATCTTGAAATTACACTAAAAGTGTCACCATGTGGCAGCAGTCATAAATACAAATTCTGGCAATTAAGTGCCAGTGCCGAGCACTGGAAACCACCGGCCCAAAGTAAGCACTACACAGAATCACATAATTCCAGTGGTCCAGCGTTTAGGGAATATGAAAAGAAAGACTCTAGGATATCAATTTCTTTTTAATACACAAAAAATTGTAATACCTGTAAATTAACTGTACCAATATTAAATATATCAACAGTTATGGAAGCACAAATGTAATTGTAATTCTGAAGTGTGATGGAAATAAAATATTTTAATAGGATCAAAATAAATCTTGGTTAAGGATAAATCAGAAATATTGTATTGTATTACATCATTTGTATAATTCCTTCTACATCTATGTGTGGCCCTGAAGTACTTACCTTAGTGTGTAGCAAGCTACGCCATGTAGGGTGAGTTGTTGAACGGGTGCTGTCTTTGTTTTGTGATCCTATCCAAGAAGTGTTTCCGTTTGAGTGTGGAGATCACCAAGGTGCAGTTATCGTATTATGGGACTCAGCAAATAGCAAAGTGGTAGATGATCAAGTGTGAGAGACATAAAGATGCAGTATGCAGTATTTCACTATACTGGTAGCTTTGAAGAGCTCTACAGGTTCTTTAGGGTATTCCTTATGGTTATAGTCTCTTTAGCTGATTACTGCACTAAGTTGTCCAATTTATTGTATAGTTGTAGGCCTGAGCTGGCATGATCAAAGGGAGAGAGAAGTGAAGAAATCTTCTGGGATTTGCATTGTTACTATCAGTCCATAACTGAGTTTCATTGTGAGATGTAAAGAAACAGCCATATTCTATTGATGTTTGGGGACCTGCAGTCTTGGACTAGATCAAAGTCCTCCGATTGACCCACAGTGTGTGACAGATCTCTTCAGTTATGCCATGCCTAATCTATTGATGTTTGGGGACCTCCAGTCTTGGACTAGATTAAAGTCCTCCGATTGACCCTCAGTGTGTGACAGATCTCTTCACTTATGCCATGCCTGTTAATTTAGTGATAGCTGGTTTATTAGCTGCACAGTACTGGTAATTGACAACCCTCATAGCAGATATGTCTTATGTGAACAAAGGAGGTGTACGTTAGAATTGGCTACTTACAGCTGAGTTTTGTGGTATGCCTATTAGTGTGGCCCAGAAATGTCATATATGAAATTCCATAACTATATAATACCCCGGTGAATCATAGGTCAATCAAACGTACCTCCCTATCGAAAGTAGGTTGCTAGTTGGTTTGTTTCCAGTTTGTGGTTTGGATTCTGATGAATGAGCATGAAGGTGTGACTGTCTTTGATGGCTCTGTTGCTGGGATGTGTGGTGGTGTAGTTGTCTCAGAAAATAGCCATGTTTTCAATGGCCTTCTGAAGTGTATAGGCTCTTGGATGCTTCAAATGCTGCTGGTAGCAAGTTCAAGAGCTGGCGACTTGTACTCAGAAAGTAGTCCCACCTAAACATTTCGTATGGTATGGTGCTATGATGATAAGTGATGCAGTGTTCTGTTGTGTTTGTATTGCTTGAATTTAGCTATTCGGTATAATGATCCTTTTCCTTGGAGGCTCTGTGTACAATGCAAAGTGCCTTGAACATTGCCCTTATTGCCAGTGGAGTGATTGCAAGACTGGAGTCATGTATTCTCTTGGGGAAGGCAGAGAAAAAGTCTTGCAGCAGCATTTTGGATGAGTGGTATTTTGCGTGAGACAAAAGTGGGCAGGGCAAGCTCTAGGCTGCTGACACAGTTGTGTGAGGATTTTTTACAGTTTCTGTTGTTATCCAAGTATGGGAAGAGGCACACTGTTTGAGATTATTAACATGCAGTAACAAACAACAACAAATATGGGCCTGAATCCATGGTTTCTGAATTGTCTTGATATTGTTGGAGTCACCTCATGTTCCTTAGGCCATATGGTGGTAGGATGGTATGTTTGACATTATCCACATGTTATAATCTCTGTCTTTGCAGTATTTAGCAGTAGATGGTTATCCATGGTCATCTATAGTTTTTGGCCCGAAGGCAGTCATCAAGTTTTTAAGTGTAGAGGTCTTCCAGTCCATTCATTTTTAAAATGATTGGGGTGTAATCTGCATAGTTGTAACACGTAAGGTTGAATGGCTTAATCAGGTTTGGTAAGTGGGTTAGGTACATGTTGAATAATAGAGAAGATACAATGGACTCCTGAGGGGCACCACATAATAGTGTATGAGGAGCTGGTGTTAGAAGTGGTACCAAAACTAGTTCTCAGTCACAGCTGAGAGGCAAAAACTTCCATCGGAATTTACTGAACTACCTTCTCACCTTTTACATATGGTATGTCAAGCAAGAATTTTCTGTGTGAAAAGATTGCACAACTCTACAGGACATTGAGTTATGTTGTTCTTCACCCAGCAACTTTGATAACCTTTCCCATTCCTGATACATAAGTGGTTGTCACTAACTAAACTTATCAACCATTCAGAAGCAACGTCCAACCAGGAAATTCTAGATTCTAATATGGCATAGTGCTTTGATTATCCTATTGTGCTGGGCCAACATCATCTCAAGTCAGGCACGACTTACACTTGACCGAGATTGCTCCAGCCTATACTGGCCTGTTGTGAAATATAGCCTGGTGAGATAATGTGTCTGTTATAGATATCTTGATTTAGTTTATAGGAGCCACAAAATGTGTTGGGTTACTTTGCCTGCTGCAGAGCGCTGTAAATATCCTTACTATCAGTAGTGTGAATCTGAAATGGCCCAATATAGCCTGCCATTGCATAAAGGACTACTATAACATACTGTCTAAACCTGACAGAGTCAAAATGCTAAGGATTTTTCGCTGTGGACCAAATATTGTGGAAACCATAATCATGGAATCTGAGGCTGTGCGCATTTGTACTATAATTGACCTGTATAGTACGAATCTGGATTTTGAAATGTATTGACTTCTTTGAAATTCTGCTTGAACTTTATTTAATTTATGGTCATAGCAAACAAATTGTGGTGTGAGGTTCTATGTAAATAATGTACTAAATGCCTAATACTAGATGAACTTTTGAGGTTGTTTTTTTTTTACATGAAGTGAGGGAAAGCTCAGTGATAAGAATTTTATAGAGCCTCTCAAATTCCAAAATTAAATTTTCCTTGGCCGAAATATGAGGAAAATATGTGCCTTAGAGAAAGTTTTATGTATGCAAGGCATTCGGTATCAGAAAATATATGGGGAACCATGCAAGCCATATCACCCCAAACTTCGCTAGATGCATTGTTTTCAGAAATGTCTGGGAGGTTTCCCTTGGTGTGGATGGAGCCCTAGCCTAAATACCACAGCTTCCCATATCTCCAGAATGTGTCAATTTGCCAAGAAAAATATTGATATTTCCTTGTGTCTTAGGGGGTTTAGGGAGACTTTCTTATAACAGGTGATACCACAGTCACACAAGTAGGTTACTATTTTTATTGGGAGAAGTATATGAACACTGTGTGGAGGGACATTTGTAGAATCTCCAGATTTTATTAGCGTGGTTTGCTTTTACTTTTATTTTGCTATGTAACGTCAGCGTGCACAGTATGCTGCTCAATACAGCAAAACTAAAAAAAACTAATTCTGAGTGGTGGGAAACAATTCCCTTGTATTCTGACTTTGATTTAAAACAAAGAAAACGTTTATGGTATTTTTACCAGAAACATTTGGTGGACGTCAATAGGTCGTTGTGTAACCCTAAAAGAGTTAAAACCCACCAAACCCATGCTGCTTGATGTCCTGTCAAAGTTTTAGTTGCTAAACATTGTCTTTGAAAAAGAGAGATAAAGAGAGAATAAAAATATTGAGAAGTACATAAAAAACAAATGAGAAGATAGAGAGAAGAGGTCCTAGAAAAGGAGAGACGATTGAGAGAAAAAAAGCAGAATAGATAGAAAATGTAAGCGAGAAAGAGCAAGAATGGGAAGACAGATACAGAAGCTACCAGAAAGGGGTAGTGAGGAAAAGGTTGAGACGGCAATTAGGATATTGGGATAGAATTGAGAAAGTAAGAGAGAACCTAAAGGATCAAAATGAGACCTAGATACATTTGGAGGAAAGATGATTGGGGATTTAAGTGAAATTTATAGTGTGTCATGTTTTGGTCAATACAGTTTGCTCAATGTGATTTCAATGCACGATTTTGCACTTTATTTTATAAAGGGATCCTACTGTAAGATCCATACGTCGCCTGGCACAGTGGTCTTTAAAAAGTCTTAATAAGGCCTGCCCATTGTTACTTGATCCACACTGTTTTGCAAATTGCTTAACAATGGCAACCCCTTGTTTTTTGTTACTGTATGTTCTTAGTGAGAAGTGATGATACCTTCTTGTTTAATACATATCAGCCATATCTACATGTGCTGGTATAGTCACTGGAGAGTACAACCTACTTGCTGAGAAGTCCAAGTTCTATTAAGGATGTGTTGCTTAGAAGACCAAGTTCTATTAAAGAGGTGATTTGGGTCTGCAGTGTACATTTAAATATGGCAGTCTCTTAACTGTTTCATAACATGAACTTTGACTTTTATCTAAACATGTAGTAAAGCTGAACAATCCGTCTTCAAGAATATATTGTAAATTTCATGTGCTGCATCAGGAGGTCCACTTCTAAATTTCAGTACACATGGCAGCCTTCCATATTACCTACATTCACCACTCAGAAATGTGCATGCTTCTCCAAGCACTGTAAGCCACATAGAGGGTGCTACTGTGAGAATTATATGCAAGGAGTCTACTGCATGTGAAAGCATAGAGAATGTCAATAATTATATTAAAGTAAGAAATTGCTAAGAAATTACTCTCAAATGTTCAGTGAAAACTCTGTGTCCCAGAGACATTTTGGTTTTAGGAACAAACTCATTGCTGAGAATCCACATTAAACATCACGGCTGCTCAGCAAAGTTTTAGTACCTTTACTGTGCTCCTGTCTGTGGTATAGAGAGTTATTCCTGCTTGCTAGAGACCTCTAAAAAAATGAGTGGCTGTACTACACCAGATAAGGGGAGCACATACCTCGTAACTGCAGAAATGAAGTAGCGCCTGCCATACTCTAAATAAGAGCCTATAAATTTAATAATAATACTGTCAAAAAAATAACCCAAGGAAGTGTAGTCAGTAAAGGTTCTACATGACAGAAATGTATGGAGTTGGTAATCATGCGTGCATCTTGATTTAGAACTACTTAGTGTCTCTGAGTTGGTATTCGGCAGACCCACTAACATGATCTAGGTGAGGCCCTATCATAGTAGAGATCTTTAGTTTATTATTTGTTGATAAAGATGTTTACATTGGAAGGTCAGGCTGCATTTGGTTCTAGAAATTTCAGGATATTCTGGCAAATATTGAAGAAAAAATAACAAGATACAAAAATATCACCATCTGAAAAATATCTTGGGTCAGAATTTAGAGGGTAAGAATAATGTTTTTAGTTATATAATATCAGTAAATATTGTTGTATCTAATACCGTCCTATAAAATATTGTCTTTTAATTAATTTCATATGTATTAGTTATTGTATTATTCTAATGTATTAGTATTATTATAATATGAACTCTTTATTTTGTAGCATATACATCTGGAACTTCCGATGCCATGAAGGGTGGAGCACTGAGCCGGCGAAGCACACCCTGCGGGTTACGTAACCGTTACCACCAATGAGGAAAGAAACTCACTCAGGGTGAAGAGGCTGTGAAATCCATTTTACTGATCCAACACCTTGACGCGTTTCAGCTGGCAAGCTGCCTTGCTCACATGGTTTAACAGATAAATATATTTGATATACTTACCTCTTTTGTCAGTATTCTGGTCCAATTTTTTAAAAATATTTTTGTAGTTTAATTACAAAATACGTAAACTTCATATTTGGTGGTCGGTTTTTTGACACTATATTACTGTATCACATTATTGTCCCAGGCATTCTGTCATAAAACTGATTTAGAGTACTGCTGACAGAAAAATGTTACAGGCATTCAGAGCAATTTAAATGTTTAAGAAGCAATTGTCATTTATATGTTTAATATTGCCATAATGCCTTTCCTACTGAGCAGCCAAGTGTCAAATTGGCATTTCAATCTGTATAGTGATGCTTTGATTTGGGAGGCGTATATTTCAAGAAAGTGAGTTGTTGAAGAATTTCGTTCCATTCAGGAACCAGTACAAATTTATGTTCACCCCCAAATTTGTAACAATCTATCCTGGGCTATATAATCCTAGTATACATTTTTTAAAAACATCTGCAGTCCATTTGTCCAGAGAGTCTGAAATTACTCTTTTTCATCATGAATTGAATGGTGACCTAAAGGATGTGTTAGTGTGGTAGTACATTTGCCTAGTAAGGTAGTTAACGTAATATAATTAGTTCTTTAATAATATAGGTGTAGGAAATGTGGTTACTGGTTGATGGGGTGAAACCCTACTCAAGCAACTACCACATTTTTTTCAGGGTGAAACACAAGCAAACCACAAATTAACCTGTGCTTAAACCCCAGTGGCTTGGCACAGAAGCAGCCAGACTTAACTTAGAAGCAAGGTGTAAAGTATTTATGCAACACTGGTAGATTTTGCATCCTAGGCGTGTTTTCCTCTGACTTTTTGCCTGCACCTCTGTATTTTTGATGGTCTGCTGGATTTCGCCTTGCTGGATTAGATGCTTTGGCCACTGCTGATCAGTATCAAAGTGCAAGTGCTCCCTGTGTAAACATTATAATTGGTTATCCATTATTGGCATATTTGATTCACTGGTAAGTCCCTAGTAAAGTGCACTAAGTGTGCCAGGGCCTCTAAATCAAATGCTACTAGTGGATTTGCAGAACTGGTTGTGCCACCCACAGGAGTAGACCTGTAAATCTGTTCCAGATCTACCACTGTAGTCTCTGTGCACAGTTTGTAACTGCCCTGTCAACCTGGCAAGTGCACCCACTGCCAGGACCTAACCTTCTGTTTTCTTACATGTAAGGCACCCCTGAGGTAGGCCCAAGGTACCCCCATGGGCAGGGTACAGTGTATGTAAAAGGTAGGACATGTGCTGGTGTATTTTAAATGTCCTGATAGTGAAATACTGCCAATTTCGTTTTTTTACTATTGAAAGGCTATCTGTCCCATAGGCTATCATGAGAATTGCTTTGAAACATTTTATATAACCTTAACTTGGGACCAGATAAAGAAATGGAGCTTAGGCCCTTTGAATTCAGAATTTAATAACACATCTTCTTAGGGAGATGGTTTTTAAATTGTGTGTTTGAAAATGCCATTTATAGACAGTAGGCATTCTCTTATTTAACCATTCTATGTGCCTCTTCTGTTTTGTCTATTGGCTGTCTGGTTTTTGAGTGACAGTGGCTGGGGAGTCACTGTAGGCAGCCACAAGGGGGGTTGAGGTGTGTACTGTCTTTCCTGGGTGACTCATAGCTGAGCTGAATGGACCATGGCTGGATTTTGACTGGTGATAGGAGTTTCACAAGCACATGAATAGGCAGTGTCTCCTCTGCAAAATTCTGTCTCCACCTTCTGTAGTGAAGCTGGGCTAGAGAGAGCAGAAATGGTTTGGACTGGGCCCAGACACACTTACCACAAAGAGAAATGGGGTATAAGTATTGGACCTTAAACCATAAAGAAATAGAGCACTTCTGACCCAAGAGGAACATTTTGCCAAGTGGAAGAGCTGGAGAGCTGTAAGGATGAGTACAGCCACTTTGAGTGTGCTTTGCTGGGTGTGCCTGCAGTTGCTGCTTCTGCCAAGAAAGAGGACAAAGACTGTAACTTTGCTGTGAACCTGCTTGAAGAAGAATCTCCAAGGTCTTGTGTATGCTGGCCTCCTGTTCTGAATTCTGAGGAACACAAAGATTTTACCACCAGCCCCCCTGCATTCCACTGCTGGGAGTTCTGACCTGCCAGGAGGTGTATGTTCCAGTTCTGGTCGTCTGAAGGTTGGTCCTGCTGTTGGAAGCTGGAAGAAACCTACAGAAAGCAAGAAAAACAATTCCTATGCCTTCAGCGTCGCCGCCGTGACACTCCGACCTGCACTGAGGCTGGGGGCACAATGCCTTGCCTTCCCCGTGGCAACCAGGGAACGGGCCTTGACCTCGGCACCGCTTCCTCACCTCTATGAGGCTGTGCATCATCCATAGGCTTTGCTTCCAAATTCTGTTGATTAGGGGGTCCGTGTGAATCTGCTCCCAATTACCTACACCTCGCAGTCTGCACCATACTTTGGATTTATGCCAGTCACAACATCGCAATAGCCCCAGGTGGAGCCATTTGTTTCTACAAGTGCTATTTTTGATGATAACTGTTCTAAAAGTCGTATTTTGAGACATGTATGTTGGATTTGTGTTGTTTTGGTCTTGTTTGGTTTGGATTAAGATACTTTATTTTTCTAAACAGGTGTGGTGTCCATTCATGGTGCTTTTACTGTGTTACTGTGTGTAATGAGTACACATACTTTACACATTGCTTTTGAGATAAGCCTGTCTGCTCGGGCCAAGCTACCAAGGGGGTGAGCTGGGGTTATCTAGTGTGTGTATCCCTCTTACCCTGACTAGAACAAAGGGACCTTACTTAGACAATGGTACATACCTCTGCCAACTAGAGACCCCCATTTCTAACAAGCACACAAACAGTAATAAAGTGAAAATACAACTCAAAAAAAATCTCACACCAGTTTATAAAAATAGAATAAAATGTAATAAATTATTTGAATGAAAAAAATCCAGTTAGTGAAATCAGAGATTTGCAATTTAAAGTGTTTAGGTTAAAAAAGCCCAATCGCCAACCAGGGTTATCTGGTCGTGTTCGACTGTGAAAAGCACAACTTCAGGCCAACTGCAATTGAAGATGTGAAGATACAGGAATCGAGTTAGGTCCACTGAACAAAGTACCTTAAATCCTGGTTGTGGAGCGTTGAAAGCTCCTGATGCGAGGATGCGTTGTGCAGCGGTGGTTCCGAGCAGCTGCAAGTCTACAATGTGATGCCTTGCGTCGAGGTTCCATCCTGTAGTGGCAGTTCCGAGGATCTTCGTGTTCCTGCATTTGGTATGCATTGCGCACTGCATTGGTTCTGCTGGGACAACAGTTGGGCTGGTAGAGCACCTTCAGGCCAATTTCCAAGGGTTCAAGGACTTGGGTGGCACCACTTGGGGGGTAGGACTCACAGCAGGTAGATTCCAAGTACAGGTTTCAATGTGGTTGGAGCCTTTTCTGTCTCTGAGGTTCTGGTCACAAGGCTACCCAACTAAACCTTGGAGTCACAATGGTGTCCTGGGTTCAAGATGCAGGTCCAGTCCTTCTCACTCAGACAGTATGGTAGCAGAGTAGCAGGGCTAGCAGAGTTGCAGTACTTTTGAGGTAGAACGGTACAGCAGCCATTCTTTTAAGTCTTCCATAGGTCCAGATGTGTACTGACGAGTTCGATCTGAGGGTATACTACTTATACCCGGTGCCAGTGTTGAAGTAGGAGAAGTGTCCAGAGGTTTCCATCCTCAAAGGTGTTTGTAATTTCATTCTTCCCTGCCCTAGTACACCTGGGGGCTCAAAAGACTAGTGTGAAATCATTTGTGAGTGTGCTGAGGCAGAGTCTTTGTTATGTGCATGGGTGGTAGGTGACAGCTCCGCCCGAAGCAATTCAGAGATGGCCCATCCTGCCAAAACATATTCCTCCTTTGTCTCACTGCCTGGGAGAAATACACAAAGGATAACTGCCAGCTACACCTAGTCATGAGACCCAGGATACAGGCTGCATGCACCAAATGGTTAGGACAAGAAAATGCCAACTTTATGAAAGAGGCATTTTCAGCACTGTGAATGAAAATCCAACTTTACTTTTAAAAAGTGTTTTCAATTACAATTCTATAAAGCCCAAACTCGAAATTCTTACCTGCTGCCAATTGAAAGTTAAATATAATAAGGTAACCCAATGTTATCCTATGAGAGAGGTAGGCCTTGCAGTAGTGAAAAATAAGTTAAATAGTTTTTGACTACCAGGACATGCAAAAGTCAAAGGTACATGTCAAACACTTATGCTGTCCCCTGCATGTGGGCTTATTAGGGCCAACCATAGGGCTGACTTACATGTATAAAAAAAGGTTTAGGCCTGTCAAAAAGTTTGCTTTTCTTGGTCAAAACAGCAGTTTAAACTGCACACAGAGGCTGCAATGGGCAGGCCTCATACATGATTAAAGGGCTATTTAAGTGAGTGCTTCAAGCCCATGAGTAGCATTTAATTTACGCCTTGTCTTGCTATACATACTTTATTTGTTCCTTCCCGATGGCAGTTTCTTTCTTATATTATTGGTTCTGCAGTTTGGATGATACATGTCTTATTGGCACATTCCTTTATCCTTTTTTTCTTTTTTCTTGGCACAAACCCCTCAGTGAAGTACTGAAACGAACACACATTTATATCTCCTGTGTACACTAATGCTATGCACGCCAGGTAGTAATTGATTGGTTAAAACTAGCTGTGTTTGCATATTGCACAAGTGTTATTGTATGATGATTGGGAAAAGCAGTGCAGCAATGTGAACAGGAAGTAGCACACAACGATTTACCAGCAGAAGCCTTCTGGAGAGGCATGTATGCATTACTGTGTATTGTAATTCCACTTCTGTAACACATTGCCGATATGCACAGTATTCTTACTAAATTGATTTGTATATGTTTGGATAATGTCTCAGATTCTCCTGAACTGTTATGCAATTTGAGGGAAAAAAAGAAAAGAACAATAAAGATATTTAAACAAAAAATGAGTAGCATTTAATTTACATGCCCAGTGTACATGTAGTACCACTTAATTCGGGACTTAAAAGTAAATTAAATGTGCCAATTGGGTGGGAGCCAATGTTGCCATGTTTTAGGGAGAAAGCACAAGCACTTTGGCACTGGTTAGCAGTGGTTAAGTGTGCAGAGAACTAAGGCCAGTTAAAACTAAGTGTGCAAAAGCAGGAGAATTAAAGGCAAAAAGTTGGTGGAAAATCACACCAAGGATATCAGGACCAACAATAAGCATTCATCTGATATGGATAGAGAGAAAGCATTTATGAATGAGAATGAGATTGTGTGTGAGTGTCTTCCCTTATCTGTTGAAGAAAAAAGGGACAAAGGCGCTGAATATGGTCTGGGAACTTACTCATTAAACCACTGGTATGTTGAAGAAAATATCTACAGAGCACCATCTGCTCAAGTTTAGGTTTTTGCCACGTTGTCAACTGTATTTCACACTGAGCTGATTCTGTATGCTTGGCAATAGAGAACGTTGGTTCAAAGATCTGTGTTGGATGTCCTTGGCCCTAGTCATGTCGCTGCACCTCCTTCATGCCTTTGATCCACTGCCCTAACCCACTTGCCTTGTCACTGTGCCCTCTTGATGTCATCTCCATCCATGGCTCCACTTTCGTCTCAAATGGGTCATGAGTTCTAATTAAATAATTATTTCTTTTCATGCAATCTAGTTTTATTCGAAAGTTCTCTTTCTAAATACCATATAGATTCTTTCATAGTCATTCAGAATATGATAAGATAGAAACTATAACAAAACTACTCCTAAGCTGGATCAGAGGTGTAGGCCTATATGATGAATGTCCTATCAGGATTTAAATGGTCTAAAACAGGTGCCTCATAAAAGGCTTCCTTGAGTTTACACAAGGGTCATTCTGATAGAGTATCCCAATGAATCCCTTTCTGTAAACATTCTTTCTTTAGTGTCTTTGGGCCCGATTCACAGAACTAACATAAGACAAAATCCTAAACTTACTACTTTTGGTATTGACAGAAGTTAGGATTTTGTCTTAAGTTTGTCTTAAGGCAGACTTAATTCAAACTTAAGACAGACTTAAGTTAGGATTTTGTCTTAAGTCTGTATTTAGTCTGTCTTAAGTCTGTCTTAAGACAAACTTAAGACAAAATCCTAACTTTTGTGAATACCAAAAGTAGTAAGTTTAGGATTTTGTATTAAGTTAGTTCTGTGAATCGGGCCTCATGTGATCGTCCTGTTAAAGTCCAGAGTAAAGACTAAACTGAAAGTAACATTTTGTGAAACATGGGATGCACTGAGTTTCTTTATCTGAGTTGGGAGAATACCTTTCTGGGATCACAGAGATCTACTGAAAATCTATGCTTCTATCTCAAATCTATCTCAAATGTATACTTCTCCAATTTGCATAATAATAGGTGCTGATTTAATCTATATAGTACACTGATGACATATTACTTACTTATCTTCCTGGGACATTTTAGGTATGAAGAATAACAACATACTAGCAGGAGATGAAGATTTTCTAGATTCCTTTGTAAATTGTACAAAGCTCTTGAAAGGTTTCTTCTTCAACTCTGACAGGGAGTAGATGCAGCCAAACGGTACAGTGGAGCTAGGTTTTATTGGTATTGCACAGCCATACTAGATATCAGGAGGCTGGATCCAGTCTTTAGGTTTCTTGAAAACATCCAGAAAGGCATGGTAATAACATGAAATCCTATCAAGGTTACCAACCACCTATACATTATATCTCTTAATTTTGTCTTTTGGTGACCGATATCCCTCAGAAGAAACACATTAATTGTGACAAAATGGAGAGGAGAGTCACTCCAAGGTCTCGCATATCCAGAATCTAGTACTCTCCGCACAAAGAAGGAATGACGAGATGGCCTTGTCTAAAAAAAACAGGCTCAATAGACCAGACAGGATAAATCCCTTGTCAAATGAAGAAACCCTGGCCTTACTCCGAACCTATGAACAACCGGCCCGGGGGAGTGAGGAGAGAATCAAAACAGTACCAATTGATTCTAATAGAACATCCAGAAAGAATGACAGGAAAGCAATCCACCTCAACTTACAACATATTCAGTTAACAGCAACTGAATCCGAAAATGGGAACCTCATTAACTCAGAGAAACCCTTGAATTGCCTTCTACTCAATTGTCGTTCGGCAACCAAACATGCATCAGACATAGCAGCCCTCATCATCAATAAGAAAATCGACCTGGCAATCCTTACGGAAACATGGCTAAAGGAATCATCCTCTCCCGCCATTGATCTCTTAGTACCACCTCAATATAACATTGTGAGATTAGATAGGATAAGAAAAGTAGGAGGAGGTATAGCCTGCATTCACCGATAAGAGATAGAGGTCAACCAGATCCAAGCCGACCCCCTAGAATCTTGTGAATACCTTGGTCTGAGTATAAGATCATCAAGTAATCAAAAATGCAACCTGCATGCATTTTACCATCCACCAGGAGATAACGCAAAGTTCACAGAGCAATTAATAGAGATCATAACGGCCAACTCCAATCCAGATGCCAACAACATATTCCTGGGAGACTTTAATTTACATTGGGACGACGGCAATGACAAACTGGTTAATTCGCTTAAAGAGTTCCTTGCCAAACTAAACTTCACACAAGCATGCACCCAACCTACACACGCGCAAGGAGCGACCTTAGACTGGATTATTACAAGAAACAAAGAGACATCAATCCTCGCTATTGATCCGTGTGACTGGTCTGACCATCACGCCATAACATTTGTGATTCCCACAGTGAAAAAGGGTAGGACTGTGCAACCCCTCAAGACCAAAAAAGCAATCCGAGATACAAAAGAGGCGAATATTGAGCTACTGGTTGAAAGCTGCGAGAGCGACTTAAAGCCACCTAACCACATGCAGAATGTAAACGAGCTGACTGATCACTACATAACCTCAATTGGAAATATCGTCAATGACACCATGCCACTAAAACTGAAAAGAGTCACAGAAAAGCCAAAAATTCCTTGGTTTAGTGGGTCACTGAATGAGGACAGGCGCAAACTGAGAACGGCCGAAAGAAAATGGAGACAACACCCTTCCTCCCCAGAGCTGAAAGCCCTCAGAAAAATCAGAAACAAATATCACAAAAAGGTAATCAATTCCAAAAAAGAATTTATAAGAGCAGAACTGGACAATGCCAAAAACAGACCACGAAAACTCTTCGAGATCTTAAAGCAACAATCAGATAAACTAGCCAAATCGACTCAAAAGAACTCAAAAACTCCCTTAAGCTGCGAGGAATTCTCCACATTTTTCTCGGAGAAGACCAAATCACTAGAGGTTGAGCTCTCAAACGCCGCGGCTATCCTCCAGACCCAACCTGTGCCGACCAGCGAGGCCTGCATGACAATAGAGAGTATTAAGACAAAAAATAAAGCAAATTGGGACACATTTGAAGTATATGACCAGGACAAGATCGCCAAAACGCTGTTGGAAATCAGACCGAACAACCACTATCATGACCCTTTACCTGCAAAATGTGTAAGAGAAATCAGCCACACTGTGGTTCCAATATGGACCAAAATAATAAACGCTTCACTTACACAAGGGATCCTCCCTGACTGCCTAAAAACAGGACAAGTAGTGCCAATAATCAAAAAACCGACAGCGGATGCATCAGATCCGAATAACTATCGACCAGTAACCAATATCCCTTTACTAGCCAAACTAATTGAGAAATGCGTGCAGAGCCAATTGAATCAACACATCACCAAGTTCTCCTTACTAGAAGAATGCCAATCAGGATTCAGAGCAGGGCATAGCACGGAAACAGCGATCCTGCATATTGTCGATGACGCGCTACAAGCCCCAGACCAAAATCAAGCATGCCTATTGATTCTCCTAGACCTGTCATCTGCATTTGACACGGTAAATCACGAAGCACTATTGACCAGGCTACAGGACAGGATGGGTTTGTCTGGAAATGTGCTGAAATGGTTCAATTCTTTCCTAAGAAACAGAACACAACGATTCCTGGTTAATCAAGCAATCTCACAGCCTTGTCCTAATGCAATTGGGGTCCCGCAAGGTTCAACACTATCCCCAGATCTATTCAACCTGTATGTCGAACCTCTTACAGACATTCTTCGGAATTCACAGATATCCTACCACATGTATGCAGACGACACGCAAATATACTTAAAGATCGCCTCCCTTGATGACATAGATCTAATGAATGAGACTCTAAAGATGGCTTTGCAATAGTTAACTACTAATCATCTGAAACTAAATGCCCAAAAAACAGAATTCTTGCTAATTTCACCTCCAAGGAGCCACTCTGAAGTAAAGGAATGGACCAAATTGGTGACTGCGCTAAACTGCACCCCAACCCTAGTCAACTCAGCTAAATCACTAGGAATCACATTAGATGAGAACCTCGACATGAAAGCCCACATCAATTCAATGGCGAAAAGCGCCCGCTTCCATTTGAGCTACTTAAGAAAATTAAAACCATTCATCTCAGAGGCAGATCTAAAAACTGGCTATACAATCCCTAGTTATATCCAGGATCGAATATGGTTGCTCTACATTAGCCGGCCTACCTAAAACATCCACAGCACCACTAAAAGCTTGTCTCAACGCTGCAGCAAGACTGATCACTGGATCTAGGAAATTTGATCATATATCTCCTCACTTGAAAGCACTAAACTGGCTACCTTATGAGGCCAGAATTCAAATGAAGATAGCATGTATTACTCACAAAGCGGTGCACTATAACACGCCAAGATACCTAGCCAAGAAAATTAAGCTATCGGGAGGAAACAGACCAACTAGAAGCGCCAAGGAGCTGCTGTTGAGGCCAGCCATCTTCCGAAAGAAAAAGACTTATGACCGAGCATTCTCTGGAGCTGCCCCCAGAGTCTGGAATTCACTCCCTCCAAGCATTAGGAAGATTCAAAATATTGTAACATTGAAACGGGAATTGAAAAGCCTTATGATGAGTAAATACCCTGCATAGGGAAGCCGACGGATCGCTGGTACGAATATTTACATCAGTTGAAGGGTGGCCCTCTTCATGAATACTATCATTGACAAGAGACTGACTCCACACACAATCCTCGGCTGTATCCTTATCGCTACCACAGTCCTATGTGAACTCATAACTGTTTTTCACAGCCAAATCTATATATCCTCTACCTAACCTTATTTATCGATAAGGTCCACGATATAAGCTAAGCCTTACTTACCTTTAAATGCTAATTGCACATGTGTCTGGAATTTATATATTTAGGCACCCTCATAGCCAAAGTTTCTTTTACCTCATATCTGTTTGTTTTTATAATTGATATTGTATTGTCAATTTGTAACCTACCTCGATGTTAAGCGCTCTGATACCCACGGGTCTTGTTCGCGCTATACAAAACTCTATAATAAATAAATAAATAAATAAATAAATAAATAATATAGTTCAAGATTTCCAGTTGATGGAGGTTTTGTTCATTCTCAGCCAAAGTAATACAACAATGAGGTGTGGCAATGATATCAATTAGCAGGGTTGACTTTTGATCACAAAAGTTCACTGAGATGAGCGTTATCATCTCATTGACTGGTCCAGAAGATAGTGGTGTAATATCAACAGTCTGGATGCTCAAGTTCTTTCTTGGCATCTTCGGAATGTGGTTCTTTTCAACTCAGTCTGAATCCACATGCATTTCACTTGCTCTGAATCCATTTGAACTGGAATATGAGTAACTACTCCTTCGCTATTGTAAATGATTACTTTCAGAAGGAAAAGATGGAATTCAGGAATATTTAGAGGCGAATGTTACGAAGGAAGGTGTTTGTTTATACACGTCATAAGTGGTATAACACAGGGATGTGAGTTATGGCTAGTTTATCTAACAATAACTGGTGAATTGTAGTGTTTTTTAGGTTTGGTTTTATAACCATAACTGCACATTTTCAAGATATAAACTCGAAGACACTTTTTATATGAAGCAGGCATAAAAGCCTTCGTTGTAATGTAATACAAATCTCACAATGCTAAACAGTTAAATTAAATCTGGCAAAAATAGTTTAGACACACTGCAAATATTTCTTAAAAGAAGGAAAAACTAGTTTGGATACGTTTTTTGGTCTACTGCATGGAATTAATTAGTAGTTCAGGATACTGATCTCAGGTAGCTCAGTCTGTTGGTTGCAGGATTGACTTGTCAGCAGAACTCCGGTCAAAACAATTCGGTACTAGGATGAATAATTGCCCTGGATATACAAGAGCTTCGGTATGAAATCATTTCCCTATTTTCCCGAAATAATGAGCATGTTTTTCAATGAGTTGCAGATTTAAGTGTAATAAGTAAATGTCTCCTCAATGTCAACATACCATCATCTAAATAGGGAACCAGGATTACAACTGGGCACATATTCACCTTCAAAAATACACCCCCTTCTTCTTTCTACAAACACACAAGCCTCCTGATAAAGCATAATATTAAGCAAGCGCACATGCGTCCTTTGTCACTGTGTAAAAACTCCCTTCTGAAACAAAACGCAGCTGCAGCCTAATCATTTGCCAAGTGTGCAGAATATTATGCAGTTGAAAACTTACTACCAAGGTTTAAAAGTAAGTGTGTCAAGGATATGGGGCCACATGCATCAAAAAAGCATTTTGTGATTACCAAATTGCAATTTTTGCGGAATCCCTATTTGGTAATAGCAAGATGCTATATATGTAAGGAATCATTAAAGATTTAGCGATTCCTTAATATTACCAATTAGCAATATGGTAAATAGGTAATCGCTATTAGGTAATACTACCCCATTCGTTCCTATGGGCCTAGAAGCCCATAGGTGCAAATGATTTTGCATTAGCTAATTTGCAATTACCTAAGGCCCCCTGAAGCACCCCAAACAAATTAAATGTGCACATGTAAAGTGCACACATGCCCCAGGGGCATGGGTGTGCTACATGGCACTTTGAAAAATGCATGTTTGTGCATTTTTCAGAATCTGCACTTATTTACAATCAACTTGAAGTCGAGAGTAATAGCATTTTCCTAAATGTACAGTTTGCATTTAGAAAATGCTTGTTACATGTGCTAAGGAATCACAAATTGGGATTCCCTATTTATAGTCGCAATTTTAGGTAATCACTCATTTTGCAAATACCTAAAATTGCAACTACAAAGCCTTTCATACATCATGAAAGGCTATTTTGCATTCTCAAATAGCCAAATTTTGTGATTCGCAGCTCTTGCGAATAGAAAATTGTTTCATACATGCGGCCCATGGATCCTAAAATATTAAATGTTTCATTAAAAGTGAAACAGAAAAGTGGAATTTCGTACAGGCGCACTGGAACACCAACGCAAATCCCTTGACACACCTATAAAGGGGTAAGTCAGCATTCAGGAAGGACAATTTGCTATGGATGCACTCTCCTCTACTTAAGTAATAAATACTGCAGGCCAACCAGGCTCTGGGGTAAATAACTCAGCCTTGAAGTAAGCAACGCACTAAACACAGGTCACTCATAGGAACTGCAAATGCATCATGCAAAAAACAAACGAGAAAGGGACTAAATGTTCCATGACATCGGTGAAAAGTGAAATGAAAAAAATAAGGATATAACGGTGTACATAAAACGAGATTCACCACAATAAAAACATGTCCACACAAAATGATCAATAATCCCAAAAAATGATCAAAATATAATCGAATAACTCCTAACTGGATAGATATGACATGTATTGTGGATCACAAAAATAAGTTGCTGACCACATGAAAAACACAAAAGAGAAAATTCTGTAGCATATGTAATTACGCTGCTATAACACATGCATACGAAATAGAAATTAAACAATATATGGATATTTAAAATTATTTCCACAGGCTGGCCAATCCAAGAGCCAATCTGGACATAGTTGCAGTAAAAGGAACTGGCAGTACTCAATTTCCTGGCCACAGGAGCATTCACAGCATTGTTGACATTTGAAGAACAAGCTCATCCTAGTGCCTGCATCAGGTATTGAGATACATTGCCAACCAAATGCAGAGGCACATTACCATTCCACAGTCACTGAAGGACTGCCAACAGGAAGGAAGTAGTGAGCAGGGCCGGACTGGCTGTAGCGGGCACCAGGCGTTTTCCCGGTGGGCTGCCAGGGTGGGGGCTGGTTCTGGGCCCCTAGGGGCTGTTTTTGTTACAGAGGATCAGCAATATCGGCCCCCTGTAACAAAGTCGCCCAAAACGGGGCCTAGCAAGGAATATGGCACGTTACTACACGTGCTGTTACCACGCAGTAGGTTACAACGCGGTTGTTACAATGACCGCATTGTTACCACGTGTGGCTTTGCATCGAACGTCATTTCTACGACTTGCGCTAGGTGTCGCGTTGGACTTAGGATAGTATAAATTACTATTCCTGCTCCGGTTCGCGCAACAGCAGGGAATGTGTTGGATTTAAAATCCAACACATTCCCTGGTGTTCCACTCCACCTAGCGCAAGTCGTAGAAATGACTTGCAATGTAAAGCCACACGTGGTAACAACGCAGTCGTTGTAATGACTGCGTTGTTACCTACCTGCGTGGTAATTGAAACGCTGTAAACACTGTTTCCCCTAGCAAGCCGCCAGGCTGCACCCCCCTCTCCCCCCAGGGGGGCCGGGACAAGAAGTTTGCCAGGGCTGGTTACAGTTCACAGTCCGACACTGGTGGTGAGGGGGTGATAAGGGCACAGCCATTTCTTAAAAGTTGTCTATTTGTCTTAGATGCTTTGCCCAATGATCTAAAAGATTATGGGGCAGATTTACTAAAGATTCATGCAATGTAACTGAGCAAGGCAAGTTGCTGCAGTGTGTGTGTTGAGTGAATATGCGTGAATAGGAATGAACTGAATAGTGACAAATTTACAAAGATATGGCGCAGTTCAGCTCTCTTCCTACACAGGCACACTTGTGGCTAGCTAGCGCCAATGCAGGCACCCTTGCCTCATATCGCAAGGGCACCTGTGTTATGGTCAGAATTGCTTTTGTGCATAAGAACACTCCTCAAAGGCATATTCCTCTGTTTGTGTGCAGCACACATGGAAAGAGGAATTAACAAGGGTTACGCCTGTATTGGGTAGGTTTACCATTTTTATGCAAACCCAGGTTTACCGCCTTTAGTAAATCTATGTTTGTGTCAAATTGCAATGGTAGATGCATGGGAACAAAGTGCATCCACCCTTGTAAAGCTTTTCCGAAGCAATGTAATGCAATACAGCTCAAGGCTTTGCGTTACTTTTTTTTTCACAATGCGAAGCAGTGCATCGGAAATCAGCCCTTACGTGGTTTTGTAAATCTTGACTAGCACTTCGTCACTTTATTGGAGCAGCCACGAGGCATAATGTTCATATATCTATGCCATGATCATGATATGTAGCACCATGTTATCATTAACATGTACTATTCATTTGGGTAGCAAAATAACCCACATCACTGAGTAGGCCTAGCATTTACATCTGAGAGCTGCAGACTTGTTCAAATCATCAAAAAAACACTGGAACTATACAAACTGTTAAAAAACTTGACATCTCATTCTGAGCAATTTGTCAATAATAAGAATGTTTTGAGGCACATAATCTCAAAGGATCGTTTTGCTAAATAATTCGATTGATTGCGAAAAGCATTCTATTTCTTCTGCATTTTATCGGTTTTGTCAATATTAAAAGCAGAATCACTTCTACTGCCCAGTCCTCAGCTTGGTTGCAGGTGAGAGGCCGGGAAGCTCTTTACCCTCAACTCTCCTACTGGGCCCAGAGAATTGTAATTTTACTCATATTCTGTATGAAATGAAATGAAAAATTGCACTTATATAGCGCGTAACTACCCGGAGGCCTCGCAGCGCTGTGTATCTCACATCAGAGGCAATGGTCCTCCAGTGGACCTTTTTCAGTCGTAGTGAAGGGTGAGGAGACAGGATATCCAACTGTAAGCTACCCAATGAGAACCACTAATTCGTAGCCAACTCATAAATTGGTAATCAGGTTCAGATACATCACTTTCAAAACTATGCTATAGAAATAAAGTATAACAATTCGTAGACCAAATCTCTTGACGAAGTTTAGTCTAACAAGAATCTTGGTTACAAAGAACAAGAGAAAAAGAACCTGATGTTCTGATAAGGATCTGTGACTATCAATGTTATGCTTTTAAATTTTAGTACAGTTTCTGTAAAATAACATTGGACACAAGAAAGCTCAGACAACACAAAGTATTGGTTATTGTATTAAAGATCCAAAGTCAATACATATAAATAACATTTTAAGAAGCTCAGTCATATATCTAACAATTTGGAAAATAACACACTTAGCTAAAATAATCTAACCCATAAATAACATAATCTATAAGAGGATGATTTCCATACAATCATTCAATATGATCTCTACCACCAAAAAAAGCAAAAAGTTGGTTCTTGAAGATTGTCTAAGCATGGATAAAGGAGATCAAGTTAAAGTCCAATAAGGGCAAAGTCCATATAAAATGCAAAGGAATGGAGCATAAATCAGGAAAGTTCAAGTCTGGTAAATCTACCAAACTGCTCCAAATCATCCAGTAAACCAATTCATCAGCAAAGAGCAAACGGGCATAATAGGAATGGTTCAGAAGGCAGGTATGAGGCAAGGAAAAATGTCAAAGGGAAGCTGAGCTTAGACATAAGATCGCCTCAAAGAGCAGAAAGAGCAAAATAATTCTCCTCCTTCTGTGCATCATGGTTACCTAGTTCAGACTTGTCATCAATGACATCAATGGTGTGTCCACCATGGTCGTCTCTTCCGTCACTCCAGGGACACATTGTTACTTTAACATAATTTCCCACATAACTCATGAGAAACAAACATCCTTGCATCCTTTCAGAGTAGTTGTCACATAGCTTATTGAAATATAACTGTGTAGGGGAACGGTCTCCTTCCCGCCATTCATACACAATGAAAAGAAAACGGTCTTTGTGTTAAGGAAAGAAGTCATATGAAACTAGAACAAATAATGCAACATTTGTGAACGTATCAAGTCTATTACACAAGGCTGTGAAATAATGCAGCCTAAACAGAAAAACCTCTGACCATGTTTATATTCAACATTTCATCCTTTAGCATCATAGAATCCTAAAATCTAAGTTTGAATGTAATAAAATAAATAATGTATTATTTAAAAGCAACCTGAAATGTTTGTCAGAAAAACCTGCATGAATCGCTGATCTTTAATGATGGCCTACTTCTACAACCTAAAACCTAGCAACATGTTAATTCATTCTAAATATCATTATATCAAATTTGTTTCTAGATGCAAACATTGTACACTACGTTAAGTTCTTACACTGAAAAGTTCAAACCTCTACTACTTTCAAATTAAGATTTGCACCAAAAAAAGTTTGTTAGAGCACTCTTCAATGAAGTCAAATAGCAATGCTAAGTTATCATTATTTTCATAACATTTCTTATTAATAATATAAAGTATCTGGTTACTTAAATTTCTTTAATCCACTAATTGATTCCTCCTACGGGTTCAACCTTATCCCACGCTTATACCGTATTGACATCACTTTTTCTATGTTTCCCTGTCGTTTTTCTAAACGTGTGCAAAGTGCACATTCATTCTTATTTCACTGTAATAGTATGTGTGTCGCGTAAAGGCAAGATCAGCTTTTAAACTCCCTAAAGGGTAAGATCAGAAAGCATGCCTAAACTTTGAAGTGTTTGTAGGGAGGAGCAGGAGCTCAGCAGCCCCATAGCCACACAGCATCACATGAACACCGTAAGCATGTTATCGCCACTAGACTCAGGGGGCCTGATTCACAGAACTAACTTAAGACAAACTTAAGACAGACTTAAGACAAAATCCTAGCTTAAGTCTGTCTTAAGACAAACTTAAGACAAAATCCTAACTTTTATGAATATCAAAAGTAGTAAGTATAGGGCGTGGCTTGGGCGCCAGCCAAGATGGCGGGCTGCCTGCGGAGCTCCCGTGGTGACCTCCGTTCCTGTACCTCTATACCCCATCATTGGGAGGTATTTTTCGATTTGAAAATGCTTCCGTTCCAGAGTGCAACATGAGGTGATCTTGGAGAGGTCTCTTACTCTCACCTTCACCGCGTTTCCTGTGCTTCCCGAGTGAAGCTCCGTCCTTCGCGGCTCCGGCCGCTATTTCGTTATTTGAGGCGGCGGACCTCGTTCTTCATGTACTGTGCCCCAGCTCAAGTGGACTGCCCCCGATGATGTTCGGACTGCTTTTTCTTTCACTACTCATCAGGTGAGCCGCTATTTCGGCATTTGCCGCTTTGTGGACATTTCATTTCAATATTTGCGGGCTGCGGTACCGATTGCGGTGTTCCGGCCGCCATTTTGTGACTCACCGAGGTTGTGCTGCCTGCCTTCATGACAGAGTATTTTCACCCTGCATGTATTTGATTTTGCTGTCATTTTCTGTTTTAAGCTGGAAAAGGCCCTGCTGCCTTAGTGATATTCTCCCTCCTGGTATGCTCTCGGATTACTTGAACGCCTCATGCCTCTGGATATCCAGCAATTGTTAATTTTTTCGTATTGTGAGGCATTTTTCCTGCTTATTCAACCTCGAGGGGGATTTCATCTTTCATCTTTCATTTTCCTCATTGTAGTAGTGGCCTCGTAATGCTTACCTGCTTAATTCTTTTTAGTTTTAGTCACAGGTTGAAGATCCTACACCAGCCATTCGATCTTCTGTGACTTTCATGCTTTCACTGATTATCTGCCGTGTGATTATGGTTGAGCTCCGCCTCCTTCAGATCTTATAGAGGATCCCGTCTACTGTATTTTCTCTGCTGTTTTCTGGTCCACTAACTGGACACTGGTTTCTTTCCTTGTCCTATGGGCCTCATGCTTACCTGACTTTTTCAACATCCTTGACCTTGAGCGGCCAACGCTTCTTCATTTTCATCTTTCTGCTGTCCATACATGGGGAGGCTTCGCAATTTGAAACTGGCTGCCACGACTAAAGGCCCTACCAACTCTGACTCTGATCCCCCCGCAAGATATGGAAGAAGGAGCGATGTCTAAACCTGAATCTAATCTGGGGCCATCGCCAAATCTCACAATGGCAGTAAACTTCCGACCACACTGGCTTCTTCAAAACACCTCAAAAAGGACCCTCCTTCCCCGGACTCCAATCCTTCTCCTTCCTCCCTGGATCTCATCTTGGAGGAGCTGCGAGCTCTACGACCTTTTATGTAAACGACGTCCCAAACTGTGCAAAGTATGCAGGATAAATGGGCGACCCTGGAGTCTCGAATTTTGCTTCTTGAACAATCATCGGAATCTGTACAAAGCTCTTGTTCCCGAATTCCATCCATGGAAGCTGAGATCCTTCACCTTAAAAGACAGACAGAGGATTTGGAAAATAGGAACCGTAGGAACAACCTTCGCCTCTACGGTCTTCTTGAACTTTCAGAGGGGTCTAACCCTACAGCGTTCTTCCAATCCTTTCTTCCAAAGATTCTGGACGCTCCTGCCCTGTCTTCCATTAATATACAGCGAGCTCATCGTTTGGGTCCTAAAGTGTCTTCTAAACCACGCAGTGTCATCATGTTATTTCTTCAGTATACAGATCTTTTGCAGGTGCTTTCTGCCACCAAGGTCAAAAAACAAATTGTATGGGAGGGCCATCGTCTATACCTGTCACAAGACGTTGCCAATGTCACAGCTGATCGCCGGAAGCGTTTCCTGGATATGTGTCCTCAACTGAGAGCTCTCAATGCTAGGTATGGCCTCCTACATCCATGCCTTTTCAAGGTCACTTATAAGGAGCAGACCACTACTTTTGAAGATCCTTCTGCGTTGCACGATTTTCTCCGTCGTCATGGAGCAACTGATATAGACACTTCCGGAGCAACCTGATTGGTCTTAACTGTTCCTGATTGGTCTTAGTCCTGTGATCCTTGTCTCAATCTTGTGCTCAATCTACTTCCTATTGTTTTTTATCCTTTTATAGTAACCTTTGTTTTTATTCCCCTTCCTATAGGTTCATTCCCAAGCACTTTATCCTACCGTTTCATTTGATAGTTCCTTATGCTGCCTATTCTTTTTGTCACGTTGCAGGCGGAGGTCCAGCTGCGATTGTTTCTTCGCTGTTGTCTTCGCTGTCTCTGGCGCCGCCATCCCCTGTTTCACGTTTGTCTTGTAAGTATGTTTTTCAGTCGTCTGTTTTGGAATTGTACTGTCTTCATGTTCCTTGTTCCTTTTTTCTCTTCTTTCTCCTCATCAATGCTTTTCCTTTTTTTTCTCTTCTCTTCTCTCCTTCTTTTTCTTTTTCACTTTTCTCCTCATCTTGTTTATCTCTTGCTATGAGATCTTATTTCTTTTCTCTTTTTCTGTTGACTTAGCAAGCATGTCTATGCTGTATTTACTCTAGCTGTTTCTCGTTCCGTGTTACTACCTGGAATGTTAAAGGTCTAAACAATCCAATTAAGAGACAACAAATTTTCTCCCATCTTGCTCGACTTAAAACAGATGTGGCCTTTATCCAGGAATCCCACCTCTCGGAAGATGAAGCCCTAAAAGTTAAACGTTGTTGGGTGGGACATGTTTTCTTTTCTCCCACTGATTCTAAAAAGGGTGGGGTTCTGATTTTATGTCATAAAAAGTTAAATGTCTCTGTAGTTTCTCAGGAATGTGATTCTCAGGGTCGTTGGTTAATTGTTAAAGTGCTTATTGATAAGATACCAATTGTGTTTTTAATGTTTATGCCCCTACTGGTGTTGATAAGGCTTTTTGGCCCTCTATACCTGACAAACTCTCCACCTTACCTGATGACTATATTGTTTTTGGTGGCGATTGCAATCAGATTTCAGATCCCATTCTTGACCGTCACTCCAAAGTTAAATTCTCACCCTCGAGGATGCACTCCCAATTTATTAAGTCCTTTCAAACCAATGCCTTAGTGGATATTTGGAGACTCTGTAACCCCGATCTTTAGAGAATATAGTTTTTACTCCCCCGTCCACAACTCCCAATCACATATTGATTATCTTTTCCTTAGTAAGTCCCTCTCTCAACACGCTATCCACTCTGATATTGGATCCATTCTGATCTCGGACCATGCCCCAGTACTCGTTGATGTTGCCTACATTCCCTTTTCTCCCCATTCTGGCAGATGGAGATTTAATAATTCTTTGCTCCTTGACCCCACTTTCTGTATGAAATTTTCCGAGTTCACCTCTGAGTTCTTTATACTTAATCAAACCCCCGATTCTTCTTTTGTCACGATTTGGGATTCTTTTAAGGCAGCCTCTAGGGGTTTTATTATTATGTCTCACAAAAGAAAAGAGCTAACAAGGCTAAGTCATCTCTATTCCTTGCTAAAATTAAACAGCTTGAACTTGCCTACCATTCCTCGAACTCCGAATCCTCCCTTAAGGACCTAATTGAGGCTAAAATCTCTATTAATAAATTCACCACAGATGCTGCTTCGAATCTGTTATTGAAATGTAATGCACGCTATTACGGTGGTCAGAACAAAATGGGGAAATTACTTGCCAATTATTTAAAAATCCGGAAGGAGCGAACAATAATTGAACTGATTAAGTCATCCAATGGGGATTCCTTTTTTAAAGATAAAGACATTCTTAATGAATTCTTGCTTTTCTATAAAAATGTATACACTCCGGAAGTTGTTCCTTCCCCGGCTGATATTCTCTCTTATTTTCAATCTATCTCCCTCAACTCATATAGACTTTGAGCCTTTGGAAGCTGATATTTCACTCTCCGATGTTGCTCACGCTATTTCCAAATTGCGTCACGGTAAAGCACCTGGCCCTGACGGGTTTACCATTGAAATTTACAGCCATTTCGCTTCTCTACTCTTGCCAAAACTTTTACTTCTGTTTCAATCTTTCCAAAGTTCTGGTCTATCGAGTGGGTCTTTTCAGCAAGCCGTAATTTGTTTAATCCCTAAAGAGGACAAGGATCACTCTCTATGTAAAAATTACCGCCCCATCTCTTTAGTAAATACAGATTATAAGATCTTGGCTAAACTTCTGGCTCTCCGCTTGGACCCCATATTGCCCAATTTAATTGGCCCTGAGCAATCCGGGTTCGTAAAGGGTCGTTTATCCTCGGATAATTCTAGGGTCTTTTCCAACATTCTGAGTAAAGCTTCTTCTTTAGACACTCCGTTGACGGCTATCTCGCTCGATGCGGAGAAAGCTTTCGATCGAATCGGTTGGGATTTTATGTTTCAGGCTCTCTCTTGGGCGGGCATCCCCCCCCAAATTCATTTCTCTTATTTCTTTACTTTATTCTTGTCCCCAAGCATCGATCTTTGTTAATGGTACCACTTCTGATTATTTTAACCTTCAGAGGGGCGTTCGACAGGGCTGTCCCCTTTCTCCCTTATTGTTTGTTTTGGCCTTAGAACCCATTCTTACCAAAATCCGTCTGGAGAAGTCTATTTCTGGTTTTCGTTTTGCTTCCCAGCAAGTCAAGCTCTCGGTTTATGCCGATGATATTCTTTTTTATTGTTCGGATCCAATAGCCTCTCTTTCCTCGTTCTTACAACTGGTCTCCTCCTTCTCCGCTGTTTGCAGGTTACTGCCTCAATGTAGATAAGTGCAAAATTCTTCCTTTAAATTCCTCATGTCAGAAGCATCTCTTTGATACCTCTGGTTTTTCGTGGCAACCAGCTAAAATTAAGTACTTAGGTGTTTGGTTTGCTCCCCTCTTATCGGACACTCTGAAACTTAATTTGGACTATATTTCCCAAAAATTAGAATCTGCCATCTCCCGTTGGAACCCACTTTTTCTGTCCTGGTGGGGCTGTCTCAATTCGATCAAAATGATGCTCTCGCCTCTTCTTCTATACACTATTTCCATGATACCAATTTGTATTCCTGATAGTTATTTTAAGAAAAAAGACTCTATTTTGTTGAAATTTCTGTGGAAGGGTAAGAGACCTCGTATTGCACTCGCTTCTCTGCGGAAGGATAAGTCCCATTCGGGTGTTCGTTTTTCCGGATTTCAAAGCTTATCATCGCGCCTTTTCACTTAAACAATCGGCTCGCTGGCTCTCTTCGGATCTTCCCTTCTATCCGCCCCTTTGGTTAACAATTGAATCTTCTTTTATTTCTCCCTTTGAGTTTTGTGAATTTTTATCCTTCACCTCCCCTTTGACCAGTCTCCGTACTCCTATCATTTCTCATTCTCGCAAGCTTCTCTCTCCCTACATATCTTCCTCCTATCCCTCCATTTCCTCGACCCATGAACAACCCATCTGGCATAACAAACAACTTTTAATTCGAAACCGCACTTTCTTTTGGAAAACCTGGCCGTCTCGCGGTCTACGGTGGATTTCTCAACTTTTATCCCATAATCTTCCTCTATCTTTTTCAGATCTTCGGTCTCAATTCTCCTTGCCTTCTAGTTCTCGCTCACAATACGATGCATTACTTCCTGTTCTTCAGTCTTATCTCTTATCCTTGCCAAGCTCTAACTCCGTCCCCCTGCTTATCGCTCTATAGCTTTAGTGGTGGATTGCTCCCCTTCTGATTCCTTTCTTTACAACTCGGCTCAATTCTCTGCTGATAGACCCAAATCGAAAGTTGAGTTAGCCTGGGAACGAGACTTCGAAGTAGAATGGTCACTCGCATTGTGGGAAAGGATTTGGTCTAAACTTCATAAAACCTCTAGAGCTGCCAGTACCACTCAGACTCTATATTTTATCTATAACCGCACTCTGCTGACCCCTTTCATTTTATCCTCTTTCTCCCCGGACACCCCTTCTACATGCTGGTCCTGTCCCTGTTTATCCGCAGATTTGAAACATATGCTCTTTGAATGTCCTCCTACATTGCGATTTTGGAATCTGGCTTGGCTACAAATCCAGAACATTTTCCATTTTCGTATTCCATTCTCCCCTATTCACATCTTCTTGGGCTCCCTATCCTCTGCACTCCCCCAGTCACACCGACACTATCTCCTTCTTGACCTTTTCATTGCCATTGCTTTCCACCATATTACCTCTCACTGGAAACAAGCCACTGATGTCTCCTTCCGTTCATGGTGGAATGCTATCTGTTTCAACCATAGGTTAGACACTAATTTTGTTTCCCCTAGCAATCAAACGTGACCTCCTATGGCTCCCTTTAGTGAATTATCTTTCCTCCTCTGCCCCCTCATCCGTCACTCATGATGTCCATTCTATTGAAGTACGCAAACCACCTTAATTTTTATTTTGTTGTTCCTTGTTTATAATTTTTGTAACTTATTATGCTTGCTTTGTCTATTTTGCATTATACATTTTGGACGTAATTGCACATTTATCTCTTGATATTGTTATGTAATTTTTATCCTCCTCCCCCTTGCTGATATATGGGTATAGAGACAAAATATCGACTCCAAAATATCGACTGGACATAATATCGAGTTTTTAATATAGACTGGACAAAATATCGACTGGACATAATATCGACTACAAAAATATCGTTTTTCAGGTAAGTGAAGTAATATCGACTGTATAAAATATAGATAGCAAAAATATCGATTTTTTAATAATATATAATATTTTATAGTGTATTTTTATGTAATAATATGTGTGAATAGTGTGTATTAATGTTATAAAATATTTTATTACATGAATTTTGTTTTTTTAATAATTGCGTAATGTAATTCTGTAGCGGGTTGTGGGTTTATAGGGGAATAGGGTGGGAAGTAATTTAATAATAATTAATTAATTAATATATGTTTGTTAATATTTTTAATTAATAATTAATTGATAATTATTTAATATTAATTAGTTAATTAATTAATAAAATTTTGAACATATTTTGTATTAGTAAATAATTGTTAATTAATTAATTGTAATTAGTTAATTACATTAATTAGAGTACATTTTTAATATATATAATTTTGTGTAATTTTTAAGTAATTAATTTTGAAAAAATTATATTAATTATTAAAATAATTACAGCTAATGTTCTAATATATTTACTTTATTGTTATTGGTAATTAATAATTAATTGCTAATTAAATAATATTGATAAATTTTGGGTAAAGGAGCATTTTTAGGGTTCAGGGTCAGTTTTCAGTTCATGGGTAAAGGGGTATTTTTAGGGTTCAGGGTCAGTTTTCAGTTCATGGGTAAAGGGGTATTTTTAGGGTTCAGGGTCAGTTTTCAGTTCATGGGTAAAGGGGTATTTTTAGGGTTCAGGGTCAGTTTTCAGTTCATGGGTAAAGGGGTATTTTTAGGGTTCAGGGTCAGTTTTCAGTTTTTGGGTAAAGGGGCATTTTTAGGGTTCAGGGTCAGTTTTCAGTTTTTGGGTAAAGGGGTATTTTTAGGGTTCAGGGTCAGTTTTCAGTTTTTGGGTAAAGGGGTATTTTTAGGGTTCAGGGTCAGTTTTGGGTTTTTGGGTAAAGGGGTATTTTTAGGGTTCAGGGTCAGTTTTGGGTTTTTGGGTAAAGGGGTATTTTTAGGGTTCAGGGTCAACAAATAAGATTTAAAAAAATTATTTTTATTATTTTCATTTATTATTTAATTATGATAATTTAATTTAAGTCGTTTTAAGTATATTTTAGTAATTAAAATTTAATATTAATTTAATTTAACACTGTTTTTAATAAAGTCGATATTTTTTACATCTATATTTTTGTTAACGATATTTTGTACTCGATATTTTTGTACTTACCTGTTTGTAGATACAAACTCGATATTTTGACTGTCGATATTTTGTCCACGATATTTTGGCAACTCGATATTTTGTCCGTCGATATTATTTCAGTGATCCTGATATATGATTTGATGATTTATCCTTTTGACTGTTTCTTCATTACCCTAGTTCCAGTTCCTATTTTGTATTTTCTCTGATGTTTCAATAAACTCAAAGTTAAAAAAAAAAGTAGTAAGTATAGGATTTTGTCTGAAGTTAGTTCTGTGAATCGGGCCCTTGCACTTTACTGGTACCCAGGGAGTAAGAAGAATGGTGTAGCAAATAATAGCTCAAGCCTTCCTCCAGGCCATTTGATGCAAAGTCAGGAGGACATGTCAATACTGCTGATGTTTTAGTGTTAAAGGTAAATATTTCTCAGGTTCTGGCACATACTAATACTGTCTTGGTTTTCAGGATAGGGTCCCATTTCATCCGCAGTGGAAAATTTGACTTTCTTCTAGGTCCATGGAGGAAGTAAAAGTAGGACTCCAATGTATAATGAGTTTAAAGTGTCCCTTCTCCACAGGAGCGAACCTTCATCTTGATCTCGTGCTGTTTGTCTCGATTTCTGTGTTCTTTTTCCACCCACAGGACTAATGACTCAAAGGTCAGGGATCCTGTTGGCAGTCAGAATCTCACGCTTGTGGGTGGTTAACAGGCATCCACATTGCAGAGAATCTGAAACAAGAAGTATATTTGGGACTGTGATTTGAAAGCGACAAAGGGGCACAGTTGATACAGCGATAACTCCTGAAGACAGAGAAGGGATCTGATAGCTAAATCTACGGGTGAGACAGATGATATGGCTCTAACTTTTAGCATTATGAGGCTTGCTGTCAGATCATTGCTACAGTCCATCAGAGGAGAATCTGATCCTCCAATTGGTATGTTTTCATTTTCTTTGGGAAGGTTTGAAATGCCTTTACCCACTATGTCACTATCAAACCAAATGTTAACATCATTGCAGGGCCTCATACTGTAATTTTGTATAAACTTTCCTTTGTCTTTTAACAGGCGATCGCATAGCTCATGACCCAAGGCTACTCCTGACAGTCCATCAGAAATCTCATGTCTGGGCATCAGTTCAGGATCCCTGGCACCTACCAGTGCAGAGGACTGCTCGTCAATGTTGGCCACAGATAAAGCTAGAGGTGCGGAGATATAAAAAATATCAAGCCTATTCACTCTTTTCCTCTATGCCTTTAATTTTTGGGGGCACCTGGATTTACAGTAGGCCTGGTGATGAATGTACTCAGCCTCCCTTCATTTTTAGCAAACCTCATGCTTCCATTCAAATATCTATTTTCTGGAATGAATCGCTGATACATTCTGACTAATATTGTACAGGCCACAACAGAAAAACTGTACATTTATAGTACTATGGAGTGCAGTCAGTAAAAAAAGTGGTTCCTACGGAATACTACCACTAGTATGTAAAATAAATTGCTTCATTAGTTAAGCCTCCAGGTGCCTGGTGTAGACCAGTTCTACACCTAATTGTATAGACTTGCCAGAACTTGTCATTGTTGTAGAGACAATGCTCATTTGTGATAACAGGCAGGCAAGCGGATGTGCTTCGATAAACTTCATGTGTGAATTTCTTCCAAAGCAGGAGAGTTCTGCAGAGCATGCAAAGTGTGGGAGCCACTTAGCTTGAGGCTTTGCATTCGCGACGCATGCCCTAGGCAAGAAAGATAATAGACTACAAAGGCTGCTGCCATCTTGTATTCATGGAGTATAGGGCCCTTGTGTGTCAGAGTGATCTCTGTTAAGCAATCAATATACTAGTTGCTGCAGGCAGAATCTTGTCAGAATTGGACGATTTTCATATTCAAAGTAGTGTTCTGGGATACAATTTTGACTTAGACTTTGCAGTTCGAAAATTATTTTTGGGGATTTATCCCACCCCCTTCGATATGAACTCTAAACTACAATATTTTTGTCAACAAGAGTAGCACAAAGGATCCTCGTTTGCAGATACTTGCATATATTTTTATTCGCAACTTGGTATTAAGCTATAGAAATGGATGAGGAAGGGATTGATTGTTATAAGGTAAGGTTGAATTTTAATGTATATGCCTTATGTTGAAGGTCTTAATATATTAAGAATCATTCAGAGCACTGATTTACTTTACAAACCAGTATCTGTAGTTATCAATGGAAAAACAGGTATTGTAGTTCCAGTGTTGTCTTGTATCTACAGTGGAGGTTCTAGCTATAAAAAGTCTCAGAGCTTCAACCATCTAAAGAGAGTCAGAAATACAGAGATTGTTACACGATATATGTTATGTTAGTGTTAGTGAAATTGAAATTAAAAGGTGAAGTACTTGAAGAGTTATTTCTCGTTGTAGAAATTAATGCGTCTACGCAACAGGAGGACTCCAGCCGTAAGAACAAGCAATTTAAAGTTATCTAGTATTTGTTTCTCTCACTTCACCAATTGCTCTTTCCCCGGGTCCACTGCTGACCACTTTGGAACTCTATGGTAAGCTGTTGGTTAGAAGAAGCGAGGAGATTGACATCGCTCCTGTTGGATCTGGTTTGCCAGGTTAGAAGTATGGCAGAAGCCACATTTTAGTGTTTCGAT
Organism: Lissotriton vulgaris; assembly: GCF_964263255.1. Classification (NCBI taxonomy): domain Eukaryota; kingdom Metazoa; phylum Chordata; class Amphibia; order Caudata; family Salamandridae; genus Lissotriton; species Lissotriton vulgaris. The sequence goes on from NC_141697.1 coordinate 1,134,270,996, forward strand.
CCACACGTGTGAGTCCCTTTACGGCGTTACATGGAAATTTCTATCTGTTGTTACCCGGTAAAAAACTGTTCCAAGCATCAGCTCTTTCTAGCTGTAGCCTCTAGTCTCCTGATTATGTAGTCTCTAGCCCCTATTCTTCCTCATTTGTTGCTCCCTTGGTGGTCTCCTGCAGTTACCCATAGTCAGGGCTGTACTGGACGTAGCGGGCACCAGGCGTTTTCCCAGTAGGCCAGGAGAGTGGGGGTCTGTTTTGATGCAGAAAATGTGGCTCCTTGTAACAAAAGCACAGCAGCAGTGTTCCCACCAGCCCCCCATGCCCCCCCCCACGCCCAGTCGGATGTAATCGCCAGCGCTGGTTTGCGATCCCAGTCTGGCCCTGCCTATAGTTCCCAATAGGCTCAGATGATGCTGAACGCATAGCAACAACCTAGCAGTCTTCCTTTCCTGACTGCTGGAACGCCTGCCTGATGCAGTGAGACAGAGAGGCGTCTAGACAGTGATGTCAAGCATACAGATAGATACAACTTGTTTTTGCTCTCATTTCTAGCTCCTCTTTGTTCTTTCTAGCCTGATCATCCACCCTTAGTTAACCAGGCAAACTATGTATCAAGCCATCGAGCCAGGGAAACACACCCATGCACCATCAGTGGCCATACTTCCGGCCATTCAATTAGAGTGAGTCTTGAACACGTGGGCCTCCTCCAGTGCGATCACAAAGCTAAGAGACAAGCTTCTGGACTACATTCTGCCATCACGGGCACAGAAATTGAAGTCACAGACAATGGGAATCAGGAATCAGGTGAGTGGCAAGTAGAGGGGCAGAGGTAGAAGGGGAAACGTCATCCCGGGTGACAGCAAAAGGAGCGCAGACCACTCAACAGCTAAACAGAATGCTGCATCCCAGCTAGAATCTCTGCAGCCATCTTCCATTAAATGGATCCAGTGTCAGCCCCGAGGCTTATCAAATGACATAACACGTTTGGGCAGCCTGTGCGTCATTTAGGGGTCACCAGGGGTTGCACCTGCGAACTCCTTGCTTGCCCCTTGCTATTCCTGGAACTGACTTTGCAACCCCTGGCCTCAGGGGTGGCAAAATCAGTGCCTGGAACACAGGATACGCTCACCCTAATGAACGTCATTTGGAACTCCATTTTCATGGTGTTCTGTCCAGGTTTTATTACATAAATAGTCAATAATAATTTTCACTATTAGTGTAAACAAAATTGAGTCTAATTAGCTGGAATATGCCCCTATCTGACAGCTAAGGTAAGAAAAAAATGATTTTAAATGTATATTGTATACATGCTTGTAGGTGAGTGTGTTTATGAGTGTGTAAATGTGTGTGTATTTAAGCATGTTTGTGCCTCAAAGTAAAGGTCAAATGGTGTTTGAAATCCCTTCTGCTACCCCTGGTATTCTGGTGAACTGACGCCAATGCGGAGCAGTATTTTAAATTAATTCATAAAGCGGCAAAAACTTCAGAAACCACAGCAGAAACAAAGTGGTAGACCAAAAGGAGGCAGAGAAGGAATCTCAGGTGATATTCAATCAATCAATTAATCAGGGGATTTATAGAGCACACTACTCATCCGTGAGGGTCTCAAGGTGCTTGGGGGAGTGGGGGGGGGGAGAGAAGCTCCGGGTCAGTAGAGGAGCCAGGCCTTGAGGTCCATACTGGAAGTGTATGGAGTAGGGGAACGTCTGATGTTGACTGGGAGCTCGTTCCAAGCCTTTGTTGCGACGTAAAAGGCTCTTCCGCCTGCTCTGGTTCTGCGGATGCTTGAGGTCTCTGCCAGGGTGAGGTTGGCAGATAGGAGGTTCCTTTTGCTGTGGAGTGATTTGAAGGTGTGGGTGAGAGCTTGAAGGTTACTTTCTTCTCGATGAGTAGTCAGTGGAGGTCTCATAGGTGCTGGATCATGTGCTCGTGTCATGGGGTTCCAAGGACGAGTCTGGCTGCGGTGTTCTGGATGGTTTCGAGCTTGTGTAGCAGCATTCTGTTGATCCCGGCGTGGAGGGTGTTGCCGTAGTCCAGTTTGCTGATTATGAGTGCGTGGGTGATCGTCTTTATGCATTTGGGTGGGATCCACTAGAAGGTCTTTGCGAGGATGCAGAGGGCTTTGAAGCAGGTGGAGGCGATGGTGTTGATCTGGCAGGTCATAGAGAGAGAGGAGTCTTGGATGAGGCTGAGGTTTCGGGCGTGGTCGGTAGGAGTGAGAGGGTTTCTGAGGGTGGAAGGCCACCAGGTGTTGTCCCAGGTGGTGGTGGAGGGTCCCAGGATGAGAACCTTTATCTTCTCTCAGTTGAGCTTCAGGCAGCTGTTGTTTAGCCAGGCTGTGACGTCCTTTCTATTTCTATTTCTATTTAGGGGGTTTTGTAGAGCGCATGGTGACGCAACAGCGGCGTGTCCCCGCGCTGAGGAGAGACTCTTACTGGAACCTACAGAAGCGGCATACCTTACTGAGCGAATAGGGCAGTTTTAAGCTTGGCTCTAAAAATTGATTCTGATGGCTCTAATCTCAATGCCATGGGTAGTTTGTTCCATCTCGAGGCTGCAAGGTACCTGAAGGATCTTCCGCCCATCCGTGCTCTAGACACCTTGGGAATAACCAGGAGTTCAGAGCCGGAGGATCTCAAAGAGCGGGACAGCTCGTAAGACGTCAGAAGTCCTTGCAAAGGGAGAGGAGATCTCCCATTGATGATCCGATGGCACGTGCATAGTGCTTTGAATTCTACCCTGCTTCTGACCGGGAGCCAATGCAGAGACTGAGTCTGGTGTCTTCATGATTTTTCGTGAGGGAGAGGGTGAGCTGGTTGTTGTCGGTGTAGGATACTATGCTGAGCCCATGCTATCTGACAATAGTGGTGAGCGGGCCATGTTGATGTTGAAAAGCGTGGGTCTGGGCGAGGATCCTTGGGGTACTCCGCAGTTGATCTCTGTGGGTTTGGAGAAGAATGGTGGGAGACTGATCCTTTGGGTCCTGCTGGTGAGAAAGGTTCAGCTGCTGTCAAGGGTGGTTCCTCGTATGCCTGCAAGTGTGTGGTGTGAGACAGTGTCGAAGGCTGCGGAGAGGTCTAGTAGGATGAGGGCCGCAGTGTGGCCCTGGTCGAGTAGCATGTGGATGTCATTGGTGGCGGCAAGGAGGGCGGTCTCAGTGTTGTGGTTGCTGCGAAATCCGGACTGGGAAAAGTCGAGTATGGCGTTCTCTTTAATGAAGGTGGTCAGCTGGGCTTTGATGAATCTCTCTGTGACTTTGGCTGCGAAGGGAAGGAGAGAGATTGGCCGGTAGTTCTTCAAGTCTGTCGGGTCGGCCGAGGGTTTCTTGAGGAGGGGCTTGACCTCTGCCTGCTTCCAGTCATCGAGGAGGATGCCGGATTCGAGGGAGACATTAATGGTCCGGCCAAGGTCCGGTGCTATGGCGGCTGCTCAATGATAGATGTGCGGCGGTAGGGGTCCGTGGGGGCTCCTGAGTGGGTGTTATTCATGGCCGCAGTGGTTTCTTCAGTGGTAGCAGGTTTCCAGGTGGTGATGGTCGGCTGGTTGTTGGTGGTGGAGATGGGGTTGGTGTATGGAATGTGTTGTCGTAGCGGTCCTTGATTTTCCAGTGGAAGTAGGAGCTGAGCTTGTTAGAGGTCCTGGGATGGTGTGACGTCTGTGGCTTTGCTGGGGGGTTTGGTGAACTGCTGTTTGACATTGAAGAGTTCTTTTGCATTACTTGCGTTGGAGAGGATTTTGTTCTTGATAAAGGTCCGCTTGGTGGCTCCAATGCATTGGTGGTATTCCTTCATGGGGTTCTTGTAGGTTTTCTGGTCTTCGGTGGTCTTCCTGTCCCGCCAGAGTTTGTCGAGGCGTCTGTAGGACCGTCTGGCTTCCTGAAGGTCGGTGGTGAACCAGGCGGCCTTCAGGGGGCGTTGTTTGACGGGGTTGCGGAGGGGTGCGAGCTTGTCTGCGTAGTTGGAAATCCAGCGATGCAGTACTTTGGCTGCAGAGTTGGCATCGGTCGTGGCGGAGGGGGGTCATGGAGGAGGGTGGTTTTGAGGTGTTCCGCTGTGATCTTGCTCCAGTTCCTTTGTGGTGTGCACGGGCGGGTTTGGTTGCGGTGGTGGTTTTGAAGGTGAAGTGTACACAGTGGTGGTCTGTCCAGAGGGGCTGCATGGTGTGGCTGAAGTGGATGTTGCTCCCTCCTGCGAAGATGGTGTCGAGGGTGTGTCCAGCTCTGTGGGTGGGGGTGGGAGTGGTAGCGAGCTGCTTCAGTCCGAAGTTGACAAGGTTTTCAAGGAGGGTGGTGGAGTGGGGGTCGCTGAGGTTGTCGAGGTGGAAGTTCAAGTCACCGATGAGAATGTAGTCCGTGGAGGTGATGGTTTGGGTTGCGACAAGGTCGGCAATGGTGGTGGCGGAAGAGGCACGAGGTTCCGGAGCGTCTGTAGCTTAGGGTCCCACGCAGCGTGGTTCTGGGGCTGCTTTGGATCTGAAAGTGGAGGTGCTCAGTGTTGGAGAGGAGGTCATACTCCTGGGCGGTGGGGGGGGGTCTTTCCTTTGGATCTTGTATCAGTGGGGGATGGTGGTGGCGATATCTGGGGCGGAGGGGGCGTTGGTTAATGTTTCCTTGAAGAAAGCGAGGTCTGGCGAGAGGGTGTCGAGCAGGTACTAGATCTCAGTGGCTGACCGCGGACTTTGAGATAAGGAAGCCACAGGAATATGGATCAAGATATGCAACAAGACAAGTAAAGAGTGAAGTAGGGAGTTAAAAGGTGAACTGACCGAAGTGCAACAGCACGCTCATTAATTCATCTAATCATGTCATGAAAAACATTTCACACTGATTCACTGGAACTGGGGCTTTTGGTTTGCCCAAATAACATTTTTTTTTTATTTGGAAACATGAATTGATGCTTTTTGTTTTGTTAGAAAAATGAAATTGATAAAGGTTCACAGATTTGCACATAAGAAAAATCCAAAGCAAATCAAGTACACAGAGGAGGGACTAGACATAAACTACAGATCAGTGATGTAGACATATTGTTAGCTGTAAAGACTAGTAGACCATAATCCTGGGAGACAGCAGATTATTTGGAGTGGTAAATGATACAGATGTTGTCAATATGCTGAATGATATGTATATGCAGACTAACAAGAGTAGTTCATGTGGTTTTAGATCTAGAATAATGCAGCAAATAGCATCTTTTGCCACGCATGCGAAAACCATGCATGGCTTAACAACGCAGTCAACACCACAAAAGTGTCGTTAACACGAGTTCCATTGCAACACAAGTCCTTACAACAGCTTGCTTTAGGGAAGCACTGGATTTTGGAATCGTTTAAATTACTATTCCAACTCCAGTTGGTGTATCAGTAGGGAAGCTGTTGGACTTAAAATCCAACACCACTCCAACACTGCATTCCCTAAAGCAAGTCGTTGAAATGACTTGCGTTGTAATGGAACTCGTGGTAACGTTGCAGTTGTGATTGACTGCATTGTAAAGGCACTATAATGTAATGCCTGTGTTGTAATAGATGTTTCCCTAATGCAACTATTACTGTATTGAATGTGTTCCTCGATATTATGGTGGATGCAATTGAAAACAATTCAATGAGCTATGGGAAAAGACATGAGAATCTGTCTTTGGTGAACAGAAAAGCTTTAAAATCAATATTTAATAAGAGTGCCAATGTGTTGGTTTTGTCTATGGGAGAGTATCTGAGTGAGGGACTTAGAAACCAAAATTAATCAAAAGGTTGTTGAAGGGGGGGCGTGGCTAGCAGCCAAGCATGGCGGCTGCCTAAAGGAAGAGCTCCGTAGTTCAAACGGCCTCTCCTGAAATCTGTAGGACCATCCGTGTACTCTGAGTGCTCCAACGGAGGGACCCGACGCCCGGGACCGGGCGGAACCGAGGGCAGCAACTTTGGCTGAAATCCGACGACGGGTGGCAAAACTACGCCGAAGTGTGCCTGCGGCCTGAGCGACAGCAGTGAGCCGGGGTCTGTCCATACGGGCAATCCGACCAGAAGTGGCCGTAGCCCAGGAGGGACCCGCCGGAAGTGGTCGGCACCTGCGGGCTGTGGCGGCGGTGACCCCGCCGGAGGCTGGGAAAATTGCTTGAAGTGGCCGGCGAGGGAAGTATCAACCGAGCGAAAGGGAGTAAAAGACCAGAGACATTTAAATAAGCCGGACTGTGGGCTGCGAAGACCGAGGGTGCAGCTACAGGGCAAGCTGCGCCGCCATCTTTGTACACACTGGCTGAGCCGAGGGTCAAAGACAGCCGAGTGACGATCGTGGTGAGAGCCACGACAAGACAGTGGACGCGGTGGCGGAGGGACCTCCTGCAGGCCTACTGAGTGCCCCCCGGTGCCGACCCTCGATTGAGTCCCACGGAGCCCCACCTGAGTTTGTGGAGTGAGGGGTGGGGTGCCGCCGGGTGATGCTCCAGCCGAGGCCTGCTAGGGACGAGTGATCGCTGCCTCCCTAGAGCACTGGTGCGCTGGACAACGCAGGTGTAAGGCGGACCATTGAGCTTGTGACCCGGGGGTGGGCGCAGAACGTCACGGGGGCTACTGCCGGCCGAGATCAGCTGGTGCGGTGGAGCGCCAGCCCGGAGTGTGGACTTGGGTGCAATACAGAGGAGTGACGGCTGCCTATAGACGACGCGCGCTCCTGCTGAAGGTGTGAGTGGCCCCCTGTGGTGAATAGGTGGTGCGGGACTGACTGTGCCACCGTCTGCTTTACCTGAGGATATCCGGCCATTACCGTAATTGCTCCAACCGGCGCTACTAAACAGGGGCTGCCCAGAAGTCAAGGAAGGGCACTGCGGGTACTTGGGACGTGATTAACCAGGGAAGAAGTGGCGCCCACCGATTCCGCACACACTGGCACAATAAAGGTATGAGGCGGGGTGAGAGGCCCCATTAATAGCGGGGTAAGACCAAGATTTTATGTTTGAGGCGGCAGACCACTCAGCGAGAGGGATATAAGCCGGCGATTTTCATCTGCACGCATAGTGGAGGACGTGCAAGTGCGCCTCCCCATTTGACTTGCATCAAGGTATAATAACACCGCAAAGTAGGAGCGGACACCTGCGGACCCTGACAGGAGACAGCGGAGTGCGCCGAGTCTGCTCCCTTCTGCCAGGTGCTATAGGGAATGGTGAGAGGCATCCTGATCTGTGCATAGGACCGACAGTGGCACTATTCCTCCCATTGTCCACGTCACCACGCGGGAGAGACGGGCACGACGACAAGAGGCCTGAGGTACAGTGACAGCAAGAATGACGGGCAGGGGCTCAAAGGGCAGCACTACGCAAACTTGCATCGATAAATATGCCTGCGACAAGGGCTCCTCATCCCCTGCGGATGGCAAGACCCCAGCCGGCAAATCTGCTGACGGGGCAGGTGGGTAGAAGGCAACACTGGATGATGTCATGCGGAGGCTGATGCAGGTGCAGGCAACAGTGGGCTCGATCTCCACAGAAATTACTCTAATCAGGGCGGACTTCCATAAAATGTCTAAGAAGGTGAGCTCAACGGAGGTGGTTACAAAATCGCTGGTGGAAGACGTGTCGGAACTCCAAACAGCGATGGAACGGATGTTGGCAGAGAACAAGACACTGCGTGAGAGGCTGGACGATCAGGAAGGGCGCTCGAGGAGGAACAACATCAGGATCCTTGGCGTTCCGGAATCAGAAGGCACCAGAGCAACGGACCTATATGTGGAAGAACTGATAAAGAAGGAGCTCCAGCCTAAACGATTGTCCACCTTCTTCTCGGTGGAAAGAGCACATCAAGTCCCGGGGGGCCGGCCCAAACCGGGTGCAGCCCCGCGACCTTTCCTTGCCCGTCTGTTCAACTTTCGGGACAGAGACGCTATCCTGCAGGCGGCAAGGGTGTCCCCCCGTCAAGATTCACAACTCCACGCTGGCCTTCTTTCCGGACTATACGGCGGAGGTCGCTCGTCGCCGAAGGACGTTTCTGGATGTCAAGAGGGTACTGAGGGCGAGGGATATTCAGTATTCGATGCTGTTCCCGGCCAGGTTAGGAGTGGTAGCTGAAAACAGGATGTGGTTCTTTGACACTCCGGAGATAGACCAGGAATGGCTGGAGGGTTGGCGTCCGGCCAATCAGCCTCGCCGTTCGAACAGGATGCAAAAGAACCAGGACACAGGGAGTCATCCGAACTCTCAGGCGTCAGCGCGGACGGTGGAGAAACGCTCGCCAGTAAGAAACGGTGGAGACGATGAGGCCAACACTGAACAATAGCCACCCGGTGACTACAAGAGACATTGCCACAGCGATGTGGGCGATGTGGGCTGCCTGACGGCCTGCCGCTGGACACTGGGCAGAGGGCATCCGAGGAGGGTAAGAGAGGCCGACGACTCCGAAGAGTCCTACACCCCAACGAGCAAGTATTTGGTGTGGGGGAAGGGTTAAGCACTCTGCTAAGTTGGGGGGGCGGGCGATTCCATGTCTGTGTAGCAGGGGGGCAGGGAGGGGGGAGTTCGGGGGGAGGCTGTTTCTAGTTGTTCGAATTGTTTGACTCGTGGAAATTGCATATGGCATGAAGATACTGACACATGGGTGGGCACACATCGGGCGCATGGGCATCAGTCCATGTCAAAATTATGTCAGTCGCTACAGGAAGAATATGGCGCACAGCACACAGACTGATACCCTAAGTGGGGGTCACACGCGGGGCCGGTAGCACCGCTACAGTTAATGTCATGGAATGTGCGGGGATTGGGAGACAAGATTAAGAGGGGGCTGGTGCTGCAGGGTCTTAGAAGGGTGAGCCCCGACTTGGTTTTTCTTCAGGAAACACATCTGGTGGGCACGGCCAGTAGTGGCCCACATGGGCTTCGGCCCTAAGTTTATTTCTTGGGTACGGCTTCTATACGCGAGTCCGGTGGCGCACGTGGCGGCGAATGGCCACATCTCCCGTGAAATACCGCTAGCTAGGGGGACACGGCAGGGCTGCCCGCTCTCACCCCTATTATTCGCCTTAGTACTGGAGCCACTGGCCACTATCATTATAACTACCCCGTTGCTGCGAGGCATACGCTGGGAGGACAACTGGGAAGATAGAGTATCCCTCTATGCGGATGACATGCTAATCTATTTATCGTACCCTGAGAGAGGCATCCCGGTGCTTTTGTCACTATGTGACGAACACGGGCAGTACTCCGGATATAAGTTAACCTCCCCAGTGACTGCCAGTTGACGGTAGCAGGCACCTCATTCAAATACCTGGGAATTTATGTCACCCGCGACGCTGCAGTCTTTGCTGAACAGAATTTACTGCCTCCACTCACTCGTCTGAAGGCTGACGTGAGACACTGGAAAGCCCTCCCTCTGACACTGCTGGGGCGGGCGGCGCTGTTTAAAATGATGGCGCTGCCCCGTCTTCTTTATGTACTAGAAAATACGCCGACCCTGGTGCCGCCCTCATACTTCCAGAAAGTGACGGCGGTGGTGACGGGCCTGCTATGGGGAGAGCGCCCGGCTCGCGTGGCACATTTGAAACTCAACCGCGGCTGGTACGACGGTGGGATAGCCCTGCCAAATATACAATTATATTACTGGGCGGCACAACTTAAAATTATTAATCAGTGGCTGCATGACCCGCATGACGACCCAACTTATCTTGCAGACAGAGCGCAACTAGGTACGCACAGCTTATTGGCCCCGCTGTATCACAAAGGCCTTGCGGCGAAACTAATGGGCCCGAGTAAACACACCGTGGCACTGTGGCACAAGGCGCAGGCGAGACTTAAATGAGGGGGGGGTGTCGTAACCAAACGTACACCTTTGTGGGACACTAAGGCACTATGTCACTTGAGACGTAGTAAGGGTTTCACTCAATGGGACAATATCGGGATATCCATGGTGGGAGACATGTGGACAAAAGACTGGGTGGTCCCCTTTTCACAGCTACAACAACAGTACAGCCTAGGTCCTAATGAAAACTACTGTTATGTACAAATACGTCACTCACTAATGACTGCCATAGAGCCTGGAACGGATGTCCCGGAGTCCTCCCCCTTGGAGGATCACCTGCTCACTGACTTTATGCAGACCAGCGCCACGTCCCTCACTTATCGAAAAATGATGAACAATTTGCCTGACCCCTTGCTTAAACTGAGGGAGAAGTGGGTAGCCGAATTAGGCGATATGGACGAGACAGACTGGAATGCTGCAATGGCATCCCCGAAGGAGGCGGGCATCTCGGCTCGATTCCGGCTCGTGCAATTCAAGATACTGCACCGGGTTTATCATACACGGACTATCCTGCACAAAATGCTTAGGGCAGACCACCCATATTGCCTCAGGGGGTGTGGGGAAGAGGAAACATTGCTGCATACACTCTGGGATTGCACGATTATTGCTGAATATTGGCGGCAAGTGATGCGTACCATTTCCCAGACGCTGGAGGTCTCACTTACACCTGACCCGTGCGTGTGCTTGTTGAATGTGTGGGGACCGAATGATCTGACACGTCAGGGACAGCAATGGGTGGTGGTGGGAGTGATGGTTGCTAAACGAGATATAGCACAGAAGTGGGGGGTGGCGGACACACCGACTTTGGCACAGTGGTGTAGGAACATGGATAAGCTTCTGGTGGTCGAGCGAGCAGTGTATAGAATGAGAGCTAACCCCCGCAAGTGGATTAAGATATGGCTGCCTTGGAATAGCTATCGGGGGATCTGTGTGAGCCTCTACCTGAGGAGGATACCGATAGTTCAGAGGATGAGGAGGACGTGGACTGAACGACTAATTGCGGTCTAATGACACTGGCTATGGGTGGGCTCAGGGATCTGGACTTTGTCTACTGGTTGCTTCAGGAACCTGGGGAGTGGGAGGGGTCATGGTCAACGCCTGGGACGACCTACTGGAGTGTGAGACCCAGTAATTGTTAGTAAACTGAATATTGTGTGCTGCATCTATCGAGTCACAAGTTAAGTTCTGATTATAAAAGATAAAAGTAAGATGATTGAGGATAATTTCAAGAGTACTACTGTGCTATTTCCTGTAAGGCCATTTAATTGCTGCCGGACCGGAGGTTGTCGGCTGAAGAGCTGTGTAAATACAATGTTAAAATTATCACTGTGGATGGTAACCGGCCTCCGGGTTGTAGGCGAACTGATGTATATTTTTGGCATATATCAATAAAAGTCTTACGACCAAAAAAAAAAAAAGGTTGTTGAGGTATACTGCTGAGATCACATTCATTGATAACATGATTTACTTCTAGGCTGTAAAAAACACAGGACCGCAATAACTTTTTTGAATTTTAGAGTTTGAAACTGGATAATTCATACATTTATTCATTTTATTTTTTTATACAGTACAAACAAGACCCATGAGGGTATCAGAGCGCTTTACAGGTGAGCGAAAAAGAGAGGACACCTATAAGTCATTCCAAAATTGTATGTTTTACCAAATGTACTTAATGATCCTGCGGCTCCACCAGGTAGACCTGTTGTTTATTATTAATAATTGTATTATTCTTTTGAGTTTTATATAGCACCAGCTAGACCCAAATTAATTAATTGAAACGTAATGGAAAATGTCTTAGTAGATTGGCCAATTTTCTTTTTCCATTTTTACAGAATCTAAAGTAAGGAATGTATGTCCTAAACACAATATAACAAATAAGAACTCTTATTTGTGATGATAACACTTGAGATTAGTTCATGAGAGATCAGAATCCAACAACAGGATTGGATCCTAGTAACTACAAGTAATTATAACTAACGACCCCCTCCATGCACAGGGTTGTTATCAATGATGTAATTTCAGATGTTGCAGTGATGCTATGAGTGATGTCATAGAACATGTCATGAATGATGTAATATGGGAGCTAATAAGCAGTGCATGGCAAAGGCATGATTTATAGTTAATTAGAGCATGAGACATAGTTACTTGAGATAACTATAACTGGTGAATTTTAGTGCTTTTATTTGTTTAAAACGGTTTGTTTACCTGACATTTCTACCTAACTAACGTTCCTTTAAACTTTTTTTATTTCAGTGAATTTTTAAGGTTTTTTAAATGTTAAGGAACATATTATCATAACTCCTAACTATAACGATACTTTAACCTTTTGGTTTTTTTGCAGTGAATTTCTACCTTTTTATAATGTAAAGAAAGATGTTGTGAGGGCAGGGCCTTTGCTCACCACCTTTGGTCGCATGGCATTAGCTATACACAGCGTGGGGCTGAGCCCAGTTTAGTTTCTGGGCATACACTGTGCCTAACTCCTCGTTGGCATCTCTACCCGCTGCGCATGGCCTTTGACCCAACTTCAACAGGCTGACTCTATGATGTTACAATATGAAGGTTGTTATTTTAAGTAAGTAAGAATTACTGACTTTGTCAAAGGGTCAGAACACCAACATAAAAAAGTAAGTCTATTGGCTTTATTAAGGAGTCAGCATATCATCATGTATAAAGCAGACCTATTGTCTTTGTCAAAAAAATACGAATAACTATAGTCAAATGTATGTCATTGAATCACACAGTGCAATGTTTAATAAAAATTATTGTCATAAACATTTTTTAAAAATAATTTAAAAAATATGTACATGTCTTTGAGTCTTTCTTTTAACATTTTTGAGCCCAGAAAAATGCTACCATAAAACAAACCACAAGAGGGCTTTGCCCTCCAGGTGGAAAACAAAAAGCTCCAGTATGGACTTAAGAACCCACACGACTTACTGTTTTAATTTTTATGTTGCTGGAGGCTGCTGTATTTCCTGAAACCCCCGACAACATTAGAAATAAATGCTTTATGGCCCCCTTGCCTCTACTAAGGGCACCTCCATGCTAAACAAAAATCAGTAAAAAGCCCTTGCAGTGCATTCTGATGGCATTGCTTGCTGCTTGGAGTAGTGATTAATAAACAAGCATCTCCTGTTGCTCATTTATTATTCTTATAATCTGTTTTTCTTTCTTATTTTGTGGGTGTCCTGGTGACCACATGGGACACCCACATCTTTCATGTTTGTTGGGGGCTGTAGGGGGCTCCTGTGCCTCTGCTGCCCTGCAATTGGCCCATTGGGCCATCCTGCAATTGGCCCATTGGGCCAGCACAATGTTTCACTCCCCACACACCCTCCTTATCCAATCATGAAAGAGGAGCTGTTACACTCCCATAACGTGCTGTAAGTGTTCATTTCCTTGTCACTATCTCTAGCTCATCACATTTCAGCTACCTACAGAGCTTTTATCACAGTAACAAGCAACATTTTGAAAGTGCATTTAAACCAACAAAGTGAGTGAACTTATTAGAAATACTGACAAATCTCTATGTTTCTATGGTTCCACATTCACACCATTCAGGGCAAACAATATTATGGTATGTCACCACCACCATTATAAAATGGAAGCTACACTGATCAAAGTAACATTACATTGTGGGCCCGATTCACAGAATGAACGTAAGACTCAATCCTAAACTTACTACTATTTTGGTATTCACAGAATGCACTTACTACTTTTGGCATTCACAGAATGAACTTACTACTTTTAGTATTCACAGAAGTTAGTATTTTGTCTTAAGTTTGTCTTAAGACAAACTTAAGACAGACTTAAGACAGACTTAAGACAAACTTAAGACAGACTTAAACTAGAAAATAAATTGACAAACAAATGCAAAACAACAGCGAAGCACAATGGATGTTGGCGAAGCAAGTACGGAGGAGAACCAGAACCCCACAAGCCCCCCGGAGGACCTGCCTGGGACCTTGGGGTCAGGGAAGGCCAAGGGGAAGAAGAGTAGGAAGAAGCGGGTCAGTCCACAGGAAAAAAGGATCCTGATAACGGAGGTGGTTGAACGCCATCAACAACTGTTCCTCACCTCCACTGCGTCATCAGCAACAAAAAATTTACTATGGCACTCCATCGTGGACATGGTGAATGCAGTCGGAGTGCTGAAGAGGACAATGAAGATGCAAAATGCAGCGCACACACATATCATGCAGAGCACATCAACACTGACAACAATGTGGCACAAACCGCAACACGTCCACAACAGAACACAGGACATAACTGGTGCCCAATGGGTGAAGCCACTGGCCAATCATAAGTGGCATTGCAGGGAAATGTGAGTTGATAATGTACAAATACAAACGCACACACGTCTGTTGTCAAAATGTCCACTGTTCCCCATCAAACAGGCAGCTCTTCCCAAACAGCCACGATGTACACAGTCATGCAGTCTGTATGTAAACTTGTACAATGCGAAAACACACATGTGAACACATTGTTAAACTGCATCTCCCCATCACATTGCAAAGGGACAATCAACACATCCTGCAGAGAAGGCCAAACCTCCCTTCTCTGATGACGAAGAGGACCACAACAGCTTTGAATCCGACACCCTCCAAGAGTTCATTGACAGTCTCCGCAGCCCACCTCCAGGAGCAGGCAGCCCAGCTGCAACGAGGACAACCCCACCCCCTCCAGAGACCACACAGCAGGCAGCACCCACCCCTACAGCTGCCTCCCAGGACCCCATGAAAAACACATGGCCTTCCAACGCCGTGTGTTGGGATGCCAAGAGCAGCTGGCTGAACAGGTGCAGATTGGTTTTGACCGCATGGCAGACAAACTAGATGTCATACGTGGGTGTCTAAGTACCATCAGGGACCACTCACAGTCCCTAACGGACACCCAGAGTCCGCTCCATTCTCTCCATTGAACCATGGCTGACATCGCCAGACTCCTGACTCAGAGACAAGAACGACTGTCTAGTCACAGTGGCTCCAGCGAGCACGCCTGGGAGGTGGGAAGCATGCAGAGGCTCACGGAGACCATGGAGCGGGCCAATGCAGAAGAGCAGCTGCCACGGCTGCACACCAGCGAGTGGTAGCTGGGTTCCTCAATGTCCTCAAAACCATCCTCATGGCATTGCTGCCACAAGGCCTGGCGCTAATGCATGCTGCTGCTACCACTACATCCACATCTCCGCCCCTTGAAGTGTCACTGCCACACAGTGCGGCAGACATTCCACCTCTGGCCCCTGAGGTGTCACTGCCACACAGTGCTGGAAAAAGGTCAGCACCACCCACACAAGAGGCACATGGAACAGCAGAGGACGAAGAGGCGGATGAAAGCGCCATCATGGTAAGAAGGATGCAGTAGCATTCATCTCCGCCATATGGCCAGTTTCAGCTTGGTTCTGCCCTCTGCATCATCACCTTCCACTGTCCCCGATACACTCTGCGACACTCACCTTGGACCTCGCAATGGACTGCCATATTCTGCTTGATCACCAATGACACAACAAGCAGACTGCAGACTGAACTCTTCCCCTTCCTTTGGACTTGTCATTCTCTGAAGGACTCTGGCTGGCCCTCCACGGGCCAACATTGTAAATTTGGGTTTGCACAGCCCTGTACTGTTCCAGATGCAACACTCCACTGAATGTGCATTAAACATTCCAAATCACACAGATGTGTTGTGTCTATGGTCTTTTAAGTGTGGTAGTATTGATGAATGTAGGGTCAGTGAATTCCTCCTACGTCCATGTGGCTCATGTCGTTGGACTTGGGTCACAGGATGACACATTGCTGAATGTTTTCGGGGTGGCGCTTACGCAACAAGAGAAACATACGCATTTCTTACTTCCTTGTCCAGCCCCGTACGGAACAACGCCCAGAGCCCCGGGGTCATTGTCCACTCCCCTACGCTGGACTGGCATACGCCAGGCCAGCACACTATGCTTAAGCTCCAGGGGGGTACAACGAGGCAACATGTGCCAGAATTTCCCTGTAGTGATCTGCTGCTCACAGGTCTAGTTGTCAGCATGCCAGCCACTCCCTCACGGCTGGTGTACAACCACACCACAGCCATCCAGCACACGTGTCACAGCACATTTCCAACCTCTCTCGGGGTGTATCCGTGTGGTTTGCATGTAGGCATGGGGGCCCAGGGGCCTGCAACATCACATTTCGCAGGCCCGGAGGTGACATGATGGCGCCCGTACCACGATACTCAATCATTGAGGGTCCATGACTAGTGGGCACAGACTTGCTGGCACCAGATACACTGCGGCCAGCACAGGCACACCGCTATGGGACGGTGACTTTTGGTGCAGTGAGGTACGGGCACCGTAAGTGCTGAGCGGGTGTGCAGCCTGCGATGATGCCCCGTCCTGGCGGTCCGGTCTGCTCAGGTTTTGTGTGCCCTGCTGGACCGCAGTTTAGGCCTGAGCCAGCGGACAACGTGGGCCTACGGGTCACACAGTTAGCAGCACCTCATGGGCTGAACGGGTGTGCAGCCTGGAATGATTCCCTGTGCAGTGGTATTTCCTCTGTCATGGCGAAATCAAGACCCAGCATCAAAGGTGAGACCTGGTGGCCTGCGAAGCGGTGCTGCATGATGTGGCGGGGGCCATGTTCGTGGGTCCTGGGCTTGTGGCTTGCAGCGGCACGTGGCGGTCCCTCTTTTCTGCACAACGGTGGCGGAAGGTGAGCAGTGAGGCCTCGGTGCCCAGGGGTGGGCATGCACCGCTGGGCAGTGGGAGGGGCTGGGGTGCAGCTACCTGGGTGCGCAGGGGCCGGCATGCACCGCTGGGTGGTGGAAGGGGCTGGGGTGCAGCTGCCTGGGTGCGCAGGGGCGGGCATGCACTGCTGGGTGGCGGGAGGGGCTGGGGTGCAGCTGCCTGGGTGCACAGGGGCAGATAGGCGATGATGTTGTGTGCAATTGTATGTACTGTGCCATTCATGTATCTGATCTCTGTTTCAGATGACAGGTCTGTCTCAGATGTGGGACCTGGTGAACTGCACTACATACCGGCACGTGGTTGGAGACACACCGGTGGCAGCAGGTGAGCAGTGTGGCCTGGGTGAGCAGGGTCTCCACTCCTTCTCCCTGTCCCTCTCTTCTTTTCTCTGTGTCTCTCTCACCCTCTCTGTCCGGTTATCTCTCTCTCCCCCACTCTGTATGAATCACTGACAAAATTTTGATTTTACAAATATCGACCTACACTAACATCGAGTCTGAAACATCGATAACAATAACATCGACTCCCTATACATATTTAAATAATTATTAAAATATCGACCACACATTATCGACGCACAAAAATATTGACAACACTATTATCGTTTACATATTTATCGATTATCAAAATATCGACATTTATAATTAAATATAGGACACTACTATTATATCGATTACACTAATATCGACATCACTTATTTCGACTCTCTCAAAATATCTCAACATTATTATATAATGATTATATAACCACTACACATCAACACTATTACTAATACACCCATAAAAATACATTTAATATGATAATATACATTTACAAACTTATATATCACAATAACTATTTTTATTACTTACTATATTCATACAAAATGTATAAAAACACACATTTAATATATTAAATGTATTTTAATATTATTATTCTATTTTTACTACCAATACAAATTAAATACATTATTATTAAAATACTTACAAATACACTACTCCTCTGTAGAAACCTTTAACAAGCATATAACTTCATTCTTTTACTTAAAAAATTTCAAACTAACCAATAAATACACTCCTCAATGTATATGACCAATCAGAAAGAAACACTAATTAAGCATACCCTATATAAAGATTTCACATTTATTCCCTAAAACCTGCAGACAATATTCAGCTTGAAGACATACTGCCAATTTTTCGAGCACCTTCAATATTCTTCTGTGATTGAAAATACGACTAAGTACAACAAGTAAGTAATCTTATAGGTCTGATTGATAATTTTGATCTAGTGTAACCTACTACTCATATTCAATATTTTATTATTAATTATTTCTTCCTCTATCTCCTTTTTTCCACAACAGACTCTACTATTAAAATCAGAAGAACATTTTCTTCAAAAATTACTACAAACTAATTATAAAGTAGGTATATACCTAATTGTTGGTTTTAACTTCAAACCATTAGACAAATAGTTAAAAGAAAAAAACATTTTAAACTTGTGTCTTCTGTTTTAAATTCTTAAAAATTAGTAAACCCAGGTTTATAAGACGAAATAGGTAAAAATGCTTTTGTAAAAATGTCACTTATATTTTAATTACATAACTAACTTTTTACACATAATATATTTTTTCTCAGAACAGATAACAGAAAAACGAAAAGCAGCTATTTATCATCCAAGAACAGACATTCAACAACTAACCATAAACACTTAGGGCTCGATTCCGATCCGGTAAAAAAAATCCCCCGTACGAATCGTATTCGTAGCCGAATCCGTACGACTCGTAAACACACCGTACGACCCGGCGAGTACTATCCGGACCGGGTGATCAGGACGCTATTCGTACGGTCCGCGTCAGGTAATGGCGATTCGTACGGAAAAGCGCTCAATCACATACACACCGTACGCCGCGTACCCCCCATGATCGCCGGGGTACTCGCCGTACCCCTGCGATCATGTGGGGTATGCGCCGTACACCCAGCGTACACGGGGTGTGCACCGTACACCCACCGTACATGGGGTACGGTGCGTACCCCATGTACGCTGGGTGTACGCCACGTACCCCACATGATCGCAGGGGTACGGCGCGCACCCCGGCGATCATGGGGGGTATGCGGCGTCCCCAGGGGGGGGGCTTCTGTACTTGTTTTGGCCCGAACTATGCGTTTACGGCTGTTTCCAGCTCCCATAAAAAAAAGGGTCGTACGTTGCGTACCCGACACGAATCGTACTTGCTGGGTCGTAAAAACCAGCCGCGAACCGTTGCGACGTCACGTACAGCGGGTTCCGAGTGAGACTCGTACGGATATTTTAGTCGTACGGAGTCCTGTACGACTCGTACGGTCTTTGGCTCCTGGTACGGATTGTACTTCGTCGTACGTACGGGGACGTGTACGGGTACGATTCGTACAGGGAAAATTGCTCCGTACGACGATTCGGAGCGCATTTTACCGGATCGGAATCAAGCCCTTGGTGTTGAATATGCAACCAATATTACCTTTGCATACCAAATCAAACACCTAATAGCTCTAGCATACGTGCCAATAACTGACGTGGCTGAACACTATAATCTTTTAATTGAAAGTCCTTTCTACACACAAAACGAACAAAAACCTGCTCCACATTTGGATTACTTTGAGGACACCTGGGTGGGGAGACTACACAGGTCAGGTCACAGACGCCAACCTAAATTCCTAATACCGTGGTGGAATGTATATCTACCAACCCTAAACCAAGAAGCCAAGACAAACAACGCAGTTGAGGGTTGGCATAATGCCTTCCTATCTTCAACTGGACGAACAACTCCCACACTCCACAAACTCCTCACAGCAATCCAAAAAGAGCAACGTTTTCAAGAATTACGAATGGAGCAATCTGTCTTACAACTAAAACCCAAACTATCAAGACAAACTGCCCAAATGTATCAATATTTACAACAACAATACAACTTTACCCTACAACAAGAGGACTGGAATACTTAAAAATGATAGCCAAAACATTAAACTAACAATACTAAGTAAATCAAAGGGTCAAAATCCAAATAAATCCTGAAATATTACACCACACATAATAATATAAAATCATTTTTTCATTATTTTGTCTAATATATTTATTTAAATAATTATATATAGACAAAATAATTATCTAAGTATATTAAAAACATTTCATAACAACACATTTCCCACCCAAAATAAATATTAATATTAAATCACTTACCTTTTACAGCAACGTCATAGGCAAATCCAATAATCCATAACAATCCATGTAGTGATAAAATCACAAAATGTGAAAAATAAAAGCCCAATAAAATGTAAAAATACAACTGTGCAAAATCCATCCAGCATCCAAAGAAATCGATTGTTCAAAATCCATGAAAAACCCGAAAATAATGTAAAATTGTAAGAAACGCTCCTGTAAACCCGAAAAATAAAGGAAGTTTTCTAGACATCTCAGTTCAAACAACTGAACCACACTTCCTTTGATGAAAAAAAACGTCACAGCTCGGAAACGGAAATAGCTGTATCCAAACACTTAGAAGAAAAAATTAAACAATTCCACCCACATAACACTTAGAAAAAAGCATCAAAAATAAACATTAAATACTTGCTTTTTAACAAAATAGACAAATCCTGCCACAAACTCACTAACTCCAACTACTGCAAACCACAAAAAGCCTCGATAACGGAAATACGTACCTACTCAACTCCATAATATCTAAATAGTCATATACTAATCCACAACCACTAAATAACAAACTACTACCTTCAAAAGTTAGATAAAATCGTTAAAATATACCTAAATAAACTCTTACCTGCTCAGACGTGAAGTAGCTTCCAACCGCGACCTTCAATCTTCCAAAATGACCCAAAAAGACTACGAGCGGTTACAAAATAAAAGACCCAAATAATACAGTAATGAAAGAAATAGTGCAATAAATGCCCTAAACATTTCTTTTACTGTGAAAAATAATGGAAAAATGTTACAATATACTTATCAACATGTTAAAATTTATATGTTGTTTTTTTTAACTTACAAGTGTATTATATTCTTCCTTTTAATATTTGTTACATTAAATATTAATAATGTTTAATATTTAATGCAATATTTATTAAAACAAATTCTGATAAAAATTTCAAAATTACTGTCTATTTTTTCTGTATGTATTTTTTACAATATCACTAACATTTTAATATTGTTATTATTAATAAATATTTTTAATAATAATAATAATAATTTTAAAATATATTATTAATATTATAATTTAAAAATGTTCTGAAAATTATGTTAATAGTATGATGTACAATAAAATTAATATCAATATTTCTTTATAAATATGTGAATTCTTTTATAACAGCATTTGTACTGCACAGTATTAGGTTTACAAATTAAAAAGATTAATTTTATTATCAATGTATAATTATTTAAATTTGTATCAACATTTTTGTACTCTATGTATAGTATTCCTCATTTTATAATCATGTACTACATTTTTTTGCATCTACATAAAATGTACTTTACAAAACAACTATTCAAACATGTTAATTTTCTTATTAAATTGTACTTATAGTTTTTGGATATTATATTATACATTGATTTGTAATACATATATAATGTACTTTATTTACTATGTAAAGTAATTAATAAAGCTTTTTTTGAAAACCACTGTGTTATTTTTATCTAGTAGCTATTAAAAAATTCATAAATAAAAATATTACACATTTTTTTTATTACATTTTATAATACATATATATAAACATAAAATATTTTTTTTTCACAATGTTATAACCCTTTTAAGATTTACACATATAACTCTTTCTAATTTTCATACATACTACACACTTAACCTATGTAATGTGGTACTCATACTCAAAACTAAATTTCATTAGTGTAGATTAAGCATGGGCGAATTTTGCGAATCTGGCGTTCGCGAATTTGCGTATTTGCGAACTCGCAATCCGCAAAATCCGCGAATTCTCGCGAATTTGAGGATTTTTTTTTGTGTTCGCAAGGGTTTCTGCCAGTTCGCGAGGGTTTGGTACCAGTTCGCAATTGCGAACTTACTTGTCGGCTCGCAACGGTCGCGACTATGTTGTTTCTACGTCTGGTTCATCATCACAGGTTCCCAGCACCCTCTGTTTCACCACTGCCACCCTCTGTTTCACCCATGCCACCCTCTGTTACATCAATGCCACCCTCTGGTTCATCATCACTGTAGATTATGGGGGGGAAAAGCAAGCACACCTGCCCTGCTTCAACTGACATGAATTAATTTGGGGTTGGTTTATTAATGTGTCACTGTTTTAAAATTCCAGGTCTGGCACCTGCTTCCTTATCAGTAATTTGCTTTCTGTTGCAGTGCAAAAATTTTTTCCAGGACCTTTGTGGCCTACTTGTAGCTATTCTATGAGCCTGCTGTGAGGGTCAGACCAGGGTCATACAATTGTTGCAACTAGCAACTGAACTCTGGAGGGGCCCCAGTCAGGAAGCACTACAGGGAATAGTTACTAATGATGAGTTTGAACTCTTGCAGCTGCTGAGTGCTTTCAGTTTTGCAAAACTCGTTTTTCTGCAATTTCGCGGGATTCCCGGGGCGCGAACTTGCGCGAGATCGGATTCGGAAGCCGCGAATTCATGCGAATATGCGATTTGTTTTTTTGCGGCGTGTTAGTTCGCAAGGTTTTGTGCGTTTTAGCGAGCCGCTCGTAGCGCAAGGCGCGAAGTTACCCTCGCGGTCGTTCAAGGGCGCGGCCATCTTGTTTGCATGATGTATTTCCGTTTCCGGGCGCGAAGTGTAATCTCGCAAAGTGTGCGGCTCGCTAGTACAATTTCGCAGGTGTTCGCAAGGAAAATCTCGCGCGAACTTACCCGCGCGGTCGTGAACAGGCGCGGCCATCTTGTTTCTCATTCATTGCTATGGTTCTGGGCATGCTTTTGGTATCCTCTCTGTATCTCTGCCATCCTTTGCTTGTTTGAAGTTTTTTGTTATCTATTTTACTTATTATATATCTCTCTATTTTTCTAGCTCTATATTTTTGTGTTTTCTGCTACTTTTGGTTAATTTCAAACTACTTTTTTCAACTCTTTACTTTTCTTCTCTTCCCTATTCTATTTTCTTTATTATTTAGCTTCCTTTCTGCCCAGACCATGGTGAAGGGAGCCGGGAAGCATCCCGAGAAGGGGAAGGGTCCCGCACCCCGTGCCCGGCTCCCGTGCGGGCGTTTAAGGGGGGGAGCAGGTCGTACCCCGGGAGATCTTCAGCCCGGAGGAGGTGGCCGCACTAATTTTTTATGTTCAGCGCCGCCTCCCCAGGACCATCATGGCAGGCCGCAAGATCGGTAGCGGGTACGGGATCCGGGAGCGCCGAAAGCGGTGGGAGAAGGTGTGCCGGGCCATGTACCACCACTCTCGGGTCCGGCGCACCTACAACCAGGCCACCCACTGCTGGACGGATGTCCTGGACCGTGAACGCGATCTGCTCGACCTGCTTGGACTTGAGATCCCGGGCTTGGTGAGTAGTAGTAGCTATTTCTTTACTACTCTGTTTTCTCCTGCTCTGTGTGTTATTATATTGCAAATTTTTGTTTTTTACCAAGAGCAATAATGCTGCTCATTACATTGTAGGTAAATTATATTTCAAAATCTTCTGTGCATTTCAGGTGCACTGCTCTCCTTCTCAGTAGTGTTGCTACTATGCTTATTTGTTTTCGATTTTGTGTTCATTTCATTGGCCTGTGAAATTATGTATGAGTGTAGTTTAAAGAACTGCATAATGCTAGACACTAAGGTTCAGATTTTTAATTACTGGCGCATCCCTGCAAAGTAGCAGGGATGCGCCAGTAATTGTGCGCCACGCCACCATCACTCATGGTGCGCCGTATATACAATGCGGCGCACCATGGGCCCAAAACGTCACCAAAGCGTTACGCATCTGTGCCGTAAAGGCGGCGCATTGCAACGTTGGTGCAGCACCATCAATGCTCTGGGGTGCCCTATCTCCCCAATGCTGCGTCAAGCCGTACGTCTGCTTCAAGCAGGCGCAGAGTTTGAGTCACGTATCATTGTCCTTAAAGTGACTGATTGAAATCTTGTAGATTTCCCTCAGCCACTTTTAGGATGCGTTCCTGCGGAGGAACGCCCTCCCTTGCGCCGGAGCACCCCCTGATGGCGCAGGGCTTTACAACATGATGCATCTCCCATATGCGTCACGTTGTTAATATACGCCGCACCATTGCGCCTCTTTTGTTCTGCCGCTGCGTCACAAACGTCACGCAACAATGGAGCAAAAGAGCAGCAAGGGGCTTCTAAATCAGCCCCTACAGACTCAAGTCCAGTCCTTCCTTTGTACACATGGCGATAAGAAGAAATAGTGGTGGTGGATTGATAGTTTGAGTATTTTAATGACTGGTTAATGTAGTAGGAAACTTTAGTGTTGTCGCTGATCTGCAATCACGATGGACTTTGTCTGTCACTTCGCGTGCTGCGGACTGCTGCCTGCCAATCCTAGGCAAACCTTTTTAGTACTTTGTTTAGTGAGTTACATAAGAACTTTCCAATTCGACGGTCCGCAAATCAAGCAATACTAATAACGTAGTAGACCACATGAGATTGGTCAATATAGTCTGTGGAATAGTTGTCTATTTGCTATTTCGCCCCAATTTTTTGTTATTGTTCTTTTGAAATGTTTGATTTGGTTGACAAATATCATCCATGTTTTCTGGTCTTTCTCTCTTTCATGTTGTACATCAGCTCCCCCCAGGGGCAAGAGGACACAGGAGGAGGAGGAGGGTGCTGTTCAGGATGCAGGCCAGGATCGGGCAGGCGAGGGCTCCTTTGCTGGCCCCAGTAAGTTTTAATTTTAATATAGAGTACTTATTTTTTCCTAGCGTTCCTCATTCGATTTTTTCTAAATCGTCTTTGATCTTCTTGTAGACCGGATCTAAATTCTTATCCTGCCTCGACTATGACTTCCTGTGGTATTACTAGATTATTCTTATTAGTCTGTCTGTGTAGCTAACTAAGATTGCACATTTGGCAATTCCATTGGACTCCCATTCTAGTCAGCAATAGCTCTATGCACTGAGTGCAGTCCTCTGGGATTGTCCATAATGTCTTTTCAAGTCTTCTAAATGTTTATGCTTTGACAATTGCCAACAATAAAAAGGTGAATGACCACCAAGAAAGATTAAGATACTACTTTTGGTTTGGATAGTAGGACAATCCATTCTACTACTGTTGCAGGGACAAATCTGCACAAACAGAACTATGGGCACTAAATAATGCATTGCTTAGCTTATCAATTATAATAGGTGCTGTTAGACTTTCCACATACCTCAGTGATAACAGACTTTGTAGTTGAACCCCCAATCTCCTTACTGACTAGATAGTGTGGCAGAGTCATTTAGCTCCCAAAGTCACCGATGATTGATCCCCAATGATGTCAGAGGCACGGACTCATGCTTGCAAAAATTCCAAAACCTTTAGCTCATCCACTCTAGTCTGGAGGACCAAAAACCACAGAGTCTATTTAAGTTTAAAAGCTTTATTAAAAGTAAACACATTTATTAAAATCAAGTTTGTCATAAAAGTAAACGTTTAACTGAAAATGGAAAAGTGCTTAGTGCTGACGATTAATTGGACACATTTCTTGTGGTCGAGCCGAGCTCTCACCTGGTTTGAACTTGATCCTGCTCGTGTTTTTAGAAGTCAAGCTTCTGTCTGTTTGGAGAAAAAGTGGTGCGTGTTAAAAATAAAAAGCAAGCATTCATCAGTTGTACCAAAAAGTGCAGCAAGACAAACAGCCTTCCCTGGAAAAAGGGACATTTTTACTTTAGAGTAGACAGTCACAAATTATTACATTGTATTCTGTTTTTTTCACATTTCTTTCTTCCTCCTAGACCAAATATTATATAGTAGTGAGTGGTGTATTCTAACATTCTTAAATGTACTTTGTAGATGGAACATCTGGAGGCGGGGCCAGCGCAGAGGTGCTGGTATTGGACGAGGGGAACAACTCTGGGGAAGAGGCGGTGCAAGTGCCGGACAAGGACATGCCTGTGAGGGATAACACGGTGGTGGCGGGCAGAGGTAAGCTATATATTCCTTACTTATTGAGATTGAAGACTGCAGAGTGTGCTTTCTGCACCGGTGTATTATAAATCAACCAGGTAGTAGCCGCCTCTAAATGTAGTTCGACTTAGCTGTGAAGTTTTTGGCGAGAGGAATCCCAATCAGATCTGAGATGAACTTGATGGATGGGATGAACGAAAAGCGAAAGAAGGGTGTAAGTAAGTGTGGAAGGACGAGAAATGTAATGATGACTGGCAAAGAAGAATGATATGTGTTTGCTTGGTCCCCGAGGTGGCTGGGAAGGAAAGAATATGGTATGGTGCATGGCTGGGTGAATGATGAAGCAAGGATGGGTGGAAGGAGAACAGCCTGGGTGGGTGAAACAGAAACTGTATGTGTGCATATCCTTTGAATGGATGGATGCCTGGATCATGGTACTATCTGACTCTTAGATAGCATATGTGTATCTAGAGAGAGTAGACGGTCACTGGATGAACTAAGTGTTACTTTGAAGAGCATGTAACACCGCACCCGCACGTCCGTTCCAGTGTAGGAAAGGCAAGGAAAAGAAGTTGTAATTTTGTCCAAATACTACCATGAATAGTAGCAGTAGTTTGTATTGCAACTGCAAGCACAGCATATATCCGGTTATTACGGTGGACACTACCTACCTCTCTTAATAACTTTAGTTTAGTAGTAGTACGTCATTCATGTGTGGGTGTATCACTGTTCACTCAATAATAAGCAAAGCACCTAAAGTCATCCCATATGTCATCAAATACATCCCATGTGAAGTGATAGATAATCAGATTATTTAGCTTCTTCATTTTCCTTTTCTAGTACTCATTTGCACTGTAGGGTGAAAGCTAAATTAATTAAGCAGTAGCCCTTTTAACAGAGTATTCTCAGTGCCACCCGTAATAGAAAAGTAAGAGCTTCACCACCTGCATGTACTGGACCGGTACAGTAACGCAAGTCTGTCTCACTCATCATGGTGTGCGTCTGTTTTTCTCGGGTGCAAGTTCACTGCGCTGGCATTATGCCGGCTTGCATAAGATAACGTACCAATTTTCCTAAACAAGAGAGAAGAAGAAGAAGAAGACTGGTGTACTGTCATAGTCGACTGTAATGGAAGTCCATAGTGCTCGTAGAATTTGTTCCTTAAACTCCCACTAATGTTAGAGCAAGGATGAAGAAGTCGGAGGTTACATAGATACTGTCCTCAATAGTTATATACTGTGCTTTCAATTTGCTACTTGTACTGTGACACAACTTTCTGCTCAATCATTTTGTGTTAATCTTAAGGAGCATTGGTTACAGACTATGTCTTTCTTTCTTCATATAGTTGCTCCTTCCAAATCAAACAGACCATCAAGGAGGAGGGAGCTGGCTCGAATGGCCCGGCAACGGAGGCTGGATGCCACTGTCGCCGAATATCGGCGGCTGGTGGCCCTGGAGGAGGAGGAAATGCAGTCTACCGGTACAACAACAACATCCACTGGGACAGCTGCATCCTCCTCCATGCCCCCACGGGCTGACAGCCAGCGCAGTGCTCCAGTGGTACGGAGCCGGGCTACCAAAGCCAACCGCCACCGCCGAGCAGCAAAGACAGCAGCTGCCCCCCACAGGATTTGCAAGGCACGCCAGGCCAGCGCCGCTTATGCCTCAGAGTGTCCTACCTGGAGCAGGAGGTCCTAACCTATAAGAACTTGGTGGAGGGCCTCCGCTTCGACCATGCCACCCTCCGCAAGGAGCATGATGCCCTGGCCGCTAAAGTCAACAGCACCCTGCCGTAGTGTCCCTTGCCCCTTTTTTAGAGACTTTTGGGGGGTGGGAATTGGGAGTTGGGTTGTTTTGGGGACTTTTGAAGGACAATCGTTGGGGTTAGGGAGGGTCTTGCAGGAGATTATTTTGTTAGGGCTACAAAAATATTCTTTTTGAAACTTTATCTGACCATACCTGTTTTTTACTGCTTTTGAGTCTGGTGGGTGGGGGTTTAACAGTAAGTTTGTTTTCCTGAATAGTCCTAGGACTTTAGTAGTACTACCGTCAATCTCTCGTCTCTCCTAATACTCCATTATACTACCTCCAACCAAACGCTTATCTTACCTGTAATTTGTGTTTGAAAGTAGGGCTAGGCCCAGGGCTGGCTCCACGGGAAATGGTGATTAAGGTTGGCAATCCTGGGCGGGTGAAATGTCCTCCTCATTGCGGTGGTACTAGTGGTGTGACACAGTGGCAGTTGCATGCCTATGGAAAAAAAGAAAATGAAACCTGGTTTGTCCTTACTGTAGCATTACAACGGTACGATAGAGAATATAGCAGGTGACAGTACACTAGAACAGTGCCACAATGTAGCCTAACAAATGGTAAAGTATTGAAAGTATAACTTGTGTTGGATTTCTTTGACATTGGCTACTACTACAAGAAATAGTACTGAAGCTGAGTAAGTCTAGAATATATCCTCGGATTCCTTCACCAGCCTGTTGCTATGACCGTATCCTCCCTAGCAAGTGTGTGGAATTATTGATGTCATTTAGTCACACATCAAGCAAAACCACCAAGCCCGGGGGAAGAGGGTTAGGGTTTGGAAAATGGATGGGAATGGGGGTTTCTTTTTGGGTAGGTTTTGTTGAGAGAAGAAAAAAAAAGCAAAGCATGGACAAACAATAATTGAAGATAAAGAAATCTTTGGGTACAAAGCTAACCATAAATCTTTTAAGTGACATAAAGGAAGTGCATGCACTACTGCATGCATTGTTACTGAAAAGTAAGTAGTACTAGAATGCGACAGTACAGGGCTGCAGCGTTTTCACTTGCCTATCTCTGCACTCAGAGAAACACTTCTTACATTAAATTAGGTTTAAAAAATAGCCGAAGTAAAACCTATAGAATGGCTGTAGGGATCAATTTAGAAGCAGAGAGAGATCCAAGAAATGCAGTCACACTCATAGAAGAAAACAATGGATACTGTATCTGTATGTTGTTGTAGTTGTCCTGTTGAATTTGGTAAGTAAGTTGCATGCAGCAAACAATTCCTCTTATTAGCGGCACTCCTCCATTCCAGCTGACGCTTCGTCCATCAATGTTGGTGACCAGAAGACACCCTGTCCACTGCCTGCCTGACGGATGCTGAATTGCGGCTCGCTAATGTGAAGCCTGACTCCATCCTTTTTTCCCCATTGCACAGACTGAAACCCGGCCTGTAATTATTGAACGAAAAACAGGAAGTGATATATGACAACACCACTGATAAATAAATATAAGGTATGTACGCTGTGTAGTGCAAAAAGTCACACTTTGATTTTCCTAATAGACAGTACAATATTTTTGAAAGTGCGTACTCTGTCTGAGTCACCTTTTGAAGGATAAATAAGTATGGGCAAATTAATTTAGCGGATCTTTCCCCTCAATCTAGGTGTACTGTAAACTGTGTTTTAGAACAAAATTAGACCTTCCCAGCAGTGCTCCCACCCAGACCCTTACTAAAGCCAGTCGCAAAAATGTAGAAGACCCCCAATCAGATCTCAAAAAACGAGGCCTAGCAGAAAACTGGTGACAAAACGTACTTTGAAAGTAAAAGTAGGCCCAAATACCCCCTTACCCACCGTGGATTGTATTCAAACCACTTGCAAGCAAGCAAAAGTATCCACATCACTCCAAGACTCGAAACCCCCCCCACTTAAACACATGCAATAGAAATACTGCTAACCCTAACAAGCCCTAAGTTAAGTATAGTGGCAAAGGCTTTCTTTAAGTATGCCAAATCCCCCCTTTCCCACCATGGATTTTCTTCAAATTACTTGCAACCAAAATTACACATTCTCACGAGTGCTCTAAGACCCCAGAACTCAGTTGCAAAAATCTAGAACACCCCGAAACACATGCAATCCTGCTGCTAGGGCTAACCCTAACGAACCCTAAGTTACAAAAAGTGCCAAAAGGCTTTTCCTTATGGATTTTGTCCAAACCACTTCTATCCGGTATTAGACCTTCCCAGGAATGCCCCAAGACCCGCCAACGCACCCGCCAAAAAGCACAACACCCCCAAACAGCCAAGAAGGAAAATCTCATACTTACAACATTTCTCGGCCTTCGGTCCAAACGCGCTGTGCAGCTAGGTCATAACTCCTGTTTTCCACCACGGATTTCCTGAAAAGCAAATGCAATCAAGATTAGACTGTCCCAGAAGTGTTCCCAGACCCCAAAACTCACCCACAAACATCCGGAACCCCCCCCCAAAGAGCACCTGAAAGGCAAGCAAGTCAGCAAAAACGCAAAAATATTTCCGCCTCCGATTTGGTCCAAACCACTTTTATCCGGTATTAGAGCTTCCCAGCAATGGCCCCAGAGCCGTCAACCCAGGAGAAAACTAGTAGAAGACCCCCAAACAGCCAAAAAGCAAAAGTACAAAAATGTGGACTTAGTCATTTTCTTGCCAATTTCCAAAATCACTCAGCGCGCGCTCTGCAGCTAGGTCTAACTCCCTCTGCCACCATGGATTTGCTTCAAACCTCTTGCAAACTAAAGTATCCATAGCCAGCAGTGCTCCCAGACCCCGAAACCCACCCACAAACACCTGGAAGCCCCCCAAACAGGCCCCCGAAAACGCTACATTGAGCAAAATGTCAGAAATAGCAAAAAAAAATCTGCATGGATTTTGTCCAAACCACTTCTATCCGGTATTAGACCTACCCAGGAATGCCCCAAGACCCGCCAACCCACCCGCCAAAAAGCACAACACCCCCAAACAGCCAAAAAGGAAAATCTCATACTTACAATATTTCTCGGCCTTCGGTCCAAACGCGCTGTGCAGCTAGGTCATAACTCCCGTTTTCCACCACGGATTTCCTGAAAAGCAAATGCAATCAAGATTAGACTGTCCCAGCAGTGCTCCCAGACCCCAAAACTCACCCACAAACACCCGGAACACCCTCAAAGAGCACCTGAAAGGCAAGCAAGTCAGCAAAAACGCAAAAAAAATTCTGCATCCGATTTGGTCCAAACCACTTTTATCCGGTATTAGAGCTTCCCAGCAATGGCCCCAGAGCCGTCAACTCACCCGCAAAGAAGTAGAACACCCCCACAAGTGCTGAGTCTTTCTTGATTGGGCGTAATCCAGCCCTCTGCTTTGAGGGAAATAGGAGTCTGGAGGAGGAGGATAGAGGAGCATGTTCTTCTGAACTTGTGAACCTGAGGAATGCAGACTGCGGCACCTTCAAATCAATAAGCAAACAAGTGAAGACAGTTCTGCTGATGGGCTTGTTTTTGTGATTAGGTGATTAAAGTTTGAATTATATTAACTGTGCACAACAAAGAAAGACAGACACACAGGAATAAAAGTAAATAAGGACGAAAAAGAAAGTTATTGATTCATTGTCTCATTTTTAGGGCTCGGTGTCAGGGAATAAGAATAAGGCTTCGTCATCATACTCTGTGAATTCAGGCAGGGTGAGCTCAGTGTCACCTAACAGAGAAGAAATTCCCTCATCTACGTTGCTGTCCACCTCGTCTTCATCCGGCGTGCTTTCTCGTACTTTGTAATCTGGTGGTATGAGGTGCTGATTCATCTTGATCATTGTTAACCTCTCCACATTTTTGGGCGAGAGGCGGCTCCGTTTGCGAGTTACAATGCCACCAGCAGCACTGAAAACACGTTCATAAGACACGCTTGCGAGTGGGCAAGACAAGTAGTTTAAAGCCAGGTTGGAGAGCTGTGGCCACAATTCTTTTTTCCCATGCCAATACGCCAATGGGTCAGCATTAACATAGACCTCTGTTGAGTCATTCAGATAGTCCTGCACCATCGACTCAAGGTCCTTCAAGGTTCCTCCACTTTGCTTAGCTTTTGCTGTGACCTTTTGAGAACCAAACCCAAGCAGAGTTAGCCAATCCTCTTCAGCATCCAATGTTACTGTTGTGTCTGGTTCAGATGATCTGGTTGCCGGTGTCTTTAATGGCTGAGAGGTCACTTGTGCCACAGCCACAGGTGCAGAAGTGGATTGTTTTGACTGGGGATGGCCTGCTGATGCTGATGTACTGCCTTTTCCTTCAATGAGCTGCCGTTCTCTTTCAAACCTCTTGGCTGACAAGGCTAGCCAACGTTTGTACTTTGTAACATCTTCATCAGCAAAAGGAAAGAATGCTCGGCCTGCCAGCGCCTTTTTGTAGCGTGGATCCAGAATAGTAGCACAAATGTAATGCTGTTCTGAGTGGATCATTTCAAGACGTTCATCACCTTGTAGGCACTCTAATAATTTCTCCGCCAAAACAAAAGGGTCTTGGTTTTTTTCATCTGTTTGAAACACAGAAGACACCGCCTTCAGTTGGTGCTCCAGCATGTACAACAATGGGATAGCTTTTCCCAAATTACAGTCCTCCTTGCTGACTGCACGCGTGAAGACCTCAAAAGGATGAAGCATGTCTGTCAGGCTTTTAACTATGTCCCATTACGCCGCATCCATCCTCAGGTCCTTCTGAGCTGTACCCTGTTTTAAGAAATAGTGATCGAGTACCGTATACTGCTCATACAGACGCTCAAGCATGTAGAAGGTTGAGTTCCAACGTGTTGCCACCTCCTGGATGAGTGCTTTCACTGGCATTCGACGTTCATGTAGCAGGCTCCTTAGATGCTTCCGGGCCTTAAAAGAATGGCTGAAATGGTTGCACATTTTTCGGCAGGTGTCCACTACCTCGCACGCTGGACTGTCTTTATCACTCAAGAATTTTTTAACAACCAGGTTTATACAGTGCGCCAAACACTGCACTCTGAAATAGTCACCCAGATCCATGGCCTTAACTACATTGGCGCCATTATCCGTGGAAACATAACCAATCTGGCGTTTTTTTGGGGACAGCCAGTGAAGGACTTTTGTGTTAAACTCATCCAAAATGTTTTGTGCTGTGTGACGTTTCTCCAAGCCAAACATGGCTAGTGTTGCATGTTTCCGAGCAGCTTTAAAAACTTGGTCCGGGTCAACACCTGCGTTTAGCTTTGCTTTAACCCCTGAAAAAGAGACCCAGTGTGCAGTGATGCACATGTAATCAGCGCCTGCGCCACTGGTCCACATGTCTGTTGTCAGATGTATAGTGTGAACAGCACTCTTCTGCAAAGCTGCCCCAATCACCTCCAGCACATCTTCATGTAGTGCTGGAACCGCAACTCTGGCAAAATAGAACCGGCTAGGAACCTTCCATTTAGGGCAGAGCGCTGCCACTAATTCTAGAAAACCAATCCCTTCTACAAAAGAAAAAGGGAGAAGGTCTAGAGCTAGCATTTTAGCCAGCTTAGTGTTATACAGACGCGTCAGTGGGTGGTTGCGTTCATATGGCGCTTCTGTAAACAACATGTTTCTAATGTTGCCCTGGACCAAGCATTTACAGGATGATGATGATGACTTCTTGGACCCAGTTACGTTCGCTGATGAACTTTTTCGCATTGGTGTGTCACTCTCTCCCACACTCTTAGTGTGGCTCACATGGGGTGTGCTGCTGACAGGGGTACTGGGTGTAAGTGAAGTGTTTGACACGTCTTCTTCCTCCTCGTTATCATCAGATGAAACATCAACGTTTTCTTGACTTGCAATTCGGGCTTCCTTGATCTCCTTTAGGTGCGCAAACCATTGGACAGCGTGCTGTCTCTCAAGATGACCTCTCTGGCCTCCGGTACCATAGTTGGTACCAAACTTACCATGACTAACTGCATGCTTACAAATGCTACAAATGGTGAGGTTTTCCTTTTTTGGGCAAACACTAAAGAAGTCCCAAACTGCGGACTTCAAATGTCTTTGGGGGCCGGAGGAGGCGGCGATACTCGTGGTGGTGGTCCTGCTGCTAATGCCAGATGAAGTGGAGGATGTGGATTGCCAAACTTTAGTACGTTTTGCACTTTCACCACCACTAATTGAGGTCGAGGTGGATGGAGGTCCCTTCTGGCGAGGAAGAAATATGAAAGCGGTACGTGTTGGTGTACTAGTTAACTCCAATGATTGTGGTGTTTCTTCCATTGCCTCCTCGTCGACAACATCATCACGCTCAACCGCTTCTCGGGCTAGGGTCAAAATGTCTGTTTGCTGCATGCCCGCTGGGGCTGCAGTGACCTTTATGATGACTGGGTCGTCGTCGTGACAGTCTTCATCAGCAGCAGTATCCGCCACTTCTTGTTGAGCCTCATCACACTCCATAACTATGAGTTTTTCGACGACCTTCCTTTTACGCTTAACTACCTTTGTCAGATCATGGTGTGCCTCACTCTCAGACGGCCGTGGTGGTTCCCAATTTTCATCCATATCATCAGAAGGAGGTGGGCTTGAAGAAGATGTAGACACCACCCTTGATCTTTTCATTGCTAGGGATGTGGAAGACAATGAATGATCATCAGGAGGAGTGGCTTCCTCAAATGATACCTCGGCTTGATTGTCGATTTCCTGATGTGCCCCTACTTCGGGAGGAACAACTATTGTGGGCACTTGTGACCCTCCATGCACCTCTGCTTGTGCATCTCCTTGCGCTGCCTCTCCTTCCACATGTACTTGGGCTTGTACTTGCACATGTGGTTGTTGTTGCGGCTTTGGTTGTTCAACACTCGTCAGATGAGTTACAACAACCTGTGTTGATTGAGGGACATTGCTGCTACTTTCTTGCGATGAGCCAACATCACTGGTCGATGGTGATTGAACAACTAGACTAAGTGCCTCTGCAGCACTCAAGGGCTTGGACTTAAGTTGGCGTGGTGGTGGTGGTGGCACTGAGCCCAATGGAGCGGGGGTGCTGCTCCCAGCTTGGTCCCCAGCAGATCCCGCTGCTGCTGCAGGCGTACTTTTTTTTTACTCCCATAAAATGTGGCCGGCGGCACACCAGTCTCCTTGGTAACTTGCTTCTTCTGCTCCTTACTGGCAACTTTCTTGCTAGAGGAGCTATTTGGAACTTTTTTTGGGGCCATCTTCTTCAGAGCAGGTCAGAACAGCAGGCCGCAGTTGCACGAGTTGCAGAGTTGTCTGTGGCCAGACGTGACGTCGCGTGACGTTATGCTGCACACACACACCGCTGCAGGACTTCTTCCTGGCACTGGTGGTTCTCTTGAGTCTTGTGCACATAAAAGCAATGGAAGACAGAGGAACATCAGTTCAGGTATACACCCAAAAAAAAACGAAAATCACAGACAAATCAGCACTATCCCAAGCCCTCCATGATGTTTAAATTCAAGACACCCCACAGAAAGACTAGGCACATGCACCACTCACTACCCCTGGTGAAAAGGCCACAACAACAGCCCAAAAAAACGAAAATCACAGAAAAATCAGCACAATCCCAAGCCCTCCATTGAGATTTAAATTCAAGACACCCCACAGAAAGACTAGGCACATGCACCACTCACTACCCCTGGTGAAAAGGCCACAACAACAGCCCAAAAAAATGAAAATCACAGAAAAATCAGCACAATCCCAAGCCCTCCATGATGTTTAAATTCAAGACACCCCACAGAAAGACTAGGCCTATGCACCACTCACTACCCCTGGGCATAAAGGTTGAAAGCTAGGCAAAATGGTTGCAGACCTAAGAACACTGCCTGCATTCAAAATGGCCCCCTGCCTCCCAGCCCATGGCCAGGGCCTGCCTGTAGCAGCACTCAAAATGGCCCCCACCCACATGGCCTGTCCCCATGAACACCCCAAAAAATCGAAAAACACAGAAAAATGAGCACAATCCCATGCCATCCAGGCCCTCCATGATGTTTAAATTCAAGACACCCCACAGAAAGACTAGGCATATGCACCACTCACTACCCCTGGTGAAAAGGCCACAACAACAGCCCAAAAAAACGAAAATCACAGAAAATCAGCACAATCCCAAGCCCTCCATGATGTTTAAATTCAAAACACCCCACAGAAAGACTAGGCCTATGCACCACTCACTACCCCTGGGCATAAAAGTTGAAAGCTAGGCAAAATGGTTGCAGACCTAAGAACACTGCCTGCATTCAAAATGGCCCCCTGCCTCCCAGCACATGGCCAGGGCCTGCCTGTAGCATCACTCAAAATGGCCCCCACCCACATGGACTGTCCCCATGAACCCCCCAAAAAATCGAAAAACACAGAAAAATCAGCTTAATCCCATGCCATCCAGGCCCTCCATGATGTTTAAATTCAAGACACCCCACAGAAAGACTAGGCACATGCACCACTCACTACCCCTGGTGAAAAGGCCACAACAACAGCCCAAAAAAACAAAAATCACAGAAAAATCAGCACAATCCCAAGCCCTCCATGATGTTTAAATTCAAGACACCCCACAGAAAGACTAGGCACATGCACCACTCACTACCCCTGGTGAAAAGGCCACAACAACAGCCCAAAAAAACGAAAATCACAGAAAAATCAGCACAATCCCAAGCCCTCCATGATGTTTAAATTCAAGACACCCCACAGAAAAACTAGGCCTATGCACCACTCACTACCCCTGGGCATAAAGGTTGAAAGCTAGGCAAAATGGTTGCAGACCTAAGAACACTGCCTGCATTCAGAATGGCCCCCTCCCTCCCAGCACATGGCCAGGGCCTGTAGCAGCACTCAAAATGGCCCGACCCACATGGCCTGTCCCCATGAACACCCCAAAAAATCGAAAAACACAGAAAAATCTGCACAATCCCATGCCTTCCAGGCACTCCATGATGTTTAAATTCAAGACACCCCACAGAAAGACTAGGCACATGCACCACTCACTACCCCTGGTGAAAAGGCCACACCAACAGCCCAAAAAAACGAAAATCACAGAAAAATCAGCACAATCCCAAGCCCTCCATGATGTTTAAATTCAAGACACCCCACAGAAAGACTAGGCCTATGCACCACTCACTACCCCTGGGCATAAAGGTTGAAAGCTAGGCAAAATGGTTGCAGACCTAAGAACACTGCCTGCATTCAAAATGGCCCCCTCCCTCCCAGCACATGGCCAGGGCCTGTAGCAGCACTCAAAATGGCCCCCACCCACATGGCCTGTCCCCATGAACACCCCAAAAAATCGAAAAACACAGAAAAATCAGCACAATCCCATGCCATCCAGGCCCTCCATGATGTTTAAATTCAAGACACCCCACAGAAAGACTAGGCACATGCACCACTCACTACCCCTGGTGAAAAGGCCACAACAACAGCCCAAAAAAACGAAAATCACAGAAAAATCAGCACAATCCCAAGCCCTCCATGATGTTTAAATTCAAGACACCCCACAGAAAGACTAGGCCTATGCACCACTCACTACCCCTGGGCATAAAGGTTGAAAGCTAGGCAAAATGGTTGCAGACCTAAGAACACTGCCTGCATTCAAAATGGCCCCCTCCCTCCCAGCACATGGCCAGGGCCTGTAGCAGCACTCAAAATGGCCCCCACCCACATGGCCTGCCCCCATGAACACCCCAAAAAATCGAAAAACACAGAAAAATGAGAACAATCCCATGCCATCCAGGCCCTCCATGATGTTTAAATTCAAGACACCCCACAGAAAGACTAGGCACATGCACCACTCACTACCCCTGGTGAAAAGGCCACAACAACAGCCCAAAAAAACGGAAATCACAGAAAAATCAGCACAATCCCAAGCCATCCAGGCCCTCCATGATGTTTTTATTAAAGAAACCCCACAGAAAGACTCAGTCCACCCACCACTGAGTACCCCTGGGCAAAAGGCCCCAACAACAGCCCAAAAATCGAAAATTACAAAATAGTAGTTGCAGCAACTGTAATGCCCCAAACAAACTTACTTGTGAAATTTCGAATCCAAAAGTGATCCAAAGAAAGTCAAAAAGGCCTCAAATCCAAATATCCAGCAGCATCCACAAAAAGTAATCCTTCCAGGTGAAGAATTCGAATGAAAGTGACCAGCACATGAAGAAAGCACTGGGAGGAGCCTGCTGGACAGGAACAGGAAGTTGGAGACTGTGGGGCACTTCCTTCCTCCCACCCCCCCCCCAAAAATGGACTCCTTGCAAAAAAAAGTGCAGGCAAATGTCAACTTGAGGAGTTATTCTGATAAAAATCATCATTTTCAGAAGGTTTATGCTGCTTGCTGGTGGATTTCTTGTGCAGAATTGCAAATTTTGTATTTTCGCGAGTGCGAGATTGTTGCTGCCCGCCGCATGTACGGGTTCGCAATTGCGAACTCCCGCGATACGTGATCACGGCGTACTCGCGTTGACAAACTCTCGCTGTGCAAGGTGGCGGGCGCGATGACGTAATCGCGTCGCCAAACTCCCGCGGGATCTCGCAGCAAGATCCAAAATGGCGCAGCACTCGCAAAATATCGAGAAAAACAACTCGGCAAACGCTGAATGACGGTAAGTGAACGCCGTGCGCCGCAAAATTGTATCACCAAGAGAAAAAAATCTGCTGCGTGTGAATTTGCGGATTTTCGGTAAATTCGCGAGCGTTCGCGGATTGCGAATTTACCGAAAATCCGCAAAATCCGCAAGTGGAACGGATTTTCCGCCCATGCTTAGTGTAGATGCAGGACACAGAACCAAAATAATTTAATATTCCTACTCTAATCAACATTTAATTAGGGTAGGTGCAGGACACTGAACCTATTTAATTTACTATTCCAACTCCAATCTACTATTAAGTAGAGTAGGTGCTGGACACTGGAGTTGGAATAGTAAATTGTATAGGTTCAATCTACATTTAATTAGGGTTGGTGCTGGACACTGAACCTATTTAATTTACTATTATAACTCCAATCTACTATTAATTAGGGTAGGTGCTGGACACTGAACCTATTTAATTTACTATTCCAACTCCAATCAACATTTAATTAGGGTAGGTGCTGGACACTGAACCTATTTAATTTACTTTTCCAACTCCAATCAACATTTAATCAGGGTAGGTGCTGGACACTGAACCTATTTAATTTACTATTCTAACTCCAATCAACATTTAATTAGGGTAGGTGCTGGACACTGAACCTATTTAATTTACTATTCTAACTCCAATCTACTATTAATTAGAGTGGTGCTGGACACTGAATCTATTTAATTTACTATTCCAACTCCAATCAACATTTAATTAGGGTAGATGCTGGACACTGAACACCCTAAAATATCCCTACCCTTATCCCTTATAAACCCTAGATCCCACTAATAATCATAAAATATATATTACATTTCAAATATTATTTCTAAATAGTTACATAAATCCAATTAGGATTTGTTTTATATAATTTCGAATTAATTAAGTGACAAAAAATGTATCTATTACATTAATATTTTTAAAGCACTCCCCAACATTATCCCCTATAAATCCAACATCCCCCTACTAAACATTAAATACAAAATTGAAAATATAATTTAAATTAAAAAAGCAATTTTC
Organism: Lissotriton vulgaris; assembly: GCF_964263255.1. Taxonomy (NCBI): domain Eukaryota; kingdom Metazoa; phylum Chordata; class Amphibia; order Caudata; family Salamandridae; genus Lissotriton; species Lissotriton vulgaris. Next base: position 1,134,309,889 of record NC_141697.1, read on the forward strand.
TAAATATTATCAATATATTTTTTGAATTAGTACATTTCATTAATTGACTTTTATTGTTAAATTTGTAGTATATACTTTAAAAAAAACTACCCACCCTTATCCCCTATAAACCCTAAAATCCACTAACAAACATTACATTTATATTTTTAAAAAAAATAAAAAATTTAAAAAAAATTACAAATTATTTTATAATTTTAATTTTTTTAAAATATTTCATTTTTTTGTTTTATGTTTTATTTTTGATATATACTTTTAAAAACACTTCCCACCCTTATCCCCTAAAAACCCTAAAATCCACTAACAAACATTAATTAAATTAAAATTATCAAAAATATTTTTTAAAAATGTTCAATTTATTTTCTATTTTTAATTGTTTTTATAAAATTTTTATATATACTTTTTAAAACACTACCCACCCTTATCCCCTATAAACCCTAAAATCCACTAATAAACATTACATTTCTATTTAAATTAAAAAAAAATCAAATAATTTTCACATTATTTTATATTTTTTATTTTTTATTAAAAATTTGATTTTTATTTTGTAAATTGTTAAGTTTTGATATATACTTTTTAAAACACTACCCACCCTTATCCCCTATAAACCCTAGAACCCGCTACTAAACATTAATTTACAATTTTGGATTTTATTTTTAAAATTTATAAATAATTTCATATTATTTTTTAAATTTTAATTTTTAAATCAAATTTCAAATTTACATTTTAAAATTGATAAATGTTTTGTATATACTTTTTTCAAACACTACCCACCCTTATCCCCTATAAACCCTATAACCCGCTACCAAACTTTAAATTACAATTTAAATAAAAAAATTTAATGTTTAAAAAATTTTCACATTTTTTTCAAATTTGTAATTTTTATTTAAAATTTCAATTTAAATTTTAAAATTTATAAATTTTTGGTATATACTTTTTAAAACACTACCCACCCTTAACCCCTATAAACCCTATAACCCACTACTAAACATTTAATCACAATTTTAATTTACATTTTAAATTTTAATAATATTTTGAAATTATTTTCTATATTTTAAATTTTTTTACAATTTACTATTTGTTTATTATATATATAACATTTTGGAATATACATTTTAAAACACTACCCACCCTTATGCCCTATAAACCCTACCTCCCGCTCCAAAAAATGTATCATACTTTATTACACTATTTATTAGTACTATAAATTATTATAACTAACATTTTACACTATTAATACTTTACATACATTAAAATAACACTATTTAACATATCGATATTTTGTCTTATCGATATTTTTACCATCAATATTTTCTATCTCGACTTTACTGACCTCGATATTAATTATACACACATAAATCGATATTTTTTATATCGATATTTTTTTCATCGATATTACTTACCTTCGATTTTACAAACTCGATATTATAGCTAGTCGATATTAACAACTCGATATTTTGTCTGTGTACCACTCTGAACGGCTATCTGGACAGCTATCTCTCTCTCCATCACTCTGTCCGTCTATCTCTCTCTCCCCCTCTCTGTCCGTCTATCTATCTCTCCACCTCTCTGTCCGTCTATCTCTCTCTCCCCCTCTCTGTCTATCTACCTTCCCCCTCTCTGTCCATCTATCTCTCTCTCTCCCCCTCTCTGTCCGTCTATCTCTCTTTCTCCCTCTCTCCTTCGCTCTCTCTCTGTCCCTTGGTGTGCGCAGGACATATCTTCTCATCATGATTTTTGTCTTGCAGGCTGTGACCTATGGATTGTCCCAAGGGGAGCCGCCATGTGTCTTCATTTCTGTTCGGTGTTTGTTTTAATACATTTTCATTTGTTACTTCGAAGGTGAATGTGTGATGCTCATTTTTGTGACGACAAATGCATGTAACCAGATGTGATTGTGCGACATCAGGCGTATTATTTGGTACATGATTCCATGTAGTTTATGTGAGATGTCTTTGGCCGGGGAGGAGGGGCCCGTGGAGGGGGTTCCTGGGGGTGGTGGCGGTGGGTGTTGTGGTCCTGTTGGGGCTCTGAGCTGCATGATCAGTGGATTCATGGCAGCTAATGGCTTTCAGGTGTGGCTCTGGCCAGGGCTCCCTTTTCTGGTGCAGACTGTGGTCCCAGTTTGCACCAGGTCAGAGCAGGTGTTAGTTTCATGCTACTAACGCGCCTTATTGCATGTTTTGTGGTCGTATCGCTGATCTGGCTGGTTGTTAAGAATGTTGCAGAGTGATGTTGTCGCGACTTTTTGCTCGGGAACACTACTCTGCTTCTCATTAGCGATAGTTGCGGGGGTCATCTGTGGAAATGTTTTCTGCGGCTGCTATCGCAGGTAAACTGGTGCTATGGGCTGTTAGCACCAGCTTGTGAATAGTGCGCTAAATTTATCATGACTTTGGCTGCGATAAAGTGCCGTTAACTCGGTGATAGCTCCTTGAGAATACGCCCCTCAGTTTTCCAATTCATCAATTACACATTCCAAAAACACATCAATAGTATCATGTGGCAAATGTGGAAACAATTTGGACTAGTGCTTGAAAGAACTTCCTGACACCTGACTAACTTTCAGATTTAACTGTTGAATAGTTTGTTGTTCATCATGGTTGTCTGTGGTTACTTCTGGATTTTTTTCAAGGCAGTATAGGGCACACTAACATCACTTATTAGAAGGTTGTTGAAACCTGTGTGGGTAGACGATTGCTGTCAACGGATACAGTGATCTTTTCTAGTTTTTAAATATTTTTGTAATTTAAGTTTTCGTATGTATTTATAGATATCTATTCTTGTCTTAGAATAGCTGAGACATGTTTTAGGACAATGCAAAAGTCCTAAGGACAAAATGTGTGCTTCAGCTACCATTAATTGATCATTAGCCAAATTAATTACAGTTCTTTCAACCACTTTCTCCATTATTCCTTTTTGCTGTTCCTGGTCCTTTTTGCCACATAATCCTCCCCTTCTACTTTTTCTTGTTTCTTCCATTCCTTCTGTTGCACCTTCACCTTTGTTTCCTCTCCTCAATCACTGGTGGACCCTTCCGCCCAATCGTAAAAAATTAAACTCATGCAAAAAAAAATGTTAGTGACCTTCATAAAATATTCACACCTTCTTCAGCCTTTGAGCTCACATCTGAGCTCAATTCTAATCTTGGGACCCTGCCTACTTAGACCTAGCCTTTTAAGGATGCATTTTCCCACCATTTTGAGAGTTTGCTAGGGGACTGTTTCTCTAATTTTGAAAGCAATTGGCGCAATGCCTCAACATTACACAAATTAGTTGTCGCTCCCTTGCTACTGTTTTCTACCATTTCTATTTTGTCATTAGAAAGTTTAGAGGTCACCTCTTTCCTTGATCGTATATCATTTCCTGCCATTGTTTGTTAGGGAATATTCTCAGTGCAGTTGGGCACCGCAAAAATGCCACATTATTATTCCCCTTCTAATCAATGACGTGCCTTTTCCCACTGTGTCCAATTACCCATCAGGGAGCTTCTGCAGTTCCGAGTGCCCTCCAACACTCATTACTCGCACTGGTGGCTCTTCAATAGGGGCAAATGAGCATTGCCCCTCTATACAGGAGCTGCCACACAATGTCGGATGAATACATTGTTTATTTCTTCAATTTTTAATTCTCCTGGCAACTAAAAACTTTTATAAAGTCTTATGCAGGCTTTTAGTTGTGTAGAGGGGAGGCATGGTCCTCCTTTTGAAATGCCTATTGAGAGCAGGGCTGCAGTGAATTAAAGTGCGCATGTTGGGCTGGAGAGGAGCTGTTGGAAGACCAATCTGACATGCGCACTTTAAAGACCTCTGTTCTGAGCCGTAGCACTAAGATGGCAGGACCCTTGTCTTCAAAGGAGCGTTGAGCTGCTCTGCTCAAGCCAATCCCAACACTGCTTTCTTATTCCTTAATAATAGCTTAAATACTCATCATTTTAAGGAGCAAAATTGGGATTGGTAGGGCCTGGATGGGCTGAAACAAAGCACACTTCACTGCAATGAAAGACATGCAGTGCCGGGGCGGGGGATTAGCATCTGTCTCTGGGCTCTGAGAAGGCATTGCTGCTCAGCCTTCCAAGGTGAAAGCAGCGCTGAGTGGGACTCGCAGGAGGACTATGTGAGTAGCACTGTAGAGGACAACTGAAAGTGCATGGAGCCTTAACGAATCATTACCAGATGAGCGGTAACAATTGTAAAAAGCCTGCTCTGTTGATCTGCTGTGACAGAAACAACAATTTAGATCACTTTTAAATAATGTACTTTCAGTCTTAATCCATCAGGCCTGACTTTCCTAAACTACAGTCAGGGCTTTAAGTGGGGGGAGGGGGAGGGTCTGTGGGGCGCTGAGCCCCCCCCCCCGTTTTTTTGAGAGGGCCTCGAAAGGGTGCTCTGGGGGGCTCTATTTTCGGACCTCAAAGGTCCAAGGTAGGGTGGGCAGACGTCCCAGTTTTTGTTTGGTGTTACTAGTGTAGGTAACATGTCTTGATAGTGAAATACTGCCAATTTAGTTTTTTCACTATTGAAAGGCTATCTTGCCCATAGAATAACATGGGGAATGCTGTGTGACATGTTTACCTGCATATCTTCCCACAACAGCAAGAGACATATGGAATCTGGTAGCCCGAAAGTATTTAAATCTACCAAATCTGGAGGGGCCTCTACTAAATTGTCTCAATCTGTATTCGATAGTATGCTACTTACTAGTGAAAATAGAGGGAAACAGGCTCCTGTGTTGCCTCAGCGCTTGCCGTTGTCAGCTCAGCTTCCCGATAGCATCTTCGGCCAAAAAGAGCACCTGATGAAGTCGCTGATGCTTCCCCTGTTCAAAAGAATTAAATTAGTGCTTGAAAATCTGGGGAAGCTAGAAAATATTGTTATGGCCAATACTATTGCCTTGGAAAAGTGTGTGGGCTGTCCTATGGTCCCCACCTGTTTATCTAAAGGATATTTACTGTCAGTTCATCCTGGCAACTCTGCCGTTAGCCCCAATATAACACACCCAAATCCACCCCAGCACACAAGTCAACATGTTGGGAGGGGCACTCTAGGGGCAAACAAGACAGGTCATACCATCAGTAAGAGAGATGAAGTCCAGGGGCTGGAGTGTGGGAAGGAGAGAGAACCTGTCAAAGTGGCTGTAGAGTTAATTCCTCAAGTGAAGGAGGTTGGAGCTGCTGAAGACAGGAGGAAGAAGCATCCCTGTATTGACCTACCCCCTGATTCAGTGCCTTACACTGTGATATTGACAGGGGCACCCGAGATTCAACAGGATAAACAAGAAAATCACAGGGAACTGAAAAACAAGGATATCTTTTGGCTCAGCAACTATAGACCACTCCCAGGATACATTAATGGTGAAATTTTACATGTAAGGAGGGTGAGTTGGTTGGGTAGCAGACGTAAGGATCTGGTAGGGGACTGTATAATCGTAAATTTCAGAGACCCCAGAGCAGTCAGGTTAATCTGCGAAGGGATGGAACCTAGAGGGGAGGGTGGGATTCAAACTCTAGATCTGAGTTATTTTTATCCTCGATCAACCATAGGTATCCCTCTGTTCTCATGTAACTGGATTGGAATGCCCTCTAGACACCCTACGTCTGCATTTAGGGTGGAGTGTTATCCCCCCCGGGCTAATCAACTGGATTCCCCCTTCAACCACCCCACCTTTACTTATAACCGATTTGCTCCCCTATCCACCTTAGAGGAAAACAACTGACTTGGGGATGGCAAGGTACTGGATAGGTCAAAGCCTAATGGGAGTCTGTTTAGAAGTTTTGGGGTAAATAATAGTAGTAACATATCACTGCCTCAAGACTGTTCCCCTCTCCAGTCCCCCACTCCAACTAATGAGAGCGTTGTCATGGGGGGTTATGTTCCTCGCCAGTTGGGGGGTTGCACGGAGGCGATTTCGCGTCCGGATGTTCCCATGGTGAAGGTTTCTTCATGGAACATTGCGGGTCTGGAATCTAAATTACACGTTCCGGACTGGGCTAGTTTTATCGACGAGTCTGATATCTGGTCCTTTCAGGAAACTTGGGCAATTGCCCCCCTCTTCCGCTCTGGCTATTTGAACTTTTCAAAACCAGCAGCCAAGGGTAGTAGGGGAAGACCGGTGGGTGGCCTGTCGATATGGGACATCAACGTGTGGGTGTCTCTGTGGTTGAGATCCCGATAGACAGTCCGGACATTATGGCCATTAGGATTAGCTCCACAAAGGGTCTCAATATTATTATCATAAATATATATCTGAGGGGGCTATCTGGTGGGAGATGTTCTCTAACAGCCCTTTTACTAGATGAATTACTTTGTACAGCTCCTAAAAATGTAAACAGGGTTGTGGTTGGGGACTTCAACACTTGTTTTGAGCCACTTGGTATGGCCGATGGGAAGCTTACAGAGGCAGAAGATTCTATGTGGGGTATTCCCCAGCTGGAGCTGACGCCCATTAATAAATGGACGCAAGTGACTATGTTTTTGAAGGGGTTGTGTCTTGACAAGGGCATGCGGGCTGTTAATGGCCGAACAAAGTCAGATAGGGCAGGGGCAATGACTTTTGATAACGGAAGATCTGGGTCCCGCATCGATTATATACTAGCTAACCTGGAGATGTGGTCGGTTATTACAGACATGGTGGTCACGTGTAGACCTGAAAGCGCCCATAACCCACTAGTCCTTTCTCTGACAGATAACAGTTTTATCGATACTGACTTGGTTGTTGCCCCCATTGTACAGGGAAAGGTAACTCTTAGTAATGATGAGAGAAGGGTACGTTGGCCGGAAATAGCTATGAATGAGAGATCTTTGGCCACGATAAGGAATCTGCTCACTAACGCGGTGGTCAAAGTAAATAGCCTTGAGTCACAGGCAGAGATTAATGAAAAATGTCCTCGAATTCATAATGGGTTATTTTCTGAACTCAAATCCTTTTTTGTTAGGAGTTTACCCCCTAACAATAAAAATAAAGAGTTGAGACCCTGCTCATGGTATGACAATGGCTGTAGACAGGCACAAAGAGCTCTGCTTATAGCCATCAAATCTAGACTACCAGATGACATTCGAAGTTGCAGGGCTACCTATAAACTAGCCCAAAAAACTGCCAAAAAGAACTGGGACGAGGACGGTTGGAGGGGGTTGCTTCAGGCATGTGAGGGCTGGAACATGACACAATTTTGGCACCTCCTCAAATGGGGCAACCGCCCACAAGATATGGTCCCGAAAATCATGGGGAGCCACATGCTTGGGTCTCGTACTTCGAAAATCAGTTTAAATACAGAGTAGTCCTATAGTAGCGACACAGTCCCCCATGTGTGAGGAATCCCTGTTTTTTGTCCCCAGTGAGGTGAAGGCTATCCTGAAGGGCATACCAAGTGGTAAAGCACCAGGGCCCGACTGTATCCCTGCAGATCTTTTTAAACATGAGCAAGATCTATGGGTCCCATATTTGACAATGCTAGCTAACGCCCTTTCTAGTGGAGCGTTGGTCCCCGATTCTTGGCTAGGGGCAGAGATATTGCCCATCTACAAGAGGGGCGATCGCTCAGCCCCGGCCAATTATCGCTTAATTAGCCTTATAGACGCGGTACAAAAGATTGTGGCCTGTCTTCTCTTGGGTCGTATACAGGGTTGGATGGTCGATTTTCATGTACTAACACCCCTTCAGGCGGGTTTTCGGTCGCACATTGGTACTTTAGACCAAGCATTTAGGGTTATGCTTCTATAGTGGAAAGAGGTTTTGTTGGGTGGTGGCATGCTCTTTGCGGCCTTCGTGGATCTTAGGTCCGCATTTGATCTTGTACCCTGGATCAAGTTGTGGGATGTTTTACTGGGGATGGACATTCCCAAAGACCTGGTAGTCTTCCTTATAAACATGCACGAACACACGCATGCCAAAGTTCGTTGGGGCAAACCTGGGGAGACGTCCGATAGGTTTGAGGTTTCTAAAGGTGTTAGACAAGGGTGTGTGTTAGCCCCCACCTTGTTTTCCTTGTTTATTAACGCGGTTATGAACTATTTTTTTAACCACCCGACTGACGCACCCTCCCTAGCTGGTAAGAAAGTCCCACTGCTCATGTTCGCGGACGATACGCTCTTAATTTCTAAGACGAGACAGGGGTTACAGCTTGCACTGTCTCGCTTTGAGCTTTTCTACCGCGAACATGAGCTGGAAGTCAACGTAGGGAAGACCAAGTTTATGGTCCTTCGTGGTCCTAGACCAGTCAAAGCTAGGGTTAAAATGGGTGGGGTCATCCGCGATCAGACAGCTGTTTTCACGTACCTGGGAGTTATCTTTAGTGAAAACTTAAGCTGGAAACCGCAGATAGACCTTCTCACCCTTAAGCATGCCCAACTATCTGGTGCTCTGTTCCTGGTCCTTTTTGCCACATAACCCTCCCCTTCTACTTTTTCTTGTTTCTTCCATTCCTTCTGTTGCACCTTCACCTTTGTGTTTTTTCATTGTTCCTCTCCTCAATCACTGGTGGACCCTTCAAATCTAGACTACCAGATGACATTCGAAGTTGCAGGGCTACCTATAAACTAGCCCAAACAACTGCCAAAAAGAACTGGGACGAGGACCGTTGGAGGGGGTTGCTTCAGGCTTGTGAGGGCCGGAACATGACACAATTTTGGCACCTCCTCAAATGGGGCAACCGCCCACAAGATATGGTCCCGAAAATCATGGGGAGCCACATGCTTGGGTCTCGTACTTCGAAAATCAGTTTAAATACAGAGTAGTCCTATAGTAGCGACACAGTCCCCCATGTGTGAGGAATCCCTGTTTTTTGTCCCCAGTGAGGTGAAGGCTATCCTGAAGGGCATACCAAGTGGTAAAGCACCAGGGCCCGACTGTATCCCTGCAGATCTTTTTAAACATGAGCAAGATCTATGGGTCCCATATTTGACAATGCTAGCTAACGCCCTTTCTAGTGGAGCGTTGGTCCCCGATTCTTGGCTAGGGGCAGAGATATTGCCCATCTACAAGAGGGGCGATCGCTCAGCCCCGGCCAATTATCGCTTAATTAGCCTTATAGACGCGGTACAAAAGATTGTGGCCTATCTTCTCTTGGGTCGTATACAGGGTTGGATGGTCGATTTTCATGTACTAACACCCCTTCAGGCGGGTTTTCGGTCGCACATTGGTACTTTAGACCAAGCATTTAGGGTTATGCTTCTATAGTGGAAAGAGGTTTTGTTGGGTGGTGGCATGCTCTTTGCGGCCTTCGTGGACCTTAGGTCCGCATTTGATCTTGTACCCTGGATCAAGTTGTGGGATGTTTTACTGGGGATGGACATTCTCAAAGACCTGGTAGTCTTCCTTATAAACATGCACGAACACACGCATGCCAAAGATCGTTGGGGCAAACCTGGGGAGACGTCCGATAGGTTTGAGGTTTCTAAAGGTGTTAGACAAGGGTGTGTGTTAGCCCCCACCTTGTTTTCCTTGTTTATTAACGCGGTTATGAACTATTTTTTTAACCACCCGACTGACGCACCCTCCCTAGCTGGTAAGAAAGTCCCACTGCTCATGTTCGCGGACGATACGCTCTTAATTTCTAAGACGAGACAGGGGTTACAGCTTGCACTGTCTCGCTTTGAGCTTTTCTACCGCGAACATGAGCTGGAAGTCAACGTAGGGAAGACCAAGTTTATGGTCCTTCGTGGTCCTAGACCAGTCAAAGCTAGGGTTAAAATGGGTGGGGTCATCCGCGATCAGACAGCTGTTTTCACGTACCTGGGAGTTATCTTTAGTGAAAACTTAAGCTGGAAACCGCAGATAGACCTTCTCACCCTTAAGCATGCCCAACTATCTGGTGCTCTGTTCCTGGTCCTTTTTGCCACATAACCCTCCCCTTCTACTTTTTCTTGTTTCTTCCATTCCTTCTGTTGCACCTTCACCTTTGTGTTTTTTCATTGTTCCTCTCCTCAATCACTGGTGGACCCTTCAAATCTAGACTACCAGATGACATTCGAAGTTGCAGGGCTACCTATAAACTAGCCCAAACAACTGCCAAAAAGAACTGGGACGAGGACCGTTGGAGGGGGTTGCTTCAGGCTTGTGAGGGCCGGAACATGACACAATTTTGGCACCTCCTCAAATGGGGCAACCGCCCACAAGATATGGTCCGGAAAATCATGTGGAGCCACATGCTTGGGTCTCGTACTTCGAAAATCAGTTTAAATGCAGAGTAGTCCTATAGTAGCGACACAGTCCCCCATGTGTGAGGAATCCCTGTTTTTTGTCCCCAGTGAGGTGAAGGTTATCCTGAAGGGCGTACCAAGTGGTAAAGCACCAGAGCCCGACTGTATCCCTGCAGATCTTTTTAAACACGAGCAAGATCTATGGGTCCCATATTTGACAATGCTAGCTAACGCCCTTTCTAGTGGAGCATTGGTCCCCGATTCTTGGCTAGGGGCAGAGATATTGCCCATCTACAAGAGGGGCGATCGCTCAGCCCCGGCCAATTATCGCCCAATTAGCCTTATAGACGCGGTACAAAAGATTGTGGCACGTCTTCTCTTGGGTCTTATACAGGGCTGGATGGTCGATTTTGATGTACTAACACCCATTCAGGCGGTTTTTCAGTCGCACATTGGTACTTTAGACCAAGCATTTAGGGTTATGCTTCTATAGTGGAAAGAGGTTTTGTTGGGTGGTGGCATGCTCTTTGCGGCCTTCGTGGACCTTAGGTCCGCATTTGATCTTGTACCCAGGATCAAGTTGTGGGAAGTTTTACTGGGGATGGGCATGCCCAAAGAGCTGGTAGTCTTCCTTATAAACATGCACGAACACACGCATGCCAAAGTTCGTTGGGGCAAACCTGGGGAGACGACCGATAGGTTTGAGGTTTCTAAAGGTGTTAGACAAGGGTGTGTGCTAGCCCCCACCTTGTTTTCCTTGTTTATTAACGGGGTTATGAACTATTTTTTTAACCACCCGACTGACGCACCCTCCCTAGCTGATAAGAAAGTCCCACTGCTCATGTTCGCGGACGATACGCTCTTAATTTCTAAGACGAGACAGGGGTTACAGCTTGCACTGTCTCGCTTTGAGCTTTTCTGCCGCGAACATGAGCTGGAAGTCAATGTAGGGAAGACCAAATTTATGGTCCTTCGTGGTCCTAGACCAGTCAAAGCTAGGGTTAAAATGGGTGGGGTCATCCGCGATCAGACAGCTGTTTTCGCGTACCTGGGAGTTACCTTTAGTGAAAACTTAAGCTGGAAACCGCAGATAGACCTTCTCACCCTTAAGCATGCCCAACTATCTGGTGCTCTGTTGAAGGAGCACAGGAACTCCCTAACCAAACCACTGGCCCCCCTGTTAAAAATCTATGGCTCTAAAATATTACCGGGCATTATGTATGGAGCAGAACTGTGGGGCTTCAGTGATACGTCCCAACTAAAGGTTGCCCCGAATAAATTCCTCAGATCGGCAATAGGGCTACCTCATTCAACACCTCGCATTCCCCTATTATATGATTTAGGATGTAACCCTGTTGAGGACGTAATTCGGTACAGACCACTGGCATTTTGGCGGCACCTGTGGACGACCCCAGAACTGTCCATGTACGCTGAGGCCCTTTTGGAGGTAAAAGGGCTATGGGGCTCATCTAGGATTCCCTGGTTATCAGGAATAAAGGCCTCCCTGATGGATATGGGGTTGGGGTCCCTGTGGGTTGATCCAGTAACTGCAGTCTTCCCCTCTAAGAAGCTTTTTAAGGAAATCTATTGGAGTAGGATTAAGGAAAATAGATTGGTGTCTGCTCAGGGAAGTTCTATGACTACCTTATTCCTTGTTATCAGGGACACACCCCATTATGAGGAATACTGGGTAAGCATGGGCGGAAAATCCGTTTCGCTTGCGGATTTTCGGTAAATTCGCAATCCGCGAGATTCGCGAATCTCCCGCAAAATCCGCAAATCCGCGAGCAGCGGATTTTATGGCTTGCTCGCACTGTTCGCGTGAGTTCGCGGCTTCCCAGTACAACTTCGCGCCCCGCGAATAAGCGCTAAATTGCAGAAATACGATCTTAGCAAAACTGAAACTACTTACCAGGTTCAAAAGTTCAGGCTCATCATTAGTAGCCATTTCCTGTAGTGCTTCCTGAGGGGCCCCTCCAGAGTTCAGTTGCCAGTTGCAACTATTATGTGACCCTGCTCTGAACCTCAGAATAGTTACACATATGCCACAAAGGTCCTGAATTACAGCTAAGTGAGACAAGCAGGAGCCAGGCTGGAAGTTCAAATCCATTAATCAGCCCCTAATTCATTATTGTCAGTTGGGGCAGGGCAGGTGTTGTAACTAATTTTGCAACAATGAAAGCACTTAGCAAGTGCAAAAGATCACTAATCAGGAAGCACTAAGGAAGCAGGTGCCAGCTAAAAAAATATTCTGTGACACATTAATCAGCCCAAATTAATTCAGGTCACTTGAGGCAGGGAAGGTGTGCTTTGCTTTGCCACAATAAGGTACACTGACTGGACAACCAGAGGGTGCTGTGATGAAACAGAGGGTGGCATGGGTGGGCCAGAGGGTGGCATGAGTAGTCAGAGAGTGGCAGTGGTGACAGAGAGTGGCAAACACAAAAAAAAAAAATCAGCAAATTCGCGAGAATTCGCGGATTTTGCGGATTGCGAGTTCGCAAATCCGCAAAATTCGCGAACGCGAGATTCGCAAAATTCGCCCATGCTTAATACTGGGACATTATAACAAAACCAACAGATAGTAAACTTTTTCACCAGTTAAGAGTAGGATCCCTCCCGCTCAGAGGGTTAACATGCTCTTGGAATCCTCCTGGCACTGATAAATGTCCCCATTGTGTGGAGGAGGTAGAATCAGTGGACCATTCCTCTTTTGCTGTCCAATGTACACACAACCCAGACGAGTATGGCTGAGGCCCGTATGTCGCTTGCTGGGCACCAGATCCACACAAGCTGCTAGTAGAATCTTGAAATCTGACACTTCAAAATTTATTGTAATATGTGTATCTAAATTTGTCAGTTGGACCTGGTTAATTCGGATCCGGTATTTGAGTTCTTAATACATTGTGTACACTAATCAGATGGCGGGTTAACATGATTGTCTACTCCATATGAATTAATTTTTAATCTTTGTATGTTTTATTGAGTTCTTCAGCCGTGAGTCTTTGTATACATATTTAATAATTTTGTATTCCTGTTTTTAATATGCTCTGTATTTATGGATCTTATTGGGACATTTTTATTAAGGTTTGTGTTGTATCTCTATTATATGTCTTTTATGATGCAAATCGAAATAAAGACCTCTTTGACTGACTGACTGACTGGAATCTGGTATCCCTGAACTCAGGCGCGCAACACCCATTGGACTAAAAGGGCTTCAGTCCCCCCCATTGTGTGTGGCAGCCCGGGAAAAGATGCTTCCCGGGCACACAAACAGCCACACCCGAGCACTTCACAGGTCTTTAGAAGACCATTTGCATATTAATGAAGAATTGTTGTTGTCTCACCCCTTCTAAGAGCCCCTGCAGCTCCACTCTGACTATTGCTTAAAGATTCAGCCCCCCCCCGAAATTTGGCTCTAGTTACGCCTCTGCCTGAACTCAGAATTTAATAACACATCCTTTAGTGAAGATGGTTTTCAAATTCTAAGTTTGGAAATAGCAAATGTTTTTTTTAAGTGTTTGGTATTTTATGGCTTATACTTAATAAATATACTTTTTTCCTATTTTATTATCCTTTGCTGGATGCGACTTCATGATTTTCTTAAATACACATTGCTAGTTATCTTGATTTAGACCACGCCCCTACTCATATAGGCCACACACCTTTAAGAAATTTGGCACGCCCATTTTAGAGCACCTCCAGTTTTTTTTCCAACTTAAAGTCCTGACTACAGTTGTGTGTCTGTGGCCATGCTATATATTGAAAGCTCAAACCAAGAAAGAGAAGCGTAGAGGTACTGATAGAATCACCCTCCACAGTAAGGCTTTTTTAACCACAGAGATTCTATCAAAAAAGTGAAAAAAGTGATGAATTTTTAAATTTTTACCGTTTTCTAAAGGGTGCTAGGCTCTCTCTTATGCATGGAAAGATGGGAGCACAATGTGCTTGTTAAAATACCCCTCACACACTAAAAAACCGTTAGTGTCATGCTTCATCATAGGGGTCTTCCCGCCCCTATAACGCGACGGGGCGTGCTACGACCAGACGAAATACGCGGGAGCACTAAGGTGTGACAGAGGCTATGTGTAGGTGCATGGGTATCAGTGAAAGTGTAGGGACCTGACACTAGTGAGTGTGTAAAAAGTGAAAAAAATGAGAAAAGTTAAAAATTCCCTGGCTTAGTAGAAAAAAACAAATTTATTAGCTTCTCTAGCTGGGAACATTAAGAAGGGGTTGTGTGGTAGAGCATTAGCTACTACCTGTCGACATGTTTCGTAAGCAGTCCCCTACTGCTTACTCATCAGGACCATATAGTAAGCAACGAAAGATTTTTGTTGGAAAAAGAACAGAGATGGGTGTTCCGTGTGCAATCGCACAAACATGGACTAAATGACAATATACCCTGGAACCAACTGTAAGGTACCAAGTCCTTCATCTCCAACTTTTTCCACCCCTATGTACATTTACTGCCACCACGAGGGTTCTCTACACTGAGAAACTGAGAATTATATTATAAGGTATGGTGCCCACCTTTCCTCACCAACCCCCTATACTCCTATTTGTCAAAACGAGGGTTCTCTATACTGAGAAACTCACCCCCGAATATATGTCTATAATTGAGAAATAACCAAACAATGGCCTCTTAATAATTTATTTATTGTAAGGTACTGTGCCCACCTTGTCCTCCCACCGCCCCAATATACTCCTTTGTTGCCACTACAATAGCTCTGGTAATCATGGGTTTAGCACTGTAATTATATTATTTCAATTGTGGAATTGTTTAAATTAATGTCTTTTCTAATGAGAGTTCGAACCTTCAAGAATACTAATTCCCAATGTAAGTCTTCGATATGTCCAAGCACAATAGAGACTGCGGAAAGACTTCCGCATTTGACCACTCGCCGCGCCACGAACAGGCGGCCATTTTCAATTGTTAACGCTCTAGCGTTCCGAGTGAGGCGGCACCAGCGCCGGGAGCAAACACGGAAGTAAAGAGCTCCTTAAAAAACATACGGAGGCACGAGTCCAGTTAACCTCGGAGGAGCACGGGGGTAGGAGTAACGAATTCCGTTGCGGGCAGAAATGTGAGTACATGACTTTGACGCCGAGTCTATAAAAAACGGGTCGCTGGGGTGAAACGTATGGGCAGACATGTGAGTACATGACTTTGACGCCGAGTCTTTAAAAACGGGTCGCTGGGGTGAAATGTATCGACGGATTTCTCAGTGTTTCCAAAACCATCATACACGAGATATTGTCTTTTGCATTAACTGCGCAGGGTTGAATGTGGGGTGAAATGTACAAACAAAACTCTCGGTGATTCCATCAACCTTCTAACACGAGATTTTGTCCTCTGCAGTAAACTGCGCAGATTACCCCTCGCCTGCAAACTCATGGGGTGCTGGAATTTGTTGAGATAAGTATGTCATTGATACCCTGACCACTACTCTAAATGTTACAAAGGAGGTCCCCCTCCCCTCTCATTTGTTTGTCTGTTGTACGTGCATTGAGTCATAAATGTTGTGTGTGTGTGATGTGATAATAGTGGACCTTACAATTTGAAACCACTATTGTTTCTAGCGATAATAAGTGTATATCGAGAGACATATGACAACTACATGTCAATTGACATGTGAAAATCGAACCGCTTTTAATAATTTACAATGCGGTCTGTTCCCAGAAATAGGGCAACATTGTCTGTTTGTATTTACCACTCATAAACAATGCGTATTTATGCATCCATGTTGGTTTTTCTCTCCCCTTTCTTTTTCAGAGACCAAATCAGGTCAATTTTTTCTGCTTCACCTGGGCCAGCTCATGCCCCGAAGCCCAAACAGCCAACTCATTTTTGTTGGTTGTTTGTAGGACAGTAGGCACTATTTGTTAGAACTGAGCAGTAATAGTAGGGATCGCTATATGGTCCTGATGAGTAAGCAGTAGGGGACTGCTTACGAAACATGTCGACAGGTAGTAGCTAATGCTCTACCACACAACCCCTTCTTAATGTTCCCAGCTAGAGAAGCTAATAAATTTGTTTTTTTCTACTAAGCCAGGGAATTTTTAACTTTTCTCATTTTTTTCACTTTTTACACACTCACTAGTGTCAGGTCCCTACACTTTCACTGATACCCATGCACCTACACATAGCCTCTGTCACACCTTAGTGCTCCCGCGTATTTCGTCTGGTCGTAGCACGCCCCGTCCCGTTATAGGGGCGGGAAGACCCCTATGATGAAGCATGACACTCACGGTTTTTTAGTGTGTGAGGGGTATTTTAACAAGCACATTGTGCTCCCATCTTTCCATGCATAAGAGAGAGCCTAGCACCCTTTAGAAAACGGTAAAAATTTAAAAATTCATCACTTTTTTCACTTTTTTGATAGAATCTCTGTGGTTAAAAAAGCCTTACTGTGGAGGGTGATTCTATCAGTACCTCTACGCTTCTCTTTCTTGGTTTGGACTTACTGGCAGCGCGCAGCTGCAGGAGCATATCGAACAATTGACCAATTTTTTCACCACCACTGCATAAGTGATTCTGCACTACACAGCAAGCCTTTGACTGACAAGGGGACCCCTCTTGACTTCGCCTTGTACTACAATGGCCGATCTAGGCCTAGCCTTCACGGAAGATGAGATCTCCAATCTGATGGCATCCCTGGGAACCTTTGATGGTCTTAACACCGCAGGTCCTTCGAACAAAAACAATGATTGGGACGAGCTGGAGGAATTGAGGAGAACTCAAATAAAAACAGCTCTACATGGATTATTAATGTCTGAATACCTAAAAGTAAACACCGCACCATCTGGCCTTGTTGTTCGCAATGAACCATTTATTTTCTTACACGATAAAACTTTCAAGATTGATTGGTCCAAAATCTCATGGAGATGTACCAGGGACTGGATAGTCCTCATTATTAAGACCGCGAGCAGATTGGCCAGTGAACTGAAGGTGGAGATACAGACCATAGAAGTACGGATTAAAAGCTATGAATCTCCAGCCGACATCAAAAAATACCTAGAAGAAATGAATAAAACATTGAATGATTTTGAAACCACTCTGAAAGATAGCAAATATGAGAAACTAAAGAAAGACAACAGCCGGTGGACAAAGGAAAAAATCTATCCCTACATTAGGGACGATTACAAAACAACTAATGATAATGTAACAGACGACGAAACATCTGACTCAGGTTCCAATAGCTCTAATTCCAGCAGGAATAAAAGCCCGAGATCACGAGGCAATAGGAGGAATTTCCGTAGACCCAACTTCAGAGGTTCTAGAGGATGGAACAGTTTTAACCCTCCCATGATGTACCATCAACAACAACAATATGGACCACCTCCTTTCCAACACCCACAAGGACCATACCCCACCTGGGGTTACCAACAACAAGACTATGGATACTTCGATCCCTCGGCTCCTTTTTTAGGGGCACGCCAAGGACGAACGAAAGGAAGGAACCGGAGAGGGTCCACAGTCCATTGGAACACCGAGGAAGAAGAAACTCCTCGAGTCTCAACAAGGAGCATGACAGGCGCAACGACAAGCAAGAAATGAGCTTGGTTGTGAACCTTTCAGATACCGAACTAACCCCTCCGCAAAGAAGAGTTTTGGAAAAAGGCTTGGGATATGTGCCCACGGCCAATATGGACAAATTTCATCTCTGTCATGAAGTCCAGGAATTTATGCGACGTCTCGAACTGCAAGTTTTTTTCAAAGACAAAGAAGATGCGACAGAACACGGGGATACTAATCTGAAACCCAAATCTAATTTCACCCCCATGGACAACACCCTTCCAGTGGAACTACTTACCTTCGAAAAGGCAGTAATGACAGAGTTGGAGAACATCAATCCTCTGGAGAAACGTGCCTTTCAGAACACATCCAATGAAGAAAGACAAGCTCTACGCGATCTAAGTAACAACAGAAGATTAGTAATAAAACCAGCCGATAAGGGTGGTGCCACCGTCATACAGAACATTGAAGATTATGACAGGGAGTGCAGACGGCTGCTACAGGATGAAAGAAATTATGGAATCCTTCACAATGACCCTACAACAAGTATACAGACGAAAATTGGTACCATGGTGGAGGAAGCCTTGTCGCACGATTGGATCACCAAAAAGGAGGGGGATTTTCTAAATCAAAAAAACCCAAGAACCCCCTACCTATACACCCTACCAAAGATCCACAAGAATCTCGAAAACCCCCCTGGGAGACCGATTGTCTCGGGTATTGGGTCAGTTCTAGAGCCAGTATCTAGATTTGCAGACGCCTTTCTTAGGCCAATGGTACAGAAAACATCAACGTATCTAAAGGATACAAAAGAAGTGTTAAACTTGCTAGAGGAGATAAGTTTTGATCCTGAGACCCAGCTACTTATCAGCTGTGATGTGGAAAGCCTATATACCAGCCTGCCTCATCAAGCCACTCTGGATATCATTGAAGATGTCTTATTTGAGGACTACTGGGAGTACCAAACACCACGTAATGTGGTGATGAACTGTTGCGCACTCGCTTTGAAAGAGAACTTCTTCGAATACGAAGGTACCTTGTATATACAAAAGCATGGGACCAGCATGGGAAGTACATTTGCCCCTAGTATAGCTGGATTGTATGTACACCATCTCGAGGTAACCAAAATACTGAACCCCAACAATCCCTTCAGACCTAACATAAGATTATGGAAACGGTACATCGATGATATCCTTATCATCTGGGATGGAGATGAAAGAGGTTCTGAACAGTTTCTAACTTGGCTCAATCTACAGGACGATTTCCTAAAGTTTACCAGCACAGTGACCAGAAGCAACTTGGTTTTCCTAGACCTGAACATATTCCCCAAAGATGGTAGATTAATGACCACGACCCATTTTAAGAGTACATCCAAGAACTGCCTTCTCATGTATAACAGTTTCCACCCCAAACATTTGCGAGACAACCTTCCATATGGTCAGTTCCTGCGCCTTCGCAGGAATTGCACAGAGATTGAGAATTTCAGAATTCAATCAAATGATCTCAAAAAGAAATTGAAAGCACGAAGGTACCCTGATCGTGTTATCAACCAGGCCTACACACGAGCAAGAAACAACTGCCGTGAAAGCCTGTTGGAAGAGAAAACAGCCAAAGAGGAAGAGAAACGACCGATTTGCGTAACAACATATAACACCAGCTCTAACTTAGTGACCAAAATCATCAACAAAAATTGGAAAATTTTGAACAGTGGTGGGTTACAAATACCAAAACCAATGTTTGCGCACAAAAGAGCAAAGAGTTTGAGAGATGTTCTGGTCCATACAAGACCAAAACCCAATAACAACACACAACGAGACCCCAACTTTGTTCAGGGTCACTATCCCTGTGGAGGATGCAAGGTCTGTGGTCTAACCAAAAAAAGTAAAAAAATAACCTTCAACAATGGCACTGTCTGGGAACAGAGAGCTTTTAGCAACTGCAACAGTGCAAATGTTGTATACTTGATCACCTGCCCTTGCCAACTGGAATATGTGGGCATGACAAGCAGAGCGATCAAGGTCAGGATAGGTGAACATAAGAGCACGATTAAATGCAGGAAATCCAGTACCAAGTTGACCAACCATTTCTTGGAAATGAACCATAAACCAGAAGATATTACATGGACAGTAATAGAACTGGTAAGCAACGAAAGATTTTTGTTGGAAAAAGAACAGAGATGGGTGTTCCGTGTGCAATCGCACAAACACGGACTAAATGACAATATACCCTGGAACCAACTGTAAGGTACCAAGTCCTTCATCTCCAACTTTTTCCACCCCTATGTACATTTACTGCCACCACGAGGGTTCTCTACACTGAGAAACTGAGAATTATATTATAAGGTATGGTGCCCACCTTTCCTCACCAACCCCCTATACTCCTATTTGTCAAAACGAGGGTTCTCTATACTGAGAAACTCACCCCCGAATATATGTCTATAATTGAGAAATAACCAAACAATGGCCTCTTAATAATTTATTTATTGTAAGGTACTGTGCCCACCTTGTCCTCCCACCGCCCCAATATACTCCTTTGTTGCCACTACAATAGCTCTGGTAATCATGGGTTTAGCACTGTAATTATATTATTTCAATTGTGGAATTGTTTAAATTAATGTCTTTTCTAATGAGAGTTCGAACCTTCAAGAATACTAATTCCCAATGTAAGTCTTCGATATGTCCAAGCACAATAGAGACTGCGGAAAGACTTCCGCATTTGACCACTCGCCGCGCCACGAACAGGCGGCCATTTTCAATTGTTAACGCTCTAGCGTTCCGAGTGAGGCGGCACCAGCGCCGGGAGCAAACACGGAAGTAAAGAGCTCCTTAAAAAACATACGGAGGCACGAGTCCAGTTAACCTCGGAGGAGCACGGGGGTAGGAGTAACGAATTCCGTTGCGGGCAGAAATGTGAGTACATGACTTTGACGCCGAGTCTATAAAAAACGGGTCGCTGGGGTGAAACGTATGGGCAGACATGTGAGTACATGACTTTGACGCCGAGTCTTTAAAAACGGGTCGCTGGGGTGAAATGTATCGACGGATTTCTCAGTGTTTCCAAAACCATCATACACGAGATATTGTCTTTTGCATTAACTGCGCAGGGTTGAATGTGGGGTGAAATGTACAAACAAAACTCTCGGTGATTCCATCAACCTTCTAACACGAGATTTTGTCCTCTGCAGTAAACTGCGCAGATTACCCCTCGCCTGCAAACTCATGGGGTGCTGGAATTTGTTGAGATAAGTATGTCATTGATACCCTGACCACTACTCTAAATGTTACAAAGGAGGTCCCCCTCCCCTCTCATTTGTTTGTCTGTTGTACGTGCATTGAGTCATAAATGTTGTGTGTGTGTGATGTGATAATAGTGGACCTTACAATTTGAAACCACTATTGTTTCTAGCGATAATAAGTGTATATCGAGAGACATATGACAACTACATGTCAATTGACATGTGAAAATCGAACCGCTTTTAATAATTTACAATGCGGTCTGTTCCCAGAAATAGGGCAACATTGTCTGTTTGTATTTACCACTCATAAACAATGCGTATTTATGCATCCATGTTGGTTTTTCTCTCCCCTTTCTTTTTCAGAGACCAAATCAGGTCAATTTTTTCTGCTTCACCTGGGCCAGCTCATGCCCCGAAGCCCAAACAGCCAACTCATTTTTGTTGGTTGTTTGTAGGACAGTAGGCACTATTTGTTAGAACTGAGCAGTAATAGTAGGGATCGCTATATGGTCCTGATGAGTAAGCAGTAGGGGACTGCTTACGAAACATGTCGACAGGTAGTAGCTAATGCTCTACCACACAACCCCTTCTTAATGTTCCCAGCTAGAGAAGCTAATAAATTTGTTTTTTTCTACTAAGCCAGGGAATTTTTAACTTTTCTCATTTTTTTCACTTTTTACACACTCACTAGTGTCAGGTCCCTACACTTTCACTGATACCCATGCACCTACACATAGCCTCTGTCACACCTTAGTGCTCCCGCGTATTTCGTCTGGTCGTAGCACGCCCCGTCCCGTTATAGGGGCGGGAAGACCCCTATGATGAAGCATGACACTAACGGTTTTTTAGTGTGTGAGGGGTATTTTAACAAGCACATTGTGCTCCCATCTTTCCATGCATAAGAGAGAGCCTAGCACCCTTTAGAAAACGGTAAAAATTTAAAAATTCATCACTTTTTTCACTTTTTTGATAGAATCTCTGTGGTTAAAAAATATATTGAAAGCTCGCAGGTTTGTGCACCACTACCTCGTAAACGTTAAAAAAGCACTGCACAAATCTGAGTTATTTTTATTTCCATAATAACATCAATAAACTCTTTTTTTTTAAAGTAAAAGTGAGTGTTTCTGCGCTTTACCAAGAGGTATCCCGCTGAGTATAGTGCTGCTCAATTATGCTAAATTCTCTTTCAGACGTCTGGAGTTTTTATGTAAGGTTTGTAGCCGAGAAGCTCTTTTATGTTACATAAAAACATCTAAAGTCCGACTTTTGAAGGTTTTAATCGTGTTTTTGTGCTTTTTGATCGATCACAGCAGGTCCTGTCATTCGTCTGCCAGGTACAAATACCCACAGCTTGTTTGTAGTTGACACATTGCTTTTCTTAAGGTAGCTCAGTGGGTTACTGTCCCTTTTGCTATGATCATTGTTTGACTTCCAGAATTGTAAGGACCGGGCTTCCTCGCCACATGGCATTGAAGCAAGACATTTACGCCCACCACTTTTAAAATGTCACCAGCTGCCACCGGCCGATCCTCAACCTCCTTTGGCATCTGACAGTGTTGGGGGTGGGGAGGCTGAGGAGTTTCTCAATATTCTTTCTCTGTTAGGTGAAAAGCTACCGAGCTCCTAACTAAGGGTGGTACACTGTACAGCTTCTTTGAAGTGTGCCTTCTCAGTAAAAATTGATCACAGGATTTCTTTGGATCTCGAAGAAAGGCGCCAGTACTCTCCCCTTATGTGCACCGCGTTCTTTATTAGTGGCACACCAGACACAAGCTCAAAGCATTTCGACCATCACATTGCCTTGGTCACGATAATGAGCGCCATCTTGCGATCACATTTTAAGCACCATGGGGCAGATTTATGTTAACTGGCGCATCCCTAGGGATGCGCCAGTTAATGTGCGCCACGGTGCGCCACAGCTCCGCCACCCATGGTGCGCCGCATTTACAATGCGGCGCACCATGGGGCAAAAACGGCACAGATGCGTGACGCATCTGTGCCGTAAAGGTGGCGCATTGCTGGAGTTGCGTCGCAAGAATGACGCAGCTCCAGCAAGGCTTGGGGGTGCCCCATCTTCACAATGCTGCGTCAAGACCTACGCCTGCTTCAAGCAGGCGCAGGGTTTTGACGCAGCATTGGCTGAAAGTGACTGAGTGAAATCTTATAGATTTCACTCAGCCACTTTTAGGAGGCGTTCCTGCGCAGGAACGCCCCCCCCCCTGTGCAGGAACGCCTCCTTATGGCGCAGGGCGTTACAACGTGACGCATCTCCTGGATGCGTCACGTTGTAAATAGGGCGCATTGTTTGCGCCGCCGTTGCGTCAAATAAAGTGACGCAATTGCGGCGCAAGGGCCTCATAAATCTGCCCCCATGTGTTATTACCAAAACTGACTGAAAACATATTTAGACTTGCATTGAGAATCTAAAATTAAATTAAGCTATTTGTTTTCAGGAAAGGGACATTAATATGTAAATCATATAAATCAACAACATTATTTCTTTACTCAAGCACCAACTATTTTGTTACAAAGGCATTCACTAAGTCACTAACTACATATAAATTCATCAATGGAAAAAAGTGCTGATCTATATAAATACAAAAAGAGTATGGAGGCACTACAAAAGCTAACGATGAAGAATGACACTATTATGTGTGTGAGGCGTCCTTTTCCATAAATGATGGCTATCCCAAAGAACCCGATAAGAAGTTTGTGAAGGGATGAACACTTTCTCAGAGTGTAGGAACAAGTCGTTTCTCTCCTCTTTTGTTTGTTTCCAAGTGCCTTCATACTCTTTTTGTGGTTATATGATAACTTGGGGGAACGTATGGCGACCTGCCCTCTACCTCTCCGTTTAGTGATATTATTAATAATTGCTAATCAACATATTTCATGTGGATTGTATATTGAGTTCAAAAGTGCATTTTATGTCTTTGTTTATTTGGTTTTCATGGAAATTGGAAACATGATTTTGAACATATTCTGGAGCGAGATATGAGAAAATTGGATCTTAAACTATGCACCAGTTAATTTTTGCCCGCTTGGGCGTAATGAACGATATCAGACTTACTGACTGTATGACGATATGCACAAGCACTTTTGTACTCAAAATTCATTCCACGTGAAATATGTTGATCAGTAATAACTATGGGCCTGTTTATGATAGTAGTGACCCACCACCGGCATCGTGCCTGTTGTGGGCCCCCCTTGCGCAGGGGCAATGCAATTGTGCACTTGGGGGGACACCTATGGTGCCCCCTACAGTTTCCTGAACTAGGTGGCAGGCACCGTAGTACAGGGAAATGCACAACATGCATTTTTGCCATTGTGCTGTGTGCTGCTCTCATCAGCACCCGACGCAATGGCAGACATGCATAATGCAACCGCCACAGTGGTGGTCGCATTGTAATTGCATGTACGGGACCGCCGCCATATGGCCTGGAGGTCCCAATTCCTGTGACAATGGCGGACAGACCCAAGTCCGTCTGCCATCGTAATCACCCCCTATGTTTTGTAATTTGCAGGGGTTGTATAACACATAGACACAACAGTCAGTGGTGCATGGGAGTCTCATATATATGGCTTGTCTGTCACAATACATTTGTATACTTATTTATTTATTTTTTTTAAATATATTTTTATTGCAGGAATCAGTACAACAATACAGTAACGACCAGCATCATATTATAGCCAACTTTTACAAGATATAGCCCACCGACCCCCTTCCATAGCATTGCTATACAGCCAAGCAGCCCATATCCCTGGGGTTGGGCGGCGAATGTAGCTGGGGTCAGTAGGATGCGGGAGCTGGTCCGGATAACACATTGTCCGTCCCCCCCCCCCTCACCATCAGCGCCAGGGAGCTTATCACTTTAGGATCCACTGCTTGACCCACGGGGAAGGTAATAGTGCTGTTAATGCTAGTGTCTAACGGGACTCGGGTCTAGTTGCTTCTTCGCTTTCGGAGTCGCTGGGGGCACAATAATCCCTGAGGGCCTGCACCAGCGTTTCCCATTCTAACGCGGCCTCCTGCGCCTTCTCATTGCTTTGCCTCCAAGCCAACTGATATCGCAGCGCGCTCTCACCCGCCGCCCATTTCAAAAGTTCACCGTGCCATCTGCTGCCCGTAGGACCAGCACGTGCCTTCCAGTTCCTGGTCACCTCTCGCTTAGCAAGTAGGAGCCCCAGGTCGATAAATTTACTGGTGATTTTATTCCGGGGGGTATGGGGGAACCAGTGCAATAGCCCTACCGCCGCATCGAACGATAAGTGCCTCCCCGTCACCTCTTCCAAAGTCGCCGCCACCTCCTGCCAGTAGGACGTCAATCCTGGACAGGCCCATAGCATGTGTAGGAGGTCCGCCTCCTGAGCTGGGCACCTAGGGCATTCCGCCGAAGCCGTGGCAAAATAACGCCTGATCTTAACCGGGGTCAGGTACGCCCTATGGAGAACATAATAGTGGACCAGTTGGAAACGGGCGCTACGTGTACCCTTCCATGCTCGCCTCACCAGCTGGGACCAGGTCATCTCCGGGATCTCCCTACCGATGTCCTCTTCCCAGCGGGACTTCAGTGTGGCGAGAGGGACCAACCCCTCGGTAATCAGCCTGCCGTAAAGGCAAGTGACCGCCTTCACTGTGCCCGCCGACATCATTACATACTGGCACACCTGGGACAATTGAGGTTCCTCTAGTCCGTTTTGCCAGTGCGCCTGGATCACTCGCACAATGGCCGAGTGCAGCAAAAAGTCGCCCCGGGGGATCCCAAAGCGGTCAATGAGATCCTGAAAGGACAGGAGCACTCCGTCCTCATACAGGTCCCCGACGAGCTGTAAACCCGAATCCTCCCAGTCCGCCAGTCGCGACCAGTCTCCTCCGTGGGGGAGGGCCGTCAGCATCCCCAATGGAATTTCAGGTGCATATGGGGTCCGCAGGTGACCCCTGTTATGAGCCCGATTCCAACAGAGTCGGATAGTCCGCTCCTCCATCGACAGGTCCCGAAGGACCAAACGCTGTCGCAGCGCGTTAAAGGAGAGGACGTGCCTGGCCATACCCGTCCCTCTACCGTCTTCCGGGCCTCTGAACTCCCTGGCTATCTCCTGGGTGTATGTCTGGAGCTGCGCCGCTAGGTAATACTTCTCGAAGTCCGGCACAGCGAGCCCCCCCTCGTCCTTCGGCCTCATCAGGGTATTGAGGGCCACCCGCCGCCGGCCCGTGCCCCAAAGGAACCCGACCACCATAGAACGCAAGCGGCGAAACGTAGCCGGCGGGACCCAGATCGGCAAAGTCCGAAAGTAATACAATAATCGGGGGAGCGCCACCATTTTGAGCAGGGCGATGCGTCCTGCCACGGAGAGCGGCAGCGTGGCCCAAAAGTCCATGCTGCCTCGGAGTGCTCGTATGCAACGGGCAATGTTTCCGTCTAGGAGGTCGGGCTGGTCGTGGTACACAAATACCCCAAGGTATTTAAAGCAGTCGGGTTCCCATCTGATCTCCTTACTTAGCGCCGGAGTGGGGACACCCCTACGCATCGGGAAGAGGCAGGTCTTAGACCAGTTCACGTGTAGGCCTGAGACGTCTCCGAACTCCGTAAGCGCTAATTCCGCTCCCCGTAATGCGTCGACCGGATCCTCCAGGAAGAGCAACAGGTCGTCCGCGTAGAGCGAGACGTAATGCGGGCCCGCCGCTGTCCATAAGCCCGTATAGTGGGCTCCCGAGCGAAGATGCATCGCTAGTGGCTCCACCGCTAGTGCAAAAAGAAGCGGGGATAAGGAGCACCCTTGCCGCGTGCCACGCTCCACCGGATATCGCGATGAAATCAAAGGGCCCGATCTGACCCTGGCTGAAGCGGAAGCGTAGAGAACTGCTGTCCATTTGATAAATCCCTCCCCGAGGCCGAATTTCCGCAATACCGCGCTCAAGTAGTCCCACTCCAGGCTATCAAAAGCCTTCTCCAGGTCCACCGACAAAACTACCGGGGACGGGGCATCCACGAATGGTTCCCCAAGCAAGCGAAACAACCTTCGGATGTTCATGGTCGTATTTCGCCGTGGGATGAAACCGGCTTGGTCCTCGTGTACTAGGGAGCTCATATGTCCTAACAGCCTCGAGGCCAAGATGCTGCTCAATATTTTGTAGTCCACCGTCAGCATTGAGAGGGGACGGTAGGACCCCGGGTCAGACGAGTCTCGGCCTGGCTTGAGGAGAGGAACCACCAACGCCTCACACATCGAGCCGGGGAGGCGACCCAGCCTCTTCGCCTCCCTGTAGACCACCAGTAAACGAGGGGCCAGGAGGTCAGCATAAGCTGCATAGAACTCCACCGGCAGGCCATCTAGGCCCGGGGTCTTGTTCCTCGCCATCCGTTTGATGGCCCCGCGGATCTCCCCCAAGCCGATGTCAGATCCCAGGGTGTCTGCCACTTCTTGTTCCACTGTGCGGAGTTCCAACGGGCTAAGATAGTTATCAAGCCGGTCTGGGTCACGCGCGGAGCGACTGCGGTATAAACATTCGTAATAATGCCGGAAGCAATTAAGAATCTCCGGTTGGGTGCACACCTCGGTCCCATCCGCCCCACGCATCCTAGTCGTCGTTTGGGACTGGCGCGTAGGATTGGCCAGCCACGCCAGTAACGCGCTCGATCTGTCGCCCTCCGCTATAGATCGGACCGTGTAGGCCTTATAATCGAAACAGCGGAGCCGTTCGACCTCCACCGCCACCTTCTCCCTCGCCTCTACCGTTTGTGTTTGCAATTCCGGGTGTCCGGGTCGGCTAATTTCGAGCTCGCGGAGCGTTCGGTCCGCTGCGTCTAGATCAGCCAGGATAACACGCCGCATGCCCACCTTCTTAGAGATACAGTACCCCCTCACCACCACCTTGAAAGCGTCCCATTCGAACGCCCTAGTACTCGCGGAGCCGCCGTTGGATGCAAAATAATCCGTGATTCTCTCCCCCAGGTCTGCCTTGAAGACACTGTCCTCGAGGATCTCGGGGCGCATCTTCCAGGTGGGTACCGCCGGCGTCCCAGGGAACCAGCGAATGTCCAGCAGGAGGGGGTTATGGTCCGAGATGGTCCGCGATAAATACTCCGATCGGACCGCTGCCGAGACTAATTCGGACGAACCAAGAAAGCCATCCAGTCTGACATGCAGCTCATGAAGGCTCGAAAAGTACGAATAATCTCTAGCCGCGGGGTGATGCGCCCTCCAGATGTCCGTCAAACCCCAGCGGGTCTGCCAATCTTGACGGCCCTTAGCCGTCCGCCGGACCGGGGAATCGGGGAGCGGGGGATGCGAGCGGTCTATGTCTACATCTACCACGGAGTTAAAGTCTCCCCCCAGCAGGAGGGGACCGGCGAAAAAGTGAGCCAACGAGCCCGATAACCTGGAAAGGAAGGCAGTCTGGTCCACATTAGGGGCATACACACAGCAAACATTCAAGTCCCTCCCTCCCAGCGTGCCTGATATGGCCACGAAACGCCCCTCTGGGTCTAACACTGTCCTCGTGACCTGGAAGGGGACTCCTGCCCTGATCCATATTAGCGCCCCCCTGGCATAAGCAGAGTACGCCGTGGAAAAGACCTGCCCTCGCCACCTACGCTGAAGCGCCGCCCCTTCCGCCTTGTTCAGATGCGTTTCCTGCAGCAGCGCCATTTGTACTCCCCTACGCACTAAGTAAGCGTGGACCCTGTGACGCCTGGACATAGTGTGAAGCCCCCTCACGTTCCAAGTAATACATTTCAAGTTAGCAACATCAGCCATTGTCCCAGAGTGTTCTTGCACAGTCTCCCCGTCCGGGTCCCCACAAAAAAAAGACATCAATCCTCCCAGCGCTGACGGCGGCCATTTTCCCCAACCAGAACCAAACCCCCCAAAACCCAACAAAACCCCCTCCCAACCACCCCAGAACAGGACCCAAACTGCACCATCTAGATCCCATCCAAACTACTACGGAGAACAACCCCAAAAACCCCACTAGTCCTACGGTCGCCACCGTAGGAAGGCCTTATGGGCCAGGTGCGGGCTGAGCGGAGGCAGTGGGTACTCGTCGTCCAGGCCACCAGGACTGTAATAAGCCCCCCCCTGTGTCAAAATCTTTCGGGGCAAGAGCAGAAGCCTCCCAACCCTCCCTCTCCCATTGTCAGCAATAAAGAACGGCAGCCGCCTCCCCCCTGCCGGGCCCCCACCCAAAACAAGACAACCTATCCCATTACCCTTGTCCGTCCAAAAGGTCCTCCACCGATTTCGGTGTGATCACCGGTGTGTGGGTACTGTCTGCCACTGAGTCTTCCGAGTCCGATGGTGCCCCCTGAGCACCCGGGTTTTCTTCCTCCTCTTCGATGTCTTCGCCCCTTGCTCCCGACAGTTCCGACAGAACTTCCAACACTCCCCTCCGCTCAGATGATGTCTCCGCTGTCGAGGGCCCTCCCGTGCGGCCGCGGCGGTTCCTGACCCTTTTAGAGCGCCTCCTTTGTTCCGGCTCCTCCGCCTGATGGGTCGAGGCGTTATAACCATCCTTCCCCGTTCGGTACAGTTCGAGCCAGTCACAGACCTCCTCCGGGGTGTCGAAGAACTGGGTTTTGTCGTCGACAATGACTCGGAGCCTCGCGGGAAATAGGAGTGAATATTGGATGCCCTCACTCCTGAGTTCACGCTTAACCGCCAGGAAGGAGAACCGCTTGCGCTGCGTCTCGTAGGTATAGTCAGGGAAGATGTTCACCTGACTGTTTGCAACCTGGAACGGGCCATTGTGTCTGGCGGCATTTAGGATCAGGTCTCTGTCCCGGAAATGGAGCAACCGCGCCACCACCGGCCTCGGGGCTCGTCCCAGCTGTGGGGGCCGCGCTGGAACTCTGTGGGCCCGTTCTAGAGTGTAAAAGGAGGACAGGCCCTCCGGGACCACCGTGTCTCGGAGCCAGGTCTCCAAGTAGCGCACCATATCTCCTTCCTCGATCTTTTCCGGCAGGCCCACTACCCGAATGTTATTCCTCCTGTTTCGGCCTTCCGCATCCTCCGCCCTCCGTTCGAGGGTCTCGATTCGGGACATGGCATCCTTTATCGTCGCAGCCAGGGTTCTCTGCGCCGGTTCGATAGTCTTCACCGTGCTCTCCACCTCCTTGACCCGGTCTGAGAGTTTACCATGGTCTGCCCTAAGGAGGCCCAGGCCAGTCGCCACCTGGGCAATGTCCTGTTGTAGAGCCGACCGAGTTGCCTCTATGGCTTCCAGTACACGGTCGAATTGTTGCTGGAGTGGTGCGCCACCAGGTCGTTTAGGATCTCCATGCTCTTCCTTGTCCTGGGCCTCAGAGTCCGAGGTGGCCTGGCTGGATCCCTTGGCTCCTTTAGGTTTCCCCATGTTGCCAGGGGCTCTCCGCAAAGGTCCCGGAGTAGGCGTCTCCGTGTGCAAGTGTCCAGCACGACTTTCCCGGGATTTCGCCCTCAAGTCCGGAATGGGCGATCTCCTTCTCCAGAGCCTGTGGAGACTCCGCCGTTTCGGCTCACGCCACCGCCACGGCGTCCGAGGGCACCGATAAGGGGGCGGAGACACCCGTCTCCGAGTCGGGCAGGCCCGTTCACCCACTATAGCTCCGGGGCAAGGGCCACCAACTCCCCCGGTTGTCCTGTGGCGCCCGAGTGTCGCTCCATCCATGTAGTCGGGGTGGCCAGGAACTCGCAGCTAGCTGCGGAGTCGCGTTGCAGACCACCGCCTGGACCTGAGGGCACCCGTGCCCGGCGCCCTCTAACGCGTGGGCGCCCGCCCGGTCGTCCAATCGAGTATGGTCCCGCTGTGGAGGGTCCGAACCAGCCAAGGTCTAATGTCTAAAACCACTGAGGCTGGTGAAGCCAGGTGCCGGGCGACATCCGCGAGATCTCCTCAACTCCGTAGGTTCGTTCAAGGGGACAAAGGGGTCCGGGCGCCATATTGGGTCGCACTCCGCCGCTCCGCAAACTTCGGCATTTCTTCAAAGCCACCTCCGTCCAAACTCCACCAGGGCCCTCGGCAGGGTGTCGTCGCCTCGCTCAACCGAATTCGGGGTCTGGGGTGCCCCTCAGCCTCCGATGTTCAGGATAATTTCGGGCTTAGTCCCGGAGCCGAGCTCTCAGGCGACCATCGCCATCGGCGCCCAAGCCACGCCCCACATTTGTATACTTATATGTATACTTTTTCATATTAATGCTGTGGCTGCATGTCTTACGAAGATCTTATTGTTTCCCCAATGTTTGGCTTTAGATCACATTGGGGCCGACAGAACTAATTTAAGACAAAATCCTAAACTTACTACTTTTAGTAATCACAGAAGTTAGGATTTTGTCTCAGACTTAAGTCTGTCTTAAGTCTGTCTTAAGTTTGTCTTAAGACAAACTTAAGACACAAAGTCCTAACTTCTGTGAATACCAAAAGTAGTAAGTTTAGGATTTTGTCTTAAGTTAGTTCTGTGAATCGGGCCCTATGTACCAGGGTGTCAACTAGTGACCTACATTTAGGGTATATAGTCAAGACATGTCTCTTTAAGGAGCTGCCAATGATGATGTGCCCTCTCAAAATGTTCCAATGGTGATTAAAAGCCTTCCACATATGACTGGTGGCGTTGCTATATGTAGTGATTACTTCACTAAAAAATAGTAAGGTTAAAGTGAGATTATATTTACGTGAATATATCAGTGACAATATTAACATTTTGAACAAAAAAAACCTGAGAAATTAACTATGGCATAGTTAGCAGAACCAACTATAACTTGCGTCCCCGCCATGAACTGCTTATGACCTACTATGTTACATCACTCATGACATGCTCTATGACATCATTTATGACATGTGAGATTTTTTTAAACAGAAGCAGATCTTTTAATTACACCTAACTATAACATTACTTTCACTTTTTTCCAGTGAAATTTATATATAAAGTGATATTTTATTACCATGCGTAATGCCAGCCCCGCACGCCACGCATGGTCTTCCATCATACATGGTGGGATAGTCAACCCCCCAGGTGGCCATACGCAATGGGGGTTGGCCACAGAGCTTAGCCAGCCACCAGGCCCTATGCCCTAAACCCCAGCAGACAGCCAACTCCACGCTGCACACAGTCTTTGGCCATTCCCAGCAGAGGGTTGGCAACAGAGTTTGGCTTTCTGCCAGACACTGTGGCCAAACCCCCAGCAGGCTGCCAATTCCACATCATAGAAAGCCTATGACGTGTGTGCAGTAGGGTGGGCCTTCGGACGCTGGGGGCTTCATCCCCTGAGGCCATAACATATATATTAAGGGCAGGGGTCCAGCAGCTTCCCTCCCCAAGACTTAATTGGCCCACAGGGCCCGTTCCAATAAAAAGAGGAGGGGGCAGCGTGGCCCCCTCCCAAAGTCTTAAAAGGCCCCAGAGACCCCAATCCAGGGGCCAAAAACAATTAATCGAGGATGAAGCCTCCCTTCACTGAACCTTTTTAGCCCACTGGGACCCCATCTCTCAGGGCCATTTTTCATTTAAAGAGGAGGTAAGCATTAAGCTCCCCTCCCTGAGCCTATTATGGGCCCCGGGACACCAGGCCCTCATTATTTCATGGTGGGTGCCCTGGTGCCCACAAAGGGCACTAACCACATAAAATGTTAAGAGTCCCGAGGCAAGACCCAGGGCCCCCGTGGCTCCAGCCGGCTCTTTGTGTGCCCGCGGGAGCTGACATTGCTCCCACCCGCAATGAGCAGCTATCTATGCTGCTCCCTCCGGGGGGGTAGCAATATGTTGATGTCTGCCTGCCCACAATAGTGCAGGTAGGGAAACAGGTTACAAGTCCACTCTTAACTGGTGGGAGCATTTTTAAAGCTCTTGCCCGCAAAGAGAAGACTTTGTGTTTGCTCTCATTTGACAGGAGTTTTATTAATGCTTCTGGCAGGCAGGAACAAACACAATTTTTCCTGCCAACACCACTGTGTCTCAGGGGTGGGTTCCCCGGGGCACAGCAATTGAGTCAGCCCTCGGAGATGTTGTCCCCAGGGGGATAGAAGGTTCAAGAAGGGTGGGCCACGTGGCCACCTTCCCTTTAATTAAATAAATCAGCTCTGGAGTTTGGGGTCCCTTGGGCCATTCAAGTCTCAGGTAGGCGAGCTACACAGCCCCCCTCTTCTTTTGTGCACAATTTGGCCCGGAGGGTGGGCTTCCCGGGCCCATAATGGCTTGGGAGGGGGACCACTCCCCCTTATGGAATACAGCCCCGTGGGGGGGTGCCGTCCCCAGGGCCTATAATGACTTGGGTAGAGGAGTAGTGCACACACCCTTCCTCTCCCTAATTCCCATTGATTGCTACAATTTATTTTGGCCATGGGGGTCCCTCGGGATTCCCTCTCAGACTACCCTGAAGCTCCTGTAAGCAACACAGGGTACAAAGTTCGCCAAAGGGGAGGACAAGGAGGTATGTGTTGAGGAGTCGAGAGTATCTGCACAGGGAACTAAGGGGTTCCCTTATTGGAACTAGAAAGCCTCACACACCCAGCAAGCTAGTTGTCATGCTTCATCACTGGCCTTCTGCTCCTCGTCAGACTGGCGCTGCAATGTCTGACGGGCACCTTATAGGTGCTCTTTGTCAGAGTTCTTCTGTTCCGGCCAGTTGGTGAGTGCGTGTGAGGGGTTCAGAAAAACTTGTGTAGTCGTGCGGGAGTGGTGAATTAAAACCAGGTGAAACAGTCCACAATGACCTTTATTGATGTGGCTGGTTCCCTCATTTAAAAAGTGGGAGGGGAGATCGAGAGACAGGAAGGTAGTTGCTAGCTATCTCGACCCTCTAGTGAGGTTGACATGTTTCTTGCCTAACAGGCAATTCTTCAGGACCTATAGTGACAGTACTACACAGTGAACAATTTGTGACAAAGATAAAGAAAAAAGAAAAACTACAACCTCACTAGGTCGGTAATTGGCAGGCTTAATGTCCTACTCTGGTATGGAGACCCCTAGGGATACCCTTCCGGGCCTCGCAGACTGTTCCAGTGGGACCTGCACGGTCTGGTTAGGTACCTTGGCGGCGTGCGGTCATCGCCTCTCACACCTACTCCCACAACACACGCGACCCTCAGTGTATGGAACAGCTGGTGACCCTGAAGCTCCTGCCATGCACAAACTAGGCATAAAAAAGTACTTTTTTTTTAAAGTTTCGTGAAGATTTGTCAAACAGTGCCAAAGTTATTAGTAACACAATAAAACGCATTTCCTTAGGAAACGCTGACCTCAGTGGCGACTGCCATTGGGTAATGTGAATGTATATATATATATATATATATATATATATATATTTATTTATTTATTTAACAATTTCTGGGTGAAAGGAAAATTCCCTGGCACTAAAATGTCAGTTTACTGATCCCCACCAGTGTAGTAATAGTAATATATCAATAACAGTACTAAAACAATTAAAATATCAAATAATGAACATTCTTTCGATGGTAGTTCATATTCTCTCATATTAGATCTCTTGATGAGTCTCTTTATACAGGTTGTACAGCCTACAGCCAACATTTGTTTCGCTTCTTCATGGCTGTTACAACATAAAAAATACAGACCAATAACTATTACAGTCAATACATACATAAATTTTATAAACAGCCTAAATACATACATAGGAAGAAAAAAACATTTTGTTATAATTATTACTAACAGAACATCATTGTGTACACTGCATCCTAATATCATAATGAGGGTGTTTCCCAAAGTGCGGTGTTATTGCACTTCCCCTTCAATGCCATGAACATGTATCATCTATAAGTATAATATCAAATGCCAGTTCATTTTGCAAAATCTACCCAAGGGAACCCAATTGTAACCCAATCTGTTGTTTTGTATTAGCAGCAGTGACCCACCTAAGCCTGGCTACCTGTAGCTCTCATACTGACGTTTGACTATCAGGCAACTAGGCTAGCCGCTACCTGCTTTGAAGTACTCAGAATCCTTAGGAAAATTCTTCCCCTACTACCTTTCGAAGCCAAACAAACGGTGATACAGGGCTTGATCCAATCTCGTTTGGATTTTGGTAATGCCCTTTATCTAGGAGCTCCCGACTTTACTTTGCGGAAACTGCAGGTAATCCAAAACTGCGCCGCTCGCACACTACTGCAAATCCCTCGCAGGTCGTCTGCTAAGCCCGGCCTGAAAAAATTGCACTTGCTCCCCATTAAGGACAGAATTAATGTTAAGTCCTTATGCATTGCCCATCAGGCTTTTTGGGAAACCGGTCTAGCAATTAACATCCCTTTAATCACCCTGTATCATCCCAGAAGACAACTATGATAGCCAACGCCTTTTTGGCCGCAGTGCCCAAGGTCAGAAGAACTAGAGCAGGAGGTTGTTCCTTTTCCTTCAATGTTGCTAAGTTATGGAATGCTCTCCCCTTTCATCTAAGGTCATATCCGGAATTGACATCTTTTCGGAAACAATTAAAAACATTCTTATTTAATAAGTAAAGCCCTCTCCAGCTTTTCGCCTTGTTAGACAATACCCTCAGTCTCAGCGCTTGGACGCCTCAGGGCAACTATGTGCGCTCTATAAAAATCATTTTCATTTCATTCATACTTAAATTCTGTCAAGAATTAAATAGTCAATTGCCTTATATAAAAGGCTTCCTTGTTGAGCACTCAATCCAAGTAAAATATGTCTTCTGGACTTGAAACGTAATAATCTTTGCAATGGCTCTCTGTAATCAATAATGTTTTAAATAACTATTATTTTCTAAAATAAAATATAATCTAAATGACACATTAATGTTACTATATAGAAGTGCCACACACTTACCTTAGTGTTAATAGCAGATATCTTCGTTTAGCTAGTTTCTTCTTTCACTTAAGTTATTCTCATGTATTATATTCAGCATCTTTCTGAAATGTGTCTTCTTTGATAGAAAGTACCTATTAAAATACATGAATATGTATACCCTTAGTACTTATGTTATGATCTTTTTTTTAAGTTTAAGAAGCATTATTAATGTATTGTACATCATACAACATAGGGCAAGATGTAACAATATTTAAGAATAACTAACATATGTAATAAAAAAACATTCCACAAAACATATCAGAAAGCTATTTTCAATTGTTAGGGTTTACATAAGGAAATAGAAGGAGAAGGAAAGGGAGAAACAACAATATGCTCTATAAGTAAGTCTCCCTGTTTTCCGTTTTTACTGATTTTTACAGATAAATACAGACAGAAAACATTCATTTTCTTGTCTGTATTTATTTTTAAATGTGGATAACAACGGAAATTGAGTTGCTTTTTGAATAATTCTAAATACTGTCTGCCATGACTGCTGGGCAAATAGATGTGTGGATTAATGGATAAGAGTGTTAAAATAGAAAGGAATTTTAGTAAAGAGGCTTTAACAGCAGTAGATATGCACAAGGTTGATACTAAAATGTGCATAATTTCATTAAAGTGCACTAATTTATCTTCTGCGGGTGTTCACAGCACTGAAACCTGGCAGACATTCGAGCATGAGTGCATAATTATTGGTTAAATAAATGTAGAAACATACTAATTTCAGCGTAATTCTTTCACAAAACACAAAAAAATATGGATAAATAAAGATAAAATTAGCAAAAAAGAATTATGGATGAATACAGACGGAAATGACAAAAGAATAAATACCATAAAACCGGGAGCCCTATCTATAAGTGAAGATAAACTAGTAATAAATACCCTTTAGAATAAAAGAGAATACAATTATCATATTTCACATAGAAATATTACAATATGAAGGAGAAAAAAGGCAAAGACATACAAGAAATACAAGAAACTCATGGAGGTTGAAAGTTTTCTGACCGGTTCCTAGAAATCTGAGAAATTGAGAGTTTATTTAAATAAACAGTTAGGGGTAACCAAATGTTATGTTATGTTTTTATGTTATTGCTTATTTGTATAGCGCCTATCACCGCCGGTCTCTAAGCGCTTAGAAACAGAACAACACAACACACTGTTAACCCAAATCCGTCAGGCTACCCATCGACTATGCTGAAGTCATCTCCCTTTTAAATAAGTGGGTTTTTAATTTCTTTCTGAAGGGCAGTAACTGAGATTCTTCCTTCAGAGTAGTCGGAAGTGCATTCCACAACTGTGGGAGAAGAACAGACAGAGCTCTGCCTCCTCTGGTTTTTAGCTTAAATCTTGGTTGAATCAGATTAGAGGTCTTCCCTGAGCGCAGAGGTCTACCGGGAACGTATCTCATGAGACGTTGTTTTATGTACTCTGGTGCTTTACCAAAGAGAGCCTTGTGGGCCACACAGAGACATTTGAATTGGACTCTGTACATAACCGGTAGCCAGTGCAACTTTTGGAGCAGGGGGGTGGCGTGAGAGTTTCTAGGCAGGGAGTGGATCAGCCTTGCGGCATCGTTCTGCACCACCTGCAACTTCCTCAACAGCTTCTGTGGCAAGCCGAGGTATAGTGCATTGCCGTAATCCAGTCTTGAAATGACTGTGGCAGATGCAATCGATTGCAGGGTAGAGGCTGATAAGATGGGTACCAATTTCCGCAATTGCCTCAGTACACCCGTACAAGAGCCAACCACGGCTGCGACTTGGGAGGCCATCGAGAGGTCTGCATCAATCCTCAGACCCAGACTTTTTACCACCTTACCAGGAGGGGGAGTAGAACCTAACTCTGGGGGCCAGTATAGGTCATTCCAGAGGTTCCTCAGGTTACTGAGGACCAGCACCTCTGTTTTTTCGGCATTCACTTTCAACAGATTGTTGGTCATCCAGTTGACCGTGAAGCTAAGCAGATTCCTCACTGATTCCTGGGCCTCAATGGTGTCTTCCAGCTGAACCAGTAGCTGGGTATCATCTGCGTAGTTAAAAACTTCGCAATTCCGGCTAATGAGCTCCTCAACCAGCGGCTGCAGATAGATATTGAACAGCAGGGGGGATAGTGCTGACCCCTGGGGCACACCCCATGTTACATCACTAATCCCTGATAGCTGATCACCCAGCTGTACCCTTTGAGTACGACCTGATAGAAAAGACTCCAGCCACTTTAGCACTTGGCCAGTGATCCCCAGCTTCGCGATACGGTCCAGCAAGATGGTGTGGCTGACCGTATCGAAAGCCGCCAACAGATCTAAGAGAATCAGGGCGCACGGCTGCTTATTGTCTGCCCTGACTCTCAGTTCGTCGGTGACCGCGGCCATTACTAGTTCCGTGGAATGTTGGGATCGGAAACCTGCTTGCCTGGCGTGAAGGAGATGGTGTTCCTCCAAATAGCCAGACAAAGTGCCTAGGACGTGCTTCTCCAAAAGCTTACTCAGGAAAGGAAGCTGCGAGATGGGTCTATAATTTTTCAAGGCCTTCGGGTCAGTACCAGCTTTTTTCAACAGTGGGGAGACCCTAGCTTCCTTCAACTGGACAGGAAGATATCCTGTTTCCAGTGAGTTATTAAGTAAACTCAACACCTGGGGCTGGAAGCCTGGCAATGCCATTTTAAAAATTCTTGGGGGGCATGGGTCTATAGTGGAGCCAGATTTGGTCTGTCCATCAAGTTCCTTGAGGCGTGTGTCGTCAATAGGAGGAAAGATGCTTAGCATCATAGGCGGCGCCTGAGCCCCTAGCGTGGACAAAGTGGGGGTAACTAAGCGTGCGTTGATATCAGTAATGATATCCTGTACCTTCTGGAGGAAAAAAGTTTGGAATGAATCACAATCTGGCTGATCATTCACAGAAATGATCCCTTTCTGTTGCGTGAGCTCGCTTAGGATGACAGAGGTTTCTCGCTGTAAATTAGTTGCTTCCCTCGTAGAAGGCTGACTTTCTCTCCAGGATGTCTGCCTTATATTTCGCCAGCAGAGTCTTAAAGGTTTCTGCCTCCGTTTGACCGTAATTAAGTCTCCACATTCTCTCAGCCTTCCGAAGAGCTCGCTTTTTCTCTTTCAGTGAGGCATCGAACCATGGTGCTCCCTTCTCTTTGGATCTGGTCCTCTCAATCTGCTCAGGAGCCAGTTGATCAAGAGCGGCGAGCAGCCAGGACATAAGCGCGGTGGCATCGTTATCTAAATTTATGCCACTCAGTGTGGGAGGGGCGGCTGAGGACAGGGCGGCTATTAAAGAGTCAGCCTCAACCTTATTCCAGAGCCGGACTTTCCTCCGTGCCTGATGAGATGCAGTCCGAACGGGGCCACCCGGAACCCAGCATCTGATCATAGAATGGTCCGACCAGATGCAGGGGCTGATCTCGGTAATCGTAGTATTAGGCATAGAAGACCATACCAGGTCTAGCGTGTGGCCCTTCACGTGGGTGGGGCCCACCACCAGCTGTTGGAGGTTTAGCGCTGAAAGATTAGCTTCAAACTCCAACTCAGTGGCGTCTCTAGGTAGCTTGTCCCAGTGGTAGTTAAAATCCCCTACCACCAGCAGGGATTTGTATCGCGAGGCCAAATCCGTCAGCAGTTCAAAGAAACTGTCATTGAAATCCGGTGAGCTCTGTGGTGGACGATAAGCTACCAGTATTACAAAGCAGGAGGATTTAAGTGAAATTTTAATCCCCAACAACTCTGCTCCTGCGCAGTTTTCCGCTATGATCTGTTTCACTGTCAGGCTCTTTTTAAACAGCAATGCCACACCCCCACCCCTACAGTCATTTGGGCGATTATGCCATACCGCATCGTACTCATGAGGTAGGGCAGCTAGAATGTCTGGCATAGATGCTGTGCCAAGCCAAGTCTCTGAGAGGGCAAGAATGTCAATTTCACCATCCACTAATAAGGAGAAAACATCTAGATTATGTTTATGCAGTGAGCGTGTGTTTAAAGTGGCGATAATCAGACCATGTGCCTGACAGGAGTAGGAGGAGGGGTTAGACCGGGAGCATGCAATTTTATTACGCAACAGAGCATTAGACAGTAGAGAAGTCCGCGTTACATCATCAAGACTAATGGTGTCCGTTTTTAATGCCCGGAGAGTTTCATGCGAATATGTGCGTATTTGGGCAGAGTGTCTAGCCCCTAGGCCCGTCCTGGCCCGGACGGGCACAGACGGGCTTTCCTCTGGCGCTCCTCCGGCGCGCCACTGCGCGCAATCTATGTGCGCTTGCATAGTGATGAGCTTAAGAAGTATGTGGCTGAGGGCGCTAGCAAAGACTAGACCGCTAACCCACAGAGCGTGGTGTCAGCGTCTACACCCAAAATGGCGGCCGGGGGGGGGGGCGAGGGGATCACCAAAGTGGTGAGAAATGCTTCCTTAAGATCCGAAAGTGCAAATAGTGCGAGGCTGGGGGGGGCGAGGGGTCACACAATCCAAATTAAGAGCACAAAACGAATTTTAGAGCTGTAATTCATAACATACCTATCTGACAAAAAACGATTTAAAATACAATTAGAATTCAATTAAAAAGGAGCTAATCTCCAACAATGTGCGAGGCAGTGTGATTGTGCAGGGTAT
Organism: Lissotriton vulgaris; assembly: GCF_964263255.1. Lineage (NCBI taxonomy): Eukaryota > Metazoa > Chordata > Amphibia > Caudata > Salamandridae > Lissotriton > Lissotriton vulgaris. The sequence goes on from NC_141697.1 coordinate 1,134,350,175, forward strand.
CAGCAGCAAAGTGTTCTGAAACTAACCGGCACACTGGCCGAGAGGCTACCTAAATAGACTTTGCCTAAGAGCACTAGCAAAGACTAGACCGCTAACCCACAGAGCGTGGTGTCAGCGTGTACACCCAAAATGGCGGCCGGGGGGCGAGGGGATCACCAAAGTGGTGAGAAATGCTTCCTTAAGATCCGAAAGTGCAAATAGTGCGAGGCTGGGAGGGGCGAGGGGTCACACAATCCAAATTAAGAGCACAAAACGAATTTTAGAGCTGTAATTCATAACATACCTATCTGACAAAAAACGATTTAAAATACAATTAGAATTCAATTAAAAAGGAGCTAATCTCCAGCAATGTGCGAGGCAGTGTGATTGTGCAGGGTATCAGCAGCAAAGTGTTCTGAAACTAACCGGCACACTGGCCGAGAGGCTACCTAAATAGACTTTGCCTGAGAGCACTAGCAAAGACTAGACCGCTAACCCACAGAGCGTGGTGTCAGCGTCTACACCCAAAATGGCGGCGGGGGGCGAGGGGATCACCAAAGTGGTGAGAAATGCTTCCTTAAGATCCGAAAGTGCAAATAGTGCGAGGCTGGGGGGGGGCGAGGGGTCACACAATCCAAATTAAGAGCACAAAACGAATTTTAGAGCTGTAATTCACAACATACCTATCTGACAAAAAACGATTTAAAATACAATTAGAATTCAATTAAAAAGGAGCTAATCTCCAACAATGTGCGAGGCAGTGTGATTGTGCAGGGTATCAGCAGCAAAGTGTTCTGAAACTGAAAAGAGATCTCTATTTATCTGTAAGTTACAACTGGAGGCAAAAGGTGTGTTCAATCTATGATATTGGCATACAGTGTTCCACCAAGATTTCACTGAAAGCCTGTTTGGGAATTTCCAATTGACTGTCATTTGTTGAAAAGCTAAATCTAACATGAGGTCAAACAGCCCACGTTCATGAGATAATATCCCAAGTGACTCTGATAAACTTCCCATAAACACGAGGGTATTCGATAAGGGAATATTTAGATTAAAAATATTCAAGATCCAAGGCCAAATTTTTAACTAAAAAGAAGCTATGGGAGGGCATGAAAAAAGGAGGTGATAGAGGTCAGCCAAGGGATTATCACAAGATCAGCAGGTTTTATTGTTAGAGTGTGTAAAATTGACAATGGAAATGGGAGTGAAATAAAGTATGTGATATAGAAAAAACATAGATTGAGTAGTAGATGCAGATCTAGGTATTTTTTAACAATCTGGTCTATAACTTGCTCTAAAATTCATTGCTCCATTTACAACCAAAATCCGCCTCCCAGGCGAGCTCTATCTTAGTCTTAGATCGCTCCAGAACAATGGAATTGAGAGATTTTTAAATGAGAGAGACCTTTGGGGTACTGACAGGATTCTAAGAAGTGGATCCTGGGTAGACAAAGAATCTTCAAAAAGAAGGGAATAGAAGGCTTCCAAAAGTGCTTCCATAAGTAATGAAAACTTATGCAGAAACGAGTGAGGACATTTAAAATTAGTTTGGAACTGGGGAAAAGAACAAGGAAAAGTGCCATCAAATATGTCTAACACAGACGATGCCTTTAGATCTCCAGGAGCTCCAAAATAAAGGACTATTATTAATGATGAGAAAACAATTTTGCCCAAGAGGAGAACCGAAGAACATGTCTCTAGACGCTCTCTTTGATTGACAATAAGGTCTTAACAATGAGCAAGTATGTTTAAATAATGGAAGAGTGGAATAGATGTGAGACTGGTTTTGGCCGTGAAAGCCAGAACTTCCAGGAAAGAGAAATGGGATCAGAGATGGCGCTCAATACTTACCTATTAAGGGGTGAAAGGAGAAATATTTGCTTGGAGCCAATAAGAGGCTTGTTTACGACAAAAGGCTTTATGATATAATCTAAAATTTGGAAAATTCACCCCTCCGGTGGATTTTAGTTTTCTAAGATGGAATAAAGAGATTCTGGATTATTTATGGCGCACCCCTGTTTTGCCCTAGGGCTTGCACTAAAAAAGCTGCCTAGCGCCAACGCTGGCACCTTTGCGACGAGTAGCAAGTGTGCCTGCGCTGCAGTGGTGATTGTTTATGTGCAGGATGGGACACCTTCCTGCACCTAAACAATCAATTATGGCGATTTGCTCTTTCTGTATGTACTTTAGAATGCAGCAGACACAGAAAGAGCAAAAAAGAGGAGAAATTAAAATGTCTCCTCGTATCACCATTCCAAGACCAGGTACTCCCTGCTATTGGCGCTGCCCTAGCCTTGTAAATGTGGGTCAGTGTCAGTGTTGCGGTGGAACACTCACTGAAATATCCATTAACCGCCCCTTTGCCACAGCAGACTGCGATGGAAAGCCCCACTATTTCTTATTCTCCTCTTACTGTTCCTACTGACTGAAGTTTGGCAGATGTAACCTCTTCTAATCAGACAGTAATTTTTTAGCACAAGATGTCTAGCTGTCTGATCCAAAATGAATTCAGTTTGCCTCAGACAGGGTTGACCTAAATAGAGACTCATGATGATTGAAACGCAAGCTTGCCTAATTTGAGTGTTTAAGGTAATATTTTAATCCTTTATAGTGCTCCAGCAGCGGTTGCGTCTCGAGTTACTCACTAATGAGGAATGGACGCTGAGGTTGTACTGGAATCGGAGCCAGCGTAGAGCTGGAATTACCCGTCCATATGCACCAGAGATACCATTGGGTATGTGCACAGCGCTACCACATGGAGGGGATTGGTCCACGTTGGCTGAGTGGGAGGCACTGGGAGTGCAAGTGTTGGGGGATTTGTATGAGGATGGATCGCTATTGCCCTATCAGACCGTGCAGGAAAGATATGGTCTTCCACGTGGGGATTACTTATTGCATTCTGCCTTGGTTTCAGCGATACAGCGACATTGGAGTGAGGGACTATCGGAGCCACGAACATCCATGGCATGTCAATACATAGTGATGGCAGCGGGGACCTTTAAGGCAGTTACTTGTTTCTACAGGCGTATGGTGGGAGAGGACATAGAACCTATGAGGAAAATACAACAAAAATGGGAGGCGGACTAGGGTAAGGAGATCCCAGAGAAAGTTTGGGCCCAAATAATCAAGAGAGCCTTGAAGAGTACCAGAAACGCTTGATTTCAGCTAGTTCACTTTTATGTATTACAGAGGGCATATCTTACTCCAGCAAGGATTAAAAAGTATTTTAAAGTAGATACTGCTCAGTGTCCCCGGTGCACATTGGAAGGGGCGGAGTTCAGCCACATGATGTGGAGTGCCCGCAACTGGTACATATTGGGAGGAGGTGGTGGACCTGCTCTGTGAAGTCACGGAGTGGCAAATCGATGCTGATATGGGGAATTGTCTGTTCCCGCACACCCCCAAAACGAAGGTAACAAATACGTTTTTGGATTTGGGGTTGTTGTTGGCCAAGCGGGATATTACGGCGCACTGGAAGTCAAGGGGGGGACCTAGTTTCAAAAGATGGAAAGCGGAATCAACAAAATGGGCGGTAAGTGAGAGTACAGTTCGGATTCAACAGGCAAAGCGCACTAATAATGATAAGGTGTTGGACTCAGCAAGGGCATGGGAGGCATTGGTTATATCGCTGCAAACTCCTGAGGCTGATACGGACACGGAGTCAGGCATGACTGAACAGATAGGATCGCCCTGAAATGTGAGTGCGGAAGGCGTTTCCTTCGTGCAGCCATGTGGTGCAATTAGAATTCAGGATTGATCGGAAGTCCCATATTGATGATACGATGATATGCTTTGTTGGAGGACTTAGTTGTCTAGGCTGAATCTTATCTTATCTTAGCATGTACTTATAAAGTGCACGGTCACCCCAGGGTTTCATGGCGCTACTCCTGCTTGAATTATTCCATCAGACCCTACTAGTAGGCTCTTCCAAACAACCACGTCTTGAGTGCCTTACGAAAGCCCAACAGGTTGTCGCAGCTTCTGATTGTTACCGGGAGAGAGTTCCAAAAGGTAGGTGCCAGGTAAGAAAAACGTCAGCCTCCGGCCCGTTTGAGCTTCATAGTCAGGACTGAAAGGAGATGCAGATAAGATGAGCGCAAATTACGACGAGAGACATGTTTACTTATCATGGCCTTGATAAATTTTGGACTATTGCCATGCAGGCAAGGCACCCGGTCTTAAATGCCGCCCGTTGCTCCATTTGAAGCCAGTGGAGCTTGAGCATCAATGACCTAGCAGAGTGCCATTTTGGTTGTTTATATATTAATCTGGCTGCCTGGTTCTGCACCATTTGCAACAGTTTCATTAAATACTGAGGCACGCCAAAATAGAGTGAATTTGCAAAGTCAATGCGAGAAAGAACCAGTGCAATCGTCACCTGGATCAACGCCGAGTGAGTCAACAGATGAGCAATCTTCCTAATTTTACAGAGCTGGTAAAGACAAGAAGAGACCACTGCACCCACCTGTCCTTTTAGCGAGAGATCCGCATTGATTATTACCCCAAGGCTTTTTACCGACAAGGATGGAACGGGGGGTGACCCAGTTCGCTGGGCCAAAAATGAGGACCCCAACAATCCTCACTCCTCCCAGGCAACACCATTTCCATCTTACCCGGATTAAGCTTCAATTGGTTGCTATCCATCCAATGTTGGATATGTAGCATGGTGGTTTGAAATTCCACAACAGCATTTGGCCCATCTAGGGGAAAGATCAACTGAAGATCGTCAGCATAATTGAAAACGGTAACCTTTCGGTTCTTTAGAGAGTAGAGCAGAGGCCTCAAGTAAAGATTGAACAATAACGGCGACAGGGATGAACCCTGTGGTACTCCACAAGCAGTGATCACTGCTGAGGCAGTGAAGGTGCCCAGTCGTACAGCTTGTGTTCTTCCCGTTAAAAAGGATTTGAGCCAGTTGTAGGCAGACCCTTGGATGCCTGCTTGTTCCACACGGTTTAACAAGATGTTATGATCAACCGTGTTGAACGCTCCCGACAAATCCAAAAGCACCAAAGCCTGAGGAGTTCCCCTGTCCGCGTTAGATTGTAAGGTATCCAGGACGGCCAGAACTACAGCCTCTGTTGAGTGGGCTGGGCGAAAGCCCGCTTGGTTAGGCTCCAGATATTCCGTTTGTTCCACAAAGCCAGATAAACATCTGGCCACATGTGCCTCCAGAATTCTGGACAGCCAGGGGAGGAGCAATATAGGCGGTAGTTGGCAGGGATAAGAGAGTCTAACCCGGGTGTTTTCAGAAGGGGGACGATAGTGGCAGCCTTAAAAGCAGACGGTACTAACCCCTGATTCAAAGATGCATTCAAGAAAGGAAGGATGCTTTGTGGCAGTGCTGTAAATATATCTTTCATGATGGCTGGAGGACAACAGTCTTTCGGAGAGCCGGACTTTACCCGGACTAGTAAAAATCGCAACCATTAGATCAAGCATCTCTTCGTTGAATAATTTAGCATGCCAGAATGATGTCGTCAGAAACACGCCCTCTATAACCTCTATCGCCGCTTTATGCCCCAAAAACCTCCCTTTCGGAGGTTTTTGGGGCATAAAGCGGCGATAGAGGTTATAGTGGCTGAGTTTCTGACGACATCATTCTGGCATGCTAAATTATTCAACGAAGAGATGCTTGATCTAATGGTTGCGATTTTTTCCACAAAAAACTTGTTTAATACGTCACACCTCTCTTGCGTAGGAGCAGTATTTGGAAGTATTCTCTCACCACTACTGAATAGACGGTTAGTAGTGGAACACACCGGAGGCAGAGGGTGGGAAGGGTGGGGGAATGGGGGGGTGAGAGCATGTTGTGTTATTGAGACAATTGACATGGAACTGATACTCCTGACAGTGGATACGAGAGAGAGCACTGCCCCAAGTAACTCTAGAACATGATGATGGTTCCATGACGAGGAATGTTACATGTACTGTTAGATATGGGTTGTTGTTGTATGGCAAAAAATTATTAAAAAACAATTAAAAAAAATTAAGTAAACATTTTAGCACCACTACAACTAGATTTGAACCAATCATAAAATGTAGATATTTGTTCTGCCCACATTCTGATCAGAAAAACACAACTTTCACAATCCCAGCACAATTCTCACTAAACAAAATAACAATTTTAATACAAAAAAATGAACTATTTAACCGTATATCTGCAGATCAGATTATTTTGAGACGACACTTGTAGATAGAAAAAAGAATACACATATCTCGCTATAAGTTAATTAAATACTTTCATAATTCCTCATTTGAAGATGGTATATTTTTAGCACAGAGGACCACTTACCAAAGAGACAGGAGAGCAATGTCTGTTGCAGTGCATAACGTAATATGATCCTCCCCCCACCCCCGTACATTTTGAAGCAGAGCCCCTGAGTCTCCCATGTCTCACAGATATTCATTGGTCTTGAGTGGATTGAGGCTCCTCTGAAAGTTTTGTAGACCCCTAAAGGGTTGGGGACCTCCTCGCAGGGGCTGCAGGAGCCTGCATTATGCCCCAGTGTCTTGGTGTTACAGACTGGGCTACAGATGCTTATGCAATTGCTTTTACAATTTATATTGTATGGGCACACATTATGCGCCTGTGCAATGTCAATAGAAAATCTTGGTCTGTGTGCCAACACCGTATTACCAAGACAGACCAAGTTGTAATGGATGCTCCCAACTATTCCTGGGAACCCTTTAAATCACTGGGAGTAGCATTACATACGTCATGCGAATGTATGATGGATGGCAGAGCCCCTTACAAGGGAGTTTTTGAGCTTTTTTGCACAAGCTGTCAATTCCCTAGTGAACCTCTAAACAGCCTCTGTAGAGCCTGTAGGATGACAAAGTTGCCCACTAGTTTTACACCACACACAATTACCATCAAGGAATGTGACATCCACATCGAAAAGTATATTGCAGTTTCGTGGGGGAGGGTCACAAATAGAATGATTTGGTCCTAACTTTTGTCAGCACACCATCTGCTAGTTCAAGGTAAACTGGGGCGTATCCCACTTGAACTCTTGCATAGCTGGTAAGCCGCATAGTCTCTTGCCTAGATAGAGAGGGCTCACAAGCTCGGATCCAGTCAACCATACTTCTGTTTTCTACATGTCCACAGTTCCAGTTAGCAGCTGAAAAGTACAAGTGACAGGTATAAAACATTGATTTGATATTAAGAGAAAAGCCAGACATTATGTAGGAACACAATGTGGGAACCAAAATGTTATAAGTATTAGAAAGAGCAGGATCCGCTGGGGTAGTTCATAGAAGATCAGAAACGACCTTATTCAGGGTCCAACTCTATGACCATGGCAAGGCAAGTCAGATGATCGAGCCCTAATCCTGTGTTGACCTAATGTTACTGATGTAGGTGAAGAAAGGACTATGAAGGCTTGTCTCATGAGACCAGAAGTGCCTATATTGTAGGTAACGTTCATGTCCTAAATAACCCTGACATAGTTTGCATGTACCACTACGCGTAGCTACGCAAAGTGCACTTCGCACTACGCACTCTATGCGTAGCTATGCGAACTGCCAGTAGATTTGTACTCGAGCGGCAGCTTTCTCAACGCGGACTGGTAGTTTCTCATCGCAAGCAGTCGCGAGCATTTGCGACCACTCGCAATGAGAAACCTTACCTCCCAGTGTTGAGAATCTCGCCGGGAGGTTTATTTTCCACGCTCGCGGTCGGCAACTTGATGTTGCTAATCGCGAACGAAGAAAAAGTCACCAGGATGTTGATTTTACTCGCTCACGGTCGCCAACTTGACGTTGAGGACCGCAAGCAAGCAAAAAATATCCGCTACGCGTTTTTGCATTGTGCTACATGCAATTTGCGTAGTAGAGGAAACTACGCACGCTCCGCGAGCATAGCATAGTACTATGCCCAGGGTTAGTCCTAAAGCTCTGATCAATGCGAAAAAAAGAAACTCAGATCAATCCTTCCTCTTACCTTGCGCATCCCTACAAAATTCCTGGATCTAATAAGGCAGTGCTGCATGCATACGTCAACAAGATATGTCAAGAAGGGTTAACTGTGCTCTAGAAGTCCACGATTTAAATTGATAGGGCATTGTTTCCTGCGTAATTAGAAACAGAATAGTTTTATTACACCACAAGACAAACCTGTTTGCTAAATGTGACACATAACCTCTACAGATGGATAATGGGGTGCATATTTATTAGGAACTGTCACCTACATCTCACCAATGAACCTGGACTAATTACAGCTCTAAATTCAGCCCAATGGAACCCCATGGGGGTGACCTGCTACTGTTATATGGATGTTGCTGTCTTGGTGTCTCCCTAAGTAGGCCAGATAAATAACATGAAGTAAAAATCCATAGTCTGACTGGACAGAGATTTGTGAGGCTAACTTGGAGAGTCTGAAGTCAACTCTTTGCTGTCCCTGTCAATTGGTGTCCTGATTGTGCCTATAGTTCAGAAGGATGTCTTGACTAGGGTTAGTGGTACCCTATGCTCTTATATAGCAATAACATTTTTCTGAGGGAGCAATCATGTATTACAAATGAGGAAGAAAGTATGATAATAGCCTGGGCCCTTCATAATCAAATCCACACATCTATAGCAGAAGGCCCACAATCCAGGAAGTCCACAATCCTCTCATTATTTGGTAGAAGTTACCAATGTTAACTAAAGTCTCTGAGGTGGACTATTGCTCCTTGGACTCACAGCATTACTATTAACACTTCCCAGGCCAGAATCTTTTAAGTGCATGCTGATGGCCTCCCAAGAGAAGGCACTAGGTTTGGAGAGTTCTGGATTCCTAGCTGCCTGCTAAGGTTAACTTCGCAAAACGTCCTCTATATTTTTAGTGTTGCTATAGGTCATCAGTAGGCACAAAAATGTCTCCAAATCAGAGATTGGAACAGCAGTTTCCCAAGAGGAGAATGTAGCTAAAGTGCCACTAGCACTATTGGCAGCATGCGGGAAGCAAGCAACACTAATCTCTTTTCCAGCGCATCCTTTTTCCATGTAAAGGCAAGGTAAAATGTGCACATTGATCCTGGCACATGAAGCCAACAGATAGGTTCCCTGGATCATCCAATGTGCAGATAACCATTGTAATAAGCCAAAAATATAAGCTGCCCGCAGTAAATATAGAATCACCAATATCAAACACCTTGAACTCTTTGTCTCATGCCTAAAATCTGGAGAAGGTAAGGGGTGAGAGTGTGTAAGGTATCAGCCTCTTCAGCTGTGAAACATGGACTATAGGGTACACCTTTCAAATGCATAGTCAAATGGTGCTGGGATGTGAATGCCCCATGCATGGTATACAGTTGTGTCCTAAGGTCTGCATGCCCAAACTGCAAGCATTTGCTATCCTTAGTTTTAGATTTTGACCCCTACTTCCACTAATCCAGCATGTGCTTGAAGGTTTAGGCCTAATCATGACTCACGATTGGTCATGGACTTGTCCTGAACTGGTGCACCAAGCAAGCCCTAATAGTGACAGCAGGGCTACTGTCCTTATTACAGGTTTCATGTGTGGAGCACAGGGGCGTAGCCTATTGTGTAGTCGGATTATGGTTTTTTACCTGTATCAAATGAATGGGAGACTTCTTGCCCAATTAGTCAGTGTTCTGCTTTTAGTAGGGAACCAGGAATACTAGCTCTAAGATCCTATGTGCCTGGACATAAATGCATGGACGCTACTGGAGCTGGTATGCAGTGTGTGAGTGCTGAAGTGAACCGGTGTGACACAGGCATGTGGGTTCCATTTTGGATACCCTTGGACTGTTCATGAGGACAAGCTGGACAAGACGTTTCTTTCCCAGGCTATGAGAGTGGATTACTGATATTCCTGAGACTAGAGGGAGTGAATCCAGACACTGAAGTTGGGAAAGAGGAGACAGGATTCCTCATAGAAATTTGATTAGGTCCTTTCGGATACAGTGGGCAGCTGATTAGTCTTCCAGAGACTGTCATTTCATCTATAGCAAGGGTGAAGGGTGTGACTGTAGGAATTTTGCCAGTCTGTGAAGAATCCCTTCGAAGGGCAACCACCCTTTGTCTCTCTTTCTCATCACTTTGAGATGTTATGTTTATAATTTAATAGAGTGCGCAAATCATCCCCGGCAGGGTATCTCAGCGCAGGCAGAAATAGAACGCTAAATAAAATAAAACTGTCTCAAGTGGTTTCCGGAATTTGATATGGTCAGTACAAGTGCGTATGTGCTATGGTAGGTTATTCCAATAGGAAGGGGACATGTAGGAGAAAAGACATGCCTCTGCATTTTGTCAGTTGGATATGGGGGATGGTGAGTAAAGCTTTTCCATAGGTCTTAAATTCCTGACTGGGCAGTAGTATTTGAGCTTCTGATGCAAGTGGTTTGGACCTTTCCCCATTAAGGATTTGCATGTGAGGCAACAGATTTTGAAGATTATTCTTTTTCTAACGGGCAGCCAGTTTATGTTTCTCAGAAGAGGTGCAGAAGCAGAGCCATGAGTTAGGTTAAGATTGAGCCCTGCTGCTGTGTTTTATACTACTTGCAATGTGGACATTAGTGTCTAATTTGCTGAAGCAAGTAGTGCATTTCCATAATTTAGTGCCTGTACTAGAGGTTTCCTAGCAGAGAGAGGAAGAAAAGGAAAATCTTTCCTCAGCAGTAGTGGATATAACATGTTCTTTCATGGATAAGGACTGATCCATTTTAACACCAAGATTCTGGGGTAGGAGCTGTACCTAAATATGAAGGTCATCATTCAGAGGACCAGGGTTGTTGGGCCTTGCCAATTAGCATGATCTCTGTTTTGTCAGCGTTTAACTGTAAGCAGTTTGTTGTCATCAATTCTGCAATTGCTTTCATACCATTGGAGAAATGATCTTTAGCTTTGTTCAGGTCCTTAACAAAGGAGATGACAAGCTGAGCGTCATCTGCATGAGACAGTATTTCAAAATCAAAGGATTTAATAATCTTGGCAAGGGGGTGTCAGAATATCACCTTGTAATTCCGCAGGAGCGACAGGTCACTGAGTAGCTATTTTCCCACTTCGCTTCTGCACTGGAAAACCCAACTATAGGCTAAGCTTTCCAAGTACAACGAGAATAAGAGGACGGGAAGTGAGAGAAATGTCAGTGTCCCTCGTAGGTGCCTTCTGGAATGGGACTGCCTATGCCTGACAGAAAAAGCGAGAGAAAGTCAGAGCTAATACAGGTATCTTCTAGTGTACAATTCTCACAAGTAATAATACTCATATGTACCTTGTATATCCTATCTCCCCTCTTGTTGATGGGCTGATTGAAATCAGCATTTGTCTTTCTTGAGCTACCAGGAAAAGACAGCACATGAAATAGATATAGCAATTGACTGAGTACAAATGTATTAGTTTGGTAGGAAATTACATCATACCTTTTCAGCTACAGTGTCACAAAAAGAGGTCCATCCAGGAATATACTGGATATTACTTAGGACATTCATTACCTCATGAAAGTCCAAAACATCAAAAAAGGTCAGAAATGAGAAAACAAAAATATAGGACCTCTAATCTGTAATAAACAAACGTATATTCTCAGTACCAGTAGGTAGTCACAACACCTATACTTTTCCAGGTGAAAATATAATGAAATCAAGAAAATCTCCTTGGCGAAATTCCGTACTCCCTTAATCAGATAAATATGTTCAGGTAAGTGTATTCGCATATTTAGTCAAAGCAGTGCATAGCTCGAAAATTGTATCATAGTCACCGATACGTTAGTGTCTTCTCCATCTTTTCTTTGGCGGGAATACCAGTGAACAACGTGTAAAATGGCCCATAGGCTGCCAGGAACCCGAAGATGGGACAACTAGCACAGCCGAAGCTCCTGGAGCCCGACGAGGGAAATGCTTAGATGCTGCTGCAGTGCTTGAGGACATGGAAGAGGTAAGTGAATATCCGATGGCTGGAAGCTGCATGCGTGAGAATACCAGAACGACAATCGGCTTCCTGACGTGACCGGTCGCTTCTTGTGTGAGTCAGCCCCACCCCCTGGCTGGCGTGTGGCAGCCCTGACAAGGGGGCCACATTTATGTTAAACAGAGTGGGGCTTAAACATGAGCCCTGCCTGATCCCCAAGCCAATGAGCATGGTGTGAGACTTAAATGCGAAAAGGGAGATAGTTTGCGTTTTTTTTTCAAGGAAGTCTCAGACCCACTGGACACAGTATCAAAAGCTGCAGAAAGGTCCAGCAGCACCAGCATAGATGGAGTGCCTGCAAGAGAGAGTCTTATAGAGTCAGTGACCGCAACAAAGGCAATCTCTGTGCTGTGGGAGGAACTAAACACTGATTGTGAATGATCCAGGATCTTGTTCTCCTCAAGATAGGTTGAAAGTTGTTTCCTTAGTAGAAAATTGGAATGTTGGGAGCTCCATTGAAAACAATGGAGTGCTCTGGGCTTATAATGGCTGGTATAAGCCTGGATCTCCAACATTCCAATGTTTCTTTGTTCACAGCTCTGGCTGTGGACAAAAGCTTCAGGGAACCTGAGGGGATTTCAATCCCCTCACGCTCCCAAAAGGCTTTGTTTTTTTTGTTAGAACATTCTGTCCTCTAGTGACAGAATGTTCAAATAGCCTTATAGCCCTTCGTAGATGGGCTATACTGCTATTAAAGTCCCACTCCCTTGTTAAAGGCCCTCGCCTTCGGCTCGAGTACTTTAATGCTGGAGAGGGCCTTTAATAGCCGTTATAGCCCTCTACGGCGGGCTATAAGGCTATATTAATCCCTCCAGCAGCCTGCCCAGAAGTGGAAAAAGCAGGATAGTACGATAATTTAAGTTTTCAGGGTCAATATTGTCCTTCTTTTGTATTAGGGAGACCTGTGCTGATTTCCCGGCCAGAGGGATTTTCCCAGTATCTACTGATAGACTACCAGTCTATCAGTCTCAGACCCACTGGACACAGTATCAAAAGCTGCAGAAAGGTCCAGCAGCACCAGCATAGATGGAGTGCCTGCAAGAGAGAGTCTTATAGAGTCAGTGACCGCAACGAAGGCAATCTCTGTGCTGTGGGAGGAACTAAACACTGATTGTGAATGATCCAGGATCTTGTTCTCCTCAAGATAGGTTGAAAGTTGTTTCCTTAGTAGAACATTGGAATGTTGGGAGCTCCATTGAAAACAATGGAGTGCTCTGGGCTTATAATGGCTGGTATAAGCCTGGATCTCCAACATTCCAATGTTTCTTTGTTCACAGCTCTGGCTGTGGACAAAAGCTTCAGGGAACCTGAGGGGATTTCAATCCCCTCACGCTCCCAAAAGGCTTTGTTTTTTTTGTTAGAACATTCTGTCCTCTAGTGACAGAATGTTCAAATAGCCTTATAGCCCTTCGTAGATGGGCTATACTGCTATTAAAGTCCCACTCCCTTGTTAAAGGCCCTCGCCTTCGGCTCGAGGACTTTAATGCTGGAGAGGGCCTTTAATAGCCGTTATAGCCTTCTACGGCGGGCTATAAGGCTATATTAATCCCTCCAGCAGCCTGCCCAGAAGTGGAAAAAGCAGGATAGTACGATAGTTTAAGTTTTAAGGGTCAATATTGTCCTTCTTTTGTATTAGGGAGACCTGTGCTGATTTCCCGGCCAGAGGGATTTTCCCAGTATCTACTGATAGACTACCAGTCTATCAGTCTCAGACCCACTGGACACAGTATCAAAAGCTGCAGAAAGGTCCAGCAGCACCAGCATAGATGGAGTGCCTGCAAGAGAGAGTCTTATAGAGTCAGTGACCGCAACGAAGGCAATCTCTGTGCTGTGGGAGGAACTAAACACTGATTGTGAATGATCCAGGATCTTGTTCTCCTCAAGATAGGTTGAAAGTTGTTTCCTTAGTAGAACATTGGAATGTTGGGAGCTCCATTGAAAACAATGGAGTGCTCTGGGCTTATAATGGCTGGTATAAGCCTGGATCTCCAACATTCCAATGTTTCTTTGTTCACAGCTCTGGCTGTGGACAAAAGCTTCAGGGAACCTGAGGGGATTTCAATCCCCTCACGCTCCCAAAAGGCTTTGTTTTTTTTGTTAGAACATTCTGTCCTCTAGTGACAGAATGTTCAAATAGCCTTATAGCCCTTCGTAGATGGGCTATACTGCTATTAAAGTCCCACTCCCTTGTTAAAGGCCCTCGCCGTCGGCTCGAGGACTTTAATGCTGGAGAGGGCCTTTAATAGCCGTTATAGCCCTCTACGGTGGGCTATAAGGCTATATTAATCCCTCCAGCAGCCTGCCCAGAAGTGGAAAAAGCAGGATAGTACGATAGTTTAAGTTTTAAGGGTCAATATTGTCCTTCTTTTGTATTAGGGAGACCTGTGCTGATTTCCCGGCCAGAGGGATTTTCCCAGTATCTACTGATAGACTAAACATTGACCTGATTGCGGGAGCAATCTAGTTAGAGAGATGCGCAATAATCCTTGGAGGGCATGGATCCAAGGGAGAGACGGATTTGGCATTTTCTAGTGCCTTCTGTAACTGTTCGAGAGTGAAAAAAATTCAAACCTATCCAGGCTCCAGGCGCAGTTGGGGGGAGAGAGTTGGAGGGTTGGCACTTTATCAGTCTGATCAGAATGGCTAGCAAAATTCTGATAAATTATCTTTATTTTATCTTTGAAAAAATCTGCTAGAGAATTACATAATTCTTGAGCAGCCTGGATTGTCTGAGAGCAGGTGTGAGGTTTGATGTAATCATTAATGACTTCAAATAATTCTTTGGATGAATTGCAGCATGACCAATTTGATGGATAATTAGGTTTTCCAAGCTAATTTGATGTTCGGATTATATGAGAAAAAAGAAGAATTATACGTATCTTTGTCACTTTGATTTTTAATCTGTTGCTATCATCGCTATAGCTTTTCACAGGAGAATATCTCTTGTATAAGCTCAGTAATGTAACAAGGAGCATGATATCTAAGTATAGTTTTAGAACTTGTTTTAAGAGGAGTGATTCTATAAAAGCAGAATTCAGGGCCTTATGGTAGTCTGCTAGAGCTCAGTTAATTTCTAATTCCTTGGTGTGTTAAGAGACTGGGTATGGTGGCTCAGTGGACTAATGCGTCCACTGTATGGACCTTTGTTAGACCTCATGGTTACAGGTTCAAATCTCTGTGGGCACACTTAGCCTTTCATCCTTCTGAGGTTGATAAAATGAGTACCATTCAGTTGGGTAGCAATAAACATCTGTTATTGTGCAACAAGAAACCCTTCTGGGTGAACATGCGCTTTACAAATATGCAAGTTACGTTATCCTGGGAGCAATTGAAAACTCAAAAACTTTGGAGGAAGGGTTAGGGGAAACTAGCCGCCATTGACTTGAAGCTTTTTTGTTCACAGTGTTTGTCTTTTCTGCCCTATAAGTTATAGGAACCTGGAAACAGATCATAGAATGGTCCATCCAGATAAGAGGTTCGGGGGGGAGTTCTCCTTTCCATCAGTCCTTAAAAGATAATTCAATTTTGAAAATGCATAATTCTACCCAGTCTGTATTTAAAGATGTGACTGTTGATATTTAATGTGCAGACTACACACACCTCTTTTTGCCTCTGTTGAGATCATCTAGAGTCTGATCTAGAGGAAGAACTGTTGACTGTCCTAGGAGTCCAAAATGCTGCCTGAGTGAGGGGGGAGGAGTGTGCCAACCCTTCAGCAGGAGATGATCGTGGGAAAGGGCTGAAACTGTTGACCCTGGTGGAGGGGTCCATCTACCAGAGACTCATATACTGCGCGGTCAGTGTGATCAGAATCACTGATCCATGTTTGCAACTGGCAGAGGAGCCACTGAACTTGCAGAAGTGTGCTGAGTGTCGTTCCATGTTATGCCCTGTCAGCGTCAATCTGCCTGAGACCAAAGTGCCCAATTGGCAGGTCCGACTGAACCAGAAATAGTGGATTGCTTTGCACTGTGTGTCGGTAACCCCCAGGCAGCATGACCTTTAGATCCCAAGTTGTGTGGCCTCAACCACTAAAGAACTAAATACTGCAGCCTTGCAGTACCCATAGACGTACCCCTGTGAGTAGGATACCAGCCATAGTGCCAAGTGTGCTCGGAAGTAGCATCTTTTAGACAGAACATTTCAGCGTCTAATTGACTCACCGCCAGTTTGCCTCAGCATAGCATCAAGCAATGTGTCATCACCGCCGGAGCCCATCACCTGGAGCGGAGGATTGCCAACTGCCTCATCCAAGAAAGCCCTAGCACAACTGATAAAGACTCACCAAAGCGATAGATCTATGCTTGCCGAACCCATGAGGCACAACTGTGGCAACCAACCACTCTAGCCCAGAAGATGGCCAATCCTGGCGCAGCCCTCCAGAGACTCGTTATGAACACCAACAGCTGCACACCTGCACCGGAACTGCCATATGCCCTGCAAAGTCATTCCACCTACAGAGGAATGACCAACGTTGCTCAGTGCCATACCAAAGAAACAGGTGACAGATTAACATGGTCTGAGTCCAACAGAAAGACATGGGGCTAAGAGAGGTGGGGGGGAATTATGCACCTGCATCTAGAGACTACACCACATGAACCTTAAGACACCAGGGACAGAGATGCCTGGGGGGTGGGTAGAGTGCCTAGATTGGAACCCTCACTTTGAAGTACATGGGACTTGCACCTGCTAGCTGGGCATCTAAGGGGCTGCGGTGTGTAGTATTGTGCTTTCTGCTGCAATAAAGTACTTGTCTTTTCCAAAGAGAATCACTGGACTGGAAAATAATCATATTGAGTTGCTGTGTGCAGAGTTGAGTGCTGTGCCCCAGTACCCCCATAATACCTTCACTTAGAAGCCATGTTACCACTGAGAGTCAAGTGCTGAAGGGATAGTACATGGCCCCGTTGCGTCTAAGTTAATACATGTGTAACTTTTTGAGCTAAGAAATACAGGGAAACTCCTGAGAGGGAACAGGATAGTATGAGAAGTTTTTCTTCAGATTTACGTGTGCCCATTCATTTAGGGTCTGCTTTGTTTTGCCAATGGGAAACATATATACAACTGAATAGATTAAAGGACGTCCTGGGACAGTGTCAGCTGCAAACCCAAACTCCCAAAGAGGCAATAAACTTTAGGCAGCATTTTACATGAGAATATGATTAAAGTTTGAGAGGAAACAACAAGTGGAAGCCAAATTGCCTGGAGTAGTGTCAGGTGGCAAACACTATATCTCCAAGGGGGACCTGTCATCACTGCAGACAAAAAAAAACAAATTAAGTAACAAAACTGTAACATAGAAAAAGAAGACCTAGCGCCAGTGATGAAAATGTTGTGTTGAACTAACCAGAGAATACCGAGTATGATGGAATAATTTGCCATGAATATAGTATCAAAATACACAGTGTTGTTGTGATCGCTGGGACACAGCAGTAAAGGACTACTCTCCCTGTACAAGTCTTGGGGAGAGCAGTGATGCTCACTCTCTGTACCAACTTGGTCTCTGATGGAGAATCAAAGTCATTCATGCTTTCTGGGCCAATTCTAGCTATATGTACATTCCTAGAGCATCAGGGTTGAGCAAGGCGCACAATAGCATCCCCTTGCAATCGGAGTACATAAGAATATAACCTGACACGCACAACAGTAGGAAAAGGAGGTATTCACAATGAATTTGCACCATCTGTGGAAAAACACGTTTTTTTTTAAATGCCCTCACCCACTAGTAGTAGCATGCTTCATCATTGGGTGTGCTACAACCTCCCCACGCAGACGAACGGCTAGGATGGAGTAAAGAGATTAAAGGGAAAGACATACAAACATTAAGGGGGATCCAACTTGCAGAACAAAATTTGTTAAATCTATCTCAGTAACGTCCTGATTCCTCTTTATTAGTGGGCCCACTGGGTAGGATTAAAACAAATATTCCTAGTGATGAATTGGGGATATTAGTGCCCAAACCTCCCTTCATCTACTCTTTGTCGACATGTTTCGGCCTATCTTATCACCGCTCCGGTTCTGGCTCAATCATTGAGGTACTTTTAACGATTTTCTGCATGGGGATCCTCCCCTTAATGTTTTATGCATTTCACTTTAATGCCTTTGGTCCATTGCTAGCCTGCGCCGGGATGTTGCAGTATGCTAAATGATGAAGTATGCTACTAGTGGGTGAGGGCATTTTTTAAAAACCTTTGTTGCTTTTTCACAGAGAGTGCAAATTCAGTGTGATTAACTCATTTTCCTACTGTTGTGTGTGTCAGGTTACATTAATGTGAGGATAAAAATGGAGAGAAGGCTCTCTCCCCTTATTTTTGTGTGGCTAAGTGCACAAGACTATATTCAAATCAAATAAGGTGGTGGGAAGGACAAAGCTTGACTATTCATAAAATCTTCCAAGGGAGGAAGCCAGCAACACGTTTTTCTTCCATACTCATAAATGATAGTCTTTAGTGTTTTCAGCGTCGCAGGAAAGACGAGTGAGACAGGAATGAAGAACATGACTCTAAATTCTGCAGTATAAGGATAGGCCATCTCTGTGCTGCCTTGAATGATGACTGAATGAATTAAATAAATATGTAAAGTTCAATGCAGCTGCTCCTTAAGGAGCATCCCGGGGATAGGTGAATTAAGACGCAGCTAAGGGAGTAAACTAAAAGAGGGGTCCACCAACCATCATATCTCTCTGAAGAGGTGAGTCTTCAGAAGGCTCTTGAACATTCAAGGTCATCTCTATTTTCAAGTATTTTATCTGAATGCACTTAGTACTGACCTTTCTCTTCATCAGGATGAGGCCTTGAACCTCGGCGTATCCACAGGGTCCTGTGTACCTCCTATCTTTGATAAGTTTTCTCCTCTCTTGTGAGAGAAAACAACCAGTCTCATGAGCTCCATCAATTCAGGAGCCCCCTCGGAATCTTGTCCCCCACTGATTATCAATAAGGTGGCCAGCCTGGTGGCTGGGTCACTCAAAGATCTACTAAATGAGGCACTTAGCTCCAAGCATTACCCAAATATCTGGAAAAAAGTCTCCATTCTTCCCCCGGTGCAGAAACCCCTCTGGACCCTCAGCTGATGGAAAGCTATAGACCAATTTCTCGTCTCCCGTTTCCTGCCAAGTTGCTGGAGAAAGCCATGAATGAGGAAATCCTTACTTTTCTGAATACTCATCAGTTGCTTGATTATGCTCAATATGGTTTCAGAACAAAGCATTGTATATAGTCTGCACTGATGGCTGCAGCAGAGGAAATAAGAATCAGGGTGGATAAAGGCGGCAGAGCGGCATCAATACTACTGTATCTTTCCGCAGCCTTTGATACGGTCCACCATGCACTATTTATTAAACGTCTGCACTCCTTAGGCTTTACGAACACTGCACTAACTCTGCTGAGCTCATTTCTGGCAGATGGAAAACAGTGGGTAGATATGGGAGATGCAAAGTACAGCCCTTTCCCCCTTCCCTACGGGGTGTTGCAGGGCTCTGCACTTAGTCCCACACTTTTCAACGTGTATGCCAGACCCCTGGTAAAGCTCATCCATAGTTTTGGGCTGACCGTATTGTCCGACGCGGACAATACACAGATAGTGGTATCCATCTCATCACAAGCTGAGAAAGATGCAAACAGTTTCTGCAGATGTATGGTGGCAGTCAAGAGTAGGATGCAGAGTAATTGTCTCAAGCTAAACTCAGACAAAACAGAGGTATTGCTCTTTGGGAAAGAGACCTCCTTTTGGAATGCATCCTGGTGGCTGTCGGAGCTGGGCAACCTTCTGAAGCCAGTGAAAAAGACAAGAAACCTGGGAGTCATCTTTGATGCCAAATTGTGTTTCTCTGCTCAAATTAATGCAAATTAATGCGTTGACCTCGAGTGGCTTTTTTATTCTGCAGGTTCTCAAAAGAAATCCTCCCGTTCATTCCGTTTGACTTACAGAAGACTGTAATATTGGCCCTCATCGCTTCCAAAATGGACTACTGCAAAACTCTATCTAGGTACCTCGAAATACCTGATAAGGAAACTGCAGTCCTTACAGAATGCTGTGGCAAGAGATCTTCTGGAGATTCCCAAGTTCATACCAGATTCTTACCTATTGCATGGCCTTCACTGGTTGCCGGTGCGGAAGAGGATCTCCTTTTAAGGCCCTGTGCCTAATACATAAAGCTCTTCACAGGACCGGCCCATCTTGGTACACGCATAGCAGAAACCTTAGATTTAGCTCTGCGCACATGATCATGGTCTCAAGAAATAAAAGAGTAAACTGGGGCGGTAGAATGCTTGCTTACCTGGGGGGGGAGTTTTGGAACTCCCTTCCTCTTGCACTCCGTTCACAACCTACCCTGCAGCTATTCAGAAAGCAGTTAAAGATCTGGCTGTATCCACTTTAAATAACAGAGTCACCTAGGCTATAGCGTCAGCCTACTCCACCTCTTTCGGCTTTTGATCTGCTCAGCGCTAAGACACCCTCGTGTAATGCGTGCTCCATAAAACTATTTCATTCATTCATCGTGTTCTCAGGGGTGGCACAACTAATATACTTGTGTAAGACATTCCAGAGCTTCGGGCCAAGAAAGGTGAAGGCAAACCCACCTGCTCTAGTCTTGTAGACAAGAAGAAGTTGAGGTTTGCTGAGCATAAATCTCTGCGGGTAAGGTATCTTTTGATTTTGTTGAAGATGTATTTAGGCCTATCAATTGTGTAATTGAAATGTATTGCTTGCTTGACGGGCAGCCAGTGGAGGATTATTAAGCCGCTGCAAATAGATTGTCTTTTAGGGATGTTAACTCTAGTCTGGCTGTCGTGTCCTGGACCCATTGCAATCTGTTTATCAAAGTTTGGGGAAAGCCTAGAGGCAGCACGTTGGGGTAATAAAATCTCAATGTGATCAATGTGTGAACAATGATCTTTCTGGAATGTTATGGTAGGAATTTGAGGGGTTTTCTTAGGGTCTTCAAAAAGGGAGAAACAGACTTGTGTGGTAGCATTAATAAAGGGCTTGAAAGTTAGGGTAGTGTCTAACTTGACCCCCAAGTTTTTCATCGAGGTAGAACGAATCGTGGGAAGTCCCAGTTCAGAAGGCCATAGGTGGGACAGATCCGGAATGGTGGAGGAACCAAATATCCAGATTTCATTTTTTTTGGTGTTTACACAAATCCAGCTTTTAACATTCACTCTGCAATTGCATATAAACAGCCTTGAAAATTGACTGAGACCAAGGCGTCAAGGTATTTAAAAGCAAACATACACTGAGTGGCATTTGCATAAGACATCACACTGAAGCCCCACTCTTGAACAGTGGCAGTCAGAGGAGCCAAATAGATGTTGAATAGGCACGGGCTTAACGCTGAGCCCTGTAGTATGCTAGATATGATCTTACAAAATTTTGATGCGAATGGGGGAGGTAGACAGCTTGTTTGCGATTGGAAAGGAAGGATTTGATCCACTTCCACACGATGCCAACAATTCTTGCAATTTCAAGTATTTGCAGAAAAATGTCATGTGACACTGTGTCGAAAGCCGCTGATAGATCCAGCAGGACCACCATAGTGTTTGTGCCCAAGTCACGGTGGTTTTTAATAGACTTGGCCGCCTCTAGGAGAGCCATCTCTGTGCTTAATACACATCCGAACTCTGATTGTGAGGAATGTAGCACATTGTTTGCCTCGATAACATTCGTAATTTGAAGATTAACAGCAGATGCCAGCATCTTCACACATGCAGTAAGAAGAGAGATTGGCCGGTAGCTTGCAGGGTAAGTGGGGTCCAGATTGCATTTTTAAGAGTGAAAGGACCAGCGTCTCCTTCCAGCATGACAGCACTGAACCTGAATCGAGAGAAAGATCAACCCCTTCGACGCTCGTGACGGAACGGTTCCGTCACGAGCGTCGGTTGGGCTGTGCTGGTGACGGAACTGTTCCGTCACGACCACGCCCGTTTTCGAATCTTCAGCACAGCGCGAAAATTTGCGCCGCGCTGAAGCGGTTAAAGAGAGTGTTAATCTGTAGATTCAAGAGCTGATGAGCACTTTTGAGGATGTGGGGTGGGCGAAGAGCCAGCAGCAACCCAGAGTGAGCTTTCATAATCAAACTCTCTGAGCCCTCCAAGGATATCATTTCAAAGGAGGACATTAGATTGGTCACCGTATAAGAAGTGGATTCAGGAGTTACCACCACTGTATCAATGGCATTTGAAGTAGATATGAGACAAATTATCATGAAAAAATCCTGATAAGTTTTCAACGAAATCCTGTGAAGCAGTTGTAAATTGATTACATACTGAAGGATTTAGTAAGGAATTAACAATTTAAAAAATTGCACGAGGAATATTTTTGGCTTCATTGATTTGTTAGTAAATAGAGAGGCTTTGTCTTTTTTTATATTTTTCCCGAAATAGTTTAGGAGCGGTTTTGCACCTAAGTTTGTCTTCCTCCAGGAAGTTGCGTTGCCATTTCCTTTCTAGGACTTTGCACTGGTGTTTTTTCAGCGTTCACTGCAGCAGAGAACAAAAACTCAGAGGCAGCCAACTCAGGGTCTCATTTACAAGTCCTTTGCGCTGCCGCTGTGTCACTTTTTTAGATGCACAGGCGGCGCTGTGTGCCTGCCCATATTTACAAGGCCACGTAAAGTCACCCTGCCTGACTTTTCATGGACTTGTAAATATGGGCCCCTTTCATGCATTACTCTGCGTGAGAGGGGCCCTGCATGGATGTTGCTGTGGGTGTTCCCACTCAACATCCATGGAACCTGACACATTCCCAGATTTACAAAGTGTCCTAAACCTGGGTGCGTCAGAATCCTACGCCTCCCTATAGGAAGCGTAGGAGTGGTGCAAAGAGGAGAAATACTTGTATTTCTCCTCGTTTTTGCTCTTTCTAAGTGTGCTGCAGCTCACATAGAAGGATAAAAGAGACTTTAATGATTGCTCATATGCAGGTGTCCTTTTCTACACATAAACAATCATTCCTGCAACGCAGACACCCTTACACCATGGCGCAAGAGTGTCTGCCTTGGCCCATGGCTGCGGGGCAGGGGAGAAGGGCAGGAATGTGCTCTTCTTGTAGATATGGGCATTCCTGCCTTTATGTTTTGACACACATAGGCGCAGCAGGGCGTCCAAATATAGTAAATGATGCCCTCAATATCAACCCATTGGTTGACCAGTAATTGAGAGCTGGAATCAGTAAGAGAGTACCATGGGTGATAGAGGGATGGCTTCTGTTGTTGAGCCCGAGGTAGCTCAAGACTCAAAGGGACTAGAAAGTAAGCAGGGCTGGCTTTAGCACTGGTGACGCCCAGTGCGACAACCATTTTTTGCGCCCCTACACCTCATAACCGCCTCCTCGGATTCTCTCAATACAACCAGCTAAAAGTGCCCCTCATCTCTCCAATCATATGTTATTGCTGAACACAGAGCCCCCCTCTGAGGTCAGCGACCAGTACGGCCACACCGGTCGCACTGCCATAAAGCCGGCCCTGGTGGTCATTCCTATCTAGGGAGACTGTAGCACCACCTTCGAGATTGGGGATGATGGAAAAAACATCAAGTGTGTCTCTCCCCTTGTGCGTAAAACCCTTCCCTTTCTGCTCAAGGTTTAAGTCAGACAAAAATTGGATGAGCTTTTCTGCAGCTTTGCACCTATGATCGTGATGCAGCGCTACTCCGGAAATATTTTCCTAAACCATATCACCTTTCCCTGAAGTACTAAATCATACATCTACTCATCAGTGGGGCCCATAACACTGCGAGTTACTCACAAAACGCTTCCATCCTACTTCATGGATCAGTGAGATTCAAAGGAGAGCTGCTGTATCATAGCCGAGTGTCTAAATTAAAACTAAATATTTATACTATTTACACCTGCAGTTTAAATGAGTTTTACCTGGTTTTTATCAACAAAACACTTTATTCAGACACACCACCGTTATGGTCAAAGGATCTGCTAGTAAAAAATTTGGCGTAGGAAAATACAAGACCAGCTTAATTCTCCATTTATCTAATTTTTATTAAAAGAGAAGTTTAGCATGTCTAACAGTTTATTCGCTTTATTTATTTTCTTTATTCAAAATTTACTTTAAAGAAGAAAGTTTTATCTCAAACAGTTATATTCATTTTATTTCAGAAATTCAGAAATAGACATTATTATTAAAATTTCAGAACAAAAATATTAGCAAAAGACAGATAGTTCCCAAAATTCACTTTCTCCTAACTTCCCTCACTAATAACCTCATCTAAAGTTCAGTTCTCACTCAAAGAAATAAAACATTTATACAAGAATTCTTACATCTCAGGAAAATCAGCATACTGACAGCATCTCAGGAGGAAATCGGAAGAGAGTTTTCTCTTAAGGAAAATTTGGACTTTTTATACCTTTTTCACCAACTTTATCTATCTACAAAAGTAACTATCAGCACAAACTCAAGTTCTGAGGGTGGATGAGCATCACCTCATCATCCTAATATTCAATTTCCATGGCATCAGCTGAATTCTAAAGAGTCCTTTGTTTGAGAAAGTCTTTGGCCTAATCACATCCTCAACTAGCAACTACATGAACCTTTCCCACGATCAGTAGCTCAAATGTTTATTCTTTTGGCAGTCATCAGGACTTCCAGGGCAAGTCGTCCTTGAACCGCTTTCATTCAAGCACAGTCAGCTCACATTCATTCTCGGTTTCTGCCGTGAATGCGCAGTATCTTTCACTGTCACAGTAATCGAAAGCCTCCATGTTTTGGTAGGCCTCACGAGCCAGAATGGGAACTATCATAGAAACAAACACAAATTAATGTTAATTATTGAAATATAGCCTTTCAGTTTACCTCCCTCATACTAAGGTTTCCCCATTAGTTGTTTCCTAGCAAAATAAGCAAGACGCATGCGTGATATACTCACTTATCTCCATGTCTTTGCCACAAAACACATAAAAAGAAAACACATTTATGCCGCTTTGATTAATTTAAAGCTTTGCATTAGTAAACATCATGACAACATTACTGAATTAGTCAGTTATAGTTCTTCATGCAAGCAGATTGGTATTCCCATGTGTATTTGTTGATTGTTGATTCATATTTTCCACACCACACAATTAATAAAGGTTACAGTTATGAGGAAATGACTTTACGAGGGGTATACAAAATTTTGTTTCTCCACCTTGCTCCATCAACTCCCTCCTTTGGTGATCTTATCACCAAATATCTCCCAAAATTCTGAAAAATTTATCCAAACCTGTTTTAAGTTCTTCAGATTAGTATGGTTTATACTCTAGTATCTTTTTCTCTGGTTTCTTTAAAGACCTTTTCTTGAAATTCCTCCATCTCCATATCACAGTTTTCTCTTTCTCTTTCTCGTTTTTCTCGAATAGCTTTCTTTATTGTCTTTCTAACATTCCTTCTTTTTCTATATATGCAGCATAATCTTATCATCAAAAACACTAATACTATTATTGTTACTGGAATTATTATCTTACCTATAATTGAACTACCTATTTCTTGAAACCAATGTTTAACTGCTGAAAGACTTTTACCAAGTCGTTCAAGGACACCATCAACCTCCAGCGGTTCAATTTCCTTATGCAACTCTGTAATGTTTGTAATGTATTTTTCAATATTTTGACTTTGTCTGAAATGTAGGTACAATAGTGATGTACCTTCAAAATTCCACAAATTCCTCCTTCTTTTGCCAATATTACATCAAGAGCAAGATGATTCTGCATCACCATAGCTCTCATAGCAACCATTTCAGTATTTACCATTAAGAATCCACCTGCTTTGTCTGTTGGCAAACGATCTACTATTGTTTATAATCTTCGAATTCGGTTTGCATTAAAAGATATTCCCGGGGCGTGGCTTGGCGGCAACCAAGATGGCCGCATAATACCGCGGTACTCCTGAGGTATTTCCAAAGGCCCCTTACATCGACATTTCTCCTGCAGTCACAAGGAATCGAGCGACGGCATTCCTGTGCCGCTGAGCTCCGGAACCGGGAGGTGTGTCTCTTTTCTGTCCCCCATGACCGGGAGCGGAGTGGTGCCGATCGGCGGGAGCGGACCTACTGCGGCCCGGATCGTGAGAGGCCGTAAATCAAGCACCGGCCTGACATAATTGTCAGTCCGGACAGGGCGCATCATCGGCGGCAGAGGCAAGCACCGAACGCCGGCACGGACTGCGTGGGCTGCGTAGAGGCCCGATTCCTGGTTGGATCGGAGTCTTGGTGCCCCCCACTCCCCTGTAAATACCGGTTGAGCAGAATCGGCCTGTGGGGATTGGCGACACTGAGCGAGTACCCGGGCGGCTAGGCGAGTAAAGACGGGCCAAAACAAAGGTTGCTCTTGGGGCCCGGTGGCCGGAGCTGAGGACGAGCGCCTGGACCCCCTGCCGGAAAGCGCGTGAGACAGCGAGCAACAGGGAGGAGAACCTTGAGGAGGCTGTGGCGGCGCTGCTTAAGAGCCGCTGGTGTGCACCCGGTGACGGAGGAAGAGACGTCAGAAGGGCTGAGAGTGGTGACGGGGGAGCGGTGCCCCGACGACGTAGGAGCGCTTTTGGAGCAACAGGGAAGACGCCTGGATATTGGCGATTTGGTTCGGTGACAGATCCCAGTGGGGAAGTTGAGGGCCTAACGGGGATGGCCTTGGTGGACCACTGGACACGCGCTTTGGAGGCAGAAGTGCGGAGGTGCCCGATGATAGTGTGGTGCTGACTGAGGTGGTAATGCAGACATTTTATGGGGTAAGATCAGAACTATCGTATCCCGCCCAGTGACTATCCCCTGTGGAGTGCGTCGGAGGCGCTTAGAGATAGGTACCACGTGGTGGTGGGAGAATCTGGTGCGAGACTCGACGACGGACGGTGGCCTCTGTGCTCTTGTTGGTAACATCCAGGGCAGCCATGAAGCTCAAGAGATCCGCAATGACACAAACCAATACGATGGACAATTACACAGAAGCGGCGAGCGGTGGATTGGAAGCTCACCCCGAGAACCAGGCTGAGTCCAGGGAACCGTTCCTGGCCTCCATAATGCTGGCTATACAGACTCTAGGTACCACACTGGAGTCCAAAATTGACAAAATGTCCATAGAAATGATGCTCCAACGAGCGGACTTTAACAAAACCTCGGAAAAGGCCGCACAAAATGCCACGGATATTGCGGAACTCCAAGGTGCAGCAAAACAGCTAGAGCAACAGGTCCAGCAACTCACACACCAACAGAAACTGGTGGCAGCCCGACTAGAGGATCAGGAAGGGAGAGCCCAGCTAAATAATATAGGAGTAGTGGGAGTGCTGGAGAAAATGGAGGGGGTGAGCATGGATCAATTCCTGGAGGACTTGATACTAAACCGCCTCAAGCCCAAACTACTGTCGAAATTTTTCATCATTGAACGGGCGCACAGGGCGCCGGTTCGTTCGCCACGTCTGGGGGCCCCGCCGCGAACTATCATTGCGCGGATCCTCAACTATAGAGATAGGGACGCCATCTTGCAGGCGGCCCGCCAACATGGAGACCTCTGCATCGACAACGACATGATAAGATTCTTCCCTGACTTCACGCTCAAGGTCCAGCAGGAGAGCCATTCGTTTGACGGAGTGAAGAAAAAGCTGCGAGATCTCGAAATCAAATACAGGATGTTCTTCCCGGCGCGCCTCAAGATCCTGGAGGACGGGAAATCCTATTTTTTTTACATCCTCTGAGGAATTACATGCTTGGCTGGAGGAGTGCAGGCGCATGACGGAGGGGCACAGACGTGGGGAAACTTGGAGGAGTGCAGCGCCCCATTCTCCGACCTCATCGATAGGATCAGCTGGACAAGAACGGCGGCGGCGGCGGGGCAGCCCTCGGCCATCGGGGAGGACCAGGTCCCACAGCCTGTCGGCGTTGCCGGACATAGGCTGAAATGACTGAGCCTATCGTGATGGGATGGCCACCAGCTGCGAACATGTAATGTATACTGATGCTTTTCTATATGGGCGTATGGAGACCTTGAGGGGATGGAGGACGTTTCATTTCAAGGTGATCCCCAGAGGGGGGGTACAACAGCAATTGAACGATATGGAAGAGAACTGCTTTGGGGGGGGGGGTTCTCATTCGATGCAGACATTTTGCTTGAGTTACTAGCCCCCGGCACAAGATAATGTGAGGTGGCTGATATACTATGGGGAGGGGGCCGGATGGAGACCTCAGGTTATAGCATTGGTTGTAGCACTTTTTCCCTAAGTTTTTTGTTGAAAGGGTTACAGGCGTTCTGCTTGTTGGGGGATGTCTGGCCATGTTGGCCGCGTAGCAGGGAGGGGGGATGGTATGGGGGATGGGGACGGTTTGAGTTCAAGTTTATGCTATGAAAGTTTGCTTTTGCATTGTATGCACGTTCTGGCTCCATTGGCACTATCGGGGGGTAGGTGGGAGGTGGCGGGCGGGGGGGGTGAGGCAGTCACCCCTCACTATTGGTTTGCTGGATGGCTATGACACAATCACCCAAGACACAACACCTTAATATAGTATCCTGGAATGTAAACGGCCTACAGAACAAGATTAAATGCACTATGGTGCTTCAATACCTCCGCAGACATGCTCAAGATATTGTTCTCCTCCAGGAGACACACCTGCTAGGGAACCACTGCAAGGCTCTTGATAGATTTGGCTACACCCTGCGCGCATATGCTGGCTTTACCACGGGCTCCAGAGGAGTAGGGATACTTATTAAGAACTCCGTACAGTTGGTCTTGGGGCAGCGATGGCTGAATCCCTTGGGGAGCTATGTGGCATTGTCAACACAATGGGAGGGCAGAACATTGAATATATGCTCCCTCTATATCCCCCTAAGTAACACGCAGCCACTCTCCCTGATGTTGGGAAATTACTCCTAGACATGCCCAATGGGACGCTGATCCTGGGGGGTGACATGAAAGAGGTCATGGCAAAGGACCTTGATAGATCGCAGACCCTACTGACCAGGGGGTGGGTATGCCACCTTAAGGAATTTGTACAAGCTATGGGCTTGGTAGACCTATGGAGGACACATAACCCACAAGTCTGACAATACACACATATATCTGCGGCCCACGGCTCTGGGTCCCGGATTGACTATGTATTCACACAGACGGCGGGCTGTTTGGGCCTTTTCTGGGATGGACACCACAAGGCAAGGGGGATATCCAATCACTCCCCGGTGGGGGTGCAATTTATGGGTCCAAGGCGGGATTGGAGTGCCCCCCCCAGACTAGACACCTTTATATTTAAGGAACAGGAATTCCAGGAGAAGTTCCGTGAGAGAGTAGATCAATATTTTGCGGAAAACGTGGGCTCAGTTAGCTCTCCAGGGATAGTCTGGGTGGCATACAAGACTGTGGCAAGGGACTTTGTCCAGGCGGAGGTAGGGCGATGACATAAGGACAAGTATGCCCAACTTGAACAGCTGGAATTGAAGCTCAAAGCGAAAGAGGATAAAAGCGGTGACACTCAGGAACAGGAACAAGATAGGCAACAGAGGGCACGACTCCTGACCAAAGAATTGAAGGATGTGTTTACTGAACAGGCGAAATCGCACGCCCTTGCCACCCAGCGACGAGTATATGACTTGGGAGACAAGGCTAACAAAATATTAGCCTGGCTGGAAAAGAGGGATAGGGAACGAAACTGGGTGCCTGGGATAGAGCGGCCGGATGGGACTGTGCGAACCACGAGCACTGAGATAGCGGAAGGCTTTGCGCTCTACTATGAGGCGGTCTGTCGGTCGCAAACAGTTAGAAGGGAGCAGGAATGCCGGGAATTGCCCACTTTAGATCAGGCAGACAAAGACATCCTAGAGTCCGCTATCACGATCAAGGAAGTGGAAAAGGCAATGGGGGATTTACAGACGGGAAAAGCACCGGGACCCAACGGGTTCCCGGCAGAGGCGTTTGGATCTGTAGCAAGTAAAACCGCACCCAACATACTCCGCATTTTCGATGAGGCAAGGCAGGTGGGACTACTCCCGAAGGATCTGAGGTTGGCTACGATCGTAGTTATTCATAAGGCTGGCAAACCTCCTACCGCCCCATATCCCTCCTTAATTACGTAACGAAAATTCTAGGAAAGATCCTGGTTACTAGGCTGGGGGCAGTTATTCAGTCATTGATCCACCCAGATCAATCGGGCTTCATGCCACACAGAAGCACGCGGCTCAAACTGCGACGCCTGTTTGGGGTCATGCAGGCGATATCGCGCGCCCGGAGGTACCGGCGGCCCTGCTATCCCTTGATGCCCATATGGCATTTGACAGCATGGAATGGCACTATATCTACGCGGTCCTGGAGAAACTAGGCTTCGGGGACAATTTCCGGTCATGGGTGAAGTTCTTATATACAGAACCGCTGGC
This sequence comes from Lissotriton vulgaris, assembly GCF_964263255.1. Taxonomy (NCBI): domain Eukaryota; kingdom Metazoa; phylum Chordata; class Amphibia; order Caudata; family Salamandridae; genus Lissotriton; species Lissotriton vulgaris. The sequence continues at coordinate 1,134,380,403 of NC_141697.1, forward strand.
GAGAGTTCGAGTCAATGGTGCGCTCTCAAGGGAATTCCAGCTGGGCGAGGCACAAGACAGGGCTGCCCCCTCTCCCCGACCCTGTTCGCCTTGGCGCTGGAACCACTGGCCTACTGGATACGGACGGATCCTGAGGTTCGGGGCATACATTTGGGAGGAGGCTGGGAGGAACGCATATCGTTATATGCTGATGACATCTTACTGTATGTACAACGACCGGCCGCATCCATTCAAAGGTTGATGGCTATACTACTTACATTCGGGGAAGTCCCTGGGGCATGTCCTGGTGGGGCCGCACCCGCAACTAGCGAACGATTGGTCTGGCGAGAGACATTCAGGTACTTGGGAATATGGATCATGCCATCAGACACAGAATTTCTTCGCTTAAACGTGTCGGCGCAATTAGACAGACTCCACGGAGACGTGGAACACTGGAGGACCCTCCCGCTTTCCTTGATGGGACGGGCAGTTTTATTTAAAATGATGGCCCTTCCCTGATTGCTGTACGTTCTGCAGAATTCACCCTTTCCGATGCCAGAACAGATCTTTAGAACAATAGAGTCGGAACAGCGCTCCTTATTGTGGAGTGGTGGCTGCCCGAGAATCGCTCTTAAGGAATTGCAGCAGGGGCCATATGATGGAGGAATAGCTGTGCCGGATATCCGCCTGTGTTACTGGGCAACGCAATTGATTAATATTAATGGCTGGGTCTTTGCCCCACAGGAGGAGCCGACATATTGGGTAGACCGTATGGCCCTAGGTAGTGGCACCTATTTAGAAGCTCTCTACACCAGGGGTAGGCGCGGCCGGTCTTTACCGCCCCAGACAGCAGTGGTTGCGGGGGTGTGGAAGCGGGCGACAAAGCTATTGGGGTGGGAGACCAAACTCACGGAACATACACCGCTATGGGCCTGCAATTTCCTCCAAGAAGTAGCGAAGCTATGAGATCTACACCAGTGGAGTCTCATTGGTATCGAAATTAAGGCAGGGGAAACCCAATTTACCCTTGTAGGTTTGGGCACTAGATCATTAAGGTCAAGGGATGCTACGAGGGACTTGATTCTGAAAACAGAATAAACTCAGTTGGGAGTAGTATTCGGATTATCGCACTCCAGTGTATCAACAAGATATCACGTGTGAAGAAAAATCAGAAAAATAGAATAAATCACTGGATACACGGAAAGAAAAAAATGTATTCATAAGAAATTTTATAAGTTTAGTAATACAATTCGCAAATAGAAATATGGGGAGACATGTGAAAAAATTAATTTAAGCAAAAAAGTTATGAACAGAGGTATAAGCAACATAAACACATCAGTTCAAAACTAAACATCAACTCCTGACAATTACGACAAACAACTAGAATAATTGATTAACAATGGTTGTGAGCTTGTGCCAACGCAACGTTGATGGAGATGATGGGAGTGTCGACGTTTCGGTCTATGATGCTTTCGTCATGTAGACCATCACCAGGACCAAACAATTCATTGCTGGTAAAAACCCCCTGAAAATTGACACTTGAAACCTTCTTTTAGGAATGAGAAGTAGCGAACGGTGGAACCGGGAAGTGGATCTTAACTACGGCGTGTTAATGGACGCTGTGGTGTATACCGCTATTAGAAAGTCGTCTTTGACAAACCCTACCCGTCTCCGGTCGATTTACATAGAATCGCTGAACCACAAGAAATTCAATTTCATTCAGCATCCTACCTAAGACGACTTTCTCACAACCATTGTTAATTAATTATTCTGGTTGTTTGTCGTAATTGTCAGGAGCTGATGTTTAGTTTTGAACTGATGTGTTTATGTTGCTTATACCTCTGTTCATGACTTTTTTTGCTTAAATTCATTTTTTCACATGTCTCCCCATATTTCTATTGCGAATTGTATTACTAAACTTATAACATTTCTTATGAATACATTTTTTTCTTTCCGTGTATCTTTTCCTTCCAGTGATTTATTCTATTTTTCTGATTTCAATGGTATCGAGGCGCTGGGGGATGTGTGGAAAAAGGGGTAGATGAATGAGTTTGCAGCCCTGCAGGCAGAATTTCAGATGGGGGCGGAGAATTCCTGCACTATCAATAGCTTAGACAGCCATACACACGCACTTGAGTCAGGGAGATCAGTTGCCCGCTTGAGGATAGGCTGCTACTTGACCCTATGATTGATAAAGCTATCTGCCTTACTTATAAAAACTCATTAATAGCCTCCCATACCCAATGGGGCCCCTACGAGAAAAGTGGGAATTCGATGTAGGATTGCTTGAATATGACGATTGGAGGGAGGCCCTGCAGTGTCCCCAGGAGGTGGCTGTCCGGGCTAGATTCAGGCTAGTTCAGTTGTGAATCCTCCACAGGTCCTACACCCCACGTACGGTACAGTACAGGATTAGATATGTAGCGTCACGATTTTTCATATGGGGATGCGGGGAGGAGGGCACTTTCTATCACATTCCTTGGGACTGCACCAAAATCCGAGCGTACTGGACTAGGCTGGCAAATATAATGGAGGAAGTGGTGGGGGTGGAGGTTCCGCTGGAGGCCCGATGGCATGTCATGGGGGGTGACAGGTGATACTAAATGGCCAAAGGGGGACAAGACATGGTTGGCCCTGGCAAGCATGGTGGCCAAGAGAAACATAGCACGGCTATGGGGGAGTGAGTTGTTGCCAACGGTGGAAGGATGGGAGCACGACCTGGACTGGTGCCAGAGGGCGGAGAAGGTCATCTATGAAAGCTGAGGCTGCCCTAGGAAATGGGAGACAATATGGGCAAAGTGGAGGCGCTATAGGGGGGAATGGATGGACACCCAATCTGGGCCTACACTGGATTAGCAGGGTACAAGCCAATGTCAAAATGCCTCCTGTGTGAAATAGGTATACTGTGGTTGAGGAGTGCTGAAGAGTGTTATCTCCCAATGAGGCTCTGTTCACCGCTAATCTGGAGAGAACTGGACACATTGTGGAACAGGTGGGTTGGAGGGGGTGTGGGTTGGGGGGATGGACTGCGTGGGGAAAGATTAGTTTGGGTAATCAAGGGGGGGTTTCCTATTACATTTGGGGTGTTCTCCGGGGAATGATTGTTCTGGATAGGCTGCATTGGGTGATAATGAGGGGGTTAACACTTCTTGATTGTCTCTACATATATCTGCCACTGAACTTCCGTTGCTGACCGATGTGCACTGTTATGGAGCTGAGTTACTGCAATAAAAAGATTTTTTTTAAATATAAAATAAAAAGATATTTCCACTGCTGGTATCAGTGCTCCAAAAATGTCACCTAATATTTCTATTACACTCTCTCTTTTTCTACAACTTAAATATTTACCTATCTCATGTATTCCATTAGTACCTGTATCTACGTGAAAGATTTTAGGAAAGACCAAACCCACGTAACATGTCCCGTACCAGTGGTCAGGTAACCTATAATAAGCTTTGTTTCCACATATAAAGTATATACCAAGGAAAACTGGATCTTTTCCACCTTAAATCCCCAACCACCTATGATTCTATAGGTTTCTTTACATTGACTCGCTCCCACAGAATAATTGTCATATACAGAGTTGTCTCTTCTTATACAGAATTTCCCTAAGAAATGGAGTATCTATATTTATGGCCACGTTCACATTTCTATCATCAATGTTTTCATCTTCAAATGTCCAATATTTGGATTTCTCATGCTTTACTTTTTCACTACATTTATAAGCAATTCTTCTCTCTTCAAACATATCTAAAAACGCTTTCTCCTCAACTCTCATTTTACATGTCAAATTATTTTTGAAGGCATACTCATGGATCAATTCATATATTTCCAAAATGAATTCCCCCATTACTCTAGCAGGCTTTACTTTATTCATGGCATTAACGACTTTTAACTTTGCGAAAACATCACCTGAATTTCAATAATGGTACTCTAGTTTTCCTGTTTGATAAAACAGGCTTGCAATCACACTACGCGTGACACCATATGTAAGTGGAAGATGGTGATACGTCACCCCTTCTGAAACAGATGAAGGTAATTTTACACAGAAGTACAAGTCACTAGCATCCATAGTTTTAACATATTCAAATAACAATCTTGAAAATTTATTTTTGGTGTAATCACTGATGGACCTATCTTGATGCATTTCTGGTCTATATACATGTTGTTTATTAGACATTGATTCAACATTTTGTTCATTTGAACTCCCATTATGTTTCAACTTTACTAATTAGGGCCATATGTATCAAGATACCAATTAACGATTCTGTAATAGCGATTTTTAAGAAATCGCTATTTCAGAATCGCTAATTGGTATGTATCAAGAAAATCGAACTTTTTTGGCGATTTCTTGATATTCCTTAATTGCGAATTCACAAATTGCGAACTCGCAATTAAGGAATACTTTCCCATTCATTTCTATGGGCCTCCTGGCCCATAGGACAGAATGGGAATTTATTCTCAATTTGTGATTCGCAATTTGCTAATCGCAAATTGAGAATATTTTCAAGGGTGCAGGGGTGTCCAAAGGACACCCTGTTGCACCCCTGTAAGTATGGGTGGACATGTGGTGCACATACATGCCCTAAGGGCATGTATGTGCGTCACATGGCACTTTGAAAAATGCGAAAATGGGCATTTTTCAAGAAATTCGCAAATTACCACCAACTTCAAGTTGGTGGTAATTTGCGATTCCTTAGGGACAATTAGCAATTTTTTTTAGCTTCATACATTGTATTTAAGGAATCGCAAAATTTGTGATTCCTTAAATGCAATTGCAAAATAAGGAATTGCAAATTTTGCGATTCCTTATTTTGCACCGGATTTTCATTCATGCATCCCATTTAGCAAATTTGCAAATGCGAATTTGTATGATACATATGGCCCTAAGTTATCCTGAAAAGGAATGACAATAGCAAAAAATATCAATATTAATAATCCTGTACACACCAAACACATCCTACACCATTTTCTAAAGATAGAACATTTCGTTTTATGATCATTGGTAGCCATATATATATTTTTTTTTTACACAGCGATCTACTTTACTACTTTACAATTCTTTCACCTTTAACACTTATAGGCTTTCACCTGTCACCTACAATGTCCTTCTTATATCAGGATTTCAAGTTCTGTCTTTACCTTATACTTTTGAGAATGTATCACTTTTTTCTGTGATTCAGACCTTCACTCACTTGACTTTGGGCAGCATAAGTTCCCTTGGCTACTGTTTACTTCTTCAACCGGAGGTAAAACTATGTATGACCATTCAGGTGATTTGTACTTCTGATTTGGTCTTCTCACTCTTTTTGGCCTTTGTACAACTTCTATTCTTTTCCCCAACGACTCCTTTTGACTGGTTATTTCATTTACTTGATCTTCTGGCTTTCTTACTTTGTTAACCAGTTTAAATCTCAGTCCATCATTCCCTTTAGGCCAATTATCTCCTTTACAAGTTCTTTTTGTCTTTGGCTCCGTGGTGTTATGTTCCACTCTCCAAGCTCTTTTCCTTGAACTCTTTCTGAATGGAATTTTATCAGCACTGTCGTCAGTTTCACTTTCAGTCTCTTCGACAGTTTCATTTATGACAAACTTTATAATGTCTTTTTCTTTTTCAACGTCAGTTTTCTCTTTTGACAGTTCTTTCACTCTGGAACATCTCCATAGCTGCTACTTGGAATCTCATCCTTGTTGTGAGCTATTTCCTCTTTTCCAGTGTCAGGATTTTGGTTCCTGCTTTCAGAGCTTTCAGACTGTTCTTCAGTGTTTTCTTGACCACCAGTCGACCCCACTCTAAGTGGAAATTCCCAAAACATTATTTGGCAGATTTCCCCATACATTTATCTATATATTTTTAATCATGTCTGGCTGACCATTGAATAAAATTTTGTATGGTACAGATTTTCAGACATTTTTAATTCACATTTTTTTCACACTATTGCCACAAAAAACCTGCTCCGCAGTATCCTGGTGTTGTAGCACACCAGGGAGGCATTCGGCTTCTCCTGGTGGGCCCGATGATGAAGCATGTCACCACCCAGGGTGGTGAGTGAGGGCTTCCTAAAAAATCCCTAATGATCCCCAATGTGAGACAATTAGGCTAACCCTTCCTTCTCTGTTACCGTGCTTGAGAATAAATGTTTGTCTCTCACGACTCTCTTCTGTTGTTTGATATATACTGACCAGGGGAACTAAGAGTGTCCTTTTTCCATCCCTCTCTCTCAAATTGTTGTTATTGGATTAAACTGCTGACACACCAGACATCTCTGGCACAAGCTTTCAGCAATCATCCTGAATTTGGGATTGTACCACGTCTGTCTAAATAGACGGAGCATGGCATCTCTTCCAACATGAGCTTGACCATGATACATTCGGGCCATATTTGAGATCATGCTATCGGGCATTACTGGTCTTTCATCTTTGTAAACCCAAATTTCATCTACTTCTCTTTGTCTGCATCCTGCCTTTAACCAGACATCTTTCTCTTCCTCATCAGCCTCTTCCTGCATTTGTCTCACTTCCTGCCAAGTGGTAATTATGACTGTTTTGCGAATGCAAAACATTTGTACATGGTTTTGAGACTCGCTATTTGGAAGGGAATACCCCTTCCAAATAGCAAGTTGCAAAACCTATTTAGAGAGTCGCAAACAAATTGCGACTCGTGAAATAGGCCACGTACATGGCCCAATAGGTTTTTGCATGCGCAAACGGGTTCGCAAACCCGTTTGCGCATATAAAAACAGATCATACATCTGGCCCTTAGTATTTCATATTGAAGTAATAGCCCCTCTGTCACATGTATTTCATTTGTTTTGTAGCATCTCTCATACCATTGTAGGATGTCAGAGCACTTTACATCACACACATATATAGACATTGAATCATACATGTAAATCAGTGTGTATATGAAATGTTTAACGAGTGCTTGGTCTGGAAAAGCACAAACTCAGGATTCAGAGCATAACACAGTGGCTAGCATTGACTTTAACATTAAAAATGTATTTCCACCCAAATATATCTTTTTAGCAGCATCAGGATAATGAATAACTGGGACCAAATATAAGTTACTAACTGGTACCATGCAGTTTGCAAGCAGCTCTTTGATGACAGTTAATAGGTCCCTCTGCTAGATTACGATTGTCACTTATGAAGTGTACAGTAATAAAGGAATCTCTGTGACAAAAGCAGTAACCACGAACCTAGGCACATAAAATGCTGCTTTTCAAGATGCATGTTACACGTTCTTTGCAGTAGGCACATTAACCCTCTGTGCTACATTAGTTAAATCAAAGCTGTCACTGAACAAAACTCTCCTCGCTCTCCAGCAGGTACATTAATCACTGGCATTCTCTTGACACTTTTATTGTTGCTGGAAAGCTGCTAATTATACAAGAAATGTTTCTGTGCTTTTAAAACTGTTGCCTACGGACCCCCTGGGAATGTGTCACAGACCCCTGGGGGTCCGCGGACCACAGTTTGGGAAACACTGCTCTAGGCGATCGGTTTACCTGCTCGCCTCCGCTAAATCCTGTCTCTGCACTGTATCTTTGCAGATTTACACTGTGTGGAAATGTCGGTTGTGGCACCTGACTTTGCTGAGTAACTATCTGCTGCTGTTGCGTTTGCTGTCGAATTACCTCATGCTGCACCTGTGGATTCAATGATGTACTTTCGGAATTATCTCTTGCTTGATGCTTACACTCTTTTCTCCAATGCCCTATTCTGCCGCAATTATGACAAGGAAACTTTTTCTTAAGCTCTTCTATATTTCCTACCAATTTTGTTTTGTTAAAATTTCCTTTATATTTTCCTAGACTATCTGTATTTTTATTCTCCAATTGTGCTACTTGGTGTTCTGCTTCCTTCACTTGTGTCCACATCGCTTTTTCCTTAAGCTTGTTTTATTTAGCTTCAATTTCATCACTACAGTACTTAGCTTGTCTCAATACCTCATACACTGTACTCAACTGCCATCCTATTAAACTATGCCTGATCATATCTCCAATTTCTGGTCTTTACTCATATACAAATCGATATACAAAATGGCTCATGTCTTTTTCGCTCAGCTCCTCATATCCACTGTATTGTTTAAACACCAACAACAGTCTTTCATAAAATGCATGTACAGATTCTTTCGATTCCCGTATAGTTCTGTCTATTTTAAGCCAATCCGTTTCTTTTGGTGGAATTTTATTCTTCAAAAACACTATTACTTGTTCGTACTTTCGCATAACTTCAGGTGTCGGGGCACCTGTCACTTTATCACAAGGGTATTCTTGTCTTGCCCAATTTACAGTTATTTTGCACTCAGACCACACATCTGCTGGCACTACTATGTCAAATAATCCATCCAGATCATTCCAGAATACCTTTGAAACTTTCACAAAGCGATCTACCTGTCAATACCATTCTACTGGTTTTTCTCTTAATCTGGGGAAATCATTTGTAAAAGATAATATGTCCTGTCTACTCCAAGGAACATGTACATACCCTCCTCCAGGTATTTTTCTTATCTGGAACTCATTTGCAATTATTTCCTTTTCTCTCACAGGGAACGCTAATGTAGATTTATCACTGGCATCTTCTTTCTTCTTTGCCCATTTTATTCTTCACTTATTCACATCTCCCCAACTCCTGAGTAGTACAATTAATTCTTTTATCTGGGTTAACCTTCCGGCAGTATTCATATTTCCAATATCTTTTTCGGAAGTCTACTCTGTAGGATTTCTGCAATGTTTTATTCTTTGCGAATTCTACTTCAATTTAATTCAGTAATCCTTCCAATTGATCATGTACAGACTTCGCTTTCCATTTTATACTCTTACACATAAACAAGAGTAAATCATCTTGGTGCGTTTTTAATCTGTCTGTTACATTTGTTCCAATAATTAATTCTTCCATATCAACTTTTAATCTTGGCACATCTAATACTTTAGGTTCATGTTCTTTTAATTTCAAAGTTTTAAGCCAATCATTTAATTCTTGTTCCGATGGTCCTATAGGAGTCTGTGTTAAATCTATTTTCTCAATACTCTTTTCAGGTGTAGCATAATCAGATTCTGCTGCAGTTGCATATTTATAGGGTAAACTCTGATTGAAGTTAAGTCAGGCGGATTTATATTACTTACTCGTCTAATTTCTGACAAATCTGGATAATTATTTTCTTTTACCTTTTGCAAACTTTGCTGTAAAGGGATTGTTAAACTTGGCTCTTTTATTCTTTGGTTTTCAAACACTGGGATTACAGGTCCTATTGTTACTGAAACTGTTACTGCCTCTATGTTTTTCATAAGCTCTTGTATCTTTTCTGTCAATTCATTTGTAGATCGTATGTATATATATTCAGCAGTACTTGTTTGTTCCTCAACTAGTTTTTCTACTCTATTCTCGCTTCTGCTTTCGTTCTTTTGCTTGGGAGTACCAGTAAGTCTTGTTTCTGTTATTGAGACATTTGGATTATATCTCATTTCTACTCTTTCAGGTATATCTCTAAGATTTGAAAATTGCCTTGGGGTTTCTTTCTTTTTTTTTTTTTAAAGATTTCTTTTATTTTCACCTGGTATACAGTTACAAAGCATTCAAATATTATTTCAGTTCATCAAGTTCATCAAGTAAATGCATAATCAAACAGGAACAAAGAAAAAAAATGATCATATTTCACGCTATAAAATAACAATACTGAACAAACAAAAAAATCAGAAAAAATCAGATGTAAATGTCAATTCAGTTCTAAGTTCCCCCAGATTCTTTCATATTTCTGCAGTGACCTGACACCCCTAAATTCTGCTAACGTATATTCCATGGTTTTGACTTCATTGACCAAGTACCACCATTCCAGAGCATTGGGTGGATTAGGGTTGATCCAGGCCCTAGCTAAAGTTAGTTTGGCACAGGAAAATAAAATCGATAACAGTACGAAGTGTGGTTGGTTTGTCAAATGTGGGCCTAATATTACCATAGGGGCTGTTATTGGTGAATTGAGAACATTTTTTACAGCTAAAATTTCCCCCACTTCTTCCCAGAATTTCCTAAGTTTTGGACATGAAAACAGCATATGAACGAGATCTGCCGCGTATTCATCACATTTCGGGCATTTGGTTTTCTCTCCCAAGATGTTATTTGAGGTCCATTTAGAAAAATTTTCTGGGGTATAGTATAGCATATATATAGTTCTATATTGCTGTAGTCGTAAACTAGATGATCTTACATGATAATGAAAATTAGTGTAAGATGTGCTTATTTGTTTTCCTGATATGTTAGTACCCAGTTTTAAATTCCATTTATTAGCTAATACTTCGTTATCGTTAATTCTTAAGCCTGTAAAGAATTTGTATGCCGAGCTGATTATTGATTTCTCCGTTTTAGAGTTTAAGATGTCCCAAATACCCCCGCTCGACAAGATTTTAATTCTATTCTTCCGCACAAGGAAATCGTATACTTGCATGTATTTAAACTCGTGGATATCGGACAATCCATATAGTTGTTTTAAGGTGCGAAAATCCATTATGCCTTGGGAATTCTATACATCCCCCAGTACCACAATTCCTTTCGATTGCCACCTTCGAGATTCCCCATCGCTAAATATGCTAGGGAGTCCAGGATTGTCCCATAAGATTAATTGAGAATGAAATATGGTGGTTTTACAGTGAGTAAGTATATCCTTCCATATTTTTACTATATCCCGTGCGGTCTTGAATTTAACCCTTTTGTAGTAGTTGGGATCTGTAATACGAAGTAAAAATGGTTTGGAATCTCCCTTTAATAATAAATGATGGTAGAAAAGCAAGTCCTCTGTATCCAGTAACGATCTTATAAGTCTTACCAAAGAGGCCCAAAAGTATAGTTTCATGTCGGGAAAATTGAGACCGCTGAATTCGATTTGATTTTTTAACATCTTTAGCGATCTTCTAGCCTTCTTATATCCCCAAATAAAGTTACAAAAGACGCTATCTAATTGTTTAAAAAAAAGCCTATTCTGTGCCAGAGGAATTGATCTAAATAAATATAAGTATTTAGGTATAATTTTCATTTTTATCAGATTTATTCTACCAATTAGATTTAGTGAAAGTCGATGCCATTTCTTTAAGTTCGAGATGGTTATTTTCATTAGATTATTAAAATTGATGTTATTTAGTTCTTTAATGTTTGAGGTGATTTTTACTCCAAGATAGGTCGCAGTCTTACAAATTTCAGGCGTTGGTTGAGGGGGAACAAAATTAGCTATTATTTGAGTTTTATGAGCATTTAGTTTGTAGCCAGATACATTGCCAAATTTGGATGCTTCCAAGTTGATAGCTCTTAAAGAGTCAGTTGCTTCAGTCGAATAAATAGCGATGTCATCCGCGTATGCGGTAATTTTTAAACTTTGCCTACTGGTTTTAAAGGGTATTATTCCTGGCTGATTATCCAAAGCTTTTAAAAATGGTTCCAGTGTGAGGGCAAATAATAAAGGTGATAGGGGACACCCTTGACGTGTGCCCCTCTTGATTGAAAAATAATTTGACATGAGACCACCATAGCTAGTATATGCAGATGGGTTGTCATAAAGTGCCCAAATCCCATTTAAAAAACTTCCACCAAACCCCATAGATTCCCTTATGTGCCATAGATAGTCCCACCCCACCCGGTCGAATGCTTTTTCGGCGTCAAGCATTATCATAGCAAGGGGAGTAGACTCTACCTCTGCTATGTCAAAGGCCGTTATTGCCGTGTTGACATGGGCTGATGTGTCCCTCCCCGTTACAAACCCGTGTTGTTGCATGCTTACAATTTTAGGCATTAGTGGTGCAAGTCTTCTCGCTAAGCATTTTGCAAAAATCTTTGCGTCAGCATTAATCAAGGAGATAGGTCTATATGAATCCATCTCCTCTTTAGGCTTACACTTTTTGTGAAAAAAAATAATTTTCGCTTTGTTCCAGGAATGGGGAGCGGACCCTGTTCTGCCAACATGTATGATTACTTCTAAAAGAAATGGTGTTAACTCATCCAAGCAGGATCTATATACTTCCAAAGGAATGGTATCCTCCCCAGCGGCTTTTCCTAATGGCAGTGATTTTATAGCTTCTTTTAGTTCTTCACTAGTTATTTCTAAAGCCAGATCTTCTGCTTCATAGATTGTTATTTTATTTGTTGGATTTTCTTTTAGATAATTATCAATTATATTATCATTAGGCGTATTCTCCGGTGTATACAAGATTTCATAATATTTGGCGAATTGTTGTATTATATCATCTGTTTGATTATATCTCTTATTATCGACCCCCAAAATTTGTGAAATCGTAGACTTTGCTCTATCCTCTGCTACTTTAAATGCTAAAATTTTCCCAAATTTGTCACCACCCTCATATTGTGTAAATTTATATTTGTGAATCTGTGCACTCCTTTTTTTTAATAGAATTTCTTTAGTCTTACATTTTAACTGACTAAGGTTTGTACTAATAACCAAAGTAGGTAAATTATCTCTTAAAGCCTCTACAAGTTTTGTCTCCTCAGCAGCAATATCAGAAGTCAGGGTTAAATTATGTTTACGTCTTTCTTGGTTCTGTTTTAAGACAAAAGTTTGTGTAAACCCTCTAATACTGGCTTTACATGTATCCCATACTGTTAGGCATGAGGGAGTGTTTCTATTAAAGATCAAAAATTCTGTAATATGTTGTTTCAGTTGTGAGATGAAAGTCGCGTTTGACATTAGATTCCTGGGAAATGTAAAAGCTCTAGGAGGATTGCGATTCTGAGAGGTGGTAAATTCAATCATAATGGGGTTGTGATCGGATGGTATACGTGGGTATATGGCCATTGTTGTGGCTCTCATCAACGAGTCTGATATGAAAGCCATGTCTAAACGTGAGCATAACTTGTGAGGAGCAGAGTAATATGTATAGCCTGGAGTGTTTGGATATAGCGAGCTCCAAACATCTCTAACATTATGTAGCTTACATAGGTCTAAAATTGATGTTCTAGTTTTGGGCTTCGCTTATAATTACCTGGGCGTGTTGTATCCATCTGACAATTCATATTGCAATTAAAATCACCCATAATTATAACTTCTCCTTCCCAGTCTAATAAAGCTATATTTAGTTGTTCAAATACTCTAGGATCTTCTTTGTTAGGCCCATATACAACACATGCTACGATCTTCAAATTGTTAAAACATAGTTGAGTGATTGCCCACCTCACCCATTTATCAGCTTGTGTCTTAATTATTTCTACCTTGAATCTTTTGTCTTTCAACCTAGCCACCCCTCTTTTAGGAGAAGCGACTGCCGAGTTAATAATCATCTCGAAGCCCAGTTGATTCAGCAGCTTCTTATCTCTGTCTATGATGTGAGTTTCTGACAAAAATACTAAGTGGGGATTATATAAACTTAATTCTTCAGCAACTAGGTGCCTCTTACGCTTATTGTTTAGCCCTGAAATATTCCATGCCAAACATCTAATATTCTGCATCTTTAGAGTGATGAGTGATGCCTATTATCAACATAGTTTTATATTTTCCCAAAAAAAAAGAAAATAGAAGTGTTTTGCAAACATAAATCTCTCCTCGAGTCTTTCTACCAGGTTGAAAATATTTTTTCCCCCTTTTCCCCCAACCCTCCCTCCACCTGCCCACCCCACACACTCCCTCCCCAAGCTGCGAAGGCCTTCCCTCCCCTCCCCCCCTTACCTACTACTGCCATTGAAAGGCAGCACTTGCGGCTAAGAACCAGGGGCCCCTCCCCCCTCCACCCTTTATGTGTTTGTGTCTGCTAATAGTATTGATTCATCTTGTATTGAGAGGATTACAGATCATCTCCATTTACTTTAGTCTTTTTCTCCTATTGCCGTTAGCTAGATATGACTATTACGTCTGTATTTCCATCATACAGGGATAAGTATAAGCCCCCTCTCTTTCATTTTCGCTCTTTAACTATTTACTCTTATTGACACTTCTTAAGAATGCCTGTGCTTCCTGTACTTCATTAAAGAGGTTTGTATGCCCTTTCATGGTCACTTTAAGTCGAGCAGGTTCTTGCATATATGCTAGGCCACCCAATTTATTGATTGGATCAATTCATTTGCGCATTTCCCATCTCTTATCCATCGTAGCTTTACTAAGATCTGAGCGAGCGAAAATAGTAAAGTTATCGATAGTTATAGGAGTGTTGGGATTAGCTTTTTGCCACACCGCTTGTCGTAGCAAAAAGTTGCCAAAATGAATCAAGAACGGACGTGGAAATTTGCTATTCTGGCGTTTTTGACCAAGTGGAAGTCGATGTGCTCTTTGCACTTGGGAGTCCCAGTCCCAGTCAGAGAGATCCGGAAATGCACGGGGCATCAGTCTCACCAAAAAGGCCCTAGGGTCGGACCCCTCTGCCCCTTCCGGGATTCCATAAAGTTTGAGGTTGGATCTTCTTAGACGATTTTCCAGGTCCTCTACCTTCCCCTGGAGTTGAGTTAGTTCTGTATCGTGGCGCTCCACAGTAGCATCGACCCGTTGTGTTCTTTCTTCCACCAAAACTGTACGCTGTTGGAGCTCTATTATCTCCTGTGTAACCCCCTTTAATATGGAGGCTATATCCGTTATTGAGGTTTGCAGTCTTATATTGTCGCTTTTTAACTGCTGGTAGTGTGCCTCCGATTCTACCCTCTGGTTTACCAGAAGCTTTAAGATAGTGTCTAATTGGGGGTGGTCAACATTGCCCAGCTTGATCTCTTCCGTTGGTTTTGTCTTCATATTTTCAGCGTAGGGCTTATTTAATTCAGAGTCCATATCTGCTGATGTTAGTGGATCAGACGAGGAGGCAATTAATAGGAGATCTTTTTCCCCTGTAGTCTGTTCATTAGCCTGTTCATTAGCGATAAGGTTGGGAGTTTGCGTCATTGAATAAGACTCTGTTTCTGGAATTTGCTGTATCTTATTGTCCTTGTCTGTAGGGCTGCCCCCAGAGAGCCTTAGAGTCATATTCTTGACTAACCCCTTAGCCTCAATCCACTTTCTTAACGGGCTTTTATCGACAACTGTTTTTCTTGCATTTAAGGGGATTACTCCTGTAGCCAGGTTGGACAAAGCTCTACCTCTCTTTTTGTGAATTGTCTTGGCTTTACCTCTGCGTTTCCGTGGAGGTAGCTTATTCAAAGTCTTATCCGTAGATTTATCCAGTTCCTCCTCTGTGTCATAATCACAGTCCTCAGAAGAGAGGTGTCCCTCATTAGGTTCCATAGTTTGTTCTGTATCGTGATTGCCCACGGGTCCCATGGCAAGGCTGTTAGTTTCTTCCAATGCACTTTTGCCGTTGTCTATTAAAGCTTCCATTTTTGAAAAGATAGCTGCAGTTTTGGGAACACAGTCTGAGTTAGCGACGTTTAGTGGTTGGGATCTCTCGTTTGCCACCCCATTCGCTGCCTCTAACCCTATTGTTGTCTCAGGGCTTTCCAATTCTATTATCTCCTGGGTCTTACTGCCTTCAGTCAGGGTAGGAGTATTAGCTAATTGAACAGGATCATCACCATGGTTGTTAGCTGATGTTCCATCTTCCCCTGAGACTGACCCGATTTTAGCACTTTCATTAATGTCTGCGCTCTTTAGCGTTGTTTTTTATGGAACTGTCCCACAATTTAACAAAGGAGGGTGCAGGATCGTCTTACCTGCCACCTTCCTGTCGCTCCCCTTCAAAGTAGTAATCTTATTGGGGTTGTCCATCCCTCCTTGGACTGATGCTGCTTCTGCTTCTGCTTCTGCATTCGCTGCCAGTTTCTCAGCTCCCCCCGGCGCCTTAACTGCTGAAGTCTCTGTGACCGGTGGAGCTGGGGCAGGGACTGACATTAAGACTGCCGCTGACGGTGCAGAAGCGGGTACAGCGGCGGCCGCCGCCGCTGCAGTTGTAGCTGAAGTCTTGGTGTTTCGGGTAGTACGCGGAGGGTGTTTAGGTGACATGCCTTCCAAAGTTACTGTTGCAAGCCGAGATTTGGCCAGACCTAACACGTCGATCCCAGAGCGAGCGAGCCGTCCCTCAAGCCAGACCTTCACCGCTCGCCAGATCCTCGTCGAGCGCCACAGCATCAGTCAGATATCCGTGAAAATCCGTTACACAACGCCAGATATCTACCACGGGTGAGTGGATTTAATAAAGCTTTGCAGCTCCGATGCTCAGTCGATGCTCAGTCGAGTTAAGATTGATACTTATGCCTTCGCGTACTTCGCGTACTTCCTTCACCGCTTGGTCTCATTGAGTAAAGTTTATCAGAATCGCGGTATATACCCCATTTCTGTGCTTCTAGGAGGTTTTAGCAGTCTGTTAGCACCGCCGATATCGCTGAGTGGTGGAAGAGAGCTCCTGGTCCGCCGCAAGCAGAGTCCTCACTCCGCCATCTTGGACTCCGCCGTGTGGGGTTTCATTAATTCTATCTTCTACTGATGGAGCATTAGGTGTGGTCCATAAAGAACTTGGTTGATATGGTGGCGGTCTCCTATTTAATATTTTTCTAGTACAGCATCCTCTGATTCACTATCACCATAACCTTCTTTCCCTGTTTCCACATTTTTCTCTTCTCTGTACATTTCCGCTCTTCATATTTATCCACTAATCTGACTGGATACAACCCATCACACATGTCAGCATTTCTCCATCTGCGCATTCTACTCTCATGTGTCTCTCCCCATAATTCAGGCAGTCTACCTCTTGGTCTGATTTGTTTTTCCGATCTTTCTTGTTCCATTTCGTGCATTTCATCTTCCCATTCAACTAAAATTTCAAAGTGAGTCGGTCTAGGTCTTGGCTCAAGCTTCATCATCCTCTCTCTCAAGTTTCGCAAAACTGCCCTATTGAATGATCCAACTTCAGGGAAAGCTAACGCACCATCATTCCTGGTATACCTTGCCCAATTTTCTAACCATGCACATGTATGGTAACCATATTTTGACAACATAAAGGAAGCAGGCGTCTTCGGCGGAGGAAGTAATTTTCCCTCTCTTGTTACTATCGCCTTATCCTTTACAAACACATTTTTCAATTTCTTAAACCATGAATGTTTCTTCTTTTCTTCTTCATAATAGTAATCCATTTTCTGTAAATTCCCTGTCTTTCAGAAGATCGCGTACTTTTCTGTTGCTGTTCCGTAACACCAACCTATCACAGCAGGGTTTACACTAGCGTACCAATTAGAACAAGATAGGTCTTCTTAGTGCTTAACCAATAGTTTTGCTGCTTTTCGTGATGCACCAATCAGCCCTTACTCTGTCTTGGTCACAAGGACCAATCCCGCGACACTTTTGACGTCATCAGCGCTCCAGCTTCTGCAGCGCAGACTGACCCCTCCTTTACAAGGTTTATCGAGAAACTGTATTTACAATATATACAACTAATTTGGATAGTAACTTACACAAAACAGCTCCATTCGTCTGTTTCACTAAACAAAGTGATAGAATTTTCTCAATCACGCAAGTATTCTGTATTTCCAGTAGACGGCGCCTACCTCTTCTCTACCACAGAATTTTTACACCTGCCAATAAAGTAGCACCACTTCCTCTACTTTACCCTTCTCTCAAGCTCGGTTTAAGCTCTATTACTCTCCCTGCAGTAAGTTTTAAAACAGGATACACAATGATCCCTGTACTTGAAGGCTAAGATTTTATAGACTGTCCTGGCTATGCATTTATCCTTTCACACGTAAAGTCCCTAAAATCGTGATATGCGCAAATACCACTGTAGTATACGACGATACTACTTTTGAAACAGACTATGCGATGTGCGACTTCACTTGCCACACTTCCTCTGCCTGCAGACAGAGTGACCAGCTTCACGCAATCCTCTGAAGCCTTTTCAGGACTACATATAACATAATACAATCTCAACAGATGTTAGTCATAATTCTATACATCAAAAACCCCTATATAATGCTTTATGCATAATCCTAGCTGATTCTATAGCAACCAATGCTCTGCTACCAAGCTAATTACTGATGCAGCGCTACTCCGCAAATATTTTCTAAAACCATATCACCTTTTCCTGAAGTACTAAATCGTACATCTAGTCATCAGTGGGGCCCATAACACTGCGAGTTACTCACAAAACGCTTCCATCCTACTTCATGGATCAGTGAGATTCAAAGGAGAGCTGCTGTATCATAGCAAAGTATCCAAATTAAAACTAAATATTTATACTATTTACACCTGCAGTTTAAATGAGTTTTACCATGGTTTTTATAAACAAAACATTTTATTCAGACACACCACCGTTATGGTCAAAGGATCTGCTAGTAAAAAATTAGACGTAGGAAAATATAAGACCAGCTTAATTCTCCATTTATCTCATTTTTATTAAAAGCGAAGTTTAGCATGTCTAACAGTTTATTCGGTTTATTTATTTTCTTTATTCAAAATTTACTTTAAAGAAGAAAGTTTTATCTCAAACAGTTATATTCATTTTATTTCAGAAATTCAGAAATAGACATTATTATTTAGATTTCAGAACACAAATATTATCAAAAGACGGATAGTTTCCAAAATTCCCTTTCTCCTAACTTCCCTAACTAATGACCTCATCTAAAGCTCAGTTCTCACTCAAAGAAATAAAACATTTATTCAAGAATTCTTACATCTCAGTAAAATCAGCATACCCACAGCATCTCAGGAGGAAATCGGAAGAGAGTTTTCTCTTAAGGAAAATTTGGGCTTTTTATACCTTTTTCACTAACTTTATCTATCTACAAAAGTAACTATCAGCACAAACTCAAGTTCTGATTGGCTCATTTGAGGGTGGATGAGCATCACCTCATCATGCTAAAATTCAATTTCCGTGGCATCAACTGAATTTTAAAGAGTCCTTGGTTTGAGAAAGTCTTTGGCCTAGTCACATCCTCAACTAGCAAATACATGAACCTTTCCCACGATCAGTAGCTCAAATCCTCATTTTTTTGGCAGTCATCAGGACTTCCACGGCAAGTCGTCCTTGAACCGCTTTCGTTCAAGCACAGTCAGCTCACATGAACTTCATTCTCGGTTTCTGCTGCGCGTGCGCAGTATCTTTCACTGTCACAGTAATCGAAAGCCTCCATGTTTTGGTAGGCCTCACGAGCCAGAATGGGAACTATCATAGAAACAAACACAAATAAATGTTAATTATTGAAATATAGCCCTTCTGTTTACCTCCCCTCATACTAAGGTTTCCCCATTAGTTGTTACCTAGCAAAATAAGCAACACAAATGCGTGATACACTCACTTATCTCCATGTCTTTGCCAAAAAAAACATATACTGAAAGCACAGTTATGCCGCTTTCGATTAATTTAAAGCTTTGCATTAGTAAACAACATGACAACATTACTGAATTAGTCCGTTATAGTTCTTCATGCTAGCAGATTAGTATTCCCATGTGTATTTGTGTGTGCATTCTATACTACGTTGATTAATATTTTACACACCACACAATTAATAAAGGTTGCAGTTATGAGAAAATGACTTTACGAGAGGTATACAAAATGTTGGTTCTCCACCTCGCTCCATCAATCGTCTACATGTAGGTTGCAGTCACCTTGAATGACGTCATTTGGCATCTGTCAAGAGGTCCCTGGTCATTCCTCTCTGCATTCATATCTTCTGGGGAAGGCTCGAAGTAACAGTATTTTCACTTTTAAGTATGATGAGTGACCTAGGTGGTCCATGATTTGACACCAACATGATTGTGTTTGCATTTCAACCATTCCCTGCGACTGCGGATACTCGATTTGTAGAACCAGATCCACACTCTCAGAGAGAGGGAGGGGTGATATGCAGTGCAAGTAAGTTCATCTTTAGTCTGTCTCTTTAGACCTTATTTTATCAGGGTCTACTAAGTCCTTTTCAGGAAGGTAACTTGTGCTGTTGTTTATGCTGGGAGACACATGAGAGCACATCTGCAGTGCCCTGGTGAAGGTTGCTTATGCAGAGTGTTTCACATATGGATGCACAATCATTCCCTTGAACTGGGTCAAGAAGTTTATGTAATCATTTGCAATCGACCTCCAGAGGCTACCAGGGAAGAAGCACAAGAAAGGAATACTTAAAGGCACAGTCAAGTAGAGAAACACTTTATTTTTAGCCACAGTAAACTTTACAAGACAGAGGACTTAGTGCACTCTCAGGGTATCTAAGAAATATTCTGCCTGAAAGGGATCTCTTGCTAAACAGCAAGAGGATCCTGGGACACCAGAGTGGCCAAAAAATACATTCCGTGGCATTTTCAGATGATACAGTCTGCAATTCTATGCCTTGTTGTTGTGAAAAAGTTAAAGCGTTTTGGATTATTGAATTTTGGGACAAGTGCATGACTTTAGCAGAATGAGATAACCTTTGGAGAGGAGTCCTTCGCAGGCCAGACGCAAAGACTGGACTTTGATCTCCGTCAAAGGCAATGATTAGAGAGTGACCTTCTTTCTGAAGCTACATATCAGGTGACAGAGTGAGACACATCTAAGGAAAATCTGATAAAAGGCATAACACATCCCTGTTCAATTTAGAAGCCTCAACAGCAGAAGAAATGGGTAGAACCAACATAGCACGCCATGGGTGGCATTGCAACTTGAAGTAATTACAAGGAGCATGTAGCCAAGACTGGAACTAACATTAAGAGAGATTAGGAGAAACCAGAAACAACAAGATTACTATTGACTCTAAAATAAGGTAAAAATAAGGGACTAAATGAGAGATACAAAAAGAAGTGAACCGTTAAAAAATACTGTCAATGAATTCTGACATGCCCGAATCCCAAATGGAAATGCTTATATATATGATCAAACATGGTACAGGTTAAAAAAGCCAGGCATAAAGTGTGACGCCCAGCCGGTGTTCCCTCTACAACAATTGATGGGGAGAGACCAATGGACACTAAGGACGCTATTTAGGAATATGTCACTATGGGATGCCAACATAGAAGGAAATGCTAGGGTCTTGGCCACTATCAACTGCCCGACAGTCGACCACAGCAGCCGAGGTTCCAGCAGAACCTTGTGCTCCATCTGTGGAAACAAGTGAAGAGTGCACAGAATAAGGAAAGGTTCACTTCTGGTAATTTAATTATTAATGGCACTAGTAACATGTTGGGCTGCTTTGGTGTTTCCACTTGGGAAAAGCTCGACGTTGGGAAATGGTTGTTGGCAGTGCCGAGCTACCCAATGTCTTTTTGCAGCCATTTTGGAAAGTTTTCCCTGGTTATGGAATCTCCTTGGTTCTGGAAATGATGGCTGTTTGTGAACATTCCCATTCAATCAATCAATCAAGCAATCAGAACATTTTTAAAGCGCACTACTTATCCGTGAGAGTCTCAAGGCGCTGGGGGGTAGGGGGGCGGGGATGCTGCTACTGCTCGAATAGCCAGGTTTTGAGGAGTTTTCTGAAGCTTAGCCGATCCTGGGTCTGCCATAGGAGGATGGGGAGGGTGTTCCAGGTCTTGGCGGCAAGGTGGGAGAACGATCTGCTGCTGGAGGTTGCTCTTCGGATGCGGGGGACTGTGGCGAGGGCGAGGTCGGCAGAGCTGAGATGGTGGTTTGGAGTGTAGAAGCTGAGTCGTCTGTTGAGGTATGTTGGACCGGTCTTGTGGAGTGCCTTGTATGCGTGGGTGAGGAGCTTGAAAGTGATCATTTTGTTGACGGGTAGCCATTGCTGGTCCCTCAGGTGGGGTGTGATGTGGCTGCAGCGAGGGATGTCGAGGATCAGGCGGGCAGAGGCATTTTGTATGCATTGCAGTAGTTTCTTGAGTTTGGCCGAGGCTCTTGCATAGAGGGCGTTTCCGTAGTCCAGCCTTCTGCTGACGAGGGCATGGATGACCATTCTTCTTGTTTCAGTGGGGATCCACCTATAGATCTTGCGGAGCATACGGAGGGTGTTGAAGCAGAAGGATGAGACGTCATTGACCTGCTTTGTCATGGAGAGAGTGGAGTCGAGTCCCAATGCGGTCGGCCACCAGGAGCCGTCCCAGGCCGAGGGGGTGGAGCCGAGGATGAAAACTTCCATCTTGTCCAAGTTTAGCTTTAGTCAGCTGTTCTTCATTCACTCAGCGTCGTCTTCATTCCTTCGTGGAGGTTGGTTTTGGCGGTGAGGGGGTCCTTGGTGAGGGAGAGGATCAGCTGGTTGTCATCAGTGTATGAGATGATGTTGAGGTCATGCATTCGGGCGACGGGGCGAGCAGTGCTATGTAGTTGTTGGGCTGAGGGATGAGCCCTGAGTACGCCGCAGATGATCTCGTGACTTTGGAGCGGAAAGGGGGGAGGCGGATGCTCTGGGTTCTGCTGGAGAGGACAGAGGTGGTCCAGTCCAGAGCCTTGTCTCGGATGCCAGCGTCGTGGAGGCATGTGCGTAGGGTGTGGTAGCAGACGGTGTCTAAGGTGGCTGACAGGTCCAGGAGGATGAGGGCCACGGTTTCTCCATTGTCCTGCAGGGCCCTAATGTCATCGGTGGCAGCGATGTGGGCAGTTTCGGTGCTGTGGTTGCTGCGGAACCTAGACTGGGATGGGTCTAGGATGCTGTTCTCCTCAAGGTAGTGGGTCAGTTGTCTGTTGACGGTCTTCTTGATGACCTTCGCCAGGAATGGGAGCAGGGAGATGGGAGGGAAATTCTTGAGGTCAGCCTTGGTTTTTTGAGTAGGGCGTTGATCTCGGCGTGCTTCCAGCTCTCCGGGAAGGTTGCTGTCTCGAAGGAGATGTTGATGGCTTTCCAGAGATGGGGGTGCTATGGTGGTGCTGGCTTTGTTAAAGATATGGTGTGGGCATGGGTCTGACGAAGATCCAGAGTGGATGGTGTTCATGATTTTGATGGTGTCGTTGTTGTTTATGTTGGTCCAGGAGAGCAGGGGGTCGTAGTGGATGGTGGCCGTGGGGGTGGAGGTCTCAGTGATTATCGGGGCGGTCGTGACATTGAAGCTGTTGTGGATCTCTGCGATCTTGCGATGGATGAAGGTGGCAAGGGAGTCGCACAGGTCTTGCGAAGGTGTGATGTCATTGGTGTTGGAGCTGTGGTTGGAGAGTTCCTTCACGATGTTGAAGAGCTTTTTGCTGTTGTGTGCATTGTTGTCTAGGCGGTCTTTGAAGGAGGCTCTTTTGGCGGATCTGATGAGTTGATGGTGTCTGCGGTTGGCGTTCTTGTGGGCTGCGTGGCTGTCCGGTGTCTGTTCGCGGTGCCATTTCATCTCTAGCTTACGGCAGGCTTGCTTGGAGGCCTGGAGGCCTGGAGGTCTTCTGTAAACCAGTTGGCTTTCTTGCTGGTATGTCTGTTTGAGAGTTTCTTGATCGGACGAAGATGTTGGCGCAGTCGTTGATCCATTGTCTGAGGTTGCGGGCGGCGGTGTCGGGGTCGGTGCGGTCGGCGGTTGGGCTCCAGGCGAGTGTGGTTGTTAGCTGGTCTTCTGTGACTTTGCTCCAGCAGCAGTGGGGGATCTGTTGGGTACTGTAATGCGTGGTGGGTTTCCGGAAGGTGAATTGGATGCAGCGATGGTTGGTCCAGTGGAGTCTGGTGGTGTGGTTGAAGGCGACATGGGGGCTTGCAGAGAAGATGGGGTCAAGCGTGTGGCCAGCGGAGTGGGTGGGTGTGGTGATGAGTTGTCTGAGTCCAATATTGGTGAGGTTGGCGAACAGGGTGGTGGAGTTGCGGTCGTTGTTGTTCTCGAGGTGGAAGTTCAGGTCCCTGAGAAGGATGTTGTCTGTGGAGGCGAGGGCGTGTGTACTGACGAAGTCAGCGATGGAGTCACTGAACTGTGGTCGGGTCCGGGAGGTCTGTAGACAAGGGTTCCTCTGTGGTGTTGGCATCGGTGTGGATCTGGAAGTGCATGTGTTCGCCGGTGCTGAGGGTGTCGTCGGTGTTGGTTGAGACTCTGAGAGTGTTCCTGTGGACAATGGCGATTCCTCCTCCTACTTCATTGGCACGGTCCCTGTGGGTGATCTTGTAGCCGTCTGGGATTGCTATGGCGATGTCGGGAGCTGAGGAGGGGTTCAGCCAGGTCTCCGGCAGGAAGGCAACGTCTGGGGAGGTTGAGTCGAGTAGGTCCCAGAGTTCAACGGCGTGTCTGCAGGTGGAGCGGGTGTTGAGAAGGATGCATCTGAGGTGGTTGCGTTCTTTCACGGTGGGTGGCTTGGCGGGGCGGATGCTGGTAAAGGTGCAGTTCCGGCAGGTGAAGGTTCCTTGGGTGCATGTCGGGGCGGCCAGGAAGCAGGTGTGTGGTCGTCCGGTGTTGAGTGCGAGGAGGGTGCTGGCATCGTAGCGGAGATGGACATTGTGGGTTTTGCGGGGGCCAGGAGTTCTGGTGCTGGGCGCCGTCCAGCGAAGGACAGGCGCAGAGGGGCTTGCCTTAGGCGTGCTAGCAGCGTTGACGCACAGCGGCCGCCATAAGAAGGGGAGGTGGGAGGAAGGAGCAGCTGGGGGGAAGAAGTGGACGAATGGGCGAGCGGGGTGGGGCCGCAGGGGACACAGCAGCAGGAAAAACGAGACAGGAACGGCAAAGGAACAGAAGGTAAAGGAGGGCACAGGGCACAGAAGCCAAGGGTAAAGGAGAAAAACGAGCAGTCTAAAAAGTTAAAAACAGAGGCAATACACAGGGCACAGCAATCAATGGTGAAGGAGGAAAAACGAGCAATTGAAAAGTTAAAAACAGAGGCAATACAGTACAAGCAGGGGGGCGGGCTGCAGGGGGCACAGCGGCGGGAAAGACTGCGGCAGGAGCGGCAAGGGGACAGAAGGCGAAAGAGGGCACAGGGCACAGAATTAAGCAATGACAAACTGAAGGAGGAGAAAAAACGAAACAATTAAGCAATACAACATGCAATACAGAGCAAGCAGTCCTACGGCCAGCTACTGGCCACCAGGGATGAGGCAGCCTGCGGGTGGAGGAGGGCCTCGAACTCACGGCAGTGGCAGCAGCAGTGAGCATGGTAACACAGGCGCAACAGGTGGTGCTGTCGCGGCCTGGGGGAGCAACCTGCCTGGAGCAGGGTCAAGGGTCGCTCTTTCATTGTCGGCTGCTCCTTTCCACAGTATTAAGAAACTCTGAGGATGTACCACAGCCTTCTTGGCAGTTAGATGAGGCATCAAAGAGCCACAATCTGGATCCTAAGCAACGGTATTCTACCACCACAAGTCGGCCCGACAGGAAGGTGACAGGGACCCGGAAGTGCTCAGTCCCTCAGTGAGAAGCCGACCTCCAACACAGGGAGAATTGTTAAAGGGACCCTCAAATGGGAACTGCTTGTCATGGGTGAAATATGGGCTAGTCCACAAAAGAGACTAATGAAGTTCCTCGAAGATGACCGAGTTGAGAAGGAAGCACTGTCTTGGGAAGCCAAGTATAAGTATGCTGTGTGGGCTCTCAACCCAAAGTTTACTACAGAAGGGTGAATGCTTCCCTGCAAATAACACAGAGCTCACTAGCATTTCGTCCCCACGATTTTGTACCAGGTAGGCTCTCCCTATTGACATACTCTTGTTCTCTGGAATGGTGTGCTTGTGCGGCTGCAGCGTTTCGTGCATCATTATGGAACTGCCGCATTTGCTATGTAATCCGTCATCTGCTGTTTCATTACCAGAATTTAACACAATAAAGTTGTTTCTAGGTTAAACGATTCGGAATTTACTAAACAAGCAGAAACACGTGTTACAGCATAGTGGAAGGTCATTGAGATGTTGACTAGTTACCTTTCTGTTGCTTATTACTGTGATTAAGAGTTGAACTGGTATTATTGTGGTGCAACCTCTGCCCACACAGTGTTAACAAGTGTAAACATGACAAAATAATGAAGCAATACTATCATAAAATTTGCTGCATTATGCTGCATACTCTGCCTGTTCTTGCTGCATAATTTAGTCAACCCTGCCACGTAATTTGGTCCTCTCGTGCCACATAATTCCAGTGGGCGTGGATACACCTCAGTTTGGACCCAGCTATATGCACATCAGTCTTGACCCTGCTCCTCTTGGGATCAGTCCAGCCCGAGCTGCCAGGCAAGGTCCTCCCTGAACCAGAACATAAGTCCTTAATAGGGCTCTTCAACCAGGTATAGATTGGTTTCAGTGGCACATTGAGCTAGTGGCGGCCTCCACAACACAAATGTGGGTGGGGGGGATGGGAAAATAATAATTTTTTTAAGATAATTTTTTTCCTGCTGCATCTGACGCCTCAGTGCTTTTCCAGCAGTTTCTCTGTGAAGGCGGATGCTTCCCAGCCAATCCAGACACTGCCCTCATGCTCATGAGCCCATAATAAGGGGTATACCGGTCTTGGGTTGCTTGTTTTCCAGTTCAAGGAGAAACTACTCAGGCAGTTCAGGCTGGACTGTTGTCACTGGAGCAGGGTCAAGGCTGATTGGCAAATGTTCAAACTGTGGTGGCATGGTGAGTGAAAAACGATGGATTGGAATACAGCCCGAGGGATTGCATGGGGCTAGGATTAATTTAAGCATTCCATCCACTACTTTGTTTTTTTATGTACTAATGTCATTATGTCATATGGCATATATGGGTACGGCACTAGAATATCATTGTCAGAATATCGTCTGAACATAAATAATGTGTCCCAAGTATTATTTACAAAAGTATCACCCCATTGGAATTAATCAAAGAAAACCTACACCAAATAGAATAATAGCTATAGTTAGGATACAATGTTTACAACTGATATATTTCTGTAAAATATGTTGACATACAGCCCACATACCCCTATTCTTAAATAAATACAAATATTAAAATGGGTGGTATGACAGGCCCAAGCCTGCCTAAACCACGCATGCCTTAACCACGCATTCTGAACAATGATTTCATCATTCCTACATGTCCCTTTAGCACGCAAGTTGTTACAACGACTAGCATTAAGGAAGCGCTATACTTTTGAATAGTATAATTTACTATGCCAGCTCCAGTCTGAGTATCAGTAGGGAAGTGTTGGATTTAAAATCCAACACCACACTGCATTCCTCAAAGCAAGTCACTGTAACAACTTGCGTGTTAAAGAAATGACTGGTAAAGACTCATTCGTTGTGCACACTGCGTTGTAAAGGCACTGAGTGGTTCAAACTGCATGGTAAAAGATTTTTCCAGTTAAAATGTATCACTGTGACCTAGGCACATTCAGAGCAGGGTTACAGTTGCAAGCGCAACCGCATAGCTATTGCCAAAGTACTGTGTTGAGTTGGAGGCACATTCACAGTTCGATATATTACTTTGTTACATTCATATGCAATGCACAAGAGTCTGTGACAGGCAGCACCAAGAGACTGTGACCTAAAATTACTGAAAAGTCATGCAACACAGCAAGGGAACATGCTGTGCTGTGTTGCGGGATGTGTAGAGAGGAGAATTGCACCATATTCACAAAGATATTTTTTTAGTCTCCCTGCACTGGCATACTGTGTGCTTCCAATTGCAAATGCAGCCACCCCTGCACCATGGTGCAAAGGTGTATGCATTATGAGCAGGATTGTTTTTGTGAAAGAATG
Source organism: Lissotriton vulgaris (assembly GCF_964263255.1). NCBI lineage: Eukaryota > Metazoa > Chordata > Amphibia > Caudata > Salamandridae > Lissotriton > Lissotriton vulgaris. Next base: position 1,134,407,807 of record NC_141697.1, read on the forward strand.
GATTCTTTCATTCAGAAAAACAATCTGTAAAGGCATATTCCTCTTTATATGTGTGCCAAGGAATGCAGCAGACATGGAAAGAGGAATTAACTAGGAGAAATAAAGATACTTTACCTCATTACGCCTGGGTCTGGAAGGCTCACAATTTCAACGCAATCACAGGTTTACTGACCTTAGTAAATCTGCAATTGCATCTAAAGCCATGGGTAGATGCATGTGAAAACAAATACTCCACCCATGGAAAGTCTCCTTAATGCAGCATTACGCAAGACAGCAACATGCAGACTCTCATGTACCTCACTCCTTTTAGCCCCCGCTTCTCAGTAGTGACTCAGAGGAAATCATTGTGGGCTCATCAGTCTGATCCTGTTAAGTGTTGTGCTGCCTGCAGGACTACTGCTGTCCAAAGAACAAATCCTCTGTGACTCTTGTGAAACACCTGCCAGTGCATGGCTTCTCTTGAGGTCTGAGCCTCCCTTTTTTCCAGCGTTGCTTCCTGTACCAGGCGTTCACAGTGAGCGACTCTGCTCCATATGGGCCACTTATGAGTAACGCTCAGATTGCCACATGCCCTGGCTTACTTGTAGACTAAGGTGATTTGCAAGCATCGCTGAAGAATATGTGGATATGTGAGTTTGACTCTGGCTAGAGGGAGCTTTGGGGTACCATTCTAAAACTTACAATATCTCTAACCAGAGACAGGGGAACTGATAAGTGGCCCACTAGGTAACATTAACCACTAAGGTGTTAGACCTGACAGTGTTAGGGAGATCTTTCGCCCAACTGTTTGCCTGTCTCCCTCCATTATTCTGATCTAGTTTTTGTTGATATTAGGACTCTGTGCACTTTACCACAACTAACCAGTGCTAACATGTGTGTGCTATTTCCGCTAAACATGCTAACATTGGTTCATCCCCAATTGGCATTTTTAATTTACTTATAAGTTCTTAGTAAAGTGGTATCCCTTCAACCCAGGTACTGTAAATTAAATGCTACTGGTTGGCATGCAGCACTGATTGTGCTACCCACTGAAGTAGCCCTTTAACCATGTCTCAGGCATGCCACTGCAGAGCCTGTGTATGCAGTTTACACTGCCTTGGCGACCTGGGGCAAAACCACCCTTTTGCCAGCCCCAAAGCTTCCCTCTTTATACACATATGTCACCCCTAAGGTAGGCTTTGTATAACCAAGGGGGCAGGGTGCAATGAATTTGAAAGGCACTCCCAACATTTTTCACTATTGCAAGGCCTACCTCTCCCATGGGATAATATTGGGATTACTTTTTACATTTTATGAGCGTCATTTCCAATTAGGAAGAGATAAGACCTCCAACACTGGAGTCTCTGGAATCACAATTTAAAATCACACCTTATGGTGAAGTCTGATTTTCAATTGCAATTCTGACAACACCACTTTTAGAAAGTTTGCATTTTCTTATTTTAGTCATTTGGTGCCTGCTACCAGTCTCTGATCAGTCTGGGGTAGGTGACAGCTGGGCTCTGTGTATTCACCCTAGACAGCCACACACACTCCATCAAGTAGGTGTGACTTAATGGGTCATCCTGGGAGGATGGGAAGGTGGGCTAGACCGAGCCTCACTTACATCTGAATAGGATGTGTGCTGTCCCCACTCAAAGAGCTGCATACCCCTGTGTAGGATGTCTGGAGCCAGGGCAGGAAGGGAGAACCTTTGTGACCTTCTAAGCTCTGTCTTTAATGTTTTCCCCACTTCAAAGGCATAACTGGGTATAAGTACTGGACCTCTGATTCCATGACATCTGGACCGGTGACACTATGCCAGGATAAACAACTGTTTTGCTTCTAATGGACTGCCACTCTGCTGGACAGCTGTTTCCTGGAATTCTGCCTTGCTGCCTGCTGCTCTATCTTGCCAGGGTGAGAAGGACTGGACCTGCATCACTTGAACCCAGAGTGACTCTAACGGCTAGGAAACTGGCCTTCTGATCTGAAGTCTCAGGGACATAAAATACTTCCAACCAGCCTGATCCTCCAACTGGAATCTGCAATCTATGAGTCTGCCCTGCCAAGTGGTGCCACCCCAGTACTAAACCCTTGTAAGTGGGGCTAAGGTATTAGTTCCAGTGGAAACGACACATCGAGAGCAGAATCTGTGCATTGCCACTGTTGTGGGAACAGGACCGGTGCATCACCTTCAGAGCCAACGCAAAACCTTCGGAACCAACGCATTACCGATACAGCATGGAGAAAAACAAAAAAATCACTTCAACTGTGTGAAGGGACTCGGAAATTTGCCTATGGATTCGGCGCATCTTGGAACCGATGCATTCGCCTTCAGAATCACCGCTGTTGAGTGTAGAAAATCGACCTGTCTCCTCGACCGCTTGATCGACACCAATGCATCGCTCGCCTGCACACTGCATCTTTGCCGACACAACCAAGATTCAAGCACTTTTGTACAGCGGGCCTCACTGCGTCTCGGTATCCAGCCAGTGCTCCATTGCGGTCGGCCTGAACTCTTGACTTTGTCCAGGTCCAGCCCGAGCAGCTATCCCAAGTAAATGCTTACTGCTTCTGAGAGCTATTTTATGGTTTATTATTTCTAAATTCATATCTCAAGTTCTACTTATTGGATTTTTGTCGTTTTGGTCTGTTTTATTTATTAGATTATGTTCTATGTTTCTAATTTGGCATGTGTTCTTTTTGTGTTCTGTGTTCACTGTTTGAAGTGTTGCACAAATACTTTACACACTGCCTCTAAGTTACGCCTGACTGCTCTGTGCCAAGCTACCAGAGGGTGAGCAAAGGTTAATTTAGGGTTGCCTAACACTTACCCTGACTAGGAATGTCGCTGCTGTTTGACTTAGGGTTACACCCCGAGTCAACCAACAACCCAATTTCTAGCATAAGGTATTTAAAGACGCTGTAGAATCACCCCTAAGAAACACTTTTAGGACTTCTGTAACTTAGGAACTGCATTGTATGTTTTCACATGAAGCTTTTTTTGTTTATGTATATACAAATATTTTGTCTTTTTAAGTAAAAGTACTGGCTGAGCAGTCATTTATTAACTCATATTCTGCATGTTAATGAGCACTTCGTCTTACTCTACACCATCTCCTTACCCCCAACCTTGACAAAGTCTAGTCGTGCTAAAACTTAATCATGCAACCTGCAATAGCCATTTTATTACACTTTGAATGCATTCAATGGAAGCCCTCGCCTCACTGCAAGATTGGGTTCGTATTTGGCAACTGAGATGAGGATTTTTTATATTGCTTTGTGTAGAATAATGAGGTGCCGACCTTCATGCTTAGATAAAAATGAAGGACACTTGTTTTCCATTGGACAGTTTTTCAGGATCTCATTCCTGCACTTGCTGCCTATAATAAAGAGACTTGAATCAAGTGACATAATTCTAGAAACTTCAGAAAACAGTGAAAAAAGTGTGCGCGTCCTTCTCAGAGCGCCTCTCCTTTGTGCCTGCCAGAAAGACCTCTGCCCAATTGTCTCATGATCACATCTTTTTAATAAATACAGTTTGCAAACTCAATACAAGTGAAGAGCACCAAAGTGTTCTTCAAGAGGCATGGACTGCTCTGCCCAGCTACCTCAAGGGTCAAGTCCTCCGGCAACACATAATCTTAGAGGCTCCATATATATGGGGGATGTAGGGGCACATTGGGCATGCTACCTTCATCTTCCCAAGGACTCTCATTCATTCCACATGCAATCATTAAGAAATAGGTGACCCGTCAAGACATGCTAGTTGGTTTTTCACAGGAGCAAATGGTATGATGTCTCCCCCAGTATTTTTAACCAACTCTCACTAACAATTAATAGTGTCATGGCCATGTTAAAAGGTGTAACACTTGGATGGGCCATTTCACCCATCAGAGTATAATACTCTGTTGGTGAGCAACAGACAACATCATGAGGAGTCCCTATTAGGGGAATTGTAGCCTACGTCTCCTAGCAAGTAAAATGTACATGAATGGTCCAAATGGTATCATAAGGATCAGGAAGGCACAAGGACAAAGCATTCTACAGTTGTTATTGAGCACAGAAGTTTTTCTGCTCTCTGTGCCATCTGTTCCACTCCCTAGCGATGCCTGCAAAGACGGGTATTCACTGGAGATACGAAGGGCAGACCCATGAAACCACTTGCATTCCTGCTTTTCTTAACTCACCCTCACTCCCTTTTCTGTCTAGTATTTGCAGTTTCTGCAGCTCATCATATTTGGAGCAAGAAGGCCCAGTGAGTTCCATGATGTGCTTTTGACACTTCAATAAGTTATTGAAGCAGATGTGTACAACAGTTGGCCAAGATTTCCCACACAGGATCTCTCATGGCCAGGATCTCTTAGCCCCTTGATAAAATATAGCACAGATTTCAGGCATGATGGAGTACAGGGCTGCACACACATCCTGTACAAACTGGAGACTGAGCGACAGGGTGAGAGACAAACAGGAGGACCCTCAAGGCTTAATAAATGAGTTATGGCAAAGAAGAAGCCAGAGAACGATGTAAGAGGGGATCGATCATCCTGGAAATGTCAGGAAAGAAAAAGAGAGAGTCTGTGATGTGTTTTCATTTTAACAGCAATAGAGAACAGTGGGAACTGGCCAAAAAACCCCAGTGAAGGAGCAGAGCTGAGTCTAGAAGAGTTAAAGCAAGGAGGCAAGAATGATGGTACTGTGAAGAGGTAAAATGTTGCTGTCCGTCTTATATTTTGATGAGGTGTACTTTATACACTCATACCCCAGCGTTCTTATTCTTTCATTTCAAGCCTTACAGTTAAATGGCCTTGGTTTTCATCCGCCCAAGAAAAGGCCTTCAGTAAGCTTTGGAAATGTGCTTCAAACATTCTTGGTAATGTGATGTTTCCTCTACCACTGCATCCCCAAGCCCAACCTACATAACAAGAAATCTGTGTTCTCCGCTAAACATCTTTTGAATGTTAGGTTTCTCTTATACTAAACAAAGTAGCATAAAACCATCTTCAACAGCACACCAATTTGATGTCTTGTTGATTGGGCTGTAAACTGAATGACGCTCACTGTGCCAATAGACACATGGTGAGGCTCACTGGTGAGGCCTAAATAGGCTGACACCATGTTAGACCTGGCAATCTTAGGATAGTCTTCCCCTGGACATTTTGGCATTTTTGCCTCCATGTTTTGCTGATTCTTTTTGTTGGCCTTGGACGCTGAGCCTTTACCACTGCTCACCAGTGCAACGTGCATGTGCTTCTCCCCTACACATGATGCCATTGATGTATATATCTGATTGGCATATTTTTTGTACTGGTAAGTCCTTTGTACAGGGCCTGTAATTCACATGGTACTAGTGGGCTGCAGCACTGATTGTGCCACCCACAGAAGTAGCCTTTCAGACCTGTCTCAGGTCTGTCACTGCAGTGACTGTGTGTGTAGTTTACTGCCACTTTATCTTGGCAATTAAAACACCTTGCCAGGCCTTAAACTCCCCTTTTATTAGATATAAGCCACCTCTATGATTGGTCCTAAGTAACCCAAAATTAGGGTGCCATGTAAGTAAAAGGTAGGACATGTACTTTTATGTTTTACATGTCCTGATAGTGACAAACAGTCTATGTCGTTTTCCGCTATTGTGTGGCATACCACTCTCTTAGGCTAGCTTTGGGAATTCCTTAATAAACTTTCAAGCTGTAATTCTTGATCAGAGATGGGTAGGTTTTTCATGTTTCATGTCTTTGGAATGTAATGATAAATCCTCCTTACTGATTAAGTTGGATTTAACATTACTGTTTTAGAAAAGCCCTTTTTGGAAAGTGGACATTTCTCTGGCCTTACTGCTCTTTGTGGCTTACAGCCTGTCTCCAATACACGTCTGGGTTGGTGACAGCTACACTTTGTGCATTCCCTTTAGACAACCACAAACACTGAAAAGTGAGGCTAATCTGGATTCTGAGTGCTCATCTGCTTTCATTTGCAATCGGATGGGTGGGGAGGAATGGGAAGGGCTGACACACTTAATTAGGTGGTGTCCTGTCCACAAATATTGATTTACCCCACAGATAGCCTTACAGACAGGACTGGGTTGAAAGGGATCCTTGTGCACTTCAGAGAGCTGCTTTGAAATCACCTCCTACATCAAAGGCACTTTTGGGTATAAGTACTGGGTCTCTGACCCCTTAAGATCCGACACTGAATCTTGAATTGAACCTCTGTGCTGCTTAAAGGACTCAACTGGACTGATTTTCTGGATGGTTGCTTTTCTGCTTGCTGCCCTGCTGCTCCCTGACTCCACTGAAGGAGAGCTGGGCTACACCTACCCTCCAAGTGATCTCCAAGTGCTTGCTTCCTGTTTTCTGAAGTCTCACAAAATATGTCAATTCTGTTGGTGCTGCTTGACTCTGCCCTCTGGGAGTCCTACCCTTGTTTGAAGTGTTCCCTCCATGTTCTGCTAGGAGAGTACCAATCCCTCAGGGTCCACCTCCCCCATTCTGTTCTAAAGACACCAAGATCATCTGCGGCATACCCCAAGGATCATCCCTCAGCCCGACACTCTTCAACGTCTACATGCCACTGCTCACCAATATCGTTCGATCGCACGACCTCAACATCATCTCATACGCTGACAACACCCAGCTGATCCTCTCCCTCACCAAGGCCCCCACCACCACCAAATCCAACCTCCACGAAGGAATGAAGGCCATTGCCGAATGGATGATGAACAGCCGCCTGAAACTGAACTCGGACAGGACGGAGGTCCTCATCATTGGATCCACCCCCTTCACCTGGGACGACTCATGGTGGCCGGCCGCACTGGGAGCTGCACCGATGTAGAAAATAAAACAACAAATATGAACATTGCCAGCGCCATCTTGCTTAGTGAGGGCCTTTACGTGCTCATAAGCAGCAACCATTTTAGATAACGCGGCCATTTCATACTCTGCTGGTCACCTGTGAGTCACCCCGACCTCGCTATCATCCCCCCGCGCTCTGACCAAGCCTGAACACATATACCAGGGTCTTAAAACCTTGTCAGAATGATAATGCCCCGGAGTCACTACCCTGTACCTGGCCACTCAATCCGGTCCCAGGCACTAACCAACCCCTGTGGACATAGTTCTTACCCGCACACTGCAGGGCTTGTTTCACCAACAAAGGGGCCTGATCTAATCAAAAACACGAACCCTTAGATCTGACTTATCCCACGTACTTTTAGATCCTGTCGGAATGTCCAGCTGCGAGATAGCGATCATCTGTTAGATCTGGGTGGAGGGAAGATTGCTGCTGGGTCTGTGTGGGAACTAGCTTGAGGCGGGGATTCCAAGGATGTTTGACTATGCAATAAACTGATGCCAGGAATGTTTGACCATGTAATAAACTGACTAAAAAGCATATAAAAGGCCATGCCACAGAGATGCAGTGAGAGCACCTCCTGACGATAGCCCCGGTGTCTGATGTGATGTGTTCTCCTCTGGAGAAAGAAACCTGTTGTTCGCCTTCCAATATCCAGCGCCTGCCTCGTTATTTTGATCGCTAATCTTAGGGTGAATTAGAGGTGGTTTGCCCCAAGCGGCATTGAAAGTCTTGGGAGTCTCGCTGCTTTTCATCAATTAGCGCGCAAACGTCGGGCCCATCAGCGACACGTGGGTCCGGTGAGTGAGGTCCTAAAGACGGAGTGAACATCTAAACGATCGGGAAGTGCACCTGCCTGAAAGAGACCCTCGTCTGGCGGCCGATCAACTGAACTTTACCGGTTCCGAACGGACCTCTCTCGAGTGACCTGCGGTCCTGACCGTGACCTTACAGGAACGCCGCATTTTTGGAGTGAGAGGACAAACAGGCGCTGGAAGGGGACGACGAAGAAACTGTCCATAACGGTCCGGGTAAGGTCGTGATATACGACAAAACTGATTGTCTGATTGTATTGAAATTGTTTGCTCGAATACTAATATTCTGCTCTTTGAAGTTTTGTTGGACCGGACCGTTTGTTAGAGGTCAGTCATCCAGCACCGCCGGAAGACACCCCTAACAAGGACATGAATGTTAAATATGGAGTAGCCATCGATGCTTATAGCAAACTATGGCACAAATACCCGAGAAAGGACCGGGTAAATCAGTGGCCACTGAAAGGGATCTTTTGATCTCTCTAAAATAGAAATCTTAGAAATAGCGCTCCACAAAAAGAAAGCTACGCCAGCCATGCTTGACAACTTTGGTCTGTGGCAAAAAGAAGCAACACAACGAAAGAGAAGAAACGAAGCTAGACTAGATAAAGAGATGCGAAAAGCAGCTCAACAAGCTTGTAAAAAGTTAGAAGAAGATATAAAAGAAAGAGAGACTGATAGAAATGAACAAGAATCGAAAATATCAGGCCAGTGCCCTGTTAGAACGCCTTCGACTCTTTACCCTGAGTTACCAACTAAACAGAAAGTAGATGATGATTTGTTATTATGCCCTCCGATCATCTACATGCCAGGTGGTGTAGTGTGGCTCACTGGTTAGAGGCGGCAGACCCGAGAGCAGAGGACGGCCCGGGACCAGGGTTCGATTCCCGGCCCGGCAGGTTTCTGGACCAGGGTCAGCGGACTCGATAATTCTCTCGCCTCGGTGCCCACTCTGATCAGCGATCACACTCGGCAACTCTGGGCATTAGCTTGCCTCATCTTCACTAACGGCCCCACCAGACCGCCGGGGATGCCTGGTCTCACCCTGGAGATACCCATTAAGGGACCATCTCTCAGGGAAACCAGGAAGGGTTTCGCAGCGGTCGAAGCGCCTTGGGACCCTACGGGTAAGTAGTGCGCTATATAAATGCCTATACATTTACTTTACATTTACATTTACCTCCTTATGCCCCCACCCATCCTGTAATACAACGTCAGGAATCCCAAAGCTTAGTTGAAGGCAGCACCATTTCCTTGACTCCCATAGCCTCAGCACCAACAGAGTCTATTGTGCCTAATGCCTCATCAAAAAGCGGGCCAGTAGAAGCTGAATCAAAAGAGAAAGGGTTGCCGAGGATCCCACGATTAAGTAAAAACGAACGAGCAGGTATCGATAAAATAGTTAAAACGCTCGTAGATAGGAAAGAGACCGAAGAGTATATAACCAACATATGCAACTCCTATGTCGAAAACCATAAGCGACACTTCATTGTACGCCTCTGTTACCACACACTCACTGCTTACGAGGAAAAGTGCAGAGTGGTAGGGCCCGAGCGACTAATGGCTCTTTATAGAAAGGTAGATACGGGAGATGAAAATAACTGTGATATAGCGGAACTCTTCTCGTACACACTAGAGGTATTCCGCCATCTCATAGTACAAGGACGGGCAGTTTAGGATAAGACATCTACAATGACAGGGCCCCCAAAAGAAAAACCGGATACCCTGATGCCAATAAAAGAAGCTGCCTCTTATTGGGCCCCCCCTAGAGGACAAGGGAACAATGATGACATAAACCACCAGGATGCGAAAGGAAGAGTGGTCTAAAATTGGGTGTATCATCCATGGGACAGACAGGACATCCTGACATTCCGTAAATCTCTTCCAGATTTGCAAAATAATCCCACGCCCTTTTACACAGAACTAGGTACTGCTCTGGGGTCCACAATAATGACACTTGCCGACATTGACTTGTTCTTCGGGTTATGTTTGCCAGCCGATGTGTGGAAGCAGATTAGGGGGATAGACCACACAGAATTGCTCGGTCATACCTGGGAACAACTCAGCACATTAGATAAACAGCGGAATCCTGGCCAAAAACCAGTTAAAGCTATATTGAACCTCCCTGATAAAATAGTGCAGAAGGTAAAAACACTGATACCAGAGAAAAAGATAGACTGGTCCATAGTAACAGCGTGCCGCCAGAAACCACAAGAGGATGTCTCCGAGTATTTCTCAAGATTCTAAACAGTGTTCTCCGATTACAGTGGACAGGACATGTCCACCGCGACCAGACACCACTTATTCGTGCAAAATTACGCCAAAGGACTGCTGCCGGAGGTATCACAGAAATTACAAACTAGCGAAAGTAGTTGGGCAGCCTCTAAGCCAGTGGCTATTCTCCAAATGGCCCAGTATTATGAACATCAGAAAAACGAGAATGACAGAGCCACAGAAAAGAAAAAGAAGGACTTGAAGGAAAGAGTAATGATAGCCCAACTCCAAGGGGTGAATACAGGACGGGAACAATATAAAGGAGGATACCAACAGAATGTCCCTAGAGTACAGCCTCCTAGAAATGACTCATTGACACCATATGTACGACGCCAGGACTTAGGACAGGATCAATACGCATTTTGCAAAGAATACGGACACTGGAAATCCCAATGCCCAGCCTTATCAGGAGCTAGTAGAGGCAGAGGGATAAGGGAAATAACAAATGAACAGAGAGGAAGAGGACGTGGGAGATTGTACGCAAGTGAAGCTAGCGAAGGAAGGCCAGGAAGAGTGAGCGCATTTGACCGCCCTAGACCGACTGAACTTTCACCAACATATTCATACCCCTACGCACTGTAAAGGTCACGTCCTGGACCAAGTGTGGACATCTAATCTTGACATCTCCCCTCCTTCTGTACTCCCCTGTCCCTGGTCTGATCATTTCTCAATTTCCTTCTCCCTCCACCTTCACATCCTTCGCCCACCTCCCCTTATCAAAAACCTATCTGCGCGTAATTGGAAGAAAGCCAACATAACTGACTTTCACGCTCTATTGGCTTCCTCTGTTCCAGTCCCTGCGAGCTCGGTCAATGATCAAGCCGCCCATCTGGAGGAATGGCTGTTAACCGCCTGTGATATAGTTGCTCCCTACAAAACCATCAAAGCGAAGCGCCCCCATGACGCTCAACGCTGGTTTTCCGATCAGCTCAAGACTGATAAACTTGCGCTGCGGCAGGCAGAGCGCCGCTGGAGACGCAACTATGACCCTCAACTCAAACTGGTCTATGTAGACACTTTAAACACTTATAAAAAAACTATACTATCTGCAAAAACAGCCTACTTCTCTCAAGAGATTCTTAATTCGAACACCAAAGCCAAAGACATCTTTTCTATTGTTAATGAGCTTTCCCTGCCGGACAGGATTACCCCCCAACCTCAACCTACCCAAAGCTTATGCGACTCGCTGAACTCCTATTTTATAGACAAAATTTCTGCCATCAAGGATAACATTTCCCCCCCCTCATCACCCCTTTCTTTACCTCTTCCCCCTATGAATTCCAGCCTCCTGACTCAGCTCCCACCAATCTCTCAAGATAAATTCTTTGTTCTTCTCCGCAAAGTTAGCTCAGGCTCCCCTAATGACTGCTGCCCCCCTCGGATCCTCAGAGAAGCCTTTCTGTCTTGCCCTGGCCCCCCATTAGCCTTGCTCAACAACTCTCTCGCTACTGGGGAGGTCCCCCGTTCCTTCAAACAGGCAGCTGTTCTTCCTATTTTAAAGAAAACCAATGCTGACCCCACAGTTTTAAGCAATTATCGCCCTATTTCCCTCCTTCCCTATTTGGGCAAAATCCTTGAGACTTATGTCACTCGCTGCCTGAGTGCCTTTATAGAGAATTCCTCCTTCCTGGATAACCAACAAGCTGGCTTCCGACCCCTCCACTCCACCGAGGCGGTCATAGTAGCCGTCATGGATGCCTTGAGGAAAGGTGCCGACAACAACATCTCCCAGGCCCTTGTCCTCTTGGACCTGTCGGCTGCATTCGACACGGTCGATCATACCATCCTGATCGACCGTGTCCACAATGCCGGCATCCAGGGGGTGGCCCTCGAGTGGCTCAGATCCTTTCTGAGCCATCGTACTCAAGCAGTCCACTTATCTACCTTTTCTGCACATTACTCACTTCTGACTTGCGGGGTCCCCCAGGGCTCCGCGCTCTCACCTTTATTGTTTAATTTGTACCTTCAGCCCCTTCTTGTTTCCCTCCGCAATACTCCGGTCACTATCTTTAACTACGCAGATGATCTTCAGTTAATTTTTCCCATTGACCCCTTCCCTTCCTCCCGTTCCAACTTTCAATCCACTATGCTTCACATTGCTGAGTGGATGCTCCACAGTCAGCTAAAACTGAATTCTACAAAAACTGAGCTGGTACTAGTTGGAGGCTCCACTAACCTGTGGAATTCCACCTTTTGGCCCTCCTCTCTGGGGACTCCACCTAACCCAGTCAGCACGGTGAAGAGTCTGGGGGTGATCATTTCTGAGGACCTTTCCATGAGGCCTCAAATTAATGCAGTTACCTCATCCTGCTTTTTCCACCTTAGGCGGACCCGTAAGATCAGTAGGTTCCTCACTAGAGATGCTCTGATCCTGGTCATCCTAGCATTGATCACTTCCAGGCTCGATTATACTAACACGTTGTATGTCGGAATACCATCTATCCATCTTCACCGGCTACAACTTGTTCAAAATCAGGCAGCCCGCCTGATTTTTCGCCAGCCGAAATACCAGCATGTCACTCCTCTTCTGCGTAGTCTCCATTGGCTCCCCATCACTAAACGCTGCATCTTTAAACTTGGCTGTGTCATTTTCAAAGCCCTCTCAGACTCAGCCCCAGCATTCATCTTGTCCTGCCTGACACGGTACGTCCCTCATAGAGACCTCCGTTCTGCTACTCACAACCTCCTGGTTATCCCTAAAACCAGGCGCAAAAAGCACGGAGGCCTCAGCTTCTCAGCCATGGCACCCACCACCTGGAATTCTCTCCCTAATACACTCCGCCTCTGTCCCACTTATGATCACTTCCGAAAACTCCTGAAAACCTTTCTCTTCCAGTCAATCCCCGAGTAACTCCTCCACCCTAGCTGCCGTTACGTCAAGAGCGCCATGAAACCGTTGGTGAACGTGCGCTGTATAAATACTTTTAACGTAACGTAACGTAACGTAACGAACCAGTGTCAACAGACAGATTACGACACCATGTATGACTTTTCATAGGACAGCCTGGGGCAAGGGAGGCATCCAGTCAAGCTCTATGTTGATCAGCAAGGCCCTTATGTTACCGCAAAGGTCCTGGGCACAGAGTCGCCATTTTTGGTAGACACAGGAGCAACACATAGTGCGCTATCCAAATGACTGATTCCAAGGGTACCCTTGTCTGGCTCACATATAACCTCAATAGGATTTGACGGTACGCCCTCCACCAACCCTTTGTCCAGACTGATCCCCTTCAAACTTGAAAACAATGTTATCGACACGATGTTCCTTTCTCCTCCAACACTCCAGACGCCATTATGGGTCTCGATCTACTGAAGCATTTCCGTGCGACTATCAGATGTTCACCAGATGGAGTACGAGTCATCTTATATGACAATCACCAACCCCCGAGAGATAATCCATCCCAACACATGTATCCCATTTCTGAGACAGGTATATCCCTACTACACCCTTTACCCTCGGATCTGTGGGCTAGGGCTGATTCAGACGTAGGACGAATGATGATTGACCCAGTACACGTGACAATACGACAAGACGCAACCTTACCGAAAATACCCCAGTATAAGATATCGCCAGAGGGCGAGAAAGCCTTGACCGAAATGATACAGTCACTAGTAGAGACAGTGAGTGGTAGAAGAGGTAGTGAGCAATGTTTGTAATAGTCCTATTTTACCGATCATAAAGAGACAGGGAGAGGGAGATGGAAAAGCCTATCGCTTCATCATCGACCTGCGGGAGATAAACAAAATAGTAGTACCACAGTACCAAGTAGTTTCTGACATCACCACCATCCTGACCCTAATTCCGTCAACTGCTACCACTTTCACCGTAATTGATCTAAAAAATGCCTTCTACTCCATACCCATTCACCCAGACAGTCGATATCTTTTCGGGTTCACTCTAAGATCCCGCTCATATAGATTTTGTCAAGCACCCCAGGGGTACACCGGGAGCCCGAGCATCTATAGCCAGGCGCTCAAAAGCCAGCTAGATGCCGTTCAATTACCAGACAGGGTGGTGTTGATACAGTATGTAGACGATATCCTCCTAGCAGCAGACACCACTCAACTAGCCTTCACAGCCACCATCCAACTCCCACGCTTCCTTGCAGAAAATGGCCACAAAGTTTCTCGAAAGAAATTGCAGTTCTGCAAACCACAGGTAACATATTTAGGTCACCTCTTATCAAAAGAAGGGAGGAAACTCACGCCCGACAGGATCCAGGCAATTCTAGACACTCCCGTTCCCAAGAATCAGAAGCAAGTCCGCTCTCTGATAGGCCTCACCTCCTTCTGCCGACAGTGGTTACCGAACTTTAGCCTCATTATCAAACCTCTTCTCTCCCTAATAGCCAAAGACACCCCTCGCCTTTCCCCTGGACACCCGAATGCCAGTCAACATTCAAAGAATTGCGAGATGCCCTTTGTTCAGCACCTGTTCTAGGAACCCCGGACAACTCCAAACCATTCTTCCTCTACACACATGAAAGGGAGGGATGTGCATTGTCCGTCTTAGCGCAATTAATTGTTCACAAAAATCGCCCTTGTGCATATTTCTCTGCCACCCTCGACCCAGTAGCTAGAGCGTTTCCGGCGTGCTTGCGCGCTGTGGCAGCTGCAGCAGTATCCATACGCCAGATCGAAGGAATAGTGCTCTCCAATCCAATCACTGTGTTAGTACCCCATGCAGTTGACACGCTACTAAACCAGGCCAAAACCCAACACTTGACGAGCGCCCGACTGACAGGTTACGAGTTGACCCTGCTAGCACCACACATCACCCTGAAGCGATGCACCACTCTCAATTCAGCCACATTGTTACCTCTACCCAAAAATGACCCTGGTGTTACTCCACTCCACGATTGTGTGACCCTCACTGACGAACAGACAAAGAGTAGAGTAGATCTCTGAGACACTGCCTTTTCAGAGCCAGATGGGGAACTATGGGTAGACGGTGTAGGAAGGTGGATACCCGACTATGGTTACCCCAGATTTTTTGCCTAGAGTTTAGCTGCTTTTCGACTTAGTTGGCCTGGGATCCTGCTAATCAGGGCCCCATGCTATCTGCTCTCTCTGTAAAATGGACCCCATGTACTTTAGGTACATCTCCAATTGGATATTGGGTCACCTTATGAGCCCCTGTACAGTGTACTATAGGTACCCAGGGCATAGGTGCATCCAAGGCCTACAAGGGGCTGCAGCATATCTTTTGCCACCCCTGGCTGGCCATCCAAACTGACACAACTGGCTCATCACTCTGGGGCAAGGTTGTGTAATCACCCCTTGCTTAGATATAGTAAGCCTATATCTAACCTTATATCTAGACACATATGCACCTATAAGTCACTCCTATGGCAGGCCTTAACAATCCTGGAGGCAGAGTGCTTGGTTTTATGTGAGATGAGGCTCTAGCATGAGCTGAGCCTGTCTGCAGCTTTCGGAACCATGTCCTTTTAGCTGTTCTAGGATATAGCCATACCATATACTCTTAAGTGCATTATGAACCTCGCGGTTAAATGCTAACTCTGGTTGGCTTTATCAAAACATGTTGTGCAAGGTGTCATACGCTTTGGAATACTACCCCCTCACCAGTTCTGGCGACGTGGGTAGCATTCCACCCTTCTAGAGGGAGAAGACATGTTGTTCCTACTAATCCCAGTTAAAGTTAACCAGAGCCTCAGCATCACAAAATGGATGCTGCTGCCACAGACACAAGTCTGACCTCCTGCTGCTGGGAGTCCTTCCAGCGAGGGAGGCTTCAACAATAGGTTTCCTGTCTTGGGAGGTGCTAGCACACCCCAGACAGGCTCTAGTGTATTGGGGCAGGGAGGGCCGAAAGAAATGAGACACTGCCTGGGGCACACAAGGTGTCCCATGCATAGTCCAGTTCAAACCGGTGCTGGGGCACTCCAGCCCCAGCTCTGGCGTGAAACTGGACAAAGGGAAAGGGGTGTAACCACCCCCTTCCCTGGTCCCACCCATAGGAGGGACCTAGCAGGTAATCCAGCCCCTAGATTTGGTATATAGGTAGGAGCTGAGTCCCAAGACTTTAGATTAATCCTGACTGAAACTTGTAACGAAACTCTGGACCTTTGACGTTCTACTTGAAGATAGAAGACTGAAGAATCTCCCTTGTGGTCAAGGAGTGACCACCCTGGACAAGCAGGCACCATCAAGCGATCAACGGTTTGCTTTGTTGTCGCTCCCGCTGGAGCCCGAACACAGAGCCTGACAAGACTCGGACTTTCAAACTTCCTTCAGCCCGATCCACAGCCACAGCAAAGCTGAGACCCGTGGAGGCGACGTGAGACGTGGGACTGGCCATCTTGGAAAGCCAGTGAATTGCTTTCCGTGCAACTTCTGAGGTACCCGCGAAGTTGTGCATTGGGGATTGAGAAGCCCCATCCCCGAGCATTATCTGCACCAAAGATCATCCCTCCACACTCCACGAGTGCTGTGTGGGGCCCTTTTGCATTTTCCTGCTTGACGCGCCTGTCTGGTCACTTGCTTTGGCTAGTGGCCTCTGTGACGACAAAATCTTGAATCTACACCACTGGTCTGGTTGCTCCAGACTGGCCCTTGCTCCCCTGAAAAGGAGCAACCCATCAGACCTTGCTGGTCTGATTAAGAAGCCATCTTCGATTCCTGCGTGGGTTACCTTAGCCAAGGCTTGTTAACTCCAATCCGGAAGCCGACACCGCCGACAGCGAGAGCCTTCGTGGGACAGTCCGTGCCTGACTCCTGGTTGTCGTCGACGCCTCCTGGTCCACGTGGCTGCAGAGTCAAGCTTCACGACATCACCTGATTGCTTCGCGACATCGCCTGGTTCCTTCCTGGTCACTGGCTAGTGACCCAGACTCTGTCCCCTCTGCTTTTAGGTACTATTCATCCTTGATCGGCCCTTGGATACAACCGGACACTTCTCTCCTGGTCGCCTGCAGTATCTTTCTCCAAGGCTCCATAGGATCCAGCGACGAAACCCGACACACTTTGACACCTATGCACCCGCTTCCTGTGGGTGAGGTAACACGAGTACTCCGGTGCTCCTGTGGGTATTAACTATACTAGTGTCTAACTTTCAAGTCACTTTCTCCTAGTTCATCCGGAAGTGACCTAAAAGAACTAGTTTCCAATTCTTTCGTTCTCATTCTAACTTTATGGTAACTTGCGTGTGTGTAAAGACACCGCACACGCCTCCCGTGGGCCTCCTACTTCCAATCCTTTGATAGTACAGTGTAGCCCCAGCGATTCCCTAGGCCCTAGGCCTTTCCTTTGTTCGTGACGTGGTTCTTATACCACTATTTTAATATATGGTTTGAAGTGCCCCTAGGGCTCTACTGTAGTTTGTGCAACTTATTGTATGATAATTGAGTAACTTGCTATGTGCTTGTGCCTGTGATCTCATAAAGAGCTCAGAGGGGTTGTTTAGAAATAAATACATATATATTTTATATATATCCTGTGTGGTGTCCTTTCATTTGGTATTCAATGGGTTACATATGGTAAAACAGCAGGCTTTACATCCCCTCTGAAGTTTTAGCCTAAGACTGCTTTGTCCATGCTACCTCTAGGATAGCTGGTCTATAAGGTTGACTTTACAACCATCACCATTAGGGTTGTTTGGACTGATACAGGGTGCCCACTAAAATAGTGGACATCACATATCAGGCCAACTTCTCACAGACGGCTTTTGCATCAAACTTCCCGATGGCACCACCTCAGCTGCATATGTCGTCACCACAGCCCGAACCATCCTAGTGACAGCCTGCATTGCCCAACGATCCGCCCAAGCAACAGAGCTCCTTGCCCTCACACGAGCATGTATTCTAGCAGCTGGTACGACAGTAAACATATACACCGACAGCCAGTACGCCTTCGGAGTGGTTCACCAATTTGGGCTCCTGTGGAGAGAAAGAGGGTTCCTGACTTCACACAGCACACCCATCCTACATGGAGATCTAGTCTCTGCATTGACAGAAGCAGTCCTCCTCCCCAAGCAGCTAGCAGTGATTAAATGCCAGGCACATAAGAAAGTGACCGACCTCATTGGACAGGGAAACGCATTAGCCGACATTACCGCCTGAACCACAGCCCAAGACAGAACCACGACACAAATGTACGTGACCAGGTCACAAGCAGAACAATGGACTGACGCTAGAGTGACTGTAAGGGACATACAAATGACAGGCACAAAGGACATACTGGCAGAATGGGCTCGGGTGGGACTGAGAGACGAGGAAGGCTGCTGGAGGACAAAAGACGGATACAAATGGCTGCTACCTAATGCCTATCTGATCCCCATATTGACCATGGCACATTTACCAGCACACATAGGATCTGCCCCCATGACCGAACTGATCACCAGAGTATGGCATAACAGCATGATAGCAGAATCAGCAAAACGCCTAGTACAGCAATGCATAGTATGCCTTGCAACACAACCCAGGGAAAGGGACCATAGTACCACAGGGAGAATTCGGAGTCCCTGGTCACCCCTTCGAAGTTTTCCAGATGGATTACATCCAGCTTGAGAGGTGCCATGGTCTAAAATACGTACTAGTGATCGTGGGCGCCTTTAGCAAATGGGTGGAGGCCTACCCCACCCGTGACAACAACGCCTTAGCTACTGCGAAGGTATTACTGAAGAGTTCTTCCCCCGATATGGCCTTTGTAGAATTTTATGGAGCGACAATGGCCCCCACTTCATAGCAGAAGTTATACAGAACATACTGAAAGGGTTAGGGGTAAAGCAAAAGTTCCATGCCATTACCCCCAATCAGCAGGCCTGATAGAGAGACACAACGCCACGCTAAAAATGAAGCTAGCAAAAATAGTCGCCACGCCCTCCCACTGGCATTGCTGTCAATGCGCTCCACCCCAACCAAACACCGACTGACCCTTTACGAAGTAGTCTTCGGCAGGCCTATGAACATTTGGGCGGCACCAAAGCCAACCTCCATTAATGATGTCCCAGACATACTAATGTCCGACTATTTGCACAAATTAACGAACTAACTAACACTTATCCAGCAACAGGTGCAGCAAGCCATACCAGACTTATCCAGGGGCCCAGGACACAATATCAAGCCTAGCGATCATCTGTTAGATCTGGGTGGAAGGAAGATTGCTACTGGGTCTGTGTGGGAACTAGCTTGAGGCGGGGATTCCAAGGATGTTTGACTATGCAATAAATTGATGCCAGGAATGTTTGACCATGTAATAAACTGACTAAAAAGCATATAAAAGGCCATGCCACAGAGATGCAGTTAGAGCACCTCCTGACGATAGCCCCGGTGTCTGATGTGATGTGTTCTCCTCTGGAGAAATAAACCTGTTGTTTGCCTTCCAATACCCAGCGCCTGCCTCGTTATTTTGATCGCTAATCATGATCATGCACGCAACCTGAGGGTCATCCTGGACTCAGCGTTGTCAATGACCCAGCAAGTAAACGTCATCCTCTCCTGCTTCAACACCCTCTCCATGCTCCGTAAGATCTACAGATGAATCCAATCCGGAACCAGAAGGACGGTCACCCGGGCCCTCGTCAGCAGCAGGCTAGACTACGGCAACCCTCTCTATGCAGGAACCTCAGCCAAACTCCAGAAACCACTACAACGCATACAGAACACCTCTGCATGCCTCATCCTTGACATCTCCCGCCACAGTCACATCACAGCCCACCTGAAAGACCTGCACTGGCTACCTGTCAACAAGAGGATCACCTTCAAACTCCTCACCCACGCTCACAAAGCACTCCACAACACAGGACCAGCGTACCTCAGTGAACGACTCACCTTCTACACCCGAACTGCCAGCTTTGCAGCTTCGCTCTGCTAACCTAGCCCTC
Organism: Lissotriton vulgaris; assembly: GCF_964263255.1. Classification (NCBI taxonomy): domain Eukaryota; kingdom Metazoa; phylum Chordata; class Amphibia; order Caudata; family Salamandridae; genus Lissotriton; species Lissotriton vulgaris. The sequence goes on from NC_141697.1 coordinate 1,134,427,565, forward strand.
GCCACCGTCCCCACATCCGACGAGCGACCGCCGATGACAGATCATTCTCCCACCTCGCCGCAAAAACCTGGAACACTCTCCGCATTCACCTGCGAAAGACCCAGGACCTTCTGGCCCCTAGGAGACTCCTCAAAACCTGGCTGTTCGAGCAGTAGCAACAACCCACCCCACCAGCGCCTTGAGACCCTCCCGGGTGAGTAGTGTGCTCTACAATTGAATTGATTGATTGATTGAAAGAAGGGAGACCACAAAAAGTTTTATTAGGAAGTAAATTCTTTGTTGTAAGTAGTTGTATCAACACTACAATACAGTTTATGCGAAAGTAACCAGAACACACAATTGTACACTGAATGTGCTAGTGATATTGAATGGTGCACTTTTGATTCTGCTGCATGCACAATTTGAACTCCCCGTGGACCGCTGGCCATGCCGATTGCACAGGACCACAGTATCTCTAATTCCACTCCTGATTCTGCTGCATGCACAACTTGAACTACCTGTGGACTGCTAGCCACGCCACTAGAAGTGACGGTCCGATCTCCGAGGACCCATGCACCCTGTGAAATAATTTCCTCTTCGTCCGTGGATATACCTGTACTTCCGTCGTACAGCACTACTTTGAATGAAGTAACCCTGTCTGATGATGACTTGGAATTGAACAGGTTGAAAGCCGTCGACTATTCAGCGTATACTTGGCATCATTGTGGTCTACTTAAACAGCTTTAACGAAGAAACCCTCATTGTATGTAATTCTTATCGTTTTGTTAACCACTATCTTTGTATATAATACCTGCGCCATTCACGCTGTTTTTCACCCCATTGTGTCACTGCGCCGTTCAATATCACTAGCACATTCAGTGCACAATTGTGTATTCTGGTGACTTTCGCATAAACTGTATTGTGGTGCCGATATAACTAGTTACAACAAAGAATTTACTTCCTAATTAAACTTTTTGTGGTCTCACTTCTTTCCCTTCCCTGAGTGTTTGGTACTCTCCTAGTGAAGAAATCAAGAAACCTTCTCTGGGGTCCCACTGATACTTGGTCCTTTTAAACCAACAAAGAAGAAATTGGCACAGGAGCTGAAATATAAAAGAACATCTTTATTAACCTCAAATGAGTGAGACTACGTCACACAGAAGCCTTAGCAACTGAATGAGGCAGTCTGAGGAGTACAGAAAACTGGGGCCTTATATATGCTTAGAGTTACATAGTCATCATAAGACCAAGGGGCCGTCCTGGCTCATGTAAGCATGCAAAAATGACTAAGATGGGCATACAAGATCTGCTTGCTCAACAAAGTGGGAGGAGAGTTACTTCTCCATACAGCAGCAAATATAGCCTGACAGTTATACTAGAGAAGCAAGTGTATTCTACTAGCTAGGTCCTTCTGGGCATGTGCGAAGGTGGAAGATGCTAAATATAGTTTGTTTCTAGGCAGATTACAAGAGTAGTCAACACTGAGGGAGGACAGAGCACATGGTGAGCACGTGGCAGCACATGGCAAACTAAAATGGCTGCCAGAAATAAAAAATGGCTTTCAGCTCATGCTAATACATGAGTCCAATATTTAACAGATGATCCTTTTAGCATGAGCTAAAGACATTCCTATGATCCAGTAGGAACATAGAAAATATTTGAATATTATTTTTCATAAATTTATCAATTTCCTAATTCATTGCTATGTGGGCATTTTCCATTCTAAACATTTCATTAAGCAGGTATATATATGCATAAGCAGGAATACAAAGGGAACGGAGCATTAGATCATAATTAACATACAGATTGCAGGATAAAACAGAATTATCATTGTTCTAGTCCTAAGCAAAAGCAAATCCTAAAATCATCTAGTAAACATTTGCAGGGCTCCTATGCATTTCAGTGACCATCCATTTTAAAATAGCTAACAGAACATCTCTAATAAAAACATTTTCCAATTGACTGTTACATTTTCTTTTTATGAGGGCTAGAACATCAATCATACCTGGGACCAGGAGGACCACACAGGCCATAGGAATTAGGACGAAGAGCTGCAAAGGGCTACTCCTCCTTAAAAATGGGACGACTAAAGAGGTACATTATTGACAAGAAAAAGAAGTCCTTGGGGAAATTGAAGCCGGTATACAACCAACCAGAGGGGAGTCTTCTCCCTGTGTCCGTTTGAGCCTCACAGGCAGGCTCTTGTTGTTTCCACGGTGGAGCTGCACAACTCGCAACTCAAGAATCACAGCCCAGTTTCAAGGGAAAAGTCTCTTCTTTCAGGATAGGGCAGTCACCCAACAGGCAAATGCTCTTAGCGATCCTGTCCAGTGTCTCAGGCAGTGCACCCGTTTTCTTCACTTCAATCTAACAGGCACCAGAGACACAGCACCTGTACTCTAATCTCAAGTCCTTCTCTAACTCCTGTATTGCTCTGCTGGCGCACTGCTCATTCGCTGGGGCAAAACATTGCATCCAGTGTGCTCAGGCACCTCTTGACCAACAAAGGAGCAAACTTGTTTTCACTTTAGGACCAGGATTCAGAGGCCTGATGCTAGGATCTCTGAAGCAAATCTTGTTTCAAAATGGGTCACCTCAAGCAAAGCCTCCTCGCCATTCTGGTCGGTCTGTGACTCTCAGCTGGGCATGATCCACAATTTCTCCTTTCTGATTTGTGACCCCGTCTTTCGCCCAAGACAATGGCAGGGGTACACACTTGATCACAGGGCCTCCGCCTTCACTGAGGCCCTAGTTGCCCGCACTGCCTCTGCTGGTTACTTTCACTTTGGCTTCAAGCTGGACTGGTGCTGACGCTGACTCCCCAGGCTGAATCTGTGTCTGGGTTGTCAGGAGCGCCAGGTAGTTTACGCCACTAACCTTCTTAAACAGCCAGCAGGAACGATGTTTTTTTTTTTTTTTAATTTGTTTTTATTGCAGAGTTAGAAACCACAGAATACAATTAGTCAACCAGTCCACTCGTGACGCCCCCCGATCAACAGTAAAACGTATACCATACACAGCCATTCAGCCAGCATCCCGGAGGCCGGGCGGCATAGTCCTCTACATAGTAGGAAAAACCTCACGGTGGATGTCCCATAGGGACCATGGTCTAAAGATCGTTGTACGTATCCGCATTTTACCCCCCCACCCTCAACAATACTACCGTCAGCCATTCTACTTGCGCGATCAATGCTACTACCCGCACCCGAACCCACCCCGAGCACTATAGAGCCCCCCCATTCCCGGCCACTCCCCCAGCCATCCCACTCTCCGTGCAGCTCCCCACTGGCCCTACGTAACTCGAAGTCGCTCCCGCGGACAGGCAACCCCTAGGCTTCCAACCCACCCCGAACTCCCACTAAACAATCCCCCTATGTCCCCACCCCGGCAACTGCTAATGGTGTGCTTCTTCCTGATGTGTAGTATGGATCCCGCTACAGAGTCAATGTCAACTCCGAGTTAGTGCGCCTCGCAGTGTCCACAGGCCCGATTCACTTAATCCTCATCTTCCACCAAAGAGTCACGCAAAGCTTGTACCACCAACTCCCACGCACGTGCTGCATCCAAAGCATTCTCATTGCCAAGCTTGACAGCCTGCTTCATCCGGAGCACACTCTCGCATTCAGACCACCTCAACAATTCATTCTTCCACCTCCATGTGGACGGCCCGCCCTTGGACTTCCAATGCCATGATATTTCCCTTTGCGCCAGTATCAGGCCCAAATCAATAAATTTGCTCGTTACCTTGGTATGTTTGGTGTGCGGGAACCAGAGTAACAAACACGCCGCCATATCGAAATCCACCTCCCTATCGGTCACCTCATTTAGAAGGTCCCCTACCTCCGCCCAATAGGCCTCCAAACGCGGGCAACCCCAAAACAAATGGTCCATGTCCGCTCCTGAAAACGAAGACCGCGGGCACCGAGCGTCTTGTACCTGGAAATACCGCCGTATTTTATTGGGGGTCAAGTAGGCCCTATGAAGCACATAGAAATGTACTTGTTGGAAGCGCGCGTTTCTCGTGCCTTTCCACGTGCGTCGCAAAATATGGCCCCACGCCGTGTCTGGGATGGGCCTTCCCACACTCACTTCCCATTTGGCCTTGAGCCCCTGGAGCGGTTCCAGTCCCTCGTTCAGTATCCTGTTGTGGAGGCATGTTACCGCCTTGAAGGTGCCCGCTGCCATCACCACATACTGAAATGCCATAGTCGTGGTCGGTTCCATAAGCCCTCCCTTCCAGTGCTTCTGTATAGCAGCCACCACCGCCGTATGCAGGAGGAACCCCCCGTCAGGCAACCCGAACTGTTCCCGAAGCACTTCGAAGGGTACCAGAGCCCCATCGATGTACAGATCGCCTACCACCTGCAGGCCCGCCTCCTCCCAATCCAGCAATGGGGACCAATCGCCCTCGTGTGGCAGGGCCGTTAGCATACCGATCGGAATTTCGGGCGCATAAGGCCGCGTCGCCTTCGCTCTCCGAAGGCTCCTCTGCCAGCACAGCCTGAGTGTCCGTTCCTCCATTGTGAGGCCCCGCAACTCAAGTCTCTGCTGCATGACTATATAAGACAGCACATGGCGTTGTATCCCCAGCTCTCGGTACTCCTCCGGTCCCCTAAACACCCTGGCCACATGTTGCGTGAGGACCTGCAGTTGCGCCGCCAAATAATATAGCTCGAAGTCAGGCACGGCCATACCCCCCTCAATCTTGGGGCGAAGCAGCGTGCTTAGAGCCACCCTACGGCGGCCATGGCCCCATAGGAAACCAATGACCATCGTTCTCAGGTCTCTAAAAATCCCCTGAGGAATCCAGATAGGTAGCGTCCGGAAGTAGTACAGTAGGCGGGGAAGTGCCACCATTTTCAAGAGAGCAATCCTGCCTAGAACCGTCAGGGGGAGGGTCGACCAGAAGGACATGCTGCCCCTCAGTGCCCGAATGCACCGACCTATGTTGCCCTCCAACAGGTCCGCGGTCGCGTGGTAAATACGGACTCCCAGATAGGTGAAGCAAGATGGCTCCCAAACTACCCCCAAGTCGCGAGCAGGGTTGGGCGACTCCGCTCTCAGTGGAAACACACAGGTCTTTGCCCAGTTGACCTTAAGGCCCGACAGCCGGCCAAACTCTGATAACAGGTCCATCGCTCCTTCCAGGGCCCGCTCCGTATCGCCGAGGTACAGGAGTAGGTCGTCCGCATACAGCGAGATGTAATGTCGCTGCCCGCCGCTGTCTATCCCTGTGTATTTGTCACCCGACCTAGCATGGACCGCCAAAGGCTCCATCGCCAGAGCGAACAATAGGGGGGAAAGGGAGCACCCCTGTCTCGTGCCCCTACCCACTGGGTACGCCGCGGACACCAGACCTCCCAGACGTACCCGCGCCGTAGCCGAGGAATACAAGACTCTTGTCCATCGGCGGAACCCCTCTCCTATGCCAAACCTTCCCAGCACTTCGTCCAGGAAAGTCCATTCCAGACTATCAAAGGCCTTTTCAATATCGACGGACAGGACTGCTTGGGCCCCGTCCCCATCCAAGATGGCGTCCATTATCCCCACCAGGCGGCGGATATTCAGCGCCGTGCTCCTCGTGGGGATAAACCCAGCCTGATCCCTGTGCACCAGGCCCGTCATGTGTGGGGCCAGTCTGGTAGCTAGAATTCGGCTCAGGATCTTGTAGTCCACCGACAACATGGACAGCGGGCGATAGGACCTCACGTCTGTTGCATCCCTGCCGGGTTTCAGGAGCGGAACTATCAAAGCCTCACGCATGGACCCAGGCAAACCCCCTGTCTCATAGGCTTCCGAGTACACCACCAGCAACCTGGGGGCCAGGGTATCAACATACTGCTGATAAAATTCTATTGGTAGCCCGTCCACCCCTGGCGTTTTATTACGAGCCATATGTTTAATGGCCACCCGTATTTCAGTGAGCGTGATCGGGCCGCCCAGCTCCTTCGCGTCCTCCACATCTAGGACCGGAAGCGGCCTCGCCCCTAGGTACTCCGCAATTTCCTGGACCTCCACTCCCAACTGGCTCTGATGCAATTCCTGATAGTACACCCGAAAGCACTCCAGCACCGCCGCCTGGGAATACACCAGTTCCCCCCGTGCGTTGCTAATGCTAAGGATCGGGCAGCCCCTGAGTTCCGGGTTCGCAAGTCTGGCCAAGAGTGTGCCCACCTTGTCCCGTTCAGCGTGCGCTCTGATGGCGTATTGCCTGTAGTCGTAGCACCTCAACCGTTCCGTCGCGGCGGCGACCACTTCCTTCGCCTCCAATAACCGGGATTGTAAGTCCGGGCTGGCCGGCCTGCGGCGCTCCAAATCTCTCAAAGTCTCCTCCGCTTTCACAAGTGCATTCAACACAGTCGTACGAGCATTCGAGAACCTACCCAGACACACCCCTCTCACCACCACTTTCATCGCATCCCATTCAGTGGACCTGCTCGTGGCCGTACCCTCGTTTTCGCCAAAGTAATGATCGATGCCTTGCTGGACAGCGTCCCCAAATAATGAGTCCTCCAATGTGTCTGGACGGAGCCGCCATGTTGGTATCGCTGAGCGCTCCCGCTGCCACTGGATATGTACCAATAGGGGGTTATGGTCCGAAATGGTTCTAGCCAGGTACTCCGCGTGGGAAATTAATGGGGCTAGGGATCCACTACAGAGCACTGAGTCTATTCTCACATGTAGTGCGTGGAGGGCTGAATAAAAGGAATAATCCCTGACGTCCCTGTGCTGCTCCCGCCAAACATCCAGCAACCCCCATCTGTCCTGCCAATCCTTCCTGTGCATGGCCAACTTGCGCACCGGGGAGTCAACAAGGGGAGGATGGGACCTATCCAGCGCCACATCCGTGATCGAGTTAAAGTCCCCCCCTAACACCACCGAGCCCACCAGGAAAGAGGCCAAGGACCCAGAGAGGCCATCAAAATATCGGGCCTGATCAGTGTTTGGTGCATACACGCAACAGAAAACCACATCCCTTCCATACAACCTCCCTTCCACCGCCACGAACCTGCCATCAGGGTCCATTACTTGATTCAGCACCTGGAACGGTATCCCTGCCCTCACCCAAATCAATACCCCCCTGGCATATGCTGAGTAAGTGGTGCCGAACACCTGGCCCGCCATCTTTTTTGCAACGCAGCGCACTCTTTTTTGGTCAGATGGGTTTCTTGTAGCATAGCAATCTGGACCCCCCTGCGCACCAGATATGCGTGCACTTTGTGGCGTTTGACCATAGTCCGCAGCCCTCGGACATTCCACGTTAGGCATTTCAGGTTAGGTAGCGTCCCCATACCAACATCGATCAGTCCGAGTCAAACAACGAGAGTTCACATCCCCTCCAAAGCAGTTGCCCCCCCCGAAACAAACCCTGAACAGAAGAACACCCCAAACCCCACTCCCCAGGACAGAGCCTACAAACCCAGTGTCAGCCCCAATCCAAACCTCGAACCAACTACCCATTCTCCTATCCTGTGGTCTCCACCACAGGAGGCCTTAAGGGCCCACGGGGGGTGGGTTATCGCCGACCTCAGCTAGCGGAGCCCACACCCCGCGTCCTCATCCCACTCTGTACACTCAGCCCCCCTCCCGGCAACCCGCTCATCACCAACAGGATACCGCCCTACCATAAGATCTTGTCCAAGTCCCAACACAGTCTCAACCGCAAAAAATCCCATCAGAGGTCTGGGGGGTTACCACCGGCCCCTTCGAGCTCTCCGCTTCTGAAAGGTCTTCTCCTGTCCTGCTGCCTTCCCCGCCGGAGTCCGTTTCCACCAAGTCACTGTTCCGTTGCGATCCCGTGATGGCCGCCGTCGCTGCGAGCGCATCTCTCTTTTCCGCAGCCATTTGAGCTTCCCGTTTCTCCCGCTGGCGCCTGTTGCAGGACCTGATGCACTGTGATTGTCTGATCCGGGGTTGCTTAGGCAGATCTCGCCTACTTTTATGCGACCTGTCCGTCCCCGCTCTATACGATTCCAGCCACTGCCATGCCTCGTCCGGAGTCAGGAAGAAGTGCGTAGTCTCGTCCAGTATGACCCGCAGCTTGGCCGGAAAGAGCAAGGAATATTGTATGCCCTCTTCCCGCAGCTCCTTCTTCACCGCTAGGAACGATGCCCTGTTCTTCTGGACCGCCTGAGTGTAATCCGGGAAGATCGTGACCTTACTGTTTTCCACCTCAAACGGGCCTGCCATTCTAGCCCTCTGGATGAGGAGGTCCCGGTCCTTATAGTGGAGGAGCCGCACCACCATCGGTCGGGGGGGCGGCCAAGCCCTGGCGGGCGAGCAGGCACCCTGTGGGCTCGCTCCAGAGTAAAGAAAGGAGTAAGCCCCTCCGGTGCCACCACTGTACGAAACCAGTTCTCCATGTAGGCCACCGCATCCTCCCCCTCAATTCGCTCCGGCAGGCCTACGACCCGCACGTTGTTCCGTCTGTTGCGGCCTTCGGCATCCTCCGCCCGTCGTTCCAGCGAGTCCAACCGGGCCAGTATGTCTGTGATCTTGTGTTCCGCGGTCACCACTGACGGTTTCAGGTCCAACAACAGCTGATCATGGTCCTTGACCCTATCCGCCAGCTTCGCGTGGTCCGCCCGCAGTAGTCCCAGTCCCGAGGCCACTTGTGCTATGTCCTGGTGCAACGCCTCCTTGGTCGAGGTGATCGCATCAAGTATGGCGTCTAGACGTCGGTTCAGCCGCTGTTCCTGGTCCAACTCCGGCGGGGGAGTCTCACCCATCTGAGACGACTCTGCTAGGTCCCCCTCACCGCGTTCCGCGGGTACCAGCCCTCCGGCCGCCGCCATTACAGGTTACTGCGTCACAGGCCAACAAGCCCGTCCAGTTCCAGCACTCGAGATTCGGTGCCAACTCTCCGATGCTGATCAGGATCAAGTGCCACCACCGGTGCCCTCAGGTCCAATGCCAACGTGGTGAGCACCGTTCGGCTGACCCCCTCGGAAGCTTGGGGGGGGAAGGGAGAAGATAGAGATGGCGGCCAGCGAGGGTCCCCAAAGTCCGGGCAGGGCGAATCACTGTCCCTTGACCTCCGGAGCTGTTGCCTCGTCCCCAATGCCCGATCGATCGGTTGCAGGGCCTCCCGCCAGCCGGCGACAACTCGGCTCAAAGTCGATGTCCGGAGCTGTCCGACCTCATCGCCGCCATTTTCTTCTCACTCTCGGGAACACCTCGGCCGACACCCAACTCGGTCTCCTCGGGGCCAGCAGTCCCCTAGCAACTTTCCGTCCGTGCCCAGAGGTCCCCTCGCACGTCGTAGGGCAGGAGAGTCGATCTCGGGTCGCCCAGGGTGCGAAAAACAGAAGAATTAGCGGGATTCCGCGCGGAGCTGCGAGCTCACGCCGCCCTCCCGATCGGCGTCCAAGCCACGCCCCCGCCAGCAGGAACGATGTTGTGAAGAGAATTTTCCCCCTTACCCTAAATGCTGCCCTCACCACAATGGAGACCACACCATGGGAAGAGAAGCACCCAGGGGAAAAGGGAAAGGGATAAAATAAATAAGACTCCTGTTGATGCACAGGTCTGGTCTGGGCCTCTAGTCACCCTCTGGGAACCCTGTAGGTGATAGAAAACAAGAAGAGAGTAAGAGGCACCAAAGGCATTCACACACAATACTCTTGTACTCGGACTGACTGAACACTCACAGCAGGTTCTATAAAGAAGGCCTTTATAGCATTAACCAGGACTGAACACATAGAATTCCTTCAGTCGTCGGGATTCTTTCACCCAAGTTCCCAAGGCACCCCAACCAGGTTTTGTGTAAAAGAAACAAGGAGTACACCATGCCCTATGTTGCAGAAGTAGAACTAGTCATAGCCGGGACCTTCGTAGCAAAACAACAACACAGTTGAGTTCCTCGCAGCACCTTAGGTTACCAACAGAAACAGGGTATGAATTCAAGAGGCTGTACAGAGTTAGGAAAACACTGCGTTATAAAGAAAATACCACAATTAAGAGTTAAAGAGCTTCAAATAAATGGTGGAAGATAATCGAGAGGAGAGCGCCTTTATGCGCAGTCTCCGACTCTTGAAATAACCTCAAATACCTGTGGAGAGACGAAAACGCTGCCGTGGAAGCTCCGTGACCCCTAAACAAAACAATGGCCAGAAGCAGGAAATAATCCTCGAGAGGAGAGCGCCTTTATGCGCAATCTCCGACTCTCGAAATGCGTGTGGCAAGTCTTGTACAGCTGCAGCACTCACCGGCACTTGGAAGTCTCTGTGACGTGGCCAACACTCGGATGAATATCGGATCAAAGCGCCCACAAGAGGAGAGCGCCTTCTACGCTGTCTCCGACTCTCGGGATGGCAGCAGTACAGTCTGAAACTGACCCAGAAAAGGGTTGGCTCTGGTGACGTCAGGAACAAGATGCCGAGCACCCAAGTGCTCGGAAGGGAAACGCTGGTAAATGGAAAATGAAGGACAGCTTCTCCAGCACTACCACAACGGGTGGAGGAACGGGAAAGCGAGACAAGGTACTAGCAAGGTACGAGGAAGTTTGTCAAGCCCCGTTCCTTGCAGAGGTGGAGCTTATATAGGAACCTGCCTTCTGTTGCCGCCTGATTCTGCCTGTGACTAGACCCCTAAGCCTCCTGGGAATTGTAGTTCCCTCCGCTATTCTGCATGTATCTGACATCCCATTCACAACTGGGAAAGGTGTTGTGTGTATGTGGCCTGTGTATTTACCCTTTCTTGTCTGTCCATCCGAAATCGCTACAGAACCCCCTCTCAAGGATCGCCGACTCGGCGGTCGACCAGGCTTCCCAGGGTGGGTAGCGTGGAACAGCTCTATTAAGTCGGGACAGTTGAGGTTCTGCACTTGCTCCCATGCTCTATCCTTAACCCCGAAACCTTTCCAGTCTACGAGATACTGCACTCTGCCTCTCATTAGCCGGGAGTCGAGGAGGACTCGCACTTCATACTCTTCCTGTCCCTCTACTTTAACAGTGGGGGGATGATCAGGCAACCTCATGCCGGACGAACAGGGCTGGAGCAAAGAGACATGGCATACAGGATGGATATGCCATGATACAGGTAAAGATAGCCTCATAGCTACATGATTTACCACCTCCTCAATACCATAGGGACCGATGTATCTAGGTTTCAGTTTGTTTACCCCCTTAGATGAATGTTCTTGGTAGACAACCAGACCTTATCCCCCACCTGGTATATTGGTTCTGGGTTCCTTCTCCTATCGGTGAAGTGTTTCTGGGCTTGTTGAGCTGATAAGAGATGTGCCTTAGCGTTGATTAACACAGCTTAAAGATGAGCATGGTGTTCCTGGATTCTTGGGAGTTTAGTCTGGACAGGCCATTCAAACGGAAGCATGTTGGGATGGTAACCGTATACACAAAAAAAAGGGGAGCAACCCAAGGTCGTGTGCTCAGCATTGTTATAAGCGAATTCGGCAGTCCATAACAAAGGATACCATTCTGTTGAATTTTGGAGGGTAAGGCACTGGAGGTATTGCTCCAAGGTTTGATTCAGGCGTTATGTCTTTCCGTCGTTTTGAGGATGATAGCTGCTGGAAAGTTTGGCATCAATATGCATAGATTTGCATAAGGCCTTCCAAAATCGGGAGGTGAATTGTGAGCCCCTATCAGTAATCAATATACTTGGGATTCCATGAATTTTGACTACGTTTTGCAGGAACACGAAGGCCAGTTCGGAGGATGTGGGTAGACGTTTAAGCGGTATAAAGTGCCCCATCTTAGACAAATGATCGATAACAACCAAAATGGTTGTATACCCTTCGCAGGGTGGCATCTCCACAATAAGATCCATTGATACCGTATGGCAGGGTCTAGTAGGAATCAGTAGTGGCTGCAGAAAACCCACTAGTTTGATGTGACTTGCTTTTCCTTGTGTACAAACTGCACAATTTTGTAGATACGTCTCCGTTTCTTTCCTCAATGAAGGCCACCAAAAAGATCTTTCGAGGCTAGCAATAGTCTTATATATTCCTAGATGTCCTCCCATTGTTGAGTCATGTGCCCATGTAAATACCTGTTTCTGAAGGTATTGGTGGGGAACGTATAATGCTTGATAATGATATAACAAGTCGTCTTTTTTATTGCGGCATTCAGGGTTCTCTTGGATCCAAGCCTTGCTGTCTATATCGGACACCGATACCTTGAGATCTTCGATAAAATCTTGAGAAGTAATCAATGCCAGTGAAGCGTTAGGAAAACATTAGTCAGGAAGGATAGGTGGTGGTTCTGGCTTTTCTGGCAACAATGAATAATCGTGATCTTCGTTGTGAGACAATGCATCGGCCTTTCCATTTTGTGGGCCAGTTCTATATTTAATCACAAAATCATAATCGGAAAAGAACAAGGTCCATCTTATTTGACGTGAGGTTAAGGCCTTAGCGGTTTTCAGGAACAACAGGTTTCTGTGATCTGTATAGACCTCGATAACATGATGCGCTCCTAGTAGGTAATGCCCCCATTCCTCACAGGCCTGTTTGATGGCCAGCAGTTCCTTATCGGATATAGAATAGTTCACTTCGCTGGGGGAGAGCTTCTTTGAGAAGTAGGCCACCGGGTGGAGTTGCCCTGTTGAAGGATGGCGTTGCGATACTACTCCTCCGATCGCATACTGAGAGGCATTTGTGTCCAGAATAAATGGCAGTTGCGGATCAGGGTGCCGAAGAATAGGGGCTTGTGTGAATCTTTCCTTGAGTACTTTGAAGGACTCCTCAGCTTCCTTACCCCATATGAAAGGTGTGTTTTTTCGCAGTAGGCCGGAAATGGGGTGGGTGATCTTGGAAAAGTCCTTGATAAATCGCCTATAATAGTTGGCAAAACCCAGGAAACATTGAACGGATTTCACATGTTGGGGAGTTTTCCAATGAGTGATCGCCTTTACCTTGCCTGTTTCCATCTGGAAACCGTTAGCATTGATTACATATCCCAGGAACGCCACCTCCTGAACATGAAACAAACATTTTTCCAGTTTGCCATATAAGGAATGTATCCTGAGTCGGTCTAGAACTGTTTACACATGGAGAATGTCGTCAGGGAGAGTGGATGAATATACGAGGATATCGTCTATGTAGACGATGCAGATTGTATCCAGCAATCCCCGCAGTACTTCGTCCATGAAGTACTGGAACGCCGCCAGGGCATTGCAAAGCCCGAAAGGCATTACTCTGTACTTGCAAAGTCTGAACTTGGTGTGGAAGGCGGTTTTCCACTCATCCCCTTGTTTTACCCTTACCAGGTGGTAGGCTCCGCGTAGATCCAATTTCGTAAAATAGTGACCCCCTTTGAGCTGGTCCAATAAGACTGGAATCAGGGTTAAAGTGTAAAGGTTTTTTATCGTGATCCGGTTAATAGCACGGTAGTGATGAATGTGCGCAACTCATCGCAATCCTTTTTAGAAATAAAAAAGAGAGGTGAAGAAGCCGGCGATGAGGAATGCTTTATGAAACCAGAAGCGAGGTTTTCATCAATGTAGTTCCGTAAATACTGCGTTTCAGGTTCTGTTAGAGCATATACCCTGCTAAAGGGTATCTCTGCTCCAGGGGTCAGCTCAATTCGGCAATCATAAACCAGATGAGGAGGCAGTTGGGTAGCCGTCTGTTTGTCAAATACCAGCCGAAACTCTTCATATTCTTTTGGTAAAGACGTAGCACAACAAAAAACGGAGTAGTGCAAGCCGTAGCCAACAGACATGCCTGCAAATCCCCTTGTATGGCATTAGATGTTACTGCCTGTTGGGTGCAGTGTTCTCTGCAGTAAAATGAATTCAATACCACGGTGCGAGCAGCCCATCTGACCACTGGGTCATGCACCGTAAGCCAGGGCATACCTAATATTAGGTGGAACTAGGGAGCATCAATGACATTGAACTGTATGTTTTCGTAATGGTTGTCTCCGAACCTCATTATAACCGGTACTGTGTGGTACCAAACAGGTCCTGAAGTGAGAGCAGTCCCATCCACCGTTTTCACCTGAGTTGGGGCCTTCTTCTTTTCCCACACCAAACCTATGGTTTTGGAGTATTCCTGATCGATGAAATTACCCGTTGCTCCAGAGTCTAATAAGGCTGACACAGGTATGTTATGATTATCAGCCATATACAACCGGACGTCGACCGTGAGATGTGCTACTGATGGTTGGTGGTATTCGCAATCACCGACGAGATCGTTTTCCGAGCGCCTGTTGAACCAGTGACCTCCTCCTGATTCAGGCCTGTCAGTTTTCTGATGGTTCTCTGGATCCAATAGAAGCTTGCCCCCGTTGATTCATACTTCTATCTGGAAGTTGGGTTCGGGCACGACATTCCCTGATAAAGTGGCCCCCTTTTCCGCAATACATGCAAAGTTTCCGTTTTCTACGTTTGTCTCTTTCCTCTGCGGAAAGAGACCCTATGATACCTCCAATTTGCATCGGTTCTGCTTTGGGGTGGTCTTCGTGTTGAGGTTCAGGCCTAGGGAGAGGAAAACGCATTTCACCCTTAGACCTGTCTCCTTTTCGGTCCTGTACCCGATGGTCCAGCTAAACAGTGAGTTCTATCATTTTCTCACAGGTTTGGGGAAGCTGCGCCACCTGTGATAGAACATCTTTTAATTCCCCCATCAAACCTTGATAGAAGAGCATAGTTCTTTTCTCCTGAGGCCAATCAGTTTCCACAACCAGTCTGTTGAATGTCGTTATATAAGAAAGCAGGTCCTGCGAACCTTGTCGGAGAGTTAACAATTCACGATCTATAGACAGCATATGGGTTTTGCGGTCAAACAGTTCTCTCATCTCCAGACAGAAATCGGTGAATCGATGCAACACAGGATCGTTGCGTTCCATCAACGGAATGGTCCAGCTAGCAGCATTACCTCCCATGTAAGACATCATAAAGGTGGTTTTGGAGGCCTCATCCTGGAAAACTGCAGGCTTACATAGGAAATGCAAACGGCATTGGTTCAAGAAAGTCTTGAATTTCTTGGGATCCCCGTAAAAGCGTTCAGGAGGCGCCAGGGGTATCCCTGTATTCTGTAGGACGTGAACCGTGGATACAGAACCGGATGCCCATGGGAAGGTTGGACTGGTACCAAAGAACCCACCCCCTTGTTTAGGGGCTGATGGTGGTGCGACTTGAGCTGGAGGGGACAATGTTTCTTCCTTAATATATGACCCTCTACCCTGTCGAGCAAGGCCCGCTACCTCTCGTCTCATAGTGCCCATCTCCTTCTTCGGTTCTTGGTTCTCTAGTCTTGAGGTCTGCACCTCCTGCTGTATTGCGGCAAGGCTCTCCAGCAGTGAGAGCAATACCACATTGGTATCCATTGCTCAGGCTGGGCGTTCAACTTGGGCTTGACAATCTGTCGGGGTTGTCAGGAGCGCCAGGTAGTTTACACCACTAACCTTCTTAAACAGCCAGCAGGAACGATGTCGTGAAGAGAATTTTCCCCCTTATCCTAAATACTGCCCTCACCACAATGGAGACCACACCATGGGAAGAGAAGCACCCAGGGGAAAAGGGAAAGGGATAAAATAAATAAGACTCCTGTTGGTGTACAGGTCTGGTCTGGGCTGGGACTCTAGTCACCCTCTGGGAACCCTGTAGGTGATAGAAAACAAGAAGAGATTAAAAGGCACCAAAGGCATTCACACACAATACTCTTGTACTCGGACTAACTGAACACTCAGAGCAGGTTCTATAAAGAAGGCCTTTATAGAATGAACCAGGACTGACACATAGAATTCCTTCAGTCTTCGGGATTCTTTCACGCAAGTTCTCAAGGCACCCCAACCAGGTTTTGTGTAAAAGAAACAAGGAGTACACCATGCCCTATGGTGCAGAAGTAGAACTAGTCACAGCTGGGACCTTCGTAGCAAAACAACAACACAGTTGAGTTCCTCGCAGCACCTTAGGTTACATACAGAAACAGGGTATGAATTCAAGAGGCTGTACAGAGTTAGGAAAACACTGCGTTATAAAACAAATACCAAAATCAAGTGTTAAAGAGCTTCAAATAAATGGTGGAAGATACTCGAGAGGAGAGTGCCTTTATGCGCAGTCTCTGACTCGAAATAACCTCAAATACCTGTGGAGAGACGAAAACGCTGCCGGGGAAGCTCCGGGACCCCTAAACAAAACAATGGCCGGAAGCAGAAAATAATCCTCGAGAGGAGAGCGCCTTTATGCGCAATCTCCGACGCTCGAAATGCGTGTGGCAAGTATTGTGAAGCTGCAGCACTCACCGGCACTTGGAAGTATCTGCGACGTGGCCGACACTCCGATGAATATTGGAACAAAGCGCTCGCAAGAGGAGAGCGCCTTCTACGCTGTCTCCGACTCTCGGGACGGCAGCAGTACAGGCTGAAGCTGACCCGGAAAAGGGTAGACTCCGGTGACGTCAGGAACAAGATGCTGAGCACCCAAGTGCTCGGAAGGGAAACGCTGGTAAATGGAAAATGAAGGACAGCTTCTCCAGGAATACCACAACGGGTGGAGGAACGGGAAAGCGAGACAAGGTACTAGCAAGGTACGAGGAAGTTTGTCAAGCCCCGTTCCTTGCAGAGGTGGAGCTTACATAGGAACCTGCCTTCTCTAGCGGCCTGATTCTGCCTGTGACTAGACCCCTAAGCCTCCTGGGAATTGTAGTTCCCTCCGCTATTCTGCATGTATCAGACATCCCATTCACAACTGGGAAAGGTGTTGTGTGTATGTGGCCTGTGTATGTACCCTTTCTTGTCGTCCATCCGAAATCGCTACAATCTGATGTCCGGGCCCCTCTGGCAATGGTTGTAAGGCAGCAAATATCTATTGGTGGACAGAACAAAAGGTCTTTAGACAAGGCACAGAAACAGTCTATCAACAGAGAGGATAGTCAGAATACTTCCTAATCTTGGGACGCCCGATATATTAGCAAGGCACCCAAGAACCACTTTCATCTTATCTATGAGAGAGTAAAAAAAAACAACAGCCTGGACCTATTGGCAAGTATAAAAGGAGCTCTTTGGTGAACTGACGAGTAATACATCACCAAATCCCAAGCAGCCAAGGAAGTCTGTATTCATTTTCTAAATTGTGAGGAAAAAGAGAAAAACAACACAGACATACCCTAAATCCTTACATTGGTGTATTCCTGTGTACTAATCTGAAAACCCTCACCAACACTTTTGCTGATAGATTTAAAACTACTTGTACTGGACTGCAGACACTTCTTAAATGATTCTTCTTATTTATTTATTTATTTATTTTAGTGTCTTATAGAGCGCAAACTTGACCCGTGAGGGTATCAGAGCGCTTTACAGGGTATACAAGGTCTACAAACCAACATAAAATGCAGAGAAATACTAACACATCTTACCCTTACTCCTACATGTAAATGATTACAATCATAGTCAGCTTAAGTGCTCAGAACTGAGATAGGTGTGACAGATTTGTGGGCTATACCTACATTGTACGCTTAGGACCATGCTCTCATGTTATAGGAGCAACAGGAAAATCTAAAACTGCTAATTTCACAGGGGCTCTTATCTATAAAACAACATTTTCTTTAAAAAAAAATGTTGGTTAGGATCACATGGGTATCTTCCCTGTGTTCTACTTTTCATGATCCAGACTATACAACATCAGCTCTAATAGAGACTGTCAGTTTATTTACACAGACTAGCTAATAAAAAACTAGCAATGCCCTTGCAAAACTATGTAGCATGGAAAAACATACAATAATGGTATTATCACCTACGAATTTTAGAACAAAAACTACCCACATCGAGCTCCCCTTAAAGGTCAAAATAAGGGAACAATAATCTAAACTACTGATCCTGTCATAATTTCATCAAACAGGATGGGCAGTAACATAACATATATTTTTTATTTATTTTAATAATGCTAACAATGTTTAAAACAGTATTACTGAATAGCCAATTAATTGTCTTATTGCTATTTCACAGACAGTTTAGACAGGCTAAAACAAATTAGAAAAGGAGAGAGCAACATACATATTACCTAGCCTTAATTTGTAAAGGAGCTAGCCTCCTTCCCCCATTTTGACAGTAGGAAACCTGAAACAGGTTTCACTTCTGTCAACACTATCAGCCCCTATTTGTAGCAACTGGCCATAAACAAAGTTATAGGAGGTACATAGCACTTTTGAGGAGGTAAAGTATGAATACCCAAACCCCAATCCTTTTAACAAATGTAACATGAGTGCAAATGAATTCAAACTAAATCCCATTAGCTTAGCCCTAGTAAGCACCAAACTAAAAGCATTAGTGCTGTATGTATGGCCAAGCTCACATATACATTTGTATTGTGGTATATTCATATGAGTGCATAAAACTTGCTTTTTTTGCCAAAAAAAGGTAAAACTTCTCTTTTTTGCCCCTGTCCACTTTCAAAAAGTTTCAGAGGTCAAAATGTCAAAGGAAACTTTGATCTGGGAGCCATATTATGCTTCTAAATATAGAACTGACTTTTAACTCTTCCCAGCTGTCCTATTCTGTGTGCGAATGCAGCACCATTCCCCTGTTTGTCAGTTTAAAGTTAAGAGAATATCTTTTGTTGATTTTTTATACATATTTTCAATTATAAGCCGTGTGCAATATACTTGTCTAACAATATAGAAGTCAGCTATTTGTATTATACCTAAATGTATGCATTTACTGAAGCCTAAAGCACTTTAAAAACTGCTCTGAATGGAAAACAATGCTTTTTAAATAGTAAAATTTACCCAAATTCGACTTTGATATTTGGGGCACTCAAAAATGAATATCCTATATTTTTTTTTACATAATATTCATCCTCAAAATGTCCTCTAGATAGCCCAGGAGTGAGAAATCAAAAATAATCATATATACAGTTATAAAAATGAGTTATTTACGCCTGCGCAGAGTGAAATTCCATATGCAAATATCCTCATCATGCGGTACAACACAACTTAAATTTAATTTCAATGCTAGGAGGTCACAGTATGAGTATTAGGCTTTATAAATATTTAAAAAACGAATTTAAAAGCACTTATTTTTAATAATAATTTTTCATAATTAATACAAATAAAAATAAAAATAAACAATCATTTTGATAATTCCTCATAGGAAAAGCAAGCTTCATTCTTTGCCTATCATATTTAGACGCATTCATTCACAAGCCTAAGCACAGAAGCCTAACCTGAAACATGAAAAGTTTTGTGCCACTTTTTTAAAAGGGCAATTATTATTTAACATCAAAGCCAAGAAAGTGCTTATGTAAAAGGCTTTAAGAATGGAAATCCATACCTTAAACGCTTTCCTGGTATCTAAAATAATGAACCTGATTTTTGTAACTTTTTAAATCAGCATTCTGAAATGCAGGATTTTACCCCGTGTTCAACTGACAAAGTCCTGGCTGAGTCAACATTCCTGTCTCTTCGTGGCCTACAATCAAAGCAACAGCTGCTGCTAAAAGGCAGCTAAAACACTGCTGTTGTAACGCTTTTTTAGTGTTGAAATAGAAGCACAGTGGCAGTCTATTTAAAACTGAGGCATTTCAATGCATGTTCTATAATATGCGTTTTAGTTCAACAACATCCTATTTATTCTAATGATATATTTGCCTGTTAATATCTAATACAATGTATCTAAGGAAAATGTTATATAATTGTTTATTTATTACAAAACACACAATTTCGTTTTTGAGGCCTATTTTATTCCTATTGAATGAGAATTCTAATTTTATCTTTTAAGCATTGGCAGTTTGTACATGTGCATAATTGCTTACTCTTATCAATTTAATAATAACATACAGTGATTTAGCATATCATATGGTTCATTTCTGGATTTTTATTTAATTTGTATTTAATATTAATTAAATGACATTTTGCATAACAGACTGATGACAGCAAAAAAACCACAAACACACATTGAGCTCATTCCAGACACATACAGAAGGGGTCATACACTCAGGACACACAATACAGCGTGCTTAAGGCTAGCAATCCTTACACAAAGAGTGCAATCTCTATTTACTTACAGAAGTTGCAATGTAAAACCACGAACCACATAGACATTTAAACACACATTTAACCCACAGATCAACACTTAAGACAGAAACAAAGGACAGCCCACAGACTGTACTTAAACCAAACCATTTGTAAATACTAGTTGTAAATCATATTTACAAGAAGCGCTTCTCAATAATATTCCAAAAGACTGCAAAAAAAACCAGGCCAACAAACTGTTTTATTTCCAAGAAGCCAAAATACACTCAATTCACTAGCTTTGGCTGGCAGAACACCAAAAAGCTGCGCTGCATATCTCCATTCATAAAATTTCGCAGAACAAAGGATCCTTGTTTGTATTCTGTCCATATTTGAATTCCAGGGGGATACAGAATCACCAAGGAAGAAATATGTTTTTATACCTAAACCTAACTAGCTATTCCCTCAAGGGAGCCGGCTAATTTAATTCACATCTCACTATGGTACCTCCAAAAAGCAACACATTCTTCGATGTGTGCTTGAAACAGGCATGCCAAAAATATTGCAAAATATGCAAATATTATATCATCAAAGTAGCGCTTAAGGTACTCTTCGTACAAACAGAGAAAAATCTCCTCATTACCTGCCTACACAAATAGCAATTCGTATATCTATCCCATACAAATCCAAAGTTGGACAACACAAATTCCAAAATTCCAAAGCCACAGTAAGCATTGCTAAACTACCTTACCAATCCAAGGCATCAAACCAACAGCAAGTGCCGCAGAACGACTCTTACCAAACAAATGGTTGTCCAAATTCTAACTGCCAAGTTCTGAATGACCTAACAGTCTTTTTTAGAATACTCACGCCAAAAAGGTTCTCAGTCAGGGGTGACATCATGTGGAGGATCAAAATCAAGAAGATCAGAAATATACTGAGCTGCAGAGACAGAGAATCCCCAGAATCTCCGTGCACAGAGTACCTCCTTAGTAGAATCCTATCCTGTCCTCTTCAGTAGATGTAAGTCTCCTGACAAGATCACTCCCTCAGATAGCCACTTCTCTGATGAGCCCCACGTTGGGCGACATTTGTAGAAATCAAGAAACCTTCTCAGGGGTTCCACTGATACTTGGCCCTTTTAAACCAACAAAGAAGAAATTGGCATAGAAGCTGAAATATAAAAGAACATCTTTATTAACCTCAAATGAGTGAGACTACGTCACACAGAAGCCTTAGCAACTGAATGAGGCAGTCTGAGGAGTACAGAAAACTGGGGCCTTATATATGCTTAGGGTTACATAGTCATCATAAGACCAAGGGGCAGTCTTGGCTCATGTAAGCATGCAAAAATGACTAAGATGGGCATACAAGATCTGCTTGCTCAACAAAGTGGGAGGAGAGTTACTTCTCCATATAGAAGCAAAAATAGCCTGACAGTTATACTAGAGAAGCAGGTGCATTCTACTAGCTAGACCCTTCTGGGCATGTGCGAAGGTGGAAGATGCTAAATATAGTTCATTTCTAGGCAGATTACAAGAGTAGTCAACACTGAGGGAGGACAGAGCACATGGTGAGCACGCGGCAGCACATGACAAACTAAAATGGCTGCCAGAAATACAAAATGGCTTTCATCTCATGCTAACAAATACGTCCAATATTTAACACTAGTACTTGCCCCCCTAAATGATTACGGGTTGAGACGTGGTCTTTCAGCTACAATTACACCCGGGTCTCAGCTGGGTTAACGGGATTACTCCTGTTCTTCGACTCCCTCCAAGTTCTGGGCCCCTGAATTGGGTTCTGCAGCTGTTTTGCAACAAAACCAACGCATTGCCACCTTTGCGCCTATCGGAACTGCCGCCTTGCCCTTTAACGCAGAGGCTGTTTGACGACAGCGGTTCTATAGCCTTGACAGCCCGACGATGATACATTGCCTTCCTCTCAGCGAAGCCTAACAACAACACTGTGACCCGACTGCGTGGAAATAAAATAACGCATCGAGCCCTCAGTGTCAACGCTTTACTTCACCTTAGGTAATTTCTCAGCGGGCCCTGCATGGGTCCTGTAGCTGGCCTGCCATCAACCGCGGTCGGCCTGAACTTTGGATTTGCATGGGTCCCTTGCAAAGTCAAGTAACCTTTTGAATGCTAGTGACTTCTAAGCACTTTTTTTTACATTCAATCTTTTAAAATTCATATCTCGACTTCTACTGATTAAATTTTTGTCATTTTGGTCTAATTTTGCTCAGATAAAAACTCTCTAATTTCAAAACCTAAGTGGAGTCATTTTTTTGGGTGTAGTGTGTGTGCGCGTGTGTTTGCTTGCGTGTTTGTTTGTTTGCTTTGCATAAATACTTTACACATTGCCTCTTTAGATAAGCCTGACTGCTCTAAGCCAAGTTACAAGAGGGTTAGCACCCTAACTAGAGTGGTGGTCCCTGCCTGGCCTGGGTGCTTACCTCAGCCAACCAGGAATCCCATTTCTATTACACCGGGTTCCATTTTCTTATGTTTCCGTTTGGAAGAGATTTAGATTATTAGTTCAGACTGGACTGTTTCTCTTGGAGGACCAAATAATCTGCATATGGGTGGTCTCTTTTTGGAGTTGAATACTGGAGAAAAACGATGGGCTGAAATGTTGCCTTGAGTAGTTACTAGTAGCTGACATTAATTGAAGCATTATGTCCATCACAGTTTTGTTTTTCTTCACTATGAGCTGTAGGAGCATAGAGTCTGACTATGTAGGCCCCTACTTGGCATTTTGAGGCATGACAGAGGGCAATTCATGAAACTTATGATCCAAAGCTTCCAGTCTAACATCCTTCAGGAACACCCAAATCCCATTCTAAAGATGTTTCCAAAAACCAGATGTAAGAAATCAGAGTATTGTTTGGGCATGGGGGTGAGACTACCCATCCCAAGGACTAATAACACGCCTAGCTAGGGGGAACCCTCAAAGTTACTAAATTACCTGAGCACAATCCCCTTGTACATATGGAGCTGGGCAGACAGGCTTAATTTAGGGCAATGTGTAAAGTATTACTGCAGTTCTTAAACAGTGATTAAGTTGAAATGCCAAACAATAAAGATCCCAAAACAAATTAAAAACATAGAATAACTGGTAGCAAACAAAATGACATCAAAAATGACAAACATCCAATAAGGATGGCACATGGTGCATGGATGTTTGGGGGCTATAGTGAAAGGAGTAAATAGATATAGTGAAAGGAGTTAGGCAAGGAGGTGTTATGGCGCCTACCTTATTTTGCCTTTATGTTAATGACATCCCTGACACCCTATTGGGCTGCGAGCATGACTCTCCCAAGTTGTGTGGTCAAGCCGTTCCGGCATTATTATTTGCGGATGACACTATTTTAATTTCACAAACCCCCAAAGGACTTCAGAACCTTCTTAACAAATTTAGGTTGTATTGTCAGGACAAGAAGCTTGAAATTAATTCGTCCAAAACCAAGGTCATGACAATTAACCCACACAAAGGTTTTAATAAAATTTTCACTATAAATAATGAAAAAATTGAAGCTGTCCAAAGTTTTAAGTACCTGGGTATCACTTTAGATAGTAAAATATCTTGGAAATCCCAACTAGAAATCTCAAAGATCAGACTAGTCCAGAATCAAGCTCCTATTTTAAGGAAACACAAAAATAGCTATTATAAATCAGTCTCTCCAGCAATTAGTTTGTTCAAATACAAAGCACAATCTGCCTCCCTTTATGGTGCAGGACTTAGGGGACATGTTTCGAAAGGCACTTTCTTAGTTCAGGAAAATAAATTCATCAGACAACTTTTAGGTGTACCTGCCTCCACTCCCCTCACCCCGGTTCTATGGGATCTTAATTTCCGCCGACCAGATGACCACGCTGCATTGCGCCCATTGTTATACTGGGTTCGTCTTTGGTCGACTGATGAGTTAGTGGACTATAGAGAGGCGCTAAAAGAGATAATGGTAATGAAAAATTCCACATGTTTAGCATGGTTGGCCTACATTGAAAGTGGTTTATAAGGCTGGGGTTAAGTAGCTTTTGGTCAGACCCGGATTTGATTACCAACAATTCTAAGAAACTGCTTAAGAATAGGTATTGGGAATATATCAAAGATTCTGTGTTGGGAAATTTCTACCTGGGGACTTTGACCCTCAGGTTCTTTGAACTAAAAATGGACATGAAATTAGAATCCTTTATGGATGAAATCTACCCACCTATGGCCAAATCGTTATATTTAAAATTTCGCTATAGTGCCCTTCAAATTAAATCTAGGACTTCGAAATGGCACTGCAACAAAGGACCAAGAGGTAGTATTGGATCTGATTTATGCGAATTATGTGAAATGGGCCTGAGGGAAGATGAGCCCCATGTGCTATTTATATGCCCCGCTTATCTACAGGCAAGGAAAAAATGGTTAAAACCCATATGCCAACTTTTGGGTCTTCGCCACATTAAAGATGGCGAAAGAGTGTTTAAAGGAGATACTGCACGCCCAATAGTATTTAGTTTGAGCCGCTTCCTCCTATCAGTAGCGATAGTCAGGAAGTGAAATGGCTATAAAATGTAAGCAGACAGTCGGCATGATTGTAGTCTAGCAGCTGAAATGCACCTTGATTTGTACTCTATCGTACCTGAACTAATTGTATATATGTAATGCCCATTGGAACGTGTGTGCAAAATGTAACTATAAATGCAACTGGACTGATAATATTACTATTAAGTGGTGCATGTAATTGAATTTGATTTAGATTTATATTGCACTTTAAATCGAGTGACTTAAACTAGAATAATGATAATAGGAACTGGCCTCATCTTAGCGTTTCCTGGAGCCTTGTTTTTATTGTTTTTATAGTATTATTTTAAACTTAATGAATTGTCATCTATCAAGTGCTCCTCGAACATGTGTGTTAATCTAACTGCGAAGGACCTTGCTGCTAGTTTCCTTTTAATCTTAACCCGGTACTGGGTAGACATGTATATTGTATTGTAATGTTTTAAAAATGGTATTGTACTGCATTCTTTTAAGGTTGTTTAACCGAAATAAAGAATAATGAAATGAAATAAATACTTTACACATTGCCTCTTTAGATAAGCCTGACTGCTCTAAGCCAAGTTACAAGAGGGTTAGCACCCTAACTAGAGTGGTGGTCCCTGCCTGCCTGGGTGCTTACCTCAGCCAACCAGGAATCCCATTTCTATTACACCGGGTTCCATTTT
This sequence comes from Lissotriton vulgaris, assembly GCF_964263255.1. Taxonomy (NCBI): domain Eukaryota; kingdom Metazoa; phylum Chordata; class Amphibia; order Caudata; family Salamandridae; genus Lissotriton; species Lissotriton vulgaris. The sequence continues at coordinate 1,134,452,681 of NC_141697.1, forward strand.
CTTGTGTTTCTGTTTGAAAGAGATTTAGATTATTAGTTCAGACTGGACTGTTTCTCTTGGAGGACCAAATAATCTGCATATGGGTGGTCTCTTTTTGGAGTTGAATACTGGGGAAAAATGATGGGCTGAAATATTGCCTTGAGTAGTTACTAGTAGCTGACATTAATTGAAGCATTATGTCCATCACAGTTTTGTTTTTCTTCACTATGAGCTGTAGGAACATAGAGTCTGACTATGTAGGCCCCTACTTGGCATTTTGAGGCATGACAGAGGGCAATTCATGAAACTTATGATCCAAAGCTTCCAGTCTAACATCCTTCAGGAACACCCAAATCACATTCTAAAGATGTTTCCAATGTAGGATGTAAGATGTAAGAAATCAGAGTATTGTTTGGGCATGGGGGGTGAGACTACCCATCTCAAGGACTAATGACAAGCCTAGCTAGGGTAATCCCTCAAAGTTACTAAATTACCTGAGTACAATCCCCTTGTCCATATGGAGCTGGGCAGACAGGCTTAACTTAGGGCAGTGTGTAAAGTATTACTACAGTTCTTAAACAGTAATTAAGTTGTGGAGAAGTGTGGCTTAGGGGTTAGAGGCGGCAGACCCGGAAGCTGAGATCGGCCCTGGACCAGGGTTCAATTCCCCGCCTCGGCGGGTCTTGGGCTAAAAAATTCCACGGACTCGATAATTCACGCTCCGGTGCCTTCTCGACTCACGGGTTCACACTCTGCGACTCTAGGCAATAGCTTGCTTAATCTCCACAACGGCCCCTTGCGGCGGGATGCCTGGCTTTCACCTTGTGGATACCCTGCCGGGGTTATCTCACAGGGGAATACCAGGACGGGTTCCCTAAGCAAGCGCTTAGATACCGACCTCGGTCAGTGATTTGCGCTATATAAATACATCTACATTTACATTTACATTTACAATGCCAAACAATAAAGATCCCAAAACAAATCATAGAATAACAGGTAGCAAACAAAATGACATAAAAAATGACAAACATCCATTAAGGGTGGCACATGGTGCATGGATGTTTGGGGGCACCACATGTGCGCCCCTGGCCCCATAGCGGAGGCCCACAGTGCACGGGGCCCTGCTAGGGGGCCCCAAAGTCCCTTTCCATCTGCCTTTCATGGCAGTCGGACCGCCATGTAAAGGCTGAGGGAACGGGACATCCTAATCCCTACGGCGGTCCCTCTGCAGGCATGACACCCATTGTAGGGATTAGGCTCTGACTGCCGTCCGATGAGCTCCTTGAGCCTGTCGGAGGATGCAGTCTTTGCCCCAGCCCAAATCGCTCCGACTGCCGGCATTGTATTCAGGTGGTCAGACCGATACTCTGGATGTCGGACGGACCGCCACCGAAGGTCTGACAGTGGCAGTCTGCCCGACATCCTAATCAGGCCCTCAAAGACTTGCAGAGGTCAGGCAGTGGCCAACCAGCAGGGTCCAGTCCAGTCCCTGTTGCCACTGGTCAGTTGCAGGAAAAGGCTTCTTGTAGCTTGTTGTATCCCTGTAGTTTTAACAGGTCAGTCTTATGACCCCTGGAGTCCTTGCATTTGTCCTTGGTACAATAGGGAGCATGTGCAGTCCTTTAGAGCTCCTGTCAAGTCACAGAGAGTAGGTCCAGACCTCTAATGTTCTTTCTTAGTTCCAGATAGTCAGTTGAAGACTCCTGGCCACAGCCTAACAAATAGGATGAAAGTTCCTGGCACCAAACCGGTCTATTTGGCATTTTTAAGGTGATGAAAGTCTTTGGCCACATTGCGCTTGGACTCTGGCGGCTAGGGGTGTGTGTGGGATTTGTACTATGGTACTCCTAGTGTCCTCCAACATCTAACAGTAAAATCCAGTTTGAGGCAGTCAATGTACCCACAATAAACTGGTAGACAGATATCTAGTAGAACAAAGCAGGTTTTTCAGCAATTAGACATTGGATACACAAGAATCAAGTTGGCATCCTGTTTCCCTCCTTTAAATTTTCCCCCCCATATTATATGTAAGAGCCTTGAGACAGAATCTGGTTGTACTCGGCAGGTCATTCACCAACCAGATAGTGAATACACAAGAATAGTTGCAACATCCTATTTCTCATTCTATCAAGTGTGCACCCAGTGTTATATGTAAAAACCCAGCAGACCTGTCATGCAGGATTTGATACTCCAGCAGGATGGTACTATAATATCAAAAAGAGGCCCTCTGTGGGAACAAATGGGGGCCCTGCAATGGTAACAGGGCAGCCCTTTCTGAAATTATCCAGCTCCTAGGCCTATCTCCACTAGTCATCCAGTCAAGGGAACAATAACTCCTCCCCACAGCCAGGACTTTGTTCTCTGCTCTGTAAGCAGTTTTCACAGCTCTGAAGATGCTTTTTACAGGCTTGCGGAAGTAGGAGAACAAATACAAATGTTGCCCCAAGGAACTTCTGACAGGGCAAAGGTAACTCTGTAAAAGTTCATTTACTTTAATATTGATATAATTTCACCTTTGAATTGGATTTTTAGTAACTATGACAAATATTTGTTGTATCATTTTTCTAGCTAGTCCCATTTTTGGGTAACAGTATTAAATTGTTTGATCTGTACTTTAGTTTTCCAAATAGGATAGCTAGGCCTGTCACAGGGAAAATTGCTTTATATGGCAGTCTCTTTAAGGACATGTTAACATTACATTTCTTGTGTCCTACTTTTAAATACCATGCACGCTGCCTTGTAGGTGACAAAGGGAGGTATTGTCCTGCCAAAAAGGTCTATTTTTAAAGGTTGGGTTGTAGATTTTACACTGCTACAGACAGGCTACACTGGTGAGCATGAAGCAAGGTTTCCACTGTAGTGGACGGTACAATAGGTGATGCAGTCCACTAGTGACATTTAACTTACTCATTGTGTACCTTATAATAGGGACTTCTAGGTAAGTTAAATATACCAATTAGGTGTATGCCAATTCAACCATGTTTAAAGAGAAAGCATGGGCAATGTACTACTGGTTAGCAGGGGTAAAGTGCACAGAGTTCTAAAACCAGCTAAATTCTAGGGTCCAGCAAAAGATAAAGAAAAATACAGGGTGACCCTGCAGAAAGGAAGATTTTCTGCACTAGAGGGGCAGCTTGAACCACTATAAAATAACTTGTGCAGGTTTTCAGAGGGAGAAGTATTTGGAATTGAGGGAGAGTTCCACCTCTTCTACCAGCACAAACTGATGGGTGTGTTTTTCAAGCAGATTGGGTAGTTGGCTCAAGTCAACAACTTCCAGTAAACTAAGCATAAGTTCAAGATTGCAAGTGTGTGGGTACCGTTGCTGTATTTTCTGCACTCCTCAAGCACCGACATCCCAGGGTGAGGAAATGCTGGGCAAAGTAAATATTGGGTATTTCGAGTTGACAATGGGTAACAGTAAGGTAACTAATTGGGATCCTCCCTGAGCTCCACAATATTATAGCCAAAGAAGTAAATAGTAATATATAGTATAATGACAGAGTTTAAATATGCGATAAGCAATATCAACGGTATTTATAAGGATTTTTTCAGTGATCCCATAAACAACAGTCTCAATCACTGATTGTAGTTGTGAGAAGTTGGCCCGATATGCAGCGCTCACTATTCTAGTGATCACTATGCATCGGTCCAAACGACCCTTATGGTGATTGGTTGTAAGTCAACCTTAGACCAGCTATCCTAGTAGCGTGGATTCGAGCAGTCTTCGGGCTAAACTCTAGAGGGCGTGTTAAGCCAGCTGTTATACCATCACATACCCCTTGAACACCAAGTGAAAGGACACCACACAAGTGTTATGAAAATAAACAGTGTATTTATTAGAATCACAACAGCCCTGTACTCTTTATGAGGACAGGGTACTAAGCACACAACGAAACTCTTAGGAAAATACTTCAAGTACACAATCAATACAGGTGCCTAAGGGCACGGAAAGTTTAGTGGTCTCGGGCGGACCCGATAAGGCAAGTCGGAAGCGATAGGGACTCGGGACCCTCAAGTAAGGAGGCTATGCGGGCACCGAAATGCCGAAGTTACCTAGCCCCAAGGGCTGCGGCTGCACAAGTCTTTACAGACGTCGGGAGTCTTCGCTGACGAGCCAGGAGCCGGAACGAAGGAGTTGCTGGCCGGCGACCAGTGGAAAATAGTTCATAGAGATCCAAGCCTGGATCAGAGATGGATGACACCTGAAAGCAGAGGGGACCAAGTTCGTAACTACTAGCCAGTAGTCAGAGGGTACCAGGAGGGCACCGGATGATCGTCACCTCGACTAGGTGAGTGGGCGACGCTAGGCTCTGCAGTCTCACGGACCAGGAGGCGTTGTCGGCGACCAGGATGGAGGTGCGAGCTGTCCCACGAAGGTTGATGCTGTCAGCGTCGCTGGGCCCAGGATTGGGGCAACAAGCCTTGGCAAATTTCAGGGCCACGTGGTGGGCCTAAAATAGCGTCTTGAGTGGACCAGGAGGGTCCGGGGTGCTCCTCTCGCAGAAGGGAGCAAAGGCCGGTCTGGAGCAACCAGACCAGCAGCGTTGGTTGTCGGGTGTCGTCAAGAAGGTCACAAGCCAGCGGCTAGTGACCAGACAACGGGCTGAACAGCAAAGAGCAGAAGGGCCCCACGCAGATCGTGGAGATGCTGGGAGGCTGCACTTCGGTGCTGGAGCCGCTCAGGGTCGGGGCTTCCAGGACCCCAGAGCACTCACCAGAGGATTCCTTCGGTGGTCGTGCTAGTTAAGAAATCGTGCAGGTCTTGATGATGGCCGGTCCCTCGAGGTCTCGTCGCACCCACGGATCTCAGCTGAGCTGACGATGTGGGTAGAGGTCAGAGGTGCCAGGGAAGCCGGTTCTCGTCGAGCTGGGCAGTCGGATTCCTGAGGAAGGACTTGCAGCAAACCGCAGAGTTCTTAGATGGTGCCTGCGGATGCAGGGTGACTACTCCTTAGCCACAAGGGAGAAATCTTGAGAAGAGTCGAGAGTTCCTTTCGTAGAAAGTATTCTTGATTCAAAGATGATCTAATTTGGAAGGGTCCCCGCTCCGGCCTTTATCCTAAAGAAAGGGGTGGGTACATGACTAGGTCCTGCCCTAGGGGTGGGACCAGGAAGGGGGGTAGTTACACCCCTCTCCCCTGCCAGACTTTCCCCCGGTCAGGGGCTGCGCCCCCCTGGGACTGCTTCTAACCGGCAGATGCGTAATGAGCACCGGGGTGCCACTCCGCAGTCACCTTCTTGTGAAGCCCTGCCTACCCAGGATACACAAAACCCTGTCTAGGATGGTGCGAACACCGCCCCGGACAGGAAACCCTTTGTCCAAGCTCTCCTCGCTGGAAGGACTCCCAGCAGCAGGAGGTCAGACTCGTGTCTGTGGTGGCAGCATCCATTTTGTGGAGCTGAGGCTTCAGTTAACTTTAACCGGGGTTCACAGTTACGTACATGTCGTGTCCCTCTAGAAGGGCGGAATGCTAACCTCGTCGCCAGTATTGGTGAGGGGTCAGCATCCCGATTCGTATGACACCTTACTCGACATGTCTTGATAACGCGATACCGAAGTTAGCGATATGGTATGCGTTATCATGGAACAGCCATTGGGTCTTGGTTCCGCAAGCTGCAACCGGGCTCGGCTCGTGCCAGAGCCCAATTCACACGATTCCATGCACTCTGCCTTCAGGATTGTTAAGGCCTGCCATAGGAGTGACTGATAGGAACTCGGGTGTCCATTTTATGGTTAGATATAGGGATACTATACCTACAGCAACGGGCGAGTACGCCACGTTGCCCCAGCTGTCGCGCAGCCAGTTGTGTCAGATTTAGATGGCCATCCAGGGGTGGCATAATACATGCTTCAGCCCCTGGTAGGCCCTGGTTACACCGATGCCCTGAGTTACAGGGTCTGACACGGTGGCCCAGTTCCAATTGGGTAATGAACCTAAGGTACACACATCAATTTAGTGAGAGAACAGCTAGGCTGTGGGTCTGATTGGCAGGCCCACAGCCCGAGAAAGTCGTAAACCAGTGCAACAAAAGCAAAAAGTCTGGGTGATCATAGGATTGCAGACCCTACTCTCCTACAGTAGTGATCCATTTCCCAAGTGAAATCAAGTGACAATCAGCCCAAAAATGTTGATTTGCTTCTTTAGTAATTGAATGTCCAAAACGCAGTCACTTCCAAAGTAGATCTTCTTTTATTGATCACGAAAAGAAATTCACAAATCCAATGTAGTCAATACAGTCAAAATGCAGCCAACACGTGTTTCGTCAGGCACCAATATGTGCTGATGACTTCCTCAGGGCTGCAACCCAAACATCAAAAGTATATGTATCAATTATAATACATATAGATAGTATTTTGAAGAAATTAGCTATAGTCGAAAAGGTTAAAATATAAGTAAATGTTAAGAAAGACACACCATAGGTTTTCGTGAACTAAAGAAATTAGAAGAGAAGATGGATCATAAGTTATATACTCCACGCCACCAAGGTTATACGGTCACCTATGCGCTCAACCTTAACCATAAAAGAGGTGAAAATTAAGTAATGATCACCTGTCTTTGCGAGCAAGTATTTCAAGTCCAAAACATCAACTCCAAAAGGATTCTTAATTATTCTGACCGTGTCTCTGTAACAGTAAACACATCCAAGTTGTGCCAAGAAAAGCAACTAAAAACGATATGTCATAATATCCCTAATACCCCAAAAGCGGATCAAATCCCCGAACATACCATCCTTATTCAAGTAACAGTCTATCAAGGTCTTCTAAATAGTTCACAGTCAAGGCCACTGTGTTATATAATCACTCACCTCTAATATCGTAAATCCGATATTGTTTAATCAAATTCATCAATATTTCAGTCTGCACGCGAGGGCTCGAAGTTCTGTGTATCAAAAATTTGCGATGAATAAACAAATAAGCTTCTTCTAAATTATTAAATTATACTAATAATTTCTCACCTTCAAGCAAAAATAGGGGATCTGCTATTAAATCTTCCACGTATCAAATATCAGTATTTCGATATGTGGTAATATTGATTTACTGAATTACGAGTGCAAACCCCAATGTGGGTTTCACTATAATATGTCTCAAATAGACTTTATTCTATTGGTATCTTATATGTACTTAGATTGAGGCTTAGACCTAAAAGGGACTTAGGTACTTAGAACTCCCGGTGCACGGAGTTAATTCTTAGCACAACGTGGAGATATAGGTTTACGGTATATTGCGTAGTGAGTTCGAATCCATCTAGGATTAATATTCGTTATGACTTTGACTCAATTAAGACTTTTGGATTTATCCGCTTAGTATTTATATTGCCGTATACTTCTCTTTACTTAGACTATGAGAACATAGATGTTTATTAAGTAATATTGTCAGATCGGTTTGTGATTTAGGACGTATACTGATTAATTGATATGGAAAAGGGGACAGGGCCGATTTGAGCTCGATGTACTGTTTATTTTATTCATTTTTTGAAATTATTCCAATTAAGCATTTTCAATACAATAGCAAGTTACAACAAGTTATTAGATATATTTAGATTCGAATCTTGCTATGTAGACATATCCATTTACCATTACAAGATGGCGCTCACGTTTTTCACCATTTCTAAGACGGTCAAAATGGCGACCGTGCTGCACGCGAGTTTTCACGATACTTGGATGAACATAGATATTGAGGTAAGGGTGTACTTAAGATTACAATAATAGTAGACCATGTGTAGGATCTATACTTTTACTGATATAGGCAGGGCCTTTCTTGCCTTTTTTGCAGAATATGGATAACTTTAATTGACTTTATGTGAGGAACCGAACATCGGACGATCTTAACCTTACGAATTAGGAGGTGAGGTGTGTTTACTACGCTCATCCCTTCAGACCGAATGTGGGGCTTTCTTAAATGTGTTGCTAAGATTTTATTTTAATATATTATCACAGCCCATATTATACTTTCCAATAGGTATTAAGGATATCGTCGAAATACTGATATTTGATACGTGGAAGATTTAATAGCAGATCCCCTATTTTTGCTTGAAGGTGAGATATTAATTATGGATTACGTTTGTGAGAAATTATTAGTATAATTTTATAATTTAGAAGAAGCTTATTTGTTTATTCATATCGAATTTTTGATACACAGAACTTCGAGCCCTCGCGTGCAGACTGAAATATTGATGAATTTGATTAAACAATATCGGATTTACGATATTAGTGGTGAGTGATTATATAACACAATGGACTTGACTGTTAACTATTTAGTAGACCTTGATAGACTGTTACTTGAATAAGGATGGTATGTTCGGGGAGTTGATCCGCTTTTGGGGTATTAGGGATATTATGACATATTGTTTTTAGTTGCTTTTCTTGGCACAACTTGGATGTGTTTACTGTTACAGAGACACGGTCAGAATAATTAAGAATCCTTTTGGAGTTGATGTTTTGGACTTGAAATACTTGCTCGCAAAGACATGTGATCATTACTTAATTTTCACCTCTTTTATGGTTAAGGTTGTCCACATAGGTGACCTTATAACCTTGGTGGCATGGAGTATATAACTTATGATCCATCTTCTCTTCAAAGTTCAAAGTTCAAAGTTAAGTTTATTATGATTTGGCTCTCGTTGAGGGCCACATAAAAAATACATACGTATTAACATAGCAATAGTACATAAAAGCTACATACGACAACAGGAATAGCCACTGATTATCTGCAAGTAATGCAATCATCAGCATCTCCCGGAAGTTCATTAATAAATATCTAAAAACTCTTTAAAATATTTAAAAATTCTGGAACAGAACATTTCGTTAGGGGGGCAATAAAGTGCAAGGAAAAACATTTTTACATTCACAATTCCCAATTGTAAACAAATTGGTTTTATCCATTTTTGGCGCATAGGGCGCAATACCGGACAAATAAACAATACATGGTTAAGATCTTGAACAGCATTATTACATAAATTGCATAGAGGAGAAACTCCATACCATTTTGCTAAGAGTGTATTAAGTGGAAGCAAATTATGACGTAAAAGGTACCATAATCTACGGACACCATGAGGAATATTCCAAATTAAATATTGTTGGGCTAATTTTGGTGTATAGGTTGTAACCAGGGCTTCCCTTTCTTTATGCTTCTGTTGGGCAAGTATATCCAACTTATAGCAAAGTTCCCAGGACATACTTTTTAACTTCAACTTTAACTCTAGTGGAGAAAGCAAGAATAACGTGCTTTCATCCAGTTCAAGCAGCGAAACCGCTTTTCTAAAATTCTTTACCAGCTGCGAGAACTCATTAAAGTTGCCCAATAATTCCTTTTTTAAGATTTCTCGTAAGGTGCCCGGTTTACCTCTAGCCAAGCAGGCTACCCATCTTACGAGGGCAGCCAACCCCTGAGCCCAACAACTTCGAAGTCCGAATTCCAGCCTGCATGAAGATGTAGAGCAGGCTGAATTAAATGAGGAGATTTTCCTTAGTACCTTTCCTTCCATTTTTTGCATGAAACCCCATTGTTTCAAGTCCACTAATTCCATTCCATAAAGGAGGGTTGCAGGAATTTTCGCACGGAATACATCCAAGCATAAGGAGAAATGCCTCTTCCCTGTAGCTTTATACAAAGAACATAGTCCCCTACCATGGGCCATTGCTTTTCGAGAACTATGTTCGATGTGTGGCTTCTCACTAAGATTAGCAGATATTATTTTGCCTAAAAACATGTAGGATTTAACTACCTCAAGTTTTTCTCCGCTAATTGTCCAATTATAGCTACTAGATCTGCACTTCTTCTTTCCAAAGATGCACATGATTTTACTTTTAGAGCTATTAATTTTCATATAATGTGCATCAGCAAATTGATTCAATGCATGAAGACGATTAGCGAGACCTTTCGGGGTCAGATCTAAAACAAGTATGTCGTCCGCATACATTAGAATCGATATAGCTGTCCCTCCAATTTTCGGGGCTAATCCCTCACAAACTGCAACAGTGGTTGGTAAATCGGCCATATACAGGGAAAACAATATGGGTGCCAATATACACCCTTGTTTTAATCCGTTCCGGGAGGGGATAGATTGAGAAAGACCCCTTTCACCGCCTTGTAACACCTTACACCATGTGTTCAAGTGTAGAGACTTAACTAAATCCAATAGGTGTCCCGGCATACCCAATGCCGACAACTTTCTCCACAACGTAGGACGGTCCACCCTGTCAAACGCTGTGGAGAAATCTATAAATGCTACGTATACGCCACCACCCCGGACACGAGCATATTTATCCATAATTACCTGTAGCAATGTTAAATTATCTAAAGTTCCATGCTCTTTTCGAAATCCTGTCTGTTCCTTAGGTATAATATTATTTAAATTTGCCCAATCTGTTATTGACACTAATAAAAGTTTAGCAAAAATGTTCCCTATTGAGTCTAATAGAGCTATTAGACGATAATTAGAGGGATTATCCCGATCACCTTTTTTAAAAATTGGGATTAGGATACTTCCCCGCCAAGAGTCGGGGACTGTTTGTGTTTGAAAACACGCCAGAAATACTGGAAGAAGAATCCTGCTCCAAGTAGTTACATCTTGCTGGATTATAGACATCGGCAATTCATCAGGTCCCATAGCCCCGGAAGAGCGCATGCTCTTTATTACGGTAGCTATGGATTGCTCAGTGGGGAGTTCCATTTTAAAATCACTATTAAGCCCTGGAACCCATGAGTCCCCCCCTGCACCATTAGGCGCATATAAGGTGGTCACAAATTGGGTCCAGACATCTTCCGTAATAACTATAGGAGTGGACGTTATTACAGATCCACATCCTTGCCTTATTATGGACCAGAAATCTCTAGAGTTTTTACAAGTTGATGCCTCTCTTAACTTGATCCATAAAATATCTTCTTTGTCTCTTTTTAACTTGGATCTCAATCTTACCCTCCTTCTTTTTAATAGAGCTAACTGAGACTCATTCTCCCCTGATCTATTAAGGTATTGCTTCCTAACAAGTTTATTGATCTCATTATTTAACCTTAATAAAGGACTAGGAGAAAAATATTTCTTTTTGTGATTTCCTGTAATCCTAGCCATTGCGGTGACTTTTTTAATGAGGTTTTCGAGAAACAGGAATTCCCTACCTTGCCAGTAGTCAAGCTCAGTTAGTAATTGGGTAAGGATGTTTTGTACGTCCTTGCTATTAATAAATCCCCAATAACATCTATCTGTGTTACAGTTAATAGAAAAACCTCTGTTCTTTAAGGACCAAAGGCTAGTTTCAGGGGGTATCAAATGAGACAGTTAAGTTGATAGTTTTATGGTCACTCAGGGGGGTATGAGAGATCACTAAATCTTTAAGAAAAGAGAACGTGTCAAAGTCTGTTATTACATAGTCCAAAATAGATTCTCCCCTAATGGAACCATGTGTATAATTAGCCGGGGTATCTGAAGGCATCCTGCCATTTATAATAATTCCCTCCAGGGATCTTGCCTCTTTTATTAGTTTTTATTTTAATGGGCAGGAGAGCTTGAGGTATATTATATGCTTCTTCCTTTACTTTATTTCAAAACATGTCTAAAGAAGTATTAGACACTTTACAATTTAAGTCCCCCACCAATAGTAAGTATGGGGGGTGATCCACCTCTATTAGTTGTTTTACATAGGAAAACATACGTTTTAAAACTATCGTAAAATTATCTTCTGGAGGAATATAGGCATTTAGTATTATAAGCGAGGACCGTTGAGCAACGGAGTCCAGGTTAGAAATGGTTATGGATTGGAATAGGTTACTCTCGTCCTTGTAATGTGAGAATTGCCATTGTAATGCATTTGATAACAAACAGGCAATTCCGCCTTTAGCATGGCCTTTTTTAGATGGAGTTGCAGGGGCCTCTAGGACGAAGTAATCATTCCCTCCATATGGGAGAGTTTTACACCATGTTTCCTGAATACATACCACATCTGCATTCAAGGAGAGAAGAAAATCAAATTTCTCAGGGCAATTAGACAAACCAGAGGCATTCCAAGAGACAATTTTTAAACAGGTGTTAAAGATGCGAAAATGGTTGTGGGTTTCTCGAGGTGGTATTTGAGAGAACTCCTGGTAACCAGTTCCACATCGAATTGTCTTCAGTTAGAGGATTATCTGTGCTACCAGGTAATGGAAGTACCTGGGAAACCATTCGTTTACCTCTGGAGAGCCAAATTTTTAGGTCATTATTACACATAGGAAAATCATCCTGTCCAGAGGTCAACTTTGTGTTTCTTTCGGTAGAGGAAAGACACAAATTATTATTAACAAAGGGTAGCACGTCAATTCCTCTACATTGAAAGGCTTTGGCTTGTTGAAGAACTAAATTAGCAATTATTTTAGAGTAAAACTTTACCCTTATTCGTTGCCCATTTATAGATCTTATTGGGAGAACTAAATCAATGTCATTTGTTAAAACCAACTTTAAGTTTTCTATCTCTTTAAAGCAATTAAGTAGCCAGGATCTATTCATTTTTAGATCAGAATCAAATAATGGGAGAAAATCCAATGACAGAGTATCCACATGTAAAATAGGGCTTTTTGCTGATTGAGGTATTGCATTCCTAACTACCTCCGTCTGAGGCCGAAAGATAGGTGCAGTTGGATTAAATACTCTTGTTACTATCGGCAAATGTATATTATCATCAGTACTTATAGATTGGGGAGCAGGAACATTTACTAGTGGACATGAAACCACCCTCTTCATAGTTGCTTCAACCGGGGTACTCCCACTGGCATCATTTATGATACCTTCAACTTCCACCTTATCAGGGATATCTGAAGGTGGGTTATACCCTCTTTCTATAAGACCAGGCGTTTCAGATATTGTATGTTTTTGAAAAATAATTTGTCTGGGTCTTTTCTTTTTATATTTACGTATCAGTTTCCTATTTTTCCCTCTTGATTTTACTTTAGCAGCTCTGGTAGTCCCCAAGGGACCTTCTGGCTCCTTTTTATCTTGTACAAAAATAGGAAAAAGATCATGACCCCCCATTTGTAGCTCTTCAATCACATTTTCTTCCTGCTCAACCAGCATTGGTTCTGTTCTCGGAAGCAAGGGAGATGAGGCGGATCGATTAGGGGACTTATGGATATCCGCCTCTATAGTTAATCCCAAAGGGGCATTTCCCCTCACCTCAGTAGTGTTATCAACCTCTTTTTGGACAACAAGAACAGGGTTAGCAGAAGTAATGAAAGGATTAATCACATTTTCAGCATTTTTCACATTTTGCGCCAACAGTGCCTGCAATATCTCAGTAACCGAAGACAAAATACAATCAGAGTTTACAGCAAATTTACCCATTAAGAGTAATATGGAAGACAGAATTTGCTCAAGGGCTATGAGTGACTCAGAAATAGGTTTGTCATTTTTTGGGTAGCTGGATGATGTAAGAGCGCAAATCCCCGATAAATTAAAGTGCGGAGATTGTACAGCACTCTGCGTAGAAAGATTATCTATGGATTTAATAGAGGGCGTGCTGCTATATAATAGCAGACCAGATGGTGTTTCTCCACTAGGAGTTTTATTAGCCGCTAGATGGGATAAAGATGTCTTATCTACATATCGACCGCAGAGTTCCAAGTCAATGCTGGTAGCTATTGAAACATCACCCTTATCTTCTTCCAAATTATCATTTCCCTTAAGAATATTATGGCCCAAAGAATGCGATGATATTATCAAAGGGTCAGCGTCAGCCACATATACTGGACATATAGGGAGGTTTACCTCACTTGACTGATTCAATGACCTTTTTGTTTCCACCATAGGCTCCAACTGACAGACTCCCTCCACATTAGGACAAAGTTCCAACTGTGGTAATTGATCAGTATCAAGTTTCCTAGGAACTTCTAGGGATTTATTCAGGCTTTTCTCCCAGATTTGTACCAGTTGCATCTGACCTTTCATGATATCACTGGTAGCTTGCTTTTTCCTCAAATGAATAGGACCGGGTATTGTACCAGGTTTCTCCATTACAACTTTCCCGGAACGTAATGTCTTTACCTCCATAGTGCCGTGAAAGAATCCCAGAATCCCAGTCTTAAAAATGAAACACAGTTTAGAATTAATATGAATTCACAGGGGGTGAAAACGAGAGACAAACTTGCTGAAAAAGTACTTTGTGGCTATAATCCTATCGGCGTATTAGCATACCCTTAAGATGTAGTGAAACAGGCAGCAATCTAAAAAATGAAAATGAATTCAAGATACCGGGACCCAGCCCGGCCTACCTCGGCCACTGAGGGCCCGCCCTTTGCCCGGGCTTAGCCCGGCGTCACCCGCGCGCGTCCCGCGATGCGCGTTACCTCAGCGCAATTTGTTCCAGCTGAGGGGGGCGTGGCAGGGAGGTTCTCTGAGCCCAACTGGCTTATGGGCGTTGGTGTTCCCTGGCCTCCTGGACGGCCAACAAGCCCTCAACAGCGAGTGTTTCCCGCGGAGCGGGAAACGCGAGCGGTGGGTCACAAGCGCTGGCTGATATCGCTGCAAATATCAATTGAGCACTGGCGCTTCCAGATAGCGCTTCAGGGTTCACAGGAGCCTTACAAGTTCAGGCCATGCAGCGAAGGTTCAAATTTTTCTGAGGCTTGGCAGCCGGCTTCAGCAGCAAACTAAAAAGAATTCCATTTTCTCTTCTAATTTCTTTCATTCACGAAAACTTATGGTGTGTCTTTCTTAACATTTACTTATATTTTAACCTTTTCGACTATAGCTAATTTCTTGAAAATACTATCTATATGTATTATAATTGATACATATACTTTTGATGTTTGGGTTACAGCCCTGAGGAAGTCATCAGCACATATTGGTGCCTGACGAAACACGTGTTGACTGCATTTCGACTGCATTGACTACATTGGATTTGTGAATTTCTTTTCGTGATCAATAAAAGAAGATCTACTTTGGAAGTGACTGCGTTTTGGACATTCAATTACTAAAAAGCAAATCAAAATTTTTGGGCTGATTGTCACTTGATTTCACTTGGGAAATGGATCACTACAATCAGTGATTGAGACTGTTGTTTATGGGATCACTGAAAAAATCCTTATAAATACCGTTGATATTGCTTATCGCATATTTAAACTCTGCCATTATACTATATATTACTATTTACTTCCTTTGGCTATAATATTGTGGAGCTCATGGAGGATCCCAATTAGTTGTCTTACAAGGGCCACACTCTTGTGTGGTCTCAAAGGGTTGACTGGTAAGCGCCCTTTCCTCCTTTTGTAGCACCCTTCTGACTTTGTTGATTGATTACTCTCATCCCTATACAATAGTTGTGTGCCCTTTCAATTCCTGTTTACCAGGTTCTTGTTTTCATATTGGGAACAATAAGGTGACTTGGGTGCTCAAATTCTGCAGAGGTTGGTATTTATCAGGCACTTATACCTTGTAAATATCAGCACGAGTCACCAGCAGTATTTTACTGGCGGGAAATTGCTTGAGATGCAGAAATGACGCGAATCTATGAATAACCAGGAGTTACAGCACATCGGAAATTATTGGCCCACTCAAACTTGGGGGGATATGTACAAGGAAGTGGAGGAGAGAGACATTAGCCTTCATGGCTTAACGCCTCTCTCTTCCACTTCTGAAACGCAAGGCTGCACCATATTTACAAGAATGTGGTGCAGCCTTGAGTTTCCCCCTGCAATGACACTAAGTTTAGCAACTTAGCACCAATGCAGGCTCCCTTGCACTCTGTGTGTAGGGGCGGATTATTTATGTGCAGGAAGGTGTCCCTTCCTGCACATAAACAATCCTAGAAATGCCATCCTGTCACTTTCATGCATGTTGCTTCATGCAGCACACATGAAAATGACAAAAGGGCATATTTTAAAAAGTTTGTTTATGTGCATAAAGGGACCCCTTTCGATACATAAACAAACACTGGCATTTTTCTTTTTCCAAGTATGCTACACAATGCAGCACACATGGAAAAAGCAAAAATGAGGAGAAATAATGCATTTCTCCTTGTTTCGCCATCTTAAGACCAGTTTTTACCTGGTCTTAATTTAGGCGCTGCCTCCTATGTACGCCACCCTTGTACATAGGGGGCAGCGTCAAATTGAATGGGTGTTGAGGTGGAATGTCCACTGCAACACCCACTGCCCACCCCTTTCACGCTAACCATAGCGTGAAAAGGGGCCTTATGTACAAGGCAGCGTTAAGCCATGTTAAGTGGCTTAACGCTGCCTTGTAAATAAGGCGTAGCCCCTATCGCCACCACGTCATATAGGTGACGTTATGGTGGCGATAGGGGCTTGTACATATGCCCCTTGGATCCTTACAGCTGGCAGGTTATCTGCAAATAAATGATGCATGTTGCATCTGAACTCTCAACCTTTGGGAAGGGTGGGTGGCGTTTTCAAAAGTGGCCAATGGAGTAGCTAACAACAAAGATTCTAAGTGGACTAATAAATAGCCTTTTTGACAACTTCAGTTACTTTGGTGTTGTCTTTTTAAACAGCAGAATATTCTTAAATGTTTAAATTTGCATTTAGAATTACTGAACGGTGAGCCTCTGCGTGAAAAGTGCTGGTGGGCGGACTGGCTGAAAGTGTCACACGCCCGTGTGGACTCTCGGCAGCCGTGTAACAAGTCCAAGTTCAGAGGCCTTATTTAAATTTCAAAGGCATCCGGATGTGCATGAGAACAGTGTGGGGTGGGCGTGTGTAAGAAACAGCAAAAGGGCTGCACACTTTAAAGAAAGCGCCTATCTTCTGTGCAGCGTGCTGGTACCTGCGCATTTTGCACCCCCAAAGTAGGCAAGTAAAAAAAAATGATAAATAGACAACTCGCAGCCAACCATCACTACTTCCTTTAAGCAGACCCGTAACACTGACTTGACGTTGTAACGTTATAAGAGACGCTCAAACAAAATAAAAGTGTGCGAGAAGGAAATCAAAGTTAAAAAATGGTATATATTACGTCATACTATCTCCTTACTTACACGAATAACAGGCAGCTATAACCGGAGCTCCCTAAAACATGCCCTAGTACTTATGACTGTACCGAAGCACGCTGCTGCTTGTTAAAAAAAACCTTTGCAATAATATTTTGAAAGTACTTATTCCGTCAATACACCGCGCCTGCCTCCAAAGTGCTTTGCGGGTGCATTTACACGCACGACTAAAAACAATTGAAATGTTGTCATGTCTTGTCAAGCCCCTCCCCCCGTGTCCCTAAACAGAAACGCACTCGTGAGACAGCAGGGGCTAGTTCCTGGTCGCCGTTCGGACTTCCCCCTCCCTCCGCACGGCGCAGAGAGCTCGAGGCGCCTTCTCCTGCGCGGACAGCGAGACCCTGCTCGCCGGACTGCGCTCCCCGAACTCCTCCTGCAACGCTTTCTCTTTTTCCGGAGCTATTTCCCTCGTTTTTTTAATGCCGTGCCCCGCCGCCCCGGGAAACTAAAACCGACATTGAGAAAAAAAAACAACAGCAGCAAGCAGGCAGAGCGAGGAAGGAGGAAAGACAGAAGCCCCCACCCGGCCGCTATCCGCGCAGAAAAAAATAAAATGTTACAGACTGGCGCAAGAAGAAAGAGTGCAGGCGAAGGCGACAACATTTCGGACTCTTTCTGAATCGGAAAAAAAAATACGAAAGCAGAAAGCGGAGTCCGGGTTCCTCTCCGTATGCGCTGTCACCAGGGGAGGGGAGGGGGCAGTAGCGGCAGCACAATGCATCGGATAATAACCATTAAAAAAAGAAAGCACAACACACGGTAGGAAGGAGCGGAAAAAGAGGAGAATAAATAAATCAGAAAAGGCAGCACGCAGAAAATAGAGGAAACTTTGGAAGCCTGCGCGCCAGGATTTTTTGGTGACATTGCACATCGCCCTTGAAGGAAACCCCAACACATTTTTTGCATTATCTGGATTTGTGTTTTGGACTCTCCGGTGGATTGGCGCCTTTCTCTTGTTTTTTGCACGGTGGAAGGGAGCGGCGGCGGTGCCCTGCGGTGCTGCTGGCTGCTCCGGGCTGGCGCTGCTGGCTCTGAGTGCAGCAGCGAGTGTTGTTGTCTGTAGTGCGAGTGCGGAAGGCAGGAGCACAGCAGCCGCCGCCAGCAGCAGCATTGAACATGGCGACGGTGCCCGTCTATTGCATCTGCAGGCTGCCCTACGATGTCACCCGCTTCATGATCGAGTGCGACGCCTGCAAGGACTGGTTCCACGGCAGGTAGGCAGCGCAGGCCCCCCGCGCCTCTCCGCGCTCCCCGGCTGCCTTTCCTCCCTCTCCCTCGCTCCCTTTTCCGCCTGGTATTTGCAGTTTCTACGGCACGGCGAGGCCTTTTAGGAGCGAGGAGGCGGAGTCACCGCCGCTCTGTATTTTCTCTGCTCTTTCTTTCTCGGCGCTCCTTTGTTTCTTTCTTTTCTTACACCGTTACCTGTTTTCTAGGGGTGCCCGGGCGCCCCCCACGCCTTTGTCTCGGGGTGTCACCCGGGGGTGCATTGTTGTGGTTGTGCCTGGAGCGGCTGCTCGCTGGGTTTCAGGGAGGAGGCTCGTGTCCGGGTTTGAGGAAAGGGGGTATGGGGTGGCTCTTCTCCACGGTGAGGGCTCGGGGCTGGGGAGTTTGGGGTGTTCGGGGTCCAGGCTGGTATGGGAGGGGAGCGGGCGCCCCGTTTCCTGCTCTGCGTGGCTTACAGCCCGGGCAGTATGGGCTCCGGCCAGCGCCTGTTGTTTTTGTCTCTTGCGCGGACTGACAGCCAAATGTCACCTTTTTATGGCCGCTTCTGTGCGGTGGGTTCTCTGTCCGCGCCCTGCGGGCTCGGGGGCACGGCCGGGGAGGCTGGAAGGGCCCCGATGGCGGTGCCTTACAGGGGGGTCCCCGGGATCGCGGCTCTTTCTTGCTGACGATCCCTTTTCCCTCCTCGTCTTCTGCAGCCGGAAAAGTTCGTCGGATTGGCAGAGCGGGCATGTGGAAGTCTTGCTCCTCCGAGCTGCCGGGGATGTGTGTCCCGGACTCGGAGGTCTGATGGCCGGAAGAGAAGGTTGGGTGCCCCGAGCTTAAGATGGACTCCCCGGGCTCGGAGATCTTCTGATCAGGGCCACCAGATCGTCTGACCGGGTCTGTAGATCGTCTGACCGCGGGCTGCACATCGACTGCCCGGGCGCAAGAAACTGCTGTGCGGGGCCTGGACAGCTGCTTTCCGGGGCAGGAGATCCGGTCGGCCGGAGCTGTAGATTAACTCCACGGGGTCTCTAGATCGGATGCTCGGGGCTGGAGATCGACTCGACGGAGGTAGAGATCTGATGCCCGGGGGTCTGAAGATTGACCCCCGAGAATGTAGGTTGGCTGCCCAGGGGTCTATAGATTGACCACGAGTATGTAGGTCGGCTGCCCAGGTCCGGACGTCGACCCCGGGGTCTAGAGGTGTGTGGGCTGCGCTGCGGACGAACTCCCCGAGAATGAATTGACGGTCAGCATCTTGGGCTCCGAGGGTGATCTGGTGGCGGACTGCCAGCCTAGCTGGAGATCCCTTCTGTGTGTATGGGATCCGCGCCAGGGAGCGGGGTCCGCTTCTTATCGTGGGCTGGAAGGATCGACCCCTCGGTGAAGGGGTGTCTTTCAGGGCAGGGAGTCTGCTTCGTGGATTAATGATCTTGTCTGCTCTTGGGTAAGGTTCATTTTCCTATGGTGATGCCCAGGAATCTACTCGTGTGGGGGGAATCTACTCCACTGAGCAGGTGCCTCTACGTACTCCCTGAAGACGGAATCTACTCCTGCGGTTAGACACCCTGGTCCCCTCCCCGTAGTAGGGGTGCAGGGGTACGCTCCAGCGAGCGGCTCACACTTCACGGAGCGGGAGATCTCGGCGGAGGGATCCCTTCTCGACGGATCCGCTCTTGTGTCGGGAACCTCTATAGAGAGGGGATCTGGAGTCCAGCTTCTCACCGGAATCCTCTGCCCCACCGAGCACCCCCTCTCTTCGTAGAGAGTGAAAGCTACTCGCAGAGCAGTGGGGGGTCTGCCCCTCGGACCCTGGGTCTCTGCGACCCCGGGGCCGAGAGGACGGCAGACCGAGCAGGGATCTCTGTCCCGCGAGTTGGTGAGGACGAGGAGAGGTCTGCTTCGCGCTGTAGAGATGAGGGTTGAAGGATCCACTTCTCTTTCCGGGGGGAAGGGGGGTCTATTCTGCGAAATGAGGATCCTGTCCACCGGGAAGCGCGCTTCCAAGGTGGGGATCTACTCTCCACGTAGGGATCTCTGCCTCCGACCCCCTGTCAGGATGGGTGCTTGCTGCTGCTCGAAAGAGATTACTGATAGAGGATGGGGGGGCGCTTGCGGTGGGGTAACCCCTCCATGCGACCGATCTTTCGCGGTGCAGCGAGCTGACTGGGGGTGGAAGGTACACGTGCCCCAGTTATGTGGCACGTCCAGCTGGAGATAGGGTGCCCAGGTGAGGGGGTCTGTGGAAACGGGCAGGGGTGGGAGACCTGTCCTGGTAAATGACTCCCAGTAGCTGCGATCGGAGCAGGGGCAGTAATCCTCTCTGGGCCCGGAGATCAGCTGTGTGTCTCTGGGGGGTGCACGGTGCGCTGCGGGGATGATCTGTCCGCTGGGGCTAGAGGGAAGTGAGATGTGGTGGTGGGGAAAGGACCCACGGGGGTGATATGACATCGAAGCAAGACTTGGGCTCTGTCCATGGATGTAAACATGTTTTTGGTGGCAGGGAGGGGCGCCGAGATCTTTTATGGGGGAGGAGGGGTGAGGACTGGCCTCTGGCGTTGCAGGGGCTTGTGATGAGTGAGTGACACGCTGGGCGGGTGACACTTTACACCTCTCAGACCCACGACCACATCGCCCTGGGTCAGGAGGTCTCTCCGTGGCCTGCTCTCAGCGGCAGAGGCAGTACGGGCACCGAGATGGATCCGTGTGCCACGGGGCGGAGGGCTGCCCTCCAGCGGGGCCGCCACATGTCATGTGATGGAAGATGTCATGGGTGAGAGCTCGCCCTGCCGCCTGCCCACAGCGCTGCTCTCCGCGGCAGGCGAGGGCTTAAGTTCGCCCTGGAGCGGAGGCACTGCCCCTCCCCCCCTCCGCCAGGCGATCTGTTCCCACAAGGGTTGGTTTATTTGATTGGTGAGGCTTACTCCACCTAGCCCCCCCCCCTCCCCCCGCCCCTTGTGGGAGAGGGGGCGGCCTTCCGAACTGATTATATCGGCGCTGAGTATCAACTCCAGCTGAGAGGATCTGTGCGCGAGTCGGAGACCTGCCCCTGTGCCTGGGGATCTGGCCCGGATGTCTGGGGATCGCCTCGCGTGCCCGGAGATCTGCCCCTCCCACCCCCCGTCCATGGAAGTGGACCCCCGAGTCTGGAGATCTGTTCGCGATCCGGAAGACCTGCCCCTGTGCCCGGGGACCTGCCCGGATGCATGTAGATCTCCTCACGTGCCCGGAGAACTTTTCCCGTCCATGGAAGTCTACCGCCGGATCTGGAGATCTGCTCGCATGCCTGGAGATCTTTCCTCGTGCGTGTTGACCTGCTCCCGCGCTTGGAGATGTCTGCATGTCTGGAGACCTCCTCCCGTGCCTGGATAACTGCCCTCGTCCCTGGAGGTCGACCACCATGCCTGGAGCCCTGAGGGCCTGTCTGGAGATCTACTCAGTTACCTGGAGACATGACCCGATCTCTGGCTGGACACCTGACCCCCACCCCCCAGCGCCTCGCTATGGGCTGCCATACCGTGAGGTTTGATCTCATGATTTCGGATTTGTGCTCACTTCTCCCGTGGCTGGAGATCTGTCCAACGTCTGGCGATCTGCCCAAGCCCGGGGACCCGATCCAGTGCTTGGAAATCTGCTCCCGTGGCTGGAGATCTGCTGTCTTACTCTCTCCTGCACATTTACCGTGGGTCGGTCTGCTCAAACAGCCCAATCCCGGGGATGGTGCTGGAGCCGAGGTTTGTAGATCATGTCACCCGACACCTCCCACGCCATCCTAGGGATCTGTTGCTGCGGGGGTTACCAGCTCCAGATCTCCCCGAGAGACTCCGCTGTGGGGACATGATATTTTAGGAAATGGGCTCTGCTGCTTTTGGGATCTGTACTGTGGCCGCATTCGCTCCAGCCGTTGGGATCTAAATTGTGTCAGGATTCGCCGCTGCTTCATGGGATCTACACAGACACGGTTCTCTGCTGTTGGACCCATCCAAAGACCCGTCGCCCTGGCAGTGGTGCAGATTTCCCTGCAGGGACCGGGGTTTGCTGCGTATAGAGATCTACCCATGCGCTGCTCGTGGTGGAATCTACTACAGGCGGTCAGTCCTTAGGATCTTCTACATGGGAGGGGATCTGCTACAGCGCGGGTCTGTCTGTGAGACGTACTACAGGGGATGTCTACTGTTTGAGGGAATCTACTGCGGGCTCTCCTGTTTGTGGAGATCGACCACAGGGCAGGGGAGATCTTCTGTTTATGGCACCATAGCACAGGGATCTCTGCTGCTCGTATGGGTGTGCTGGTGGCGGTGGGTTTCTGCTAATGGGTCTTTGCAGGATGCTAGAGGTCCCAGGGGGATCTAGCATAGGGTCTGTGACATGTGTTGGAATCTACTACGGAGACCCTGTAGTCTATCCTGTGGAGGCTCTGTTTGAGGGATCTAGCACAGGGGTATCTGCTGGTTGTGGAAATATTGCACAGGGTACTGTGCGGTCTGTAGGGATCTAGCACACCTGGTTAACCAGTTTGTGGGGAATAAAGAACTTTGACGTGTGGGGATCTAGCACCGGAGCATATTGTGTTTCCCGGAATCTACTCCAGAGAGCCTGCATTACACTCTGTGGATATTGGCTATGGGATGGGAACTGCTGTTTGTTGGGATCTAGCACACATAGTTAAACAGTTTGGGAATCTAGCACACGTGGTTAGACAGTTTGTGATGATCTAGCACACGTGGTTAGACCGTTTGTGGAGATCTAGCATAAGGAACCCAGTTAGTTGTGGGGATCTAGTACAGGGGCCTCTAGTGTTGGTGGAGACCTAGCACATGAAACTGCGGTTTGTGGGGATCTAGCACAGGGGCTGCTGTTTGTGGGAATCTTGCACAATGGACTCTGGTGGTGGTGGTGGGGGGGGGGGGGGTCTGACGCAGGGGCCTTTAGTGTTGGTGGAGATCGAGCACCCCGAACTCTGCTGTTTGTGGGTCCGTAGCGCAATGGCCCGTGTCGTTTGTGGTGACCGAGGGCAAGAGGCTGTGCTCTGGTGACGTCAGGCAGAGGGAGCCCCTGCACCCCCAAACCGGTAGGACTGGCTGCTTGGAAAGGCGACGGACCCCTGGGGCGCGCGGATGACGTAAACGCGTTTCGTGTCTCGTGCTGTATGCGGAGGCAGGTGCGGTGGAAGGGGGTCTGTGATCTCTAGTTGGCGTCATATCCGTGCCTGCTAACAGTGTGTGCGCGGGTGCAAAACCGGGGCACAGCCGTGTCCAGTCCGGGACTCTGCTTTATTGCCAGTCATCTTAGCTGGTCAGTCTGCCCTAGAGTTCGGGTCCTGTCAGATAGTAGATTTATGTGCAGAGATCCATGTCCAGCTGCAGAGCACAGGATCCCAGCAGCGAGACCTGGCAGTGCGGATTAGAGCACGGCACATTCCGCGAATATTGATGTGTTTACAGCACCGTGCTCGTGGGCAGACATCAGGAGCCTGTGAGCGCAGATGTCTGCGAGGGTATGGTGCACATCTGAGGATTTGGTGCCCATATATAAGGATTTGGTGCCCATCTGTGAGGGTATGGTGCCCATCTGTGAGGGTATGGTGCCCATCTGTGAGGATTTGGTGCCCATATATAAGGATTTGGTGCCCATCTGTGAGGGTATGGTGCCCATCTGGGAGGGTATGGTGCCCATCCCATCTGTGAGGGTATGTTACCCAGCAGTGGAGCCGTGGGCCCGTTACGCTGCCCACTTATAGTGCCCCATATATCTGAGGGTGAGCTGCACAGGTGACCGATGATGTGTTACACAGCTCTGGTAATGTAAGGGAGACTTAAAGGCAGGGGTGAGTGTATGCTAGTGCCCTGCTGTTCCCTTTCTGAGGGGTGCGAGTTCACTGTGCTGTGCTCTGCGCGTTGTGCCTGAGTGCACTGCCCCGTCATTGAGAGGGTGAGTTTAAGGCACAGTGGCCCGTCCTATAGAAAGGGTGAGTGAATACTACAGTGTTCTGCTGCTCCATCTCTCTGGGGTGTTTGCCACGCGCTGCGAGTGCATAGTACAATGTGTCACTGTGCACCGAAGTGTAATTATGTTGCCTTGTTATACGGACGTGAGTTCACGGTAGGGCGCCCCACCTCGCAGGATGGGTGATGTCATGCCTGGTCCTGTGTTCTGCCATTGACCGAAGGTGAGTTGCAGGGCTCTGGCACATTGGTGAGTGGGCAGTGGAGTGGCGCCTCAGACAGGGAAGGTGGGCGAACGGTGCACGATTAGACCGGGAAGGCGCTCGCGTTGTTCAGGGACAGAGGTCTTTCAGTGCAGTATAGGTCTGTCTGCCTTAGAACGATGGGGCCGGCAGTTTACACGTGAGAGAGCTTCCAGGCACTAAGCAGGTGTGTTCAGTGGCCTGAGTATCTGGGCCATCATACCCACCACGTCTATCATTTTGTGCTATGACGTAGCATGGGCGGGTCTATTTTACTCTGACCTCTCCACCTGCTTTGATGGCTGCCTGGATCAGTAAACATTCCGTACCTGTGCAGCACGGGTGGTTGGCTGTCGGTGGGCCTGTGTACTTTTCCAGAGTGTGTGTGTTAGTACAAAGATGGTTCACGCGCTCTGTCTGTGCGAGAGGAGGTGTGCCCTTCCCCCACACCGCAGGGTTTATTGTGTGTTGGCCAGCAGAGACTGCTGCTCGGGGATGGGGGGTGGCAATGAAGGCTGAGTGTCGAAGCGCTTCCTTACTCTGTGCGCCGCAGCTGGGTTGTGCCAGAGGTGGGCTGCAAGTGTTCAGGCAGCGAGACCTTGAGAAAGCAGTGGGTGTGCTGCGCTCGATAGCGCTCTGAAGACACTGCCGGCATTGTTTTAGCTGCTTAGGTCTGAGTTACACCTACTTCATTGAAGATACTGATATAATACAGGTCTGGCTGCCAAGTGCTTTCATGTTACTTGTGACACCTTTCTCCAGTCCTGGCTTTTTACGGAACAGCACTTTCCATCCCGCGCCTCCATTGTTTAATGGGAAAAGCAAAACTAAAAGTCCCAGAATCCAAAATGCTGTAAGTAAAAAAAAAAAACACACACACAACAAAAAAACAGGACTGGCTAAAAGTGTCGTGCGTGACAGGCAGTGGAGGTTTGCAGAATATTTAATGCTCTTCTTAACCAAACGCATTTCAGATTCAGAGGCTGTAACTCATTAAAGGAGATCACGCATTTGCACTGACTATCATGCTATATTATTAAAGGCGCTGGATTTACCCCTTAAAGTGTACATTTTTAAAGACACGTTACTAACATATGTTTTTTACTTTTTAACAAACTTGGCTAAATGTGTATATTGTCTTGCTGACTTTTTCTTCGTGTACCTTTCACTTGGCACTTTAAGGGTCTTGGTTTTCTAAATAAACTACTAATTTTCACCTTACTGTACCTCATTACAGCAGATGATGATTGTTCCAGGATGTTTAAAATTAACACCTGGGCCTCTGCGGTAATGATGGTGGGGGTGGGGGGGGTTATTGACTGATTGATTAGCGCTGGCTACCCAAGAGTCTCTAGGCGCCTCAGGATGTCAGTGGGGCTTTTTGTTTCTTCAGAAGTGAAAATGTGGCCAAGGGGCACAGCCACAAAGCCATGTGCGAGCGCACGCCGCCATTACTTCATCTCTCTTATAACTGTCATGGAGTCCAGCCTGGGTCCACAAGGGCTGGGTCCGTGCGAGATATTCAGCATATCACATGACACAAATTCATATGCAGTGGTTATCCTGAAAAACTGGCTTGGCAGCTTCCTTCCTGAGCCCCCTTCATGCACCCCCCCTCTCACCCCCACCCCCTTGTAGTGAAATCATTTCAGGCTCTCTGACTGCCGTCATGGGGATATCTTACCATTTCTCCCAATGAGCTCAAGACTTACCATGCTGCTTCTAATGGCTCCAGTCACGACTTTTAGACTTTTATGACGAGTTACACCCCTCTCTTGCTGCATATCAAAGTGTCTTCGCGCTAGTCTATATGCTGTTTTTATGTACACTCGCATAATGCAATCTCCTACTATCGATTCTTGCCCTCGACAAGAAACTGTGTTTCTTGTCGAGGGCTTTCATAGTTAACCTAAAGCATTCTGGGTGTTGTAGTCTTGGTTTGCTTCAATTGAGAAGGTTAGACTAGCACCCGAGAGCAGTTATGTCGAAGGTTGAGAGTCCAGGGCTAGTAACAGTGTTTGCTATGACATGGATGGTGACCCTGTTCCTCTAGGGCCTGCTATAGAGGGCTTGGGAGCCCCCATATTACAAGTGTGCTGCTAGAATCGGTTACAATCCCCACCTAGAAGAAATACCCTTACTGCACGATGACTTTATTTCTCCAGCAAATTCTTGCACCCATTTCTATGTTTACCCAATGGAAATGGGGAATAACATAGAGAAATGGCCTCTGTGACTGGTATTACCAAGCAGTGACTCATATGTGCTAACACATTTTCCTCTAGACACAGAATGGGTACAATCCTTTGGTACACCAGGCAGGATATTTCGATTTCACACTGTCTGGTCAGTGCACATTTTTCAAGTTTTTAACAGGATGGACCTGCACGTGCAAAAACTGGTGTTGGAAGCTTAATTAGAAGAAAATTTGTCATCTCGAAATTGTGAAAAAGAAAGTTTGTGTAGAGTTTTACGGTTACTGTGGCGATTACAATAAGAGCATTCTGTGTAGTGTTGGTATAAAACACCTCAAAGTACCCAAAAAGAGCCCTAATGCTGCCTACAGTTCAACAAAGAGACATGTGCCTGCTCTCACTGGAGTGCTGAGGAGCGCTGGGAAAGAGTATGTGATGAGATGATTGTGGAATATAGGCCGTGGTTGTGACCTGAGAGTGCAGGAAGCGAATGGCGCAGAGTGGCATTTCCATACAGAGCTTGGGGATTGAGTGATCTGCCTCAGAGTGATGTCTCTAACGCATTCATGTAAAAGGATGCAGCAAAGTTCAAAAACAACATATCATTTTCTATACAGTAGGAACCATTTGACATAAGAGTTTTCATTTTTCCTCATTGGTGTGATGTAGAAAAGCACTGGCAAAGGCCCTGATGGTCAAACTGGATCCAGCCTTTTTCGTTTTTCAGACCTCTATAGGATGCTGAAACATGTACATAGACCATGGGTACCCGCAAACATTTTCCCAGGGGCCAACAAGTTTGGTCGATGTGGTAACCGAGGGCTGCACTGATGCCAGCAGTTTGTTTGGGATTAGATGAGGGCGTTAAAGGGGGTAAGGTGGGTGTAAGGGGAAGCAAAGCAGGTTATTCTAAGGGCTGATTTGCACAGTGTGGAACCAGAAAACCTGGGATCAAGCCTGGCATTCGCCACTTGACCAAATTGTATGATGCTAGGCAACTGCTTTATTTCTCTTCCCCCTCCTTTTTCTTCATTATCACATATAAGAAGACCTCGAAATACCCGACTTTAGGATGTGAGCATCACAAAAAATTCTCCTATAGTTGATTTATTAAGCCACAATGCTGTTCATGTATAATAGCAACCCCGGCTACCCAAAGGGTGCCCATAACTGATTTGCCTCTTAGTTCTCCTTTTCATCGTTGCCAGTGTCGGGGGAGTTGGGTGGAAGTATGAATGTTTATAAATTCATGTTAGGAAACTTTCACTTTCTCAGTACTTCTCAAAGCACTGATGTAACCTGTTGCACTAGGGTGTAATGCTACTGCATATTGATGAAATATATTTTTTGAATTTTGAAGAGGCTTTATTATGTCTTTATACATGAAGGTGCTCTTAAAGTTAAGCTGTGCAGCACACCCTAGTTTTTTCCTTTCTTTAACTGCCATGAATCTTTAAATGCTTGTCCTTTTTTATTTAATATATATTTTGAGTCAAGTTAACAACAGCCCAGTGCTGCTGTTGACCGCATGCGGCCCCCGGGCCGTACTTTGAGCATCACTGACATAGACCGTGATATAGGGTGCTTGTAAAGAAGCAAGCAGCTAGTCACATGTACAAATCCTGACTGAGAAGCTGTAGCCATCATCTTTCCAAGGTCCATAAGTGAGCCGAATAGTTTGGGTTTGAGCATTGTTCTTTCATAGTTAAGAGCATCTATCTCTTATGATACACATCTGCTCCTAGTGTGAGATGTTACTCCCCCTGGGCACTTGAGACCAGCAGTCAAGACTTTATTTAGGAGGATGTAGCATTTGGAAATCCAATGCACAACTATTCAATTAAATTCAAACCCTCTTTATTTCGTCATAAAAGACAAATACATAAATATTAAAATACAAAGTGATAAAACAACTTTTTCACACCACTAGCATTAAAACAAAATAATTCTAAATTTAAAAAAAAACAATTAAGTGCATTTCTCGACTCGTACTTCGTTACATATTAGAATAATAAATGACATACCATTAGACAATAATGAATTCATCGTTTCATATAATCTGAAATATTCTTACAAGAAAAGAGAAATTAGTATTGTTACACAAATTAAACAATCAAATATAAAAAATATACAGTGAATGATAATCCATTCCCGGCCCATCCTCCATAATTCACTAACCAATGCAATCTTGTGTCATTGCTCGTTGAATACTCTTTGGAACATTAAAATAAACACACTTTCTGTTATTGCACACATTTGGTACCAAAAGGTGTAGCCTATTTGTTCCCCCATGGTAATCACAGAAACTAAGTTATTTGACAATTTAGCTAATGGCATTTCGTTTTGCTAGTTTGCTTCTAATGCACAATATAGCAAATAGATAATTTAACACAGCAAATTTTATAGCTTGTCTAATATAAGTTTTTAAAAATTCTATATGCCTCATTATGCTGAGAGGTTCCCACGTCCCTGCATGTGTGGACGACCTATTTACCCCAGGCCCTGCTATATACAGGGTAGAAGAAAAGAACACAAACTTCTGTTTCACTGGTTTCACCACAATACTGGCGCACCTACTTCTCTGTGTTGCCCGTGGTTTGCCAAACCAAAATTGTGCATACAACTTCCTGGACAAATTGGGTTTATTTTCGGCTAAGAATCCTTCAAATTTATAGAAGTCCTTATACAGTAAAAATCTATATGTAATTGAGCCCAATGTAGAGCTAGACGAACGCAATCTTAATTTGAAGTTTTTATAGCTCTTTTTAAATCAGCTTTTCAAATTTGTGAACAGGCTCTTCCTGGATTATCCCACATACTATGTTTCCCCATGTTTTTCAGAGTGTCTCTGATGAAATTGAGTTTGCCAGCGTACTAGGTTCCAAGTATCTCTTCCAGACAATGTATACATGAAATCAGTTCAGGGGTTACCCAAACCTTTCTCCAATACAGTAGTGGCCGAACCTCCAGATCAAACCTTATTGGTACTAATGGTGTGCTAACTGGAAGGTTCAATATTTGCTGCAGGAAACAATTCTCTGTCAGGACAAGGGCTTTCTCTGGCTTATGACCCTAGAGTGCTGCTCCGTACAATGCAGCCCCCATGCTTGATGTATAAAGAACTCAATTTTTGGGGAAAATTTACTTCAAGAAAGACCCCTGGTGCACCATTAGGAGCCCACCAATATGGTGTTCGAATTTGAGTCTTTGTTTAGAAATGTGAGTTGATTAATCCATCCGCTCACTAAGGTTGTTCCCAAGATAGTCAAAAGTATTTACCTGCTCTAGTGGGATCCCATTGAAGATAGGATTTGGCCTAGCTGAGCGGCCGGGATTGAGGATCACAAATTTAGATTTATTCAAATTGATTTCAAGTCCTTGTAGTTCAATACGTTGCAAATTTTTTCGAGGACCTTCTGTATGTCCATGAAGATTTTAGAAAGGATAAAGGTATTTTATCCATGAACATGAGAGCTGGCATCTTCATGGATTTTAATCTAGGGGCATCATTGTCGCATAGATTCAAATGACCAACATGGTCATTTATTAACAAAGAAAATAGTGTGGGCACCACACAGCCCTGTCTAACTCCCCTATTAACCCAAAAGGTTTCAGACCCCCCCCCCCATCCCAATCCTGCCTACCACAATGCACCTGTGCGAAATTCTGCTCATGGAGCCTTTCTATAATTATACAGTGATAGGACGGGAAGCCATTTTGAACAAATACCTGCTAAAAAATTCTCCTGAGGACCAAGTCAAAGGCAGACCTCAGTTCTACAAGTACCATATCAAGTCTGTCCCCTCTAATACTACAGCAGTGGCAGTGGCGGTAATTTTGCACCAGTTCCCACAGAGAGACCCCTCTCCACCAACTCAATTTCTATCAATTGATGTAGTTTTGGCAGGGGGAGCGGCTAGCAGAGGCCCACCAGGTCATTTACACTTCCCATTATAACTCACCTGAAGACACAGTAATTACAGCTGCAGTTAATGAACAACGGGGCCAGAGAGTGTATAGCTGGTTCCCTGTAGTGGCAACTAGACTCTAGTATGTGCCTGTAAATTATTTAAGTCTCCACCAGTAGTTACCCTCAATTAGGAAGGTGGACTAAAATACATATACAATGAGTCACTCACCCTGGACTCTTGAGGCAAACATCAGGGAGGTGGCCCAGCCTTGTCTGGACTTGGAAGAGTCCCCCCTTGGCATGTCCCATGCTGCCGGCTAAATGGGGGATTCTTATAGCACTGAATGACACGTTGCAGTCTGGCCCTGCCTTCACCAGGTCAAAGGAAGGTCCCTGGGAACTGGAGTCCGATGCCCCCATAGTGCATGTCCCACGCTGTGGGCCAAATGTGTAATTCTTATAGTGCCGGATGGCGCGTTGCAGCCTGGCCCGCCTTTACCAGGTCAAATCGAGCTGCCTGGGACCTGGAGCCCGATGTCCCCGTAGTGCCACAACAATAATTTCAGTCTTCAGCCAGTGCTATAATTTAAACAATCACTGTGTCTTTTATGATTAGGAAAGTAATATACTGCAAGTCAAACGATGCTAGAACCTTCGATAGCCTACATACAATACTGTATTTTGTATAGCTTTAGTGAGAGTCATTAGTTTATAACCTAAGTTTGAGCCCTGTGGCCTGTTTATCAAAAGATGCAGTTTTCAGGTGCTCTCAGTAAGCTTGTGGACCTGTTTTCTTTTATTTTGTAAACCTTTCTAACGTTTGTAACAGAGGAGCCAGACAAAGGAATAGAATGTATCAAGTTTGGGCGTTATATATCTGCCCCTCTGCTACAACGTATCTTGCTCTGGGTGGAAACTGGATAGCTCAATTGTTTTGAGACCCAGTTGAGTTTTCCACAAAATTGGTTGAAAGTTATTTCAGCACAGACGACCACTACTCTGTCTAGGGTTACAATCACATAACCTA
The DNA here is from genome assembly GCF_964263255.1 of Lissotriton vulgaris. Taxonomy (NCBI): domain Eukaryota; kingdom Metazoa; phylum Chordata; class Amphibia; order Caudata; family Salamandridae; genus Lissotriton; species Lissotriton vulgaris. Next base: position 1,134,484,162 of record NC_141697.1, read on the forward strand.
ACATTTGTGATTTTAGCTTGCCTAGAGGCTATGTGTCCCGAACCAGTAACACAACCGAACTACTAATGGATAATTCACACTGCAGTATCCCTGGAACCAAATTAGTTAGAGAACTCGTTCAGAGGGTATCGAATCCAGGTGACTGACCGCATCCAACGGAACAAAATCCCAGTGACCGGTGTTATGAGGAATGCCCCTTGTTTTTCTGGGTTTCGAGGGGGACAGATGCTGGCAACCTAAGGATATAGGGTGGGTCGAGGATGGGCAGGCTCACAACAGACGTAGGCAAGGTATCTCCTCCTTGAATTTTCACGACCCAGGCAATGACCTTGAGTTGCTTTGGTGACTCTTGCTATCTAGGCTCCAAGGATCTCATGTCTCTTGGCCAGTGGTCCCCAAGGAGACCATCTTCTTGCAGTGCATCAGTCAGCCAGGCCTGTCCAGGTCTTTCTGGCACTGATAGGTCAGCACCTCTCTGTGCTCCAAAGTTCAATTTGTTTTCATCTATTTTGTCACAGCATGAAGGATTTCTGGGTCAAATTCTTACCCCTAACTTTAAGGAAAGCAGTCACTTGCAAATGTCGTGACCTTTCCGAACCTTCTTTTTGAAATTTTGTGTAGGGGTTCACTAGCACAGCTAAAAGTCATTAAATAGGCGTAGGCAAACTATTGAAACCCAAGGAAATATGAGACCATTCTACTTCCTCTCTAATGCACACGTCATATGTAGAAATGAGTTACCCCCAAGTCCAGCCTTTAAGGTTGTACATTTTACCAGCTTCAGCATCACCTCACCATTCCCAGCAAATACTGCCTTTTTTGGTTGACTTGTGACTCTTCAGATAGATTTCCGTTTGCAAGTCATAGGCTCTGTCCATTGTTCTCCTTTTCTTCTTTTCTACCTGTTGGCGCTATTCCCACCTCTTCCATGATGATGAGATTGCTACATATCACGTTTTCCCTTTTCCTATATCAATCTTTGGGACCAAAACCCCCTCAGGTTGTAGAGACAAGAAAAGCCCTAATTCCAAAATCCGACATGAGACCTAATGGGTAACTCTACTCAAAATGAAATGAATCTCTCGTTGGTGCAGGTTGTTAGTCTCAAATTTCATCTCCTTTCATTTAGCAAGGTTTTGTTCAGACAGGTGTTGGTAAAGAAGACTCTTTAATTCTTGGATTGGGAATTGTTGCTGGGGTCTAAATTCTTTGAGAATTCGGAGGCACAAAATAAATTTTGAGCAGCATATTCTGTAGGAATTCTGCACCATCCTCCAAATAATGTTTACCGTAGGCACGCTTAATCTTTTTTTTAATTTGATCTGCTTCTACCAAGATCGATTTAAAAAGCTTTACCTGGATCAATTCCAAGTCTTCCACTTCCGTCCTTTTTCATTGCTCCTGACCCTTGTATTATTCATTTTAAAGCCATTTCCAGGTTCTCCAATGAATTTTATATTTGTGGCACATGGACTTCTAAAGCTGTGATATTAGAGAAACATTAGGGACTACATAGTCCATACTCGACCTCTGAAAGCGCAAAAAACTACCAATAGTGTGCCATTGTCCTGGGGTCTTCAACTCGTAATTGGCCACTACTCTTGCAGCCCATGTCCGTTGTGCCACTTAGCTAAGGCTACCAAAACTCTACACCTAAGAAGCCACACGAACTGTAACACAACACACATGATCTATATGATCATATGTCCCTGCTGCTTCAGATACATTGGAATGACATGCAGAAAAAATAAAACCCGTATTGGAGAACACCGAAGCAACATCAGGTGCAAAAAGATCATAACACACATGAGCAACCACTTTTAGACTGAAAAAGCACACAGAAAGTGAAGATGAGCGTTTTGAGAACATCAACAGAAACACAGAACACATTTATTTTCAGACAGAACAACGATGATTCTACCACCTAAGAACATTTGACTAGGCCCTTAATGAAAACATCCCATGGCTAGCACTCAGGAACTCGGACCTACATGAGACAACCTAATGCCTCATAGCCCAGCTCATGATCATCTGAATCAACCCCTGAACCAGAGACAAGCTCTTTGGCAACAACTCAGACACATGTAGGATCAGACACACTTTGGCCCATATACTAGGAAACCATGGTTACACCCACACTACAAAACAACTGCAGAGCCTGCTCCATGCAACATGACCACTACTCCTGATCAAAAGCTGTATTCTCATAACCTCAGAAACCCAGACACAACACTGAAAAATATGAATTGAAAGAATCCCCCATGTTCGTGTATGCAAATTCTCAATATTTAATACTGACTGTATACTGATTGGTCCACGTGGAGGTTGACCAAAAAAGCACACATCAAAGAAAGTCCTGTGCACAACTCAACCGGCATATGTGCAACAAAATAGTTGAATTTGTTATAATACCACTTTTATATAATTCACAATTGAGGAGTGACTGCACACCATCTGTTCCGCATATGGTGAACTTAAGATGATTAAATTAGTCACTGTGCACTACGTCAATATCTACATTGTTATGCACAGATGACATTAAGGCCGTTTTCCGTAGCAAATGTAGCAAGTCCCCCATGAACGGCATCCACACCACGGACAACCTGCAGTTCAGACACATTTTGCTTAATAATGTCTCCTATATAAACCCTTACACTCCCAGATGGAATAAAGATCCGGGCTGGGAGGGACACGGAAATCGACGGTGCTGGGTGGACCAAAACCAAGTAAGTGGGATCCAAACTGGGGCTGTGAAAAGTGACTCTTTCTCACCATAGGGAGTTTACAGTCAGGTCACCAATGTTATTTATGCAACATTTTTTCTGGGGGGCTTGGGGGGGGGCATATGGAGTGTTCCCAAATTCAGTTTATGAAGTAGCCATTCACTACAAGAAGTGTATATCTAGCACATTAATGCAATTAGCACAACTTTACCAGTAAGTAGCAGACTTTGCTCCCAGCTCTACCCACATCCCATGGGGCAAATCTAACCATGCATAGAGGTAACAATTTCCTTAGATGCTTCTTCTTGTGTCTCTGACTATACTACGAGTTAACAGCACCTCTCTACAGAATGCCCAACTTGGCACCACCAATCACAAGCATGTGCACACGTGCACAAGCACTGTCCTAAGTCAAGTACTATTCCCCAAAAGCATAAACTACACACCATCACCAAAATGAACAAGATGATGGCCAATTATACCCTCCAAGCACCATATTTACAAAGCGCAAAATTATATGAATGCTCAAATGCACAACCCAAACTCTCCTATGGCTGAAAATCATGGGCCAGCCACCCCGCTTAAGGGCCCTTGAACTCGGCCACCCCAAGTAAGCCAAAGACAGTGCCCACTTAGCAAGTGGGCCCACAGAATAGCTCCAAAACACCACATCCCCACCATATACTAAGATACACAATCAGCCCACAATGGTGGTGTACAGGAATCATATCACGTATATGGAAAATCCCTGTTTTAAACTCACTATCCAGATTTTAAGATTCACCACTTCCATTACAATTCACCACTTCTGCACGATTAGCAAGAAACTGTCATGAAGGGATACACCATTGGCAACAACATGCCTGACTAATGACAGAGCATGATTAATGTCGCGCTATAGCCAGATAAAAATATCAGGATGTCCAAAAAGTGTTCCTTAATAAGACCCACACACAAAAAGGGGGACTGATGCACTTTAAATGTAGTACATCGGGTGTTTTAGGAAAACAACCACCTGGGAAATGTTAAATGTACAGATAACATTTTCCACACTCTAATATCATTGTTTTCTCCCATTTATAGGCAACAGCTATGCCTATAACAATGACCCGTCATGGGCAAAAACAGGCCCTTGATGAAGAAACCGTAAGTCAATACGCTTACTAGACATCCTCACAAGAGACTGACAAAAATAGGGATCTACTCCACTTGGTCCTGATAAAGGCCATGGACCCATAGGAGCAACACTAGGCCTAAACATGTCGACCAGATCATAAGATGTTTAGGACCAGTTACCTGTCTGAACAACATCACTTTGTTTTTAGTCTTACCCCTGTGCCACTCTTTTAATAAATCACATTCACAGGCATAGGTTGTGGAAATGTACCTTTTTAGGGGTACACTGGTGCAGGATCACCCTTTTGTCCACAGGTTCATAGACCAACAAAATAGAGATTGGCACTGGAGTTGGAATAAATAATATGTTTATTAATCACTCATGAGTGGGACCACGTCCACACAGCTCTCTCAAGTGCTGCAGGAGGTAGTACACTGAATTCACAAACTGTTGTCCCTTTTATATCATTTTGTTGCAGTGTAAGCACTGACATGGAAAGAACAATTTTAGAATCAGTAAACAAGGGCAGATGAATAACCACTTGGTCAGCAAAGTGGGAGGGGGAGCAAAAATGCTTATGACAGCAGTAAATGGCCAACAGTTAACATCTAAGACCAGGTGCACTAGCAGCTAAAAAAAAAAAAACAGCACGTACGTTGCTGAAGCTGAGTCAGGAAGTCAACTAAAATAGAAACACAGGCAGAGTGAAAAGACGAGCTGCAGAGGACGGATGATTTATGAAGGAAACTAAATGGACACCACAGCCAAAATGGCTGCAGCTTATGCTAAGTAAAATATTACACATTTCCACAAGGTAATTTTACTTCTCTCGTTTAGCTCCCACCTATGTCTTCACCCGGTCAGTCTCCCTCTTGGTGGAGGTATGACTCACATGGAGAACCAAACACTCAAGTGAAAGACCTGATAGGGACACTATAAACTTGATCACTCAAATGTTGGTAATATATGCTGTTGGTTACGGCCATGTGGTTGAGGGTCCGAAACAATCTCTTTGAGACTGGTTCATAGACTGGTGAGGTTCACTCCCATCTTGATTTCCATGTGATCTTCAAACCTCTCGTGGCTGCTACTCTAAACAGACCCTCAGTAGATTTCACATTGTTTATCAGTCATGACTTGCTGTCCTCAACATCCTTTGCAATATGCCAAGTCCTGTTTACTTGCACATCATCATATTAGTGATGTCTTCCTTGAGCTCCACAATCTGTGTAGTCATGTCAGTGGCTTTCGTCTTCTTGTCTCTCAAAAATTGATGTCACATACATTTGTCTTCTAATTTCCATGCTCTTCATAGTAGGCAGAGTTGCTGGCCCACTCACTCTTTTACCACATGGCAGCCTAATTCTTGTGTTTCAGCGTGTTGTCTTACAGGGGCTTTATCACCTCTGCTCACCTTTTTTCCTTGCCGCATTCTGACCTGTACCTTCAAAGCATGTGTCTTTTCTAGCCCTGGGACTCTAGCCAGGAATAATTCTCGCCTGAACATTTTCTTCTGTCACGTGTGGGGCTGCATTGGTACCTAGGTTGTTTATAGGTTTGGTCTTTTCTCAAGCCATGCCTCCACAGACACCCGCCACTGGCAGGTCTAATACTTAACTGTGGATCAGTGTCGTACACTTGCTGTTGCATAGGAGGTTCAGCCACCGTATCCCAACTCATAATGTGCACTTACAGCTTTGCAACCCTGGAATCCTTCATATCCCTTACTTTAACACCAGCAGTAGATGGCCTTCCATCACTGGGTGCTTCCTGTAGGACCTATCATGCTGCAAGACTTCCAGGGTTTCCTGCCACTGCTGCCACCATCGCACTATTGCTTGAACTTCTATTCCCATGATTCAAAGGGTTGTGCTGTACTTCATTCAATGCTCCCTCTGGTATACAACGTTTAGCACGCATTTGTTACAACGCACTACCATTACAACGCAGGCATTACCACGCATACCATTACAACGCATTGCGCTGGGGGGCGCTCTAGGATAGGGAATAAGTTTAATTTTATATCCAACACCTTCCCTAGTGTCCACGGGGACTGGAGTTGGAATATAAAATTATACTTACCACTATCCAGCACCTCTAAGCGCTATGCGTTGTAACGGTATTCGTTGTAAATACCGCGTTGTAAAGGTATGCGTGGTAATAGTATGCGTGCTAACGTCATACATCCCTCCCTCTAGGTCTTTTTGCCTCCCAGACATGTTCTCACCAGGGTCTTTGCATTCTGCCCGCCATCAAGTTATCACCACTTGTGCATTCTCTTTTTTTGAAACCGCAGCCCAAGTGCATGCAAGGGTGCCCTCTTACAGGGACCTTTTCCTGGTCACATCCCCTTGAGTAGCAGACTCAGCTGTGGAAATAGTAGCACACACGCAAAGCTAGACATCCGAAATTTTGTGACATTAAAAACTTTGTAAAAAAGAGATGCTACTGTCATTATTAATAAGAATTCAATTTTAGATTCACGTCTTCCTCCGGTCTATCTGTGAGTTTGTGCGAGTCCATGCTAAACTTCTAGGTGCAGCTGTTACTTACTCATCCCCAAAAATGCTAGCTTTTTAAACAAAATGAGTAGTTTCTTAAAATGCTTGTGTCTCATTCATGCATGTATTTACAAGGAGGCACACCTTAGCTGGTTTACTAAGCTGCAGAGTTCAATACAAAAATTATATAATATTGAGACAAACTGAGCATTTGCCAGTGTATTTATGCTGCACTCGAAAAATCTTTATTTTGTTTTTATGAAATGAAACGACATAAAATGACATGCGCATATGACAAAATACCTATACATATGCATGATAGATAGCCTAATACATAGTAGGACCAGGACAATAAATCAATAGACAATCACAACCAGTAATGATGAAACAAGGTCACAATATTGTTTTGAGAGGATTAAAAGTACAAAATGACTTTAAAATGAAGGGCATTCTGCCAACGCTATTGAAGATGCATAACACAGTGCAGAAATGGGACTGCAGTGTTGGTAGCAACTAATACATCATTCAATAAGTAGTATCTAGATTGTAATATCAACTGAGACAATGATCAATATGCTACAGATCAGAATCATTAGAGTATAAGATGCATTACAGAGGATAATTAGATGGAATTTATATGAGTGGCAATATTCAGCACATTTTTTCACAAGAATGACAAAGTTACAGTTGAGTCATAGTTGGTCCAAAAGTAGAAAACAAAGACCTCTACTGGGTCTGCTATGTTAACTGTTAAGATGTACCCTAGTCGAAACAAGCAGTTTCAAGTACTGATGTTGCCCTAGGCACCTCTCCTCCTCAGAAGCTATACAGAGGTCAATGTCAGTAGTCTATAGCTAAACGGTAAGTGAAAAAACTTAACAGATAATTACAGTTCTAGGGCCAGATGTACGACCGGGGCATTTAGCGACTCACAAATTGCACGTCGTAATTTGCGAGTCGCTAAATGCAATGTACAGCAGTGTCAGAGACACTGTAGGCGATTCCCAATGGGGTCGCAAATTGCATGCCTCATCAATATTCATGAGGCGCTCACAATTTGCGACCCCATTAGGAATGGCTGGCCTTCCCAGGTATGGTGGCCTGCTGGGCTCAGCAGACCTCCATGTCTGGGACTGCTTTACAATAAAGCAGATTTTTAAAAAAATGCCGCCCGTTTTTCATGAAGGAAAACGGGATGCATTTAAAAAAAAAAACGTTTTTGTTTCTTTTTTTTAGTGGGCTGTAAATTGCGAGTGTTTTGTGACCGCAATTGCGGTTGCAAAACATTCTTACATAGAATAGCGAGCCGCAATTAGGAAGGGACGCCCTTGGAACCCCCCTTTCATATTGCGAGTCGCAAATAAATTGCAACTCGTGAAATAGGGTTTGTACATGGCCCTATTAGTTTTTGCATGCACAAAAGGGTCGCTAACCCGTTTGCGCATGCAGAAATGGGTCATACATCTGGCCCCTACTTTCAATAACTAGTCTATCTTTACATACAGATTGGGTAACATTTTCCTGATTTTTTAAATTTATTTTGAGAGTTTTATATAGCGCTGGCTAGACCCGGAGGTATCAGAGCACTTTACATAAGGCTCCACTGGAATTACAAAATTACATCATTTACTCATTACATCAGTTACTAGAAAAACAATTCAAGAGCGTAGAAGACAAAATAAATGGAGTTTAGAAGGGTAAGGGGATGGGGTAAAGGGGTAGGAGGTGGGCAGGAGGTAGATAGGGTGGAGAGATGAAGGAGAGTCTGCCCAATGTCCGGCTGGGTAGGTGACGGCTGAGGAGGAAGTCCACCGCCCATCTCCTCTTTAGCTATCGGGTAGCTCCACCGGTCATCAGCCAAACAGCTAGGTCTCAACGGGAAAACAATTAAAGAGCAAAAACGACGAAAAAAACAGATCAGGGAGTGTTGGAAGTCCAGAGGAAGGAGACCGCAGCAGAGGAGAAGACGAGACAAATGTCCGAAGACCGGATGGGTAGGTGACGGCCAAAGCGGTGTGCCAGAGCCAGTCTCCCCTATAGCTGTCGGAGCAGCTCCACCGGGGATCGGCCTTGCGGTTTGGACTCCCCTGGCAGAGGGTGAGGAACAGGGGTAGGTCGTGGTTGTTGATCACTGTGGCTCTGAGGCTGGGGGTTTTCAGCCACGAGGCTTGTCCATGTGAGATCAGTGGCAGCCATTTTAGGGTCAGGCGCTGAGTGTTGTTCAAGTCCCTTGTTAAAAGACAGGCCAGTTCCCTGGATAGAGATTATGGTCAAATCGGGCGACTACAAGATGATCCAGGGAAGAGGTCACCAGTTGGAGAAAGCCAAAAGGTCCTGCCCTAAGCAAAAGCAGCGTAGGTGTCAGGCGCAAGGCAACACCGGACCAGGCCTGCAATTTGACCTCACGAATGAGATGCCTCCCAGACTCTAAGTGTTCCACTCATGGACCCGTGGTCTGTGTTGTACTGCGGTGGGCTTGTGTTGTAGTGTCTGCTGCGGTAGCGGCCACGGTGCACAGCCCAGGCCCAGATGTAGAAGGAAGCCAGGGAACACAGTGTCAGGGCAGCTACTGCCGGGCCTCACTCACCTCGTGGATCCTGTCCTTTTTGATGGTCTCCGCCTCAGTTACTTCTCCCATGCAGCCGCTGCCAGGGTCAAATCACGGCGCTGCCGCCTCTGCGAGACCCACGGCGTTCAGGAAGAGGCGCGCTGCTCCGGACGCGACCGAGCTCCGCCTTACTCGCCACAGCCGATTGCTCATCAACTTTAGACCCCGGCTCCGGCGTGGTGCGCAGGCCGCACCTCGTCCTCTCGGTGTCACAGAGTTAGCGGGCGCTGCACAGGACTTTCACTGGCCGCATCAGATGCCCCACTTGCTCCGATCCAAGTGCCGCTGCATGGAGAAGGTTTTTACCTCTGGTTTAGTAGGCAGATCGTTAGGGAAGCTGGTCAGACAACGGAGCCTCCTCAGGCAGCAGCCATGTTTATCGGCTAGTGCCTTTTTAAAGACACACTTTTTACAGCTGTATTAACAAAATGTACTATTGCTAAACAAATCACAATTGGTAATGATTGTAAAAATAGTGTTGGCTAGTTTGCATTGTTTAAAATTCACCACATACGGTTTTACAAAATGGGCTCTGGCAGATTCATGAAAAGTGTAAAAGAATAAAAGTGCAGTGTGCATTGAATGGGAAGGCCATCACATAGACCAATCTGTTCATCTTTGGACCACTAGGCAATTTTTGGAAATGCCACTAAGTTGTGATCTATGCTTAACCTAAAGTGAGTTTGGATAAAGCAGTGATGTCTATAATAAACAACAATTGAACAGAGTTGCAGCCCAGGCTCTGAGGGAATCGGATTGAAATTCATATAAGCCGGCTTCCCTTTTTCCAAAGCGACCCTCGCGGCCCAAGCCATTCCCATTAGTCTTATTTTCAGGTCAGATTTGGATAAAGATGAAATTATCAATGGGTCCTTAATATCCAAATTTAGGGCTTAGTCTACGCGGGTCTCTTTAATCTTTTAAAGGGAGAGGCCGTCACAAATAAGTGCTCTATTGAGGGCCGTTTCTGATTTTGTCCGAACCGAATGCCATAACTGGATGGGTCTTTCACTTATATCTGTTAGAAAGGGCAAAACTAATTCATTATGACACAAGTAAGAGGGTGTAACTTGTGAGACTGCAAAAAGGTGTCTTATGATAACATGTTCAGCAGTTTGCAGAACAATCGTGCTGGAATAACCCACTATACTAGCGCCATAGTTGCCTGAAGATACACCTTTGCTGATATAAATTGTGCTAATTTGTTTAATGGCCTTGAGCCCAATTGGGCTCAAATCTGAAAATTACAGCAGCCGTAATGTTCAGCTGCTCTGCCTTTAAGTATAAGTTGCAATTTTCAGTTTCCCGAGCTATCAATAGAATTCCTAAAAATGAAAAAGTACGTACAATAGGGATCTTAACATTATTAGTATGGATGGGCGGGCATGGGTTTGGAAGGCCTTTTTCCACAAATTATCACAGAGGTCTTCTTAATATTAACTTTCAGTCTCCCGTGAACACGTTGATGCTGTTAAGTATTTTTTAAACGATTTGGGGAGATATGTGCCATAAGAACAGATTTATCCGCATGCATAAGAACAGGGATGAACCCTGGACCGATCCTGCATAAGAACAGGGATGAACCCTGGACCGATCCTGCATAAGAACAGGGATGAACCCTGGACCGATCCTTGGTTGGTCTAGAGGAGGCTTTAAGAAGGCTTGTTCAAGGCCGTTGATATATAACATAAAGAGAAAAGGGGTCATTGAGACATGATGGGATAACGTTATACGACGTTTATAAAGAGAGGACATGGTGTGATAATTAAATATGGTCTATGACCATTGCTGCAGCTCTTCTGATAAAAGTAGTAGTAAATAAAGAATTATTAGGTAATATGTCCGTCTCAAAAGTGTGTTAAAAAGAGCTCAGACAAAGCATAACATATGGTAAATGGCAAAATCGATTCTGTTCGTTTCCTTCCCTATTCAATATTCCACAAACTAGTTTAGCTGGAAGATTCCATAAACCAGTATTAAAATCTCTTGCACATACAAGCACAACTCCACTGGGTAGTGGTGAGTGAACCGCCAGATTTATTTGGCGATTCAGAAATGCTACACTTTGCTGTGGTTCTTTCCCCCCACTTCACTTTGGGAGGCACCCTACTCTACCGCCCCCCCGTCTATCCCGGTAGCTTCGTGGGCAATATTGAGGAGGTTATTGTTCCCCGGGCCCTCAATTTTTCTCGCTATCTCCTGCTGGGTGATTTTAACATCCATATGGACACTGGGGATCTGCCTGAATCAAGGGGTTTGGCTGATGTCCTTGCGCTGGCGAACCTGACACAATGGGTGAACTTTCCCACTCATAAGGCTGGTCATTGGTTAGATTTGGTCTGCTCTAACTTTGAGATCACTATGTCACCCCCTATGAAGGTTACCTGGTCGGACCATGCCTTAATTTTGTTCACTTGGCCCTTAGGTTCTAAAGTGCTGAGGGATTTGCCTGCCCCTCAAGCTCACGCCCAGAGAATAAATGTAACCACCTTCTCAGATTCGCTTCTGGCTAACCGGCCAACGTTGCCGTCTAACCTAGAGTCTGCAGTGGATTTATTCAATGCTTGGGTTAAACAAAGCGCCGTTGTGCCCTCCAATAAAGGTGGCAGTAAACGGGTCAGGTCATCGCCCTCTAAACCCTGGTTCTCCCACGCTCTCAGGGAACTTAAATCCGGCTGCAAAAAACTGGAGCGAGCCTGGCGCCGTGAATTCCGCCCTGATCTGAAGAGTGATCTGCGGAAGGCGCAGAAGGTTTACTATGCCGAAATTAAAGCTGCCAAAAGTAGGTACTTCTCAGAAAGGATAGAGAAGGCGGACAACAATGGCAAATAAGTCTTTGCCATTGTTCAGAGTTTCCTTTCTCCCTGTGCTGCCTTACCAGTTCTTCCGGCCTCCGATCTCTGGTGTGAAGAACTGGCCTGCTTTTTTGATAATAAAATCATCAAAATTCAAGAGGAGCTCCAAAATTCCAGTGGGCTTCTTCGGCCCTTGTCACCCTTCGCTTGTTCTGGGGGGAAGCAATCTACTAGCCAATTTACCACCTTTGAGCCAGCTGTGCAAGCGGACGTGCTGGCCATCTTGGAGTCACTATAGTCGGGTTCACCCTCTGACCCTTGCCCTGCCAGGGTTCTGGGGGGAGCTGCGAGCTTGGTTTATCAGGAGGCCACTCAGGTGGTCAATTTGTCTTTGTCCTCGGCCTCAGTGCCACCTTGCTGGAAACAGGCGAAATTGCTTCCCCTCCTTAAGAAGCCTGGCCTGGACCCTCTAGCCACGTCCAGCTATCGTCCGATATCGTTGCTCCCGGCACTGGCGAAGGTCTGTGAAAAGGTTGTCTATAGGCAGCTGAATAATTTTATTGAGTCCTCTCAGGCCCTGCACCCGGCTCAATCGGGTTTCAGGGCGGCTTTCAGCACCGAGACGGCTCTGGTGGAAGTTTCGGAGGCCATCAGGGAGTGTCTGGATGGAGGCGGCAGAGCGGTTCTGGTTTTGCTGGACTTATCTGCCGCCTTCGATACGGTTCCCCATGCTCTGCTGCTGAATCGGTTGGCTGAGGTGGGACTGTCAGGCGCGGTTCTGGCTTGGCTGTCCTCGTTTCTGTCGGAATGGACGCAGCAAGTTTGGATGCCTCCTTACGCCTCGTCTCCCAAGAAGCTCAGCACAGGGGTCCCCCAGGGGTCGACGTTAAGCCCTCTGTTGTTTAACGTTTATATGACCCCGCTGATCTATCTGGCTGAGCAGTGGGGAGCCAAAATAATGGCGTACGCCGACGACACTCAGCTGTTGTTTACCTGGCCTAAGAATTGCCTAGATGCTAGTGTTGTCTGCTCCTGTCTATCCAATGTCTTTCGGTGGCTCCTGTCAGCCCAACTTAAATGCAACGAGGACAAGACAGAGCTGTTGTTTTATGGCAACTTTCCGGCCAATTTTAAGGATCTCATTTGGCCGCCTGATTTTGCTTGTCCCAGCTCTCTTGGAGGCCCGGCCAAAAACTTGGGGGTCTGGTTCGGACAGGATCTTAAGTTTGAAGTACATCTAAAAAAACTTACGGCGACCTGTTTTGCGACCCTCAAGTCACTAAAAAGGTTCCTTCCACTGCTCCATAGGGAAGCAAAAGAGACGGTTCTGCGTGCTCTGATTCTATCTAGGCTGGATTATTCCAATGCCCTCTTTAGCGGTCTTCCTAAATATCTCATCAACCGAATGCAGATTATTCAGAATGCGGCGGTCCGACTTTTATTCCATCTCCCGAGAAGAACTAGCGCTTCTGCTCATCTCCGAAAGCTCCATTGGCTTCCAGTGGCCCATCGTATTGTGTTCAAATCTCTGGTCCTGGCCTTCCGTGCCCTGCATCAACACGGACCACAATATTTGCACAAGAGGTTCACGTTTTATTCCCCTCGACGTGCACTCCGATCAGCTAATCTCCTTCTGATGTTTACGCCTAAAATCAGATATGTGAGATTGGGTGGTCAATCTATTTCTGTCCAAGCAGCTCGATCCTGGAATGCCCTGCCGCTCTCTTTGCGTGCGTCAGCCACACTGGCAGAATTTAAGAAGGGGTTAAAAACTCACCTTTTTAATCTCAGTATCTAGTTGCTTCCCTTCTTCCTTGGTTCGGCTCTGTTCTAGTTCACATATCGCGCCAGGATACTCTGTAGTAGCAGAGCGCGTAATAAAATCTTTTATACATACATACATACAACTCCTCCCTTCGTGCACTCAAATTCCCAAGATTCGGAGTCCAGCCCTAATATTTCTGAAGCATGCTTACATTGTGACATCCTAATGAGCCCCTGAGTTACGCACACACACGTAATTGCATTCAAGGCTGCAGCTGACAATTTCCGAGCTGAGCAGGAAGACATAAACATTAGTGGGTGCCGGATGCAGCAGCGTCTCCAAAGATTCCCGGTGTGTGCAAAGGGCGCTGCTCGTTATTGAGATAAAAACGCTCGTTCATTCATAGTTAGCTCTTTTAAGATCTGCCGCCTCGTCGCCAATTGTAATTCCATTTTTTCTATGTGTTTATTTATAGTGCTGCTTACGGGGACCGTAAATGAGCGAATCTCCATATTTTCATATTAACAGCAAACAGCTCAATATGTATAGCTTAAAAATGTTTTACATTCAGCCTGTATGTTTTTAAAACATAATTAAAAATAGTACGTCACTAGGGTGAAAATGGTAATCCAATCTCTGTGTCTCTAATTTAAACAGTGGTACATAATAAAGGTTAGGGCGGTATAGGAGGGGAGAGGCCTGGTAGAATTGGTGGGATAGCGTTGAGTGGAGAAGGAAATCTAAAAAGCTGTTCAGTGCAAAATAGTTCCAGCAAATCAGTGCTTTAAATAAGCAGTTTCTGTCCAGTACTGAGTTCCAGCACTTGCTTTCATTTGAGAGGGAGAGCACCTGCACTTTTCAGCTCTATTGCAGTACATTTAATGTGAAAGTACTAGCACTTTTCAGAAGACGGGTATTCTGAATAGTGGGAACCAGCACTTCTGTGTTTCCATTTAAAGCACTGCTGCAAATCTGACAAACACAGAGGACCCGATACACAAAGGTAAAATGAGAAAAATGTCTAACTTAACAACTTTTGCTATTCACAAAGGGCATTTATTAGTCGTAAATGCCCTTTGTGAATATTGAAAGTCGTAAAGTTCACCTTTAGTTATTCACAAAGGGCATTTACGAGTAGTAAATACCCTTTGTGAATTCCAAAAGTCGTAAAGTTAGACTTTCGTCTCAGTTTACCTTTGTAAATGGGGCCCCAGTAACTTGAGAGGAAGAGAGAACATTATTATAGATTACTTGTCATTATGGCCTGGAGTCGTGAAACGAGTCCCCTCTATTACTGTTTTGATTATGAACACTACATGGTGCCTTGAATAACATGGTGATTAGCAATTACACGTTATGAAACCAAGTTGTGAAAGTAATATGAGTATGTGCCTATAAAACCCCCACCAGGCTGCTCACCCGTGACCATAGCATTGCACATAAATGCCCTCACCAGCTGTATTAGCCAACTTAGCTGTTATGCCTGATTGTGCAGTCGCAAAAAGACAAACCTTCTTAGCGGAAGACTGCAATGAAGAAAGTAAATTGAAGTCGTTCCTGATTTTTGCGGCCACCAAGATTCAGGCTTATGACCATCATCGTTACATAACCAAACCAATAGTCGGTGGATTAAAATACGAGCTGTAATACTAGATAATGTAGTGTTTTGAAGTAAAACTCTCTTAAGCTACTGTGAGCTTTGAATGTCAAATGATCTCGCAATGTTCAAAACCGTCTAGGTTCTTAGTGATTCAGAAAGAACTATATAGACCACTTCACTCTTTTTTTAGTTAATACATTTAAATCTTTTCCCATAATTGATTGAGTTGCCCAAAATAATACATATAATGCTAAAAACATTACATTTTGAATTCAGTGATGATTTGGATTTTCCAAATGCTTGTTTGTAAAGTATAGTTAAAAAAAAGTAAAAAAGAAATCAAAATTCTGGAGGAAAACTAAGCACATATCTTAAAGTATCTACATTGAAGTACATTGAAATCAGTATTTTTAATCTTTATAAATGACCTGTTTTATTTTTCAAATACTTTTCACTCAGGAAACTCTTGCCAGAATTTGAAAATAATAAGGAAGTGTCAGACTTTAAAGCAGCATGCCTACCAATGCCTTATTTACTCTCCACTGAACTCAGAACTGAAACACATGTTCAGCTATTTTTCATCTACAGTAGCTCAGGGAGCAATCTACATGCCTCCTGAAGAAGGTACATCTTTTTAGTCATGCTAAGAACACCTTCCTCTAATGCCAACTGAGTGCAGCAGGCACTCCCCCTTCCAGTGCCATACAGGCCTTTTGCGTGCCAAGGCCTTTACTTTCACACAATATGTGTAATGCAGGATTCAAAAACAGCCCTTCAAGTCTGCTCTTTTGTCATACCTCAGCAAAAAGTTTCCTGTTGCTGTGCTTTTGCAGACCAGCAAGAAGAGTGTGTGGGGGAGGGGGAATCCAAAGATGAGAGAGAGAACAAAAACACACATGCACTCTTGTGGAGCACAGAATGAAAAAGAAAAAAACTATTTCCTGAATGTGAGCAGTGGAAGGATACAAGTCATCCAATCAAAAGGATGGTAAAGAAGCTAAGCTCCAGGGGAGGGACAAGCATTAAGAAGAGGGAGGAAAGGAATCGGACAAGAAGCAAGCACATAAGAGTGACTAGAAAGCCACCCACTGGTAAGCAAGCGCTGGCACAAATCCCACAGGAAGTTTTTGGTATGGTTCACAAAAAGTCTTTTGACAGCCGAAAGGTAGAAGCTGCCAGTGGGCAACATCTAAAGCAGTTCAACCTCTGAAGAATATGTTTCCATTATGAATAAAATAATCAAGTATTGCCTCATTAAGGTAATTTTAAGGGTTATGTTGTTTTAAGGCTCATGGTTAAGGTTGTGGGTAGAATTTGATTAATGTTACACTTATGAATATGATCTGGGCAACAGATATTATTTCAAGAAGGACTGGAGTAATAGTTTTACATGTAGTGTAAGGGTAAAGGTAGTGGATAATTTTTTAGGGGTTGGAGTTATGGCTATGTTTAAATTCAAACAGCCAATCAGGGTTTTGTAGAGCCCACTACTCACCCGTGAGGGCCTCAAGGCCCTGGAGGTGTGTGTGTGTGTGGGGGGGGGGGGGGGGGGGCAGCTCCATTGGGGTCATTGAGGAGCCAGGTCTTGAGGTCCTTTCTGGTGTTTTATTAATTTTAATTTATAAAGTTTTGTATAGCACACACTCTGAGTAATTAAGGGAAGCTAGACTCTCTCTGCATGTTTCTACATATTCTGGCCTATAATGTTGTTTTAAATCTGACTTTCATTAAACTGATTCTAATATCATTTTGAAGGAAAACTGCATTTTGGTGTGTTTACTTTTCCACTACAGATTTTACTTATTGACTTCATGTCTGTAGACATACCATCTCTTTCATATGAAAGAGCAGCACACCAAGGATTTAAGTCGTATGGGGGAAGGGGGATGGTGTGACCATGTATTTTAAAGAATAAACAACCCCACCATACATTATAAGGATATTGCAAACCACCTCTGAGTTCTATGACCTTATAAAAGAACTCGACTTTCAGCCTCATTCCTCTCTAATTTCATGGAACGCCTTAGTGACTTGCAATATGTATTTTATATTAGCATGGTGTAATTTATCCCATATATATTAAACACACTAAACATGTCTTTGTCCCTGTTTGTAATGTATTTGCCTCTCTCTCAATCCATTTAATCAAAAGCAGCAGATACGATAATGGATCAACAATATCTGTTCAGTAGAGTATTCGGATTTTGTAACTCTTCCTAGAAGATCAGGGGCTGTATTATAAAGTGCCCTGGTGGCGTAATGGGCATTTGCACCCGCATTGCGCACCACTGGGGGACCTTGGTATTACAGAAGGGGCTGAAGACACATATGCAGCCCCTTCTGTAATACCGATAGCCCTGGCGCACATAATGCCAGCTCTATCTTCACAGAACGTTCCATCATTTGCATGGGGGCATGCCCCATATAAATGAGGGAATCCTACACACATGGGTGCAGAGACAAAGAAGGTGTCAGGAGGCGCACTAATAGTGCATCACCTAAACAGTAGACCACTGTCAGTGTATCCCCTGATGGCAGCCCTCTGGACGGGGGAAACGGGGTCCCATGAACCCCCCACCCCAGACATCCCCGTGCAGGCGGGTGCAGTCACTCACTGCACCCGCGTGCAAGGAGAACTCTATTCCCCCTTCAAAGTGCAGGCGGGTTGCCGGCTGCACCGTGAAACCCAGAGCTGCTTCAAAGCAGCTGCTCTGTTTTTCACATGAATGCGCTGCCCCAGGGCAGTTTGAGTTTGCAGCTGCCCTCGAGGCATTGCAGTCATCATAATATGGCGCATTTTTCCTTCATTGCGCCTGGTGCACCGTTTAAAAGGTGTGCCCAGTGCAATGAAGGAAAATTCGCTGCATGTATAATACAGCCCCTCTTCAGCACTGCAGACAGTCACACTGTAGCTCTAACAGTACAATATATACTATCAGCCTCTTCTTATTGTTGTATTCCGCTGACTGAACCACCAGTCTAACAAATCACTTTGAATTAGCAGCAAGGTGATGTTTGCCGCTATATCATTCAAATAAAATAATTTGTATAACTATACTATACAGTACACGCATTAGACTAGATTTGAATTTGGTGCTCCAATAATACGTGCTTTCCAGTAGCGTGGGGTTGAATGCATTGACACACTCTTCAGAAAAATTACAGCGTGTCAGTAGCTGAAAGAGGATAGAAATTTTAAATATGACTATTTAGAAATATTTTCTGGTTTGTAACTTTGATTACTCTGGGGCCTTTTATAGTTGTTCAAGAATGCAGCATTGTTAACACCTGCTGGAACTGCCAACAGCAGCCAGAGTTTCATGCATTTTCTGTCAGTGGCTTGTCAATTCGTTTTTTGCCAAATGCTATTAGGTCTCGGTGCCAATTAAGGTTTCTGCTGGATTAAAATCTGCCACTTGCTTATTTTCACCGAAGTAGCACAGATGCAGGTCCTGATGACTTTGAATAAAGCTCTTTCTCAAGAGACCTAAAAAGGATACTCTAAGCTTGTACAGTGTAAATGGCAAACAATTAATGGAGATTTAGTATTGTCCAAGCTAATTTTGTTGTACTTGGGAAGCCTATGAGATGTTTTTGCTAACATAGGCAATAGGCATTAAATGTTTATAAGTAATACGAAGTTAGAATAATAAAATCTACCTAAAAAGCCTAAACATTTCCTAACGCAAAACCACCCCCCAGAGATTTCCCTACCAGACTGGGCACTGAAGTGGACTACTTTATAGGTCATGCACACATGCGCTCTAACAAAATGCCACCACACACAGTGTAGAGAGCCAATGGCTGAAGTGGGCTGACCCATTGTCTCATGATAAATGCTGTGGATGGCAGAAGCAAAATGTGATGATGCTTGAACAGACTAATGGATGTAAAGGGCAGAGTGTTAACCCCAGTATGTATGTATATGCATTTAAATTACGTTTGTTTTAAAAAAGAGGAGACAGGCAAGGCCGCTGAAACAGTCTACGCCAGACCTAAAAGGATGAGCGGGGGATGGACAAAAATTGATGATCTAGGACAACAGGGCACCCCAGGACGTCAAGAAGGATGAAGTCATGCCTTTGTTTCTGAGCTATGGCCGCTCTTATATTGCGGTTTCTCGTGCATTGGACTGCTGGACGCAATGGACTCCTTCCCGCCCACAAGGTTTTTTCTCTTCCCCAGGTTCAGAAAATAGAAGGCATTGTAAATAAGAACAAGGCAGGATTGTTCTGTCAGTATTTACCCTCCCGTAGATTTGGAAGAAAGGCTATAGAGAAGTACAGTGTGATGCTCAGAGGCAGTGAGACGATAGCAGAGCGCTTTGCCAAGCTCCCCGCTACAGCCACGGTACGTTTTATTCCTGTCTAGTTGCTGGGTTTTCTTTGTCGGCAGGTTGTCGAGCCTTCACATTGAGTAATCCTATTCTGGTGAAAGGCCATTGTTGTCAGTTGTAAGGAAGAAAGAAAGAAAACAAGCTTTAATAATTATATCTTACACGCCACCTCAGCTGGAGTTTCACAATAATAGTTATATTTGATATTTCAGTGTCATGTAATTACAAGGGGAAGAGAGCCAGTAATTGTCAATGATCCATACTGTGTGCGCTTGCAATTGGGGGGGGGGGGGTGGATGTCTTCGATACTGGTTGATTATTAATGAGAACAAAAACCCTTGATGATCCTACTCGGTTGACACATCTTGTGTGGGGGGGGGGGAGGAAACCTATGCTTTGGCTTTTTTGTATGATGTTTCTTAACATCCTCCAACAACTGATTACAGTTCATATACACCCACGAGCATGTGTATGTTAAACTGCGGCACCATGTGCTATTGTAAATGTTTTATCGCTAAAAAATAATCTTACTGGTTTACAGCAGTACAAATTGATGCCTTTATACTTCATCAATAGCTTGGCTTTGTGTGCCATGTACTATGCAGAGTATAGGAAATGGCTTCTGCCATCCAATCCACATTTATGTTATTTGATAGTGTCAACTAGTAGTAGTGTTATTAACTCTTACAATAGAAAACTTGCATAGTAAGTCACTATGTGTCCTATTCCAATAATTATTCTAAACAGCTAGATCAAAAGTGATCTGTGCTACCAGAACACAGGATGCTATTGTTGGACCATGAGATATATGCCTCAATAGAGTATTTTTATATTACATGTTTGTTTTGATGCAGTTGGCATGATCATCTTTTTTCCAGACTGATAAATGCTTAATGAAATTATTTAAATACTGCAATGTATACTACTTGGTTGTTCATAGTAGAATAATATAGCCTTATAGTCCACTGCCGAGGGCTAGACCGATTCTTAAAGGCCTTGAACTCAAGTTATAACAAGTGTGAGGCCCCTTTAAGAACTGGTATAGTCTGAGGCCAAAAGGTTGTAAGAGTATTAGAACATTCCACATACAAGGGGTAGAATGTTCTAAATTAAAAAGAGTGAAACAAAAAGGCAAACATTTGGATGCTGGAGTGAAAGGCTTATACCAGTCATTATTAGCCCTGAGTTACCCCATTGTCTTCAATGAATGTGAGGTTTTAGTTGCGGAGTTCCATGCAGTTGTAAAGGGAGACAGCCTTTGCAAAGCTGCCTTCACCATGCAATTAATTTACCACGCATGTACGTTTTTGTGCCTTTACCACACATGGACATATATAATATTATGTGTGGTATGGGTAATTTTAGGGTTTAAGGGTCGTAAGGCTACTTTTAGGGTGTGGAATGGGTATTTCGTAAAGGGTCATAAGGGTCATTTATTTTAGGGTTATAGGTGTGGTAAGGTTACTTTTAGGTTTTAGGGATGAGAAGTGGTAAAGGGTGGTATGGGTAATTTTAAGGTTTAGGGATGGGCAGTGGTAAGGGGTTGTTAAGGTAAATTTAGGGTTGGGGTGGTAAGGGTAATTCAATGGTTTATGGTGAATATTGGTAAAGGGTGGTAATTGTAATTTTAGGGTGATGGGGTGAGTCGTGGTAAAAGGTAGTAAGGGTATTGTTAGGGTTTAGGGTTGGGTAATAGTAAATGAAGAGTAGGAGTACATTGAAAAAGGGCTGGATTGGGGGAATTCTCACCGAAAGAAAAAATTAAACTAAATATTAAAAAATATATATATATATTAATACAGAGTGGCAGTTACCACTCTGTAGTTATATTTAGGTCTGCGTTTCCATATGAAATTCCTTTTTTGATTTGCTAATAACTTTGGCGCTGTTTAACGAATCTTCACAACACTTTCCCCAAAAGTTTTTTTTTCTAGTGGCTTCATGGAACTTTTCGTGGTGATCTGTCATTTGGGGGCTGAGGAAAAGGGGGGGGTTCCAAAATGCAAAATCCTCATGCATTTTCCAGAGACTGTTTTGAAAATGTCTACAGCCCAAATAACTAACCGGAATAGCACTAAATTTGGCAGGTAGCGGGATCTTGGTCCAGAAAGCTTGCTTTTTGTGATTTGGTGTAAAATCTGTTCAGTAGTTTTTGAGAAATGTAGGTTAAAAAATATAGGTATATCTGAACACTTGGGTTCTCAAGAGTCTTATGAGAGTCCTGAGGTCCTGTAAATAAAAATATGGAGCCATCTGATTTGTTGAGGGGACTATTTTTCTGTCGACCAGCTCTCTTCCTCTGGAGCCCCTGCTCCGATTGGCTGGTCGCAACATAAAGAGAGAAATGTTGCAGCTGCTATTTCAAGGCACACAGCGGGGGGCTGCAAGCCAGGCCCTGCGACCAACCCCATGCCAAGCAGGGCTGAAGACTGTGTGCGGCAGAGGGTTTGGCTGCCCGCAGGGGCTTGAGGACAGGCAGACAGAATTCATTCTGCACACGGCCTTTGGCCATGCATGGCTAGCTTTACTTTTGGTAATAAAATATTGTGTTGCATTAAAAAAACTAGATTTCACTGAAAAAAACAATGGTTGAAGTGACATTATAGTTAGGAATTGTAATTATGTCTTACTTTACATTAAAAACACTTACAAAATCAGTAAAAAATCCAAAGTTATCGTTATCTCAAGTATCTACAGCCCAGATGTACAAAGCCATTTAGCATTTCTTAATGGGCCGAAATAGTGATTCGGCCCATTAAGAAATGCTAAATGGCCTTTTCAGATGTACAAACAGTCAAAACCAGTTGCAATTTAGATTTCTACTTGGTAGAAATCACAAATTGCGACATCAATTTAGAAATCACAAATAGGTATTAACTATGTGCAATTCCTAAAGCACATGTACTTAGCACATCTTAAATGCGAATCAGGCACTTAGGCAGTGGTATTAACATTGACTTGAAGCTGATAGAATTTTTGCACCTAATTAAAAAAAACATATTTAAAAATGCATTTTAATGTGACATAAAGCACACTTACATGTACAATAGGAAATTTGAGGTGCCTCCATGGGGGCCTTGAAAGAGTCACCCTTGGCTTTGCATTTCTTAAATTGCGTTTTCCTATTAGGAAATCACAATGTAGGAAATGCAGACCAGTTCCTATTTTGCCAAATGGTGGGAATGCAACAGCATATCCTATTTGCGGTTCTCTAATAGAGATTCCTACCTTGTAGGAATCACTAATAGGGAATCGCAAATTTAGAACCTATCCTGCATTTCTTACATAGCGATTCCTACAGAGTTGCTATTTAAGAAATGCGAACTGGAAGCTTTGTACATCTGGGCCTACAACGTGTGCCCTAAAGGAACAATAACTTGCACCCTACCCATGCACTGCTTATGCACTGCTTATTAACTCCCTTATTACATCACTCATGACCTGTTCTATTACATCATTGATAACATGACTGCAACATCTGAAATGACATCACGGATGCCTACACAGTGTATGGCCAGAACGCGCGCTATAGTTACTTGTTAGGGCACAAGTTACAGTGACTTGAGATAACTGTAACTGGTGAATTTAAGTCGTTTTGTCAGTTTAAAATTGTATGTTTTAACTGACATTTTCACCTAACTATACAACCCGCTAACCTTTGATTTTTTCACTGAATACATATGTATATATGGGAGTTCACTTACATTATAATACTTACCAAAGGTGGTAAAGGCCTACATGAAAAGGGCAACTGCTTGATACAGGTTGCGTTGACACAACGTGTGGTAAAGGCATGTGTTGTGTTGTCATACATCCAGTTTTAAAAGGTGCATTTTATCAACTTTGAGTTCTTTTTAAGAAGGGTTGCATTTCCAGCAAATTTTCACCATGTTCTAACAATCGGCAATTGTTTGCACAGTTTTGTTCACCTTTCATGGTGGAAAATGCGGACAGATAACATGGCCGTGATTACGTTGGAGTGTGTGCTTGAATTATTGTACGGCATTGTTATTCATAGATCTGAGTTAACTGAACAAAGGAACTAAACTGAGAACATCTGTTCTAGCCCTCCATTGAATAAATGTATTATTAATTGACAAATATGTTATTTCTGAAAACGACTCCACCCCTGTGAAATTTAGGGATTTGGAAGGGCTGCTATTTGTGCATTAACAGTGTCCAATCATGATACTAGAGTTATACCATTAGCTGGTGATATTACATCATCATGATAATGAGTATAAAAACATGAGACAACTTGATCTTCTGCTTTACCCCAGGTTCTTGTGGCCACTGTACCTTCTCTGCGTTTCTTGCAAAATATTATGAAACATTTGATCTGACAAATCAGTGTAACAATCAGATCACAGTAGATAAAGAAGTGCTAATTTTGTCATTAGTGTGCCAGATGATCATAGTTCAGATTATTAGAAGTTTTGTTTTGCAGTTTCGCTGTTACTTTCCCCTTCAAATCTTTTTCTTTTTCTTTTTTTAATAAAGTGCTCCATGCCACGTTGTTGTGGCTTTAAAAAACGTAAGAATAAAGTTAGTAAAGCAGTAAATTCAGCATATTCGATCATATATTTGATGTGGAAAAGCTAATACATTGAAATTTTAGGGCAAGAAATATTTAGCGCATTACCAATACAGTTTAAGGCAAGTTGGTGGAAATGAATGATACTGGATTTATGAAGGAAAAGGAAACAGCTACACTTGCCTTGCTTGGTCTTTGGTCAGCTCTTTCCAGTGCAGCCCATTAACACATCTTGAGAAAGCTTTACTCCGCAATCTGTGTAGGCTGCTGTGAGGAACTCTGAGGAGGAAATGTGTGTACAATGAAAAATATACTGAAACAATGATCTTTAAACTGGGGGTGGCAGTGCTTGTTGTCACAAGGGGAAGTCCAAAGGGATGAAGGAGGGCACTAGATATTGTACTTATTAACAATCAAAACAGTAAAACTTAGCACCATAGTCTTTGGGGGCGACAATGGGTGTGACCAGACATGATTTCCTCAGAAGCAGGGGGCGGGCCGAGGGGGTGGTAAAGACCACTGAGTTAAGGTGTAGAAGGGTGCACATAATCTCATGGTCACCTATATAATATTGTGTATAGCACTAATGTTGCATGGAAAGGGGCAGTTATTGAGAAACAGATTTTGAAGCTGTTTACTTCTCTAAATAACCTTCTTGACAATACTTTTCCAGACCTAGGAACTCACTATCTGTAGTGTTATTTCACTGTAAAATTTTAAGGGGCTCATTCACCAATAAGATGGTATACCTCCAACCTGAGACTTTCCGTATTACAGTTACAGTGGATGCTGGACCCTGTATCGTACCACAGTAGGCTAGTATTTTTCGTTTACTGAGCCTGAAATATGTATATATGCATACGTATACATTTCACTGCACTGGGTGAGAAAGGCTGAAGACAATGCTTCCGAATTTCAGATCAAGAAGGTTAATGAAACCTAGTACTTTTTAATGATTTAACTGAAAGTATTTTGATTACATATTTTTGCACCATGGAATGCGGCCACTCTTCCTTCAACACTCACGTTGACACCTTAACATTTTCAGCCCTCTGCTTCTGTTGCATTTTGTTGGCATCAATTTTAATATTCCCACCAGCATTTCCATGAAGTTGTGGAACCAATGTGGGTTAAAACAAAAAAAAGTTATGTTTTTCTTAAAGAGCTGTAGTATAATGTTAATTTTGATATGGTTATGGTGGACTGAGATTGTGCTGGGGAGGAGTGTGCACAATTGCAAGGTAATACTTATAATGTTAGATGTCCATTTTGGGATTTTATTAAATATGGAAAAGGTTGAGCTGGAGGTGGCGTGAAAGGGGTGGATTATTTTGTAATGTATAATGGGCAAAATCTGTACTGGCAGAAGTGTAGTTCTCCATTGCGTAAGATCTATTATTACTATCAGAGGCATATTTTTCTTTTTTTATTTTGCTTACTATTGTGGGTGTGTGTTTTTCTTTCTTTAATTTGTCCAGAAAAAGAAGCTGGATATAGTCTAGAGGTCTCCTAGTTCTCTGGTGTCTAGATTGGCTTTCTGTGTCGTAGAAGTAACCAGGGTTTGTTGTAATGTTCCATTGCATTATGTTAATTTCCAGTCAAGCAGGTGTTAAAGCTTAGATCTTTGAGGACGTCAAAAGCAATGCGAGGATCTTGAATCGCCTTCTCTGGCTAGAATAGTCCGCAAGATAGCTGCAAGTCATTGGGCCTTCTTTCAAGCCGCACATTAGTTTACAATACTCGGCATGAATTCTGCAATACTATACTGCAAGTTTTTATTAGATTGCCCATTTTGTTTTCTAACTGTGGAACAGTTGTAGATTGTATGTAATAAACAGTGGGGTGTAAAATTGATAGACTGTCTGGGTTTGGTGCAGCTCCAGCACCGAAAACCTCCCTTGCAGATTAATTGACGGACTGTGGACTGAGAATGCACCCAGATTAATAGTTTCTAAAAATTATAATTTCAGCTCACATATCAGTTAGTAGCAGAATGATGAGAGTCCATTATTGACAGACTATAGAATGTTCCTGTACATAATTTATGACATTTCCAGTTCATTTCAGCCATATTTTAGCTATTGTTTCCAATCATTAAAATAGATTTTATATTTTGACTTTCAATATCCCCATCATCCCATAGCCAGTGGCAGAATAAGATCCTTAACAATATGTATATAGCTACAGTTGTCATAATTGTGGATGTGGCTGTGGCCATTTCTGTCACTTAGACCAGGCATACCTATGCATATCATGCCGGGACATTGGAATGAACTCAATAAGGCTTGGTCATATGGATTTGTACTTAAATCTCATTTCTTTTTGTAGTGTTATGCTACTTGTATATTGTTCCTCCTCAACCATGTAAGTGTTAATTACGTGCTCTTCTACTTTCGTTTATTATTATTTAGGGCAAGTTCATTCATTTCTGCAGATGTTTGGAATTTCATTTTAAGTAAGTAGTCTAGCTGAGTACCTTCATGAGATCACTTATTAATCTCACTTGGTACACAAGGAATATGTATATAAGCATATTTTAAAAAGAACTTGAATATTTTTTTAATTATGTATATGCTTGTTCGTGTGCCCGGAATAGCTGGTTCTGAATACTCACCATCTGTATCACTCAAATATTTCCAAGTAATGTTTTATTCGGAATTCATTTAGAGCACGTTGAGGTGGAAGGGGGATACCTCTAGCCAGCAAACTTTATGTTCTTTTGGATCTATGTCAATTCTTTGGCACAACGGCTTTTGACTGTTACTTCAGCCTCACATTTAGTTGGACCATAAAGTTACTCGAACCATACACTCACGTTGACTTGACCATAATTCTCAACTTGATCATTACTTTGAGCTTAACCATCACTTTAAACGTGGCCATTACTTTGAACCTGATCATCACTTTGAGTGAACATTACTCAGGCCTGACCATTGCTTAGACCTGAGTGTTAATTCATCCTGCTGCGGATACATCGGCCTGACAATTACTTAGACAGAATGGTCACTTAAACCTCCTTGTTTCTTCTACTGACAAATTTATTGTTGTAATTCAAGCCTTGGCCAGATTCGGCACAAGAGCCATGCTGACGTAAAGGTCTGTGTAGTAACAGCCAGTTTGAAATAATTGCAATAAAAAAATTGTGACAATGGAAGTAACGGTGGTGTACCTATAATGAGTGAATAGTCCTTAATTAAGAATGTGCTTCTCATTGCTCCGATGCCATTAGAACCTACATTTTTAGGAATGGGATGTATGACTTGAGGGCCAGGTAATCAATTCCATCTGAAAACATCTCGTCTAGATATGCTCTCTACGGACAGATTTTAATTCCTCTTTATTGGCTAAAGTTTCTTTAAGTCTGTGCTTAAAAGCAAAATGCAATTACTGCTTGGGTTTGACTTAAGTTATTGCCACACTTTCCTGTGGATCGATAGTGTTTATCTTCGAAGGTGTAGCAGAACATTTGTATCGAAGTGTTTTGTGGGCAGAGGGATCTTAAATATATGTGTGGATATTTCATCCACAGACATTTTCGTGTTTACAGTTGGGTTTGTTATAGTAAATTGTTCACAATTTAGAATAGGGACATAGTATGAATGTACTTATCCTCCCATGACAAATGGTAGCATGGTTATCGGAAAATGTATCCTTTGAGAGGCCAAAGTTACTCCTGTGTGCTGATGATTTTGTAAGATCTGAGCGTTTCACAATTTCTATTTATAACCCTCTGTTTGGCAACCTATTTTGTTATGCAGTTCAGAGAGTAACACGTAACTAAACGTCGGACATTCGGTGTTACACTTTAATATTGACTGCAGAATATTGTGGAAAATATATTGAAGGTCAAATCATCGACAAGATAACCATATTTAGGCAAGTAAATGTTTGTTTAACTCCACTTGTATGTAGCTTGTGATCTACAGGTCTTAAAGGTACGTCAATTTAAAGTTAAGAACATTACATTTATCTATAGTATACTGATCTGCTCTCGATATATGTATGTTAAGAGACGTCACTTTATCTTTTATTTTCATTTTTTTCTCCAATAAATAAAAAATATTAAAAGGGAAAAAAAGTATACTTATCTTTTCGACAGTTTGGTCCTCGGTTTTAAGGGCACAATATTTTTGTTTCATGTCGTTTCTGTGGTTGATATTTTGACACACACCCTTACGGACTGTGGTTATTAAAAAGCAAGCTGTGGCAGTTTTGTCACTGTGTTGATCGGAAATTTGGGAAAGGTTGTAATATACCAATGAAGTCATAATCCGGTTTATAATTAAGAAGAGCAAAGTATACTTTTGCAGCCAAATTGTTCACTTTTGACCCGTGGTCTAGCCCGAGCCTTCGAGTTTATCTTTTCTCATCAAACATTTAGCAAGATGGACAGATACACGGCTAAAAGGTGTATTTCTGTAACTGTATCTCTTCCATAAAATATGAGACAGGTGTTGCTTTTAGAAACTGCACCTGGATTCTTAAATTAACCGGGGAAACAAAGACGCATGTTTTTTGATAATTGAAGTTACAGGATTGACAAATACCAGTTAAAGATGCAAACTGTGAGATACCTTGAGGCTTTGCAATAAAACAGCTATTGTAGTGTAAGGTGCAGTTTATCACTTAATTTATTCATGGCTACAGCAGTGTTCACTGTGGGAGCTTACATATGGTACACAGCAAATCTAACCACTCTTAGCACTGTGACTGGTGCAGTGTCACCGTAAAACGTTTGGGGGGGGAAACAGAAGGAGACGTTGTGAATAGCCATCGAATGGAATGATGAAGGGGCAGAGTTGGAGGCCGAATGGAGTTTCCTGCATGGGTGAACATGCAGGGAGATTCTTTTTAGCTCATCCGATGTTGCCTGTCAACCTCATGGGCATGACATAAGACGAGTCGCATTTTCCCCAAAATAGCCAGTCTCTTCATATCCACCATTGTACTTTATTTGTCAAGAAGTTTGTTTTCCAAACAACACCCTGTGAAAAGATATTAGGGTAAAAGCTACATGATTTCTTTCAATTTTGACACTTCTTCTGGTGATGCCCGTTCGTCCTTTAGGGAGTATTTTACAAAGATCTCCATCATTGTATTTCAATGGAGATTCGTAGAAGGTCTGCTTTATTTGAAAACCTTTGAAAGAGTGTAGTCATGTTCTGGGACGACGCAAGAGATGGTATGAGAAGCCCTGTTTTGGTACAATATGAAGCTTCAATTAACAGCTAAAAGGCAGGATTTTAAATTCTCTATTTACATTTGATATAGTTATTCACTTCCTTAAATGTCCTGTCAGTGCCTTAAAAGTACATCGATCCAGCCATTAGAGATATAAAGGAGTACATTTTTAAACCATAAGAATTTTCTACAGTTTTGTAGTTGCAGATGGAAGTTAAATTGGTGTTAATTTCAGCAAATTTCATCTCCAGTGAAGGCATTCATCATTCCGGGTGTACATTCTGCTGGTTTTGTTGGCTGCTTTAAACTTGTTGACCAATGCAGGGGTGTTTCTTGTGAGGTAAGAACCTACTTGAAGGCAAGAACTGCCCAGACAGAGCCGGCACATATTGAGTGTCAGTCATTGCTTAAGCTGTAGAATGTTAACATTTTGAACAGAAAGTTAATAGATCAAAGCATGAACTTTTCAATAGAAAGTGCAATACATTGAAGCATTGTTGTAATAGTTGCACGATAAAGGTTTATTTCTGAAACCAATGTACTTTTTGGAACGTTAAGTTCATCTCAAAAGGGCAGTATGTATCATGGGTATTGCCATACTAAAACTTTCTGTCTCTCCTTGATGCCAAGGGAAACTTGGAACATTGTGGAGCATCGGTCCACGTTTGAGTGTTATGGTGATTTCGATCACTCGGGTAGGCTAGAGCTAAGCCAGAAAAGGGATGTGTTTGTGATTCAGAAAACTTTGAAATGGCCTGAATTGGGGGATCTGTAGAATTTTTGTTGGCTGTCCAGTTGTAGGGACAGAGGTCCTTGGGATTTAATTTGACAACTAGTCTCAGCACCCGGTTTTGTAATCTTTGTAGGTATGTCATGGATATGTGATGCATTTAGGAGGTGGAATATTGACAAAGTCTCTTTGACTCTGTGTCAGTGGGGATGGAGAAGACTCCTGATAGATTTTTGTCTTTTCCCAGAATGAAGCATGTCATTTTTTCGTCATCCACCGTAGCGCTGAAACTAGGGTTGCAGAGATTCTGTAAAAAGAAAACTTACAAGCGAGCCTTCCATGCATTGCCCCAAGAATCTGGAACTCTCTTGCACCTGAAATCGACTGATCCCTTCCACCGTAGCATTTAAAAAAGAAGTCAAAATGCTACTCATGAACAGTTTTTTGCCTTAGGCTCATGTACTAGCTGTCCACACTTGCCACTTCCGGAATAACCTTGTAAATGATTGGACTTCGATGATCATGTATACATAGCTGTTGCTTGGGCTTTGAGATGGCTTCCTGCCTCTCCTGGGTCCCTCCCACCCTGTTTCTCTCCAGTTTTTTGTTATTTGTCTTACTGTTTCTTTCCTTGACCTCTTGTAATGCTCTTTGATATCCTTTGCAGGGTCATGTTTGTGCTATATAAAACTCTTTACAAATAAATATAAATAAATAAATGGAGAGTGAACGATGAGGTTGTCCTCCAAACGTTTTTCGTCTAGCAGCATTTATTGTGTTTTCAACAACAGTAAAGAATTTAAAATAGTTTGAAAATTGCTCTTCTGAAGGTGATCAGTGGCCTCCTCTAGACATATAATTGGTTTTTGACCCCTGCTATTTAAACAAAAAGTACAATCTGGGTGCAGTAGCTAGTAGTAGAGTTATGTTACAATCAAAGGGTATTTTTCACTACGGGGGTGTGGTATTGGCATTTACATTATAATGTGAATTGACTTCTACGTCTTCGAAATCTCTGTGATCATCCTCAAGTGAACCAATTGAAGAGGAGAACTCCCATCATACCAAATCAAGCTATTCGAGCTGCATGTAGAGCTACATGCACATGGGATAAAAACGTACACTTTTAACGGAATCTTTAATGACACCTTCTGAGGTTCGATGACAGGTGGAGAGGTTCAGTGACAGGTGAGGATCTATATTCTTCAAATACTACACAAAGAGAGGCTGCAACCCCGAATTAAGGAATTCTGACCTGTGTTAGTATGCTTCTTGTTTTTAACTATTCTAATTCAATATTTTTGGTCTGGCCTACAGATAGTTTTAGATGTCTCGCCAGCCTCTTACAATCAAATACAAATCATACATACAAACACCCGCATGTATACATGCATAGAAGGACATTTTCTTCAGCCCTCTTTAACTATTTGCAGGTCCACCTGTCATCCACAGTTTGCTTCTACCCACCACAGCAGTTCATCCCATTGCAGACATTGCCACTTTTGCACTGTAGGGGATGACATTGCTGCCGGAGCATACATGGACATACAGCTAACAATTTGCAATTCAGTTCCGAGCTTTGGGATCAGTACATGTTCGTGCTTAAGTTATGTGTTCAGGTTAAAGTGATTGAAATTCACTATTGTAAGCCAATCATTGTTTTTTTCCTGTGATAGGTTTCCTTTTCTAAGTAAAAGAGTACTGTTCTTTTAAAGTTATAAATAACATTCTATGTGATGGGATTTGTAATGCCTTTATTTTATTGCAGGCATATGGTCGCTATACAGCTGCCTGTTCTTTTTCCCCTTTATTGTTTGTGGCTTTGGCTTCTGATACAATATTTTTAAAATTAACCACTGTGCCGGGTTGCCAAAACACACCTACTGGCTTTGTCAATGCTTGTTTGTGTTTGTGGCAGGATTTGGTAACATAATTGTAACAATCCAGTGGGTTTCTCACATTGAGGATTCATGCAAGCTTCATCGGAGAGATGGAGACAAGGAGTACTAGATGGCACACTTCTATCTTTTTATACTTCATCTTAATGGGTATTTTGAGTATTTAATTGAAAATGTTTTTAATTTCTTGGCTTATCACAGTATGTACCGAGGTGTAGTCATCCAAATTATTAATTCCAGATACGATTTGGGAATAGTATGAATTGGAGTAGCGTTAACTTCTATATTAAAATATGAATTGATCTCGGCTACAATAAAGAGTGTAATGATAAAGACGATCACCAGGGCTACAGAGTGCATTGTACACACGACCAGAAAACCTCAAGACCAACAGTGCAACTCGAATGACCACATTCCACACTCCGACCATGGTAAATCCTCCATTATTGCCTGAGCAACAGAAAGTACAAGAAATCCCGACACCGCACTCATACACTGTACACAAGACCAACAGCCATACATTTACCAAAGTTTTACCCTCAACAGTACTGACCACACACAAAAATGATGAACACTTATAAAAGTCAAAAATACATGAAACACAGAAGTGATACCCACCACATCCAGTGCAGCAAACTCTGTAGAATGCACTAGATTCACAAACACCATGCTCCCGCAACCTGTACTGTATCGAGAGCCGAGAAGTTAGCAGCACAAATTTCTCCTACAGCACCAAACACAAATATAAGGCAACACAGAATGCTTTGATACACTGTCATGTCTATTGCACAATAGTACACCTTTAGTTTATAGAAAACGGGCACACCAAATCTATTAGGGCATAAGCAACCTTGACACTTGAAAACAACATAGAAACCAATTTGTAAAGATCTTGCCATCAGATGCAAACACAACCACCAAGGCACATACACTGTGGAGCTGTGAAACCCACCAAAATAACTAGTATATTAACAGGTTCACGCATGGAGTTCTTGCCCCGACAAACACTACACATATTGTCACACTTCTGGACAACACTACTTTGCACATGCACCAACAAACATCTTCTTACAGCACAGGAAATAGAGCAAGCGCTCAAAAATAAGACTCTGTGAAAAGTCTCTGAGCAATTTGGAAATAAACATACCAGACCACATGCAGTATTATCGGGCAGTACCAACTAGATGCCCACTTTACAAATACACATATTCTGCTGCCAGTGAATTGGGTGCAATGGCTGATGTTACTAGCATCTGAAGTGAAAAAGTAGGCCTATCTATAACATAGAAGGCATATTTATGACATAAATCGTATTCTCTGTACCTAGAGTTATGATCTTAATAATAGCATGTTATTTTGTTGAGCCAACAGCGTTGGAAGCCTTTTCTTGCAGTGGCGTGTAAGTTACAATAAAAAAAATAAAAACTATGATCATTTCCACTGTTGTGAGACATGCTGTAAGTTAATTCCAACACAAAATTGAGCTATTTCACTTTCTTACTTTTGAAACAATAGACCATCCTTCACAATGACTTTCTTCACCAAGGGACACTTTAAGTGTGAAGGCGCTGCGCTTTGCAGGGGTCCTTTGCACTCTCTCGGTCAGTCTACTAGGGAAGCGATGCTAGCTGGCCAGCTAAAAGTCCAGAGCTATGAAGCTCATCCTGCTGGCCTGAAACACACGTGAACCAGTGATGGTGGTCACAGAGCTCAAAAACATTTTTATCCACCTGGAGCCCATTCAGAAAAAAAATTGTACTCCTGAAAAACAGAGAAGAATACTCACCCACAACAGTGTGTGCTAAGAAACTCTTGAAAAAGGTGCATTAAAAAATGTAAGCAAGTTTGTACATTCTAAGGCCGCATATGTTTGATGACAGCAGGCCGCCTTGTGTGGATTAGAGATTACTGGCCCTGAACTGTCATTGGCTCAGAACCATCCATTTTTTAATCTGTGTAGCAGCTCCCGCCCGCCCCACTTATTCAATGTATTACCCCACCCCCCTCCAGAAAGTGCAGTGTGGTCAAGATTAATGCGGAGGGAGGTGCTGTCAGACAGCTATTGTGCGTGAGGATACAGAAGCCGCGTGAGAGGAAAGGCAAGCGGTGTTGCTCCTGCTGTTCCATTGGTCAAAGGATGTGTTGGTTGCCGGAGTGTGTCTGCGTTAAACATCAGGCTGGTTGTCAAATGTCCCTGCTGCACCCAGGCATTTGCAAACCCACCTGCTGCTTTTTGTGGGGAACTGCAGGCTCCCGGCATCTTGAAATTGCTTTCAATATGGCAGGATTTCTCATAATCTGTTTTAAATGGCTTTTTGGCGCCAAACGTTGGATGGATTCCGTTCTTGGCTCCGAAACAATGGCATACTAATGCCTGGTCAAGTCACATGTAATGTCTCACTGTATGTCAAACGACCTTAGCAGACGAGAAGGATATACTACCCTATGTCCCGAAATGTATCGCTCATTACCTTTACTTCCCTGCATCTTTTACTTATTTAAACCCATAGATACACACAACTATGGAAACAAACACACAGCAAACAAATACAGAAATTATGAAATATTTTCTTTAACCACAAACAAAAAACATACAAAGTCTGCATTTTAATGGACAGTCAGCCAGTCAAACCACTTTATTCAGTCAGTCGACCATAGAAGCACAAAAAAATCACAAGGACACAGAGTCAAAAGGCATCTTATCTCAATAAAAACTATAGCACATTAATCACAGAATTACTGTACTCCCCGATTACAAGATACAGAGAATAAAATGTCATGGTCCATAAAAGAACATTTTATGGATATGTATCTCTACTAAATGTAAAAGACAAAGTAATATGCTGGACTCTAGCATTTCACTTTGTCTTTTTTGTTCCTTATGCTTTCTTTTTTTGTTGTTGATTCATTCTAGTGCTTCAATTAAGGTCATGAATCACCAGTACTACTCTTTGCTGTACTTGCTCTGAACCACTAATCAAGCTAAGGGGATGCCAAATAATTTTTAGCATCAAATTTTAAATTCCTTCACAATTGCAGAGCATTTTAAAATTGCAAGTTTTCTAAATGATGCTTTTTTTATATGTATACACATTATTCATCAGCTAATAATAACAGCTGTAGGCCATCTGAGAAGAAGTCGTGGACCCCCAGGGGTCCGCAGACCACAGGCTAAGAACAGTTGCCCTAGATAAAAATCCTAAAGCAGCATTAATGCTCATTAGCCTCTCGGCAGTCTTTGCATGATGCAGTAGCCTAAAGCAATCAAGCTGGTGACCGTCTTAGGAACCTGGGAAAGCCCACTGGTTGTTCGGGCGCTACGGTCAACAAGTAATGACTGCTCTTGTTTGATCTTCAGAGGATCAGTCACTTGTGGTGCACTCCATGTTGCTACGCTTGCCTTTGCTTTTCAGCATCTTTAGCACCGGTTGGCACATCGGACAGCACCATCTGTAATTCTTTATGACTGCAGAAGATGCATCTCAACTCTGGGAAGCAAAACTGATCAGGCCTATTTCACAAGTAACCTGACACCTGTTTAACCCTGAATTATGGAGAATTACCTCTGCCTAAATTGTGTTAACAGACCATGCTTAGCACTGAGGAGAAAGATATTCTCTCGCTTGCTTGACTGACTTGCAGATGGCCCCATCACCCATACAGAAGGAAAGGAGTCTGAGCGGAATATGTGACCGACCTTACCAGCGACACACAAATAAATGCACTAATAAGGGCACCATCCTAAAACCATCCCTATCGTGAAAGACCCCACCACTTATCCACCCATACCACTGTGTGGAATTAATCGAGTCCAAGGGTATCGAGCACCTACATCACTGCAATATAATTTACAGCTTTATTCCATTGAATCTAAAGTACCGAACCAGTTGGCTGCAGTATCTGTTAACATGCAAACACACTTAGCACATACACTTTACTTGAAAGCACTCTATAGGCTGCAGGCTGAATTCAGGGTGAAATACAAAGAGCACTGCTCATAGCCTACGACACATACGGAAATTGGCATCTCTCTACTCCGTGACCTCCTCTAGGCAAACCAGTAGACCATCCGTCAATGCAGGTTAGATTGCTAAAACGCAGTGATGACTTCTCGCAGTATTTGATGCCAGACTCTACTCCCACCTTGAGAGCCCAACTAAAGCACCTTGTGCCTGTTTGGAGCAACTAAGGTGGGGAGATTTGCTTTGATGATTCTGAATTCTACATCAAGATCAACAGATTCAGCATAAGTCAACATTTTGATTATGAAGCGCAGGTAAGACAGTGAAAAATCCACCAATGTATCCGGTTTTCCCTTCCACATGTTTAATGTGAGTGGTGGAAGGGGCCATGAAAAATGTATGAACCATCCACAAACCTGTGTATGTTGCATGGTTGTTCCCACCAAGAAAACACACAAAACGTAGCTCTTAAAAGAGAGTGGAGAAATAGCTCTCGACTAGCAATGGGAAGGAAACACTCACCAAATATGAATAGAGTAAATATGATATCCTTGGACAAAAGAAGGAAAAAAGTTAAATAATTTTCATGGATTGTCCACCCAAACACAAAATAGGTATATTCATTGTAATCAGTGTCTGTCGTAGATTTCCAGTAGTCCTTCTGAGATGATCCTGAATCCCATTAGGGTCGGATATCTACACCAAATAAAAGCCAAATCCTAAAGGAGTAGATTTTAGTTTAGTTTAGGTTTTTGTGAATGGGTTCCCTTATGTTAAGGATTCTTATGAAAAACACGACTCGAGCACATCTTCTGATGACAATGAAAATCATGAAGACGCAATGATTGTATGTTGTCTCGTTAGGACTCCATCACTTGGGCATGTTGCAGGTAACCCAGGGCCCACATCATGCAGTCTGTTCTCATTCCCTTTCTAATAATGCACCACTCCACCCTCCACAGTTACACGAGATCCAACCTGGACACATGGCGTGGCTACACCAACCTTCACCACCTGATGATAATCATTTTCAGGGCACATTTCCCCGTATGACACAAAGAGTGCGAATTCCTCCAAGATGCCATCTACTAACACAATATAGCCTAGGAAAATCACAATGAAGTTGCCTCAAAATGACAAGAGTGGCACAAGTATTACAAGAGAAGCTTATTACTCCTTAAAATGTAAAATCTTTTATGAAAGGCCCTTGGTGAAAGCTCCTAACCCAGGGAATTCCAGTAAATATCTGCTTTTTTTTAGAGCATGTAATAAAACAAATTGGAAAAGGCCAGAGGCAACTCGAGCAAAAAGCTCAAATTAGTCAGACATTTTCGCTCTACCATAACAGTGTTCTAAGTCCATAGTTTGAGCTTAATACATTTTGTATCTATTTCAGAAACAATGCATTTCAAGGCGCAATTCATGGGAGACATACATATGAATGAGAATAATGAACATATTTAAATGCCTCACTGTTTTATAATACCTTTATAATTTGTTACACTTTATCTGCGAGTGCTTATACATTAATTCAACATTTTCTACTTCAAAGAGAACATTTCCATTGATTTAACCAGACACACTGCCAAACCTGCCTTGCTATTCAGTTGAAAGTTCTAAAATTCTGTCGTCTCCGTTGGTTAATTTCAATTTAAAAATGTCTTCCCTTTCTTTGATTACAATGCAGCAAAATTTAATCAGCCCAGTTAATAAGATCACTGTATTTTAAAAAATAATTGGAAAATTGTAGCACCGTCTAGAATAGGGTGCACTAAATTGACTTGAACTCATTCAAAATTGGACAACTTACAAACTTTCTGTGGTTTGAGTTCTAGGGAGCTATTCTCTAACTGCATTTTGTAGTATGCTTAGCTGTACTTCAGTTGTACTACTCACATGCTACAAAATGACTAGTGCCTCCGCCTCTCCTCTTGTTTCTGTCTGGAGATCTTCACCCTGATAGTGGGGATCTCTGCATATGTACATCTACCTTTTACTAATAAATGTGGGAAGCACGGGGGAATGTTTCTGAAAAATGGGAATACCTACGATTAGGATGTAGGGACAAGTTAGGCTGTCCCTTTAGAGATAAAAATGCACCTACTCTCAAAAGATTAAGCCCATTTCTTTTCACAAACTGCACTTCTAAAGTTTTTTAATACAAATATATATGTATTTATTAGTTTTGTTTCAGCATGGTACATGCATAAATAAACACCCAAGAAGCAATTACAGACATTTCCAGTCTTCCTGATAGAGGTACATAAAGCCATGACATCACCTGTGCAATAGATATACACAAGGATGTGGAATTCCTATAGCCTGACACCCAGGACATATTGTTTGGGGTCAAGGGCAACACGTTTTCATGTGTATTTTGTCCTTGGGACAAATAGGCGCAACCCCTTGCAGCACAAACCCGCTGGTTGCCAGTTTGCAGCACCACATTATGGATCAGGGAAGGGCACTGTCTGCAGTTAAGGTAATATTTGTGTCTGTGTTTTAATGCTGTTCAAACTTGTATTCATTCATTGAAAGCCTTTATTATTAGTGTGCGGGCTCTAAGTAAATGTTGTAAGCTCTGACCACTACTGACAGTGGTTCCAGTATAAAAATGTGTACTCACGTTTTTAAAGTTTATCAATATGAGGCAATGTATAATGCTAACTGAATGCTTTCTGATTAGATGAAAATACTTGCAGAAGCTTGAAAGCAAGATTGATGATTCTTTACTTTTATAATAAAATGTTCATATAAAAATAAAAGCAGGAACATTTAGCTAAACTACTGAAAGATTTCAGGTACCATTTCTTTTGCAGCATAATTTAGTACAATGCATGCTAGTATTTCCCAAAAATATTCATAAGGGAAAATCAGTGTAACCACTTTCAATAAGATTATGGGAAACAAAAATAAACAAGCATTGACAAAGCCAGTAGGTCTGTAATTGGTGGTCTGCTTTGGAGTTTTGTCAATGTGCGACTTGTTTTGGCATGGTTTTTGTAAAAACGTATTGGTATGGGGGCTGCCGGGCCTTCACCATTATAAGAAACATTGGAAAAAGCAAAATTAGTTTTGGTCTCAAAAAGCACCCACTGCCACAGTAGTTGCTGGCACTGGACAAAACTACTTTGTGTGCTGACATGCTCCTTGTGAAAGAGCAGAATGCAGTCACTCACAGTGAAACCAGTCTATATATAGAGAGAGACAACATTTTAATAAACATAAAAGGTTATGGTTAGCGCCAGACCAAATTTGAGGCCCTATTACTAAGGAAAGTCTAAAAAGTGCACCCATAGTATACATTGCTAGCGCCCAGCTGCAAGATTGTCTCCAGAGTCTTTGTAGGAGCAGGAAGAGCAGGAAACCCAGTCCAAATTTTCCATGCCATCCCTGCCAGTTTTGCATATTGCAAAACAGGGGCAAGGGCCCACCCTAAACGTATTCTATGCCTCTAGAAAATTGAGAACGGCTTCTCTGGGTACATATCTCCCAGGATACACCCACTATCACACCACTGAGACATTCCCATAATCCCATTGAAGCGCTTAAATAACTGCAATCATCATATAACCAGCTCCTCCTCAAATGATAGGCGTTTAAGTATTCGCTTAGTAATCTGCTCCCATTTAGCACCAGCTGATGTACTATAGACAGATAATACCCTGGGATATGACTGCCCTTCATAAGAAATTCTAGCAAGGAAAAGTCTCTACACAGGACTTTCAGGAAGTTCATCTGCCTGTTATCTTCTGCAGGAGCTCCTCTAGCTGCATGCTAAATATGTGCTGCTTAGTAGTTTATTTCCAAACCTGGAAGACCAAGACCTCCCTTTTCTAGCTCCTGTTTCAGGACAACAAGCGCTACCCTGCTTCTTTAACATACCTACACTAGTTAAATCAACAAACTTATCAATAGCTTAAATGTGACATGGGTGAAGGGACAGATCAAATTTTAAAGTGTGTACAAGCACTGCTGAAGAAAGATCATCTTTGCGACTGCCACTCCCTTTATGATAGAAAGAGGAGGAGAAATCCCAATTTATACCGATGTCACAAGTCCCTTCATGACCCGCCTCATATTACAGCTATACTCCTTTTCAGGTGTGTGCCACCATAATACCCAAATACTGAAACGTATCCACTTGCCAGCGGAGTTCCATCTCACGCAGTTCTACTACTGAACAAGCCACCAACGATCCTAATGGGCAGAGAGGATTTTTCTACCTAAGCTAGAGACCTCCCTAAAGTTCTCCAAACACGCCATCAGCCTAGCTACAGAGTCCCTGGGATTCCACAAATAAAACAATGAATCATTATAAAGAGGCCGTATGTGAACTACACTTTTGTACTTTCTACAGCCAAAATGAACGCACAACAGTAGAAAATGTAATCCAGCTCAGACCTAGATTAAGTCCAGCACTACACATGGCCAACCAATGATACTG
This sequence comes from Lissotriton vulgaris, assembly GCF_964263255.1. Classification (NCBI taxonomy): domain Eukaryota; kingdom Metazoa; phylum Chordata; class Amphibia; order Caudata; family Salamandridae; genus Lissotriton; species Lissotriton vulgaris. The sequence goes on from NC_141697.1 coordinate 1,134,524,359, forward strand.
CAGCACCGTACCATAGAAATAAATGGAGGCAGAAACTTTAAAATAAAACCCCCTAGAATATTAATGTTAAAATAAATTAATGTATTTTAACTTTTCAAAAAGATATATATATTAATCTAACTTTAAAATATTACATATATAAAAATATTTTATTACAACATAATTTATATTTATATATGTAGATTTAGTGACTTACTCACATGTAAATTTACCATTTTGAGTAAGTGATTTTGCCATATATCCCATATATCTGCCTTTCCAGGTTTGAATGTAACAGCTTTTTGTCTTGCAGACAGTGCTGTGAAGAAAGATATATGATTACAGTCGTATATGACGACATTGAGGGTAGCTTGATATGTACCTAATGTGCTACGAAGGATCTGTTCAACTCTTGAATCTTTTTAAGTCATTCGGATGTGTCCCTCAAATGAATATAACATTATTTTCAACATTAACAGAACTATTGGGAATAAATTAAGCTTCTCTCCCAAACAATTTCTAAATACACAATATAACTATATCTCTAGTCTTAGCTGTAGCGCTTTCTTTTTACTTAAATTAAATTAAGCTAATATGTCAAGTGTGAAAATGTATTTTCCAAAGACCTGAATTTGATGAGAAGCATTGTTAAACATTTCATCTTCTCACCTAAATAGTTTTCCATCTTTTTGAGCCTGGGATGAGAAACTCACCTCAGAAAATTATCCATTCAGTGCTGAAAGTGCCACGTTGGGCGCTAGTGATCTGTTGGGATGCAGTGCATGCTCCAGAATATTGATCAACCTGGCACTTTTACATTTTATTTGACTTTCTGTGCTTGGGATACCTCCTTCCTGTAAATTCTGGCATCTATACCTCAATTCTCTACCCTTCTCAGCAGCACACCTCCCCGTTCTCCACTAGTTTCTACATTCCAGTTGTCAGAACTCCGTCTGGATAACTGCAAGTCCTAATGGTCCACATTACTCACGCCTGCCTCTGTACAGATGTCCAGAACTTCCAGTTTGGTGCACAGTAAGCCAACTCTTATGCATCACTCAAATTATCATTGCCTATTGTCTTATATTCTCTCTGAATTTTCTGTGACTATTCTTTGACTCTAGCTGTATTACCTACGTGATGTTAGGTATATTCCCATGTTGCCCATGCAGTGTGGACCTTCTATCCCAATGCGGAATCCAGTTGGTGATGGTAGACTCTAGGACAGGTGGGTCTTAAGTACAGAGAAGAATTTCTGATTCTGGATAATGTACATCATCAGTTTCTGGATAACGCCCATTGTCAGTGTCTTTAAAAAAAAAAGCACTAAGAAACCCCTGGTATATGATACAAATGTTTACAAAATAATGCGTATCCATGATAAGTGGAAGCTCTCAATCTAATTGAGCAACATATTTGTAACTTTAAAAATGAATATCTACCTAAAACGTAGTTGAGGAGAATTAGTAATAAACAAGAAGCTATAAAACTGGTGCCACCATAAGATAGTCACTTGGTTTACTGCACCGAGGGATGCTTTCCAAGCTAGAGACCTGAGTCCATAACGTGTACATAAATCATAAACCATACTGTCAAAGCCCGTCAAAAAAGCAATTAATTTTGTAAATCCTGCTTAGAAACATAGAGGCACATTACGAAGGCGGTTGGACAGGTGTCCGACCGCCATCAACGTGGGCAGGGTACCGACCGACATTATGTTGGCGATCCTGCGCGATTACGATACGACCGCCGTACAGACAGACACAACATGCATTTTTCAACTGCAGCCCGGAAAAGGGCTTCAGCACAACCCGCAGTAGAAAAAGGCACTTCACTAACATCCATGCTCCGTGGTGCCTGAAACACGGTGCATGAATGTGTGGGGGAGCACCACATGTGCCCCCCTCGCCACCTAGCAGTAGCCCACGGGGGGGGCGGGCCCTGTTTGGGGCCCCTAAAGTCGGTTTCTGTCTGCCTTTTCGTGGCAGTGGGACTGTCATGAAAAGGAATTCATAAAGGGACATCGTGAACCTGACTGCGGTACCTGAGCAGGCACCACCTCTGTTCAGGACCACGATTCTGACAGCAGCCCCGACAGAATCAGTCGATCCGTTGGGAGTTGGCCGTCTGATCCCCAGGATGCAGGATGCAAGGGTCCGACCGCCCCATCGTAATGCAGCGGTGGGCATGAAGGGTTCTCTGTCAGTGGGACTGCCCTCAACGGCCTGTTGGTGGTGAACCCACTGGCATTCCGATAATGCCCTTAGTGACCATAACTACAGATTTACAGCAAGTAACTGCAAGCAGCAAATATTCCGAAAATCAGATGTCCACTAAAAATTAGAACATGACACACAATTCATCCATAGCATCTCTGGAGAAGAATGATCACCACTAACCACGTGTTTAGGGAGCTCAAATCCACTTCTAAGACGATAGGCTAGGTCTCGAATAACGAACAGAGAACCCGGGGCTGTTTCCTTTTTGAATAATAATAATAATAATACTGAATTTTATAAAGCGCGAGCGGCTACCTCCGGAGGAAGTGTCCCGGCGCTAGGGTGAGCAGTAAGATCTCTTCCAGTCTGCAAATCTGGAAGTGACGGCATACATAACAGTGTCCCAGGAACTCTGGGAAGGAAATTCTTCTGGGCAAGATCTCATGAAAGATGTTCCACAGGAAATGACAAATGTGCATAAATAAAACTTTGTGTGAACCGCATAGGCCCTTCTTAAGTTGGGCAGGTGGTGACTGGAGACTTGACACAAATGACTACCTACCATGCCACTCGTAATTTCCTGAATTACCCTTTTTGATATTTTTATTTGTACTTTAGTGAATTGTTTTCTTTATGCATAGTGTTTTGTTGCACTTCTCATTGGGACTTGCTGATGATGCAGAAGAACTACAAAACAAATAAAATAAAACTCATGTGCTCAATATTCCATGGCGTCTGCACTATTGTTACCAAACCGTACTTTTTATCATGCTCGTTTTCTGTGAGCAGATTAGAACGCTGTTATTTTTAAAAATTAATTCCTCCAAGTATTTGATCTCCTAAGTGTTGTTGGCCCTATGGTCTGAGCTGCAATTTCAAGTACAAATATAATTTGATGTACGATTCAGCTGGACAGTAAGCAGAAATATGTATCAATTGAAAAAGCTGTAACTATTCATCTTGAAAAATGCATTTTAATGCTCAAGTTGCATGCCTCTAATGGATGAACATTGATTAAGTTTACTGTCAGTCAAATTTGCTGACCGGTCGGCAACGGGTTTCTGTCTTGTGTTGATATAGTTTCTTTTAAATAAGAAAGAAGCCACTTTTTTCATCATATATATTGTTTTTTATTTTGAGATTGTCAATCGTTGTATTACGTTTTTTTAATGTTTACTAATGGATTTTATTATTTTTTAATACTGCTGTATTTACAGACTCTTTGTCTTAAATTCAATGTATCTACAGATTGAACATTGCTTGATCAACAGCACTGAGGGCATAACACGTCTTCCTTACTGATGAGTGTCACTGTCACTCTAGTTCCAGATGTGCCACCTCTCAGAGACTTCGATAACATGATATTTGCTGTATGCAGGCTCATCTTTGAAAATCTTGTTAGTATATTGGCTAATTTGAGCAGGTGTTTTCCGGTACTTGGTACTGGCACTTAATTGTCAACACCGAGGTTGTGACAGTCTGCCACGAGGTGGTGTTGTCTGGCTACTTTAGAGATGACCGGAACAACAGGTCATTATTAATTCAATATACATTAAAAACGAGTATTTCCTGCTGCCTAAGCCAATCTTATAGGTATGGGGCATGAAATAGTCTGAATTGCCACACTTGTGAGAGTGTGATGGTTAGTAGTAGTGTTGGTACTATGATTAGCAGCATGGCAGAGGCAATGCGTGGTGCAAGCTGCAGTGGCCTCCTGACGAGAGCCCTGGCACTTATTTTTTTTACTAATTAAGCACTGAGTTATTATTGTTGTAGATTTATTTCACGATATAGTGCGATACCGATTCTGTGACAATGTTGTAATAAGTCAATGGTGAACTCTGCAATAGTTGGCGGAAATTTTTCAGGTTTCAGACTGACATGTACATTTGGTCAATCTAGTAGTCATTCTTTTGTTATTTACAGTTGGTCCTGTACCTGCGAGCGAGGTGTCCATTATGATCAAGCCTTCAGCAGTAGGTGTACAGCAGTAAGAGTGGCCATCAGATTTCTGCATTTATTCTCCTATGACCAGGGCTATGCTACAAATCATGAATTAGGCTTGAATGGCTTTTTATCTTTTGCCAAAGCACTAATCAATCACTGCCTCACTTAAATAAATTTACATACAGTGTAAATCATGAGGAAATGTCCAATTTAAGCCATAATAGTTTTCTCTCTATCTGCAGCATTCCGCTCGCTCTCCGTCACATATTGAGCTGCCATGGCAATGAATGAAACGTTAATGTGAAACCCTTGCTTTATCACAGCCAGCAGGTACCTTACGATGACAACGAAATAGGTAATTACACAGCATAGACATCAGTCTTCTTCGCTGTCCATACCTTTCAGCCTTTGCCATGAAACACTTATGTCCAAGTAGATAAACTTGCCCTATACAGTCTGCTCAGCATAATGCAAAAGGGTGGTACTGCCCAAACAGAGAGCTGTTATAAAAAGATTTTTCTGGACACCTGGCTCAAATGTCATCCCTAGCCAATGTGGGCCATGAACTTCCCCTACTTGACGTAAGGGGGCTCCCTGGAATACTTGCGCATTGAAGCTGGTCTTAGGGAGACCCCGCTGCCCACTCAAAAAACCGCCTATATATAGGACATCAAAAGGTTGGCTTTAATCAGGAAGTGTTTGTTCTCACAGTGCCAGTGTTGTGAGAGGTTGGATTGCATTAGCATACGCACCATTCTCAAACTAATGAGGTCCTAGCCAGCAGTCGCTGATGACCAATAGGGACTCCTGCGAGAGGGACTTCACTACTAGGAATTACCTAATGGAGGCATGTCGGTTGTCCCACCAACGCGAGGAGGCTAACTCCCAGTTAGGTAAATCAACCCATTGTAAAATTCAATGGAGCTGCACTCGTCTCTTTCTACTTGTTAAAGGCCCCCACCTTCGGCTCGACCCTTTAAGACTGGAGCAGGCCTTTAATGGCCGGTGTTGTCCGCTATGGCAAGCTGTAAGATTATATTAGAACATTGGGAATGTTGAGAGCTCTATTGAAGACAATGGAGTAGCTCCAGGCTTATAATGGCTGGTTTAAGGTTAGAGCTTCAACATTCCAATGTTTGTTTTGATGTTTCTCCCTGTTTAATTTAGGACATTCTGCCCTTAGTGGGTGGAATGTTCTAATAGCCTTATAGCCCTTCTGCCTCGGGCTAAACCGCTTGTTAAACCCCCTCTCCCTCGTTATAACTTGGGTTCAGGATCTTTAACCACTGCTATAGCCCTCAGGAGTGGGCTACAAGTTTATATTATTACCTTATTGGTTACTGCTGGTAATGTTTAGACCTACCTTATCATGTTTGTGATTGACAGGATGTTAATGACGAGAAAATATTTGATAGACTCAACGCAACTTAGGCAAATATGACATAAAAACCACAAATCATAATGCTGCAATATAAAATGATTATGTAACTGTAAACTTGAAATCACTTAATGACCCTCCACTCACTGCTTGGAACAGCAAGGATGCAGTGTTTATTAGGGTTTATTAACCATGGCCTCAAAGGCCTGGAGACCGGAGCCTACAACGATCTTACAAGACGGAGTGCTGCAGAATACTCCAGAAAAAACAGGCGCAGTATTGAAGACAGGTAGACTGCCAGGACCTTCTAGGCATCGGTCTGGTAGACTTTGAAATTCTGCATCCTAAGGATACCATTAAAATAGCTTTATCATGTTTTTAGGATTGACTTAAGTTAATCAAATGCTTAATTCCTTTACACTGCCTGATGATGCTGGTGGTATCAAGGCAGAATAGAACTCATCTTTCTGTACATTATATAGATTTGGCTAAAGAGGCCAGTGATGCAAGTCATCTTCTGTAGAACAAATGCATAACAAACAGTTGGATGACTTCAAAGCATTCAGTTGTATCAATGTCCATGAACGTTGATGGTCTATTATTGGGTGACTGTAAGAAGAAGACTTGCATTCCAGCAACATATCTATCTGTCTGTCTGTCTTCTGTCTGTCTGTCGGTCTGTCTGTCTGTCGGTCTGTCTGTCTGCCCACCCAGCTTAGGTCTGTTATCTTTGTGGTGGTTTATAATAGTGTTCTTACACCATGCTTCCTTATTCAACATTTTTTTAAGTTTTATTTCACACCTTACACCATAAAGGTCCAAAGAGCAATCAGAGGTAAAGTAAAATACATTAAACGATAAATTCAGGCTCCTGTGAAACTCTTAAACTTTACATGTAACCTTTTAACTTTGAAAAGTTCATCTTTACCCACTAGGCTCAATGTCTCAATGGAATTGATGACTATTCATAACATTTCAACCTGCAGATCCCCAAAAACCCCTCCTCTTCCAATGTTTTGAACCTCCTGGTTCCGAGACAAAGACCTAACTAAGCCATTATGGTTCCTCTTGAAGTAAAAAAATGGTGAAATGCTTGAAAGGATTTAGGCTCACATATACAACCATTTTTTTGCTGTCGAAATCGGGAAATCAGCCCGTTTGTGACCGCAAAAAAGGGTGGTGGTATGTACAAACGCGAATTTGCGAGTCTTTGACTCACAAAATTAGTGTTTGCGAGTCTGTGTCTCGCAAAATTAGTGTTTGTGAGACACTATTAGGATGGAGCCTGCCAAGGGCGTCCCTTCCTAATAGCGAGTCAAAGTGGTCCCTGGGAGCACTGCCTGCCCCATAAAAATATTTCCCCTGCATTCACAAAGGGGAAAGAGTCCCTTGGGGACTCCTTCCCCTTTTGCGAGTGTTTTACCACCCTTCTTTCAGGTGTTGTTTTTTATTAGCCTACATACTCCATTCTCTCTTCCTGGTTTCCCACTACGGTGCAGACCTGGTGAGAAGGCAGTGTATGGTACAGGTTCCGAAGCATTACGCGTGCTTTCAAGTAGGCATTGGTGTACTCTACTGAAGTGCTTCAAGAGAAGCAAATATGCCTTTCAGAAGTTGCACTGAAGCAAAGTCTGATGTCATGGATTACCACATGAACGACTACAATGACTATCAGGCATAAGTACTTAATTATATTGCCATTAAGACAACTTAGGCTCCATGCAAATGTTATGTAGCAGATTGTCTGCAAAATAAAGAAGCACAAGGCTCAAAACGTAGTAGGAGAACAGAGAGAGGAAGGGATGTTAAAGTCAAGAAATACATCTAAAAGTATTAAGGGTGCTGTGATTGAGTTCTTCCAATGACTGTGCTTAGGCCATGATTTTATACTTCTGGGAAACCACATTTCTTAGGGAGGGAAACCCCCACCACCACCACAACCTCCTCTGTGGGGTCCAGGTTTGTAAAGGTGGTAAGAAGCTAGAGCTGGCCTGTGGCCGGTACCTCCAGCAAAGAGCAAGCCACATCTGTAGGGATGGCCTGGGCATCCACTGTACTCTCTCAGCTTCTTAACCATTGTGGGAGTGTATTGGTACCCGAGCAGAATTCTGAATCCATGAGGGGAATGTTTCAAGGGTAGAAGTTTTTTTTTATATATATGGTAAGAAACTTGTGTATGTAGCACACCATTTCCAAATACAAGGCTCTAATATATAGTGTTGATAAATGAATAGAATTAAATTATTATAACATCACACATCGGAAATACATGCAAAGGTAAAACATAAAAAAACAATAAAATATAAATTTTAAAAAAGGCACACTATTTGCATTGAAATATGCTACGGAGCAAAACCTTGAAAGGCGGATACTGCAGGATACAAGTAATGTGAATATGTTTTTCTGCAGTGTTTGTGACTGCACTTTTTACCTTTTCGTAACTGCGTAAAGAACTAGTGCAAATTTACCACTTGCTTGGAGAAGGTGATAAATGAGTGGAGGGACTTTGTGGAAGCTCGTGGAGAGGGTGTTGCTTGGTGGGGGAATAGCAGAGTGGGTGAAGGGAGAGCTGGGGGAGTTCTTGTTGCTGCTTCCGAGAAAGAAGGTGGGAGGGGCCTGGTGAAGCCGCTGCTCGCCAACTTCTCAGTACCGCATAAGGCTCAGGCGTCTCAGTCTACTGGGGCCTCATTTATGAGAAATGACGCATCGCTGCATGAAAGCAGCGATGCGTCACTTCTCAGTGCGCACTCCTTGCGACATTCCTGATTCCTGATGCGTCATACTTAATGTATGACGCATCATGTCGCAAGGAGTTACAGAAACGTCAGTATTTCTGGCGCAAAAGTCACGCATTACTGGAGTGTGTCACAAAAGTGACTCAACTCCAGCAATGCGTCCTTTCACATGGGGCAAGCCCCATGTGAAAGGGCCTGCGTCAGTCTTACGCCTGCTGTGAGGCAGGCGCAAGATATTGACGCAACGGCGTCCTAAAAGTGACGCAGTGAAATCCAATGGATTTCACTGCATCACTTCTACGACCCTTCCTTGCGTCAATACGCCCCCCTTGCATACATTATACCTGGTGCAGGTATAATGTGGCGCAGCGGTTTACAAAGTGACGCATCTACCTAGATGCATCACTTTGTAAATATGGCACAACAAGGCGCATTTTTTACGCCACTGGTGCGTCACAAAAAGTGATGCCGCGGCGGCGTAAAAGTGACGCACAGCCTCATAAATGAGGCCCCTGATTACTAGGTCCGATGGTTGCAAACCCAGTAGTTCTGGGCCAGGGGACACTGGGGCAAGTTGACCTGGCCTGGAGGGGTAACTACCTAAACCCTTGGGGATACCCTTCTGGGCGACTCTATGGAGGCTCATATTGTGAGGTTCTGAGGGTGGGTGGGAGAAGAAACACCTGAGGTATGTAAGTAACTGGAATTCGTGTCTTTAGTCACTGCAAAACAATTGAGCATTGCTAAACACTGACTGTTCAGGGGACTCTCACATTTTCAACGGTGATAGTTGACCTTTTTGGTTTATGAACTTGAGGCTACGATATTGAAGGATGCTGGGAGGAGGAGGATCAAACTAGAAACAATAGGAGGTCATTTTGAAGCATGGTTGGGGCGAGAGGGACCGGTAAAGGACTCGTGGGAAGGGAGGGTGGATTGCAGTTTTAGGGGTGCTGGGTTCAGAGTCACAGATACATTACAGACGTGTGTGACAGGGAATCGTGATATTGTATGTAGAGCACTTAGTTTTTCTGAAATATGCGCATCTATTTTTGTAATTCTTTTCTCATTCGCCTTCCATAGACAAAGAAATTAATAAATACAGAGGCACTGTATATACGTAGAATATTTTCTCTGTGTGCTTTCTCATGTACTGAGCAGCGCAAGGGTCTCGCAACAAAGAACAGACACACATGAGATTAGAAAGGGAAATGAACAGAAAAGCCCCTTTGCAGAACTCCCACGCTTAGAAAACTGAGCACATATTAGAGTTGTATAAAGATGAAAGACTAGCTTTCAAAAATGAAAGACAATAAGCAACAAGGAGCAGTGCACTGGGAGTGTAAAACAGCAGCGCTCGAGATGAAGGGGCGAGTTCCCAAGGCCTTTCATGAAATTATGCTACTGGCTACTGAAATAAATGCATCTTCTGATGTGTTTTTTCGGAGGTGGGTGCTGAACTGTGTTAAACTATTTATAATCTATCATGTTTTTTTTTAAAGGGCATCTTTCTTTTGGTTGAACCATTTTGTGTGCCAATTTTAAATCGGGAATGTATAAAAGAATTTGCCTTTTGGTCAAAAAGTAGCTTTTTGGGGTTAAAAGAAACGACATGTGTTTGGGATAATCGCATTTCTGCCAGGAATGCTGTACCTGTTAAACCAGTATTTCAGAAGCTCATGATCAGATAGGTGGTTTGTTGAAGATACTGGGGACAAGTCACATCTGGCCCTATTGGAATGACTCTCAGGTTAGGTTTATATTATTTTAATTATTATTTTTTATTAGTTCTATGTGGACACCATAATTGGTTCATTTATTAAAAAGTAATAAGCAATAGACCAAATCAAAGAGAAGCCTTGTGTGCAGTGGGCCTCTTAGCAAATAATTTTTTTATTTCATTTAAGAGCCCCTCTAAATGACAGTTGATTCCCAACTTTCATGAGGAAACAGAAGATATGTTTTACCTGAACGAAGAGGTGAATGTCTGCCTTCTCTTACTAAAGGCTACATGGAGTTGATAATGTGTATAAAACCATAACGTCATCTGTGTTACTGTCAAATGCGGGGCTGGACAGATTTTCCAAGTTGCATCCAAATCCCATTGGCATCCACTGAATCATATGCATTTGTCTCTTCTTCAGGTTCACAAACTCACCACAATCTCGGGTTCACTTAAGGAAGACTACAAAAGTGCTTCTCTTTAACCCCCGCAAATGGTTTAACCGCATGCGCGCTAGCGGAATTCCGCTAGCGCGCTGGGTTTTTCAAAATCGCACTTTGCGTGACGAGCTGGGCTCGTCATCAGTGTGCGAGCGGGCTACACCATGACGAGCCCAGCTCGTCATGAGTGTCGAAGGGGTTAATAAGTCATACTGCATTGATCAGGAGCAAAACCTGAACTCTCCGTCTGATAACCACTGGCAAGGTCTTTCCCGCTCAGATTCCTTTGGGAAGGGTCCTTGGCTTTACCCAGTAGCCAGATCTTCTGTCCATTCTGCACAACAGAGGGCCCATACCTTGTCATTAATTGGTGAATCTAAGAACATGATTTCTGAAAATGGAGGCTCCTAAACAGGAGTCGGGGTAAATGCACTTCTGCGGGCATGCAGAAAAAGGCTCCATTGTATCTCAGTGCTGAAGTGATTGACTGGGTTTCTTTGGTATACAAAAGAACAACGTGTACCATTCTGGCAGTGCTCTGTGGTGCACACCGCAATCATTCTCCTTTAAGAATTATTTCATAGCGAGTGAGCTGTGTAGAAGTCCCAGATTATTTTGTCAGGCCCATTTCGGTTATGTACATTTTTCATGGAATTCTGCAATTAACTCCCCATGAATGGAAGTGCAACGTCATTGTAGTTTCAGCACAGCGGAAGTGCTTGCGCTAAACTCCAAGTTCGACTTCCCGTTCAACTTCTTTTTATATTATTTTAGTTGGTCCCTCCAAGGTACTCGGCAGGCCTAAGCAGCAAGGAGTACATTAAAGAAATTGTTGGAGAAGCACTGAACAATTGTGATTGAAGTTGTACACTGTGTTACACTTCACTTCAGCCACTTTCCTAAATCATTCAAACTTTCCTTTGTTGCCTTTGCAGGCACTTGTCATCCGAGTCCAGACTTTCTCAAGTCTGAATATGTTTTCCTATAAGGGATGCTGGGTGTGTGCACCACCGAAGCAGTGCATTTAGTCTTGTCAATGTGTTTACTTCAGTTGAGTGTACACTGATCACTCAACGTTAGGCTTGGGATAATGCTAATGCTCCTCATTGTCAGATCCTGATAATGAGGCTCGCGGACCAGACTGGGAATAAATATGTACCAGGGGAAACATGTAAACTATAGCAATGAAAGCACGTTAGTATTATAAAGCAACCTTGTTCATTGGTTTTTGTGCACAGGAAACAAGTTCGCTAACCATTGTGTAGAACCTTTCCAACATTTTTCCTCCTATCTTTTTTTTTTTTTTTAAATCTATGTCAATTTGTAGGCTATGTATGGTGACATATCTTTGCACATGCTTAGTTTTACTATGGAGAATTTGTTTCAGTCCTCTAAGGTTCAGCTCTAGTGCCACATGCCCAGTTCAGTTTCTAACTCCCGCAGTTTTGCTAGATTGCAGGATTCTCTTTACACATGTTTGATTGAGTGCTGACTTTTATGTTTTGGACTAACAAGATGTTATCAATGTGGACTGTTAATTGGTGATGTAAGTGGCAAATGTCCTACTTTTATTTGTTTTGAATTTACACTTGTATGCTTATATCAAGTATTACAATATGAACTTTTGCAGTGAACTGTGTGCTTGTATACCACGCTTTATAAAACACTTTTTATTTTGTGCAGAAAATTAAATTGGAAAAAAGGAAGAAAGCTTATTTTTTATACAAGAGGGACAAACATTAATCTGGTGTTAACTCTATATGCATGCATTATGCATGCACAAGCACGTGCTGATGTAATCTGTCAATCAAGAAATAGCCTAGGCGGTGGGAAGAGACAATAGGCCTTATTTAGAGTATAACAAAATGGCTAGTGGTACCAGGTTACTGCAAGGATGCCCTTGGGTGGTCCGTGGTAGCCCACTTGCTATACTTGGAGATCTCCACCAGGCACGTGGGGACGCCTGCGCCTTTATCTCAGCTGCTGCGGCTCTGCTCAATGCTGGAAAGCTTTGCTGAGCAAGTACCTTGTTTATAGTTTTTTTTAAACAAACTTACAAATGTCGTCGACATGCTGGGAGCTTCCTCCCATCACATTGTGGGGAATGGGGCAGGACAGGGTAATTTTCTTGGTTTCTTGGTTTCTTGTTCAGGTTTGCTAGCCTTTTAGCGAGAACAATATGAGAGTGTATGACTGCCCTAAAATGGGCAGGCTTCTATCTTACATTGAATACGAGCTAGGCGGGATGCTGGTCAAAGGTTTCTGCTAGAGAAGCATGTGATGGTTCTGATGCTGGAAACAGGGTGCTTTTCCTGACTGCTGTTAGAGCATGGACCCACAAGTTTGGACGACAGGATATCCTTAATTTTTGATGGAATCCCACCTCCGCCAGACTCTAGTTGAGGCCTTATATCCGCAAACGTGTACGCGAAGATTGAACAAGCGGTTCAGACTGTGAGCAGGAAACGATGAGGTGCTGCATCAGCTGGCCATTAAATAGACAGGCACTTTTTATCAAAATGTCCAATAGAAAACCTTCCCATCCTGAGGCTTTTTTACCACCTTACATGTCTTAATAAAAAGTAGAGAGGTGTGGCTCACTGGTTAGAGGCGGCAGACCCGGAGGCTGAGAACGGCCCGGGACCAGGGTTCGATTCCCGACGCGGCAGGGTCGAGGACCAGGGTCAGCGGACTGATAATTCTCTCCTCGGTGCCCACTTTGGGCAGTGATCACACTCGGTAACTCTGGGCATTCAGCTTGCCTAATCTCTACAACGGCCCCCCACAGACGCAAGGGATGCCTGGCTTCACCTTGGAGATACCCAGCATGGGACCATCTCACAGGGAAAGCCAGGACGGGTTCCCCAGCGGTCCATCGCGCCAGGATACTCCGGTAGTAATTGAGCGCGCTACAAAACACCTTACATTACATTACATTACATTACATTTAATAAAAGTTTGCCACCGGGGAACTCGCTTGAAACATTGTTTTTCCTTTGAAGTGAATCCAGTGCCACAACCTCATTGTAGTGTTTTGTGTTTGTGCAATATCTTTGAGGCCCAGGGAACAGAAAGGGATCTTATAAAATCACTCCAACAGTTAATCAAACATCACAAAGCCATTACTGACTCTTTCTTCCCAATGATCAGTCAGCCTGCTGAGTGTGTTCCACATGAAGACTAGTACACATATCCTTGGCTGTGTCACAAATGAAGAGCCCGCTCAGGAATGTGTTCTTTTCAAAATGGGGAATATGTGTATAGAGTAACAAGCTCAACAATGCAGAAAAGATCCAGTGAACGTCACATCACTTGGGTGTTTCCAATAAAAAAGCATTGACAAAGCTAATAGGTCTGTTTTTCGCTAGCTAATGCAATGGTTATCATTATTTGTCTTTTTTTCCGGCAGGCACATGCCACAAAAATAAAAAAAAAGAAAGCATCACAGCCTAAACTTGGCAGCAGCGTGCAGGTGATACAAATTAAAATTTAGAAAATGTAGCTTTCACAGCTAATTTTAAGAGAAAGGTACTCGTGCTTCCTTGTTGAAAAGTGTACGTAGAAAAGATTTACAAACATTTTTTGGTTCTAAGCACATCACAAATTCTAACATGTTAGTACTGTAATGAGTCATTACAGTTGAGTAGGGACTTCAGAGTGCCTGCAGTAATAGTGAGCAGACAACAGATACTGTTAAAGAAAGGCCAAGGATCGGAATCATAGCTGCTGTTTAATCAATGAAAGAGAGATCTCGCCTTTCTTCTCTCTATCCTCTCAGCAGTCTTACCTTGGAAATTAACAGTCAACTAAGGAGATGTTTAGGAAGGTGTTATTACACTTGTACCGTTCACTGCATGGAAGCTCGGATCTCTCTGTGTGTTATTGCACATTCTGAACGACTGCCATTTTCGGAAATGACACGTTCCTTTTGCAAGAAATTACAGGATGCATTCTTGCTTATTATCTCAGTACAGATTCTGCATTTATTCTCCATTTCTAAAACCATAATATCTTTTTGGGTGAAGTAGCAGGGGACAATACATTTTAGTACTTTAGGGCAAGAGTGAATGTGTTTCGAGTATAAGGACCAAAAATGCATAAGTGGCTTCTAAATAGTCAGTAGATTTTACTGCAGGGGTCAACTGGCTTGGGGAATTGTTTTGTTCAGAGATCAGACTGCAGGGCGTGGCTTGTTTCTTGTCTTTTTTCCTTCCAGCATGGAGTAACAACTTTTGTGTTAGGATTCCACTTCATTTTTTACGTGCTAGATACTCACAACATCGCCGATTTGGAGTTCAGTTTACGTCATCAAGAGGCTGACCACTATTTCAGTCACCTGAGGAAGTCAATGACATCTTCTGTGGATGTGCAAGGCAGGGGCACCTTTTTGAGCATGGCCCTAACCAGCCAGCATTACTTTGGGCACATTTGTGGGAGACAAGTTATTTGGAGTTCACACCAACACATTACCTTAGCCCAACCTGCCCATCAAGGGTGACGTTGCAAATATGCAGAAATACTTGGGGGGAGATTTACAATAACTGGAGCATCCCTGCATATTAGCAGGGATGCACCAGTAATTGTGCGCCACAGCTCTGCCACCATGGATGCGCCGCATTTACAATGCGGCAAAAATGGCACAGATGCGTCACGCATCTGTGCCGTAAAGGCGGCGCAATGCTGGACTTGCGTCGCAAGCGCGACGCAGCTCCAGCAGTGCTCTGGGGGGGCCCTATCTTTGCAATGCTGCGTCAATCCTTACGCCTGCTTCAAGCAGGCACAGGGTTCTGACGCAGCATCAGCTCAAAAGTGACTGAGTGAAATCTTGTAGATTTCACTCAGCCACTTTTAGGACGCGTTCCTGCGCCGGAACACCCCACCCCACCCTGCGCCAGAACGCCTACCTCTGGTGCAGGGATTTACAACGTGACTCTTCTCCCAGATCCATCACGTTGTAAATACCCCGCACCATGGCGCCTCTTTTGCGCTGCTGCTGCATCACAAAAGTGACACAACGGCGGTGTAAAAGAGGTGCAAGGGGCTTGTAAATTTGCCCCTTGGTGCTTTGTCCTTCTGATTGTCTAAGGAACATGATTGCCAGTCTTGGAAAGAAGAAAAACTAGCTTTTGGTCTGTGGCAAGGTTGTTATTGTCCTCCTTCTCTCCCGCCTCCGATTCTTCCTTCCACCATCATGTCAGGCTGGGGCATTTATTCATCGTTTGCAGTGTCTGTGGGGTTTACTTTTTTGGAAACTGAAGGTCATTCATCTTGAAGAATCCTTGAATCGGCTATTTTGTTTTTCTAGTAAAGTTTAGATTTTATTCAGAGATGTACCACTGAGTATCATTACATGCCAATGTTTTAGCAGGCTATTATTTCTGACAATGGATTAGTGTAATAGGACAGTTTATATGTGAAATTGAGCACCCTTGGAAAACACAAGATGCAGCTAGCCTAACATGCATTGATTTAGTCAACAGGAAGAACTTGAACCATTAATTGACCAATGTTCAAAAGTTATTCCTGGTTGACCAAACATAATGTGCTAAACCAGGAAACAGGTTGCTATCATCAATTTCTTATTTTGAACTGCACCCTTACTATGAAGATGCTTGTTAAAAATGAATGCCTCTACTGGGGCAGTTACTTTATTTTCAATATCAGTCCTTAAATGGCACATTGGTGAGAGACCATATATTGTCAGATTTGCCTAAAGGGTGAATAATCATGAGGCCAGCCTTACCCACCGTTAGAAATGCACTGATTTGTTTTTTCAATGTAGAGTGCGAGCATCAATCCTAGGTGGGCCCAAAATATCCAATGATGTCATATTTTTCAATTGACTTTATCAAAGTTCAGAAAACCGTATTACGAGCTGTTTATGACTGTATTGGAAACACAAAATATTACTGCTTCATAGTCCGCTCTGAATCAGAGAAGCTCACAGTTTGATACATTATTCATTAAAATACAATGAACAAAGATGTTTCATATGGGTATTAGAAATACATATTCGGTGAGGACATTTGTTTTGCATGGCACAGTGACAGCTCCCTATTAATCATCGAAGCATATTTCTGATTGTGTTCAGTAGCTTCACTTCAGACTCTGCTGATTAACGAGATGTGAGCATGGTTAAGTACCGAAGCAGCCACTCAAACTAAATTATTCAGGTGTTAGGCATGCATCTGCTAAATCAGTTTGTTTGTGTTTGCATGATTTCAAGCCAGCATTGGGGAAAAACAGGTACTTGTTTGCGTTTCCTCCGCAAAATGCATGGACCACCTACAGGTTGATTTGTTTTCGCAAGAGAAACTTGGAAGATGTATTCTTAATCCAAATCCCTTTGGAAGAAATCATCCCTGTGCTTTTTAATATAAAGTGGTTTGATTGTTTTATCTGTTACCTTACCGTGCCGGTCTGAGGTTTGCATTGTGTATAGTAGGTGACTTCACTTCACATCTGCAAATATCTCAACTGCAAAAACTTACTTCATAGAGATAAGGTGCGAGGGTGAAGGAGTGTATGTTTGGAATGAGCTGGCACAACATATTTGGCGATTGGGGTAGAAGCACAAAAGTCATTGCAAATGGAGTGGTAAAAAGACACGCAAACATTATAAAGAAGAAAAAATATATATTTAAAGGGGATTATGCGGTTCTTCTCAGAGTTCCTTGACTTCAAAAAGGCACTCAAACTGAGGTCTCACACTAATGTATGATCATGGGACTCTAAACTGCTTTTCTATAACCTCCTAATGTACAGTTTGATGTACTCTATCCATTCCATATGATACATTTCCAATCCCACCTAGTTGCAAACAACCAGTACCTAAATGTGTTCATTGTACGACTAGCCGTTGTTTTTATGTTCCTGTAAATTTCCACAGAAAAATGGAATTTGAATGTTTTTGGCAGAGACTTGTTGAATGGAAGATATTTTACAAACTGTCATACAACCTGGTTTGCAGAGATTACAAAGACTTGCAGAGTTTATCACTAGCTAGGTATAATGACCTATCAGGAGCACATAACCAGAGTAACCATAGCAATGAGGTGTCTCCTAGTGAGGCAAAGGGCAGTGGATCCCTTCTCCATATGTATGAATTTTCTTGTCTGCTAAAGTTTCTGAAGAATTTTTTAGCAACATGTATGCGATTGGAATCCATTATATTGTAGGTTGTACTTAGTAATCATAGGGTTGTGTTCGACCCTTGATCTAAAGGATTATCGCAATACTTTAAATTTATTCTAATTGTTTCAAATCTTGTATTTGCTCCCAGATTGATTAAATATAGAATTATACATGGGTAACTGAGAACAATGAGTAAGTTATTCACCCTGGTGATCTGAGTGACATCAAATAGACAGCAAGAATGAGGCAAATTGTCTAGAATGTACTCAGAACCCGTTGTTTGTTTATCCGCTGTTGTCCTCCATTGTAAAAATGATAATGTCTCTAAAAATAATAGTAATAATAATTATAGTAACTTGCTTGTTACTCTGTGCTTCATTCTTTGCTCGCCGTATTACAGATCATGAGAAATAACGTGTTATTGGTAGACAGTGTAAAGGTGCTCAGTTTCTTGACTTAAACAAACGGATGGCCGAGTTGGCCAGAACTCATGACCTACAGATCCCAGCAGATGTTGGCAGCGAAAGGTTTCAACACTACCTTGTTAAAACTCATCTGCTGTGCCTGTAGAGCCTGGTATATGTAAAGCCAAGAATGCCGACTTTAAATAGGGCAGACTTTGCAGTTATCAACAGTTATGCAACTTGAGTCTTCTGTGGGTTATTGCCATTGTGTAGGCTAACAAACTCAGACTGTCTTTTTAGTGCAGCGCCCACACTGTTGGGCCAGTTCCTCTTAATCTCCTTGGTCAGAGCATGGGAGGATTTTACGTCATAGGTATGTAAACATCTGGTTCTGTTTCTGTTCGGTATGTTGGTCGTAGGCAGTTTCGGACAATGTACTTTTTGAACTATATATAATGTACGTATGGCTATATATATATATATATATATATATATATATATATATATATATATATATATATTTTTTTTTTTTTGCATGTTTGAAAGACCACACCGACATTGAGAAAGGCATGAAGCCGAAACACGTCTGTCTGGTGCTGTGGTCGTGTTGGCAGTACAAATTTGAAGGAGTAACATCCCTAGTGTGCGGCTCAATTTATGATCGGACAAGATCATCGCTTGTCAATATATATACATCATATAAAAAGAGAGAAAAAAATGGTTTTATTTTCACAGTCACACAATTCACTTGTTGCACTAACATGGTTTACATATAGATTTTCAACAGCTGTTATGTCCACTTGAGCAAAATGCCCACTTGGGCAGTATTAGGCAAACTTCAGTTTAGCCAACATAGGCTTATTACACAGAATAGTAGATCGCAAGGATTTATGATGGGAATCAGTGGCTGAAAAAGTAATCCATGCTGATGATATTGATTAAATTGCTGCTAGTTATGCCTGTCATACACATGATTGAAGGTTGTAACATATTATTATACGTATTTGTACATTTGCACATGACCTGAGTCACTTATATTTATGATATTGTATGCTTTTATTATAGTTTTTACAAGCATCTTTTGTATCAAACAACAATGAAATGATTTTATCATTGGTCATTATGTAGTGTGAAATGAACTTTACGCAAAAAACCTTTTTTTTAAATCCCCAATAGCGATCTTTTTATGTGTACATAGTCTGTTGTCAGTGGTATTTGACCTCTATTTGTTTAACCAATTGTAAACAATGTAAAATCGGTATTTGCACTTTAAATAGTAACCCCTCCCAAGCTGGCGTCATGTGACCTAGGCCTCTGGGCAGGCCGAAACGTTATGCGGGCAGGGCAAGCTTCACTAACAATAAATCACTAATTGCTCACTTGCAACCTTGGGTCGGCTCCTCTTTCCTACATCGTCGGTAAGCTCCGAGCAACTGGGAGTTCTTTGGTGTGGACGGAGTGTGCGATATATATATATATATATATATATATATATATATATATATATATATATATATATATATATATATATATATATATATATATATATACATATACATATATATATATATATATATATATATATATATATATATATATATATATATATAACGCTCCAAATCCTCCAAACTCCAGCAAAAGGATGAGACAGTACTCGAGGGGTGAAATATCAACACGCTAGATTTTATTTAGCGGAGGGGCACACACAGACGCGTTTCGGCGTGCTGCCTTCGTCAGTGTGTGTTACACTGCGTTTAGTGTCGACATGATTTTTAAACATCATTATGCCAAACCCACATCATTCAGGACATCAACATAGAAAAGGGACTTACACCATATACAAAATAGGGGCGGCCATCTTGTAATGTTCTCTATGATAACAAAACAAATCATCACCATGCATCTTTGTAGACATTTAGCCCATAGATGAGCAGTTGTCCTATTCTGATTATGGTATGTATGGTATACATATTCCAAAATGGAAAAGATAATCAAGCCGTGGATCGGCTTTTAGTGGATTGCTGGGCGTTTCTGCTGTCGGCATTGTTGTTGTTGTGGGCATTTTTTCTTGCCGTTTGAACATGCCCTCGGCTGCCGCCTGCCGTTCTGCATCTGAAAGCATGTCGGGTTCGCACTTGTCCTGCACAGTGTTAAGCTTTTACTGTGTCTGTCGTGGACCCATGCAACTCGTGTGGCCCCTCCGCAATTGTAAGCGTGTTGTTTTTCGCCCTTCTATCGTCTTGCCAATATATTCCGAAATGTCTCTGTCATGCAGAAATGAGGATAAGTGATTTCAAAAAGTATTTCTCACCCAGAGACGTCTTCCTCTGGAAACTCGGCATCCGCCCTGCGTACTCCTCCGTACTCCGGTCAGTTTCAGTCTCCCATTTTCAGATATGGCGGTGCGCAGCCTCACAACTTTCACAACGCTCCTTCCCCACGTAAAACGGCTGCTCACTCGTTGACGGGTGCTGTCGGCGGCTCGTGGACACCGCCACATATAACGCTCCAAATCCTCCAAACTCCAGCAAAAGGATGAGACAGCACTCGAGGGGTGAAATATCAACACACTAGATTTTATTTAGTGGAGGGGCACACACAGACGCGTTTCGGCGTGCTGCCTTCGTCAGTGTGTGTTACACTGCGTTTAGTGTCGACATGATTTTTAAACATCATTATGCCAAACCCACATCATTCAGGACATCAACATAGAAAAGGGACTTACACCATATACAAAATAGGGGCGGCCATCTTGTAATGTTCGCTATGATAACAAAACAAATCATCACCATGCATCGTGATGAAGGAGTAGGCTTACTCCGAAACGCGTCGGCCGGTGTATCAGCAATAAACTGCATCAGTAATTGGGGCCACGGCTCCTGTGTCGTTCTTTCCGGAATTGGGAAAAAGAGGACGCGGGTGAAGCGTGTTGATATATATATATACCTTTTGTGAGAAAAAAGAAAAAAAAAAAAAAAAATATATATATATATATATATATATATATATATATATATATATATATATATATATATATATATATATATATATATATATATATATATATATATATATATATATATATATATATATATATATATATATATATATATATATATATTATATATATATATTTCTTTTTTCTCACAAAAGGTAGCCGCACACAGCAATCCTTCTTAATCCAAAGATTTATTTACCAAACAGAGCCAGTCTGTCAACCGTTGAGTTTCGGCCTTACGGCCTTTATCACGGTAGGGAGACACTACTTTCATCATCCATTTAAGCATTTCCTGTTAAAAGACAACCCCATTGCATTATGGGAGTTGTAGTTATTTGCAACATTCTCCAAAGGACAGACAGCAGATTGTTATTACATATGGTGCTTATGTGGCTTTGCATTGCATATTTTACAGGCATATCATTTTCTTACTTTGCGAAATGCGTTGCTGTGTGCGGCTAAATTTTGTGAGAAAATTGATTCCGTAGCCTGCACCCGCTGCTGAGCGCTCTGGCATCTCTTGACCCCATTGGTTTTGGATATATATATATATATATATATATAATTTGTTTCAGTATTTCTTGTGTATACATATTTTTCATTCTGAACACTCACGGACAACTCCAGCAGATGAAACTGTACAAAAACCTGAAGAGCTCTCACTGATCACATGCCAATTAATCGATCCTGTGTCAATTCCTTCAGTTTAGTTGCACTTCTGAGATTGACTGATTTGTGCTCTAGTAACATATTTTTCTCCGGGAGCGTCTGAGGACATTGTGTTGCTGAGAATATCTTTTTAACTTCATTCCCTCCTGGACAAGCCGAAGCTAAACTGATCAAAGTTCGTGTGGGTCTTTGATGAGGCCTAGTGCTTACGTCCACAGCTCTGTTAAACACGGTTTGATTCCTGATTCACCAACAAGCATGCGATTCCGACATCACATTTGAAGGCCTCGGTCCCAGGGCTTTAAAAAATCCGAACAACAAAAACTGCTATTTGTGCTGTAAAGAATAAACAACTAATGACACCTAATCACGGTGGCCTCCAACTCCCTTCTACCCCTCTCCTGTTCTGTACATTAACTTCCAAAAATAACTAACATTGCCCTTTAAAAGGTCTCCCTGCCAGGATAAATTAATATCTTCAAAGCAGAGAATGTCTCCTGCACTCGTGGACGGGAAGGGAAAACGTCTGCAAAGATGTGAAAGTTGCTCAGGGTTTTGCTGAAAGTATTAGACACTTTGGCAGTGGTCCACCTAGTACTGCTGTCTGTCCTCCAGTGGAGACCAGTGTTTCCATCATAATGGGACCCAGTAGCCCTCCAGCCCGAGCTGCAGATAAATATTCCCATTAAAATAACATGCCTGCCCTCAGGGACGTACCAAGGAGCCAGAAGCACAGCATTAGTCATTGTTATTTTACAAGGTGCTAATATTATTATGCATAGGTATCAAAGGGAGGAGAGGGGGGCTATTACTGTTCCAAAGGAGCAGAAGGTCCAAACACGACGTGTCCAACTAGTGAATCTACACAAAAGTAATTGTGTTGTTCCTGGAGGAAAAAAGGAAAAGCTACAGTCTGGGATTTAATGCCCTCACACACCCTTTCAGGTGAAGCATGACACCTGAAAGGGTGTGTGAGGGCATTAAATCCAACAAAATGGATTCCCAGGGCAACCATCTGGTTTCCCTGCCATAAATCATCTGCATCCCAGACTGTAGCTTTTCCTTTTTTCCTCCAGGAACAACACGATTACTTTTGTGTAGAATATTATTATGCAGGCATCATATGATTAATATCAGTTTCCTGACAGAGAATGATCTTCATATTAAATGCACCAAGTGTTTTCATTGTGTAGGAAACAGTTTTACTAAAATCTGGTGTTGAGACATAGAACTGGTTTGATTTTTAAACAACCATGGTTATCAAAAAATGACAGCAGACAGCAACAAAAACACCAAGCATTGGCATAGCCAATAGGTCTTGCCTTTGGGACCTTATAAGTGTGTAGCTATGCATCACATTATCCTGATTGCGGTGCTGCCAGGAATTGAAGAACTATACAATTTCTACACACTGGGCCATAAAGTGCGATTCAGGAATACATGCTTGCCTCAGGAAACATTTATGGACACATTCCAGGGCTTTTTAATGCACAGACAGAAAGACAAGTGCCTTGATGCAAGTCAACAGCACTATAACATTCTGTGTGCGACTGCATCACCAGAGTATTGAACAGTATATGAAAAAAAACTGTGAAGTACTTTCTGATGGCGGAGACGTAACATCCCTTCTCCGCCAAGCCACGATTCATCAGGCACCCTTCTCCAAAGATTTCCATTCAAAACACTGTGCTTTGAAATTAGAGCTCTAAGAGGAAGAGGACGACAGGAAAAGGCCGCGGGGTGGGCATGCAGCGACATGGGAGGAGGTGGGAGGATGAATACTATTCTCATTTATCAGGAGGAGGGGAAATAATGAATACACAGGGGTGACATCAGTATCACTTAATATCTGCACACCTAAAAACAAAAATATTAGCATGACCTTATGTAATGTAACTGGCACTTTTGTAAGGCGCTTCAATACTTTTGGGTCAGTTGAGTTTGTCACCTATGAATATGCATTCTAAATCAACCAGAGGACTGTCCCCGAGTCAAAACACCAAGGCATATACTTTCAACATACGAGGGGTATCGCAACTTTGTCCACAAACTCCTCCTAATACCATCTGGTCCTAATTTTGTGATGCATCCTTGTTAAAATATAGTCAAATACACTACCATCAAAGACCCACCCAGCAACTAAAGAAATGTGTGGGAAGGAAAGAAAGCACCTCACGGTTGCAACACCAAGGTGGCTGCTGACTGGTACTCACCAGCAAGCCAACTTATCATCATTGGTTGCTTTCATTCCAAGAAGAAGAAAATTAAATGTGTGTGTTTTTGAATAAAGAAAGACCTATACCCAATGAAATTAAACTAAGATAGAGTAAACTCAGCGTGAATGTACTATCTATGCCTGCTGAAATCATGCAGGACCCTTGGACCCCTTGGGAATATAGACAATCCTCAACATTAAAAGTGGATACAGCTTACTGGCTTCCAATGACTTTATTCAATGCTGTAAGTTCTTCCAGATTAAAAAATGGCCCTTACAGAGCCATAATAAATCATTAGCCAACATGTTGTGTTGCCTTACCAAATTTTTGAGCAACTTCTTCAGGGCTAGTGGGGTTTCAAATTTGAAACTTCTCAGGAGGTTCACATCAAACCATTTGGTTGCATCTAACCTGCATACCTGCAACCATAAAAACGAGCAGAACGCGTCCAATGATCGCGTGCTAGCTTAATGACCACCAGAAGGTCCTATGAATATGCCCCAACAAATTAATCTGCCATTTTGTAATGTAACTAGCACTCATGTAAATCTCTCAAACACTTTGGGGTTGTTCTAGTTCACATTATATAAGCGAGCGTCAGAGAAAATGTGACAGGAGTTGCCCAAGCCTTGCCCATAACTGTGCTGCAAGGTTGGGCTGCTTAAGGTCCGGTGACCGAGGCTAACTAAAGCAACAAGCCTGAAAGCGAGAGAGGTTTGGGGGAAATCCTCGCCCTTTGAAGTCAGAGAAAATGAAAAATGCAATTTCAAAAACAGTGTCAGAAGAGTCTGACATTGCATCTCAGTATTTGAACGGGACGGGGACATTAAGTGGCAGGCGCTTAAGCTGAAACACCAAAAATGGGCAAACAGTGACAGAAGCAGGAATCAAAGAAAAAAATAGTCCCCCAAATAAACACATAAACACAGAAGCGTAATGTTACAGTAAATTTGAGGTATGCTCTGAAGAAGGAAACCAAATTGAAACAAAAAGGAGGGACAAAGAGTAAGGATTACCCACTAGCAAGCATTTTTGAACGACAATTGAAAATAAAAAGGCCATGGGTGCACTGTAAGCCCACAGAGTGAATACATCATGTCTTGAAGAGACAGCACACGCGCTACCTAGGTTTGACCTAAAAAGAATACGACAATTGAACAGTAATTGTGAAAATGCATTTTGTTGTTACTGTAAGGGGTGGGCGGCCCCTTCTTCTACATGGAATGTACAGCATGTGTAGCCAGAAACACATTCTGAATGCAGGATAACTTGCTTTGCATGGAACCTGCTTGATGCTTAATTTATGAAAACAAGCATTTGCAGTGCAATAGGTCTCGCATTAGGAAAGTGTGAGCTATTGGTATTGTAAATGACAATTTTTTTTAATACGTGTTGGCTTTGAAAATATATAAATTAATAGCATTGTTATTCACAAAGCCAAAAGCTTACACTTTCCTAATGTGAGTCATATTGGCTATGGCAATGCTTGTTGGTAGCAAGCAAGGACAGTGCTGTTGTGGTGCTGATTGATGATGTGGTTGGGCTGAGTAATGTGGTGGTGTATTAGTGATGTGGTGGTGCCCCTGAGTGATGTGGTGGTGTCCCTGAGTGATGTGGTGGTACCCCTGAGTGGTGCCCCTGAGTGATGTGGTGCCTCTGAGTGATGTGGTGGTGTTCCTGAGTGATGTGGTGTGATGTGGTGGTGTTCCTGAGTGAAGTGGTGGTGTCCCTGAGTGATGTGGTGGTGTCCCTGAGTGATGTGGTGGTGCCCCTGAGTGATGTGGTGGTGCCCCTGAGTGGTGCCCCTGAGTGATGTGGTAGTGTCCCTGAGTGATGTGGTGGTGTTCCTGAGTGATGTAGTGTGTGAGGGTGAGGGTGTGTGGGGTTGTGAGGGGGTGAGGGTGAGTAAGGGTGAGAGGGTTGTGTGGGTGAGGGGTGTGAGGTTGTGAGGGTGAGTGAGGGTGGGTGAGGGAGGGTGTGTGAGGGTGAGGGGGTGTCAGGGTGAGGGAGGGGGAGGGTGACGGGGTGAGGTGATGGGGGTGAGGGTGTGTGAGGGTGAGGGTGTGTGATGGTGAAGGGGTATGTGAGGGTGAGGAGGGGTGAGGGTCAGAAGTAAATGGTGGCAGGGCAGACATCATAAGACAGAGGAAAGAGACTGTGTGGTGACTGCTTGGGTCAGTTTCAGAATCAGGAGGGGCAGAGTCCGCACAGTCTGCGAGGGATCAACGTGTCTAAAGGCAAAGCATAGCAGATGTAGCATTGCAGCTAGCAAGTCAAGTGTTTTCAAGCTATGTGCTTAGAGAGATGGCAACACAGCAACAGCATTTGAGGAGCAATACTACTGTAAACAAACACTGTAGGCTTTCACTTTCGTCCAGAAACAAGCTCCCGGCATTGCTGTGGCGGGGGGTGGGGGTGGGAGAGGCAGGGGAGCGGCAGCCTTTGAAGTCTGATGCCAAGGCACAGACAAATGGTGGTGCGCAATGTGCATGCGGGGGGGGGCAGGGGTGCAGCAGCCTTTGAAGTCTGATGCCGAGGCACAGACAAATGTTGGTGTGTTATCTGGCTGCCATTATGTGTGCACGCGCATAGATCACATGAACTGTATGCTATCCGCAGCTGTTTTGGTAGACTGTTCTTTTCTGCTTACTATAATCTCTAGACCTAAAAAGGAATAATTAAAATAAATATAGGAGTCTGCTGTGGTCACTGACAAGTAGCGGGGGTGCCGAATGCCAAGGAAGCCTTGTCTTGATTCCACCTTATGCCTCTTTCTTCCACCACGCTGCACTTCCTGTCTCTTTATCTCACTGTGATTGGTCCTCCCTTCTCTTTCCGTTTTCACTGTTTTGCTTTCTTAGTCTTCCTCCTTCTTTCCCCAAGTGCTTCCATTCTTTTCCTTCTCTGTGTCAAAGTCTAAAGATGATAAATAAGTCTTGGATCCTAAATATGAATACCAATGGTGCTCTCCTGCAAATACTGGCACACGTTTTTTATTGGTATTACCACTTGTCTTGGTGGCCGATTTCAGAAAATGCACAATGTCAAATTACTACCAGGGAGAGAGAAGAAAATTGTTAACAACTGCAGAATTCCCCAACGTTTGCATTCCCATGTGTGAAATTTTGAAAGGGGAAACCAGTTACCCAAAAATCATAAGGAAACAATTTACACCTCTGCGACAGCAGGATATATTTCTCTAAAAGTAAACCTTGGAAATGTAAGCACAGATGTAGGCATAAGACATACAGCCTGGCATAGCGTCAATTGATTTCATCACTAGCGCTTGAAGAATTAATCCCAGGTGAATGTGTGTAGTCTGGGACCACTTTACCCTGGGTTCCCTTATGTCTCCCCCAACTCTTGTGAGGGTTGTCCAGCCCACTTTTAGAGAGGAGTGGGTAGGTACGCTGGCCTATCATGCTGTGCATGGTTCTTAGATGTTTAACAGTTCAGGAAACAGCAAATCAAAACTTTAATAAACCTGAACAGCACGACATTGTGTTAGGCAGTGGGATTACCCCCTTTACAGGTTGCATTTACCACCTCAGCAATGGTTTATTTCACTTTTTATGTCGTGATAAAAACCGCATCACTTGATCATGAGAAACCAGTGACTTTTCACAACTGAGAAAAATCCAAACCAATTGAAACTAAAACCAGAATGATGATTCCTTCTGCTCACTGATTATATTATCTTCTTTCTTCCAGTTCCTTGGCCTAGTCCCTCAATTTCCCCAAATTATCAATAGAGTATGTTTCTACCCCTTTAATCCAGTCATCCCTGGGTTGACATTCTGTTTTTTTGCTGCAAGCATTAGGTTGTGGGGGGCCTTTTCCCTCCATTATTACCCTAGCAGTTTCACATAAATGTTAAAAAAAAGTCATGTCTTAAATCTTGGTAAACAACTACTTTCATAACAAAAATAGAAGGTAAGAGAGGAGGTGCCAGGCAGAACACTCCTACATCAAATATTTAGGTCAGCAAGGCTATTCTCATTTCTTCTATACACAAGTTTAAGGGCAGCCCCTTGCTACCTTTAACCATTGGTTTGAAACATTGTAACATCTTTGATCTGTGCAGATGAGTGTCCGCCTATTGGTTGCCCTGCCACAGGTCTTATTAGGTTTATCCTTCAACCCCCATGGCATGGTTCCAATGGAATTCATGAAGGACTGTTTTACATCTGAAAAATGCACTGTTACCAGATGTTATTGCATTGAATTATTTATCTGATTCATTCATTGCAATTAAAAAAAAAACATAATTCTTTTTATTTTTCCTACTGCAAGAAGACACTTCGGTTTGATTTATAGCAACACAAATTCATTGTCTGGGTCGCCCAAAGGTTTTCTACTGATGATTTCTATTAAAAGCACCTTTATCGCCCACAATAACTAGATTGAAATAACTGGTCGCTTATAAGATTCGGCGGGTCCAACAGCTCCTTGCTCCTAGCACTGGGCTGCCGCTGAGATAGAAAATGTCAGCGTCTCTGGCAGCTTCAACGAAACCAATGTCAGGCTTCCAGCTGAAAATGCAAGCCAGACCTATAGGCTTTGGTATTGCATGTTCAATGCTGAGAGTAAAACAGGAGGGTGCCAGATATGATGTGATCTGTAAAGATCCAAATCTGGTACTGGCCACTGGAAGGGAAGGCTTGGTGAGGTGTGCAGGGGAATAACACATTTGTTGTATATCAGTTTAAGAATACTCCAAATCTGCAAAACTTGTTTCAAACACTGTTCAACCAATGAAAATATTCAACTTCTGCTTCATGTTTTTGGTGCTTTTTGGGGGTTTATGGACTTGAAGACCCTTAAGATAGGCTCAGCAGGAGCATTGTGCCTACAACCCTACCTTCACTTATGTAAATTCTGTCATCTACAGTTAAAATCAGTGCACTGTGGAATATGCACGCTCAAAGCTGCCTTTTTCACGACCAATGGAATACCTCTGCTTGTATGTTGCACGTGAACCATCTTGGTTTTTAGCTCTCTCCTAGGCAGCGCTTGTGCTGTCTCTTTGAGACACGCTGTAATCAGGATATGGGCATAAAGCTCTGTCCACTTTCCGCCCATCTTTTTAACTGGCTCCTGTCCCTATCCTTTGTAAATGGTGGCTTCTCATTGGTCAATAGGTTTAGTAATCCCTCCTTAGTACTGCCTTGTCTCTCCTTGTAACCTCCCATGAGGACACCCCCTGTTACATTTGTTGTTACTCCCTAGGTTTTAATGACAGCCTCAAGGCACTATATTCTTAAAAGGCTTCGGGCACGACACAAACTTGGTCCTATGCTTGGCTGGCAGTGGTTACTTCACTCACTAGAATATCTCACATTTATATGAGATCATCTATAAATTTCCCTTCATCAGCTCCACACAGAGCACAACGTTATCCGAAATTAATGTAATCATCCTTTTGCCACATTTCAAAGCTACTAATTGCCTATATGGACGTAGCTATTTGAATGTACTCGTAGCACTGTCTTGCATGCAATGCATTATGGGTTGGGTGGAGTTAACATATCTTCTGCAGGGTGCAGTACCGTATGTGTCCAAAAGAGGTCCACTTTTGGCCACATATGGTACTGAACCCTGCAACATGGCTAGGTAAAAAACATTGCCATTTATAATGCCAATAACTGCAATTTTGTAGACATGCAGGGCTGGTGCCATGCTCACTAGGAACCTCTAGGAGCAGCTTGCAGTACTGCACCAAGACATGCAGTGCTGGTGTCTTGCTCACTTGCGACTTACAGGAGCAGCTTGCGGTGCTGCACCGAAACATGCTGTGCTGGTGCCTATCGCACTAGGGACCTCTGGGAGCAGCTTGTGGAAATGCACTGAGACATACAATGCTGGTTCCTGGCTCACTGCGCAAGCATTTGCAATGCACTACGTCTTGCATTACTGAAAGTATGAGCTATTGGCATTGCATTATTATTTGCAACGCCAATACCGCAAACTATCAGTAATGAGAGAACCTGTTGCATTGCAAATGCTTTTATATTTAAGTCTGGGATCAGCACCCACATGATTGTGGTTGAATGATTTTATTAATCTTGATAGCATCATGTGTCTATTGTGTATTATTTTGTGGCACAGGGAGATATCTTATTAGCATTTCTTCTTTTGCTTTGCCAGTAGATTATAGCCCTTCATAGCTGTTGAGTGTCTTTCCAGAACCCTGTGGTACGGAAATTACTATTGTCGTGATTTCTTGTCGTTGTTAGGAATATCAGTGTGTTTACACTGTCAAAATTAAATATTTGTTGTCTGATTATGCTGTCAGGTAAAAGCGCCCTTAAAGTGTTCAGTACAACAGTAGAAAACCATTGATGGATATTCAAATATTTCCAAATGTTTAATTTTGATTGTAGGAATTTATACATTGGAAACCACAAATGAGTACCTGCATTTGCATTATCCAACTAAATATTATTTATGGGTTCATCAGATTCAAAAACAGCACGAATGAACATACATACAGTGTAGCTATAAAAAAGTCCCTCTAAGATTTTCAGCAGTGTATGTATAGTGGTGATAAATGTGGTTCATAATTTCCAGGGACTTTTTCATCAAACACTGCCAAACTAAAAGCTTTTATTGCTGTAATGCTTTTTCATATTGTCTCTAGATTAGCGCTGAACCAGTCGGGGACGTGCGAGGCACAGTCGTGTGAAGATGATTCCCTATTGAGGAAATATTTACCATTTTGTCCCTTAAGGTTTCCATCAAATTCAAGTCGCTGGGGGATTTGGCTTCGCCTGTATTTCATTTTTATTATTTTAATGGCGTGTGTCAAAGTAGGCGCTTCTGCTACAACTTCTGGCGCTTTCAGGGGATTACAGGAAACTGTCACTTATCTCCTACGCTGCGTCAGTAGCAAACAGCTATCAATATTCACTCTCAGAATGCACTTTGTAAACATGCCTATTATGAAGACAGAGTTCTTGCCTTTGCTTCCTTCGGAAACAAGCGTTGGAAAGGCGCTGTGACAGGGCCGCCTGCCTCGTTTAGTAGCGGTACCCTTCACGCGTGCATTTTTACAAAATGACGTAGGCCCTTTGTTTTCTTTCAATGTGAGGATCCTTGTTGGATTGGTAAGTTAAACATGAAAAAAGTAATGCAAAATAATTTTTTCTCTGTCTTTGAGGAGCGGGTGGGGTAAAGCAATATGGTGGACAGGGGGCGTAAAAGCAGCATGCAGGCTCCAGTAGGGCTAGCAATACGGATTGCAATAAAGTGACATGGGGGAAAGAGGAATGTGGAGTGTGGGAGTGAAAGAGAAGCACAGGGTCTAGAAAGGGGAAACCACATTTACAACGTGCCCCTAAGCACGCGTGTCGTTTCCCCAGAAGCTGAACAATGCTTGCCATAACCACGCGTATGCCTTACGCGTATGCCTAAACCGCGCATAGGCATGGGTAAGGCAGTCGATGGTCTTGCTGTGTGAGCGGATGGGCAGGGAGAGGAACCGGAAGGATTGTAGCAGGAAGGACAAGGACGCGGCTTGGTAAATTGGGCTGAGGCCAGGGGTAGATGGGGTAAGTTTTAGGTGTGGGGGCTGACTTTAGGGCTCAGTATGGGGGGCTGGGGTTGGCGTAGTGTTTGGGGCAGTGGGCTAAATTTTAGGATTCAGGGCAGGGGGGAAGGGACAATTTTCAGGGCTGTGGCAGTTTTGAGGGCTCAGGGCGGGGGTGCTGGGGTCAGGGTCATTTTTGGGGGCTTGGGGACAGGTTTTATGGCTCAGGGTAGGGAGTAGGGGTCGTTTAAAGGATGGGGGCCGGTAGATTACAATGCAGGAGAGCCACATTTTCGAGCTCAGACCAAGGGGGGCTGGGTTGGGATCTTTACCACACTTATACCTTTACCAGTCATGCCTTAACAACGAAATTCATTGTAAAGCATGTGTGGTAAGGGCGTGCGCGGCAAAGACGCAGCCGTTGTAAAGATAGCCTGATTAAGGCATGCTTGGTTTAGGCATGCATGGTTGTCATACAACCGCTAGAAAGGTGTGCAGAGTTGTTCTGGAAAACACATGGGCGAGAAAACAACATAAGGGGGGAGAAGCACATAAAGTCAAGCATTACACAGGGCTGGGTGGGAGAGAAGCACACCAGTGAGAGAGAGCAGCACAGAGCGTGGCAGAGAGGGCAGTTCAGCAGTCCACGAGAGACAGCTTGAAAACACATGCACTCTTGTGGTGTGCTTAACCAAAAAGAAAAAAAATATGTTTCAAAACTGTGCTGTGGATTGACACATGTAATGCGTTTGTGCTCCATCACAGGGACATACACAATAATAGGAAGTAAAGTCCTCACAAGCCGACAAATAGAAAAGAAGCAAATGAGAGTTACAATAAAGCCAACCAGTGGTAAGCAATAGGAGGCTCTACGCCCACTGTAACCTGAAAATTGGGATTTTACCTAAGCATGGGCGGAAAATCCGTTTCGCTCGCGGATTTTGCGGATTTTCGGTAAATTCGCAATCCGCGAGATTCGCGAATCTCCCGCAAAATCTGCAAATCCGCGAGCAGCGGATTTTGCTCGCACTGTTCGCGTGAGTTCGCGGCTTCCCAGTACATTTTCGCGCCCCGCGAATAAGAGCTAAATTGCAGAAATACGATCTTAGCAAAACTGAAACTACTTACCAGGTTCAAAAGTTCAGGCTCATCATTAGTAGCCATTTCCTGTAGTGCTTCCTGAGGGGCCCCTCCAGAGTTCAGTTGCCTACTTGCAACTATTATGTGACCCTGCTCTGAACCTCAGAATAGTTACACATATGCCACAAAGGTCCTGAATTACAGCTAAGGGAGACAAGCAGGAGCCAGGCTGGAAGTTCAAATCCATTAATCAGCCCCTAATTCATTATTGTCAGTTGGGGCAGGGCAGGTGTTGTAACTAATTTTGCAACAATGAAAGCACTTAGCAAGTGCAAAAGATCACTAATCAGGAAGCACTAAGGAAGCAGGTGCCAGCTAAAAAAATATTCTGTGACACATTAATCAGCCCCAAATTAATTCAGGTCACTTGAGGCAGGGAAGGTGTGCTTTGCTTTGCCACAATAATGTACACTGACTGGACAACCAGAGGGTGCTGTGATGAAACAGAGGGTAGCATGGGTGGGCCAGAGGGTGGCATGAGTAGTCAGAGAGTGGCAGTGGTGACAGAGAGTGGCAGTGATGAAGAAGAGTGTCCCAAACAGGCTGGACACGTAGAAACAACAAGTTCGCAAAACTTGCGACCCGACAGGTAAGTTCGCGTTTGCGAAATTGTACAAAACCCTCGCGAACTGGCAAAAACCCGCGCGAACACACACAAAAAAAAAATCCGCGAGAATTCGCGGATTTTGCGAATTGCGAGTTCGCAAATCCGCAAAATTCGCGAACGCGAGATTCGCAAAATTCGCCCATGCTTAATTTTACCCAACAGACAGCTCTTTTTGTCTGGTAGTTGAGACCTTAAAAGGAAAATCCACTCATTTACGTTATAGCTCTGCAATACCAAAGAAATGATGTAACAGGTGTGTAATCTGCACAAACCAAAAGTTCTCCCAAGTTACCCACTGCTTTATAGCTAAAACCGAGGTAATATTAAAGATCTAAATGCTGCACATTAGGGTGTAAACTATTTGTATATCACACTAATTCACTTTTTATAACAAGATAAATTAATCTATTCAGAAATGTAAAAAAAATCTAAAAACATAAAAAAATATACACACAGTGAGATCTACATATATTATTTTTTGTAAAGACCAACAGTAGAATAGAAGACACATTATGTAGCTTCAAATTCCACCTTGGAAAAGACCTGCTTAATCTGCCCGCCACTCCCTGGCAAGTCTCTGTTTGAAAGACTGGAAGATCTGCAAATGCCCCAACCATGTACATTAAATATTTTGTGTAGCGCATTCATCACTCTTCTGAGAACGGCACTAAAAACCTTGTCAGCAACCAAGGACATTTTGACTTTACAACAAAACACACAATCGATAAGCAGTTGCAACTTATGGCGAGCCGAAGCCTCAAACATATTTGCCATTGCCCTTGTCAAATCTTTATAAGTTAAGGTTTTGAAGATTACGGATGGGCCTATTCGACGCAGCGGTAGGTTGCCTAGAAATGGAAACACGTTCTTGACAAAAATTTTTGCCACTTCAAAGGCATCTTGAGCAGTGGCCACCGCTGTTTGCACCACTCATTGCCACTGTATTTACACAACTACTAACCATCACACTGAAGTGTGACAATTCAAACTCTTTGAGGCCGCCGAAGCTTTAACCCCGTGCATGCTGATGACAGCCTTCATCCGTCATGCGTTACGGCGCTCGTGTGCTGATGACGGCTTTGGGCTGTCATAAACCCGCCCACTCGCGATTTTGCTGCACAGGCGCGGAATCGCGGCAGCATGCAAGGGGTTAAGAATGGCTTGGGTGGCAGGTATTAGTTGTTTTGAATGTATATTAAATTAACAAACAACTGTTTCTCTGCTCATCTTTAAGTTACACAAGCAGCTGTCATAATTGGAGGTTCTGACAATTAAGTGCCAGTACCTGCAATTAAGTGCTGCATCAGAGCACTGATATCCACTGGTGCAAATTAAGAACTGATCTTTAGCCCATGTATTTTGTACTTGCCTCTGTTTTGAGTGGGAAAAGCGATTTTGGTGAAAGCTCTATTCAGAGTCCTGAACATTTACCTATGCCAGCAGGCAATTGATCAGTGCTTCCGGGGCACTCACTGACCGCGTTGTGATGTTTATGGACAAGGTCGCTGCAAGAGTCAACCAACAGGCTGGCCCTGGTAGTAACATAGTGCGCAGTACAAGCACTATTTTCGCACATGCACTTACTCTTTTATCCAAGTCTGGACGTAGTTCGCTGAGTTTTGATATGCAGAACTCCGCGAAGTGATAAAAAAACTCTGCGAAGTTCCGCAAGTGGCAGAGTACATTGCGAACTACAGTTCGCACTGGTCTACCGGCAGCTCGAGACCTTACCATTCGCGAGCAGGGAAAAATTCTGCTGCACTATGCGGAGCGGAGTATTTTGCACTTTGCGAGCTTTGCGGAGTGCTGAATACAGAAAGCTCTGCGAACAGAGTTCACTGCCCAGGCCTGCTTTAATCACTACTCACCCTGTGCCGGGCGCTTCCCCATTTACATTTCCTGACCATCCGCTTAATGTAATAAATAGCTCGACGGAATCTCTGTAGTATATCTTATCAATGCAGTACAAATGTTAATGTCATTTTTAAGATTTTAAGAATTCTTGCTTTGTTATGCATGAATTGTGCGAGTAAAAATAATATTTGAATGGCTTTAATTGACTATCAAAGATCTATTATTGTCATTATAAAGTCTTTTGAATTTTGTAACCATCCCACCAATATATTGTTAGGCAAATACATATAGTATTGAATTTATATAAAGAAGGCTAGTGATGGATCGTTAAAAACATTGTGGACTCGTTTTGTTTGTGTGAAGTCTTTACTGACCCTGTGCCCTTCGTTTTGAGGGGCTGCTCTCGTTTAGCGTGACGTCCATGTAATCAGAACAGGTCAAGCAAAGGCTTCACCTGTCAAACCTGTCTGGAGACATTATACATCAAAAGAGAAGTATTAAAAAGTCGCGCTCCTAAAACTTCCCCGAAGTTGCTTTTTTTGGTTTGACCTCTGTTTTAGTGATCCATCTGTGAAATAGCCTCATGTCCACTTTCGAATCTTTATTTCATGCAAAATTGACATTTCTTATTTCAGATTTAACTGCAAAATCTGAAAATCAAATTCAAATCAAATCTTTATTTAGATATAAAACAAATATCTTTAAAATCTGAAAATGTTATCACCTTGAGGATGAGCATGGACATATTCACATCTGTTTCCTACAGAATTCCTCAATTTCATTGTCCCATACCTATATCCCATGCAAAGATATAGGCAGGAAAGGTAGGGACTTTACTGTGCAGTTCCAGATGTCAGATTGGAATAACGTCTCACCCACATCAGGCCTAAGAAGAACCCTCATCCTCCCCGGAAAGGCCCTTAAGACCTTCCTCTGCATAATAACCAAATACTAGCAAACACGACTAAATTCAGTGGTGAGTTTATGGGCCAACATGTAACAAGCAAGCATGTGTGACATAAAAAGACAGTGAACATGCCCTGCGAGGGTGGTCTACTGGAAAGCTGTAGTGATGTCTCAAGCAAACATGAGGATTCAAATAATGAAATGCTATAGGCATGGTCTGCAAGCGACCAAAATGCATTGACATAACTAAGTGCATATTGTGATACAATACTAGTGCATACAAATAAATCCAAAGTCAGCAGAAAACACCACGAAACCGAAATAAAGGGGTGAAAAAAGAAAGCAACTGCAGTTTATGTCATTTGGTGCAGAGTGCAGTAGATGTAAAAGAAGCATTATTTGATTAATAAAACCTGGAACAAATGTGTAGATCAATGTTAGAGTTTAACAACTCATTGAAAGGAAAAACTCAGAAAATATGGGTAAAAACATGGTTAGATGGTTCATAATGTAAAAAAAGTGTTGTAGAATGGGGGAGTAATAGAAAACAACACTGGGCCCATTCACAATAGTAATCTGAGACATAATCCTAACTTTACGACTTTCGGTATTCACAGGAGGCATTTAGGAGTACTAAAGTTAGAATTTTATCTCAGTTAAACTTAAGTTTTGGTCTTACGTTAAACTTAAGACAAACTTAAGTTTAACTGAGACAAAATCATAGTCGTAAAGTTAGGATTTTGTCTCAGTTAAACTCAAGTTTGTCTTAAATTTAACTTTAGACCAAAATTTAAGATTAACTAAGACAGAATCCTAACTTTTTGCGGTCATTGCTGGGCCTACCTCAGTCAACAGCAACTTACTCCCTACACCTTGAGCTAGGTCTAGGATACATCACAGACATGATAAAACTAGCTCCGATCCTGTTATGGATTAAGCTCTGGTTAAATCCGAACCTTAGCCTTAACCATAAGATCATAAAAGATTGTTTTAAACTAGATCATATGAGGGATATTCAGTGGTTGTCCTATGTAGAGCCTTTGGCTGTGAAGCTAGGACGCCCTGAGATTTTTGTTAGACCAGAATCCCTGTGTAATGCAGATCTTGTGTGGGTGAAGACTAATTTCACTAGGCTATGTGTTGCCGAGCGTGAAGCGGTTGAGCTAGGTACACCCTCTGTGAGGGCACATGTAATGGTAACCACATCCCTTGAGTTGGCTCCTTATTTGTCAGTGGTGACAAATTTTTTCCATAGATGGTTGCTGACAAAATTCCATTTCAATCAAATCCATATGGTTCTCTGGGATGAGAAAGGTTGGTGCAGGTCTGAGGATTTGACTCCATGTAAATGTGATGACCACTCCGCTCAGGACACTGCGCACTTTCTGTTTTTCTGCCCTTTGTATTCAGAACCCCGGAACCGATTTGTAAAACCAATACTGAAAGAGATGAGATTTACACAGTATAAGCCCGCATTGCTATTTTTGCAAATGATGGAAGCCCCTATAATCATGTACTGTATCGCCAGTTTTTTGGCCGCGTATGTAAGAATTAGGAGATCAAGATTGGACTTTTAAACGCTGGAAGCTAACGATTTTTGTATCATGTATTTAAATAATGGATTTTTGGGCTCAAATGGAAATGAATTTGTGTAATTATTTTTTTATAACGGTTTTTAATTGTCATTATGACTGAAATTGTATTAATTGACTTTTAAACATATTTTAAATAGTTTTATAAATGTATAGCATACTTTTATGATTTTAATTAATCGAATAAAGTGGTTTTGACTTGACTTGACTTGAACTTGAACTTTAGTACTCCTAGATGCCTTCTGAGAATACCGAAAGTCATAAAGTTGGGATTTTGTCTCAGATTACTTTTGTGAATCGAGCCCATGGAAACTACCTTTAGTGCCAAAATTCCAACTAATCTGGGTTACGCATGACTTGAGCATCTTCTTCCACGATCCACCACCCAAAGAAAATTTGGGATTCTTTACCCATTTTCTGATATAGTTGCTTCATTCCCATGAATGAGTGGCCCTTGTCCA
Organism: Lissotriton vulgaris; assembly: GCF_964263255.1. NCBI lineage: Eukaryota > Metazoa > Chordata > Amphibia > Caudata > Salamandridae > Lissotriton > Lissotriton vulgaris. The sequence goes on from NC_141697.1 coordinate 1,134,562,289, forward strand.
TGTTGGGCTCTTGTTTGTCTCACAATATTTTTCTCAACATAACCGTATGTATTTCCTGGACATCCTACTGACTGCTACAGATGCCTTCAGAAACTCTATGGCTCTGTGGCTCAGGTAGCCAGAGAAAAACATATATCGGCTGAAAATAATGGATGGATCGATAAAGCAGCAAAATCCACCTAATAATTGATTGTAGAATTTATTTGAGTCAGACAGAACATGTATGACCATCACTATTTTTGGACAGGAGTAAAGCTGGGTCAGGCTGTGGACAGAGAGAAAAACATTACATGTGTGGTAGAGAAGGTGTTTTCTTTCATAGGATAAAATACTTTCATTGTTGGAGAAGAGAATATTAGAAACACATCAAGATGATGGACGGAGTGCTGAAACTTTTCAACCACTCACCCCCAGCCAAGAGATCTGGGTTTAATCTATTTCTTTTGCTCACTATACCACCCCAGTTTGGACCCAGCCTTCTGCAAATCAGTGTTGACCCTGCTCCTCTTGGGAACAGTCCAGCTCGAACTGCCAGGCCTTGTACCTGGAATGGAAACAAGCATCCTGGGACCAGTTTTGTGGTATCACCCCTCATCAGCCAGGCTACCTTGAATCCTGTGAGAGTGAATGTTTGCATTCCGTCTATCATCAGTTCTTTTGCTTTTGTCACCCTAAGTGGGAAGGGTATGCCCAGACCTGGGTCCTGTGCTCACCATGCCACTGGAGTCAAGCTAGACCTGGCTGATGAGGGGTGATACCCGGACACCGGTCCCAGGATGCTTGTTTCTGGTCCAGGTACAAGGCTTGGCAGTTCGGGCTGGACTGTTCCCATGGAAAGCAGGGTCAAGACTGATTTGAATGGCTAGGTCTAAACTGAAATGGCATGATGTGCAAAAAAAAAACTATGGATTTAGGCCCAGATCTCTCTACTGGGGTTAAATGCTTGACATTGTTTCAGCATTCCGTCCATCAATTGTTCTTTTTGAAGAGAATATCACAACATATGCTAATCCACGTTTAATTTTGATTTTCACATGAGGACATTTTTGTCCCATTCCAATTCTGTATGCATAAATGTTATGCATATGAGTAATTCTGGAAATCTATGACTGTCATATTTTCCTGCGGTGCTCCTCCGCTTCTTTAGCATTTAAAAGAATATAAATTTCCTCCATGAGAGGAAATTTCCACTTTTTCTCCTTTACCTCTTGTGAAGTGTTCTCACCTTGATTGTGTTACTGAATATCAACCTCTAGAATATTGTGGTACAAGAGTAATGAGGGTAACATTTCGACGGACAAAATATTGAAAGATAAGGGCATGCAAGTAAGTACAGATTTGCTATTCCTAATTCCACATCTATGTACTTGAAGATATTTGCCATGTAGCTACATGTATTTGGAGTTAGATATAGAAGATATAAACATACTTACCTGTCTATATATATTTTTCAAATATTTTGTCCTCAATGTTGTGTTCCATCGATATTTTGGGGGTCAATATTCAGGGTGCACGCCACCACCCTCGGTACATATTTGAGTATAACTTTCTCATCGGCCGTATCATTTTTCTGTGTTAGACTCAGTAATGATTGTTAGCCTCTGGATCACTTTGTATGGCTGCTTCAGCGTGGTTGATTCAGACCTTTACTCCTCCCTCTACATCTGTCTGGAGCAGGTCAATATTCGTACTCGAATTGAGGCCTTTGGTGGATTTTGGTGTGTTAAGTGTTTCCATATTAGTGCTTGTTTGCACTTCATGTGCTGCATACTCTGTGTCCTGTTGACACAGTGGACCGCTTTATTTGTCTATTAAAGGGCAGGGCAGGACAGGCGTTCTTGTTTTTCTAGTTTTGCGTTCTTTAAAGTGTAAGTTATCCCTCGCTTTTTTGGTATCACCTGATTGACTGACTTACAAGCACTTAATGCATTTTGTACGAATATGCTGTCCATTGCACCTTCTTTGTTCAGTAATTGAAGCGGTTACCAGCGCACAGAGCACATTTGAAGATATGTGCAGCAAGTGCACTTTCTGTGTTCACTAATTGAAGTAGTTACCAGCACACAGTGCACATTTCTGCGTATGTGCTGTAAGTGCATCTTCAGTGTTCACTAATTAAAATAGTTTCCAGTACATTGTGCACATTTCTGCGTATGTGCTGCAAATGCATCTTCTATATTCACTAATTGAAGTAGCTACCAGCACAAAGTTCACATTTCTGTGTATGTGCTGCAGGTGCATCTTCTGTATTAATTAATTGAAGTAGTTACCAGCACACAGTGCTCATTTGTGCATATGTGCTGCAGGTGCATCTTCTGTATTAATTAATTGAAGTAGTTACCAGCGCACAGAGCACATTTGTAGATATGTGCAGCAAGTGCACCTTCTGTGTTCACTAATTGTAGTAGTTACCAGAACACAGTGCACATTTCTGCGTATGTGCTGCAAGTGCAGCTTCTGTGTTCACTAACTTAAGTAGTTACCAGCACACAGTGCACATTTCTGCATATGTGCTGCAAGTGCAGCTTCTATATTCACTAACTGAAGTAGTTACCAGCACACAGTGCACATTTCTGCGTATGTGCTGCAAGTGCAGCTTCTGTGTTCACTAACTTAAGTAGTTACCAGCACACAGTGCACATTTCTGCGTAGGTGCTACAAGTGCAGCTTCTGTGTTCACTAACTTAAGTAGTTACCAGCACAAAGTGCACATTTCTGCGTATGTGCTGCAAGTGCAGCTTCTATGTTCACTAACTGAAGTAGTTACCAGCACACAGTGCACATTTCTGCGTATGTGCTGCAAGTGCAGCTTCTATATTCACTAACTTAAGTAGTTACCAGCACACAGTGCACATTTCTGCGTATGTGCTGCAAGTGCAGCTTCTATATTCACTAACTGAAGTAGTTACCAGCACACAGTGCATATTTCTGCGTATGTGCTGCAAGTGCAGCTTCTATATTCACTAACTGAAGTAGTTACCAGCACACAGTGCACATTTCTGCGTATGTGCTGCAAGTGCAGCTTCTATATTCACTAACTTAAGTAGTTACCAGCACATAGTGCACATTTGTGCATATGTAGTGACCAGTGCTCCTTCCATATTCAGCCCCTGATGTGGTTACCAATATATAATACAAATGTGTATGCAGGTGTGTGCTGCCCAGTGCCCTTTCTATGTTCACTAACTGAAGCAGTTACCAGCACACCGTGCACATTTCTGCGTATGTGCTGCAAATGCAGCTTCTGTGTTCACTAACTTAAGTAGTTACCAGCACACAGTGCACATTTGTGCATATGTAGTGACCAGTGCTCCTTCCATATTCAGCCCCTGATGTGGTTACCAATATATAATACAAATGTGTATGCACGTGTGTGCTGCCCAGTGCCCTTTCTATGTTCACTAACTGAAGCAGTTACCAGCACATCGTGCACATTTCTGCGTATGTGCTGCAAGTGCACCGTCTCTGTTCACTAATTGAAGCAGTTACCAGCATACAGTGCACATTTCTGCGTATGTGCTGCAAGTGCAGCTTCTGTGTTCACTTAAATAGTTACCAGCACACAGTGCACATTTGTGCATATGTAGTGACCAGTGCTCCTTCCATATTCAGCCCCTGATGTGGTTACCAATATATAATACAAATGTGTATGCACGTGTGTGCTGCCCAGTGCCCTTTCTATGTTCACTAACTGAAGTGGTGGGAGGGGGCTCTGCTGCACATTGTCTTGCACCTCCACCTCCTTGATGCATAAGCTGGAGACCCAGCAGAGGGGCGGGGCGGGGCAGACACAGACCATCACAGAGCCCTAATGGCTGAAACGGCAAGGGAATAGGGCCTGCTAAGGCCTTGCTTTTGTTAGCACCACTGCAGCACAGAAGTGTTTGTATTGCAAACTAGGAACAGACGGATCCTTGTATGGCCGCAGAGGCGTGGGCAGCAGAAGAGGCCAGTAGCATTCAGACGCGCCCTTTGTCCTGCTTTCGTGACTCGTGACCATCCCCCACGTGGGCGTTTTGCAGCATGGACCCACACGTGTCCTCTACACACTGCTTGCTAAAGATTCACATTTTGCTTGCACTTCTGAAAACACTGTGTACATCCGGGCATCCTTCATTCTAAATAAAAAGAACACAAATGTAACTTCTTTTATGTGCACCTATGTTTAGAGTATGTCAGGGTTTTGTTTTAATTTAATTACAGTACTACTTTTGGGATGTTGCAACGGTCAGGCCGTTTTCTAAGATTCGAGCTGGAATGATCTAATGAACGTCATGTTTCTCATATGCAAACGCATGCGTAAATGCACCACGTTTACGCATGTGTAAATACACTTCAGGAGTGCATTAGCACTTTAAAACTTTCTTTTAGGAAGGGGAAAATATTTATCCTCGTGAACAAACCCCTTCGCGAACCCCCCGGCCAGTTTTGGGGGGTGTTTCCTCACCATATCCCGATTTAGTCCTGTCCTTGACAGCAGCAAATGTCTGCTAGTGTACTTTGCACAACTTATGAGTGTCCGCTGGTTCACCGGTTTCTAAATAGTGACCTCCTTTCCAAGCCTGCTGTGCCCTGGAATGCCCACTCCCTGCCACTCCACTTTGCCTTACTGATGTAATTTAACTTTGAATTAAATCAATGTGCGAGTTTCAAATTCACATTGTATATCAGGAAAGATGTGCCTGCTTGTCAGTGCTAACAAAAAGTTGGGGCGAGCAGAGCACCCATAAAAGTGGAAAACAAGACACTGTTTCTCTAAGGAAGTCCCAATGAACGGTAAACATGCAGTAAAACCGGGTGCTGTAACAATTGCCGAGTCATAGCAATTAATGCAAATTCACCGGTATTACCTGAATGAGGGTCCTTTATCCCCTGTCAGGATGCATGGGTTTAATAGCATCAACTTTTTTTTCTGCAAAGGCTTTGCGCATTTTAGATAACAATCTGTGTGATGATGGAGGTCAAAACAAGAACAACATCCATACAAAGCAAGTCCCAGCACAAAGCCGCCCCCCCTTCACGTGTCTCCAGCAATTAACTCAGCCCTGCCCTGGAGGCCTTGCCCTCTGCAGGGGGAGTGGTAAATTATTGAGTGCGTTTGCACAGTCATGGCTTTCTCTTGAAAGAGATTGACAACTGGGCTGCATTACTGGATGCAGATGCTCGTCTGTTCAGGGGATATGCAGGGTTGAGGAAAGAAGGAGACATAATGGAGGAGCCATTGATCAGTGTCCATTAACAAAACTCAAGGTGAGGACTGTTCCTGGTTTTATGGCTGTTCTTGTCTTTTCTAGGTAAAAAGAGCTAATAACGTGCCCCACTGCTATTGACCGGTGAAAGATAAATGACGTTACAGTATGCCTGACAATGGTATTACTTTGGGTGCTTTATTTTTTAGGTGTTTCGTTTTTTACCGTTTGTAGCTTTTATTTAAATTTGTTTTTTACCAGAAAAATTAGTTTTTTGCACATTTCTTTATTCTGCAAGAGGTGACGCTACGGTTTATAGTACACCAAATTTATGTTATACGTAATTGTAAATTTCATTTATATAGTGCCTACTACCCCTGACGAGGCGTCGAAGCGCATTTCAGCGAGTAGCACACTACTCGAATCCAAGAAGGATTAGTGGTGAATTAGTATAGGGAGATATGAAATTTGTGCGGTGGCCATGTGAGTTTGTTATTTGGATTGAAAAAGGATTGTGGAGGGACAGAAGAGGGAAGGGTTTGCATTTATATAGGGCTTGCTACCCCTGATGAGGTGTTGAAGCAATTTTCTGCAGGTAGCACACTATTCCGGCACCCAAACAGGATTAGTGGGGCATTAGTATAGTGAGTGAGTATGGTGTTGGCATTTATGTTTGTTTTAGAAACGTCAATGCCTACAACAGGGTCCACTATTGTTATTCTGATAATAACACTCACAAAACGCATTTGTGTTTCTCAAATAGCTTTTTCATGTCATAATCACACCACTTTTTAAAAACTGTTGGCGCACTGAGTGCGTTGCTGGACGGAAACAGCTTTTAGGCTTATTTTTTTCCATGTGCTTCCCAAGTATTTCAGAGCTAGAATTTTAAAGGCACAGGCTGCTAGTTTTAGAGTTCGAGGCACGAACGTCGATGGCTGAACCGCCTTACTTTGGCCACGGTAGAAATAGATGCAGACACAGTTAGATTTCCAGATGTGTCAGCTTTTCAAGGTCGGTTTGGCTCACTGTTGATAAATTCGGATTGCGCGTTTTTTAGCTGCTGTTTGTTGATCCGTGTGGCGACTGCGACTGCTCGAGACTGACAAGTCTCTCAAGGACCCGAGCCTGCGATGGAAATGCAGCACTTGATAATTGTCATCTGTTGTAAACCGACTCTTCCCTGGAGGCGCAGGCATTTCAGCGAGCAGGTGAACCAGCGGTTCGGTTTAACTGCCACCTAATTGCAGACAGATGCTGTGGTCTGAGGCAGGCTGGCTGCAGAAAGTTTTCACGTGGACCGGGATTCCCTTCTGACCAGTGCAGGGGCTGGTAAAGCAGGCAGAAGAGTCCATTGCATACACGTCAACTTGAAGAACAATCTCACCGTGTGAGGAGGGGGGCGGGGCTTCCTGCGAAGGGTACCTATGAGGCACTTTGGAACGCCGCCCTGCCCCCAAGCTCCCTCATCCCCCAAAAATGTAAACCTTAATGCCCAGGGGTGTTTTTATTTTTTTATTTATTTTATTTATTTATTTATTTTATGTAGCTTGTAAAGCGCACAGCTACCCCCGGAGGGGTGTCCCGGCGCTGGAGCCTGAGTCTCAGAGGGGAAAAGGGAACAGACAGGGGAAATGACATGATAGATCAGAGTCTAGAAAAGAGCCAGGTTTTGAGTCTGGCCCGGAAGACAGATTCAGAGGAGCAGAATCTGAGATCGACTGGCAGGGAGTTCCATAGTTTTGCAGCAATGACGCTGAATCCTCTGCCACCCATTCTGGAAAGTCTAAAGCGGGGAGAGATCAGGAGGCATAGGTCATTGGATCTTAAAGATCTGATGGACCGGGATATTAAAACTCGTTTTTTTAGATAGTTTGGTCCGCGATCATTAATGGCTCGATGAGTCAGAGTGAGGATCTTAAACTGAATTCGGCTAGCCACAGGAAGCCAGTGCAGTTCCCTACGATATGCGGCAACTGACTGACGATAAGAAATGTTACCAATCAGCCTCGCCGCCGCATTCTGGACAATCTGAAGCCGGTCAGTCAGGTATTGGGGAGCTCCGGCATAGAGACTATTAGCATAGTCCAGGTGGGACGTGATGAGAGCGTGGGTGACTGTCCGGCGGGAATCCAAAGGGAGATAGGGAAGGATTTTCCGGATCATGCGTAGCTTTAGGAAGCAAGCCGAGGTCACTTTTTGAATCTGGGTCTTACAGGATAGCGAGTCATTGAAATGGAAGCCCAGGTTGCGGGCCGAATGGACCGGAGAAGGAGCGGGATCCAGTGCCTTGGGCCACCACCAGGAGGAGGGGATGGAATTTTTCTGGTTAAAAAACAACACCTCTGTTTTGTCAGCGTTGAGTCTTAGATGGTTTTCAGACATCCAATCACTGATGTTGTTAAGACACCGGCGGAAGTTGGAGAACGCGGAGTCAGAGTGGCCCCTAAAGGAGAACACTAGCTGAGTGTCATCAGCATAGGAGACCACCCTGACTCCATAGGACTCCACCACTCCGGCCAGAGGGGCAAGATATATGTTAAAAAACAGAGGGCTGAGGGCCGAGCCCTGTGGCACACCGCAAGATAAGGGTTTTTTCTCCGATCTGAAGGGCCGCAACAGCACCCTTTGACTTCTTCCAGAGAGGAAGGACTCGATCCAACTGATGGCAGTGCCGCCAATGCCCATCTGTCATAGTCGGTCAAGGAGGATGGAGTGGGATACCGTATCGAATGCCGCGGACAGGTCGAGGAGGACCAACATGGCCTCCTCGCCTCTGTCCACGCACTCTCGAATGGTCTCCGAGACCTCCAGCAGAGCCGTCTCCGTACTGTATCCTGCCCGAAATCCAGACTGCGAGTCGTGCAGTAGTAAGTTGTTCTCCAGGTATTCCGTGAGCTGCAGCTGCACGGCTTTTTCCAAAACCTTAGCAGGTTTGGGGAGGAGGGATATAGGGCGGTAGTTGGAAAATACAGTGGGATCGGCATCTGCCTTTTTTAGAATTGGGATCACCAAGGCTTCCTTCCAGGTGGTAGGGAAAAAGCCATGGTGCAGAGAGGCATTCCAGATGGAGAGGAACGGGTCGGCTAGCAAGGGGGCCAGTTCACCCATAGTTTTGGCCGGAACGGGGTCAGTGGGTGCGCCAGACTTGCAGTGAATGAGTAGTCTGAGAGCATCCTCCTGGGCAAGTTTATTAAAAGCATGAAAGGACGGAGAGTTAGGGGGATCAGTAGACGGAGTCCGAGGCATTGGCTCTTTAGGGAAGGAGACGCAGAGTTTATCGATCTTTTCGAGGAAAAAGTCCGAAAGTCCTTCACAAAGTTTCTGGCTAGCTGAGACCTGAGTGGTCCTAGCCGGAGGGGTAATAAAATTTTTAACAATGGAGAAGAGGGTTTTTGAAGAATTATTGGCCTTGGCAATTTGGAAAGAAAAGTGGTCTTTCATGGCTGTTTTTTTATGCTTGAGAAATTTTTTCAAGGCCGCCTTGTAGGCAAGCTTAGCTTCAGGATCGTAATTTAACCTCCACTTCCGTTCTAGTGCTTTACAGCTACTTTTTTCCTCGCGTAGGGAGGTGGAGAACCAGGGGGCGGAAGGGCGGGATCTAGAGGAAGTAATGAGTTTCTGGGGGGCAATGTGATCGATAGCGTTGATGAGGGCGGAATTGAGCCTGGCGATGTTAGAATCGATATCCGGGGATAGATGGTCCGTCTGGAAATGGAATATCGGGTCAAGGGAAGCGCAAGTGACTTTGTGCCACTTCCTACCCAGCTCTTTCCTGGGCACAGGAGGGATAGATATGCGGTCTAAGGTCAGAGAAAAAGGGATAAGGTAATGGTCCGACCATGTAAGAGGAAGGGAGGGAGAAACAGTAATAGTGGGGAAATTAGCGAAAATAAGGTCCAGGGTGTGACCCGCCACATGAGTAGGGCCGGTAACAAGTTGAGTAAGATTAAGGCTATCCATGATTTCCAGTAAATTATTCGCTTTTGCGCAGAGGGAATTATCGACATGAAGGTTAAAATCACCTAGAGCCAAAAAGTATTGATGTTTCAAGGCTAGATCAGCTAACTGGTGGGTGAGAGCGGTAAGAGAAAGCGAAGCCGCCGTGGGGGGGTTATAGATTAGAGAGCCGGCTAGAATGACAGCCGCGGAGTCGGATACTGAAAAGTAGAGGGCTTCAATGATACCAATGTTGGTGAGTTTGGTAATGGTCAGCTGGAAATAGGATTTAAAGATAATGGCTAATCCGCCTCCCGATTTTCCCCCTGCACGATTGACACATTTTATATCATAGCCAGATGGAATGGCTAAATAAATGTCCGGGGAGGATGAGTCAGTCATCCAAGACTCCGTGAGGAATAAAATATCCCACTCCTCGGAGGAAATCAACAACCAGATGTCATTGGCATGTCGGGGGAGAGACCGGCAGTTGAGTAAGCCTGCTTTCAACGTCCGATGATTAGATGTTGAGAGCTGCGGCATGGGCTCCGGAAGCGAATGGGAAAAGAAGGGCGGGAGAGTGAAGTTGCAATGAGGGCAATGAAATGGAGCTGATTCAAGATGGATAGGATTGCAGGGGGTAGTGGCTGCACAGAGGGAGGGATTCAGGGAGTGGAGCTGGGAATTGGTCCAACACATACGTACAGAATCAGCAGCATGGACAGGGGGACAGGCCCTGGGCCCGGTCCAGGCCCGGACGGGCCCAGACGGGCTTGCCTTTGGCGCGCCTTCGGCGCGCAAACGGCGCGCCCGCTGCGCCCGTCCGCTGCGCTTCCTGGCGAGGCACATGATTTATACCTAAGCGGGAGGGCGTCACGGGGGCGTGGCCAGCTGAGGTGGGCGTGTCTAAGGACGCGTCTCGCCCTCGGTGATGGCGGAGAAGAATCGTTGCAGCGCTGAGAAACGCTGTTCAGTGCAGGGGTGAGTAGGTCTTAAAGTTAAAACAGAGCACAATCACAGTATTTAAAAACAAAGGGTTCACTCCCGGCTTCCGCCTCAGGAGACTCACAATTCGGCAATGCAGCGCTGTCAGCTGTGCGCGCTATTTGAAGGGATTTCAGGGGGCGTGGCCAGCTGAGGTGGGCGTGTCTAAGGACGCGTCTCGCCCTCGGTGATGGCGGAGAAGAATCGTTGCAGCGCTGAGAAACGCTGTTCAGTGCAGGGGTGAGTAGGTCTTAAAGTTAAAACAGAGCACAATCACAGTATTTAAAAACAAAGGGTTCACTCCCGGCTTCCGCCTCAGGAGACTCACAATTCGGCAATGCAGCGCTGTCAGCTGTGCGCGCTATTTGAAGGGATTTCAGGGGGCGTGGCCAGCTGAGGTGGGCGTGTCTAAGGACGCGTCTCGCCCTCGGTGATGGCGGAGAAGAATCGTTGCAGCGCTGAGAAACGCTGTTCAGTGTAGGGGTGAGTAGGTCTTAAAGTTAAAACAGAGCACAATCACAGTATTTAAAAACAAAGGGTTCACTCCCGGCTTCCGCCTCAGGAGACTCACAATTCGGCAATGCAGCGCTGTCAGCTGTGCGCGCTATTTGAAGGGATTTCAGGGGGCGTGGCCAGCTGAGGTGGGCGTGTCTAAGGACGCGTCTCGCCCTCGGTGATGGCGGAGAAGAATCGTTGCAGCGCTGAGAAACGCTGTTCAGTGCAGGGGTGAGTAGGTCTTAAAGTTAAAACAGAGCACAATCACAGTATTTAAAAACAAAGGGTTCACTCCCGGCTTCCGCCTCAGGAGACTCACAATTCGGCAATGCAGCGCTGTCAGCTGTGCGCGCTATTTGAAGGGATTTCAGGGGGCGTGGCCAGCTGAGGTGGGCGTGTCTAAGGACGCGTCTCGCCCTCGGTGATGGCGGAGAAGAATCGTTGCAGCGCTGAGAAACGCTGTTCAGTGCAGGGGTGAGTAGGTCTTAAAGTTAAAACAGAGCACAATCACAGTATTTAAAAACAAAGGGTTCACTCCCGGCTTCCGCCTCAGGAGACTCACAATTCGGCAACCCCCTTAATGGACTTCGGCAGTTCAGCGCCTCGAAATACGAGCTGGAAATGACTATTTACAGTGGATTTCATTTCGTTTTTCATGACACCGTGTGATACCGGCTCCTCAGTTGGAGACCCTGTGATGGGAGCTGATCAGGGTTGGATTGGGATAAAAAATCGGCCCGGGCACGCATAAAAAATCGGCCTACATTTGCATAATGCACGCATCAGTTTGCACTAGTGAAACACACCTTAAAACAAGTGAGGCCACTTCTGCTCAGGCCCCCTGCCCCACTCTGTATGCCTACATTAATGGGAGGCTCAGCGAAAGAAAAGGGGTGACACCTCTACCTGTTGCTGCTATACGGGAGGTAATGAGCGCCCATCTCCCTCCAGAAAGGACACTCAGACACCCACTGGGCCGGTGGTGGGATAGTCAAACAACAGAGACACCGCCCAAATCAGCCCCCAGGCTGCTCAAAAGCAGCCCTCAGCTGGAACTGGACCCCGGCCCCTCGGGCATTGCCCGAATGCCCCCGTTACCAATCCGATGCTGGAGCTGATATTGTGCACCACATGATGGCACGGTGTGAGTTGGCAGGTATGCCAGTGATGGTAAATGCATGTATTTGATCAGGCTGTTGTGACCGCCACATGTTTCCTCGTAATGAGAGCCTGAATAAAAAGAATATGTGTACACATAGTGTTGGGCTGTTCCTTTCTCTTGGAGGCAGTGCTTAATTTCAACTGGTGGTTGCAGTTGGGACCTGCCTGTGCATATATGTCCTCGTCAGACTTTTACCCATAGCAAGAGAAAGAAAAACACAAAAGGGGGAAATAAAAAGGAAGAAAGAGGTTAATAAACAGTGAAAAAGGGAGAAAGCAGGACTGAAAAAACATGTAAGAGTGGGATGAGGTGGCAGGGAGTGTCTGATGTGGTGAATGAATGAGGCATGGGAGGAATCAAGACTAGGCAGCTTCGGTAGTTGGCACACCAACATTCTGCCCCGGCACTTATTCATTTACAGATTAAGCACTGCTTGGAGCACTGTACTCTGCATGAGCCGCAGGCATGAAACTGTCCCCGTACTTTCCCAGTCCAACATAATAATAATTCCACATTTGTAAAGCACAAACTAATCACCCTCAAGGGTATCCAGGCACTGGGGGAGTGTAGGGGAGATTCAGTGAGCTATTGCCCAGAGTCACATAATGCTGGCTGCCGCCGGCACCGGGGATGGAACCGTGAGCCCCATGCTCTGGATGTCAGCCGCTCTGGCCGCTGCACCACACATAAGAAATTATATGTTTCAATGAGGATGTGAAAAGAAACTGGATGGAAAGGTTAAACTATTGGTATCTGTGCAACATCAGTTAGCATCAAGGTACAGAGGTATTCCTTGTCATTGCGGTGGGCGAAGCTGAAAGCCCTTCCTTTGTTATTCTGTAGAATTTAAGAGGGAGCATAATAGTGCCTCACATTTTACATATGTAGATAAGACCTATCTCCCGCTCTCTCTCTCTGTCTTTATCTCTTTCTCTTGCTGTCATGAAAGGAAGTTTTGTGGTTGTGTTCAGTAGTGCTGTTGCTGTAGATTATCTTTTTTGGAGAGCATGGCCTAGCTGCAGATTAATGGTAGCCATATTAGAGTTAAAAAGACAGATTGAATGGTGTTTAGACAATATCCTGTGCTTTAAATGTGCATGTACTGTCAGAACTGAGTATCTGCACCTCGTTAATGTGGGAGGTAGAGTACCCTGCACTTCTCAGCACTGCTGCAATACATGTAAATGGGAGATCATCAACACTTAACTGCAGCAAACAGGTACTCTGGATAGTAAGTACCTCCACTTCCACATTTCCATTTAAACCACTGAGAATATCGGAAACAAAGTTTTTGACATAAAATATTGTGTCAAGAACATGAAGGGCAAAAATATTGTGAAGGTAAGTTTATATAGGTAAGAAAAGGTTTACTATAGATAACTCTGCATATATGTACCTTAACAATATATAGATCTTCAGGGTATGTAGGTGTGGAGTTAAGAATAGTAGATCTGTACTTACCTATTTGCACTTATCGTCTCGATATTTTGGTCCTCGATATTTTTAACACGATAATTGTTCCACACAATATTTTTGTTTCCGATATTCTGTCAGTGATCCAGTTGAGTTTCTTCTCTTTAGTAGATAAAGATCTGTGTTAAATTTCACTACTATTTAAACATCACTCAAGAATTAGTAACAATAACTAATTTCAGATTTTTTATGTCCTGCAAAGTTATAGTTCTGTTTGGAACATGAAAGGAGGCCAGGTCAGGTGAAAACACATTGTTAGCAATTGTCTCTCTCTCTCTCTCTTGCAGAGTGAAATTGAAGACCATGACCCTCTCAAGAATCTCAGATATTTTTCTACCAAGATTAAACACAAAGCTTTGTCAGCACTTTCAAACCATCGAAACCAGACTGAATCCCTGAGATTATCTTGTGGGAAGTCTGTCATGTTGACATTCGGTGAAGGAGTAGCTGTTGCCTCTGTAGAGTAGCACCACTGACCATTCTCTGTGATTAAACCACAGTGCTAGTAGTATTGAGGAAGGCAAAGCTCAGTAAGTGGTAGAGACTGTAATTGAGGGTCTGGGGTTTATACAAGTGATTCAAGATTAAAGTATCATTGATATTGATAGTCCTTTCGAGTGCCCACCACCTAGTAGCACAGTCTACTGGTCTTGGACTTTCATTGAGTTTAAAGAATTGTGGCTCAATCATTTCTTTGGTCTTTACCTTCCCAGACCATTTATTACAATAGTAAATTATCCAACAGTTTAGTATTGCTCTATATATAAATGATAATACGAATGGCATGCCTGCTGCCACTTTGGCACTATAAATAGTATGTCCTTATGAGCTACTTCAGTGGTAATCTCATTTCTTGAACCTTGAACACCAAATCCGCTTTATTGGAACTCCACCCTATATCCTTATATTGGAAATGTAAGATGCTTAAGGTAACCTAAGTCTCCCATGTTTACCACCAGCTCAATATGAAAATGTTTGACACAATAGACCTCCAGTTGTAGAGAAGAATCAGGCTAATCATCTCACTGACAATAAAATTAATTCTTATTTACTCAGATATAGTTTTATATGTGAGACTCCAGTTGTAATTCATTAAGGTGATCTTATTTTTCCCCACCACTGAGGGTTGTTCGTATTGCTGTAGATACTTTCCTGCCTCTTTGAAGTGCTAGTAAGCTCTGTACCCGCCAACTACTAAACTTATTTTATCTTGTATCTTCCCCCTGCCTCTGGAGGGTGGAGGACTTCTAAAGAGTGTATTTGGGTGTCTCAGTAGAGTAATCTCTCACCTTGTCCAATGTTTTTTGTAGTATCAAGTGTCACTGTGCGGTCTTATATTTATTGAAAGGAAGCCATGTCTTTGGTGTTGCCGTAGTAGAGCCTGAAGCATATCTGTCTGTTGCAAAACTTCAAGAAGCTGTTCCTGCTGTAAGTAGCTTGTATATGCCTCCAGGCATCTTAAACAGAGGGGTTTCATTATATACAATTGCCACTCTGAAGTAGGTCAAGTTTTTTCTTCCCTTAAGACATTCTGTATTGCTAGAACATGCCACACCTGCTCTGTAATCCACCCACAGGCTTCTAGAGAAGTAAACCGTGAACTTCAAATCCTTGTTTCTTGATCGTAATGGTTTATGTGAACAATTACCGGGTTGCTTGGCTAAGGTGTTTATCCCTTACCTTCCAGCCAGAAAAGTAATATCTGCAAACCACTGCATCTCTCAACAAGAAATTGCGAGGAAGGACATTTCTGGGGCAGGGATCATCCCTGTGAAACTCTCTTCCAATGCATCTAAGACTGGAAATTGACTATTTTCAGATTCAAAGGGTTGCTAAAATCATACCTGGTCAGGCAGATATATATTAATCTATTATTTTGTGCTAGCTACTTACGTCTTCTGCTTCTAACTGTATGAATAGATACTCTGCACTTTGCAAATTTGTCCTTCTCCTTGTGTTTCAGGACATAGTCTTTGGGGTAACAAAGTGCTCTAAAAATTAGGATCAAGTCAATAGCAATTAAATTCACAGGTGCAACAGTAACAAAGCAAACAATTTTATTTATTAATATTGCATATTTTATACCAGGAGCATGCACAGGGAAAGGTTGGCATCATAATACAATAGTCTCTCTATAACTTTGTAGCATTGTTTTTCATTCCGAATCCTATTTTAGAAAAGAATCATGATCCCCATTATCGTTTCAAAATTGTTAAACAGCTTCTATTCTTTATGATATTTTTGTTGATTTCATTCCTGCAGTCTATACCAGTTCCTGTATATTGTTTCTATTATGTTAATATTTTTCTAAATAAAGCTGCTTTATCTGAAAAAAAGAAAAGAATCCTGAACCATGATCAACATTAGACTGCTAAGTACATCCTCAAAATTTATTGTTTTGCAGATATCTTCTCCCCTGGTGAGTTCCCGATGCTCACAGATCTATATCCTACTCTGGTGGGACCAGTAACAAGCATTGGAAATGCAATAGGTCTCGCACCATTAGAGTTAGTGCTTTTAGAATTGTTTATGGTTTTTTTTTGTAAATGTTTAGCATTTTTGTTTCCTGTAGCCAATGCTAAAGAATTACAAATAAAAAAAGCCATAAACATTTCTTAAAGCTCGAACTGAAATGGTCTGAGACCTATTGCACTGTGTGAGGGTGAGGGGTCGAGGGTGAGTGAGGGTGAGGGTGAGTGAGGGTGAGGGGTTGAGGGTGAGTGAGGGTGAGTGAGGGTGAGGGGTTGAGGGTGAGTGAGAGTGAGGGTGAGTGAGGGTGAGGGTGAGTGAGGGTGAGGGTGAGTTAGGGTGAGGGGTTGAGGGTGAGTGAGAGTAGTTGAGGCTGAGTGAGGGTGAGTGAGAGTGAGGGTGAGTGAGGGGTTGAGGGTGAAGGTTTGAGGGTGAGGGGTTGAGGGTGAGTGAGGGTGAGGGGTTGAGGGAGGGTGAGTGTGGGTGAGGGTGAGTGAGGGTGAGGGTGAGGGTGAGTGAGGGTGAGTGAGGGTGAGGAGTTGAGGGTGAGTGAGGGTGAGGGTGAGTGAGTGTGAGGTGTTGAGGGTGAGTGAGGGTGAGGGTGAGTGAGGGTGAGGCTGAGGTGTTGAGGGTGAGTGAGGGTGAGTGAGGGTGAGTGAGAGGTTGAGGGTGAAGGGTTGAGGGTGTGAGGGTGATTCACTTTTTCTCCACTAAGTTCGGTGATTCATTGGGGGGGCGTGGCTAGCCGAGCTGCGAGATGGCCGCCATGTGAGCGAGCTCCGCCGACCGGGGGATTAATCCTCTTAATTTATCCTGCAATACAAGCTGTAACTGGCGTGCTGTTCACTCTACACGGTGGGGTAAGCTTTGGTGGCCACACGAACGAAAAACAACGGAGCGAAAAGTGTCCCGCTGGGCGAGATCCGGAGGAAGGTGGGACCCGATTGGGAGACACTGAACCAGCCGCAGCCGAGCACCATTATCTCGCTGCTAAAATCGAGCCCGAGGCGGAAAGCGAGACTGAAGGCCGCAGCTGTGGGAAACTGCGGAGAACGAACCAAAGCACGCAAAGGTGCCTGGGGCTGGCGGACCGCGCTGCCTCGAGCGCCAGATCTACACATTGCAAGTACACAATTGCTGCGAGAGGGGGCTGTTTAAATATAACTTTTAGATGCTGGCGCCTGAGCGGCCGTGCAATCAAGAAGTGAGGGGGCGGGAGAGTAGGCAAGGCAGGCGGCTGGGGGCATGTGCGCGCGCTTTTAAGCTCAATGCGCATGCGCATTGAGCTTAAAAGTCACGGGCACTGCAAGGAATCGCCACGATTCCTTGCAAGTTGGACAAAGAGTGGATAAGCCCCCATAGTCTCGCTTGCTCGATGCGCATGCGCATCGACAGGCGTGACCTAAAAATGTATCTAATGCCATTGCCATGGTATTTCCACTATCTGGGAGCATGTAAGCTCATTGAAGATGGCTGCTTGTTCAGCAGTATGTTTCTGTATCTCAGGGGCTCTGTCATCCATCTACATACCTACAACATTGAGCCAGCAGATGCCATTAGGTTGCAGTTTGTGTTTTTGTTGTTACAGTTGTCATTGCAAACAGTTTTTTCTGGGTCAGATTGTTTAATTTCTGGCCTTCAGACTTGGTATTGCTCACATAATCTAGAGTGTAAATATGAGGAGTTTTCTTGCACTGTCCGAATATTTTTATTATATTCAAATCCATGCTTACCCTGGTTGTTGGTAATCTGCAAATATAATCTATGGGCCACATGTATCAACATTTGAAATAGCAATTTTCTAATTGCGATTTTCTGCGAATCCCAATTAGGTTATTGCTATTCCAAATGTATAAAACTCACGGAGTTTCATTTAGCGATTCCTAGTGGGTTGCAAATCGACCTGCCTCATTAATATTAATGCGGTATATCGCAATTTGCGACCCATTAAGAATCGCTAAAACCACAGGGATGGTGGCATACTAGGGTCAGCAGACCACCATGTCGTGATTGCTTAAAGCAATCCATTTTCCTTAAAGGAAAACGGGTGCACTTAAAAGAAAGATTTGGTGTTTGGAAGGGACGCCCTAAACATGCTCCTTCCAAATCGTAAAATAGTGTGTTATTCATGGGAACAGCCTTTTTTGCGTTTATAAATGGGCCGATTCTGCTAATCAGCCTGTTTGCGAACGCATAATAGCTACATACATGTGCCCTATATCTTCTATATATACTACTGCAGTATTCTTTTATCATTATAGCTTACCAGTGGGAGGTGTTAAATATATCTACAGGCAATTCCTTGGTTGGTTTCCTAATTTTAACCCCTCCCACTTTTGCTTCTCTGGATCGAAATTGCATACAGTTTCAGTAGAGCCCCGTCTATATGGAAAGTTGTTGGATACTCACCACACCCACGAACAAAGAGTGTGAATGCAGTTGATATCCCAGGAAGCTGTACGTGTTGAACCAACTGATGTGTTTGCTAGCTGGTATTTTAAGCACCTTTTAGGTGTTAGGCAGAGATGAGAGGGACAGGACCCTGCCCACCTTGAAAGTACTTGTTGCTGAAAGTGATGTGTTTCAATCTTCTGCTTGACTTCTTGATAATCCAATACTTTCCTTTGCTTTTTAAAATAAATATTCCCAATTATCATAGCTACTTGTTTTTATCTAGCGCTTGATACAGTTTTCTATTTCTGCAGGGACATCTTTGGGAATAGTCAACATAATTGCTCTGACAATAACTCGTACAATCTGAAAAAAATTATTGTGTATAATAGTCTCAACTTCCTTGTATTTATTCAGTATTTTTATCTGTATGGTGTTATGCAAACCATTGTCTTTGGGTCATTCTAAGCCCCCTTTGTTTTTGTGCAAACACATTTGTCCAGCAACATTTATCTAACAGTGCTCTGCATATTAAGATCATATCACAACTTCACTGTCCTCCCCATCACTTACTTTTGTATCTGGGTGTACATTGCCACGGCGAGGACAGGGAGACAGGGAGGCCTATCCAGCAAATCACATCCGCCTTCATAGATACTAGACTCTCCTCACCCCCAAAAAATACAAATGGTGTCAGGGAGTTTAGAAAGGAAGTACAATGCCCTTTAATAGGGTGACCAGATTTTCAGAATGAAAAACCCTGACATGGCCAAAGAAATAGAAATAGGACTTTGTTTTGGTCAGGGCTGGGTTCTGGTCAGAGAAGGACTAAACGAAAAAAAGAAAAAAACAAAAAAACAACACATTTTGTGTTTATACACAGGCGCACACACACTCACTCACTCTCTCTTTCTCTCTCACACACACATCTTTTTTCCTTCCTTCCCTCTTGTAACGTGACCCAGGAGCAGGCTACTAATGATCCTGGCTTGGGGTGATTTGACACTTATTCCCCTCTAATTAAATCCCGCTGTGCTGCATGAATGAGGCGAGGCAACACAGCAGGCAGCCTTTTAAACAACTGAACTTCCTATGTTTTGTGAACAGAGAGCTCTTTGAACCGCTAAACTTCTGTTCATGGCGTTAAGAGAGAGTCAAAGGAAAAGTGATGCTGCACCATGCTGATTAATGTTGGGGCTCACCTGACCCTCTCTCAAAACCGGGACATATCTTAGTTTTAGTAAAAACTGTCGGGACTCCGGGACAGTCCTTCAAAAAACGGGGACTGGCCAGGGCATATCCGGGATGTCTGGTCACCCTACCCTTTAAGCAAGTCTATGAAAATTAATTAAGCTACACACTAATGGCTGGCAACATATGGAACTTGGTGAATAGTATTTTCACTGTAAAAAGTTACATTCAGTTGTATGGCTAGATAGATGTTACTTACTAAGAGGCTAGTAGAAAGAGTAACTAAGCTAAATATATATGTACGGCCGACAAGAACCAGAGACAGTATATGACTAGTACTGTATCCCGTCGAATAAAGGAATTTTGAATTGAAAAAATAAAAAATAAATAAATAATTGAGGACTAGTCTTGCCAAAATGTGATTTTCTTTCCATTCTGCTTCAAGGTTTTGATGCTCACTTAAGGGAGAATGGGCTTGCTGAGGTGAAGAAGAGGTTAGCTTTTCTGCTAGCATTGGTCTCCTTTATGGTAATAGTGAATTATGTGATTATGCACAGTGTTGCAAATGGGTATTCTGGGCTTTTGCATCAATAAATCTGCAACATTTATGTACACTTTGGCTGGCAGAGTATATTTAATTACCCTGCTGTGATAGAGGTTGGGAATACTCGAGCAGAAGGGGAACGCGCCTGTAGACTTTCAGTTAGAAAGTGCAACCTAATGGCTTTTGTCTAAGGGATAGGAAAATTGAAAGAGTGCGTTTTGCCCAAGTAGGAAGGAAATTTGCTCGCCAATCATCAGCCCCTACTTCATTTTAATGGCTTTTTAGGGAAGGCTTAATATCCCAGAGAAGCGTATGTGCATTTTAAAATAAATTATATCTGATATTTTTTGGTGCAGCAATATATTACAGTTTAATTGTTGTTATCTGGAGGATACCAATCTTAGAAGGGCTTGTTGGTTATTTATACAAATTAAAGTTAGACAGTGGTCGGCAGTGCACATTGCAATATTTAATGCTTCTTTTAAGGGTAATTATTTACCCAGGGTGTTAAAGTAAAACGATGCTCAGCCACATAATGGCATTTCTCTGAGAATCATTGAATTTGGCTGCACTAGCAATGCACAATGCTTGCTAGAAAGTTTTGTTGTGTTCAGATTTATGCATTCAGACTGCTGTGGCCATGCGCCCGTGCTGTTGCAATTTACTTATTTCCATAATCCGCAAACCTATTTTCCACCATTGTTGTCTTACATCCCTCATGTGCAGTGACCCTAGTTCACCTGGCTGACTGTATGCATGAAGAAGTGGCAGTCCAGTGAGGGAAAGGAGCTCTTTGGATTAGGGACCACCTCCAAATACACTATGCCTATTCTATTGATGCTCAAAGTTGGTCATTGGTGAGAGGGATGGTAACAACTTGTTTAAAAAGTGACATACACACGATGCAACCCCGGGCGACAGCAGCACTGATGCGTCCTACTAAATGATTCGAAAGGATGATTCAGTTTTGTTGATGTATGTGTTCAAGGTTTGCCTTGTTGACCTAGAATGATGTTGACCCTGGTTAAACAGGATGTTCCAGACTAACTAGGTGCCTGTGAGATAGTGCTGCCTTCTCTGTGGCCCATGTGTGCACATGCACTGCAGAAGCAACTTTACCCCGCCCATTCCCCCTTCCTTCCCTTCCTCTTATATATTTTCATGTAAAAAGAGTGCTTTGATGGGAGGGTCATCAAGTCCATGATTGTTTAGACCAGGGCCCTGTGTTTCTCCACTGCTAATTAGTGCATGTCCCAAGTCTCACCTTTCCACTCAATTTCCACGTGCTTTGTGTCCTAACACCCTGCTTAATTTTTCTAGGACTAAATTTAGAACAGTAACATAACAAGTCTTACAATAATTTTGTGGAAAAAACTTGTAAACAGCCTTTGTATTGGCCTTTTCTGCATTGGCTGCAACTAAAAATATATTTTTAGGTTGATGGATAAAATGTTTTACGCCCCAACCCTCCACTCTTTTCTTTCCTTCACCTTTCTTCTCTTCATTCAGAGGTAGTTCTTCCCAATCATTCCCAAAATGGGAGTGTTTGCCAAACTAATTTTTTATGTTTAATTTAACCTTTTTGGAATGAAATTTATGAGTGGAAATTGGGCATGAAATGTATTGGCAATATTGACTTTTTTAGTACTTTTGTAATATTGGCAGTGAACTCCTAACAATAAAACTGTGATTAGGAGAGCAGTTCATTTACTGAGGTAGTAGATTCCAAGTGTGAATCCGCATTTCCACAGATCAGGGTTGTGTGAATCACAGTTAGGTATGTTATCATGCTGATGACACTTTTTGTTTACCAAGGGGTTCATACATTTCTTTGAATTAAGCTTGAAATTAGCAGATGTGTACTTAAGTCCTAAACCTGGCTCCTTCACTTGAACAAATTGTGTGTGGCTGGTCACATCACTTTTCCCTGTGCCTTGGCTCTCCTCCCTCCCAATGTTGGGTGCACTCAAATATAGGATAATATCAGTCAGTATTAAACACTATATTTATCAAGTGAAAAAACGATTGGTTTAAAATATGGTTTATTTTAGAAAGCCAGCTTTTTGGGGACCTAGGATTAATTTACAATCTAGTTTATGCAGAAAATGTTTAAGCTTCAAATGTATATTTTGTTACTGACTGATGTGTTATGTTTATTCTCAAAATGTCACTACTTGCATCTAATGCAGATTTTTATACACAATGCAAACCAAATCCTACTTTAATGAAAGATTCAGAGGCAACTAGTGTGATGGTTCTAGGCGATGGTTTGAAGGGTAGAGGATAGTAAGAGAAAATTGACATGTAGGTCAGACTTGGGCTTCCACAATAGAAATAACAGCCCCCTGCCACCACCCCTTTTATTGCTTGAGGAGATTGAACCTTTCAGTAGAGGAAGGTTGTATGAACGAAGGAGACCCCAGTAGCATACCTATGGCGGGTATGTGTCAGAGAACTTTTTAAAAATAATTCTGGATTAGACAGATAGCTAGTGCAAAGTGAGAGTTGTTGGCCAAACCTCTGCGTGTCTTTGGACTTTAGGGTAGTGGTGGTACGTGAAGGTAATTAAAGTCAGACCTTGAGGATAACCATACATGGAGAGAGCGATGTCATAATCTATACTGGAACCTCCACGGCAATGACCACACTGGATATTTCTATATAACATTTTTCAAAAACTTTTAGTTGATAGAAATAGGCAGAGGAAATTTCAGAAATATGCG
Organism: Lissotriton vulgaris; assembly: GCF_964263255.1. Classification (NCBI taxonomy): domain Eukaryota; kingdom Metazoa; phylum Chordata; class Amphibia; order Caudata; family Salamandridae; genus Lissotriton; species Lissotriton vulgaris. The sequence continues at coordinate 1,134,584,849 of NC_141697.1, forward strand.
GCTAGAAGGACAGATTCTGTTTGAAAATTAACTTTTCACCACCTTCACGTTGCCCTTGAAACTTGAATCAAGTTGTTGAGGCTGGAGAGATGCTCATGTTCTGCGGCACACGGGCGGCCGAACATCGATCTGTTCTCCAAGGAGCACCTTTCCTCACCAGATTTTGATACCCCTCCTTGGACCATAAATGGAGAACACATGCTTTCCCCAACATGGGCTCTATGGACCATGGGGCCTATGGCAGATCCACTGTGGTCAGGAGGATCGCCACTGGGATAAATATTGTGTCCTAAATATCATCCCATTGAGTGTAGATTTTCTACTATTAACCCCAATGTGGCAATATGTCTCTGCATGACATTTTAGCAAACAAATGCAGGACACATATGTCTAAATTTTCTATTATGAATTCCAGGGGGTGATATTTTTGTAAACAATACTTAGAGCACAATATTTATGTATGATGATATTCTGACAATTACATTTTGTTAAGATATTGACAAGAATGCTCTTAGGGGAAATGACAAATACCTGCAGTTGCTCACCAGCTCGTGAGGATCCCACATAACTGACACCAACCTTGTGGTACGAGAAAGGTTTTTTTTGTTTGTTTCTTTCAATTGGGCTCTCTTTTAAAGTTTCATTAAGGTCCCACGTCATTAAATGGAATCCACTTCTAAACAAGTCGTTGGTTGCAAATTAGACCAGAATATTCCCAGCTGTTGTGTCACTTGTGAATAATGCTATTTAATTGAATCATCTGATTTTGGCAAGAGAATACTGGGATGTTTTGATCTTTGATAAATCTGTGCGTCTATTTCTGTAATGCTATTATTTTGTTTTCAAAAATATTTTGGGTTTGCGTGCGCATGGGTGCAATAATAATTATTATTGGCTGAGGATTCAGCAAGGTTAAAGTCTGAAATAACTATGCACGCCTCAGAGGCATGTGGCAAATTAACATGACAAAATGCACTAAAGTTTTGATTTTTGCTGCATCTTATAAATTGTAGACTTAACAAGACCCAGCCTATCCTCAGGTGTTGCATTTAAAAAAAACTGGTGTCATTCGAATGCCTATCAAAGGTAAACCGTAATCTGCAGTTTCATCTCAAAATCCTTCTGTAACTTAATGTTGTCTTAATTAATTTAATTGCTGCTTTGCTAGTGAACTATCCAGGAAGTTAATTCTCCATTTGCAAATTTCAGGTGAAATGCTCGAGTCCCTGCAGCTTGACAGCCTTTCATCTTGCTTGGATTGATAAAAAAAAATTACAATTAAGGAGCCTATTAAGAGTATTTCCGTGGGCCATGCAAATCTGCCCCATTCTGATTTAGCAACTGGTTCCTGTTTCATCACAAAAATCCCTTAGTCAGAGACGTTTTAAAACGTGGGCAAAGTGGGCTCTGGCCCAGGGCCCCAACGTGTGTGGGGCAACCGTGATAGAGCCTGCTTTGTTTTGCAGAGAGTCTTGCCATGGTAACCTTTAATAATTGGGTAATGTGTGAAAGTTTATTATAGACAATTTGCAGATAAAGGTTGTTTCATGAAACATCCATAAAAAAGTTTCTTTTAGATCAAAACAGGACCTCACATATGAGAAATGGGAGGGGGTCACAGATTATTTGCAGTAATATTAGTGAGCTGCTGCTGTGTTCCAATATTGAAAACATACATCACTATCCCTGAATAATCAATGTAAACACATTTAAAATGTTGACGAGTGTTCCTGTGCATTCTCAGGGGGCTGGCCAAAGTGGGCATAAAAGCTGAAATTGGATCTTACATTTTGGGGCCCTGCTCCAAACAGAGGCCTCCAAAATACGTTTGCCCCAGGGCCCCTAAAATCTTGAAGTTGGCCTTGCCCTTATGTTATTGCTTCACAGTTCTGGCTGATCCACAGAATTCAGACAGCCTGCCAGACACCTCCATGAAACCGGTGAAGTAATTTAGCACTGTATCCGGACCTGTAAAACGTGCACTTGGATATATTGCAGCTGTTCTAAGAATAGCGCCATCTTGGACAAAGTCGGTATGCCATTCTTGACTAACCGGTTGAGCCGGATATGGAATACTCGAGTAGTAGAGCACACTGTTTACACAATACTCCAAGCTCGTCGTGAACCTGCTGGTTTTTCCAGCCGTTCAGATTTCATATTCAAACAAATGCGCGTGCACAGACGTCAGCCTCCCGCTGAAAGGAAGCAGTGCTCTTCACGTCGCACGTTCGAATCCCGCCATGGCCTTCTCAGCCTTTCATCATTTCCTGATGGGTAAATTGGGTGTCTTTGAGCAGTGTAATAGCAACAGCTGTTATTCACAGCACTTAGGGATGGCAGAAGTTTGAGATCGAAATCGCCTCATCACTACATAGAACATTATTATTATGATCATAAGTATTGGTATTGTTACTATTAACTATTATTCGAATTTATCACTATCATCATCATCATCATCACTCGCCTGCCAACCTCCTCTTTAGGGGAGGTGGCAGGACAGAACAGTTTGGCACTGGTAACAGTCTATAACCGAGGGTTTGAGAGTTGCCACCAATCAGAATGACATTGTCTGAACAGGCAGACTTCTCATCCACTCACTTGAGTTAGTTGGCTGTGGGTGTACGAGTTTCATGGGTATGGATATGCCACAGAAAAGGCCCTTTGACACCTTATCCAACATCTTGGAGCATGTGGGACTAGAAGTTCCATGGGATGGATATGCCACAGAAAAGGCCCTTTGACATCTCATCCACCATCTTGTTGGATGTGGGCGTACGAGTTTCATGGGTATGGATATTCCACAGAAAAGGCCCTTTGCATCTCATCCACCATCTTGTTGGATGTGGGCGTACGAGTTTCATGGGTATGGATATGCCACAGAAAAGGCCCTTTGCATCTCATTCACCATCTTGTTGGATGTGGGAGTAAGAGTTCCATGGGATGGATATGCCACAGAAAAGGCCCTTTGACATCTCATCCACCATCTTGTTGGATGAGGAAGTACGAGTTCCATGGGATGGAAATGCCACATAAAAGGCCCTTTGATATCTCATCCACCATCTTGTTGGATGTGGAAGTACGAGTTCCATGGGTATGGATATGCCACAGAAAAGGCCCTTTGACATCTCATCCACCATCTTGTTGGATGTGGGCGTACAAGTTTCATGGGTATGGATATGCCACAGAAAAGGCCCTTTGACATTTTATCCACCATCTTGGAGCCTGTGGGACTAAGAGTTCCATGGGATGGATATGCCACAGAAAAGGCCCTTTGCATCTCATCCACCATCTTGTTGGATATGGGCGTACGAGTTCCATGGGTATGGATATGCCACAGAAAAGGCCCTTTGACATCTTATCCACCATCTTGGAGCCTGTGGGACTAAGAGTTCCATGGGATGGATATGCCGCAGAAAAGGCCCTTTGCATCTCATTCACCATCTTGTTGGATGTGGGAATAAGAGTTCCATGGGATGGATATGCCACAGAAAAGGCCCTTTGACATCTCATCCACCATCTTGTTGGATGTGGAAGTACGAGTTCCATGGGATGGATACGCCACATAAAAGGCCCTTTGACATCTCATCCACCATCTTGTTGGATGTGGGCATACCAGTTCCATGGGTATGGATATGCCACAGAAAAGGCCCTTTGATATCCTATCCACCATCTTGTTGGCTGTGGATATACGAGTTCTATGGGATGGAAGAGCCACAGAGAAGGCTCTTAGACATCTTATCCACCATCAGCCCCATTCATGAATATGTCTTGAATGTGAATGTAAAATGTATACATGTACAGAATACTGCGGTGGAATTTGCGCCTGCACATAGTGGATGCCGTTAACAAGGCCTGAAACTTGTAACAAACAAATTCGTGATGACTGGCACAACTCATCTGTGCATGTGGAGTGCAGGCGATGGTTGAACAATGTATGCAGCCATAGAGGAAAGTAGCTGGCGGTTCACAGGAGATGACCATGGCAAAAAGAGGAGCTCTAAACTGGGATGAAACTTGTGCTCTGCAGAACTAGCACTTGGCCAGAAAGTGTATGTATCACAGGGCTTCGAAAAGGGGTTGGAATGCACTTTCTGCCCTTAATGGGGCACCTCTGTTTTATCTAAATTACATTTCGTTCTGCACCAATTATTCTTAAATAAATATTGTGTCTAGAGACTGGTGTCGGATGTGGAGCAATCGTTTTGTCAATGCTAAATAGAAAAATAATGATGTCGGGCACATCTGAGTCCTACATCACTGCTCTCGAAATTGATAATAAATGAAAGTCTGGTTAAATTGAAGTGCTTAATTTGAGCCGGTGGTTGCAGGTGCGGCCCTACGGCATTCATTTTTGGGGACCAGTACTTATTTGATGTCATCAGACTTTTTCCCAGAGCAAGAGTGAAAAACACAGAAAGGGGAAACAAAGAGGAAGAGAAAGACTAAAAAAACGCGTCAAAGAGCGAAAGCCGGAAACTGCAAGAATGAGATAAATATGTAGGGAGTGTCCGGTGGTGAAGTAAAGACTCTTGAGGTGAAATAAAAATTACGCAGCCTTGCACCCTGGACTATGATTGCATCGACCACAGACGTGTGAGGAAAACTTTGGGCAGGCACTGTTTCTTTTACAGATTAAGCACTTGCAATTATTAGAGTATATTGTTAAAGTAGGGCATCATAATCGAATTGCTTTCTCAATATGGAGTCGATGCAGGGCTGTTAATAACATTTGCCCTTTAAAATGTTTTGTGAACTTGTGACTAGTGGACATTGTGTGTTTTTGATGCTATTGGATGCCAAATTAAACGTGGTTTTACAGGCCACAGATGCACGCACAGACACCTATTTCTTATGCCTTTTTACTGATGTGAATTGCGGTTCCTGCTAGTTTGTAAAATTTGCCTAGTTGGTGAAGCACTTTTGTAAGTTCATGTCCAGTCAAGCTTCTAGGACCTAGAAGGATCAAAAGACAACACCTTCTGGATAGGAGGTGCTGGATGCACAGTGTAGTTTGAACTGCTTTCTGATGGTAAGAGAAACAAAGTTGCAAGATGGATGGATAGAGCAACTTGTGTAAAGACAAGTGCATATGTCTCCAGGTAATTCTCTGCAGGATAAGTTGGGGTGTGCAACCAAAGGTTATGGTTACTTTGCCCATGGTATCCTCCATTTCTGAAACCTGCCGGCACACGCCTGGAAGATCCTTGGCCATAGAGAGTCCTCATCACTATTTCTAAAGCTAGGTTAGGAGCTGGAAGTTTGTAAACATTCTTCAAAAAAATTAGAGAGCAGGTTCTGCAAACAGACTGAAGGAAGGGTAACAGAGGAAGGAGGCTGCATTTATTGTACGAGGGCTGCTGTAGGGTCTTTGGGCATGGGCTCTTCCACGATTGGTGTGGCATTCTAAAAGCCAACAGGTTAGCCTGGAGTTGGTCGCCTCATCCACACAGGGCAATCCTTTCAGGCTGTAAGCATCAAAACCTAAGCACAGTTCAGTGCAACATGTATCTGTTTTAAACATTTTAACAACCACTTTGCACCTTATTATTGGTCTCCTGATGCTATTGGCTTCAGATGTGGAATTTGTTTTATTTTGCAGAGGGTTGTCAGTCAGTGTCCCTAAGTGTCCATAGGAGGCTATTCTGAATATTGCACATCTGCAAGCTGGAGTTAATACTGCAATGGTCTTGGCAGCAGAGAGAGGTTAAGTTTCTAACTGGAAAGAAGATGACCATGCTGTGTTTATTAATGCAGAAATTAGACGGGAACAAATTTGACCCCGATTCCTAAAGGTAACTTATACTTTAGAGTAATTTACACTTATCAGTAAGTTTACTACTTTTGTAGTGTCAACCTACTCCAAAAGTGTAACTTACATGTCTCTACCAAATTGAAGGCCCTGGAAGCTATATACTTTTGAGTAATTTACAGTTTTGAGTATGTTTACTACTTTTAGGCTATTCACAAAATCCAAATGTAAGTTACACTTTTAGGCTAAATTTAAACTCGTATTTTGTGAATACCCCAAAAGTAGTATATCTACTCAAAAGTGTAAATTGCTCAAACGTGTAAGTTACCTTTGTAAATCAGCCCCCCGTCTTGAATTGAAAGGCTTGGGGAGTCAGTTGAAAGAATCTTTTTGTTTAAACTAGGAGCCAGTGGAAGTTTCTTATAATCGCTGATGCAAGCTTCTTTGCATGAGAGGCCAGAGGAGGCACATAGCAGCATTGTTTTTCTACGCTGCAGATGTTATGTTTGATAATGATCACAGACAATGCGGTCTAGAGTATTTTAAAGCAGTCACTGTAGGAGCTAGTGGTCGTGCTTGCAATGAGTGCACAGTTTTTCATGTTTAGGAAAGGCACAATAAATGTCACTTTAAGCCTTTGTTATGTTAAGAAAGCTACATTTAATCTTAACCAGCAACTCTGACCTGGAGGGATATGGCCCTTTCAAAGTCCAAAATAAGTTATGACTCTGACGTTTTTAGATAACAAAAATAATTTACCCAAAATATTAGGGTGGGGGGGGGGGGCATACAGTCTTATACTCTTTCATACCCCAAAAGATATGCTTAATTTGGGAATCAGTTGGACACAGAGAGCCTTTGGTATCTAGCCTTCAATAATGTCTAAATAATCTCTTTTGGTAAAAAAAAAGTAGTTGCATGTATTCAGCATGAGCTTGACATGCCTTTGGGAATTTTAGCCAGACTGACAGGCAAAGGGAACATCATCCTTTGAACAGCTTGGGTGACCGCACAGAGCGCTGGTGAAACCCACAATGTAATCTACCGTCGCCACGGTTTGTCCAAGGTGGACTGTCTGTGACTGGTCACTGAGGATTGAAAAAGCCCCTTCAGAAAGATGGCATTGTCCAAAATGTCAATTATTATCAGGGTGATAGCTTCACCTTTAAATCTAGCCACAGCCTTCACTGCTTCATCCCTGCCTTGAGCAAGGCTGTTTCAGTCCCACACTCTGACCAGAAGCTCAACTGGAGAGGACCAAGGCATTTTCACAATTCTCTCCATAGGTTCGATCAATAAGGTCTAGACTCACAGTGGAAGAGAATTTTGCCTGAACTTTAGAATAACGTTTATGCTTCTCTGGGAAGTGAATGACTGCTTTTCATTTGAGTTATGATTTCATATTAGACGCGTTAGGTTTATTCATTCATCCTTGATGAAATTTCGTAAAGACCTTAAAACCTGGCTCTTCCGTCAATGATAACTGTTGGACTCATTTCATTGCTACCTCAAGTGGTGCCGGGAGACCCCATGTGGGTAGCTGAGCGCATTATAAGTGTAATTACAAATACAAAATACAAATACAAGAGATCTGAGCTTAGAAGACCTGAATGGCTTTGTAGTAGCAAACAGTGATTTAGGTCCTATTGGGAATCTGTGGGAAAGCCTTTCTATTTTCTATGAGTGGTGTCTGCAGTTCAAATTGAGGAAACTGAAAGGAAAGGTTATTGTGGACAGTCACCGCCTATGAAAGCAACTCCTACTTGCCGGTCAGGGTGAACTCTTGCCTAATGGTAGCAATTAGGAAGGAAAAATATTAAGATGATCTAAAACTTCTTGTGCAGGTGCTTGTGGTGAGCCATGCATAGAGCTAATAGTGCTGTGACAAATTGAAATACAGTTTTAGAGACACTCTGCTTTATGGATCATATAGTTTCAGGACAGAACTGTTGAAGGTGGTGATTTGTGAGTTGAGTAAGGGTCATGCTGCTCATCTCAGCGGTCTGTTTCCCATTCCTCCAATGTGTATGTCTGACCTTCATTAGCACAGCCTCTCACCTTCTCCACAGAAGTCTTGCCAGGTCTCCTCCACCACAAGACCTCTTCCCTTCATCATGGTGTAAGAGCTTCATCCCCAGTTGCGGCGGCATTGCTCGTGGGTTTGGAGGGAGGTGGTGGTGGGGGGGGGGGGGGGCAGGGCATTGCGCAGGGAGGGAGGTCAAGTGGAGGTCGCGTAGGAGAGGGGGGGGGTAATGTAATAATAATAATTCAAAAAAATTACTTAACTTTCCGCCGGCCGGGTCTTACATCTTCCCAGCTCCTGCTCTCCCGCCTCCGGCAGGAACCAGAAGCAGACAGGCAGGTTCCCTCCCCTAAGCCAATCACAACGCTGATCAGGAAGGCACCTAGCCAGGAGCTTATGGGGAGGCCATGTTCTCCATGTCGGCTGCATTGTAGCCTGAATGGAGAAGGGGAGAGTGCGCATGACTGGTTTGGGCGGCCCCAGAGGGCCGACTAAACTGTCTTAGCGCTCTCAGGGCAGGAGTGGGCGCACCACTCCTCCCCTGCTCGCAGAGCAGACACTCCCACCTGCTCGCAACCAAGCATAAAATGGTAATAACTAAAAGTTATTACCATTATATATTTCTGCTTCTGGCACTGCAAGAAAACAGGGGGCAACGCTCCTCCGTCCTTGTGGAGGAGCCGCCCCTGTACATCCCTCATGGGTCTTTCTTTTCTTTTAATTCTCTTTTCAGGTTGGTCACTTTCTCCTTTCTCCCATACCATTCTCAGCCTGCCCTCAGCCATTTGAGGCCGCATGATTACTTGTTTTCCCATAACCAACATTCACAGTCACTGCACTAGTGCATCCTCGCTGCCAGTTTTCAAGTGCACGTACACTACTCCGCGTTACATCCCACCATCCTATGAACACTCATGGTAATACCCACATGCACAGGTAGTTAGACACTCACTGCTGGAGCCGAAGTGTTGCAGTCACTAATATTTTCACTGAGTCCCTAACGCACCCAGATCATCATCTGTGCCAACGTTCACCAGGGCACAGTTTGGACAGCAATGCTTAAACTTCCTGGGTGGTGCTAATTTAGACAGCGTTGCTATTTTGCATCATATTACACACTCCAGGGGAAAACTATTTTGCAGTATTTCCGTGGTCAATCAAGCAGATTCCCAAAGCAGAAATAATTGTTCATTTCTGTCTGAATAGACAATGCACAATGGACAGAAATGCATATTTTGTGGCTACCGCAAGATAACACTGATGCCACAAAAATGAGCAAAGCAGCACACAATTACATCATGCGCTTGCTATTAGTTGCTAATAGCAAATTGCTGCAAAATGGCACTCACTGTTCTCTGGTCTCTTATTTGTATACTAAGGATGGTCACATCCATCCAGAAAGTCATAGCCACCTACCCTTTGCTGATGAAGTCCTAAAACCATTTATGACTATGAGCAGTCGACATGATATGCTCATATAACACAGTCAAAATATCCTCATTAACCCATTGACTGCCGGGAATGGAATATATTGCACTCACATCCACATATAGCACTTATTACACATTCTTTTGAGTCCTGCCTTGACAGAGTAGTAGTCTACATGACTTGTCAGTGACATTGGAATTATGCGGCGGGATAGGGCCAAATTATGCAGTAAGAAAAGGCAAATTATGCGGCATAATGTTTCACATTTTGTAATACTATTACTTCATGTTTTGTCCTTTTTAAACTTGATAACAGTGTGTGAGCTTTGGTTGCACCCCATTAGTACCAATTTAACACCCAAATGTAACAATAAGCAAATTAAAGTTGATCGTTCCAGCTTTGCAAAGGGCCTTCCACCATGATGCAACATGTGTTGCTGCGGTTTTAGTAACTTTTGAACCGTTTGAGCTGGGATTTTTGTTGTTGTTGTTAAAATCTGCAGATATTGATGATGGATTATGTGGCATATGCGGCAAATGTATAGATATGCGAAAATCGCTGCAGCAGCACAAACGCATAATTCCAGTGGCTCTGCCTATTGTTCCCAATGTATATAAAATATACAGACAGTGGGCTTTGGCTCCACCCAGCAGAGTATAACTCTCTCACCACATGCTGTTGGCAATTTGATGTATCATTCTGCGTTTCAGGAATTGCTTCTATTGGAAAGCATAAGGGAATATTTTACATCTGAAAAGTGCATTCACATAACATGCATTTGTAAAGCGCATATTCACCCAGAATGGTATCTTGGCTCCAGAAGTGTGGCTCAATGGTTAGTGGAGAAGTGTGGCTAATGATTGGAGCGGCAGACCCGGACGCAGAGGTCTTGCCCGGGACCAGGGTTCAATTCCCTGCCTCAGCGGGTCTTGGACTCAAAATTCCACGGACCTGATAATTCTCGCCTCGGTGCCTATTCCAATCATGAAGTCCCACTCTGCAACTCTGGGCAATAGCTTGCTTAATCTCCACAACGGCCCCCACAACGCTAAGGATGCCTGGCCTCCACCTTGGGGGTGCCCAGGAGTGGACGCCTCACAGGGAGAGCCAGGATGGGTTCCACAGCGGTATTCGTACAAGCGCCTTGAGACCCTTGCGGGTGAGTAGTGCGCTATACAAGTATCAATTTACATTTACATTACATTTACAAATAACAGATGTATATTGTTACCAACTGAATGGTAGTCATTTTATCGGCCTCAGAAGAATGAAAGTGGACCTGCTAGGATTCGAACCTGTGACCATGATGCCCCTACGACCATGACTCCCCTACAGTGAGCGCATTAGTCTACTAAGCTACCATAGAGGGTGGCATTCAAACATCACACAGATTGTGACTTTCAAACTTTTATTGCCTAGATGCATTCCATAAAGAAAGCAATCCTTGTTTGTCACTTTTTCCCACAATTGCCAAAGGTAATAAGGAAGACTTAAATGTGGTACACATGTAAACTGTATTTGTTAATGCTTGCGTTTACATCTGTTGGCACAGTCATAGTGACGTTGCCAATGCTTGTTTCTTTCCTCTCACTCAAACCCTCTATCTGCATTAGTCTGCTATGATGGATGCTGCCATAATTATTAGCTATACATTTGCCTTCTCAAACACTAAAAACACATTGGAAAAAACAAATACACCAACAGATGTCTGCAAATGTTGGCGTTGCAAATTCTTGTTCGGAACGGTTGATGGAAAATGACCTTTACTTTGTATTTTTGCCAATTAGAATGAGTTTTATGGACCAGAGTGTTAAACAGGAGTTAGGATGAAAGATGCAGATTCATTAGAGTGCGGTGCATGCTAATGAGCACTTCAGCTGCGGGTGGTAGCCAGAGCCCCAATAAATGCAGATCTAAGCGTGTGTGTCGAGGCCATTGGACTTTAACCCCAACCAAACTGCTTTCTTATTGGCTCAGGCGATCTGCTGCACGTTCGTCTACTCGCTGAGCAGGGGCTGTGACACAGACAGCTCAACGTAGCCCTATTTACGTTGCCACGGCGAGTTTGGGAGGAATGAGGGGGCAACCCACACCGACAACCATTTGTGTGTGTAAAAGGCCGCTTTATTGAAACAGGGGCATATCACAATTTTATTTAAACTGGCACTTTGCCTTACAAAACTAAAACCTCTCTAAACATAGATTTACCAGACCCCTTGACTCTTCCTCCCCCACCCCTATGATCCCCACCTGATAAAAATCCCCACCCTGCAACATACAATGTATAACTTCCAATAACATTAAACATTTCACAATCTTTTCACATAACATTTAAAACTCCTACCCTCCCGTGACCTACAATCCTACCTGACGTCCTGCAACTGTAACTAACGAACTTCTAATGTAAACTTCCAACCTGCTTAACCTTTCCCCGCTCCTGTTCACCAGCTCCCCAAACTTAACGATAAACTACCAAACACCAGCCAAACTTGGCCAACTTCAAAAACAACTCCGCCAGCTCCAAGCGACAGCACCACAATTGTAGAAACAGCTATGCACGTGTTCCAAACACGGCCCTTGCCGAAAAAACCTAGCCTAACATCCTCCCACAAAAACCCCAAAGCCCAGGGAGGGCGGGGACAAAAAATCTAACCTACAGCGCCCCCAGTCACCAGGTCACCAGAACCTAAAATGGTGGCTAGACGGGCGCTAAACTCCTCTAAATAGCCTTGGGCTACTTTTTGAAATTGGGCTGCCTTTGGGCTACTCCCAAGGCAGCCCAAAGCCACAAAATGGCTGCTCCCGTCTAGTCCCCACCCCCTCCCAATCTGCTCGGGGACAGACCTCGCGGTGCTCGGCTACCCCCCAAACCGCTCTTGTGAACTATGCCATACGTATTTTGACATCGTCATCTTTTATGTTAGTTTATTAAGACAAAGTCTTTAAAACTTTTCCACAATCCCAAGCAAGCCCGTCCAATAAACGTTTTTACTTGATTTAAAACGTAAAAGTCAGTTTCTCAAAAGCTTTTAAATTGATTGATTATTGGAAACATTACCTATTACCATTATATCACAAAAAAGATGTAAGAACTACAAGTTGATGAAAGACAGGGTGCTTACCATATATATATATATATATATATATATATATATATATATATATATATATATATATATATATATATATATATATATATATATATATATATATATATATATATTTGTAGAAATATTTAATGGCTACACAAGTTATGTACGTTAAATAAAAAAGTAGTTAACCGTTTTTGTTAAAACTAACTAATTAGGCCGACGGTTCTCAAAGATTTTGCTATGACTGACTCTTGTAGTAAGCGTGGGGTTATCCAAAAATTGAAGAGTAGGGTTGGGTTGGAATCAAAAATAGGCCCCGGGCTCAATAATAAATAGTGGTCCACATTTGCTGATTGCACCTTTTCGTAAAACATTTCTTAAGTGTTTAAGGTATTATGAAAAGAAGGGGGGGGGGGTTCTCTAATAGAGGCATGTTTCCTTACCTTCACGGAGATAAAAAAAAAAGGCAAATGTTGCCAGGACTCTTTGTGCACGGATGAGGTCACAATGGCGAACCTTACTTGGATTTAAGTGAGGCCCGGCTGAACCTGCATACATTGATGGGCCGGGAATGTCAGCTCCGCCCCGTTGGTAAAAGGGAGGCAACAGAGGCCCATCTGCATCCGGAAAGGCTGCTCAGGCCCCAACTGGGCTGCTAGCGGCATCTGAACAGCACGGACACAGACCAAATTGGCCACCACGCTGCCCAGAAAAGTGTCCCACAGTTGCAGCTTAGATACCGGCCCATTGCTACATGAGTAAATCCCATCTATCCATAGGAACAGGTTTGTGAATTACTCTGTTTTAAGAGTACATGCAACCTCCATGCTTGTACATCAGAGCGAATACTGTATCTGCGAATTCGGATTTTAATTAGCACCATATATCATTTTTCACTATATTATAATTTTGTTTCAACATGTACCTGATATCCGTCTTCTTTTCTAATATCGCGCTGTATATTGCCTGTTTGGTGTTATATTCATTTTTCCCCTTCATTTTGCTCTATTGTTTATTTCCTACTATATTTGTGCATATATGATGCACTGGCTTATGTTATGATTGTTTGTTTTCGTGGTTATTTTTTTATTGAAAAAAAAAATAACCTAAAACCCCCAAATAGTGCCATATATTAATGGCATCGCCAGACTGATAGGATCAGGGAGGAAATGTGGCTCATTGGTAGAACCATTGTCATTAGAATTTAAGGTACCATGTCTGAATCCTAGCCTTGGCCCAACATCCTGTGATCCTGGGCAAATCGCTTATCTCCATATGCCAAAAAAGGAATCGCGTATAATTTAGCCTGGTTCTGTTGAAAGTGCCGTAATGCCTTCGAGCAACTTTGCTCTCTCAAAAAAAAAACGCAAACAAAAATCCCTAAGAATGGCAATAAAGAATATGATGTGAAGTTAGGGGCAGATAGGACTTGCGTGTGGTCTTATTTTGTTCTTTTTAGGAGTGATTGGGCACCTTAAAGTGCATTTTTGACCAGCATGTTTGTTGTTTCTGTACAGTGCAGGAAGATGAGGTACGTCCTTCTTTTGAGCCCAAAAAGACTTTAGGAGTAAGTCACTTTGAGTGTGGGTCTGGTTAGTGCTGTGGACGTTACATCACTGTTTGCTTAATATTGTTGGCTTGCAAAAGTTTGAGGTCTTCTTTTCAGCGCGGAGCTTTCTGCATGATGCAAGGGTTTGTGTTACTTTAATCTAGCAGCTCTCCTGCATACCTTCAGGTGCACTGTAGATGTGACGCGTCACTACCCTTTTAGCCCATGTGACCTGCAGTTTCATTTTGGATTAGTTATAAGGCCTGTGAGTCACAGTGGTGTAGTTTTAGGAATAGTGAGTAGTAGTGTAGTAGTAATCAGTCTTTTGACTGCAGTGGCATAAGTGGCTAACTTGAGGTGGTGGTGGTGGTTTGGGGCATTAGCTTGCTCTTCAGCTGTTAACGGTAAAACAGAGTCATTAAGGGGCAGATTTACAAGCCCCTTGCGCCACTTTTGCATCACTTGTAACATGGGAAAAGTGACGCAAAAGTGGTGCAAGGGGCTTGTAAATCTGCCCCTAAGTTTTTATGCGGGTTCCAACTGCGGGCTTGATGACCTGGAATACTCCTGAGAAACTGTGTTAAGGGTTCGTTTCTGGAGTGTGACGAATCGGATCCATCAGTGAGTGAGTAGATGACGTTGGTAGGTTTGGTAGTTTATCTGTGACAAGAGGACCTGTGTATCGTGATATTTCATCCCAGTACTGCTTTGTAATCATCAGCATTTTGCCTTTGGGAACTTGTCATAAATCTGGGCCTACAAGTCCCAGAATGCAAAGTACCTTTGACTAAAAAAGAAAGTACTGACTGAATGTGTGCAACAGATATCTGGCTCTGCGGCGGCTGTTGACTTTGGACGTATTAGCAATAATTTGTGACTATATACAGTTAGGAAAACGTAGTTTGTTGCTGTCTTGTTCTGGGCTTTTTAATGCAAAATGTAGCCGCTGGCTATTTTGTCAGTGCTACTTATTCAGATATCAAAATATTTGTTGTTCTTATATTGGATGATGAAGAGAGCACAAACTCGTGTCACAGCCCAAAGCGTAGCTAGATGCGGATAATGTAAGTGAGATGAAAGGACAGAGGTTGGAAGGACTCAGCAGGACACTGGGAGCTTGCATGCTTGGAGACTGCCAAAGATACAAATGAATACAAACAGCCCTGCAAGGCTGCAGCCTTTCACTCTTTCTTCCTTTTATGTCTTTTTTGTTTGGCTAGCAGTCAAGAACAATGAACCATCTTAAAGTTGTTCTAAGCCGCCATTTTAAAAGTGCAATTGTAACGAAGCAGTGCTCATGGATGGCAATCAAAAGGAAGGATTGGAAAGAAGGCAAGTGCCAGAAGCCAACATGCAGTACATATACAGCAGGGGCCTGCTTTAAATGGATTCATAATGTATCTCACACTTGTGTATCTCCTGTGTCAGGATGTTCAGGTTTTTCACTGTTCGCCATGCACGGATTTCCTGATAGGAAGTGGGTTTGTTCTGTGCACCTGCCATTCCTAGATTTACGTTCTTGTACACATGGATGAAGCATTTTGTGAGGTTGGGGGACATGCACTTTTTACAGTGGCACTTCAATCCAGTCTAAAATTAAGGGCATCTTTTAGTAGCCTGGTTGCACCCAACCAAACGTGAGATTCCTCCACCCCACTTGGAGATAGGGGAAGCACCATGTTTTCACCAACACAGGCTAATCTTTTTTCCACCAGAATAAACATTTGACCTGGTGGCCGTCTACCACTTGGCTGGCCACGCTTACGCTGGCATGGCCAAATTTGGACTTGGTGACAGTGACTAGGTTTTCTTGCCTGGGACTGCCATGCGAGATGTGGCGGCAGTGGCATAGAAAATGGTCCATGGACCCTAAGGCAAGCAAGTACAATGGGCGCCAAACCCAAGGCTGAGTTGGCATAACAGCAATAATTGTGGTGTATTGGCCCACTCACATCCTGAGCCCCAGTGCCACATAGCTATGCCCCTGTGTGTCAGTTCTGCACTGGGGAATGAATCCATGAACCATATACACTGGAGAAAAACACCTTCAGGGATAATTGTCTTTGGTTTTCAAGAAACAAAATCTCATTCTAGTTTGTTTCTTGAGAACAAAAAGTCGTTTCTGAATATGCACAAGAAACATGCACCCATTTGGCAAAGTTCAGTGTCGGTACGTCAGCTCCAGTGAAGGCACTGAGATCCCCGCCTGCCTGAGAGGGATCTCTGAATTTCGTGGGTGGTTCTCTGTTAGGGATGTGGACGTCTTGACCACCCCTGACTTGTTAGGCCAGTGGTCCATCCGCCAGGATCTAAATCACCCTGGAAATCTGAAAAAGGACTTTAAGAATCGCACAGTTCCATTAGCCATTATTTTTTTATTCTGCCACCTAGTGCTTGAAATGTTCATGTTGGAAAATACTGAAGTTATTGGATTGATCTTCTCTTTCCTCTAGTTTCATTATTGCACTTTGAGCTGAATTTCTGCAGGTTCCTCACACATCTTTCAAATAAAAGGTGGACAGAAGATTGACATACAGTACCACCATACATCAAAGAGATCAGAGTACCTGTACTATGGTACTAAGCACTGTTGCATTCATGTAGCTCCTATCTGGGAGTCCAAAGCAGTGTAAACAGTTTCTCATTTACTTTTATATCACCCTGAATTTCCCACATATCTCTTTTTTATTACTCTGTCTTGGTCTGAAATTGTAGCTGTTTAAAGGTTAGCTTGAGTTTGATCCGTTGCTGTGTTTTAGATAAGAGCAACAGCCACATAAGGCAGATAACATTTAGGAGTACTCTAGGAAGTTCTTTGAAATTGCCTTTTGTAGGAAGATTTATATTCTTGCAGGTCAGTTGGCAGATTTGTTGTTTTCTCATGTTATGTAATAGATATTTAGTTTTTTTGATAGATACCGTATTGTTTTCTGAGAATATTGCAGTGTGTTAATATAGCCTTTGAGCCCGCCATAGCTGGCTCTTCAGGCCATTAAAGTCCCGCACCAGCGTTGAAGGCCCAAGCTAAAGTCGGGGCCCTTTAACAAGGGAGTGTGTCTTTAATGGCCCTTAGAGCCAGCTACTGAAGGCTTTAAGGCTATCAGAACATTCCACCCCTAGAGGGCAGAATGTTCTAATTTGTAAAACAAAAGTCTCACGGAGCCCAAGGGAATTAAAATACTTTTCGGGCTCCGTGAGGCGTTTGTTCACAGCAACAGCTATTTTTTTTATAGATACCGTATTGTTTTCTGAGAGTCTAGAATATTGCAGTGTGTTAATATAGCCTTAGAGCCCGCCATAGCTGGCTCTTCAGGCCATTAAAGTCCTGCTCCAGTGTTGAAGGCCCAAGCTAAAGTCGGGGCCTTTTTACAAGGGAGCGGGTCTTTAATGGCCATTAGGGCCGCTACTGAAGGCTTTAAGGCTTTGAAAACATTCCATCCCTAGAGTGCAGAATGTTCTAATTTGTAAAACAAAAGCCTCATGGAGCCCCAGGGGATTAAAATACTTTTGGGCTCCTTGAGGCGTTTTGTTCACAGCAACAACTGTGAACAAACATAGAAATATTAGGACTCCGGAATTCTACTGGCCATTTGAAACCTGGGGCACTCCTTTGTCTTCATCTAAGCACTCATCATTCCAATGTTCTAATTTCATTTTAAGGCTGAACTTAAGTAAGCACCTTGTCCACAATCTGTTTACTTATGTAATTTTTAATATTACCTAGAAGGGGTGGGGATCTTGTCATACCCGCCCAACTTATTCAGTGTGCCGCTATAAGAGGAGATCAGAACATGTCTACATTTCACTTCTCAGATGTTTATAGACCAAAATGAGTTGATACATTTTGAACACTGGCCTCTATTTTGTTCAACTTTTTGTATATTCTATGATTTGGGGCTACTTGGTAATTTAGACAAAAACATTTAAAAGGGACACTTAAGGCCTGATTATGAGTGGATTGGAGTTTTCTGACTGCTTTTCAAAACCCTGTTTGCGCTTGGTAGAAATGTAAGGAGACTAGATACATTGATCTACCTTGTCCTTGTTGTTATTACAATGTCCTTCTGACACTCTTCCTCAAGTCTTATCTTCTTTGTTATTAGGATTACATCTACGTCCATTAGAACCTGTCTAGATTAGGCAGATGAGGTCAGTCTCTCAACCTTTGCTTTCCTCAATTTCCGAGTTTTTCCTAAACTTCCTTTCTTTCAGTCCATCCTCTATAGAGTTGTTAATGGCTCAAGGCACTGCAAGTTTGTACTTGATTGGATGGGGAGTCAAAATGGACCATCTAGATTAGTCTAACCATCATCTATAGCTTACTCTGAATCCACATTTACTAATGACAATTATCAATCGGCAAAAATCATTTCCAATATTTATTAGAAAAAACTTGTCAGTGATCAGGTATATTGACCTTCTATCATGATATTAATGCTTATAACATTTTAAAATCCACTGCAACTTCTAGAGTCAGCAGGAGTTTCTTGGTTGTAAGCCTCTTCTGTATGGCGAGAGCTCAATGTTACATATCCTCCACAATTTTATCTTCAATCGACATCGCTGATAGGATTTTAAGGGATATCAGCATTCATTCAAAGCAATTTATGTTCCTAATATAAAATTTCTTTTATGAAGTAGGGTTACTGGTGGATAATAGTAACAGTAGGGCCACTGCCATCAGATTACCAACCCATTGTGAGTGTAAGACAACATAAATTGCTGAGCGAAAGAGTATACAGGACATTGATTACTCGACTAAGTCTTCTTATTTATGTTTTCTATAGTGTAAAGCAGCCCCTCATGGCATTCAGAGCTACACATACTTTTAAAAAAAAATAATCTTTACTTGTTTTCTATTCAACATACCATACAGCTGTATATATGTCTTAGTGAAGTACAAAGCATAATACATCTCCATTTGCATGTTTGTGCCTTTTAGGTGGGGGAGCAAATTGCCACATTCAACATTACCCCCAAAACAATGGCAGCATTAAATCACTTCAGAGATTAGTAGCAGGTATTACGGTACACAGCTATATTGAAACTCAATGTAGAAGAGAAAAAGAAGGAAGAAAAACAAAGAAATCCTTTAAACTTGATACCACCGTATCGTATGTATATACCCGCTTAATATGGCCCTAGTGCAGAGTACAAGCTGGCGGGATCCTGTTGTATCGGGTGCAACTTTGCAAACTGAGTGAGGAGGGGAGTGTGCTGCCAGCCCAAGTGATTCGGGGTAAAGCACTTACTCTCCCCCTGCCTAACAAAATGAATGTGTCCTGTCTGTAACACCACTGGTGCGATTACTTCGGGTCGTGTTCGCACTATAAACTCCCCCCCCCCAAAAAAAATGCTTCACTCTCCACCATCAATCTCCTTTCTTCCCAAAAGCACATAACCACATGCATTGCTTTCCTCCTAACCCACTCATCTTTGAAGAATATCAGTTTTTAACATTTCTCTCTGTTATCCATTTCTGTGTCTTTCAATTTTTCTATCTATTTTTTGTTCCCTCTTCATTTTATGCTGAACCTGAAAAGTCTGCGGAGATGGGAAATAACCCTATATTGAAATGACAGCATGCATTTGTGTTTGTGTGTAATTTACATATTTGTAAAACATTATTCGTAAACTAATACATTCAAGAGTCTGTTTGAGGCGCCGTAAACCCTTCGGGATCAGTTTTTACGCCGAGTATTCAGAAATTGGATGTTCATTGTAACCGGAGGACATAAGATAA
This sequence comes from Lissotriton vulgaris, assembly GCF_964263255.1. Lineage (NCBI taxonomy): Eukaryota > Metazoa > Chordata > Amphibia > Caudata > Salamandridae > Lissotriton > Lissotriton vulgaris. The sequence continues at coordinate 1,134,604,433 of NC_141697.1, forward strand.
GAAATGCATAAAACTGTTTTTTAATACCAGTACTCAAATCCAACTTAATAATTCAGCTCCATTTGCAAATTAGGGAACGTTATTGAGTTTAATGAAGTGGCACAGGATTTAAGTTCCTCGACTACCACACATATGGCATACTTGTATGATTTTTAGAATAATTACACTACTTGAAGGGCAATTTTTCCCTTTCCTTTTTAAGAAACCCGTCATACTTTCATACAAAATTACCACCTTGTCATATGAAATTTTGAGTTAATTTGCCAAGTTCCAATATTTTGAAAGGTACTTTAAAGACTCTGTGCTCACCATTTATCACAATTGTGTGTTCATTTGCAAATCACCTTTTTTCCAAAAGTTGTATTTATCTTTAATGGCAAAACTGTGATTACTTAAAACAGTGGGTACACGACAGTGTTATTCTAAAAAATATTGTACAAACCTAGCCATTTACACGTGTATCAACTAATCGACTCGTCTTCATTGTCATTGGTTATTGAATATTCAGATTATTATACAAACCTCTTTTATACTGCAAGGAAAAGGGATAACGTCACAGTTTTGTTCTCTAGATAATACCATACCAGTTAACTTATTACTGAATATTTTTTACTTTCAAGCTGTACTAAAATGTTCGTAGTCATATTTGAAGATACTTTTTTTACACATGTATATTGTGTTTTTCGTTCAGTTTACTTTCTTTCGTGTGCTGTTGTATGCATTGTAATGCAGCATTTCTGTAAAACTTCCTTACTACTTGTTAAGGCTTTTCACGTGGGTGGTTGAGTGATAACTACATTTGTAGTGCATGGATGGGTGAAGAGTGTAGGTAGTAGTCCTAACTTTCAGTCCTGAGATTTGGTGTCATGAGTTATGGCATTGAGTGGGCTCTAGAATTGCTGCATCAGCATGTAAGTGTGGCAACACATCTGGTTGTAAGTAAAGAATTGTTAGGTTTCCATTGTGAGCAACATTTTCTAATCAGTCATCAGTTTCTGCATTGATTAGCAGAGTCTAGAATTTTGGATAAGCAATTGTTGTTATCATCATCATTATGATTGATAATACAGTTATTTTTTAACAACACTTAATTTTTTACTGGTCTTTGCCGTGTTAAAATACAAGTAGCTCATATTTGTGGTACAATATATAAATTCCAGTTACGCGATGGAACAGAGAAAAAACAACATTACTCCATATGATAATGCCAAATTATCTACAGAAGATACGTAGATATCCATTCAACATTTGGAGTCAACTTTGTCAACTGAGAATTCCATCCGCTCCTGAGGGAGTCACACTTCAGAGTCCAAGGCTCGTCCCAGCGTTGAGAGTCCGATGGGAGGTGCACTGCCCCTTCTGATTATGAGTATAAGAAAGCATACCTTGTAACTGCTGATTGAGATGGGAGCTACAATTTTCAGGCTAAGCCCATCCGCATTCCTTCAAGGGGACAGCTAGACGATGGTTTCCATTCATGGGTATTGCCTAACAGTTTGTCTGGCTATTGGAAAGAGACTCATGGAGATATGTTGGTTGTAGGATATTAATCTGTATGTATTTTAAGCGGTTGTTTCAGGACACTTTATGGGGACAGATCACTATTTTCTTCCATTGCTTGTCATTGAAGGAACAGCCTACCTCCTCCTCACAATGACCTTTAAGTGTGTTCAAAGAGGGCTTTATATAGCCATGTAATCATCTCCCACTCATTCTCCATCGTGTGTATGGTCTGTATCACTGCCTGCGTGCTGTGTTCCTATTGGTGCTTTTGCCAGAGACTACTAGTTGCCTTCCTACCATACAAAAAAAACTGGTTTCTTCCTCAAGTGTCTGGGAGCTTATTAATGTGCCGCCCCTAAACAGGTTGCCAATCTGTGTAATTCCCACTTTTTTCCAGAGTATCAAAGTATTGACAAGCAGTGTCCCACAGTAGTTGGGAGTCCCCTAAGGGGGACTGCTATGGTTTAGAAGACCTTGTATTTTGCAAACAACTCTCCAAGCATTCCTGGGCAGCACATACTAGTTATGGGAGGCATGTGAACGGGGGCGCATGACCTCCGCAATAAGATAGCGAGTAGATGTCCCTCATGCAATTGCTCAGGTATGTAGGTAGTTTCTGTCATATGATGTCATAACAACCAATAAGCTATCTATTCCAGCTGTGCTGCTGAGTAGTAGTTCTCAAAATCAGAGACTTCCCAACCCTCCGACATAGTAGGCAACTTCAAGTTTCTCTGTGCCACCTGCCTTCTTCTAGGTCCCCAGATTAGGATTCCGAGCATCATGTCCAGTTCACCCAAAAATATTTTCTGAAGTATAATAAGGGGATATTAACAAAATAATAGAAAGTTGAGACCACATGAAAATTTCGACAATGCTATGCGGCCAATCGTAGTCAGGCGGAATGTTGAACCTCAACAAGATCTATGGTCTTAGGGATCACACTGAGGCTCCTAGGTTACCCCCCAATGAATCTGAGTCATTGTAATACATATATTAATGCCTAGAAAGCAGAATGTGATAGCTTCCTATTTCAATTCCCTGCCTCTCATTTCTATACTTAGTGAAGGCATTTCTTGAGCTTTAGGAAAAACACAAGATTTACGCCAAGTCCCCAGATTCCCTTAAAGGAAGCCAGAAATCATGTAGTGTTTTCTAGGTATTCATTTTTAAAATGTTAACGTTTTTGAAAATAATTTTGAGGCTTTACATTTCTGAACGCTATAAAAAGTTTAATGAGTGCAAATGTTATGTCGGCCACAAAATGACCTCGGCCAGCTGTTTCCCCAATAGCTCACTTGTATTACCATACATTGCATAGCTCTCTTTTTATGGGCAACTTGATATTTTTCATACTGTGATCAGTAAAAAAAAAAAAGAACCTTACTGTCTATATAAGCACAACCTGTGTAAATGTTGACTGTGGCTCTAGCAGGCTTTATGGCAAATTGCAAGGAACATTCGGCCTTCACCTCCAGGGGACATGGATTATGCTCTCTGCTGTTCACTGCCTTGTTTCTTGGAGAGACAGGAGCAATAGTCTGTGACAAAAGCAACAATGTGTGATACACGTGTATAAGCCACAGGGGGCCGTGAATAGCTGTGCAAAGCAAGGGTTACTCCCCATGCTCTGCAGAAGAATTTGAAGTATGAGTACATTAGTTTTTACTTTTCAAAATTTGGATTACAATGATTTATTTGGAATTAATGATGAAACAATTTTTATTTCTGATGGGCCTGTTTTTATGTGGTTAAATATATATTTCAAATTTAATTCTTGTTTTTTTTTGTGTTCATCCACTGTTTGCTTTAGGCTGACAGTTAAAATACATGAAAAGAGGTACTTTTCTCCTTATTGCCCCCTCTTCCAATAAGGCTTCACCAATTGTAGGCGCCTTGATGGGACACATCCTTATACCATCGATGATATTGACATATCACCGGGGCACTGCTTGCTGTGTTGTATGCAGATTATTTCGTATTTGTTACTCTTTTTGTAGATATGGATTGGCAGCATAAAAACTGTTGCTTATACTTATGTGATCAAGGGAAAAAGATCTTAATGAAGCACTATGGAGAAAGGGTTATTGGCTCCATCCAAATGTTGATTGCATTAAGAACAGATTTTGATCGGGCAGAAGCTGTGTGTTTCTACTGGAAAAGAGTGTCTTCTTTCAAAGCTTATGCTTACTACAGCAGGACTGAGATGGGTATGATAATAGCCCAATGGTCATGGCTATTGGCCTCATCTATTTATAATTAAAAGTTACTTGTAAGGCAATTGACTTGGCTTAGTTATTGTTAAAATCATGTGTTAATGCAAATAGGCTTTAAAGAGTGGATTGTCATTGCACTGTGCTAAACCTTGTAGACGGGTATTTTGCTACATCGATTCTCATTCATGACCATAGTAGGCACAGGTTTGGTGCTGTTTACCTCCTGTGACAAACCCTCGAGGTAGAAGATTTGTATTTTGAGAACTCTTGTTATGCCATTTTAGGAAGTGTGTTGTATATGGTTTTGCTAACCGTCATTTTGTATACATTTTTAATTTTATGACTGTATACCAAAAGTTACCTTGTGGGGAAACTTATGCAGAAAAAAGCAGGCCTGAATTGGTTATTGGAAATGAGCCTCTGATAAAAGCTAAATGCCTGATTGGTTAATTGGAAAACTTTAGGCAGTAAGTCTAATAGTTTTTATTATGAAAACTTACTACAAAGAAAGTAGATCTGACTTAATTGTTAAGAACTCATGTTAATGTCACTAGGCCATTAATGGTATATTGATAATACACATGGTTAAAGCCTGTTGACACGTGGATTGATAATACTTGTTAACTCTTCTAGGAGGGGTTGAATAATGTTCTGCCAACTCTAATTTTGTGTATATTTATATTTTTTAGATGTAATGCTGAGGGTTGCCCTCTGAGAAACCATATGCAGAATTTAGTAGGCCTGAGTTGTTAATGGTGACACGTCAGATATAAAGCCTATAGGCCTGACTGGTTATTTGGGAAGTTATGTGTCATTTAATAAGCTTTATGGGTTTAGTATTATTATTATTATTATTATTAGGGCAGTTTATAAAGCGCCTGGTTACGCGCACCGGCGTGTCCCCGTGCTATGATAAGTGGAGAAAACAGTCCCAGCCACCCTCATAGTCGCCTACCTCCCGTATAAGTGAGTTTTAAGTTTTTTTCTGAAGATGGACTCCGAAGGCTCCAAACGTAACTCCAAAGGGAGGGTATTCCATTGCTTGGCGGCCAGATATCTAAAAGACCTGCCCCCCATTCGGGCCTTCTTTATTTTAGGGACCTTCAGTAGTCCTGTACGGGAGGATCGAAGATCCCGCGTAGGCTCGTAGCGAGTCACCAAATTCCGTAGCGGAGCAGGGGCTTTGCCGCTCAGAATGTAGTGACACGTAGTGAGAGCCTTAAACTCCACCCTTCTTTTAACAGGGAGCCAGTGTAATGCCTGGAGCGCTGCTTTAGAGGGAGATCTCTTTGGGAGCCTCAGGACTAAACGAGCGGCTGCATTTTGCAGCACCTGAAGACGGCCTATGGCTTTCCCCGTGGCCCCCAGATACAGCAAGTTGCCATAATCTAGGCGCGACGTGACTAGGGCATGCACCAGCGTTCGGCGCGCTGTAATGGGTAGGAGGTCTAAGACCTTCCTTAAGGTTTTCAGAACGCCGAAGCATACCCCTTCCACCCGGCCAATCTGTATGAAAAGTTATGACAAAGGTACTTATTTATTGTGAAAAACAAATGCTAAAACCATTAGACCTTTAAAGGTGGATTGTTATTACACTGTGTTAAAGGCTGTAGAAATATATTTTGTTACATAGAATTTCGTAGATTTCCATACTAAGCTGGGTTTTTGGTGTTGAGTACCCCCTTTAACAAACACTTGGAGTTTTGTCTATATTTATAATTTCTTGACTGTATTCCTTATGGGTGTCAGGTTATATGGAATACAGTTGAATATGGTGACAAGCCAACGATGAAGCCTATCTACATGATTAGTTCACTGAGAGAAGTTATATCAGATGCCAGAGGTCTAGGTCTCACCCTAAAAGTCAAACGGCTTATTACAGTCCTTTGAAGGCTTTAGACTGGTATTTTGTTACTTGAAATCTCACAAATGAATTTAGTAAGCTGGGGGTTTTCGTTGCTGGTTAGCTCCTTGGTGTATAAGGCTTGCACTGTGATAATTCTTGTTAGAAATTTTTCTGAGGTATTGTTTTTTGTTTTGCGAACCGTAATTTTATATTTAGGTGTAATTTTGCTGTTTGTCTGATTGCTGCTTTATGAGAAAGCTTATGCACAATATAATATAACTGAGTTAGTTATGGTGCTAAGCCAATGACCAAGACTATCGACTTTATTGATTACTAGGAAGATTTGTGTCAGGTGCCAAAGGCCCAATCTGTTCTTTAGGAAAAAGTACAATAAGGGCAGTAGGCCTGTCTCATTTCTTGTGAGAATCTTGTGTTAATGCTGTTAGAACTCTATGGGTTGATTATTATTTCACTGATAAATCCTGTAGACAGCTATTTTATTACATAAAATCTCACGGATCACTGAAGTAGTCAAGGAATTTGGCGTTGCTTTCTTCCTTTGACAAATCTTGAGGGATTGATGATTTCCCGTGTGAAAGGAGTGTCTGACTACTGTAGTTTCGTGTCAGTCCCTTGTAATAAAAACATTTAAACACTCTATATGCATGCATAGTGGGTCTTTGGGCCATTCCTGTTCTGTCCGTTTCAGTATCATTTACATCCTTCTCCTTTCTGTGACAATGTACTGCATGGGCCAGTGGGTTTGCCCATTTCTGTAATTGGTTCTACTGGCCTGTGAGTGACAGCATTTTGCATAATCACATGCAACATACTCTTACTTATAAGTGTGCTTAAGTGCCAGATTGGTGGTCCAATCACATTGTTTTCAATTTTTTCCTGTATAGGTCCCTTTAAATGTATTTTCTTCTTTTTTTGCTTTTTATGTTTTTTGAGCATCCATAGCTCCCCAGACAGTCCTACCAGGCCGCTCACCTTACTATTCTTATAATTTATTTTGCTTCTGCTTGTTGAGTTTGTGTGACTGTGTTATTGCAATTGGTATGTAGATTAATGCAAGAATGAGTCAGTGGGTGTATGAATGGAAATATGAGTGCATGGATGAAAACGTATTGATAATTAAATTGAAGAAGCAGCTTCTGGATGAAGCCAGATCTATTTGCACAACCAATGCTTGTTTCCCTCTTTGTCTGACTAGCTGGAGGACAACATGCCACTACATCATTTCTCTTGTGGAGTGGTTGATGTTGTTCATTTTTGAGTCAGTGGCACCTGCTGCAGTTTTCATTTGCCATTACCTGCCGCCTACTATGTGTGGGATAAGCCGAAAAAAAGTTTGCAAAGCTCCATTGTGACATCGTGATTGCTAATTGCCTTTGAAGTGAATCAAAGATAGCAACATTGATGAAAGCTTATGATGGCACGACTGTTAATTGCCTTTGCAGAGAAGCAAAGATGGCCAGGCTGATGAAAGGGCACTAGTCTAATATGGAAGTCTGAATATATTTTTGCTTATTTTGTTTAAGCTGATGCTGCAGTGCCCAAACTCCTTTACTGTTAATTTATTATTTAGAAGTTCTACTCCTAAATCACTTTTGACTTGTATACCTTATAATGTATTAGTTTGTAAAAGGAGTCCTCATTCTCTCCTTAACATGATGTTAAAAGTTTTACTAGATTTTCTTTGGAGGAGACCAATCTGGCTATTAACTTCCTTGGCTATGGCAAAGCACCAGTCCCTGACAAGGTCCCTTCGGACCTATATTGATCAGAACCTACAGTTTGGGGCCCATACATGAATGCCCTCTCAAATAAAATTTGGTAGGGGGACCACACCTCCCCCCTCACCCTCACCTTCCCTTGGTTAACTGCAGAAATAATCTCTATTTACAAGAAGGGCTACAGAACATCCCCTTGTAATTATAGACCAATCAGTCTAATTGATAACCTTCAACCTTTTTCCATCAAATATTATCTAGACTAGAAGACTGGTTGGATGAGGGGATGATCCTGTCTCCCTTCTAAGCAGGGTTCCACCCAAAGTTGACGATTATTGACCGGACCTTTCGCTTGAGTCTTATAATCTTATAAAATGGAAATATCTGGCCCTCTCCAAAGATCATGTTCATATCGCTTTTATCTATTTGAAGGCCACATTTGAACTGGTCTCAAGTCACAAATTGTGGCTTGCCCTATCTAGTTTGGGCATTGTTGTCCATCCTAAAATGTAAATCCAGTGTTTGTAATGCGCGAACAGCTACCCGAAGGCATCGAGGCTCTGGGGGCCGTCTGGAAGATTAAGCAAGCTATTGCCCAGAGTCACATGGTGCTGGGCTGACCTGCCGCTGGTGCCGGGGATTGAACCATGGGCCCTAGATTCCAGCATCAGGCGCCCCGGCCGCGGCGCATCCTCAAGAGGCTAAATGAGGAGTCCTATGCACAGGTGAGATGGGAGACGAATGGAACTCATTCCCACAGCACGTGGAGCGTGCCAAGGGTGCGTTCTTGTCCCAACACTGTTCTCGCTTCATATTAATGACCTGGGGCCGTATTATGCATTGTCATATTTTGCGCCCCATTTAAAAAAATATATATTTTGTTATTAATATGCAATCTGTAAGGCATGAATAAAATACACATCTTATAACCCTGTGTTAATACATACATTTGCATATATATATATATGTTTTTTTAACTCATAACAAAGCTTGCTCCATCGTATCCCACCCCACCTCCCCTACAGGCGAAATGTATAATATTCCGAATCTAGCGGCAGTTGATGACGGCTCCACACTGTCATGACCACCTGTGGAGCCGTCTTAAGCATGGAAAGGGTTAACCATTCCTTGAGGTTCGGCAGGCATGGCTGTAACTATGTGATAGCTATTCGGCGCTTCGCTAATACTAATCTTAGGTTCAGTAATTTACGGCTACGATTCTTTTAGCCTCTTAAGTGCTTCGAACGTTCGGCGGCCGACTGCACCACTACCTCAGGAGTGCTGCCGTCGGCCATTGAACGTTCGAACCTCATAGCTGCAATGGAACGTCCAGCACTGGAGCTGGACGTTCCATAGCCGTTATGAGGTTAAATGGATGCCAGTATTCTCCCCAACAGTAGTTTCTTTGGACTGCCTTCCGGAGTCCATCCTGTCACTAGTGTAAGTTTGTCTAATATCTCCTGCCAGAACATCTTAATGCACATACTTTCCCATACCACATGTAAATAATTCGCTGTAGGATTTCTGCATCGCACACATTCATCCGACCTGATGGGGTAGATGGTATGTAGTGTTTTAGGAGTAAGATATAGTTGGTGTACAAAGTTAAATTGTATTAATTTAAAGTGGGCATTTGAGCTAATTTCCCGTGTCCCTTTGTATATGTTTTGTGACTCTCATTGCGTGATGTCTGTTCCTAAACTCTCTTCCCATCTAGAGTGTGCTTTTGGGGTAATCATAAGGGCGTCATCTTTAATGGCTCTACACAAGGACAATGCGCCCCATTATGGTGAATGCGCAGCCCCCAAAGCAGCTGCGAACTCGCGCTGCCGTCAGCTTGCTGCTTGCAGCCACTCGTGTTTTCACAGTGTAGGTGGCACCCACTTGCACTTTTAAAGGGGAATAGAGATCCCCTTGCAAGCGGGTGCAGTCAGTGAGTTTACCCGCCTGAAAGGGGATGTCTGGGGGTCCATAGGATGGTAGCACTGGTGCTTTAAGTGCACCAGTGCTATCGGTATTAATGAAGGGGACGCACACTCATCAGCGCCCCCTTCTGTAATACCAAAGTGCCACGGTGGTGCACAAAGTGGGCGCAAACGCCCATTGTGCGCCTGGGGCACTTATTGTAATATTCCTCTGGTGGACCATTTGTCAACATGTACCCATGACTGTCCCAGGATAGGAGGCTTGCCAACACCTGTATTATTATTTGCAGATGATACTGTCTTGCTTTCCCGAACCCCCATGGGTCTTCAGAACCTGTTGAACAGCTTTTAAGAGTACTACGAATCCAGAGGTTTGGAAGTTAATGCCTCCAAAACTAAGATCCTGTCCCTAAATCCAGATCAATCACATAAAGGTGGATTTTATTTGTGTGGCTCTAAGTTACTGCAGGTTAATCAATTCAATTACCTTCGGGTCAGGTTTGACAAATCTGGCATTTGGAAAGCCCAGTTAATGAAATCTGAGCTGTCACAGGTGCATGGGTCAACTTCAGTTTCTAAACGCTATAAAGGTACTACACCAAAAACTGTGACCCCCGGTTGCAAGAAATTTATAGGGCCAAGGTTCAGTCAATAGCCTTATATGGGGCTAAATTGTGGGGGCTGGAGAAGCACAAGGGGCTCACCACCAAAGAAAACAGCTTTTTAAAAACCTTATACACACCGCCCCTTAGCACACCCACGCTCTCCTTATGCTTTGATATTGAATTTTAAATGAATTAGGGACACAGCTAAATTAATACCATTACTCTTTTGAGTGCATATGTGGCCCACCCATGAACTGGCCATGGTCTGCATTGAGAAGCCAGTCAACATGGGGAACAGCAATACTATCCCCTGGCTGAGCTATTTTAAGGTGCAGTTGAACAATTTGGACTTAGGCATTTACTGGTTGGAACATACTCTAATTACATCTAACTCAAAGCTAATTGTCAAGTATAAATACTGGATCCATGTGGTTGAATTGTGCCATCAAATGTGAAATCGGGTGGATTGACAGAAGGATTTCTGAACTTTATGTTCCACCGCTAGCTCTCACCCTGCTAACTAAATTTAGGCTTGGCACCCTACAGGCGAATAAGTTCATGTACAAATGGGAAACAGGCGACTCGGAATCACAGAATTGCAAGCTTTGCACTAACAGCACAGAGGATGTAGAACATGCATTGTTCTTTTGTCTGCTTTATGGTAAATCTAAGAGGTCATGGATCAAACCGATGTGCATTTCTTTGGGACCAAGACGCTTCAGTGATGGTTATTGGATCTTAAGATCTGACATGAGTACCCCCAGGGTACTAAGTTTGGGTAGATATATTTGAGCAGTTAGGCAAATAAGGAAATCGTTAGGCCTTTGTAACAAACTAGTATGTCCTTCGGTGAAGATGCGTTTTGGCCCAACCTGGGAGTTACATTGATGCGCTTACATTAGCCACATTGGATCTGATGTTCACGGTCATCGAAACAAGATCCTTTTATAACTGTTTTATTGTGAATCTTGTTCCCTTAGTACGATAGGATGCCTATCTCTGGCCAGTGATGTATTTTATTATATTTTTGTGTATGAACCAAATTTTATAATCCGCTCCCTAGTAACAGTTTGTCCACTTGGTTCAAATAATATTTATTTTGACATGTTCCCCTCTGTTCTTTCCACGTTTGTAGCTCAGTTCTACACGGCTGTTGTGTGCTCAAACTGCTGTTCAATTTGCACTTTGACTAAGAAATTGATTTTAAAGTGATTTACTGTGTGTTTGAACCGAATGACATACCCCGCCTTCTTGCATCGGTTTGCCCACTTGGCCCAAATAATATTTTGGGGTTTATTTCCATTTGCTGCTTCTAAACTTGCAAAATTGTGCATTATGGCTTTTTTTTATCATCGAATTGCTGCTTTGCTCGTTTTGCATTTTAATGATGAATTTTGATTTTAACATGTTTCATTGTAAATGTTTTTGTTTTTTTACTGTATGTTTTATGGGGTTGTTGCCGAAACAAACATACTGAAAAGAAAAAGATATTAAAAGTATGTGCTAATATATAGTTTGCAATCTGGATGGAACCTTTATTTGCAACCTGTTTTCACTCAGCACATCACAGTGCATTGTTGTGTGACCAGTTATCTGTTTAAAAGAGAATTCCTGTGGCTGATTTGATGTGTTTCCAAACAATGATTTCTGGCTTCCTGGACTCCATTGGGACCTTTTTGAGTTTATTAACTGAAGTATGCACAACACATAATTGAGCAGCGTGGACCAGTGTGTATGTACACACCTGGCCCTTCCTTTGTTTACTAATTACAGTGCGCAGGTGGACGGAGCCTGCAGCACAGTCCACAGGCAGCACAGCTGTTGTTGAGGACCCATTGGCCTGCTGCATCTCATTTTGAAAGGACAAAGTACAAATACAGCAGATTTCTCCGTGTGGTTGCAGTCTGGCAAGTTCTGAGGCTTGCGCTGGGAAGGGATCTCTGTGCAATTTAGTCTCACACGTGGAAATGGCAACAGGATAAAAGAGAAAGGACACTTTTGTGCCTTCAAGATCTTGGAAAGTCCCCTCTGTAATATGTGTAGGCCACTTATTCCATACCTGCCACCTAACACAAAAATGTCACTGTGTGAGGAGGGCGGCGGGCCTTGGAGGGGCCTGGCCCAGTGCCCCTGAAGCACCTGAGAGGTACTTTTGCCCCCTCCCCCCAGTGGCCCTCCTCCAAAACCAGAGAAAAAAGCTTCCTGAGGTGTTTTCCCGCCCTTAATGGACATTGGGCGTTCAAAGCCTCCGAAAACGAGATGGAAATCCACAGTTTAAGGGGTTTTCTCTGCCGTTGTGTGATATTGGATCCTCACTGGGTGATGGGAGCCGATATCCTGTGTCACTCGGTGGTGCCGTGTGAGTTGACAGGTGTGCTTATATGTATATGTTTTGTAAAGCGCATGGCTACCCGAAGGCTTCTGCGTGCTGGTGAGAGTGGGGCCTCTGGTACTTTATCGGGGAAATGGCCATGTCTTAAGTTTCTTCCTGAAGGAAAGTTCCTTTTCCAGTGCTCTGAGACTGGGTGGAAGATTGTTCCACAACTTCAGCACTAGGTGTGCAAATGATCTTCCTCCCCATCTCATCCATTTTACCCCGGTTGTACCGAGGATCTATCTATTGTAGATGGTTGTAGTAGATCATTTTGGCATTAAAATGCACGCTCATTATCAGTACTCTTTCAATATCGGTACTCATTGGAAGGGTGCTCCAAAAAAGTAAATGTGTAGATGTGCACCATTTGCTGTGCATCCAAGTGAGTTTGTTAGTGTTATTACGGCCACACTGAATACACATATATGGGATGGCTTGATTCTAAGTTTTGTCCCTTGCAGAACCTTGTTTCCAGTAGTTAATGTAGTATGGTTCCATTTTGCACACTTTTGTGCTAGCAACTGGGGTTGCTGTCCTCGCCAAACGAACAGGTCGTATTGGTGGCTTGGCCAGAAATGACAGAGGGAGGGACATCTAACTGGTTCTGGAAGGCTTTAAATCAGACATAAGTGTCACCTATTCACAAACATATGTGCATTTCTGTGTTTCAAGATCTGTGTATCTCACTGAGCACACTTTGAGCCTAAGTCAAAGCATTTTGTTGGCAATTCAAAATAGCTGATATGTATTTTACAAAATAAACAGTTAAAAGTATCAGCCTTAAGAAAGTTGTTGGAACAGAGTACAGTGCTCCGGCGCACACTTTTCCACTCAATTGCTTTTTTTCGAGTGTTGAAATGTAGGGGGATTTAAGGTCCAGGTTTAGTTTGTGCATAAGCCCTACCACCCTTCACACTCAACATTTGTATATGGAGGGCTGGATGTCTATTGCGAAAAGCTATATATACGGATTCTCTAAAACCGTTACATTTCAATTCCTTTGGGCGACAAAGCTGGAGTATGTTTGTTCCGGTCGCCCTTATGGCCGTGCTTGCGATCACGCCTCTCTCTCTCGATTGGGTCCTCTGAACCCAAATTCCTTGGTCATTCGCTGGCCCATTCTTTGGTGCGCTCTCGCATTCTGCTGCTGCCAGGCCCTTTGTTTGCCACCCACGGGGAGGTGTAGCCGCCTTCCCTCTAGGGTCTGCTGTGCATCCCGTAGGCCTGCAAAACCTTGTGTAGTGTCACGAAATGCTGCATAATGCTTCATAAGATCCCACCTGTCTCCATACAGTGCTTTGATAGTAGCCATGCAGTCTTATAGAAGCCACTCTGGGGCCAAACTCATCTAATACAAGGTCACAGGTCAATATGGAGCTTATGGAAGAAGGTAGTTTGACTCATGCATTCACTCGACACTAGATTCACCAGCAGAACCATATAGATTCAACTGCATGACAGTGGACTGCTCCTGTAGTGCCTGTGCTTTGATGTTTCTTTAAAATGTGATTTAGTGTGAAGTAATCGAGCTCAGTGTGTTTTTGTATGATTTGGGAGTTAATCACTGGAACTTTCTCCACACACTGCTAAGTTGAGCTGCATCGCTGGAGGTAACTGTACCGGCGATAACTGCAGTTGGCTGAGATTGGGTACAGTTTGTACCAGCACAGTCATTTTGCCTTCGCATCGTGTGGACTAAATTACTTATGTGATTTGCTGGTGCAGTTGTGTAGATTACACACATAATGTGATTACTTTGAAAGTTATTCGCTTCTGTGAATAGTAAGGTAAGTCTCACCAAAGCTAATATTACCGTCACTGCATCCTTATCATGGGTGGTACTCAGTTTGCACAACTGTAATACGTTAAGGTGCATTTCCAAAGAATGGCTTACACTTCAGCATCACACAGGTAGCTGGAAAGAGCATGGCTGAATGTAGTGCTTAATTTGAGCAGATGGTTTCCGGTGCGCAGCACCATGACTTAATCATCAACGCCGGCTCTTTTCATGACTAACAGTTAAGGATATATTAATTCATGCGTTAATTTGATGCACAATGTCTTTTGAGTATGTCATATTTCTCTTCACTTTTCTCCTTTGGGGAAATATTTGACTGTTCACAGCACCCCTTTTCATACCGTCCTTTAAAAGAAAGGGGCGTGCCTTCTCATTCCATCCATAGAAGGGTACCCTCACCTAGCTTTCACATGAGATGCATTAATGCATTTCTGGATAGGAACATAAACTGCCATCATTGTAATGTGGTTCACCTTGAGACACTCACCGTCCCGCCCCTTCAAAGAGGCGTACGAATGTGATAATTACACCAATCAAAACATTCCAGCAGTCCTATTCCTGTAATTCAGGATTGGAATTTTACGTGGAAATGTACATGTTTTGCGTTTCTAACGTCACTGTAGATCTGCAATGAAACCAGCTTTAAGCTCCTTCCACAAACTCCTGTGTTAAAATAGATGATGCACAATCTAACTTGACTTGCTGTGTGGTACCTCCAAATGTAATGCCAACCACCATATTTTCAAATTGATCGGTGTTGTTTTATATATTGCGAGCCTGAGCATCCATTCTCCAACTTTTCATGACTAGTTGGTTAAAATGTTTACCTTTGATTTCTGTATTACACTTTTGCCTGTATTATGTTAAATGGAAGTTGAGCTCCTTTTTAAAAAAAAAAGAAAATATAGTCTAAGGTTACCTCTATTACTCGATGTAAATTCTAGAGCAAGTATTCTTTCACTGTTAAATATTAACATTTTTGACTCTGTTGAGTTGATTTTGAAAATTTAAGCGTGAATGTTAAATTTTCGTCCTAATTGTTTTATATAGAAATTTTATTGCGAACTTCTTTCCATAAGAGTAGCTGCAACTTGCAATAGGGAGCCATTCGCATTGTTCTGGTTTGTGCATTTGTAAACAGGAAAGATGTGGGCAAACTGCCACTTTTGCTTCGGGCTGTTAAAGGCAAAAACACCACCGGTCTGCTGTGCAGGTGCACGGTGCGTGGGCGTGGCAGGGCTCGCGACACACCTGCACTGACTAGAGGAATTATTTTCCGCTGTGTGCAGTAGACCAAACTTTGAGATGCCAAGTAAAGTGTATATCAATGCAGACTGTACCCATATGTCTGGATGACCTCAAACCAACCCTCAGAGCCCATGTAAGGGGCACACATGCAAATTGTGAATGTGTGGGCACAGTTGTGCTGATGAGTTTCCCTCTTGTGCCCAAGGGGGTGATCTTCGGATTCTATTTGTCCTCTTCTCAAGCTCTCCTTTGTCCTTGCCCCTGGAGTAGATAATTGTTCCCCAAGTCCATGGGTGGTGGACATTTAGCATCTTTTTCCTGGGGTCTGTTTGCCCACGTGCATGCTCCGGTGATAGGAATATGGACCAGGGCAACAGGGTTTCTCTAATATCCCAACACGTGACTTATCATAACATGCTCAAAACACCACATACAGTAACAAGACCGCACACCATCCAGCAGACATGACGCGCTTGCACACTAACAGGCAGGGCAGCTCCCTGATTCCTCGGTGCTCACATTCAGTCATTCTCTGAATGTGGACGTCTTCTCCCTGTACCTTGACCCGGTGTGACTGCACAACATGGAGATGATTTCACTCTGACTCACTGAAAATTGACTAGGTGCTACCTGCCCTCCATTGATGTTTTGAGATTTACTTCTGTTACTGTCTTTTCCATCTGTCCTAAGGAGGACTCCAGTAAATAACCACAGAAGGGGTCACAGTGTCGATAGTCGCAGTTCCAGCTTATATTGACCCCCACTTGATCAAGGAACAAGTGAATACGACGGATTCCTGGTTCCCTAGGTTCCCCTGAGGAAAGGAGCCAAACCTTGATTTGTTCATGTGATGTCACTCTGTTCTTTGTTGCCATCCTACAGAATGAACCACATTAGCTCTGCGCTCAGGAGTATCACGTAGCATTCTTTGTTTGTTGTATCAGAGAACATTACCTTGCATCGGTTGGTATCAAGTAATCTGTTATTGGAACTATCTCACTTTTCTAATTTGTATTTGTGGTAAAAAACCTCATTCCAAATGTTAATATGCATGCTTTTGTGTATTTAGATGATTGTTTAAATCAATTCTTTTGATTTAGAAAGTGTCACACTTCTGATCTTTAACCACAATTTAGTTCTCAATACCTCCGAAGGATCATTATTTTATTGGCCACTACCATCTTTGAGACCGCATCACATCTAAAATCACAACATCAAACTATTCATATCTTAACTTAGCAAATTTTATGATCACACAAGTAGTTCACACAACACGGTACAAGTGCACCATATCAGTACAACCCAAAGAAAACAATTGGAGCATTAGACAGAAGAGTGATGGCTAGAAGGACACTACTGGTAGAGTGACAGCCAGCGCCACCAAAATTGGAAGTTCCATGATAACTAGGGATCTAGAATATGTTAACGCCTCTGCTCATCCTTCAGATTTTACAAGTATTTTCTAGGAAATCATACAACACCTATTGTCAAGGAAAATGAACCCGAGATGTGGAGGGAAGAGCCATGCACATAAAATCTAAAACTTGGTTAATGAAGGTCGCTGAATAAGCAACCATATGGAACGTCACATGCCTCCAACTTGGCATCACACATACACAGTGAGAGTACCATATAGGAACTGTGAAATACTGATGTACACACCAAACATAAAGGAGAAACCATTTCCACTTCATGGATTTCTCCTTATCCTGCATAGCGCTCAGCTGCCTTTTTAGTTAAAGTTTACTGTATTCAAATACCACATAAATGCATATATATATTCAACACCAGCTGTAAGGCAGGTGGATGATACAAATGGAGACCTGTCCTCTAAGAACCAGAAAAGACAACATAATTAAGGGTATGGAACATTGGTTGAGGCTGCTGGTCACACAACCTCGTTTCCAACAGTATGCACCTGCTTTTGGACCACCCATATTTATTTATGTATTTGAGAGTTTTATATAGTGCTAACTAGATCCAAGGATATCAGAGTGCTTTACAACCGTAACTGTGCACGTCAAAGATAACAAGTCTATACAGAGCATCTGAGTCAGAGTGCTTTACAACAGTAAATGTTCACAAAATAGGTAATAAGTATAGTAGACGTTTATTATAGCACTAGTTAGGTACATCAAGTTAGTTTAACCGCATCGCTGCAGCGGTTATTTTTCCGCTGTGCGGCTTTTTTCGAAAAGCCGCGTTAGATGACGAGCTCAGCTCGTCATCCGCACACGACCACCGTGGCTGATGACGAGCTGAGCTCGTCATCAGCAGCGAAGGGGTTAACATCTGAGACATTCACAACTGCCTGATCAGACCTTGAGTTTCATGCAGTGTATCGAAGAATTAGGGACCTTGCAGCCTCTTTAATATCAGATAGCACTCCGGCAGCAATGTTCTAGATGAAGAAATACTCTATTTCTATATTTTAGGAACTGATGTATGCCAGGCTCTATATGGGTATTTTTATTCTGTACTCTTTGTAGTCGTTCCTTAGATATCACAACCAGATGCCCTCCAGACTGATCTGTTTCATGGCTTTTGCTCTCAAATGATCCCACATTTATTTGACCTTCTCCACAGGCTTGTCGCGTTCTTCAATCAAAGCATGGTGTCTCATAATGTAATTCTTCACCATTTCTAATCTACAGTCTCTACTTCATCCGCCCCCCAATCATGACACATCTGTACAGCCACAGACACTTGAGGATCGATTCTCCAAAATTCCAGTGGTACCAAAAGTAGTATCATGTGCTTTAAGTGCAAAGACATCACACGGTTGTCCTTTTGTTCCACTCTTCTCTCCTATTTGTTGATGAAGAGCTAAGAGGCAGGGCAAAGATTGGAACGTGCACACAGTGTTCTTTGAGCTATATTTACCATTTGTTCCTGCTGGTTTCTTCTTGATCCCCGAGACCGTAGGTAGGGAGATAGGTGCTAGGGGTACCAAAGTGCGAGTCAGGGGTGAAATTGACTACCTGTGATTGACGTCCATGCAGTTCATGGAATGCTGAATAGACAGGGGGCAGAGAAAACATCTCTGGTAAGCATACATTGCCCTATCCTCTGAATATTTGAAGTTGGAGAGATGAGCATGTGAAGGGGGTGCTGCATCCAAATGTGATGGGCAAGGACTTCGAGGCGGAAGGCAAACACATAAGATACATTTCTTCCCTTTGTGCCAGCTCCATGCACTTCAAATACACTTTGTGGTTTGTTGGTCATACTTCACAAACCCAACTGTGCTGTCAGCTGGCCCATCAGATTTTGTCAACAGGATGACAGCTGTATATTTACACGGCCGGCTTTGAACGACTTCTACGCTGAAGGGAAACGTCTATCTTTGTTTGCAATTTACCTTATCAGTTGGTTGTTTTTCATAGATTAGGATTTCAGGCGATGCGCATAGCTTTGTTACCCCTAATGTGTGGAGTTGAGCTGAATAATGACATATTTTAGTTATCTCAGAACAAAACAGTGTTGAAGATACTCTCATGGTTCTGCTGAACAAGCAGGGATTCCATTTAATGTTATATTTAATTTTAGTTTGTTATTCAGTTTGAGAATTCATGGGCCAGATGTAGGACCATCAGGTTTTGTGACTTTCAAATTGCGATTGTTAGCGACTTGCAATTTGTGAGTTGCAAAATTTGAGGTACAACAGTGTCTGAGACACTGTTTGCGATTTTGAAATGGTTTGCAAGGTCCTGTCTCCTTAATATTAAGGAGGCAGGTCGCAATTTTCGACCCATTGGGATTGGTCGGCACTCACAGGGATGGTGGCCTGCGGGGGTCAGCAGACCACTATGTCTGAGACGGCTTTTTAAATAAAGCACGTTTTTTTAATGCAGCCTGTTCTCCTTAAAGAAAAACGGGATGATTTTCAAAAATAAGAATTAAAAATTTTCTTTCCATTTTTTCAGAGTGGGCAATGGTTCGTGGGACCCCTGTCTGCTCTGAATTTTTTTTTACTCCCCCATTCGCAAACGAGAAGGGATCCCTCTTCCCATTTGTGAACGGCTTACCACCAATTTGAAATTGGTGGTAAACTGCAAATGTTTTGCGACCACATTCACGATTACAAAATATTCCTACAAACCAGTGAGACTTGCTATTAGGAAGGGACACACTTGGCATGCCCCTTCCTAATAACAACTCACAAACCCTATTTTGTGAGTCAGTAATAGGTTAACGACTCGCAAAATAGGGTTGATACATTTGAAAATGCATTTTACCGATGGGCCGTTTGCGACCAGTAAAATGCATCGTACATCTGGCACAATGTGCCAGGTCATATAACGTGCACCATTTCCTGTTAATTGTGTATTTGGCTGTTTTTCTAGTACATTTGCACCAAAGATAAGCGCTAAAACATTTTCATTCTCCTTCTTACGTTATTGTCCATGCAATTAGTTGTGATAGATCATGGCAATCTTCTTTTCTATCCATTGAATTCATGTTAATACTTGTAATGATTTCTACTATAAATATTTTCTTAATTCTAATATTACATTAATAGTATTAAAATATATTTGTTTGAAATCCACAAATTTATTAATTCTCAGAGAAAACATTTATTTTAATGAATTTTATTACGTTATAGTATATATATAAATTTCTTTATTCGGCTTTGCACAAAGGAAAACCATAAAAGCAACATTTAAAAATACACTTAAATATATAAACGAATAAACATATTAAAGAAAAAACAAGAAAAGAGAAAAAAGAAAATATAATAAAATTCATACAGAAATAAATTAATAAATTTTAAAACAGAGTGTCGACTTATTTCATTTCATCAACTGGGCTAGGTCCAGGATACTTTTTACAGATTTTTCCTGTGCTCCATGACACATTTTAGGAAATTGAGGACCAAACAACAGACAGATTCAGATTCTAGCATTTGGAGACGTAGCTTTGCAGGACGACACTGTCTCAATCCCCAACGCCTTAGTAGCTGTAGTAGCCAAATTTTCCTGTGTGTATGATGGAATTTACAGAACAATATTGTGTGTATGTTGGACTGTTTAGATTCATCATCACAGAGACAGGGAGGGGGGATTAGGTCCAATCTGTTACTCTCAGGGAATGCTACTAATCTGTGAAAAAGATCCAATCTGAATCTTGTCATTAGCATTCTCTCATGTGTACTAATCTGCAATGTAAGGTACGGCTGGATAGAATGTGTAGCCTGAATCAGATTCGCGTGAAGGACCGAGGTTTTTGACGACTCAGAGGTCAATCTCAGGGACTCTAGATGCCTGAGGGCCAGTTGTTTTGAAACTCCCTTAGAAAGGTCGATGATAGCTTCAGGTTGAGAATAATATTTCTCGATACCAAGGTCTTTAAGGAAGTTTCTGCTATAGCGGAGCCACTTTACTTTAGCGGATTGATCAAGAGCCATTGTATCTACCACGATTGCCTGTGTCAGCTCATTTTTGTCTGAGGTCCAAATGCGCCGCCATAGCATCAGTGGTTGGATCTTTAGCAGATCCTCTAGATAGGGGATTCCTAGTTCTAAATGGGATGCATAGATTGAGGTGCATCTCTGAGTAGCTAAAAGGAATCTGAGGAAGGTGTTTTCTGCTACCTGAAGGGCGCTAACATCTGCATGTCCCCAAACGTCCGCTCCATACAAGCAATGGCCTGACACTTGGCACTATAAATTTTTAATAGCTCCGCTGGAGCCCTCCTCCCCAGTCTCTAGGAGAAGCTCATCAGGGCCGCTATAGATCTTTTAAACAGGTGGCATCTTGCCTCTACTGCTGGCCTCCAAGTCAGTCTTTCGTCGATCATGATTCCTAGGTATGGATACTGGGCTGTTACCTCCAGTTTTTGGTTGTCGAGATAGATGTCCTTTACTCGTTTTTTGCCTCTACCTGCTATCATAACAAATTTTTTTTTAACGTTCATGTGAAGGTCCAATCCACCCATAAAATCCTTGTATCTATTCAGAGATTTCTGTAATTCTCGCGGAGTGCGCGCCAGGATGACCGCATCATCTGCGTAAAGCAGAGCGGGAATCAGGCGCTGTTTTACCCGTGGGAGATCCTGTCCCCCCTTCAACATCTCTAGCTCCAAGCCGTTAGTATACAGTGAGAAGAGAAAGGGGGCCAGGACACACCCCTGCCTGACTCCACGTTCTACCCCGAAAGATGCTGTCAGCTCTCCATTTACGCCAAAGCGCACCCGCGCCGATGCTTTAGAATAAAGCTCTCTCAGAAAATCCAGGAGAGGGGGATTCACTCCCATTTGTCTTAGGACCGTCCAGAGTTTTGCGTGTGAGACGCAATCAAAAGCGGCGGACAGGTCTACATAGACCATGTACACCGTATCCTTCTTTGCCTGGGAGTATTTGCCCAATATGAGGCTAAGATTAAGGGCCTGCTCTACCATTCCAAACCCCTCTCGAAAGCCGAACTGGAGATCGGAAATAATGCCTCCCTCCTCCGCCCATTGCTGGAGTCGCTCAATTATTACTCTGCCAACAACCTTACCGAGAGAGTCCAGCAATGAGATGGGGCGGTAGCATTTCACATCTTGACGGTCCCCTTTTTTAAAAATGGGGACCATGATGGAATTGGTCCAAGATTTTAACAGTCCCACGTTTGCAGCCGCTGTGCACACTCTAGTAAGAATGGGGACCCAGAGATCCAGATTATGTTTAAAGAGATCCACCGGGACCCCGTCTGGGCCTGGGGCTTTCCCATTTTTTCTTGTTTCCAGTGCCACTAGTAGATCGGGAATATCAAAGTGCACAGGAATTGGATAATCGACTATTGGGAGTATGTTTTCTGTCCCACCTGCTGTTGTGGTATTTTTAAAAATTTTAGAGAAGTGGGTCACCCATGTATCTTTGTCTATAGCCACTTCTATCATGGGGCTGTCATTGTCTGTTAAATAGGGTGATCTGACAGTTCGCCAGAAAGCCTCACTGTTTTTGGAAATGGCACTCGCATGCAGGTCTTCCCAAAGTTTCTGCTTCAATTCTTGGATTCTTAATTTACGTTCCCTTCCATAATG
The DNA here is from genome assembly GCF_964263255.1 of Lissotriton vulgaris. Taxonomy (NCBI): domain Eukaryota; kingdom Metazoa; phylum Chordata; class Amphibia; order Caudata; family Salamandridae; genus Lissotriton; species Lissotriton vulgaris. The sequence goes on from NC_141697.1 coordinate 1,134,626,710, forward strand.
CCGCCTAAGGAGTTGAATCTGTCCCAAGTCTCTAGGTGTTTTATGCAGGGCCAGTTTTAGGTTGGTTAGGGCCACGGTACAACTATGATTAAACCACCCTTTACTAATTGGGTTCACGTTCCTTGGTTTTGCGGTGAGAAGGCCCTTGATTTTCTCTAATATTTGGGTGAAATTGTTTAGGACTTCTTCGTCAATTTCCGATAGATCCAGACATTTAATTATATTTGGATAGGCCGCATTTACCAGTTTTTTTGTGATTTCATTTGGATTTATTTTTCCCCATTTTAAGGTGTATCCATTTTGTTTGCCTAACTCTAATTTATTCTGGGCAAGAGTTTTCACTATAACTGTGTTTCGGGGCTTGGAATCAGTCAGGTAAAGATCCATCCGCAGAACGGAGTGATCACTAAGTGTGTTATCCATAACCTGAAAGGATCTAGCTATGTGTAGCAGTCCAGATGACAGGAGTATGTAATCTACTGTCGTTTGGTGTCCCCTACCCACATAAGTTGGTTGGAGGGAGTTTAAGTCTGAACTTGGGCTATTGGCAATTACAAGATTCAAGTCAGATAGCAGATTGTTCATAGCCACCCCCACCTTAGTATGGGCAAAATACATTAGCGGAGCGTCATGTTCATCCACTATCCCACAGCAATTTTTTTTAGCCTGTTGGCATGGGTGGAGATTAAAATCACCTCCGCATAACAGATGGATTGCCCCCTCATAACAGATGGATTGCCCCCTCATAACAGATGGATTGCCCCCTCATAACAGATGGATTGCCCCTAATAACAGATGGATTGCCCCTCATAACAGATGGATTGCCCCTATATACGTTATAGTACTTATTGGAGGTTATATGTCTCTTTTTTCATTGTGTGTTCTATTGATTTTCTGTAAGGAACAAGGTATAAGCTAACAGAGCCAATTCCGTGCTACATGTGAAAAGTTGGCAAATCTTTGATGCATTATTGTTTTTATAATATACCTTCTAGTTCTCTCCTAGCAGTTTATTACAAGCAATTGCTGTATCAGAAAGCTTAATGCAAAATATACATAAACAATAAAACATTCTAAGTCCCACATATGGGTGATGTCTAATCTGTTTATGTATTTCTGTCTGTCGGTGTGTGCCATAGTGCCTGGGAATCGTGGGGTTGTCTGAGTGAGTATCAATGTCATAGAATGGAGTTGGTCTGAGCTGCCCGTGTCCAACTAGATGGGAGATTCAGGTCTGAGTTGTCATAACGACTGAAGTAAAGGAGGTGTAGTGTTTCTGTCTTGTACCTAGTGAGTGTTCACGGTGGCTTGTCAACAACTTTTGTGAATGTTTGTAAGATTTCTTCCCACAGCAGTGTGATTTCCAGTGTGTCTCTCCCTCTGCATCTTTTTGTGTATGGAGTGCAGTTCTGTCAATATCAGCTCAGTATATGACCTTGTGGACTCATTGACTAATCGCTGTGGTTGTTGCTAATTTTGAAGCCTTTGTTAAGCATCTTTTGGTAAGGAACCGTAAATGTCTAGAAATCTATTATCTGGTTTCTTTTAATTGGTCATAGCCTAAGACCAAGCAAGCATATTCTGGGTTGTAAGATCACTTTCCCATTCAGTGCCTCTTCCAATATGGATGCAAACCTCTACCAATATTATGAATGGACATGACCTTAACATATGGCAGAAGTTTTCCTCCGAGGTCCCAAATATGGGACAAGATGCTGTTCGAGCCTGGTATATTTTGGATAGATGCTTCGGGGCAAAGTGTAGCCTTGCATTGTTGAAGTTGAAATCTTGCATTTCTGGAAGTTGTTATGGTGTGAATGTCTTTGAATCACCTTCTTATGATCCGGTCCCCATGGGTTAACCATCTCTCACAAAGATTAGACAGATCAGTTTCTGGTTCTTCCTTGAGGACCTTATAGAGTACTGTCACTGCCCCTCTTCCGTTTTCCATGGAAAGAAGGGCTTGTAGAATTCGTGGGTAGCTTTGAACATCCTTCCCCTAAATTAAATATATTGCCCTGATAACTCCCCCATATGTTAAGAATTGCTCTTTAGTTACTCTATTTTTATGCACCAGATCCTGAAACTTTCCAATCGTATACTGTACATAAGGGTTTTATCTAGGTGGAATACTATATAGGCTTTCCAATTTTTTTGTCCTTTTCTATGCAGTTCGTTTAGGGCAGCTATTGTGTTCATTTGGTCATGCATTACTTTTACTGATGTTTTGTTTACGTCCCTCACCCAGCAGTGCCTAGCTGTTTTTAATAATGGAGGCATATCTTTACATGGCCTTTAAGGAGCATTTCATGGACGTGGCCTCATAAGCTCTGGAAATACAGTTAACTCTGTACTAACATGACAACCGAAGTTCAGGAACAGATTAACTTCATATGACAACTCATAAATAGTGTTTGAGCAAGTTGGCATCCAGGAATGGATTGCTTACAGCAAAGTGGGAGTCCTCTGCCTCTCTGCTCCACAACCTCATGTACATTTTGGGTCCTTATTTCACTCCAATCTGCCTAGGTTATTGTTTGTGTTTTTGGTTCTTTAAAAACAGATTTTTGAAAATTCCTGTCCACAAAGCCTTAAGTGTGATCTAAATGTGAAAAACTTAGGCACAGCTTGCTCAGTTGAATACTTCTCACCGTATTGTATTAGGGAGACGAAACCGATCGCAGTTGGTGTGCTATAAAGTATGATCAGTCTCATTTGTAGGAAAGGTATACCCCATACACGTGAGGAATGCCTGGGCCGTATCAGCAGCACAGTGGGACATTTGTATACGTAGAGTCAACTGTCTCTTGTCTACATGTTGCTGGTGGCAGCCTAATTGTTTTACAGCAGGTAAAGAGAGGTGCACATAGAAAAAATAGAAAACAATTTACCAATACTTGGATGCACAAATACATAGCAAGGTCCTTGCACACACCATATATATATACATATATATATTTGTTTTTTTGGTGCTTGTGCTGAGTAGGAACAAGTTGGCACATTTAGGCCAGATTTTTTCAGGTCTACATCTACACTGTTTGTGAAAGGAGCACCAGGAGATGTTAGTGATGACAGACAAGATGTGGAGGGTAGAGTGACTCCTTGTGAGGCCTGAATGGCTCCTTCCTCTGGAGTTAGTTAAACAGTCATCCTTCCTTTCGACAGCGTAGTGGTGTCTGCCTGGCGCTTAACATGAAACCTTGGTGGAAATAACTTGGCGGGTGGGAGTAGGGTCTTGTTTGGCCTGTTTTGGAGTTTGTTCAGGTGTTGATGGATTTATGTATGAAATCTCTCTGACAGGTGCTGACAGCTAAGAAGATGAAATTCCTGTTTCTTCTTAAATTTTGGAAAACATTCTTTTGCTCTACCTTTTCGGGCTAATCACCAGGCCTACTAGTTTCCATACTAGCATCATTTTAATTGCAATGCTTCAGTGACATTTATCCCACTAAAATCCACTTCTAACGAAAGAGTACACTCATATTAACAACCATGTAAAACATTATTAGCATTTGTCCTCAACGCTAAAATCTTGCTCATTGATGACCTCGCACAAAATCTTTTCAAGGGTGCCTGCGATGAGCCAAATCCAAATACTCTTTCTATAACAGAAGGTTTTCCAAATCTATGCTTTTATTCTTTGCAGTTGCCTTAAGCTCTTCTGCTTGTCCTACTCTTCGCAACTGAATGTGAATTAGGAGTATTTAGGGGTAGCATCTGCCACTCCGGTTTGCCAATTGCTTATTGGAGGAAATGCACTTCTGTTGCTACTCCTAGCCTCAGATGTCCTGAATATTATGGTAGTGGCAGAAAGAACATGTAAAAGGAGCTCTAACACAACTTTAAGTATCTCGTTTCCATTGTGTGCTGTTTTCGAACCCTCAACAGTAAGTACAAGGTTATTAGTGGACTAAGAGTAGATCAAGGGGGCAAACCTGAGATGTATTTGAAGATCAAAATGCCCATGATTTCACATTTTGGTGACTTGACATCCAGGAGCTGAGGCATTACATGATTGTACCAATTCTTAAGTCTTTTCATGTGTTCCCAGTCGAGTTAAGGAGTCTCTTTAAACCTGACTGTTTTTCGTATATAGCCGCCTTAATTTTGAAGCAGCCTGCTTATCTAGATTCTAACCTCTTGTTTGTCCTTATTACTTGGAGCAAGGGTCTTTTAAATCCTTTAATTATGAGCTATTCAAAAAGCTGCATTTCACTGGAGTGTTTTTCAGCAGCTGGCTTGCTTCTGGGCAGTCCTTGTTCTGTAGCATTTCTTTGGGCTATGCCTCTAGTATGTTGTAATATTAAAACCTTCCGACCCACTCTAGAGACATGCCCCTCCATCTATCGCCATTTTGTCCCGGGCTTCAGTCGTTACAGCCTCAGTTCTGTGTTTTGTGCAGAATCCCGATTGAAATGGTTAAAGTGGGAGGCTGGTCTCAAGGTACTCTGTGGTTACTTCTGCATTTTCTATCAATTTAGAAGTTATTGGCTACAAGTTGACTCTATTACCAAAATGTGTTTTTTTAGCAAGACGTTTTTAACAAAAATCTATGAGCACCAAGCCATCTCTAAAGGAAATATTATTAATATCAGGATTTAATGTGCGTAAAGTGTGAGATCCGTTTTCAACTGCAGACTGATGTAATATCTAGATCTAGATGGGATCGATAGACTGCCAGCACCTCATTAGGGACTTAACATATTTGCCTAGTACCATTACAGATTCAAAGAGTGTGATCCCAGGGACTTTTCTTCTGCCGTTATCATTTCCTGCAATTTCTAAGTCACTCCCTTCTGGAACGAGAAGGGGGCTGATAGGTGATGTATTTGGGAAGAGATGAAGTAAAGTAATATAGCTTGTAATAATGAATACATTTTATTTCCAAGGATTATTGGTGGAATCTGTTGAACAGATGCATTAAAACAATTAAAATACCTGTGTAAACAAATGTATTTTTTTAAAAAAAGGTGCAATTAGACCAATAATAAATTCGTCCATTTATTCTTTATACATATAATTGCAAGAATTCATTTCTGTTCAAGTTGCATACGAATTACCTTGGAACTGATACCACACTAATCCAGTTTCAGAACATTTCAGTAATGTGAGATCTTAGACTACTGTGAAAAGATCCTGATGCCTGTTGGCACATTCGCCAATGATTCTGTGCCAAAATCGTTGTTTTCTTTATCTATTGTTTTTTTTCCTACAGTACCACCTGTGCTGTAAATGCAATTTTAGCCTCATTGATATAGGTTTTACGTCACTGTTTTTTCTAATTGGATATTTTTTTAAAGGGCATAGCCAGTGTAGAGAAATGAAAAAAAATTTCTTTATCCTGTTCTGCATTGACAGGATCGATAACAATCACCAACAATTGACATTGCAGAATATTATATGGCTGATTAAGTCCGATTGTTTCACACCTATTGTGACATCTTTTACTGGTTGGCTCCTTCAAGATACCATAAATGCTTTTTCAGCCACGGGTCTAACACATTGAGGTTTGAGACGAAGAATCTACCATTAGTTGAATGGTCTTTAAGCAAATCTTTACTGTGTCTTTTCAGTCTACCTCCTCCCGCTTGTTTTCCTTTCTTATTTTTCCGAGGCAATAATGAATTTTACTAAAAAAAATGTCTACTTACCATCCATGCCACTTATAATACTTCCGACATATGGCAATGCTTTCCTATGAAGCCACCCGTAAGGATGGCGGGGTAATATTGATTGTTTCACCCTGGCTTAGAGAGATTGTTATCAAACTCATCAAATAAAGAGGGCAAAATAAACCAATAATTTGCCTCTCCAATATCTTGAGGCCTCCTTGTTCTATAGATTTTCATTTTTTACTGCTACAAGTCAATGACATTGCTAATTGTGGTATTCTTTGTCTTTGTTTCTGTGAGGAAAATATTGTTTATGGTTATAATTCAGAATGAATAGATATGCATATCTGGACAACATCTCATAAGTTCAGCTTTGCATTCTATAAATGTTGGTATTTTGTTATAACTATGTTATATTTGCATTTGAGAAATACTTGGCAGAGGCACTGAGGGCTGTACCTACAAAGCTACTTTTGTGGTCGCAAAAGCTCCTATTCACGAAACCTGAGGCTCCAGAACCGCAAAATAGAGTTCAGTTATGTACAGAACCTAATGATATATGGTAACTTGTTACTGAATCACAAAATATGTTTCAGAGAACATACCGAATCGAAAATTGGATGGAGTGTGTCTAAGGTATCTCTTCCAATTCGTGATTCTTTAAGGTATGTAATGATGATTTGCAAATGCAGTTGTAGATGTAGATGCAAACCATTGATCTAAAGGCGGTGGTAATCCATTCGCAAAAAGGAAACGGGTCCCTTTGTAAATGTTGACAAAAACATTTTTTAGAAGTAGGTAATGGGCCCCGGGACCATTGCTCACTCCTATAAAAAGTTTGTGAAGTTTTTCATTTTTTTAATATGTCCCATTTAACTTTAGTAAAAAAGGGCTGCATTTTAAAAGTAAATTGTTTTATTTAAAAATCCGACACAGACAGTGATGGGGGCAAATAGTAGCAGTATTGATGAGGTTGGTCGGATTACAACCTACTACGATTTGACATTTAGCGAACTGACTCTATTAGCCCAGAGGTCGGTTTGCAAAATACTAGTGCACTTGGTCAAAATTGTGAATAGGCTTTTGTGCTGGGCATTCAATACGATTTTCCTTTTCAATGACTATATATTTGGTGTATACAGTAAACTTCAAAGTGGATAGCATGTGATTATCCTGTGTCTTATGAAATGACACTTCCACCAAGTCGATGACTTCTGTCATCGACTTGGTGGAACGAGAATTGTGACACCGGCAGAGAGAGCGGTCAGAATGATGAGTTACAGGCTATGGGTGGGCGGTAATGAGAAAGTGAACTAGCATTTGGTTTATTGATCCTGAATCAGTTAATGAATATTGGGGTGGGGTGATGGTTGGGGACAGATGTATGGGATGGGAGCGTTTGAGTGAGGGAACTGATAAGTGGGGGGTGGATAATAATTATGCTTTTCAAGCAGTGTCTAATACATTTATTGTTCATTCTTCATGCATGCATGGTAGATGATTTTATGAATGAAGTTCCAAGTGAGTGGTGATATGTGCATTAATAAACATTGGTTCTGAATGCAATGAGAGTGAGTGAAAGGCCTGAGATATGTTAGACCCAGCAGCAGTCACAGTGAAGAGAGGGGGGGAGGGGGTGGTGCTGGTATTTTCTGCCTTTGCCGCCCCCTCACAATAAATGCCGTGATTAAGTTTATGACAAGAATATGTTTTGCGATATTAATGGAATTTGTTGCCTGTCCGTTGTTTGATCTGGTTGGGCTTTCTGGATGAGGAAACGGAATCATTGATTCTGGAGTTCATGTTGACCAGAGACATGATGCTCCCTTGTAATTGTCTTTAGTTAGAGATGATTTGTCTGTACAAAGCAGAAGTTCCCTAACTTTTTAGAACCACAACCCACTTTTTAGACCAACAACATTTCGCAACTCACCTACTTTAAATGGACGAGGCAGTGCAGTTTTTGAATTTAATAAAGTATCGCATGGTAGCGCACTGTCATTTACAGACACCACATTTTCCATTGAAATGGCCACTAAATTTGCACAGGCAAACAGCTTTACTGATAAAGCTATATAGCACACAAATTATAATGTGTGGCAATTGGGTTTCAGTTAATATGTATAATTTATGCATCACCAAGTAAGTATTTTGCTTTGATTTGATCCTATTAAAATCTCTGTTGCCAGTGCACTTCAGAACTACAGAAAAAAATGCTCAATTTTTGATTTCCTAACTGCTTGATAATACAGTTAATTTACAGATAATTTACATTTTGTTGTGTATTGCAAAAAACAACATCCTACATTGTCACATAATTCACTTTAAAAATTCCTCTCACTTTGCAGTTAGAGAAAGAAATGAAAACACCAATCCCTATGTTAAAGGAATCAATCAGTCTTATGCAGAAGTTGTGGCCTAACGGCTAGAGCGGTCGACCTTGAACCTGTGGAGCGGGGTTTGAGTCTCGGCAGGGACGCTCCGCATCCTCTGAATCTGGGCAAATCACTCAATCTCCCTGTGCCTAACAAACGGAACGTGTCCGTCTGTAACGCAGCTGGTGCTCATGTAAAACGCTCTGACACCTACGGGTCAGGTTCGCTCTATATAAACCTCCCGACCCCCCAAAAAATAATTTACCTCTGCCTTTGCATTACTAATAAATGTGACTAGTTAACCACATACTTTAAAGCCAAATGTATTTGCTCTGACTTTCACAACTCACCAAAAATCACCTTTCGGCCTACAGTTTTAGAAACACTGGTCTAAAGCATTGCTTATCGATGGCCCATTCTAGACAATGGGATGTGACTGGCGATCTTTGTATTGCATTGTGTGTAGAGATCTGTGTGCTGAAGGACTTTATCTTTTGGGCGTGACTCAAAGTAATCCAGAGCAAAAGAACCTCATGGCGTTTAGGTTTGCCAGAGTCTGTTAGCAGGATTTTGTACGTCTCGTTTTACCGGGTGTGGGAGCACCAGACCTGATTTTTCTGACTGCTAATTCTAGTCAGAAAAAATTCCATGAGGCTTTGGCTGCAGCTGTAACTCAGCATCATTCCCTGTTTTTTTCCTCCTGCCAGAAATGTCCTTACTCTTCCTTCTCCCCCTGCCTTCACCAGTGCCCCCCACCCCACACGGAGGTCCAGGTAAACGTTTACCACCCACTCACAGCTGATGGTAAAAGTATGCGTTAAACCGACAAAATTGGTAATAGCTGTGGTTTACGACAGGTACAAATCAGCCCCATATGGTAATACACTATTCCATGGGGGTTAACTTGCAACTGGACAGTACTGGGGCGGGTTTATTGGTAAATTATCAGGCACATTTATTATTACTTTAATACTGTCCAGCCCATAATCAGAGCCCTGGTACACACTGTTTTGTGCAGAGACATCAATAGCCAATCAAGTGGCGTAGATGCAGCGCCACGCCATGTGGAAGTTAACTGATGCTGAAAGTAGAGCTGAGCCAAGGAGCCTGTGCTCACAAAAGCGGATAGCAGAGGGCTGAGAGACAATGAGGGAGACAAGTAAGACATGAAGATGAGTCGTGTGTCAAAGATATGTGCGGAATTTTTTGTTTGTTGCATAAATGTCCCTGAGCAAAGAGAATGGACTGCGAAGCTGCATCTGATGAATGAAGGTAGTCACGTGAGCCTGGCTGCTCTTGGAAAGTGACGGGTAATGCATCACATGGAAATGTTTTATGCCATATGTGTGCTTAAGGTTTCTTTCTTTGCTTTCTGCTTCCCTTATAAATGTGAGTGACTGCTGAAGAAAATCTAAAACCTCTGCAGACATTCACATTTCACTTCGTAAAATCCAACTTCCAGTTTCCCAGTTCGTAATATGAAAGTAGACATTGTCTACTTTCATATTACGAATTAAAAGCTTGTCACTTTTATAAGCAAAGTAGATGATGTTTTCACGTGTACGCTTCTCACTTGGCGTTATCACTTCTCAGGGTTATTTCTAGGCTCCAACGCGCCTGGCATCCATCTATGAGCGGCAGGGCTTTGACTGATGATATTGCCATCTGTCAATCAAGGGCCAAGTAGCAAAGGCGACGAGCAGAGAGACCCCCCGCTGAGCACTACTCAGCTCAGTAGAACTTGAAAAACCAATGAGCAGCAGTTGCTTGTATTAGAATTACACAAATCTTCCATAAATGGGCAGGGTCTGACTAGGACAAACAATAAGCCGGGGCGCCAAAATAACAGTAGTACCCATGAGCGATCCAGATGGCTGAAAAAGTGGGTCACGTTTGCAAATCAGACCAGTCTTGAACTTGTAAAGGTCCGCTGTATAGGTATTTTACAAGGTATGGGATTGCCTGCATGCAGCAGCGGCTGCTGCCAATCCGACGTGGGGGGGGGGGGGGGGGGGGGGGGGGGCAGTACGGGGTAAAATAATAAAAAATATAAATGTTCACTTACCTTTCGCTACCGGCCACCACCTCCGTGATCTCCTGCTCCCACGCTGCTCCTCTGCTCCCAGCACGGCAATACGCATGAGCACAGGTTCTGAGATTCCCCACACAATCCCAAAGCTGCTGTTGTGCTATTACTCCCATCGTGAGAGAAGCGCTGGGATTGGGCGGAGCAGGCCAGTTTTACGGTCCAGCAGGGACGGTGCCCTGTGCCCGTGAGCACTGTTGATATCTCCAAGGATCAGTTTAGGGAAATTCAAGTGTGCATGTTGGTTTGGTCATCAGCAGAAGGCCGGCCAAACTGACATGCGCACTTTCAGTGCCTACGGCACCTCTTCCCCCTGCTGCTGACGCTGTGACATGGCCCTGCCCTGCTCTAGGCTCGCAGACTGAAAGTGAAAACTAAAATGACAAAAAAAATTGTTTTATTGTCATTTTATTTTTCTTCTGTCTGCTGCCTTTGAGCAGTGGGGCAATTCGCCTCTGCCATAGCGGAGGCGCCACCCTTGCCTCCATGCATGTGTGTTGCTGCAAGCAATACATCTTGTAATATCATGGTAATCAACTTTAAAAAGTGGCCCACCTGGTGATAAAACAGGGCTACTAACTGCTAAAAAAAAGTCCCACACACTGATCTGTCAAACCAGCCCGTGGGGCGCTGTCTGTTTGCTCGGTTGGGCAGTGTGATCATGTAAAGTGGCAATCACCTTTTGTCATCTGAAAAGTTTATATATAAAGAATTACCTTTGCGTAATGTTTCCCCCCAGTTTCTTGTTCCACATAGTAACTGAACGCAAATAAGCCATGTAGTGATTTGCAGTCAAGACAGATGATTTACCGTGTTCTGGACACAGAGATCTGGGAGTTGCAGAAAGTGTATCTCTCTTCTGGCCACAGAGGTGGCTCTTTCTTTAATAGCAATGAACCGTCCAGACCTGTACTGAGGATGTCCAGATCCCCCTCCCGCCCTCAGGTCAACACTGCATTCGGTAGTAAATGAATGTTCAACGAGAGAGCATAATAGGGGCTGCCAGTACTGAATAACAGTTAACTGCTTAGAAGCAGATCAAAAGTACTGTAATACTTTAAAAGGAATTATTGAAGGAATGTATTCTCATAGTCTCCATTTTAGTGAATTCTCATTTTGTAACTTAGGTTTTTTAATTTCTGTTAGTTCCTGGCTTGTTCTACTTCGGTGTTCCTTCTCCATGTCTTAACTTCCTCTGATTTCTGTTTTGATTTCGTCAGCCATTCGCAGTAAAGATGATGAGTTCTGGGGCAGGACCTATCGATGGAGCTATTGGTGCAACAATGTCTTCTATAGCACCCTAGATGTTTAGCTGTGAACACTAATATGTTACTAAAATATTACTGAGGTAGTGTGCTCGTATTTCACTTTTAATGCGCATTAGAATTGAGTTGTGTCCATATCTGAAGCAGCTTCGGTTGAATTGCCACTTCATGAATTCCAAATGTCATGATAGTTGTGCATTGACATATATATCTAGGAGATGTTGTGGGTGTGTGTGATATGGTTGGTGAACTTGGTTCTGGCTGTGTGGGTATATAGAAAGTTAGCTGATTGTTCAGAATGCCCGAGGCTGGTTGTATCCACTTGTCTAGGACCATGGGATGAGTGCTTGGTAGCTAGGTTGGATGAAAGCAGAGGTAGTTTAACAATTATCTCAGTGGAAGGTTCTCATGAAATAGCCATGTCACACATTTAGTGGGGAAACTGGTCATATCTCAGCGTTTCTAGTTATGATTAAGCCCAGCATTCCTTATGACTCAAGTACTCTATGGGGAACTGATTTATAACATACATGGTTCTTGAAGAGATTGCAGAAGAGGCTGCTTATTCTCCTGTAACTAACCTCGATTAGATCATTAGTAGTTTGACAACCAACACCAAGCGATTGCTTTGACTGTAACGAAACAGCCTAGATCATGCCAGCTCAACATAACAAGACTGTATGGAAGAACAACCAACAATAATCTCCCTTACAGGAGTATAAGAAGATGGGAAAGAAATAGGATTGACCAAAGGTTTGTGGAGAGCAATTTCTTTTTTACCGGAGTATTATCTGTAAATATTAAACAATAGTAGTACAGATGAACATAATCGTACCGCAAAATATGAGGATCCACAAAAAAATAATATGCGCAAGTCCCCTTTAGTTTAGGAGGAAATTTGAACAGTATACCAGTACTAAATATATTGATAATGTTTCACAGCTCTCGTATATCTATATCATCCAATACACGCTCTCTTTAGTGACAGGAACGACTCATAACAGACCACATTCCAAGATCTGCTGTAAAGTGCATAATTTGTGACCAGTTTCAGTGGGACTTGCACCCGCCGACGCCCAACAACACCATGGGTTGGATGTAGCCGGCTGGCAGCGCAAGATTTTGAAGGAAAATCTATATATACATTTATATAGCTAAGGAACTTCTGAAACTTAAAAAAATTATGTTTCTTCACAACTTGTTGGATTCCGATAGTACTGCTTTATTGTAGTGTTTTGTTTTGGCTTTCGGTTGCCTTAGTGCTTGGAAGTGGAAGCTATAGCCGCATTTTGGAAGCCAAAGTTACCATACAATCGGGGACGTAAGACATCATGCTCCTTATGAACAGTTGCTCATCTTTATTTACTAAACTATTTATTGGCTGCTTCATAGGAGCTACACACCACTTCTGGTCTGCATCAGAGCGTTGGGCTCATTTTGCACGGACAGAAACTGTATAAAATTCTTTCCAAATCTATTTTTTTTGTGTTAATACTGTGCCAAGTTCCTTCCGTGTAGTTTCAAATATTGCATCTTTTTTTTTTGGCCTTGCCGAATTGAAGCAATAAATTCACTTTCAGTTAAGTGGTGAATTAACTCAAAGTAAAGTAATTAAAAAGTGATTCAACGAGTCCTGGAGGGGTTTTACATTGTACAGCTATGCATTGAATTTCAGAGTGGAAGCAATGATAAAGCACAGTGAAAGGAACTGCTCTCCGCGAGCGGAGAGATAAATTTCCAAATGAATTTATGATGAAAGCCAGCTTAGAGATATGTTCAGAAAAACACAGCGAGATAAACCTTGAATGCCCAACTTCGAGTCTTTAGAGACAGCATGAATTAATTACCTAGTTGCACAGTTGTTTTCTTTGCAGAAGCCTAAGGTGAAAAGTTATCTTAATCAAGAGACACTGATCAATAGTGTGAGCGCTATTCAAAGACAGAGAACTCCTGAGTCTACATGGCCCTGGCAAGTGAAGAGAAGCTTCTCGTGTATGCTGTAAATACACTTCCCACCCCCTTATATGGGCTATTAGTTGGTGAAAGTCAGTGAAAGGCAAAAAGATACTGTTGCATCCGTACTAGGGCTGCGCAAAGTTGCAAATTATTTATATCCGTGAAAGTTTTTTTTTTTTTAAACCTAGTTGAAACGCCAGGGTTGTAAAACTTTTTGCTTGCTAAAATTTGCTTGAAAAGGATGACTTTTGCAACAATACATTTTCCTATTTATTATACTTCAAAAAAAAGCGCTGTCAATGATTAAGTACATTTACTAGCTTGGCTGAGGTCGATTACACAAAAAAAGTATTTCGCAGTGCAGAGCGAATTTCTTTGCATAGGGAAGAATTAGCAGGAAACTTTGCTATCTTTTATAAGGTCAGCATCAGGAAATTCACAAAATATCGGAGCTAAAAAAAAGCTTTGCACACACCACACCTTGTTTAGCAGCTTAAGATTTTGGTACAACTGAAGAACCTTCTTTTGGGGTCATATCTGGTATAGTGCCCTGGGTTCGCCTACAACAGGATGACCTATTGATTAAAATTGCATGTGTTGCAGTTATCATGGGTGTTCGAGGAGAATGTGATGCAAAGCAGTAGTGTCGCTGGGAGAAATCTAGGTCTTGTTGTTCTAGGGAAGTCTGAAGTCTTATACTGTAAATACTGGAGTTTTTCCATCTGGTGTCTTGGGGCCTCCTCCATCCTGTGGAGTGTGGACCCTCAACTGGGAACAAGATACCCTTTTAGAACTTGACTCTCAGGGTAGTGAGGCAGAACAGCCGGCTTACTCAAGCAAGGTACTGTGGCCTAGAGACTCAGAACTCAGCAACACAACAAACAAATCTTCATAAACACCGGTTTGCTCGAACCTACACACAAATTAACAAATGTAGGCAAGCTGACAGGTGGAAATATGTATGTTGACACTCTTTGAAAAGCCTTACAACCCGCAGGAGGACACCCAGCAATGAAAGGTTACATATGTGAAGTAACGCCTTAAATGTCCCCTGCACCCCCATGCCAGAGGAACTGCTGACAATCTATGCACTAACAGGCTTATCCCTACAAACACAATAGCTTCCAAAACATGCGGAATTCATCAATAACAACTCAGCAGAATGCCAGCCCTTCAGTCATAATGAATCAATTCAACGTTTGAAGAACATTTCAGAGACAGGTTGTGTAGCTTCAAATTCTACAAATGATTTGTGCACAAATATTGGGTATTAAAGCAGTGAACATTTCATTGACTTTTATTTCTACTTTGTACAAGGATGTCTATCAGTGCATAGTAAACATAGATTACCTAGGTTAGTGCAGCCCAGGATCTCTGGGTAAAAGCTTCAGCTCCATGAGTGCTTGATCGTGAACGAAAACTCTTGGGGGGGTCATGAATTGACTGATTTGGGGAAATTGGTCCCACACCGATATATTTGGAAGGACTCTCTGGGCAACCCCCATGCTTAGTACTACTCTCATGGCGGTGCCACCATCCCTTCTGGGGCACCACTTCAACCAATATGCACATTTGGAGCTCATAGACTTTTTATATGGCAATCTAGAAGCAACTTTAATGCAGCCACCCGAAGGCTGCAATTTTTGCCTTGTCTTTTTTCGTTTGTCTTTTTAGGACTCCCTCCTTCTTTTCTGCTTCCCCTACTTTACTTCTTAGAGCATGGGGAGTGGGAGGTTGTGCGCCATCTGCTGATGGCCTGGAGAGCTTCTTGCCCCTCAGTGGCCACAACACTGGCTGGCTGGACCAGAAATAAACACTGGGCTGACCCAAGCACGCATGGTAGAATTGGCGGAGCATGGACAATGCCAACAACAAGGCTGCTCCCCTCAGAGGACCTAACCGGCCAAATGCACCCTGGGCCAAACTCAAGATCCGTACGAGTGGTGATGTGCCGACGTTCAAGACCTTCTGCAACTCTTTCAAGCTCCACACATGGGGTATAAAACAAAGGTGCATATCTCTGGCTCTGATCGGCTTTTTTACATGTTTTTTGTGTTTTCAGCTGCTAGTGATGTGCTCTAGCCATCAGGATGCTCTCTAAAGTCCCTATGGCATGCAGAGATTTAGTAGCTTTTCCTGGATTATTGTTTAGCACTACCCTTTGCAGCTCTTGAGCCCTGCTGCATCCTCTTAACAGCAATCAGCTGGGGAAAAGTTCAGGAAGTGCCCTCCTGCTCTTGCTCCTGGAAGTATCCTTAAACCATAGCCTTCCTGATGCAGCACCCCCTGGTACTCAAGGCAGACTACACTCTATGCCTGCTCTCACCTGGCCACACAGTCTCCTGACCATTTACAGGGTGCCTGTATGTCCAGCAGAAGTCCGCAGAGCCTCATCCACAGGTACCCACCCGGGCCCATTAGTCAGAAGTCCAAGAGAACCCTCTCCTTAAGGGTCTCCATCCAGTGCCCCCTTTACTGTCCCCATAGGGAGTGGGATGTCAGTGCCACTGTCTCTGAAGACAGAGTTCATTAAAGTACAGGAAGTTCAAGTACAGTTTTGTCCTTAGGATGGTCAGGTCTTCCTTTTCTATGGTCCACTTTTCTCTCAAAGTCTCTGCCCTGTGCATGCGTTTATAGGTGAAGAGTTCTAGATGGTGTGCATCTCCCCTCAATCAAGAGACACACATACTCACATGACATTGACATTTACTGGGATAGTCCACAAACTGGACACACCCTGCACAGCCTTTTGGGATTTTAAAAATGTTGAACTCAAGTTGCCATCCTCAAGATCCCTCCCTTTAGCCTAGCTCCACACCCTATGAGACACTGCAAAATTAACTTACCCCCAAGGCTTCACTGGGAATCCCTGTTGTGATCAATGCCATAATTTTTGCGGTTCCCCCTTTGTCCCAGTGAGAAAAGCATGCTAATTCTTTTCAGTACATGTCAACTAAACATACCTTGCTGGTTTCTCTCCATCCCATTCCTCGGTCTGAAAAAGGCGTAACCCTCTAAATTGGCCTATTTTTCAGGAAGAAGATTTGAACTCTCAGCTGGTCAGCAGAGTAATTAACTTGACCCAGCAGGGAAGTCAGTTCCTGAATCTCATTAGGGATGGTTCAGAGAATTATTACAAACAACAAACTGCATGATAGAAAATCTAAGTTAATAATTTGTATGCGTTCGGGTCCAAAGTAACATATAAATCATACCAATGCCATTTCTAAGTGTAGTCAATGCAAAATAATATTTTATGCAGTGTTCGCCCAAAGTGCAAATGCAGTTAAGCACTACAGATGTACACTTTGGTTAAAAAAAGTGCTGTTTTTGGGGGATTCCCAGCTAAATTATAAGGCCTACAAAGGCCTAAGCCAATTTATTCAGGGTCCTATCTGATATAGGGCTACCTGTTACATATTGTAGACTGATTCAGACAGTCTTCCTTGTTCAGCCAACACAGGGGCTCACATGTAACCAGCACAGTGCTTTATTCCTTTGTTCTACATTAGAAAGTCTTATTCTAAAAGGCGGGCACTGGGGGTTACTACTCAAAATCATTTTGACAAAAACCAGGGGAGGATGAGGGCCCTTTAGAGGGTCTCACAGCAGAGATCTGAAATCCAACAAGACCAAAATATATATCTTTATCTATCTATCTATCTATCTATCTATCTATCTATCTATCTATCTATCTATCTATCTATCTATCTATCTATCTATCTATCTATCTATCTATATATATATATATGTATATATATATATATATATATATATATATATATATATATATATTATATATATATTATATATATATATATAATGTGATCAATGCCTGCAAAGGCCGAAACACGTCATGGCGGAGCATTGAGCAAATAAATCATAGGCACAAGCAAAATTGAAGTCCGTTCCTGTTTTTTTGAAGTCCGTTCCTGTTTTTCCACAGTGTGCGGGATTTACAAAGAACAAAGGATTTAAATTATATATACATATGTATATATATATATATATATATATATATATATATATATATATATATATATATATATATATATATATATATATATATATATATATATATATATATATATATAGCTATATATAGATATATATGGATCAGAACCCACTTCACTCTCATTCACTAGAGCAGACCCATCAAATACACAGAAGGCCTTTATGCCACACCTGAAACCCATGCTGCAATAGTCATACCTCACAATATTGTTAGTGTTGGGTTTGTGCTGGGTGTGCAAGGGTGCTTTTCTTTGCTTTTATACATACTGTACTTACTGTGTATGGGGATGGCCCTGCTACTGCATGTGCTATAGCAGTGGTATGTGATAGGGTAAAAACGTACACAGCTGCTGTTTTTGCTGTCTGTTTTGTGTGTGAGGGAAGATTGCCCAGTTGCTGTCCACGTGGTACTGTTTAAACTTGTGGGAATGATGGGCAATTGCAGCCATGCAACTAGCTCTTTGCCTGAAGAGCACTTGTACTGTTGCTGCCCATTCTGTACGTGTGTGTGTGTGCCTGTGTCGTAATCTCACACAACTGCTGCCTTGGGGAAAGCTTGTAGTGTTGCTGTCTTTGGGGTACCTCACCTGTGTGTGTAAGGAAACCTGTACAGCTTGTACCTCTACTGTGTAGCTATCCTGTGTGCGAGGGGGGCATCATACTACTGCTTCCTGTGATGTACTAGTTGTTGGGCGTGCGTTTATGTGTGTCTGCAGACAAAACATATATCATAACAATGATATTTTTTAACACAATTCTCGTGGTGCTGTTACTCTTTTTTTCCTTATTTTAAATACTTGCAACTTCTTTATGCTACTGCACTGCTTCTACAACTGGAAAAAGATTGATTCTTGACACGGAAGTCTTTAGGGAGACGCCAATTTCCTTCATATTTTGGGAGATAGAATTCTCGGTATATATTTTCAGTGACTATCTTTCCTAATGCTCGTATGTGTTTTTTTTGTTTGCATATGGAAGCTTCCAGAAAGTGGTCTCTCTCATAGAAAGGCGAACAGCAGCGTGTTCAAGTTAATTGAGCATGGCAGTCTTGTAGTCTAGTATTAGTTATGCAAGTTTTTTTCAGATTTGTTCGAGGACAGCCACGCAGCATTATTGGCCTTTCGGAGGATTTGAGACTTTTTTGTAAGCATGAGGGGCACAGTACTTCACAGCTCATTACATTAACTGAGCATCCTGCTGGTAAATCATGCACAGTAATTTAGATCTCTTTGAGTGAAATAATTTTATACTCCAGGAAATGTAAGGGACGCAAAACTAGAAGACACACCATTTAATTCCTGGTCACAATTTCTTACCAAAAAAAGGTTTTGCAGGGAACTTTACCTACTAAACATTTTGTGTGACGTTTTCTCTGCAAAAAAAGTAACATTTGCAGGGATGTCTTCACCTGCAAAACCTATATTTTATGGAACTTTACATTCCCTATTTGTACTTCTCTAAATTTACAGAGCTTCCAAAAGACCGCTTCACAATGTTTTCGATACTGTTGGACTGTTAAGGTAATTCAGTGAACTCCGAAACCATTTCGGTAGGAATCCTTGTTTAGAACATGAGTACATATGCATAACTTTGCTGTTATTTAAATATTACACATTTCCCCAGTAAGAAAATGTGGATTCACAAGGAAAATTTAACCACAATAAACACATATTGTCAACTCTTTTCGATTTCGTCATAAAGTAACCATTTTTGAGGAAGTGCATCTGGTGCATGACATTTCTTAATGTCTCATGATACCACTGTATTAGTTTTTGTGTGAAGGTAAAAAAAAAAGATAACAGTACCAGGAATAATAACTACCAGGAAATTTACTCCACCAGGGTTACCATACTAATTAAACTTAAAAATATACAGGAAAAGCATCACTACACTCTGATGCGACCCAGTGATTAATGTGCTAACTTTGAAACCAAGGAACTTGTGTTGGAATCCCGGCTCTTCGACTTAACCGAACATTGTGTGATTTTTGGCATAAAATTGTAAATATGTGAAATATATTGCATGTGCAATGAAATTGTATAAATAGCGCCTCGGTGCACAACAACTTGTACTGTGCCCCAACATACCTCCTACCTGTTAATGTACAGCATTTTGTTTCTCCCCAGGTATTTTGTATTAAGTAAACACCATTACACAGCTCACACAGGATGTTTCAAACAAATGGAGAAACACACATCTGTGATGGTATTTTTGAAAACTGTAGTGCAACACCCACGGGTAACAGACGCGCTCTACAAATTAATTAACATAACATAACATATTCCACTACACACCCCTTAAAAGTGGGAAATAGTGGGAAATATTAAAATATATTGTAGACTTGCGATTGGAACAAATAACGTACAAAAAATGCATAAAAAGGTGATAATTTGTGCATGTAATTGTGGGCTACATCTGTGTAATTCCCCTGTATAAATGCAATTACAATGCACTATAATACAATAAAGAAGTGACAAGGTAACCACAATTGTCAGAGCACTGGCTAAACATGCAGTGGAAATGCATTGTACATCCACCAGTTAGTTCCTTTTATGTACTCATGAAGGCCTAAGAATGCTCATGCTGCACCTCTTGATCAATGACACTCCTGGGACGTGATGTGCCCATGGTACAGACATTTCAGTGAAGATCACCGTTCAAAAGATGTCTGCAGTAGAGGGTGACATTTAAGGTCAAATTTAAAAATCATTCTGGATTTGATGCATTTCTATAACTCAGTGGTGCATAGTGTACATTACACGAATGTTGGGGTAGGAGAGTGGGTGTGACTCACCAATGTACAAGAATTACATGCAGGATGCACATAATGTATGCATTATGCACAGTTCCTATTTGTATGTACTAAAGGCACTAAATTGGGCACATTTCACTATGCAAATATTACTCTTTTTTTTATCTCACCTTTGCTAATAGGCCCTTATATTTTTTCACTTTACTGAATTACGGCCGTTAGCCACAGGTATTGGGCATTTGGGATGTAGGGTGGCTAAATTGCATATTCGGTAATTTACCGATTCAGTATTTTAAGAAATCGGTAAATTAAAATACCGAATCGGTAAATTACCAAATATGCAATGTAGGGAGCACTCAAATGAGTGCTTTTCCCATTTTAGGATTCGTTATTTACCACCAATTATAAGTTGGTGGTAAATAAGGAATACCTTTGAAAATGCAAATCAGCGCATTTTCACCTGTGCCATGTGGTAGAGGGCATGTATGTGTGCCACATCTGCACACAAGCACGATTCAGGGGTGCAACAGGGTGTCAAAGTGACACCCTGGCACCCCTGAATGTGTCCCCCATTTTACCAAATCGGTATTTACCGATTCGGTAATTGCCATTCATTCCTATGGGCCTCCAGGTAATTACCGAATCGTAATGATTCGGTAATTTTTACAGAATTTTTTGCTACATAGCATTTACCGATTCTAAAATACCGAATCGGTAAAATTCGATATTTTAGAATCTGTAAATACTATTTACCTACACCCGGCCCTTAGTCACCATTAAGACAGGAAAGGGAGAACCTTACAGAGCATATTAATCAGAAATGAATGACCGTGCCACTGTAGAAAAATTGCTCTATACATTTTGCCAATTGTTTCAATAAAAGTCATTATTACAGCTACACACTCGAAGCAAAGCTTGAATTATTCTATTTTGCCTTTGAGGAATGGGCCAAATTGAAGCAATTTTCTTTTTCCAGACATAATGATAATAAAATGTCGTTTTTCACAGTTACAATTTGTGTGTGTGTTGTAAAAACATCTGCCTTCTCCCAGTTGCGTACCTTTTGCAGCAATTAGCACACTGAAACGTCCTGTTAAATTAAGTCCCCCATCTAATGAAAAGCATTCGTAGAAAGTACACAATTGGAATCAGCCCTACTGTTGGCAATTATGCAAACCACGTTCGCGCCCGCTCTCTCTTCCTTTTATTAGTATGTGTCATAACTCTGGTATTTACAGTGGAATGTGCGTGGGAATCTTAAGATTTTCTATTTGGAATGCAGTCATACAGAAATTGGAGTCAAAATAAGTGTGTAACATAATCCCACGTGCTATGTACAACAAAGATGTTGCAAGCTTTTGCACTTTTTAGAAATGTTTAGAAGAAGCGGATTCCCATCTAAAATAATCACAGCAAAGATTAAAAATTAAAAAGCGAGCATGAACTGGATCCATTAAGCTTCACTGAGTGTTTTGTCTTCTTCAGTGGCTTGGCTTCCGGGTGATGTGAAGGGGTCTGCAGCAGTGATGCAAACAACCGGGGTAGAATTAATTGTTTCATGTATGTCCTGACTGCCCCATTTGCCTTATAACACCCAAAGTAACTCTGGGCCCATTCTCGAAATTTTAAACACGTTTTATGTCATAATGTGTCCCACAAGACTAGATTCACTTGAAACCATTTCCTACTTACTTTGGAGAACTTCAGAAAAAGAACAAAGAACAGAATTTTACCACACTTAAGAGGTATACATAGTTCTGCAAAAAGAAGCCCAGAACTCCTCTTTTCTAACAGCCAGGGTAAAGGATACGTGCTGCAGTTTTAAATGTTAAGTGCTCTTGTTTATGCTAGGCCTGGGCGGAACTCCGCGAAGTGACAAAAAAACTCTGCCTCGCTATGTGGAGTTCCTTAAGTGGTGGAGTGCCTTGCCTCGCGCTGTTTGTGCTGATTTTTAGAGCTGGGTGTTTGTCCTGTGCTGTAAAATCAATGTGAACAGCGTCACATGCAGTGCAAGAGGGCACTGCTTTATTCTGCTGCTCGAGTAGAAGTTCTACTCGAGTGGCAGCTTCCCAAATGCGAGCGGAAGGTTTCTCAATGCGAGTGATAGCTACCATCCGCGACCGCCCGCGCTGAGAAATCTCGCTGGGAAGTGGTCTAGGGTTCGATTTTCTCCACTCCGAACTCGCCAACTTACTATCGGTGAGTGTGAAAGAAGCTCCATGGAGCAGAGTATTTCTGAACTTCGCAAGCTCAGCGGAGTGCGAAAAACTCTGTAAACTCCACGAAGGGTGTGGAGTTCACTGCCCAGGGCAATTTTATGCATATGCCCGTTATGTGCCTTTTGCAAGCTCTGAGAGCCCTTCTGTTTACCAGGATGTTCACCGAAAGTTTAGGACGGCAGGATCCGTGACAAATAAATGATGTCCTGCGTGTAAGGGGAATTTATTTACATACTCATTGGTTATTTTGGAAGTGTGGCATATATCAACCCTTATGGATTTTAGTATGGACTATCGAGAAGGGAATATTCAGGCCAGACAATATTGTGACCAGAATTTTGAAGACCAAAATATCAAGAAGTTAAGTGCACAGAGGGAGAGATAGATTTGCTTTTCTAAACTTCACACCTACAAACATTGAAAATGTATATCATCAATGTATGTATGTATATGTGGAGTTATGCATAGAAAAAATCTAATCAATATTTTGGTCCTTAATATTCTGGTTCCAATATTGAGTCACCTCAATATTCCCTCCTCAATAGCGAAACATCACTTGCCTTATGTTTGAGCCTTCTATTGTAATGCCCTACAGTAGTGAGGGCATTTTTGTGCTTGAATCATTGTGAATGAGTTTGCACCGCTTTTTCATGTTGGTGTAGCATTACACTAACCTTTTTAATTCCATGTTTTGTAATTTGGTACTACTGTGTTTTCCATGCACTGTTCTAACCCCTTCACTGCGGGGATTATTCACCTGCTGTGCTGGGGGGCAGGGGGGCGCGCACAGCGCCCGCATGCTCATGACGAGCTCAGCTCGTCATGAGGCACGGCGCTCCTGTGCTCATGACGAGCTGAGCTCGTCACAGGTGCATTGGCTCCCATGGAACATTCAGCACAGGAGGGGAATCCTCCCCGCACCTGAGCGTTCAACGGGCCATGACGAGCTGAGCTCGTCATGAGCACCGAAGCGCCGTGGCTCATGACAAGCTTAGCTCGTCATGAGCCTGGGAGGGGTTAATACCACGTCACCAGAGGTATTAGTTGTTTGTGCAACCAATGCAGCGTGTTCCCTCTGCTTTGTCAATATAAAATTATACTTGCGTGCACAACTCGAATTATTCCTGGGGTCTGATGGCTGAGTGGTCTAATGCATCTCCTCTAGAGATCTGCTTTTAACTTCATGATCACACTTTCAAATCCTGGCTGGGCACTGAACCTTTCATCTTTCCGTTGTCAATGAAATGAGAATCCTTACGTTGGAAACAACCATTATATATCAGTGGCGCCCAGACACTTCTCATGGGTGATTATGCGTTCGACAAATCCACCTGCCATAATTATGGAAATTAATACTTTTGCAAATGCCTTTTATACTTTGTTAGCAGGTGAGGAGGGTATCATCTCAAAGTCTATAAATTACTGCTAACTGCCTAGCTAGGTTCTCTTAATTATGAAAAGTTGAATTTACCAAATAGGTGTATTGCACCACACTGATGTACCATACTCATTTCCTGTGAGTCCCAGTATTTTGAATTCATTCACCCTCTATTTAGATCGAAATAGCTTAATTCATAACCAGTTGTGATTCAGTTAAACCATGGATGCTTTAACCTTATTAGGAATATATTTTGAATGGACCTTCTCTCTAATGATCTAACCTTTAGGGGCAAGTTTAACTTCCAGTTGCTGAAGAACGTGGTAATAATGCACAAGCTTAAGTATATTTGTTTGACACCACGTACAGTATATTATCATATTCTTCAAGCGAAACTGGCAATCTGCTCATTTTAGAGCCAATTTGAAAGCAGTGGCACCTGCACCTTTAATTATGTATAGGAAGGCCTTCTGTACAGCTTCATGAAAAAGCATGCTATGTGTAGGGTCTTTGCATTATTGCGGCTGGTAACCTCTTGAAAATTAGACTTAAAGCTTTGACTAGAGGTCATGGATTTTATCTTATGAACCAAGTCTGTAGAACAGTGTAATTGACAGAAGACTCTGGAAAAAAATGGCAAAAGGACTACAATCCTACTAAAATGTAAATGTTCAAATCCTTTCAATGCCTTCAACTTTGGTGCGGAGGCCTGATAATACAGTCAGAATTCTTAGGCAAATAATTCCCCCACTGATAAAAACAGGCCTGGAATCCAAGAATGCTAGTACTGTCTCACTAGACTATTACAACATAGTCAACATCAACACAGTAGAAAAGGATATACACAAACTGCAATGGATCCAGAAATGGGCATTAAGACTCCTCCCTTAATCTGGGGAAAATAAAATAAATATATGCGCTCTGAAAGAACACTGTTGTCTTACAGTGAAGAAAAGCCTCACAGTTAAGGCCTTTATGCATTGCGACTCAAGCAATTGTTAGCAGGGCCTCAGTATTAGGCCTGGGTGGTAAATTTCGTTCTGCTCGCGGAATTTGGGTAATTTTGTGTCCCGCGGAGAAGGGGGAATTGCCCAAAATTCTGTGATCCGCAGCTTCACGGAATTTTTTGCTTGTTCGCGCTTTCAAAGTACATGTTCGTGAGAGATTTCTCCCCGAACACACTAACTGAGTTCGCGAACAGGAAAAAAAGCATTGCGAACGAGCGGAACAAGCAATTCCGCGTGTTCTCTGAACTTTTGCATGCTCATGGAGATTTTTTATTGTTTCGCGGAGCGTTGCGTAGCGGGACTATGCAAATTCTGCCCACCCCTACTCAGTATATCAACAAAACTGGTCCAATTACACTCTTGACTGTTAACTGTGCTCGGTCAGTGCAAGGCTGATGAGTAAAACCATTTTTAGTGGACTGTTGCTGCTTTGAAAAACACATTAATAAAGAGATTTTCTTTACAAAGCGACTTGACCGCCTTAAGTTAGATTTGTAGTTGTCATCTATCGAGGCTCTAACAAGAACATATATTTCTGACATCGCAAATTTTTTTCTACAACAGACATCAACATATTCCTGCTTGTATTTCTCAATCTCTTCTCTAACCTGCTAACTGTTTTTATTAATCCAGTGGCATGTCATAACTGCTTTATTTCGATGATACATTTTCATATGCACGCCATAGACTTGAGAGAGAGGAAGTGACAAGCAATAATGATACTTTTAAAGAAGATGACTTTAGGGTTACTTAGAACAATCTAAATCGTGGAAACATTGACTGATTACTGCTGTGTCAAAAATGAAATACTACACAAAGTCACTAATTAATCCAGTAGCAAACTAATAGCAAAGATTGATTATAGAAGTTGGCTACAAATTGTGTATATTATGAGAAGCAAGCAACGGTTTATATTTATAACAGTTAATGTGGTGTTCATAATTCATTTCTTCCACTTGACAAATGTTGAGTTAGAAAAATACAAATCTCTTGCCTAAAGTCTAGTCATATCTAGATCTAAATGGGATTTATTTAACACTTGATAGGGAAATATGAAAATAACAACTGAAGAGCATATTTACATTTTGGAAAACACATTATGACATCAGCAGGACTTAACAACATTTTGAGTGGTGGAACAAATGCTAGGGAATACAAGAGACGTCAGAACACAAAAAGCAGGGCAACCTTACGCACAACAGAGCTTGTCTGCTAAAAATATTATATTGCAACATTATTCTACCCTATTAGGAAGGATCTGCTTTCAGTAATTGTGGCCTGAAGTGAATCGTAGGTTTTTGAAACATATATAGCTTCCTGTAGAAATAGGATATAACAATCATACCATCACATTTCATTAGCATGCAAATCAAATGTAGAGGGCAACATAAAGTGCAAAACTTTCAAGGGTCATATAAGTTAAAGTCAGGAATCTGTGCTAAAATAGCAGAAAGCCAATGATTATAACATTATCATGGCTGGTGGCTTTTGTGTTGAGGGCGTTATTTTTTGTCTTTTATAACCATTCAGCCAGATTTGGCTGGGGTCTAGAATGAGTGGGACAGTATCTAGTGATTGGTTTAGTATGCGGCAAAATGTCTTTTATAGTGTTAGAACATATTTGACCAACTTGGGTCTAGGATGGCGTGATCCATACCATATTTTCTGGATATCAACACAAGGTAAAGATAAATGTGTATCTAATTATACTAAATAGAATTCATTTAAATAGTGATTATTCTGAAAATGCGGCATGGTTTCAGCCCTTCTAGACCAGTGCTGGACACCCCTTTAAGGAAATAGAAATTGCAGAGTAGGAAATATTTGGTCCAAGAAGAAATATTGAAATAGATGGGGGTACACCATTCGAAATAAGCCACCTGTCAGGCGGCTACAAGCCGTTTACCACTTAGTTGTCTTCAATGAAACTGTCGATATACCAGCGGTACCACAGTTACTTCATCCTTATATTCTTGCGATTGCATCATATCATCCTTATAGTCTTGAGATTGCATCATAACAAGTAAATACAAAGTAGTAAATGGAGGGCCCTGTATGTTGGGCTTGATTCATAGATTTTGTGTGTAGGCGTGTCTTACCTCTGTAGTACTCTTGGCTTACTCTTCAAATCCTAGAGTAAACCATGAGTAATAACAGAGTAAGTCACAGCTTTGTGAACCTGGTCTGGGAGCTGCATTCACCTACCTACACAGGTGCTGCAACGGTAAAACTTTATGTGGCTATTAACCAGAACACTACAGCAGAGGAAACATATACAAAGTCTTTTCTATTGATCACAGTCTAAAATGTTACTGTAAGTTATATTTCCTTGTATAAACTCAAATTCCACCCAGGCAGCAGACCTTGGCTCAGGCTTCTAACTGCAAATAACTTAAGTGAAATGTTTGGCCTTGAGTTTTTGATCTAATGAAAACTAATAGAATTATGGCTTTAACCTGCCTAATCCTCGCAGGTGAATAAACTGCTGTATTCATACAATTTCTTCCATCCTTTCAGGTTATGTCTGTTCTATTTAAAGAACCCTCAAAGTAGCCAAATTACACGGATGGAACACACTGTACTTTATCGAAACACAAAGACAATTTCTCACCAGGTCCTTGTTTGAACAGAACTATTAGAAAACATTTGAGCACTCTTTGGAACTCAATTGCATTATAGTCTGTGGCACTAGGGTTTCTCCTTAACTTTAGTAATATATATCTAACCACACTTCTCCAGACGTTGAATACCAAAAGAAATCACTTTTTAGGTCTAGCTTAACAGTGCAGCTCTCTGCAGACCCATTGTTACCCATTCTTTAACATATACACCTAATGGGCTGGGACTCTCTCGCCTCATGCTATTGGCTGTTTGGTGTACTGTTCTGCCTCCTATTGAGTGCTTGCATTAAAATGCATGAGGAATCATTTTAATTCTCAAAAGGTACCCTGAATCAGTGCATATCAAACTCTTTATCTTATAGATGCATTTTTATGCAGAGATCAATCAGTTGTATGCCTCGCCTATCAGACACCCAACGCCATGTGATTGCAAAAGACCTATTTTGAATAATAATAATAAAAAAATATTAATAAAGCTATTTTTAGAGCGCCTGGTTACACTCAAGACAGTGTGTCCCCGCGTTAAAATTGCTGCTGCTCCCAGAGGGACAGAAGTCCAGAAGCGAGTGGCCCAAGTCAGCTTTATTAGTGTGGGAAGAGATGGGTTTTGAGTCTCAGTCTGAATCTAGTTTCAGAGGGTTCCATGCGTAGGTCAAGCGGAAGTTCATTCCAGTGTTTGCTTGCTAAAAACCTGAAGGAGCGACCTCCCATTCTGGCCTTGCGAATGCGGGGGAGTTTGAACAACATCGCTCCGGCAGATCTTAGGTTCCGGGTAGGGCGATGGATGGTGAGGAGTTTTCGCAAGTAACCTGGGCCCTTTCCCTGGGCAATGTGGTGTGCAAAGCATAACGCTTTAAACTTAATGCGTTCCTCAATAGGGAGCCAGTGTAGTTTAAATAGTGCTGTCTTTCCCGATGCTCTACGCGGAAGGTTGAGCACCAGGCGAGCGGCAGCATTTTGAACTCACTGCAGTTGGTGTATGCCTTTTTTGTTTAAGCCTAAGAGCAGGGCATTGCCGTAGTCCAGGTGCGGTGTGACTAGGGCGTGTATAAGTGTCTTCATGGCGCTGATGGGGAGAAGGTCAAGAACTTTGCGAAGAGTTTTGAGTATACCAAAACATCTTCCCGTGACTTTGCTGACCTGTTGTTTAAAAGAAAGCTCAGCATCAAGCATAATTCCAAGATTTCTGACGGATTCCGCCGGGGAGGGAATCACGCCCAATTCCATGGGCCACCACGCATGCGACCAGGCAGAGGCAGATTTGCCAACAACCAGCAGTTCTGTTTTGTCGCCATTCAGGCGCAGGCAGTTGTTGTTCATCCACCTTGCCACAGATAGCATGCAGTTGGAAAAGTTGGTGGCATCTTCCATCTGATTGTGCGTGAGTTTAATCATCAGTTGGGTATTGTCAGCATACGTGACAATATCCACTCCGAAGGCTTCCACAATGTGAGCTAGGGGTTCCATGTAAAGATTGAACAACGTAGGGCTCAAACTTGAGCCCTGTGGAACCCCATGTCTCAGCTTCCGGGGGGAGGATTTGAAAGGAGGGCAATGCATCTGAAAACTCCTATTTTCTAGAAAAGATCTTATTCATTCATAAGCAGATCCCTCCACTCCCATGTCTGAGAGGCGAGACAGCAGCGTTGTGTGCAGCACGGTGTCAAAGGCTGCACTAAGATCTAATAAAACCAACGCTGCTGTCTGGCCTTCATCCACTAACTGTCTGAGACATTCTGTGGAGAAGAGAACAGCCGACTGAGTCGAGTGACCTGCTCTGAACCCTGACTGTGTGGAATGGAGGAGAGATTTCTCCTCAAGGTATTTCATGAGTTGGCTGTTAACCACCTTCTCCACAACTTTCACACAGAAAGGAAGAAGGGATATGGGGCGGAGATTCTGTAACTGTGAGATATGTACATTAGGTTTTTTTTTCAGAGGGATGACTTGGGCTGTTTTCCATGCGTCAAGCACATGGCACTCTTGGAAGGATAGAGTGACCATGTGTCTGATCTGGTCAATCATGCATTCTAGGACTCCCTTACAGCGATTAGGAGAAATCACATCATGAGGGGAGCCAGACTGAATGCTGAATGAATGTAGACTGAATGTATGGTGGGCTACAGCCCGCCCATTGCTTACCATTGGTTGTCTTTATAGTTATTCTCACTTCTTTCTTTCTTGTTCAGCGGCTTGCCTTTTTCTTGTGTTTGTCCCATCCCTGTAGCATAACTTCTGTACTGCCCTTGTTATTAGGTTAAGGATTAGAGAACTATTGTCTGTACTTTAGTATATACTCGCATGTGTATGTACTTTGTGGGCTCAGGAGATCAGCCCTAGGACTTGCCTGCTTCTGTTTAGGGACCTTTTTTTCTGTTCAACTGCTTCTATTTAACTGTCTTGATAGAAAACGACCAGCAGAGGTCAGTAAAATACCAGAATCACTTTAGCATTCTCTAGATTCCAGTCCAAAGAAATTGTCTTCCACAAGCACCCGTAGACAATAATATTTTTTTCAAATCTTGTATTTTTAGGGATATGACCAATGAAGGCCTTGATCTTATATTAAAAACAGAGCATTGGACTATACGATTTCCCGCTGAAAGGCAATATTTCTCTCCATGTGTTCCCATACCTGGCGTGCCACGCAGTTTGGTGCTTACTTTCCCTCCATGTTAAAGAACAGTAGATGTTTCAGCACCCAGGCTAATGTGCTGCACAGCTAAATACATGTAAGATCCCAAAGGCGAAACCAATTGCATTGCAAATGCTTGTTAACTAACTTGTATCTTTCCACTACTCACTTGTATGGAACTGCTGTTTCTATTTGGTTTAGCACTCCATGACAAGTGCATTTGCTCTCCGGTTTTCTCCCTTGTGTTTTTTTTCTCCAAACTACCATATGCTCCATGTTGCTGTCTACATTGTGCCCTTCTTGCACCACATATGTTGCTCTCCAACTTCTTTACTCGCTTTCTCTTATGTGTTTCTCCCATCTAGACTGCGTTGCTATATCCGTGGTTAACTTATCTCCGTGCCCTTCTGTTTTTTCCCCTCTTTGCTCCTTTTCCCCCTCCCCTTTCTTCCTCTGCTCCTCCACTGCCCTCCCAACCAATGTGATCGATTTTTATTTTTATTAAGTACTTTCACTTCCCAAACATTTCTTTTTTAATTACTAATCCAAATCATTGGTTTGGTTCAGTAAATAAAAAAAAAAGAAAATATCTTCTGTGCCATTGCATATATTCTCACATGAATGGTGATACAGGAATGCACCTATAGAATTAATCCGCAAGCAACGGTGGTTGTGTCTTTGCATCGTTTTTTTCTTAATATTTTTGGTTTCTTTTGCTGATGCTGCAGAGCATTACAAACACGCATTTCGAAAACCAATAGGTCCAAAAGGCGTGACCAATTGGCTTTTCCAATGTTTGTTTCTTTAGCTTTTTTCACTGTAGCAAAATTAGTCACTACTGAAATGCAAGCCAGACCTATTGGCTTTGCCAATGCTCGTTCTTATCGTAAACGTTAGAATTGAAAGCTTTGACAGCATGCTAAAATTCTTACATGTCAGTTACTTCATTCTCAAACGCTTCTTGACGTATTGTAGTATCGTAATTAGTTTCTGCTTCATTTAATGTTGGCAAGAAATTAAACACACGGTGAAGATGAAAGACCATTTATCGTGCAATAGGCAAACGAGAAAATACCCCGCTAGGTTGATTTAGGAGTACAGATGGAACAGTTTTGCCAAATTTAGAAGGGATCAAAACACCTGCTGAATATTTTTACAGATAACAGTTTCAGCAATCGAAATGGTACACCAGACTCCGGTACAGTAATACATTTGTAAAAACTCATGAGCATCTTCAAGAAGACAAAAGTACAACCCATTTTTTTATTTCCAGTAAAACACTAGTAGTTGGTAGTTAAATAGCAGACTGACTCATCTGGGTGTCAGATAGCTATAAAGTTTCCGTATGAAGATATTATTTTAAGAGCATGAGCCCTCTAAGATTCTCTTCTCTGCACTTTGTACAGTGACTCATTAGATGTGATGTGTTGTGCTGCAGTGGGCCGGCATGTCGCATTTAAGGAATATTTAGGAATCAGTATTTTAATAGCGATTCCTACATGCATAGGCTTTTGTGAGTCCTTAACTGCAGTTCCTTAATAATCGCGATTAAGGACTTGCAAAAGCATTTCTTGATGCAAGTGCCAGATAGTGTTTGATGGACACAAAATAATACATACTTAGGCTGACACTGTGTGCACCAAGTGGGCCATTACGATTCAGGGCCACCTTGATCATGCAGTCAGTAAAACCATAAGCTGCATGCCTTGATTACTTACTGGCTAGTCCCAGTACTCTTATTCAATCATCCCAGTACTCACCAAATAAGGAGAACTAAATGTAAAGAAATATTAGCCTACTCATTTGCCTATGTGTCCTACTTAGAACATATAAATCAGAATGCAACACACCATGAATATTTTGCTTGATTGTGAATATGTGGGGTCAACCTATTCCCTCAATCGTCTCTCCCTATCAGGGCAGAGGACCATCAATCCTCAGATATATCCCCATCTGAGAGTTTCATCCATTGAAGGACAATCTTGCAGGACCGTTTCCCACACCTGCACATGCTCAGGACTTTGCTGGCCCCGCATTGCTTCCATTTTTAGTAAGGCCCCTTCGCATTCCTCTCATCCAGTATGGCTACATGCAGTGGGTTTGCAGGGGCTGTACTAGCCTTCCTTTGTCTAAATAAGAAGGATATTGGATAATTTGCTCTTGTTAAACAGCAGTAGACTAAAAAGTCTGTTGTGGGTATCTCCTCTCCTCTGCTAGTGCATGTCTGATTTCACATGTTAATGAGTATCTGCTTCCACATGTTATTGTATAGTATAATCTTAAGCATCAACTTCATGTAGATGACAAATGTGTGTGTGAGTTGAAAGACTGCTGTTTTCAGGCCTGCAGTAAAAAATCACCCATGAGAGAAGTTTTTTGCTGACGCAGAGAAACTTGCTGTGACTAATTGGCTATTAGAATGTAAGTTGTCAGGGTTGACTGTTGTTGGTGTAGACAGCAGTGATTGTTGACTAGCAACCATATAACGATTATATGAAATTAGTAAGACATATTGATATCATAGCGATCTATAATAATTCCAAAGTCTAAGTAGATTCTTTTAGGACACTCCTAAGAACCTTTTTTTTTTATAGAGTTGTTTTACCTCGACCCAAAGATAACAGGTATCCGAGCGCTTTACATGAGCACCAGTTGCGTTACAGATGGACACATTCATTTTTGTTGGGCGCGGGGAAATTAAGTGATTTGCCCAGAATCACAGGATGTTGATCGTCATTGTAGAGACTCAAACCCGGTTCCCCAGCTGCAGGTCTCCCGCTCTAGCCATAAGGCAACATCCGCTCCCCTAACCTTGCCCGCTAACCTTGGTGATAAAGTGGAGTAAGAATACCTTCGATCTAGTTTTGTGGGTCTTGCCTTAAATAAGTAAACATCAAAACTTCTATTAGTGTTTTAGAAGGATTGTATGGTGGATAATACTGAAATAAGCCAATATTGGTCATATCATTAGAAACCATAAATATTTTTGACCTTCAATATACTTGAGTTGTATATAATGTTATTGTAATATTTTCAAGGCTTATATCGATAGGAGTGTTGGTTGGTTTGTTATTAGGCACAATGTAGACAGTCCTACTGTATCAGAAAGGTATACCATTGTACTAAATTACAAACTCCATCACATGCATTATATTCTTCTTTAGACTACTCTAGACACATATTTCAGAATCCATTGCAAGTTGAAGGTGAAAAGTCAAGTGCAATATGATTTGTGAAAAAGGATATTCCAGTAGGGCAAGACTAGTTTCAAATGGAGATGTTTTTGCCTAAATGTAATTAAGTTATTGGATATAATTTTCAAAATAATACCTTTACAGGGAAAATCTCTTATAGCAGTATAGAATAACTAGCACAATGGAACAGGAGCATTTGTTCTGAGACTTTGGTGATAACGTTGTTTATATTATTTACAAACAGTTTTTTGCTTTTACTTTATGTACTGCATAGGTTATTTCATTGCCTATGATTATCTTACTGTGAGACCAAGGGCGTGTGAAAGTATGACTGTGAAAGGTGTTTTGTCACCCTAGGGAAGTGCATTCTGTGCATTCCTCCCCCATGATGGCTCTGTGTAGCAGCACCCCTGAGGATTGCATCCTGCAGAGCGCAGCATAGGCGAAGGCCAATGTGGCTTCCGTAACAGCGAGCCTTTCCTTTTTGTCGTAGCTGACCACTATCTTATATGTAATTTACTTGCTTTGAAACAAATATTTTAGTTGGGATCATTAAAATGCAAGAAATCCTGGTCTTCTATTTAAAGAAATTTTGTTATGGTTTTGAGAAATGTCCAGATGCAGTTAAATAATGCACATTTTGAGAATTGTAGGAAAGAAACTGCACATTTGTTAGCACTTTCTATAAATCACACTCAGCTTGCATGTGAATTGTGGACTAAAATGCCATGTGAACTGATGAAGGTTTTAGGTAACCAGCAAACACTGGGGGCCTGATTCACAAAGGGCCTCCCTCCGCACCCGTGGCGGAGGCCCCACAGTTGTATGGGAGTCTCTGCACGCAGGGGGAGCTTCCCAATGAGAATTCTCATTGAGGTGATTCACCCCGGGTGCGGAGACTTTCCCACGACTGCGGGGTCTCCGCCATGGGTGCAGTGGCCCTTTGTGAATCAGGCCCCCAGTGTGTGCTGAAGAAGATGAACATGCAAGCCTGGAATGCAAGAACCACTGCGAGACAGCTCTGCAATAATCATGACTTGGACAGGACATGAAGAACAGCTTGTAACTATGATCATATTGATGGTACTATAACCTGGAAATTCGAAGTATAAATTAATAATTAATAGTGGGTTTGTAATGCGCTAGAATCGACTCCCGAAGGAGTATCTCTGCGCAGTAGACCGCTGGGGAACACGTCCTGGCTTTCCCTGTGAGATGGTCCCTACTGGGTATCTCCAAGGTGAAACCAGGCATCCCCGGCGTATGTGGGGGGCCGTTGTGGAGATGAGGCAAGCTAATGCCCAGAGTTGCAGAGTGTGATCCCTGGTTAGAGTAGGCACTGAGGTGAGAATTATCGAGTCCGCTGACCCTGGTTCACGACCCTGCCGCGTTGGGAATTGAACACTGGTCCCGGGCCGTCCTCTGCTCCCTTTAACCAGTGAGCCACACCACTCCAATAGCCTTGAAATAGCTCTATACCGGGTCAGCTAGAGGTAAACACCCGCCAGCTGTATATAATAAATTAAGATTATTAATCTGGATTAGGCTCTTGTTGGGAAAATCATGTACTAAATCGATTCTGGATTCCTTCCTGTAGTATAAATATCTTGGCTGTAGACTTTGAAACCAGTTCAAGAATGACTTCAAAAAATGGGGGGCAGAACCTCCTCCATCCTAAGACCAACATTTTGGAACGCTCTCCTACTTCCCCAGTGAACGAAAATAAATCAGCTAAAAGTCAGAAAACAACAGAAAACCTGGCTGTGTCTTCACTATTGTGGTGAGGCAGTGCACCTGGATTTGACTGTATCATCACGCCCATAGACTCTACTGACCTGTGATAGCGCACTCTATAAATGGCACAAATAAATAACTAAATAAAGAAAGAAAGAAACAAAATTAGGAACCTGCGTTCAGAGATACAGTTAAAAGGTATCCTTACTCAATGGATATAGTACTGGATTTTAAATACATCCCCATCCACAGATCCTCCACTCTGGTGGGCATACATCCTTGCTCTATCATAGTTTATGCATCCCTTGTCTCTATGTAGCAGCAATTTAAAGCCCTTATTTTCATAACTTGTAATACCGTTTTGAAATCCTTGGATGGAAGGATGGGGAGCAGCAATAATGCGGAAGGGGCAAGACAAGCAACAAAGGGGCAAGCGACAACCATTAAGCAAGCAACGATGATGAGGCAAGCAACGAGAAGAAAAGTACCTTGGAAAGAGCACGAGCAGTGAAGGCAGCACACTGCGGCAAACGAAGCAGTCCTGGGGACAAGCCACAGGGGAGGGACAAACACGAAGTGAAAGTGAAACTTACACACACTGACCAAAGAGGAGCCTACTAATGAAAGCGACTATAAAGCCAACCAGTGGTAAGCAATGGAAGGACGTATGTAGCAAAATGTCTCATAAATGACGGCGCATGCACTGTCTGAAGTGAGACCCAAAACACTGCTAAAAATGTGGGCCCTAAATGAAGATAGTGCAATAAAAAACAGCTGCAGTTGAACAGCTTCAAGCATCACCCAGCCATTAACCACATCGAAAATAATGTCACTTTTCATCTATGTTTATGTGGCCACGTAGAAGCATGACTCTCCCTCATTCAGTCAATACTTGCCAAGACTGAACATGCCTCTCACTGTTCTTTTGCAAAGTAGATACATTTGGATGGCAGTGTAGTCAGTCTGCGAACTTAATGTCGCCCTAATGTAAGAACTGAAAGTTACAGAATTAATTACTTATTCAAATACATTTTCTCAAGTGCGACTTGCTATCAAAATATGAACTTCTTTTTTGAAACTGCTCCTGGTTTTACTGTTTCACTTGAATAGCAGCCTTCTTTCCTAATGAGATTTCCCCCTGCAGTTGGTCGCAGGTGTCTATATGCCCCTTGCTTGTGTTGCGCTACTACTGTATGGTTGCTACCATTAAATGAGAATCCTAATTAGTATGTCCACAAACTGGGAAAATAGCATTTCAACATTGTTTTTTTTCTTGAAAGATTAGATTCTAGTATAAGTCACTATTCGAAGCCTAAACAGTGAAAGTAACAATTGTGACAAAAGGATTTATCTTTTTGGAAAGCCATTATTCCTAAAGTATATTATTTAAAACGTACATAATTTGTATGCTTCACAATGGCATATCGCTGTTCCGGGAACCCTCCTCGTACCTTTAAATTGCTCTTGCTCATTGTTCCAAACGGTCTGCTATGCCAAGGCCAAGTCTATTCATATTTCCACTGAAAATATATGATTTATTCGCTCATTCTGTCTGCTGCAAACAAACACCCATGCAAGTTCAACGAGCTCAGGGCATTTGTGCATTTTCAGTGGTATGTTAAAAGAAACTCAGAAAATATCCCTGAAAAATTCAAGCAAACTCCTTGAGCCATATTATACGGATTGCCCACGGGATCAACTGGAGCACGCACCTGTTTTTTGTGCCTACCGGAACACTTTGGTACTACAGATGGGGCCGCAGACACTTCGATGGCTCCTTTTGTAATATGGATCACTCGGGCTCTAAAGACGCGTGCAATTCTAAAGGCGCGTGCTCTCAGTTACATGAGGTTGTGGCCCAATGCAAAAGAAGGATTTTTTTTCCCTCAAAGGCTTTTTATTAGGTTTTTCAAACAAACAAAACCATCACTATCCAGGCACCAATGACAGAAGTGACATATAGATTGGTGCACATACTAACCATGGAAGTTGATAGATATTGCTCCGTGAACAACGTTCACAAGATTCTCATCAGTTACTTTGTATGCTCGAACAAAAGATACTAAGAAAACCCCCAATGATAACACCACAGTAGTGTAGGAACACACTAGCTAATTTCTCATATCCGCCCACGCCTCTTGTCTCGCCCTCCACTGTCCCCGGAAAGCGCATTCATGCAGTGAAGGTTCTGATCTCTGCATTTAGCAACTCCCTTGACCCGGGGCATTTATTTATTTATTTGCTTATATAGCGCTGGACTCGACTCCCGAAGGGGTATCTCCGCGCTTGATTCGCTGATGGTGCCAGATTCGGTGCCTTTAGTGGGTGTAAATAGGGAGCTATGTCTCACAGAAGAGATACGTCTTGAGTGCTTTCCGGAATGATAAAAGATTGGCATTTTGTCTCATACCGATAGGGAGTTTATTCCAGATGGAGGGTCCTATGTATGAAAGTGCTCAGCCACCCTGACTGGCCTTCTTAATGGGGGGAATTTTTAGTAAGGATTGATTGCTTGAACGCAAGAGACGTTCCGGTTTATGGATTTGGAATTTCTGAGTCAGGTATTGGGGGCCTGATCCATAAAGGCTCTTATGTATGATGCAGCAAATCTTGAAGTTGATTTGCTGACGTATGGGCAACCAATGGAGCTGTTCCAGTAGGGGCCTAGATGGTGTTCTCGAGGGGACATTGAGGACCAGCCTGGCCGCAGTGTTTTGGGCCACTTGAAGACGGTTGAGCACGTATTCATTTGCTGAGATGAAAAGACCATTGCAATAGTCCAATCGACTTATTAAAAGGGCCTGGACAAGGGTCTTTCTATAAACGTCTGATAAGAAGGGAAAAACCCTTCTTAGGAGACCGATTGTCCGGAAACAGGATCCTGTCACTAAGTTCACATGTTCTTTTAGAACCAGGTCTTGATCCAGTCTTACTCCCAGATTTTTCACTGATTGCTTTGGGCAAGGGACGGGTCCTAGCTCTAAGGGCCACCAATCCGGTGACTATAGGAGATTGGCTTTCCCGAAGAGCATGACTTCTGTCTTGCCGACATTACACTGGAGGCCAGGTGGAAGCCATCCAGGTGGATACCCTCTCATGCCCTCGGCAAAGGAGTTCTTAATTTCCGGGGTAAGAGTCTGGAAGGGAAACAAGAGCTGGGTGTCGTCGGCATACGACACTGGAGTAAACCCGTATGCTCTCACAATATTAGCAAGGGGGGCCACGTACACATTAAATAATGTGGGGCTTAGACATGAGCCCTGTGGAACCCCCTTGGTGAGCTCCCTAAAGTGGAACAGTAGGAGCCCAGGCTGACACTTTGTGAGCGGCATGGCTCTAAGTGGATCCTGTCCGTAGCCGCCCATAATCTCTAGACTTTATACTTCAGAGGGCAACCAAAGCACCATATAAATAGGGTGTTCCAAACATAGGCAGTGGTCCAATCCCTTCTTCCACCACTCCAGCGTAGGTGCAGCGGCATCCTGCCATGCCTGCGTGGTGTCCTGCTTGGCTATTACCAGCAGGGCCCACAGATACCTGTTCCCGTCTATGTAATCTGCGGCATCACCTGCCCCAATACTCCCTCCAAACAGTCAAAAACTCCCACCCAATAGGGGCGCCAGCACAGTGCAGCTCCAGACTGTGTGCAAGAAGTCATCCAAGTCTGCCGGGCAGTGCAGGCATGCTGCGGATGCAGTCTGCCCACTCTTCCAGAGACTCTCCCATACATAGTACACTCTGTGCAGGTACCGCAGCTGAATGAGGCATTATAAGGAAGCAATGGCCGCCTCTCTGGGAGAGGCCAGTAGCTCTCTCCAATCCCATCTTTCAATGGGGCCAGGTAGTGGACCCATGTCTGCCGGAGGGCCCTGAAGCTGCATTATTGATTAGGGGCCAGTATGCAGGCGATATCTTGTTGTCTGGGTTGATTCAGCAGTATTTTACATTATTATATAGAGGGCTAAACTCTGGAATCTGCTCTAGGTGGGCTAAGTATGGTGTGAGAGAATGTACGAGTTGGAAATATTTGTAGAATTTTAGAGTTGGAACTAAAAGAGTTCATTCTTAGCCTTTGCAACCGTGCTATATTACAAATGCAGGCAGTGGCGGCGGGCAGTGGGGCGGGGCAGGGTGTGGGGTAGTAAACTCCAAGATTCTGCTGAACGGAGTTGTGTATATAAATAAATAAAGAGAATTACATTGCGAGAGCTGCAACGCCAAATCGGTGTAATTAGTTTTATATATTTAATTATATACACAACTCCGTTCGGTAGCAATACAGAGTTTACTACCCCCTCACCCTGCCGCTCCCCTGCCCCACTGCCCCGCAGCACTCCCTCAAGGAGCCGCCACTGGCTGCAGGTGCAAAGGCAAAGGGTTCATCAGCGGGTACACTAATTGTGCTCATATGGAGGTAAGACACACAATCAGTTTGTCTCCCACCGAGGCATCCCATAGAAGGGTGACACCGGGTTCCCTTGGCCCATCTCAGGCATCACCATGCAGGCAGGTGCAGTCACTTAATGCACTCACCTGCAGGGGGATCTTTGCTCCCACTTGAAGCTTGTGAGAGGTGGACCGCAGCTCCAAACAGCCAGTCCGCCTTTCATTACTTTTAAAAGAGTGCCGCTACGACTTTACTCCTGCAATCTGAACAGTGCACTCAACTGAGGTAGGGCTTACTGTGCAGGCCTGGCACACACACTTAAGGACTGGCATGCATTGGATAACACCTCAGTTTTTATAGAGAGGAAAAACAAACAAAAACAATAGGTTTGGCCTGTATTTTGACTACTGACTAAAATATTTCTAAAATAAACTTGCAACAGTGAACATTTTACTTGACATTAAGTTGTATCATATCAAACGTTAGGGGAAGATCCGACCGGCATTGCAGAGGAAGCGCACTGTCTCACTCTGCATCGCAAAATGTTTTTTTATTTAGGATATAAAAAAGTGAAATGAATTGCTAGTCTTTAGTTGTACAGAATATGCATATTTTTGTATTATTCATCTGCATATTCCATTCAAATTGCTTCAATTTCTTGTTTGAGGTTACATTTAACTGTAAGATTGAACAATGATGTCTGATATGTTTATTTTGTAAGTTCTGAACCTCGCTACATCCACATTACCATCTTCCCTACTGTTTGTTTCCCAGCTTGAGGGAGTTTTGACACACCCGTATTTCTCACACTTTTTGTTTTGGAGAATCTAAGGGGCAGATTAGGATAGCTGTTTTTCCGCATCCTCCGGGCCGGCGGAAGCCACCGCCGGCCCGGAGGATACGGAAAAACCGCGGCGG
The DNA here is from genome assembly GCF_964263255.1 of Lissotriton vulgaris. Lineage (NCBI taxonomy): Eukaryota > Metazoa > Chordata > Amphibia > Caudata > Salamandridae > Lissotriton > Lissotriton vulgaris. Next base: position 1,134,666,863 of record NC_141697.1, read on the forward strand.
ACCCACCAAAGACCCACCGCCACATTAGGATGGCTGGTGGGTCCTGGTTTCCGTCCGCAGCTTTTCCGCCGCGGTTGGCTTACAACCGCGGCGGAAAAGCCCTAATATGGTTGCGGTGTCTCTCAGACACCGCCAGCCATATTAGGATGCCCAAAAAGAAATGCTTTTCCACGGCGGGTTTTCCGCCGTGGGAAAGCATACTGAACTTCACTGCGGGGACCCGTTGCGGATCCCCTGGGGGTGGGGGGTGCACATGGGGGGTACCTATGGTACCCCCCCTGCATTTGTATGCAGTAATCGGCAGGTACCGCGCGGTGCCTGACGCTTTCTGCATACAAATGCAATGTATGCATTTTTAACATTGCGGCGGGTGCAGCTTGAAGCCGCACCCGCCGCAATACATTGCATTTATATGCAGTAATCGGCAGGCACCGCGCGGTGCCTGCCGCTTTCTGCATACAAATGCAATGTATTAATAGCGCTACTTTGAATCCATGCTGTTCTTCTAGCAGGTCACCATGCCGTTTCCAAGTCATTCCTGAATACTTATAGGACATGACAGATCTTTTACAAGTTTCTCGTGCATACTAAGAACTCGCCAGCCCATACCACTTACCATAAAGACAGGTGTTTGAGCCCTGAAGAAGTCTCAGTAAATGAGACGAAACGCGTTGGCTAGAAAAGAAAAAAAGAAAATCCATTGTGAATTGGATCATTTTTCTACCGTGAAAACAAAATAAAGGATTGAAAATATACGATTGCCAAGCTCGGACCTGTTCATTTGATACGGATGTTTTTTATTGCTTTAAAAGACATTATTTGCAATTATCAAGAAGTACTTTGTTGATGGGTGCTGATTCCACAGTTTATGTTGTTAAGTGTACATTATGTGTTTACAGTTTTACTTAATTCTAAAGGCATTCTCAGGTCAGCTCCTTGGAAACAGTAAATGTGAAAGTGTACATTGTAAAAAGTCAAACTTGGTTTGGAGAAAAGGTGATTTGTTCAGAAGACTAATGCTCCGGTTGCATGGGACAATGAACACTCAGGTCCAGGTCCTGGTGTCCAGAGACTTGTCTGTCTCACCTATAGTCCCATCAGTTAGTGCTTCATAACATATTAGTTATTTTTATGATGGCACAAGCACATGTGCTTTTCCTTTCAGTTTGAGTTGCTTAAATACAATGCCTTTTTCAGGCCTGTATTACAAATGACCCATTAATTCCAAAGGGCACATAACAGGTGTTAAAAGACCCTTCAGTAGTATGAGGTCTGCAGGAACATCACAGGCTGGTCTTGCTTCCCCAGGAGCTTCCAGCTGTTCAGAACACCTGAAATCTCAGAAACTATGTGGTGGATTACCGAGTGAATTGGACCCAGAATTACTGATTCACTGTGTAATTCCCATTTCTCACTGGAGCTTCAGGGTACCACTTAGACTACCCACTAACTTGCACACATGGAGTTTAGAGGACCACTAGTAATGTTAAAACTAGGGATGCAAACTTACTATGTGTGGATCTGGATCACTCATAACTAGGACCTCAGTGACTTAAGACTTCTGTTCTTGAGCTAGGATTCTCCTTAGATGTGTTGAAGTTCCATTGTTGCATAGTAGACATGTTTTTTAGTTCTAATTGTAATAAAACTGTAGGGAATACCTTAAATCAGTTTCCAAAACCAGTTGTAATCACCAGAATCGTTTGATGTCTGTTTGGTCACTATTGTCATATGTAGATAAGGAGTATTCAGTCATTTCACTACTTCATGTGCCTGTTACATTTGATATTGTCCAACTGTGAGAGGGATGGGTTGAAAATAAAGCGAGGAGGTCTTATTGGCTGTTGAATGATGGCTGTCTTTATTTGTCAAAGCGTAGAGAAAGCAAAATTGAGGATATAACTGTACATAGTGTGATGTGTGGACAAAGGAAACCTCTATTGTTGGTGTCCTTGTAGCACGTTGATTGTGGCTTCTTCTCGTCCTTTCCGCCGTTGGATGGTGACACCGCCATGGGTAGAAAGAGAAGAAAGTTGCGGTCAGATATTTGTTCCTTTTTTAGGGTAAGACACAGCTAGTGTGAACCGTGCCGCCATGGTGGATATGGTCAAAAGGAAAAAAAGAACGTAAACTACGAAATAGAAGAAGGAAAAAGAAAAGGATCAAGAAATATAGCCCAGCATGAAAGCTGACAAGAATCGTCAGCAACAAAAGAGGCCTATCGGCCTGCCGTGGTTTAACTTATCTTGTCCCTTCCTTTTCTTCAGCAGAAGGACTTTTATTTAGCCTTTGTGCCATTCATACGAGGTATGTGGTTAGCTTTCAATATGCAGGGTGTTGGCAAAAATGCCACACCCTGCCACAAAATGCCACACCCTGCCACCCTGCCACAAAATGCCACACCCTGCATATTGCAGGGTGTGCGCATTGCGGAGAAGTGAAGAAAATGGTGCCAAGAAAAGAACAACCCCCACCGTATCGTGCCCTGTGAGTCCCTAGAACTCGCCTCCCCCTCCCCTTTCCCAATCTTAGTGACCCCTGTCCCACTTCACGTACCCCGGGGGCCGTAGCGTCCTCCGGGGGAGTCCACCAATCCTCCGTCCACTCCTCCCTCCTAGTAGCGTTGGGACGTCTGCTTCTCGTCCTGGGGTCCAGGTAAGTCGGTCTGCTTTTCATCCTGGGGTCCCGGTAAGCCCGTCTGCTTCTCAACCTGGGATCCAGGTAAGCCTGTCTGCTTCTCGTCCTGGGATCCAGGTAAGCCCGTCTGCTTCTTGTCCTGGCTCCTTCGGGGCGCTTCCTTCTTGTCTCTCAGTCTCCTGGCTTTCCAAACACACCCCCTAAGCATCTTCTGCGTTCTCTATTTCTGCAGTTGACTCCGCCCCTGATCTACACGTGGCGTCACTCCATTGGCTGTGATTAGGAAATGGGTGTTCCTCGTCCTGCAGGGGAAAGGTGCCAAAAGGAATTAACTCTTTCTGTGCCTCTTCCGACCTTTTATCAGCTTGACCGCACATTGTATGTGGTTTTATCAAGCGACTTCACGGCCCCTTCTCACACCAACTAATACCATATTGTAAACAAGTATACTGACAAGATGATCAAAAAGCAAATATCGGACCAAAGTAAGTAAAAATAAAAAAATGATGTTTTCAATCTCTCAAAAAAAACATAATGCATTCCTGCCTTTCTTTGAATGAGTTAGTGCCTTTTTCATGTTTGTGAATTTATCTAAAACATAATGCATAGTAAATGATAAGAAAATAAGCCAGAGTTACTTATAAATCATTACGCGGACTGTTTTATCTAATCTAACTGTGTGTTTTATAGTTGTTTTTAAGCTGGTATCGTATGTGTAAATTGTCCTTACTATGTATGATTCCGTTTTGAATACTGTGCACCAGTAGTAACACAGTACTTCGTAATATCATTATCATTTATATTTACATGCTTATTAAAATACATTTTTGATTAATGTACATCTTGTAAATAAATGTAAATGTTTTGTACTTGTATAGCACACAGCTACCCGGACCGGGTCTCCCAGCGTTTGTACTCATACCGCTAAGGAGCCCTTCCTCGCTTTTCCCTGTGAAATGTCCACTCCTGGGCATCCCCAAGGTCAAGCCAGGCATCCCAGCGCAGTTGGGGCCGTTGTGGAAATTAAGCAAGCTATTGCCTAGAGTTGCAGCGTGGGACCTATGATTAGAATAGGCACCGAGGCGAGAAATCAGGTCAGAGGAATTTAGAGCTCACGACCCTGCCAAGACCAGCCGAGGCGGGAATTGAACCCTGGTCCCGGGACAGATCTCTGCATCAGGGTCTGCCACTCTAACCATTGAGCCACACTTCTCCACAATCTTCCAGGTTAAGAATTTGGCAAATATGCCAATGACATAAGCAATTTCACAGTCACTGTCTCCAAGCAGACATATCAACACATCCACATGATTTATCAACTCATCACTAAAAAGGCATGGTCCAATACTTCAGTTGTAGCAATAAAGTGATCTGCAAAATTGATAAAGTGGAAGATTACAGGAGCACACATAAATTGTTTGCACTCTTTTATATCTGTTTTTGCAGGACATAGATTCCTGTGTCCAATATGTTCTTGGCAGAGAAATTTGCAGTAGTAAAAACACTTACACCTAAAGGAACGCTTTGTCAATTTCTGACAGAGGTAAATGTAGACATTATCGGCTGTAAACATATGTTTATGGTTGAATATGGTTTTGTCGATTGGAGCTATATATTTTTTCATAGGTTTTATCCTTGTAGCCAATGAATTGCTGATAGATGGGAATTTCGTGGCTGGAGTTTGATATTTTATATCTTTTCTACTTACTCCCAATGTACTAATTGGAAGATTGGATGCTAAATCTGAGAGTCTGCACAGTAGTTCCATTTTGATGATCATAGAGGTCTTTAGATTGTTGATTTAAGCTAGCCATTTTTAGTTTTTGGAGCAGTGTTGGCAAGTAAATAAACAGGTTTGGTAGTTACGCCATAAAAGGCAATACGGCATTCAAAGCTCACAGTTTCGAAAGCACTGCAGTGTTCACAGGATTTTGTTTTTGAAAAAAATCTATTAATCGCCACTTGATGGGGGTTTTCTCCCATGGTGTGGGGATAATTTCAATGTTAATACTTTTCCTTTCCACAGTGTTTTTCTCTGCGATTAGAGAGAGTAAAAACTGGCCATTCAACCACCTACTCTAAACCAGGTGGACAGTCCAATGGTCAAAGCTCTGATGGCCCTTGCGCCTTTTGGGCATCGGAGGAGTATGTCAGTGACGGGGACAGAGTAGGCTCTGTAGATGGCATACACAAGGTCAGCCTATCTATAAATCAGGTGGCTGGATCTCAGTGTTCCAGAGAGGGTACTCTGTTGCAGTTGCCACAGAGTACCCCCTTCTGTCAAACTCTAAATCAGCCTCTTATTTATAGATGATTGGGGATAAAAGTCTGGTACTTAATTGGTGAGATTTCCTGAGACCACAAATCTCTCCCTTTGCTCCCATATTTATAAAGCGGGAATGCCTGGATGGATGATGACTATATGTGGTACGCATGGTGCGAGGGCGGCCACCTAATGCAAATTCAGTAACTGGATGCATGCCAAGGTGCTAGATTGTCATTGGTGGGCTGTTGGTGGGATTGGCTGGAGCAGAGACCTGCATGGAAGAGCAGAACAACTTTGCTCACACCTTATGGCATAGACGTATGGTGGCAGACATTTGAGAGCTTTTCTTTCTGATACTGAACTTCACATACTGGTTCCAGTCTGGCAAGTGCACCACTGGAAAGTGGTTGTGGGAAGCATGTGAAAAAAAGTGTGTTTGTTTGGCTACTTTCCCAACCTGCACATCAGTTAACAAAGGTGGCACAATTTCTAAATAGTTTTAAAGTCAATTTATAAAGCTAACATTTCAAGAAAGAAAGATAGAATTAGGCATTCAAATACATAATTTGATTTCTGCTTCATTGACTGGTAATCCTGCAGATACAAGGTACTCAGGGTTTTGCAAAAAATATGAGATCCTTTGACAGTGGTCCACACTAGTTATGTATGCTGGCTGCACTCCATGAGAGATAAGTGCTTTCTATAATAATGGGACTCAGTAGCCCTCCAGTCTGAGCTGCAGAGCAGCATTCACATTAAAATAAAATGCTTGCCATCAGGCACACGTCAAGTAGCCAGAAGCTGAGCATTAGTTTCTGTTATTTTAAAAGATGTTAATGTTATTCTACAAATGTCATATGCCACATGTCAGTTTCAAGAAAGAGAATGATCTTCATATTAGATACACGAACCACACTGTTTTCATTATGTAGTAAATGGTCCTACCAAATTCTGATGCCCAAACAGAGGACAGGGTTTGTAGTTATAGTAATCTTTACAGTAGTAGTAGTAGAAGTTTATTCAATCAATAGCATGATCATATACATATAAATATATCACAAAACATGCATATTTCATGTTAAAACATGGAGCAAAAGAAAAACATCAACTTCATATTATCATTTACTTCATTCTACAGTATAAACAGACTTCATTACCCAAAAAGTCTGAACCATTCTTAAACAGCAAGCTTGTGCATTTTGTTGTTAATGGAAGTGGTGCATGGCCCGTTCTCGGACACTGAATGTACGCTATGTGTAACCAGAAACACATTCTGAATGGGGAATAACTGGGGATCAAATATCTTTCCTCGGAATCTGTTGCTGACAAATGCTGGGGTTACTTAAGACCAAAGAGGTGTCGTTTTTATTCCAGCCCATCATCCAACACTTCCTGTCTCTTTATCTTATGCTTGCTGCTCCATTTTCATCCTTTCTTTCTCCCTTTCTCTGTAGTCCTTTATTCTTTTCCTTCTTTCTCCCATTTCTTCTTTCCTCTCTCTTGCTCTAAGTTAAAGTATAAAAATTTAGCTGTAGTTTCAAAAATGAGTGCAACCACCAGCACAAATGAACAGATAAGAACATTTGATCCCTTTTTGTCAGCTCAGTTCATCCCAAATAACAAATAACTCTGGGTGGAACCCAGGCTTAGTTTATAAACACTTTTGAATTAATATTTATTCGTAACCAAAATATCTGTATATAAAATCAAACTCTGTATGGTCAGAATGTTACTGCTCAAGAACAGTTTTTTTCTTCTACAGATTTAAGCATTATTTCGAAATTCTTTTTTTAATCACAGTCGGAATATTAACTCAAATCAGAGTAATCCCTTTGCAAATGTGGATTCATCTATACCACTTCTGCATTCCTGCTGAGCTTGAGTGTGAGAAGCAATGGTTCTTGTGCCTCGTTAAGTCATAGTGAAACAGACAATTTTTTGCATGAGTAGGGTCAGAGGCATAGGTAGATTTCAAGTGGTCCTGGCTTGGGTTTTCACTGTGGTAATCCCATTGGGCTTTTATTTAGGCGAGGGACTTTAACGAAACAGCGGGACCTTAATAGCCGTATAGCCCTGCTACGAAGCGCTATAAGGCTATTAGAACATTCTGCCACTAGACGGCAGAATGTTCTAACAAATTAAACAAAGGGTTCTCGAAGCTCGAGGGGATATAAATCCCCTCGAACTTCGAGAAGCCTTTGTAGAACATTGGAATGTTGCTCTGCGGGCCTTTACCGGCCCGTAGAAGCAGGGAGCACTCTATTGTCTGCAATGGAGCTCCCAAAAATCCAATGTTCTAATATTGCTTAGTTTGTAGGTTTTGTGAGAATGATCCCTCCTGAGATATATGCAGATTGCAATATTGTTTACATTGTAACATGACAAAAGGAGTTGAGAGGTAGAGGACTTTATGCCCCACCATATTCACTCCAAGTTCTCTCACCTTTTCTTTTCCACTGAGCTATATGCCCTTTATAAATGCACAGTTTCCACGTGTGCTTTGTATAAAGGAGTGATATTTGTGAGGCTTGCACACTGATGCACTTTGTAGCAAGTCCCTTTTGTTATTGGACTCTCTTTTGGTTAAGTTATAGCTTTAAGGGGCTCTATGGGGGGCAACCACTATGAGAGTACACAGGGCCGTTTCTAGGTGTTATGCCGCCCTAGGCGAGAATTGAAAAATGCCGCCCCCCCCCCCCCCTCCCTTTTTCTACCATCACTCTCTCCCCGTCATCCAGGCTAGAAGAATAAATGCATTAGATATAAAAGAACTTGTATTAACTTTGCAAACATGTGTACACATTTTTATACTGTAACCACTGTCAGAAGTGCAGTCAAAGCTTACAACATTTACTTAGAGCACTCACCCTAAAAATAAAGGCTTTCAATTAAGGAACCATAAATACAAGTTTGAACAGTATGAACATATTACCTTAACTGCAGGCAGAGGCAGTGCCCTTCCCTGATCCATAATGTCTCAGCTCCGGACCACCATCTCCTCCCAGGCCTTCAAAACTGACCTCAAAGTTCTCCTCCTTCAAAGACACTTCCAAATGTAATTCATGCCCTCTCTATTATCTGAAGTCCTTCCCATTATAGAAAAATCTACTTTACATGACTATGGAAGTGCCTTCCCAGTGTGTTCTTGTGTGTTTGAGAGTCTGCCATTTATTGCAGTATTATCCTTCTAACTGTGTTTGGTACTCTTTTGTAACCTGCACACGTCACTTTTCTCTTGTAACATACTGTTTTGTACCTCTTACATTTTGTTTGTTTTCGATACTTGCACAAGTGCCACCATTGCCTATGTAACGTTTGGTGTTTGAGTGTCCTCCATATATTGCAGTATACTGCTTCCAGGCCTGCCCCGCCCGCGCCACAACCATCCAAACCGTCCTCACTCGGAGTCTCGGACACACAGCACACAGGGCGTCACCTCACCCGTCAGTGCTGCCTGGCCTGCTACCCAGCTCCTGCTCACTCACTCACATGAATTAATTTCATTCACAAAGAGTGCGAAAGAAGCTCCCAATTCAGAAATCATTTTTAATCACTGTATTGACTCAACCATGGTAGACATGAGGCTACATCATTATCTCCACCACCTCCAAGCATTGAGGCTTTTCCATCACTATAGAAACCACCAGTAATTATAGATTTGTAAAAAAAGGGCAAAGTGGAACACAGACAAAGCCTTGTACTTTCTTTCAGTGATAATACATTCAAACATATTTATTTACAATAAACGGAAGCACATCACTGCACAATAGGACGAGCAAAGATCAATGATGTGCCTGTCAGTAGTAAAGCAAGCCCCTCCCTCTCTCTCAGAAGTGCAGTATTCCATATTGCCCGAGGGCCGTAGACCAGATTTAGCAAATTTAGATTTTGATACATATACACGCCCCTTGCGCCATCCATACGTCCCTTTTTCCATGTAAAAATGATGCAAAAGTGGGGCAAGAGGCTTGTAAATAAGTCTCTGGGAGTTTAAGTGATATTTGGAAAGCACCCTGCAGTATGTAATCAGAACACTTTATGTTATATTGGGACATATTACAATGTTAACTGTTATGTATAATAGCAAATTAATCCCAGTGTGGGAATCTCATGCAGTTCCAAAAAGGGGGAGGAAAAGATATTACTATATATATATATGTATTACTTACTTCCACTTCCTAAGAGGATTTGCTTTTTCAATATATTCCTTCTGTATTTTTTTATGCAACACATGGCTCTTTTTTTAATACATACTTTGAACTGAGTCACCTCCTGATGTCAGTGGATGTTTGACTACACACAATTGTATGTTGAAGCTGACGGCCGGGTGAGTTTTTCTGTCAGTGGGTCATAAAGATATGCAGACGACATGCCTATTTAGTCATTGGCCTTTCTTCAAAGTTCCCAAAGCGATGTTCCAATATGTGCCAATTTTAACTGTGGGAAAGTTTATGAAGCTGTTGAACTATGGAACGCGTCTAAGTGGAAGAGAATGCAGTGCTTCTGTGTGTTTGGTGGGCTCTGTATGTGGCGTGGAGGAGATAAGTGCATACGGAAGGCAAGAGTGAAAAGAAGGTGTTGGAGTGAAAAGGCATGACGTGAGATAGGCATATGAAGGATTACAGGAAGATGTGGGGAGTTGTGTGAAGGGGAGAACGGGTGTCATTGAGGCACATTAACGCCTTCTAATCAATTACAAAATTATATAAAAATTTTCATAGTGCAATAGGTTTTTGAAGATTACCCCAGTTCCTCTTTGAGAATGTAGCTGAGAGACATATCAGGAAATACGAATGATCATATAAAGTGGGGGAAGGAGTACAGTATGAGTGAAATTAAATGTGAACTACAGTCCTATTGTTATGGCTCTGAGTTTTGAAAGAGCTACTAGACATTTTATTATCTATTTAGTACACCTTCACAGAGCTTTCTAAAACATCTCACACATTAAATTTCTGTATTTGGCAAACGTATTTCAAGTTTTGCTTCATGCATTTAGGTAGGACTCTTCGCCAGCTTTGTGAATTGGTGCCAAAACATCTAAAATAGGAATAACATGGAAATGCTTAGAGAACACTCATGCACAAGTAGCACAAACAGAAAAGCGTGTGCCTCCTTTGCACTTCTGTTAGTGGGAAGTTTCACCTTTCAGGCCAATCCACAAAGGCGTACATCAAAAAGTATTCCTGTAGTACCTCTTCCTGCAACTTTTCACTGTTCTTGTGCCTGTTGTATTTTACGTGTTGGGAGTTGTTCTTCCAGCAGTGAGATGTTTATCGCTGTTGCATTTTTACTTATTCGTAATTCTCATGTTAGTGGTTTGTTGTCATATGTCATGATGCATGAGTTATATTTTATATTCCAAATAAACGTCTACTACAATAAATTATAAATGATTTTAAATGTAGAGGACGCTGGCCGCCTTGTAAAAAAAACGTGTGTTAGGTAGAGCTGATTTATTAGCCTACACTATACACAGGAAACATTGTGTCAAGACACTTTTGTTTTTCTTTTCATGTTTCAAAAGGAAATAGCTCTGTCACATTTATTTAACTAACAGATGAATGGAAAGTTGTACAGGAAATGTATTTAAGCAGTGTCCCTTAGCAAAACGGAAGTACCATATTAACACTTTTTTTTTAACTAAGGACTACTGTCTGGGATGTTGGGCAATATGTTTTGAAAGCAAGTATGGAAAGCTGCCGTCTACTCGCTGTTTTAATTATTAGGTATGCATTTTGAGTCCTAATCAAAAGCTCGAAATTTTGAATTCTTTGTAGACTTCTTACTTTCTGGGGATTCACAATATCTCTAAGAGTATTCCAGGAAACCTAAGCAGGTCAGGGATTTTCAGGTGTGAACCCCCACCCCACCTATTTGCCCTCCCTCTCACACTTAGGGGCCTATTAGGATGGCGGGCGGACCTGAGTGCGCCGGCCATCCTCGCGTTGTTGGGACCGCCCGCAGACATGGTCCTGCACCGTGAATTGGGATGTGGCAGCCGCATTCCCCTGCACCACGTGGCAGGCACCACGCAGTGCCTGCCACATGGTGCAGGGAACTGCAGTGTGGTGCCATCGGTATCCCCCAAGTGCACCGCCCACCCCCGGGTCCTGCAACGGGCCCCCAAAGCCAAACAACTCCAGACTCTCCATGTCAGCATGACCGCCATGGAAAGGCAATTCACCACACACATTCTGATATGCCTGGCGGTGCCAGCTAGGCACCGCCACCATAATAGTGTCCCACATCTGCCCGGCCGGCAATTGGAACCATTGCCGACCGGCAGAAAAGAACCGGGCGGACTTTGTGTCTGGTGCAAAACCCCCTCCATCGTAATATGGCGGGGGTATTTCACATTACGATGACTTAATGGTCGCCACCGCAGTCTCGGCGATGGCGATAGTCACACCATCCTAATGGGCGTAAGATTATATGCTGAACAGTACACTTTTCTTTTCCTACAGGGATGGGAATTTTCTTTATAGTTAAACAGCTCCCCTTAATGTGAATTTTGGATTCTTTCCTTTTATGTCCCAACCTCCAAACAAAATTCAACCTGTGTTTTTCAGGGGTAGTTGTTTTTCTGACAGAATGGGGTCTTTTGAGCATTTTTTGTATTTTGATGAAGTATCCCCCGATAGACCTCCTTGCCCCCCATCAAACTATCAGACATTCCACAATAGTTCAATGTGCAGCTTTAAACATTAGCAGCCTGGATCGATACCTCCGGCTCTCAGAACTTGTGAACACAGATTTCTTTTTTTTTGCATACCAACGTTGAATTTGCGTGCATAAAAATATATGTAATAATGAATATTAATTTCCATTGAAGGAGTATTAACGCTCCTCCTTATCCAGTTTATCAATCTGTATTATTTATACACGATGTATTTGGGAGACAAGTTTGGAAGAGTTGCCTAATTATGAAGTTTTGAAAATGTGATTAAAACATTGTATCCATTTTCTGATTATACAAAGTTTACTGGGTTTTGCATTTTTTTCTTTTCACAACACACTTGTTAACTATATTTGTTCAATGTGTAATGCAGGACAAAACAGTGTTAAAGGCATTATTCTGCTCAAATAGCTTATCTTTTGTTTGTAAATGCTGATTTAGAGAACATTCTATAGTACTAGGGGAAAAATACCACTGAAATATTAAAGAACCTAACAAAACCTTTACTTTTCATCTTCTGCACCTGTTATGAGGTTTAATTCAAGGTTGGAGATCTTGAGGAGGAGATAATAACAGTAGAATTTGGCAGCCAAACACAGCTGGCCACCGCAGCCCGCCCTTATTTGTGTCATAGGACACTGAGCAGCACTTCCCATACTGCCTCCGCTCCATCCTTGCCTTTTCATGCGAAAGAGGTGGATGCAGTATTTTTTATCGTTGGCTTCATAAGTACATTCCAAAACTATTACACATGTGAAATTAGGGCAGCTGCCTCAAACTTTCATGGATTTAGGAAAGGTGAGGGGTGTGAAGATTTCATAGGAAAGTGGGTGGTCTTTAGGGGTTTAACCCCTTCGATGCTGATGACGAGCTCAGCTCGTCATCAGCCACGGGTGACGTGTGCGGATGACGAGCTAAGCTCGTCATGTAACGCGGGTATTCGAAAGCAGCAGCACAGCGCAAAAATAACCGCAGCAGCGATGCGGTTAAATGAGCATTTCCTACTGTGATGATAAACCAATGTCTGAGATAACTCCCAGGTCCTCGGGTTGATGATACAAGCATTGACAAAAACAAGAGTTTTGACTGTCTTTTATTAAAATTAATTTGGTGCTGGTAGTTGTAACTTTCTTTGGCCCATAGATACTTTGGAGCCAGAGTCATTTATGGCCTTAACTCTCAACCTAGCATGATTATGTCCATCCCCTGCTAATGAAATGCAGCCTAGACTACAACAAAATGCCCAAAAGAGTAATGAAGTGCCTGTATAATTTTGGGTCAAAGAAGGTCGGACCCTGAATTTCACTTGAGAGCTATGAATGGAGGGTGGGGAAAATGCTTAATTCCCCTCACCCCTCTGCTCCTCCCACTGCTTCAAGAAAAGCTATCCTCCACAGGCTCATGGTGGAAAAGCAGGTGTTTGTTCCAGGCTCCAGTGATACCCGCTCACATCACTGCTTGCTACAAATTTAAAGGTGACCTGTGGGCAGAGGGGTACACAACGAGGGCGCAGAAGGGCAAGATGATGAAGTGTAATGAGATGCAAGAACAGGTGAGGTGAAGGAGAGGGAAGGGAGATTAAAAAAGGGAAGGGGAGATAATGGGAGCAAGAAGAAGAGTAAAGAGGGAATAACATAGCAAGGAAGAGAAAGCGGTATGTAGAGTAAAAAGATGAGCAAGACAAGGTAGGGGCAATGCTACAAGAGAGCAAGAGATTGTGAAGGAATTGAGTGAGACTGGGGCACAGGAAGGCATGAATGTGAAAGATAATATTAGTAAAAATGAAATGAGATGGGGAAGACAAAGGTAAGAGAAATAGGGTAGGCTTAAAGAAACAAGCATTTACAATGTGATAGGTCTCACAATCGCGAACCTTCGAACCATTGGCACAATGGGAATGCCTTTTGTAAAAAACTTAAAAGGCATTGTCATTTACAATACCAACATTCCAATGTCCCACAAAAGCAATACCCATTGCATTGCAGAGCGGGGTGTCCATGAACCGGGCGCTTCGCTCATTATTAAAGTTAAAAAAAAAAAGAACTGAGCACAGTGTCCCTGAAGAGGGCGCCATGCTCAACATCAACGTTTTTTAATTTAAATTTAAACTGAGCGTGGTGTCCCTAAAGCGGGCACCGCGCTCGGCATGCAACTACAAATAAAAGCATCTGCCATTGTCTTCATCAGTGTCAATAAACAAAATAGTGCTCACCCATTCATAATGCAGACCATGTAACAAGCCAAGTAAAAGGTCCAGTCCTTATGGATGGTAACAAATGCAGACAAGGCGGTACCCAGGAGAGACGAACAAGCCTATTTATGGATCAGAAGCATGCATTTAAGGCCGACAATTACACAAGCCAATGACAAATATGGGCGTAGAGTGGGCAGGGCTTCCACTGCATACTTTATTACAGCATGCGTCACAGAGCGAGCAGTGTATGTGCGCTGGTGCTAGGCTCGACCTAAAAAGGGACACAAGATGGGTTAGAAAACAATAAAAGACAAGCAGGAGTGTAAAGGGAGTGAAAAGGGAGTGAAAAGAGAGGGTTGGATGGATAGGGTAAAGCGATGATACTGGGGAAAGCGCAAGATAGAACATGGAAGACTGCGAACACAAAGGAAGAAGGAATAGTTTGAGACACTTGTATCAGAGTAAAGAAGAACAGGAATCATTAAAATTGATAAGGTGGACTAGATTGAGACAACAAAGAGGCACAGTTAGTGTCATCGGTGGCAAAAAAAATCACTGAAAGATCTTCAGGAAGGTGGAAGAATCTGACATATGTAGACATGAAACATACAAGAGTGGCAAGCATAGTTTCCCGTTCATTCCTACACACACATACTCAGGCCCTTGTGATGATTGTTCTAAAGCAGACTGAGCTGCAGTAAGATTTATGAACTATGTCCTTTTCAGAGAGGTCGATCAGTAACTTGGCTGAATGTTTTACGTCTGTATTTTTGTGTTCAGGACCATCAGGCCCCATTTGGAGCATTAACATCCTCATACATAACCCTGCTATTTTATTTCATCGATTTTCATTGTTGATCACAAAAGATATTATTTTTCCTTTAATTCTACTAAACATGTTTGTTGTTTAGCACTAGATCGCTGTCCACTCCAGCACGCCATTTTTGATGAGTCCCCTGTGCTATTCTGTAAGATTGACATTGTCTAAGATCCACTAATGTCGTTTCACACTGTCTCTGTAGACAAAAGAGAGAGCGTAGTGGTGAGGTTATGGGGGATGAGCAGGAGGGTGGGGGATGGGCGTAGAAGCAAGTACATAAGGTAGTATGGTGGAAGAGGGGGAAGGGGAACTTGCCGGCAGCGATCTGATACTCGGGTGGTTATCCACATGCCAGCCTACAGTGTAGGGCTGTCTCAAGGTGGGATCAGAGGAGGCATTCCCAATGCCTTGGCTTTTTTGTAGAGATTCACCCCCACCCCCAGCTTCAAAGCTATTTACAGATTCACAAGGCAATCCTGTATTATTATTAATGGTGAGGTAAATGACAAGGAAATGCCACTAGATGGCACCAGATGCTGTTTAAAACAAGCCCTAAGATATTGCCTTTGCCAATGTTTGTCTGTAAAATATTGTTTAAAAAATGTAAAAGAAATTTCAAAATATTGGAAGAAAGCAAGCCCATACCTTATGACATCTTAAAACTGTGCATTGAACTATCAATCTTCAGAAATCCCATGATTTATTTTTCGAATACTTTCCTCTCAGAAAACTCTAAACAGAATTCAAAAAGAAAGAAGTGACAGAATTCAAAGGGCAAAACTTGCCTAATGTACTTTCCATGGGATTCAACCAGTTGGACTTCTTTATTAGCCCTGGAAGCAGAATTATGGGCATCCAGGAGAAGTGTCATGCTAAGGACACCTTCTGACTCAAATCCTGCTGAGTGAGTGCAACAACCAGCTCTTTCTCCAGCACCATAAAAGCCTTGGTGTCCCAACACCTGTGCTTTCATGGAATATATGTAATGCTGGATATAAAACTAGAATAACCCTCAAAGCCTGCTTTTTAGTCATACCCCAGCGAAAATATCCCTATTGCTGTGCTTTTATAGATAAGGTGGGAGTGGTGGGCAGCAACACAGTGTGTGGTAAAGGGGTATGGGGACAGGACATTATAGAGAGAGCTAGAAAACACATGCACTCTCATGGTGTCTTGAATGAAAAAAGAAGAAAGCAAAAGGTCTCACTTTTGAGACCTATTAGACTTGTCAATGGTGTTTAGCCATACTGTACAGCAGCCCTAATGCTCTGCAACATGAGTAAATAAGAAAAACAATGTGATGATGTGAGCAGAGGCTTTATGTTGCTGGCACCTTCACAATGCATGCGCACAACTATAACATGATGCAGCTATTTTTTTTTATTAACTGATGCGAATGGGTGAGGGGGACAGAAACAATACAGAGGGCTGGGGTTGGAAAGAGAAGCAATGGGTGACAGAGGAGAAGAGCACAGTTGGCGAGAAGCAAAACGGAGGGTGGTGGGTACTAAAGCAACATGGAGAGTGGAAATGTAGAGAAGAAGCAATTAATAAGATTGCAACGTGGAGATGGCAGTGGAAAAACATACAAGTGAGAAAGCAATGTGGAAGGACATAAAAGGAAGGACAACATGAAGAGGGATAGGATGAAACACAAGCATTTGCAATGCAATAGGTCTCGCATTAGGAAAGTTTGAGCTATTGGTATTGTAAACGGCAAAGTAAATGGCAAAGTTTTTATTCATGTGTTGTTTTTGAAAATAGTGAAATTAATAGCTTTGTCATTTACAATGCCAATAGTTATAGCTTTCGCAAATGTGATACCTATAGCATTTGTAATGCAATATGTACTCCTCTGTAAATCTATTATCTTATTGCATCCTTCGGATGCGAATTCCAGGGCGAGACCTAAAAAAGCAGCAGGTGAAAGAACAACACGCTGTGCCACACAATATGCAAGTCAATCAATGCATCAGTCAGGAAAATAATTTCAGGTATTTGATGTTGTACATCTGAGAAGGTCAACATTCAAATCCAAGAAAACAGGCCGTGGCCAATATAAATGCATGCACCGAGGAATAAAAGACTCCCACAAATCTAATGTGGCATGTGCCGACGCACGCTTTTAAAAGTAAAGCAATTTGCAAGCAAGTAGTATTTTGGAGGGCGAAAATGCAAGACGAAACGCCTTTTAATATAAGGAAATGTTCCATCTTGCTTCCAAAATTTTGCAACGTCTCCCTCTTGACCTTTTACGCATACAAATAAATGTCATAATTTACATATTTTTGCTCTTACATTTGCTCGTGGAATCCCGTACATACCAGCATGCGCAATGTACCTTATGAAAGGGCAGAATGCCATCACTCACTGTTAGTTTAGTCATTGGCTGAAGTGGCTGACCCCACTGCTCCATGATGTATGCATGTTGTATGATGTAATGGGTGAAATAATAATGTGAATGACACAATACCAGTCCACTGGGTGAAGAGGGCTGATAGCAGCTCCAAATATATTATACATATAATTTTGCTAATATGTATACCTCTTGACTAATGCCAGATCTAAATGAATCATTTTTCAGCATGCAAGATTCTACATAATATGTCCAAGGCAAGACACTTAAAATCACATGGGTAAGGCAAGGCAAACTGTTTAACATCAAGGGGGATGTTTCTAACAAGTATCAAAAGCTGCGTAGTAAATAAAAACAACAACATTTCACACCTTCAGTATTTTCATGAGCGAAAAATCGTCTGTAGCCAACTGCTGGGTAAAATATACAAAAAAATAAATCAGTGACTCCGGTTCCTGTGGTTGTATACAGAATTATCACCAAGTAACGGCTGCAGTGAGCAACCTTTGCATTTGCACGCCGTTCTCTCGGCGCAGAGAAATCATTCAGACATCGGGAGTACATTTAATAGCCAGAATCATCCTCTGTTGCTTTTCACAAATTCTGCGCGCATCAGGATCTCAGGCACGATAATTGTATCGCCAAGGAATTAATTATGCTTGCACACAAAACCGATAACGCTCGCACAGCGGCATCGAACCAGTGCATATGAAGGTAGTTGGAGTAAAATTAGTAATCGGTGTGTGGCTGGAGTGAAAAAGTGCTGAAAAAGGCAGAGGAATACAATAATGGCCGAGGTGAGTTTTTTACAGACCGATGTTGTCAAAATTCTCATTTCTAGCTAAGTCTAGCTTTTGCCGCCATCACCCATATTGCTTGACTAGATTTGTAATCGCACCTTCCGGAGATGCAGCCTTAAGACCTGGTGGAACCCACCCACCTACCTGGAATGTACAGGGTGTAAAGATTTCATTGAATGCAATTGACATGGTTTGCAGCCCATCAAGCCCTTGTTTTCCGTGGCCTGACGCGACTCTTTCTTCCTTCAACAGAAAGCAACCAGCCAATCACCTGGCTCATATAAGTAAAGGAAGACTAGTCCAAGATGACTGCCGTTTTCAAACACTACGTTAGATCTATTCGAGATTAGTGGGAAAGACTTTAAACAGAAATGTTTGGCAAGAAACTGGATTGCGACTGCTGCTTGTTCTGCAAAATTGTCATTTTCAATCATGTAATACATTCTATAACTGATAATAAATGCGTTTTATCCCAGTGAGGTGACAAACCTCACAGAAATGAATTCCTCTACCCTGGCCACAATTTTACATTTCAAAGCTATATCACAATATCAATTTTAAAGAAGGTGTAAATTCATATGTTAAGCAATGCTTCTTTTTTCACAAAAAATATATTTTCACATCCTTCTCAGAGTTGAGACTAGAGTACCTAATGCTGCCCAAGTACGCAAACAAAGAAAACAAGTTCATGTTGTAGGGTGCCGCCGCGCTGCCCGCGGCGACCCGGAAGCTCTTAGCCGGCCGGCCAATCCGGTCGCGGCCGACCGGAAGTCCCGCCTCCCGAGGTCCGCGAGCTGCCGGCGCATGGAGCGCCCTGCCGGTCCGAGGTAGCCCGGGTCCCCAGGAGGGGGCCGGGGAGAAGGAGGAGTGTGGCGCCTGTTGCGGGGCTCCTCGGACCTGAGGGAGCCCCGATTGAGAAGACGAGATGAGACGCGCCGCGCCGTGAGGAGCGGAGCGGGAGAGGAGCCCGCCGGAAGAGCGCAGTCGGTGAGTGGGGCCCAGGGCTGAAGTGAAGTGCGTGCGTGCCTGTGTGTATGCCTGGGAGGGGTGGGGGAGGGGGGGGAGTGTGTGCGCGCGTGTGTGCGTGTGTGCGCTAGGGAATGTCTGTGCGCATGCGTGACTGTGTGTGATTGAGAGAGAATGCGAGGTAGGGGATAGTGTGCCTGTATGTGTGTCGTATGCCTGCGTGTGCATGCACGCGCCTGTGTGTGTGTGTGTGCGTGCATGCAGAGGGGTGGGGCTGTCTGTGTCTGTGTGTGAGCAAGGGATTTGCTTCGCGCATGCGCAGCTACCAGACGCTCACTCCCGAGGTGAAATCCGACCTCGTCAAAGCGCGCGTCTGGTAGCTGTCCACTCTCCTAAATATCGGCAACATAAGTTGTCGAGCTGATGCATTCATGCTTCGCATGAATGCCACATCAGCTCGACCTAACAAGGATGAGTGAACAGTACGGTGTGCGGGGGGACAGATGCACCGAAGGTAAATAGTTGTCAAACGAATTCACTCATGTGGAGTGCTGAATCAAAAAGAAAACAGGTAGTGCTCAAAAAGCAAGCAGTGGGAGCATAGAAGATAGCCAATCAAAAGAGTTGGTAAAGAGGTTATGCTTCATGAGCAGGACAGCCACTGTATTGACAAGCTGCCTCTAGAACATGAAGCAAGCAAATAGGAGTGTCAGGAAGGCCAACCAGTGGTAAGCAGTCAGCTGACTCCAACCTGTGTATGTTCTTGGTGAGTCCTAAATAAGAGCAGTGGAAGGATGCTAGTCAGCTAATGAAAAGTATTATAAAAAGGCTATACACCAGAATAAAGGACAAACAAAAGAGGATAGCAAGCCATCAAATAAGCAAGCACAAGAGAGCGGCAAGAAAACCAACCAATAATAGGCAGTGGGCGCGCTGTAAGCCCACTGTAAGTTCACAATAGGTCTTTCGCTGCCTGGTAGGTGAGACCTAAAAGCCAGGTGCACCTCTTCTATTTTCCGTGGAAGACAAACTATTTATTTATTTATTTATTTATTTTTAATATTTATAAAGCGCTACATTTACCCGTAGGCGTCTTGGCGCTGAACTACCCCAGGGCCCGCAAAATCTTCTGACAATCCTGCAACAGAGTAATAATGTATAAAGCAGTTTATCACTTCTTGCCTCAGGCTCCACTCTTCCTGTATTCCCAGTGCAATGTTTTCTGCTGTACGACATTAAAGTGCCACTTGGTGAAACTAAACCTAAATAGAGATCCCAGTGAGGGTATATGCGAAGGTCATTTGTCCACTTTAATATGGTACCGAGGTGGACTTTTTCATTAGATGTTATTGTTTGTAGGTGTAATAGCCAGCGTCACATACTAAAACATTGAGGGTCAAAGAGGCAATATTGTGGCCAAACGTATAGGTGGAAAGAGTGATCTAAAAATAAACTGTGGGTGAGTCGCTAATATTAAAAAAAATATTTAGATAAAGTGCTTTTTGGAGTGATGTAGTTAATAAAGAAAGAAAAAGTGGGCACATTGATTTTCTGGTAATGAAGAAATGGTCTGCAAACTGTTTTGAGAAGTGCAGCCGCAAAAGTGATGCCGTGTTGTGTGATACAGATGTAGATTCTGTGTGGATAAGTAAGATAACACATTGATACAACCCGTGGGAAATTTCCCAGCTTTTGAAAGTAGATGAGCCTGGGCTGTCACAGCAAACAAAAGATGGAAGGTGGAAGTCATTTCCTTTAATTAAAACACCGACTTAATGTTCTTGCATCTCGCTGAAGAACGCGGAAGATTTGTTTTGTTCTGAATTGTATCAAGAATGTCATTCCTTGCAGCGAGCAGTCTGTCATAGGAAGTACGCAATTATGGGAAATTGTTATGATTAACGACTTGGAGAATCAAATAAATAACCATGTTAATCACAACGCTGGTAATATACAGTAACAAGTATTTCTTTTTTGTAAATTCGAGCGGGCTAAATTCCTGTATTTCTAAACATAGCGACTGCTCGTGTTACAACCCTGTAGTTTGCACACATAAATCCCTAATTTTCACAGGTGCAGACAGTGGACACTTAATCCGTGCAAACAACAATGACAGATGTGAAACCGCTGATCGCATTGTTTACATGGTTGTGTTTCGTCAGCATTTTTTCAACTTTCCACATTAGTCCTGGGCACACAAACATTATCACAGATTACTTTGTAATATTGCTCTGATGTTTTCTATCCTAGTTTGTTATGCCCCTTCGTCATGACACTTTGCCACACAGCAAGTGTTACTTTGCATTTTATATAGCTCACATGCGCCTATTACTTGGCCTCTTGCAGCTTTGCGATGCTGAGACTGTCTGCAGTTGTGGGGTTTTCCATTGTGTTCTCTCCACAGGTGCTGGCCTAGATGAGGGAGCCTTGTGTGAATGCATGGAAAATGTAGACTTTCAGTGTCTGTGTTTTTTTCTTTTTTTGGAATAGAAAGCCAATACATGCATTAAGGCTCTTCTTTCAGAAATGCGTAGGGCTACTTTACTGTGCTTGGCTCGCCCTGGGAGAGCTACTTTCCTACTGGTGACATGGTAAGTTTGTATCCAGTGTAGCAGTTTCTTTGCTAATGGATGGGATTAAGTTTGAAGAAGTAGAAATATAGAGTGTTTTTTATCTCCCCCATACCGTCCTGCCTACCCCGCACCCCCACCCCCCCCCTGATACCATTCCCCCAGCCCCCCTCTCCAATCCATTCCAGCCCCCGCTCCACCTGGGGCCGACCAAAAGACTTTGGAACTAATATTTCTTTGTCTGACATTTGTTCAGAGTCTTTAGTCGTTCATAAAGATTAAGATGTTGTGCGTTGAGGGTATTTTTCCACTTCCGATGACAGCAGTCGATCAAAGAAAAACTACAGTTTTATCCCAGTTAGCGTGGACATATATGGGTTTTTAATGGTATGCAGGGCTGTGTTTGCATGTGACTTGCAATGTGTCTTCCACGTGTTTTGTTGGGCAGCATGGTGTTCGTTGTTGGACACTCAAGTGCAGGAGGTTTTTGCCTACTTCTGGAATTGGTGACTTCTCTGGAGAGTAGGGTCCCTCCAGATGGGGACCAAGGATGTGACTCCTAGTCTGATGGCAGTCGGAGCCACCTGATGGCGGTCACAATGGGTGGTGACTGTAAATTCGGATTACTTCACTCCTACGTGCTGCCTCATGATGGTTTCGGTCCATCAAAGCCATGGTCATAGAAGGGTAGGAGAGGCAAATCCAACTACAAAGACTGCACTAAAGACCTGGGTCAAAGACCACACTTGGAGTTCAGCACAGTTAGGAGCCTGAAGGTTGCGGTTATCTTCACAGACCTGTATGGGGGGAGGGTCCTCTACATAGACCAGGGCTGGGGTTGTGCTTATGCGTGTCTAAAGGGTGGAGTGTGTTGTGTGTGGTTCTCTGCATGAGACAGGAGTGACTGGAACCTAAGTGCAGTGCACACCAACACTGTGGTTTGTGCATATTCTGTGACTGAGTGAGCAAGGTTTAAAAATAGCCTCTCCTGAACAAATGTGATTTGTTTCGGAGATCACTTACCCACAGTAGTTAACATGGTATTTCCTACTGTGAATTATGCCAGGTCTTGTTCAGGCAGTGAAATGCTGACTTATCTTAACCCCATAAACCAAAGTGACCTTTTGCTAATTCTAATGCTTACTATGTGAGAGCATCAATTTTTATGTCAGTTCTCTCTCCCATGCTACTCTGCAATAGTTAACCCTCACCCAGTCACATCTCTACTTCTTCAATTTGAAGTCGATAACCATGACACAAGCCTTTTGGTGTGATTTATATTGTTAGTATTTTATCAGAAATGAATGCTTTTAATAAATGGTTTGGCTGGGCGGAACAGCAAACACTTACCCTGTCCACTGATCAGATAACTGCAAAGGAAGCAGATTGTGCCTAAAACACTCAGGCCAACCACTTAAACCTGCACATAAAGTAACAACACATTGCAATACTAGAGGGAGTTCTTCAAAAGTCACTATAATCTGTCAGTTTTCTTTAATTGTAACTGGTATTCGAGCTAATGAGCTACTTAAAAAAAGAAGACTAATATAGCTGCATAATGGTTAGCTATTCTGTCACCTAGGTCGGTAAAGAGGGAAGGCCTTGGGCAAAACTGAGGGCCCAATTAACAAAGGTAAACTGAGACGAAAGTCTAACTTAACGACATTCATTATAAACGAAAGGCATTGACGAGTAGTAAAGTTAGACTTTTGTCTCACTTAAACTTAAGTTTTGGTCTTAAGTTTACCTGCGCCTAAAAGTGAGGCAAAAGTCTAACTTTAATATACATAAATGCCACATGTGACTACCGAAAGTCGTAAAGTTAGACTTTCGTCTCCGTTTACCTTTGTGAATATGTCCCTGAGTGTTCAGGTTTGGAGTGCGCCTATCATGAAGAAGGCGTGTGGATGATACTCATGAATATAAAAGTAGGGTAGAGAAATGTGGATCTCATTTACTTCTCGTTTCTGAGCATTTATTAGTTTTTTTCTTTTTTATGTCACAAAGTTCAAGTAGTGTATACTTCTGCCACTTACAAAGCTTGTGGGATTTATTTGCATTGATTCGACCATTCCTAATTCTTAATTTGTTTGTGGAACTCCCTACAGACATAACACACTGTGCAGGAGTAAGACAACCACCCACAACTCACCCACTATGCAGGATCAGCGACATCACAATTTTGGTGGATACAACAACAACATAACTATATGTCCTTATGACGTAAAGTTAGGGTATGTTATGTGAGGCGTATTTGCTAAGGGTCTCTTTCGCACTTGAGTTTCTCTGCGCTAAGCAGATATCCTTTACACCGTGCTTCCTGTAAATTATGCCAATTCACTCGAGGGCCAACAAAGTACTGTACATATCTGCTATAGTGCTTTGTGACACGAAAACAATAATATTAACAAATTAAGCATTTCTGGTACTACAACTGCTGCTTTGATGTCTTTGGCTATTAAAATGCCTTCCTTTAGATTTAAAATGAAAGCCTATTCGTATTACAGTACAGTGCTTGTTACCATGACTTTTATTGCAGTTTAGGACTTGTGCATTAATTATGTGAAGGGTAGTAAAATGTTTTCTGTGTTGTATATTAACCACCATGTTTCCTGTGCGGTTAGGGTTTAATGTTAAAGCCCGTTACCCAGAAGGCATTTCCGTTCATAATTGTAATTACAAAAATGCTGCACTTTCATTTAACATTTTATATGTTGTGGCCCTCATTTTAGCAAGCCAGTTGGCCAATAGTGCTATAGTAGAAAGAAGAACAAATCTATTTTATTTCAAATGTCTTGGTATCATTCTGTAAATTTATTATTGAATTATACTTTGACTTATTAGACGATACGGTCAGAAAGACACAGTTGTTTGCTATAGATCTTTTTAATATAAAATAAAGATATTAAAATGCTATATCTATTATTCATTTTAAATGTATAAATATTGCGGGGAAGTTGGAATCATTGAATGTTTCATTAATGCTTAAAATAAACCTAAGAACAGCCTGAACAAAACGAAGCTCAATTACTACCCATTTCCTCTGCAGATGGTTCCGATAATCCAATACTACAGATCCTTAAAAATGTAAATAATTCTCGCAATGAGGCCTAAAATTTTTGCTATACGCATTTCGAATGGCGATGTGAAGAGAAAGCTAGTGATACCTAAAACAGGTTGGTTACAGTTTTTGCTGTTTCGAGATTTAGCAATTTCCAAAAAGAAATGACACATCTTGTGTCCTTAGGTTATTTTACCCCAGAAACAGCAAGAGTTATTACCACCTTCTTTCTTTTAGCAATGATGTGAAAACATTACTATCATTCGGCAAACCACATATTAAGAAGAATTCTGTCGACACTGCATAAAGTGTCACCTCTGAGGTACAAGGATTATTAATCAAGAAGTCGTTGCAGAATTTTTTTTCTACTCTCCATGTGAAGCACTTGGGAAATCAGATACAGAGCATTTATAATTTAGAAGCAAAAATGTGTAGGATACATTTGACAAAAAATGGAATAAACACATACACATCCCCATTCCACCTCATGCCTCTTTCTTCAACCTATCCTCACGTGCTGCCTCTTTATCTCAGGCTTGATGTTTCTTTTCCATTTTGCTTTCTGCCTTTGTCACTTTCTCCCCTTTCTCTTCCTCGTTGCTGATGGAAGCAAGTCCTGGCCCCCAACAATGAGTGCTGGTGCCTTCCACCTGCAAACATTGGCACAAATTAAGGGCTGCATTTATCTCATGTGGCTATGCTGGACTTTTTGTCTGACTTTGACACTATAGGATTTTAACAGCTCTGGTTTGCTCCTTGCAACGTTTTCGAATTGTAATCAATTGAACCTGATAAATGTAGGACGTCGGTGCCCCAGATCACTGAAGTGAGCCATCAGAACCTTTGTGCAACAGAAGTTTTGTCAGTGGCACAACTGAAAACTGATTTCTTGAGCATGTCATTGCATTGTTAAATGACGACTACTGCCTTTATTTGATAAAAAATGTAGGGTAGGTTAAAAATACCTTTCTAATTGAGTTGAATGTCAGTTGTTTCTGAATTCAAGGCGGTTAATTGTTCTTTTTCTGTGATTATGTTTTCCTTACAAAAACATATTGAACTATAATTAAAGTATAATATAATCAGTTTTTTTGCCAGTAACTTTGGCTCCGTATGATGAATCTTCATGAAATAATCAAGACTAGAATGCACCTGAGTTCAGCTGTTTGGAAAGTATTGGGGCAATTTGTCAACAGGGGTTGAGAAAAAGGTTGGGGCCCCAAAACGTGTTTTCCCCTTGCAATTTTCCATAAGGATTTTAGACATAACTGCAGCCCTTAATGCAGGGTGTAATTATTTCAAATTTGGCAGAAAGCTACATCTCCTTCCAGAAAGAGTGCTTTTTGTATATTTGCGTGACAAGGAGAGAGCAAAAGCGCCATATTAACATAGATAAGGCACTATCCTGCTCTCTCTTAGAGCTGGCACACAATCAGACTGCTGAGTGTCATGCATCATAGTGCAAAGGTGTCTGCATGAGTATAGCATAACATTTTTACTGAAAGGGCACCCTTCCGGAACAAATTACTATAGTTAGATTATCTTTAAAACTATTTCCACTTCAGATGTGGGCTGTACTGTGCAGGTCACATGCAAAGTGGGAAAAGTTAGAAGAAAGAGTTTACTACACAAAGTCACATGTTGGTAAACTTTCAGCATTTGAGATCGCAGTTGTGTTCTAAATCCAATGATGCAAAACACTGTGGCTCCCAAAAAGGAGACAACATCTCATTCATGTCTTCCTGCTATGTGCAGGTAATAACAGGTCGCAAAAGCCATACATACGTTGGTAAGGTTTTTCCAACTTCAAATTGACTTTTGTACACTGCCAAAAGTGATTATTCGGTCACAAAGTCTGTGATTATGCAAATTGCAGGGCTTTTGTCTTCAAAATCACGTAGGGCCCGACATGGTAGGTTTCATGTCCAATCGCAGTGTTTGGATAATGGCGGTTCGAGTTGAAACCTGCAGGGAAATCCGACTGGGTCAGTCGAAAAAGGCAGCATAATCCCTTATAGACGGCGTTTCGGCCGTCGGGATTATGATGTTGGTTTCCGACAGCCATTCCATGTCGGCCTTTCCGACATGGAAAGGCTGTCAGAAAGTGACATTGGGGGCCCCTCAACATCCCTGCACCGTGTGGCAGGCAGCGTGAAGTGCCTGCCACACAGTGCAGGCATGTTTACAAACTTTCATTTTTCAATGGGAGGTTATGCTGCAGGCATTTTCAGCCCGCGCGCAAGCTCCCATTGAATAATGGAAGTTTTCGACCGCACTATGTGGGGAGAGGATGTAGCCTTACAGCTAGAGCAGTCAACCTTGAAGCTGGGGAAACCGGTCCGCATCTCGGCAACAACGCTCAACATCCTGTGATTCTGAGCAAATCACTTAATCTCCCTGTGCCTAACAAAAATGATTGATTGATAAAAATTTATAATGCGCAAAACAATAACCCGCAGGTATCAAGGCGCCTAACAATAACATCTAAAAAATGGAAACATGCATCCTTACACATAGGCTTGCAGGAAGAGGCGAGTTTTAAGGGCACTTCGAAATTTCTGTAGGGAGGGTAGGGACCTGAGATCCAGAGGGAGATCATTCCACCATTTGGGGGCCAGGGTGGAGAAGGCCCTGCCACCCCACTTGGCTCTTCGTATGCGGGGAACTGTCAGGAGCAGTTTCCTGGAGGAGCGCAAGTCCCTTCCAGGAGTGTAGTGGGAGATGATGGAACCAACTCCTGTGTCGCTGTACTTTGCAATGGCTCTATAGGTCATGCATAGGACTTTAAACCGTACTCGGTGCTCTACCGGTAGCCAATGCCGCGCTTTCCTGGCCAACGTGGCCGAGGAGCGTCTGGGAACCTCCAGAACAAATCTGGCTGCGGCATTCTGGACTACCTGCAAGCGCTGCAGCAGGCTCCTGTTTAGCCCCGCGTACAGCGCATTACAGTAGTCCAGTCGTGAGCCGATAAGTGCGACAGCTATTTGCTTTCTGGATTGCTGAGAGAGATATTTCCTGATTCTTCGCAGGGTGTGGATTAAGCCCCAACAGGTGGAGATGGTTCTACTAACCTGTCTGCCCATATCCAGGGCAGGGTCTATCATCACCCCAAGATTCTTAGCAGATGTCGTGGGGGAAGGGCACACTCCTAGCGAGTCAGGCCACCAGCTGGCTGACCAGATGTTCTCTTTCCCTCCAAACACCATCACCTCAGTCTTCTCCCCATTCAGTTTAAGTGAATTCTGGATCATCCACTGACCAACCGCCTCCATGCAAGATCTAAAGTTGGAGGCAGTTGGTACATCTGAATGGGAAAGAGAGACGAGGATTTGTGTATGTGTCCATCTGTATTGAAACTGGTGCTCATGTAAAGCACTCTGATACGCAATTTCTTCGGTCTAGTTCGCTCTATATAAAACTCTACAAATAAAAAAAATTGGGATTGCGAAACTGCCGACCCATTGTCCGGCGGTTCCTTTCCCCCCGACATCGCAATCAGGGCCATAGTACTTTGTTGCAGTGAACTGCTGTTGCATTTCCACGTCCTTAATTGCTTGTATGAATGCTAGAAACTGATTTGGGACTCTACTTGTTGTATTTTTAATTGTATTACTAAAACAACATAATGGGTTTTAGTAGTCCCAATCCTACTATTTACATTACAAATGTGTTTTTTTGAGGATTTGCTGTTTGAGTCATGAGGCATATGTGTATGCCAATTTGAAAGAGGGGAATTGCATAACTCTTGGCTTTTCTGCAAACTGAATTTGTTGTGCCCCTCCAGAAGTCAGTAGTTACCTAAACTGATGTTACCATTGAGGCCCATCAGCATGTACTAATCTATTATAGTGACCAGAAATATTGAGCCAATGATCTAGGGAGGGGACAAACAAAAGTATTCAGTTTCAATTTAGGAAGGTTATATTCTTGCAGAGGGACCACCATGTCTTTGCATATTATCTCATGATACGTAAGAAAATAAAATATTATTATAAAATGAGTATAGAAAATACCATCAACTGACAACAGTCCATTCTAAAATGTTCAATCACATATGATCTGTCTTAAGCCTGGATAGTAACATTCAATTCAAATTAAGCAGTTTGAGGTGGTTGCTGTCCTCACTGACTAAGAGGAAATGTCCTAAGAAGTGTTTTTATCAATCAAGCATTATCTTAAAGATTGTGACAGCTTATTCTAAGGATATGAGCAAAATGAAGGGATTAAGATGAAATTCACTCAAACAATACCTTTCAAAACATGTCAGGTTTGGAAGATACTTATTACGCTTAATATAGCCCCATATCAATTTTACCATTTCGCTTTGTTTTCCTAGTAGTAAACAGCATCGACTCTATCAACATTTTAAGAATAATTGATTTGTGAAAGGACATCTAAATGCATACTAATGTTGTGTTTAAGTGTACGTAGAGCTGTCTCATGCTTCACAGATTCATTTCCCAAGCTTTAGCCATTGGTACTGCCTTTTATAATGTTATCCGGCAAAGCCCCATTATCGAAAGTAATACAGACAATGTAGTATTGTTCTAACCTTTTAGTAACACAAGCATTTGCTGATAGAATTACTCTTTATGGATGTGGTGGTAGAGGAAGTGGTGTGATAATAAACCGGGATAAGATTACTGTGACATGAAACCTTTAACAACAGATATCTGATTTCAGGGTGGTGCAGACCTTGGCCTCTCACCTGTAATTTTCCAAGGTGCTATCAGAGTAACTTGATAAGTGAATGTACAGCGACATCTTTGCCACAGCGCGCACTGTAATTTACAATCTAATAATTGTAACCCTTTTTTTTCTGACTGCCTGTGGAATTGATGTGCTGACCAGCCTGTTTTTTTTTTCAAATTACAGCTGTGTTGGCGTGGAAGAAGATGAGGCTCCAGATATTGACATCTATCACTGTCCAATTTGTGAGAAAACCCATGGAAAATCAACATGTAAGTACAGATGTTGCAGAGGTTCACAATTTCATAACCTGTAAGCTTGGCACGTTAAGCGAGGGAATAATACATTTATATCACAAAGCAAACATTTCGGTGTAAGTGCGTTACTGCACCCTGCACCAGAGGTA
The DNA here is from genome assembly GCF_964263255.1 of Lissotriton vulgaris. Lineage (NCBI taxonomy): Eukaryota > Metazoa > Chordata > Amphibia > Caudata > Salamandridae > Lissotriton > Lissotriton vulgaris. Next base: position 1,134,696,307 of record NC_141697.1, read on the forward strand.
CCATTGGTCATTTAGCATGAAAGAAAAAATGTTCTGGCATCCATTTCTGTCTGACAATGTGACATTTATTTCACATTATTTTCCCTTGGCTATTTTATTTATTCCCCAATCGGTTTACATACCTACAAACAAATCAGTGCTTATGTTACTGCATTTTCTCTCTAATGTATGATGTTTGCAGTGGAGCTGCTGCTCATGACGAATAAATACAAGTAAAATCTCCTGATGGACAGTTTTTCATTATATAAAAAGTTAATTTTCATGAGGTGAGTTTACATACAAATATATTTTGTGGACAGTACGTATAATGGTGGTCATTCTATAAAGCCTGACTACCTTTTAAAATTTGGTGAGTTGACAAGCCAACCTCTACGATCTATACAAATAAATATTTTTTCTACAATCACAGTTTTTCTTTGCATATTATTAATTAATTATTATTTGGAGTCTTGTGCGATACCCAAAAACCCTGAGGAGCAATTCATAGGATTCTTTTGTTTCATAGCAAACATGCACTATATAAGAATCAGCATTCACTGGACTAGTTCATACCACTCCACAACACCCAAATAACATGTCTTTGAGACCTATTGGCTTTGTCAATGTTTTTAGCCATGCTAAACACCATCTGTGATGCTATACAGCATGACTTACTAAGAAAAAAAGGCTATGACATGGCTTGCTGCGTCATTTTGAAGGTGTACGCACCACTCATGCATAGACTTGAGATCTGTACGCACCAATCATGCGCAAGGGTCTTGGTTGGGGAAGCGATTGGGGATGCAACGTGGGGGTGTGGAGGGGAAGTAACACGTTACAGAGAAAGAGGATGCCAGTGAAGGTAAAGCAACACGGGGGGCAGAAATAAGCCAGATTGAGGCTTGGCACTTACAATGGGCAATATTAAAGATTTTTTGTCAGCCCTTATGGCAATTCTATATTTACCGGACCGACCAGCCTTATTTAAGTCTCCTGTCGTGATGAGCTTTATTAAAGGTTTGAAGCATAGTGGGACCTTAACTTGGTCTTGGCCTTTCTCATGCACAACGTTTGAGACAATGCATAATTACTCACTGTGTCTCCTGACATTGAAGACGGTCTTCCTCATTGCAATTATATCAGCTCATTTTATGAGTGAACTGCAGGCATTCTCAGTGCAACTGCTGTATACCACAGCTTTCCCTGATGAGCTGATGTGGAGGAATCAGCGGCATTCTTACCAAAAGCAGTGACTCCCTTTCATGTTGAGCAATCAGTCACTCTGTCAGCATTCTTCGCTCTCCTATACCGCTTTAAAGAGGAGAAAGCGCTCGATCAGCAGGACCCACAAGGGCTTTAAGGTTTTAGATTCATAGTACCGGGGAGCACTTTGTGGACGACCATCTTTTTGTGGGGTTGTTTGATTCAATGAAAGGGAAGGCTGTACAGACGAGGACACTGTTGAGGTGGATTATACTCTGCATTTAGATCTGTTACACACTTCACTGGCCAAGACACAACCCTTAGAAGGTCTGAGAGCCCATTCCACCTCGGCTAAGACTACTACCCCTGCATTGACTTGGGGAAAGCCTATAATTGACTTCTGCCTGTTGCAACGTAGACATCAGCGCATTTGTTCAGGAAGCACTAAAGCCGTGAAAGCCTTGTCCAGCCGGTAGGCCATTTTCGCACTAGATCCTGCAGGACATTTTGGTCTGAGTGTGGTCCACAGATGCTCCTTCTTGAGAGGTGGTGCTTTGGTATCTATTATAAGGTGAAAATTCCTTTTTGGAAGTATCCATCAGAAGAACAGATAACCTTCTTCAGAACTCCTCTTTCTGGTGGATACACTCTCAAACTGCAGATTCCTCACTTCACTCCCACCTCCTCTCTCTGTCGGGTGCTCTTTTTTTCACATCCGAAAAGCTCCCAAGTTAGTATACAGCACCCTGGTACCAACATTTGCTCTTGATGAGCTTGAAGGTACATTACTGGAAAAAATAAGAAACTGACATTGGCGCACAAGGGTGGTGCTTATAAACAGCTTCTCCACTTAGAGGTGGGTGGCATGGAGCCAACTCGGAGGCACATGGCACCACCCTGGAGCCACGCTGGTCTACTGCTGAAGAAAAGATTCCTGATCTAGTCTAGCGCCTGCTGAGTAGACTAAGGTGAGGAATCTGTTGTTAGATAGTGTATCTAGTCGAAAGAGCATTACTGAAGTTATGTAACTTGTGCTTTTGATTATCTCTGCATCATATAGTGTGTAAAACTGTCATATAGACTAATGGATAGATTTGAATGAGTGAATGAGATATTTGTATAGCGTATCTGCTACCCAAGAAATTGCCCTGCGGTTGCTTAAAATTGGTGTTGAGGGAGCGTTTATGAGCTCTAGTGAGAATTCATTCCATCATTTAGCCTCAAGGATTGCAAAAGAATGACCAGCCATATGGATTAATCAGTACCATAGTGGTAGTATGTGAAGAGTGTTGGAAGATCTGAGAAAGTGGACCGGATTAACAGGGGTGATGAGATTTGGAGATACAGTGTGCCTTAGTTATAAAAGTAATTGTAAGTTAAAGTAAGTATTTTAAATTTTGTTCTGTTGGTCACTGATAGCCAAAGAAATTCTTTAAGATGTGAGGAAGTAAGTCCATGTCGAATATTATTCAGAATCGGTCTTATTGCCAAATTCTGGATCACTTGAAGTTTATGAGTGAGATGTTTTGGAAAATCCTAATATAGAGTATTACTGTAGTCGAGACATGGTGAGGGCAGGCTCCACAACTTTGCGTTTGGAAGAGAGACCTGTTCTGCTATCATTAGAAGTCTTTCTTCCTGTACCCTTGGTGCCAAATAACAACACACTACTCCATCTCCCGCGATCAGGTGACCTGTCAAGTTCAAGTTCAAAAGACCTTTATTCGAATTTGATAAAATTCATAAAAGTACCGAACACAGCAAAAACACACATATACATATAATACAAAACAATTATATAAATAACATTCCATAATAACAAAGTAGTTCATACAGTGGTTAAGCAGTAAATGTCGTTATCCTATAAAATTTTTACAGTAGTATCATTATGACTGATTCTGATTTCAGGGACTTTCCATTGCCTTGCGTGCACGTATGGCTAGTCTTAAAAAAGTGCTGGTGCGAAAGGTCAGTTCATCAGTGTCCAAGGTAAGCAGCAACATATAGGATTCCTGAAGTGTGAGAGGTCTAAGTTTTCTAAAATATGGGGTTAAAAGCCATTTGATATATCTTACATAAAATTTACAGAAAAACAGAAAGTGCAAATCATCTTGAGTGCCTATACCATCGCAAGGGCAAGGGGTAAGATCTGTACAATGTCGGTACCCCAAAGGAAAAGACAGCAAAAATTTCACAGTTCCTGCCCTTAGACGAAATAATAAAGATCGCTCCCAGTTTGACATGGGGAGTGAGAGGTAGGGCGGCATAATTTGCATACAGAGACCATTTCCTATGTATTTCTTGACCCTTGATTTCTGAGATTCTCTTCCAAGCCGTTCATTACGATAAAGTGCATAAAGTGCCTTTTGGACCTCGAATTTATCCTTTAGTTCGATTGCCGTTGGATCAGTGAACAAGATACCTCTACCACTTTCATTAAGTGTTTTAAAAACTTCTTTGAACCAGGGGATCTGCATGCCATTTTCACAATTTAGGCAATCCTTAATGATGTTTTGTGTAAGGGCAGCAGCATCATTCCTCCAGATTCTAATCCAGAAGAGAACTGGTCTTGCTTTGATAAAATCACTTATGAAGGGGAGGTTAAGTTCATTATGGCAGATAAAATCAGAAGCGGTTTTCCTCTCTTTGGATACTAATGCTGCTGACCGATCCCCAAACTTCAGCTCCATACGTGGCAACAGGAGAACACTGTAATTTAAAAATCTTAACAATAGCCTTTGTGGCGCCGATTTTCTTTGGGCGGGGGAGACTCAGAACAGAATTGTTGGCTTTCGAGAACTTGCTCGTGGCGTGGGCCACATGCCCACTCCACGAGCTGTTCGCAGCGAAAACCAACCCCAGATAAGGAAACTTATGAACAGATTCTAGTTTATCTGTTCCGATTCGAATTGTGCTGAGTTTCCTTTTGCCCGGCCCACAGGACATGATAAAAGACTTTTTGAAATTAACTTTCAAGTCCAGTCCCTCCATAAAATTTACAAAACTATGTACAAGCAGACGTAGGGCGTTAGGTGTACGTGCCATAAGGACAGCGTCGTCTGCATATAAAAGCACGGGTAGGGGGTTGCTTAGAATTATTGGGACATCAGGGGTAGCTTTCTTTAGACAATTGGACAGGCCGTTAATATAAATGATGAACAGCAGGGGTGCTAGAACGCACCCCTGTCCCACCCCCCTCCCTATCTCAATGGCTCCCGATACCTCTCCGCCCATCCCGATACGTACCCGTGCTTTCAGGTCAGTATGGAGATAGGCTAAAAATCTAACAAGAGTGGCATCAAGGCCATTCGACAGGAGAATTAACCAGAGCTTAGATCTGTTCACAAGATCAAATGCGGATGAAAGATCCATAAAAGATAGGTAGGCAGGGGATGAGCGGGCAATGCAATATTTGTCCATTATCAATTTTAGATTTAGACATTGCTCGACTGTTCCTACCCCGCTCCTGAACCCCATCTGACAAGGATCTAAAAAGTCAGTATCAGACGCCCATTCCAGTACCCTATTATAAATTATACGTCCTAGTATTTTTAAAGTATTATCCAAAAGGGAAATGGGACGGTAATTCGCTGGGTCTGATCTGTCTCCCTTTTTATAAATGGGAACGATGATACTAGTAGCCCAGGTGTCAGGCATGGCTACTTGTGGGAGACTGTTAAAGATGTTAAGGAGTATTGGTGTCCATAGCGCAGCGTTGTGTTTAATAATATCGATAGGGAAGCCGTCTGGTCCGGGCGCCTTGTTACCTAGACTCTCTTTTATGGCTTTCCTAACTTCTTGGTCCGAAATCTCTAAGCCTTCTGTTTGGCCCATATTAGGGAGAAGGTGCTCGTCAGAGGGGGCAGCATAAATATTAGAAAAATGGGTCTCCCAGGCTGCACTGGTTATATTGCAGCTGATTTGTGTAAGCTCTTTGCTCATTTCCCTCGTTCTCCTAACAGCCGACCAAAATGGGGCGCTGCCACCCAGATTGGCACTAATGACCAGCTTATCCCAGTGTTCGGAGAGTAAGTTTGCCTTCCTTTCCGATATTTTATCTTTGTAGTTTTTCCTGGCAGCTCGAACTACATCTTTACATCTGGGTTTGGCAGAGAGAGCCTTTCTTAAATCTCTGTTGGCCACGGAGCAAGATGTATCAAACCACCGTGGCTCTTTGTGTTCATTAGGGAGTGGGACTGACAGGAGAATTTTTATATTTGAGCATAAAGCTTCGAAGTCTATGATCAATTTTTCATTGTTTGTGCTTGTGGAAGAGAGGGATTTCAACAAATCGGAATGTGTCTCCTGAACCTTATCTATGATGGCCCCACAATCAATTCCCCTCCATTTTAGGCGAAGGCCATCAATTGAGGGTGTAATATCCCTTGCCCCGTTTAGATTCATAAAAATTGGACTGGGTACGAAATTAAAAATAGCTAACAATGGATTGTGATCACTGAAAGACGTTTGCACCACAGAAGTTTTAATTAAACAATCTGTTAGCAGAGGTGATGTAAATATGTAATCGATAATTGAACCGTTATCCCTGCCCTTAAACGTGGGGGCATAAGGAAAATTCATATCATACCCTACACTCATTACATCAACAAGATCAAAATCAGAAAGTATGCTGATCAGTTCCACACCCCTGCGGTCATTACAGTAATCAAGGTTAGTAGATCCATAGTTCTCTATAAGTTTCACGTTAAAATCACCCCCAATCAGAATGCTAGTCTTGGTATCTACTGACAAGGAACAATCAATCGTGTTTAAAACCTTGGATAATGCAACAAAGTTTTTGTTCGGTACACCATAAAAATCATTGTTATAAAAATTAATTAAATAAATTGTGGTCTTTGATTTCGGTTTGTATTCCAGAATTTGAATATTGGGATTAGCAGGATTATCTAGCTTCAGATCTCTAATTGTACCACCTGCCAGAATTCTAATCCCCATAAAAAGAACACCCACTGCTCGGCCGAGGCTAGGTTTTACTGATGTCAAGCTAAAGCAGTGGTAGCCTTCAATGTACAGATTATCAACAGCCCAAGTTTCTTGGAACATAAGTATGTCTGCATCATTAATTAGTTCAATCCATGCAGGGTCCGAGAGCTTAGATTCCAAACCTGCAACGTTCCAGCTTAGAATTGATAAGCCATGTTTGGTTCCATGTTTAGCAAGTGTATTCCCAGTATTCCCATTATCATGGTGGGGTAGTTCGTTGGAAATGGCCAGGATACTGTCCGACAATATAGTTTCTGTAAAAGCAGTTTGGACGTGGTGCAATACAGCTGGGGTTATGAGACCCTCTGAGTTACAGGCTTTTACATCGTTGCACATTCCTTTGTTGGGGGATATACTCAGTCAATCCTGTTCGTCTAGAGATGATAAGTAATCGAACCGATTGTAAGTGGGGATGTTGTACATTGGCCTAACTTCAGTCATCTGTGCAAACTGGAACGGATTAGAGATTGGGTAAGGCCTATCTCTATAATTGCTTTGATGCATGGTTGGGGCTTGAAAGAACTGCGGAGGGTTGGGGGTTGGGATTGGCATTGGGGGTTGTGGGTGCCAGTTACGGCTATTAGAGTGGATGGCATTAGGGTTCTGATTCTGGATAAAAAGGGGTGATTTAATCCTTGCTCCAAAGTTCAGATCCTGATAAGAATTTGTGGGGAGATTAGCCGTGGCTTGTTCGGGGGGTATCAGATGTCTGTAAAAGTATCCTAAGGGAAGGAGCGTGGTGTTGAATTCCCAGGGCGATGGTAAAGGGGCATTGGCAAGGGTTTTCTCTGCCCATTGTGGATTTCTAAAGCTTATGGTGACACAGTCGCCCTCAAATTTTTTCCTGAGTGGGCCAATCCAACCCACTCGCTGTGTGTTAATAATCTCCCTTGCACCATCAATAGGGTAATTGCAGTTAGCAATTAGCCAGTGCAAGGTTTTGTTTTTGAGGGATGTGGGATTTTCATCCTGATCCTTCCTTAGCTTGGTGACATTTACTAACACTAATACATATGCACCGCATTCCGGTGGGAGGTTAATGCGGGCAGGAACTTGTCTAAATGTTTTTGGTATAGGTTGGGCCGTGGTAGGGCTGCTTGTTGAAATTGCAGAGTGACCTGTGGTACTCACATTTGGGGGTTTAGTGTTAATGTTGGTATTAGTGCCAGGGTCCTTCCTTTTGTCTGAGGGTGCACTATTAATATGCAATGTTGGTGTTTTTTGATTAATGGTTGGACCATTAGCCAGTGCGACAGGTGGAGCTTTGTGTGCATTATTTGGGTTTGTTGGAGGTGCCTGAGGAATATTGATTTTGGTGCCTGCTATTTTAGTGGTGTTACTATTATTTGTGCTTTTTGCAGGACCTTCCTTCAGGAAATTCTTAATAGGGATACTCAATTCAGCTAGTTGTTTTTCTATTCGAGTAAGCCTGTTTTCAATGGGGGATAAATAGATACTTAATAGTTCCCCCAATATTTCCAACATAGGGTCGTATGCCTTGTCGGTGTTATCATTAGTATCCATTGTTCTACCCTGCTGAACCATTTCACTTTCATCCCCTTGAGATATTACCGTAACCCTGGACGCATTGTGGTTAGGGACAGAGTTGGTATTTTTCCCAGACTTTCTTTGTGCCCGGCCATATTTCCTGACCATGGTAATCCGGGGCTTTGGTGCGTGTGATTTCTGTTTTTGGACTGCACCCTCTCATCTACCTCTCAATTGCCTGGTGTTATCAGCAGATTTTACTTTAGGAGAGGGGTTGATGGGTAGATCAGGAGTTTTTTCCAAGTCTGTGCTGATATCGGTGTCTGAATCTAACATGGGAATGGAGGCTGAGAGGTTAACCTCGCTAGGAATGGTGTGAATGTCAGCACATACGTCAAGTAGGGGTCTGATGTTATTAGGCATAGCCTGTGCAGGTGTAGTAGCGGTGGCAATAAGGCCAAGTGAAGAACGTTTGGCATGTGCCAGATCTTGTGATACCCTGCGTTCTAAAAGGCTAATGCCCTGATTGATGGCATCATTGGCCTTAGTTATAAAAAGGTCAATGGGGCCGGTCACAGGGCCAGCCCCAGTGGCAGCTGTTTTGCTGCGGGTACCCCTTGGGGACATGCTGACAATTGCTTACCCTTATTCAAAGAAATGGGTTGCTACGCGGAACAACAGACACAATTGTTAATGACAGCGAGCAAATAGTCCCAGCAGTGTTTTCAGTATCCACAGTTCCCAAATGGGGGTTGGCCAGTGGGTCATAAGAAAGTACCTTATAGAATTGGCGATGGGGGGTGGCCCCGTCCCGTCCTCCTCGTGCCTCTGAGGGCCACAGAGGGCCCGCCCTTTGCCCGGGCTTAGCCCTGGTCGCTCCCGCGCGCGACTCGCGGGGCGAGAGGCGTTCCCTGGAGATAAGGCGCCTCCTGGCGCGCGTTGGTGACGTGGGTCCTGTCGCGTTGGAACCCCGGGGCAGCTGGGTGATGAAGTTCCCCAGCTGCATGTGGCACCGGGTGGTTCTCGGAAGATGCAGTAGCCGTTCCCCTCACGGCGGGTGTCAGGAGGAGGTGAGCTGCTTGAAAGCCGTTTCCCTCACGGCTGGCATGTTAGTCCAGGTTAGTGCCCCACCTGCGCTTCGGCGCTCCCTGGAGATAAGGCACCTCCTGGCGCGCGTTGGTGACGTGGGTCCTGTCGCGTTGGAACCCCGGGGCAGCTGGGTGATGAAGTTCCCCAGCTGCGTGTGGCACCGGGTGGTTCTCGGAAGATGCAGTAGCCGTTCCCCTCACGGCGGGTGTCAGGAGGAGGTGAGCTGCTTGAAAGCCGTTTCCCTCACGGCTGGCGTGTTAGTCCAGGTTAGTGCCCCACCTGTGCTTCGGCGCTCCCTGGAGATAAGGCGCCTCCTGGCGCGTGTTGGTGACGTGGGTCCTGTCGCGTTGGAACCCCGGGGCAGCTGGGTGATGAAGTTCCCCAGCTGCGTGTGGCACCGGGTGGTTCTCGGAAGATGCAGTAGCCGTTCCCCGGCTACTGCATCAGGAGGAGGTGAGCTGCTTGAAAGCCGTTTCCCTCACGGCTGGCGTGTTAGTCCAGGTTAGTGTTCTGTTTGTGTGTTTGTAAATGAGGTTTAAAGCTGAACAATAAAATTACATAACACAATAAACCTATAACAAAACGAATAAAAGGTTGTTGGTGGTTTGCACATTGATGCTAAATATAATACAAGCACCCAACAGATGCCGAACCATGATCTTTGCTTGAATAAGTATGTAAAAATAAAAATTGTCACTTCATATTTTTACAGGTGAAAACATAAATGGGGGTAAATACTAAGACTATATACGCATTAAAGAATAGAAATAGAAATTAGTTTAAAAAAAATCCCAGGTGTATATGGCCTTGGCGTTGTATTTTATTGTATCACAACCCTTCTGATTTCATCCTCTTGGCCATTCCTTTCTTTCCTCCAGATTTTTTCCTTGTTATCTATTTGTTGCATTTCAGCTGTACTAACCTTTTGATACTGTTCTAACACTAGCTATTCCCAATTTGTCAGCTTCTACTGTGATACACATGCCGTTCTGTGCAAGCCTACGTTTTAAGCATTTATCTTGTCACTGATGCCCTGCTATTACAAGCTTAAAGTGCCAATTCGTACCGTGCTGCTTCAGCCCAGTATGTATAAGCCTGAAAAGAGCCTTCTGGGTTTTGGCCCAGTTAAGTAGACTAGCTCGCAAAAATGTATTTTTAAGCCTTTTTGGCTTTTTTCCTTCACGTTTGTTTTGGCACTACTTTCCAGGGTGCATCCATCTATGCCCCATGTAACCTTTTGGACAGTGTGGTTCTGGAAAGGCACATATTTTCTTTAAGGATTGTTAGTGGGGTGGTAAAGGACTTATGTTCAGACATACAGGACACAGGTTTTGGTATTGTACAGTAGTTGTTATTATGCCCATGTGTTTGAGTGGGTGCACTGCTGGTGAATAGTTTTCTTAATCCCAATAATTTAATTTGATTTGTTCGCTATTATTTTCCCCCAAGAGACCCTTATACTATTAAAGTAGTCTTACTAATCGGTGTCATAGTGTGCTTGTGCTGATATGATCCTAGACAGTCAGTGAGTTTAGTGAATCCGTATGCTCAGTAGATACAAATAGTACCAGAGAATTAGAAAACTAGAGTGCATGCAAAGTACATCGCATTCTTGTGCACAGAACTATAATATCCATATTTTGCTCAATATAGAGAATCTCCTATAGCACTGCTTCCCAAACGTTTTAGGACCACAGTCCCATTTTTGGAATAAAAAACGTTTGCGACCCTCCTAGCTTTAATGTACATGAGGCAGGCCATTTTTTTCATGTAACTAAAGCATCCTATTATAGCTCACTGTCATCTACAAATAGCACAAGTTACATTGAAATGGTCATAGGCATCTAGTTTTACTGTAAAACTATATTGCACACAAATGATAATGTCTGAAAATCGGGTTTCAGTAAATATTTACCATGTGTGCATTACCAAGTAAAGTTTCTTAATTTGTTTTGATCCTGTTAAAATCTATGTTTCCATCACACTTCAAAATTAAAATTTTCTTTTTTGATTACATAATTACTGAATGTGTATGTTGTGTGTTTTAAAAAATGATTTCCTGCAGCCTTTCCCTTCACTCTCCCTGTTGCCCAGCAAAATTATCTCATAATTCACTTTACTTTTCTTTCTCTGACTACAAAGCGAGAGGAGTTTGTAAACATCAAACCCATGTTAAGAAATAAGCAGCAATTTGCTAGCAGACATGGCCTGACATCTGACCTCTTTCATTGAAGCACAGCAAATGTGACAATATAAATACAGAATAAAAAAATTGGCTCATGGTCCACCTGTGACTCACAATCCACAGTTCGGGGAGCACTGCCCTATAGGAAGGCTTAATTACTGTAGCTGCAACGGCTGTTGCTGCAAAGTTTAATGATACAGTATATGCACATTACTTCTCAATATGTAATCATTTGTTGGAAGGAATCAAGGGCTGTTCATTCTTAGTCTAAACATATAAATTAAAAAGCTTTAGCATGACAGTCGCAGAAAAATATATCTTATGCTAAGGCATCGAAGTTTAGATGCTGCTCAGTGCCATCAAAGTAGTAAAGTGTGTGAAATTATGCAGGTCTCTGTTCTGCAAAAGTCCTTCCTCTTCTGGCCACAGAGACAAGCTGAGAGGAGCCCTTGCCTCGGCATGTCTCGACAACTGCAGTATTAGCCACTATAGGCTACTAAAAAACGTATTGCCAGGCTTCAAAGGCACCCTAACTGTAGGGTATATTTTAATGTCTATCTGATTAATCAGCACTTGTTCAACAGCATAAAACTCTGCCACATGCAGTTCAGCAAATACTTAAAACTGAACAATTTAGATTATCCCATGACTGAACTGAGCACAAAAGAGTGGTCACGGATGAAGATTTTTGAACACAGGTCACGTACATTGTTTAATTGGGCTCCTATCAGCAAGCTGTAGGTTCCTTCTCTCAAGTGCGGTGAAAAAAGACAAAAGACAGCACAGATTCCTTAATATATAAAGAATTATCTGACTGTGCAACACTAATTTTCAATAGGCTGTATTGTAATTCTAGTTGTTTTCAACAGACATGGGCTCTCACTATTCAACATCAGTACTTAATTTGAGCTGGTGATTTCTGGTGTTTGGCACCTGCACTTAATTTTCAACATCAACACTTATGACAGCTGCCACATGGTGGCACTGTCTGTCTAATTTTGAGATTAGCAGAACAACCGTTACTTCTAATTTAGTATATATAAAAAATGACCGATAAGTGACTCCCAAGCCATTCTTATAGCTTTGGAGGCTTGGAATGGTCTGAATTGTCATTGGCAGTGCTGGCAGGGGCAATGGGGTGGAGAAAGCTGCAGTTGCCTCCTGACAAGGGCATGGGCACTTATTTTATTTTTTTGTAAGTAAGCACTGTTCAACACTTTAGTATTTTTACCACTGTCCCCAGATTGTGCCTGGAGGCAACCCACATCTGACATCTGATTCTTTCTGAAGGTCCTAAAAAAAGTACAACAGAATAGTGCCTCTTTTGTCACCACTGGCTTTCTCCGCAATTATTGGCAAAAAAAATATTCCCCAAAAATATATTAAGGAGGCAATATCGACTTTATATACTTTATATGTAAAGTCAAAAATATGGACAACCAAAATATAGATGGCCACAATATATTTAAAAATGGTTAAGTATATGGAATTTTAACTATTACACTTAGATTTATTTTAAAACCTATATTATTTTTAAAAATAGTAGCACATTTATAAAAAATATTAATAATGTGAAAAATATGCACTAAAGTATAACCAGAGCAACTGGAATGATGCAATTATGTGGCTGTGGTGTTTTGTTGCAGAATTAACGATTTAAATAGAATTATTGTTTTGCTGCATTTACAACATAATCCATCATCTGCTGCATAATCTGCAGATTTCAACAAAAAAACTGTTTATTGCTGAAACGGTTAAAAAGTTATCAATACAATAACATTAAAAATAAATTATTAATAAATACTTATACAAAATTATAAAATAATTCACATTAAACTATATATATATATATATATATATATATATATATATATATATATATATATATTTCACACCAAAGTCTCTCGTTACTGGGGCCACCAACCCTTCAGGGCGGCCTCTGTTCGATGGGCACGGAGCAGCCCATCCAAATTCAAAGAAAATGGACCATCAGAGGCCCATTGCTGGCAAAAGAGGCATTTATTCAAACGTCCCCGCGCACAGAATTCTCCCAAAATGCCTTACGTTTCGGCCTCATCCGGCCTTGCTCACAGGCAGGGAAAAGAATGTCGAACTGCTCATTGCGCACCTGTGCGCTTTTACATCATTTGACTCATGTGACCAGAGTACAATAATACAAGTCCTAAAGTGCACCGCAGTGTTTTATAAAAAGTACTGATTGGAAGTCCAATTCTATTCAAGGTTGAAAACGTAAATACCTTCTTAGCTGTGCTACTTTTGATGGAAACAATGTATTATATGTCAGGTGAGTAGGTGTTTGCGCATTGCCAAAGTTCAAATGACATTAAAATCCATGCAATTCAGCCAACACGATCGAGAATGGCGGTCTGCCACCCCGAATCCCTTCCAACATGCTGTCCTTGTTGCTCAGTGGCTTTACCTCGGTAGGTTAGGAGTGGGTCATGCCCCTCATTCTGAATTTCACACCAAAGTCTCTCGTTACTGGGGCCACCAACCCTTCAGGGCGGCCTCTGTTCGATGGGCACGGAGCAGCCCATCCAAATTCAAAGAAAAAGCACCATCAGAGGCCCATTGCTGGCAAAAGACTCATTTATTCAAACGTCCTCGCGCACATAATTCTCCCAAAATGTCTTACGTTGTGTATATATATATATATATGCATATATATATATAGATATTAATATATATTAAAAAAGAAAAAAAAATCAGGTAAAAGAAACTAGACTTGGAGGGAAAAAATAATTACTCCACACCAACCCTGAGCAACAGTAGTAAATGTGTTGGACTTTGGAATGGTTAAACTTACTATTCCTACCCTCACAGGAGCAACAGTAGGGTAAGTGTTGGATTTTTGAAGGATCAGATGTACTATACCCAGACCAACCTAAGCAGCAGTAAAATAAGTGCTTGATTTTGTAGGTATTAGACTTACTATTCCGACTCTAATATAAGTAACAGTTGGGAAAGTGTTATGTTTTGGAGGGGATTGAACTACCCACTCCAGCGTTAGCAACAGTAGCTCAGATTGGATTTTCCATATCCTAAATTACTACAAAATAAATTGTATATATTTGTGTATATATATTTATAACATTACAATATTTCCAGAAAAAAATATTTTTAACATTAGATAATTTATATAAATAATTGAAAACTCAAAACACAAAAGGAACATATAAAAAAAATACAAAAAATAATATTTAAAAATGAAATCATTTAAAAAAATGTAATACATAGGTTTAAAATGCGTCCCATTCTACTACCCAAAAATTCCAACATTTACAAAAACTATTTAAATTAATTACAAAAAAATTATAATAATAATGATTTAAAAATATAATGATTGAAAAGGCAGTGTTGGGAAACAGAAACTACATTCCCAATCTAGGGATCTGAAGTCCAGAAGAATTTACCTACCGCACAAGAGCACATATTTTGAGGCACCTCCAGTAGCAGCAGAGCTTCAGAATGTAAAGTTGTGGAAAATAAAGTAGGAATCCACTTCTATGACAAAAAGAAAGGCCACAGCCAAAAGAAAGCTTTGTGTGAGACACAGTTTGATTTCCTGTAAGCCAGTGGTAGGAGCAATGTGGCTGTGCGACACAATCATACTTACAACAGATTGCACACAGGGCTTAAAGGGACATTTTGAAGATGTTGTAGTTTAGCAATGCAGTAGTTTGTATGCTTGAGATATGCAGCATTGCAATAAAATAAGTGTGAGAGGGAAATGCAAGACTCCACAAGTGATTGCTTTCTGTCAAATGTAAACAAGGGGAGAAGCTTCTTCATGAAGTTATGTTGATGGAAACGAGTAGGCCAAACTCTCAAGATATTACCTACATTTGTCTCCTTGACTTTTGGAGTTTCCACAGGTCCAGGCACTAACCTGAATGATTTGTAGCAAAAAGTGCAGCATAACACTGATAATAGCCTCAGATTGCCTGCTTCTTCTTAGACAAACTTCTTTTGAAGTGTGTAGACATCCAAGTGTTTAAGGGAAACTCTCATCCTTCAAGAACTATTTACGCTGCTAAATGGCAAATCCAACCTAAAACAATGTGAGGAGGGGAGCTACCTTTTGGGGAAATATTCAAAGCCAGATAGATACACATAACAAACCAGTCTATGCTCTATGTTTGACACATGGCATTGGTTTCCTGGAGACATGACATTAGTGATAGCAGAGAGAGCATTTTTACTAAATAATAATAACAGATGTATGCACCAGAGGGTTCATGCCAAACCGCTTCATCCATAACAGATAGCTTCACCATCTTGCTTGGCCCTTCGTAGCTTCCCTCACCTTTCTTGTTCCTTCTGTCATCCACCCCTCCCCCATTGTTACTTGGCCCATGACCCGAGAGATTACTTTTCACAAACGTGACAAATATCCCGTCCGCCTTATTACAAGCATCATAGCAATGTAATGCACTTGAAATAAGGTGGACGGGATATCTGTTGGGTTTGTGTGGGAGTAACTACTCCTTCCAACTCTAAATCAAATCCCTAGGGGCCTATTACGATGGCGGACGGACAAACCGTAACGGAACACGGGAACGACCGCCGAAGGTGCGTCGGTCGCGCCTTGCGCATTTCTGCATTCAACATTGCGGCGGGCGGTACTGTAAACAGCACCCGCCGCACTGCTGAAAGCCCATGTTGTGCATTGCCATGCAGAATGTGACAGGCACCGCGCGGTGACTGACAACTTGTGCATGGCAACAATGGGGTACCCCCCAGTGCAGCCCCACACCTCCCCAGGGGCCCGCAATGGACCCCACAGTGATTTCCCGCATGCCTTTGCATGGCAGAGTCTCCACCATCCAAAGGCATTCCACTGCAGGCAACGTAATATGGATAGTGGTGCATGCAAGGCACCGCCACCATACTGAATGACTTTTCTGCCCGGCTGGCAAGCCGACCGGCTGAAAAGCAGCGGATGGTCTTTCCGTCCTCTACGGTGCCCCTCGCATGCAAATATGCTGGGCTGGTGGAGGCGATCCACCTAGAATCCTAATAGCCCCTTAGTTTCAAAAATATAATTTCAAGGTGAATTCCGATATATAATCATTACAGTGAAAGATTTTATCAAAATTTACTTTGTTCTTTCTGAGCCAAACCATGTCAAAATACATTTGCCACATATCTTACCTCCAAAGGCCAAGCAATCATTCCTGGCTGGAGATGACAACCCTCCTATTCAGAGGAAAGTGGCTTCCACTTTGTGCCCAGAAAGCCCAGAGTGTTGTCAACAACTGGCCTGTTAATAGGGATTATTCATCTGAAGGGTGACAAGAACAGTTGACCGAACAAAGATAGCGAATGCACATGAGGTGACTTCATCTACTACCATTTGTTTCCTGGGCCCTCCTAGACTTTCTGGCTCCAATCCCAGAAGCCGGTGTGAAACAGAAGGAGTAACCCACATCTAAATAGAGAAGTCGTTTAGAGAAAGCTATTATTTCTAATGGAAGAAGGGGTTAGCTATTTTAGATTTAGGGCTTTAGCTAATTTGTATAGTAAAGCGAAGAGGAATATTTCTGGACCTATGATGATGACAAGTGAAGAGCAAGGCCTTGCTGGAAGAAAGAAGACTCAAGGACTCTTAACCCCTGTTGGCATTTGGGACTTAGAACAGCTCTCCAATGGCAGGTTGCTGACTTCTGTGTGCCTGCTCCAGGGACAGAAAGAGTAGAAGGACTCCTTACTTAACCCCTTCTGTGCTGCACGAATTTTGCTGCGGTGCTGAACGTTCCATTGGGCCTATGGAACCATGACGGAACGGTTCCGTCATAAGCACAGGCCAACTTACGCTCATGACGGAACCGTTCCGTCATGAGCATGGAAGGGGTTAAAGAAGGTCAAGCTGGTCCCACAGACTGGCTCTGCGAGAGCTCTGGCTGAAGAGACCCATTGATTAGAAACCTGCCCTTTGGACTAGAGAGCTGAGAATTACCACGATGACCTTTCCCAGCAGTTGGAGAAAAGTGGTATATATCAGTCTTTTTCACCTTCGGAGGACTGTCACAAGATGGTTACACTTCTCCTGGAAACGCTCACCTTAGGAGGGGCAGAGCATTTGTCGCCTTGAAATTGGGATCCCTGGGACCTTGCAGGAAAGTCACCTGCCATCGTAAAACTCTGCCCATCTACAATCTTTCCTGGAGCATTTCGTAACCTAAAAAAGTGACTAAGTCTTAGGGCAAAACCTTGGACTGAAGAGAGGTGACAAATTATTCTCAGGGGTGAAGCGGTCTAGTAAGTTATAATGTTCGGTTTCATTCTGCTCTGAGCTTTTGGCACCAAATTTAGCCACTGCCGGTGGAGAGGAAATTCGTAATATGCTTGGTTGGACCACGTCAGTCCCGCAAAGCACATTGCTGCCTTCTAACCACAGCAGCACCACCAGGGAACAGTGGTTCCCTGTCAGCTCCGGCAGAGAATGGCTGTTCGATGCCCCAATCATAATAGGGCAGTTTTGGAGACTGCTGCCGCTGCACCCCCGTGAGTCCAGTGGTCACTCGAAATTAAGCACTTAGGGCCAGATGTAGGTCGCCCAATACAGGTCGAAATTCTGTAATTTCGGCCGTTAACGACTGGTATTGGGCTTTTTAGATGTAGGTGGCATTTTTGTAGGATTCTGTATTTTACCGAATCGGTAATTTAAGGATTCGGTAAAATACCAAATTCTTAACATATCGATTCGGTAAATTACAGAATGCAGGATGTAGGGAGCACTCAAGTTAGTGCATTCCTCAGTTAAGGATTCGTTATTTACCACCAACTACAAGTTGGTGGTAAATAATGAAAACCTTTGAAAAAGCATTTTTTTTGCTTTTCCAACAGTGCCATGTTGCAGACATACATGCTCTTAGGGCATGTATATCTGCAACATGTGCACCCATACACAATTGAGGGGTGCAACAGGGTGTCAAAGTGACACCCTGCCACCCTTCAATGTTTTCCCCCTTTTACCGAATCGGTATTCCTATGGGCCTCCAGGCCCATAGGAATGAATGGCAATTACCGAATCGGTAAATACCGATTTGGTAAATATTAAATTTTACAGATTCTGTAAAGTTTACCGTAAAATTATCTACATCTAATTTACCTATTCTTAAATACCGAATCGGTATGATTCGGTATTTAAGAATAGGTAAATAGTATTTACCTACATCTGACCCTATGTACTTAAACATTTCTGGGGTGACCACTTTTCATATCCGACCTTTGTTCAGTCATGGTTGCACTCAGTTTGTGCGAATGTTCAAGGAACGGTAAACTGCTATTTTCAATAGTACTTTAATTTTTCCAGGCGCTTTTTGCCTTAAAACCTAAAAAACTTGCATCACCTGTTCTCCATACCCGATTTTAATTGTTTCTGGCTTTTTTCTATAAGAAAATCTTCTCTTTTTTTCAAAATTGGTTTGATTTGTTCATATTTCTTGAACACTGCCTGCTGTGCCATAGCTAACCAGGTTGTGTTTATTTAAGTTGGTAAAGATTACACCTTCCCAAATTTTTCAAAACACGCTTTCTGACGAGCTGCAAGGTAAATAAATTATGAAATTGAGGAGCTAGCACTGGCTCCCATGGCTACCAGCCTTAGTTGAGTTATTAAAAGTGATTGGACTACTCACAAGCTGAATGTGACTTCATCTTGAAACAAACTACAGACCTCTATGGCATAGCATATTCTCCTCCCACATGTGAAAGAAAACATGAAGACTATCACTATAAACATGAGACTTCACTGACTCTGCTTCAGAATTTGCAGTCAGGACCCATAGGTTCTGCAACAGCAGACTTTAACTACGTCAAAATAAATTTAAAAAAGCTGTTTGATTTACAGTGCGCATAATGTCATCATTCTGTCTCCACCTCTGTTTCTGTGTTGCAAACGACTTTGCCACAAGTTGAGCATAACATTTTTTCATTTTTTGTTTTCCGGATTTGTATATTCTTATGGATTTATATTTTGCGTGTATGCTGGTGCTGCTAGGAGACTTTTGCTATACCAAACCATACCTTTCCTTTATCCATCATGGACTCTGTTTATGAGTCAAGCGGAATGGAACTATCCTATGGAATAACATACCACTTTATTTTGAGTAGGTCATTAACCCACCTCCACCTCACACAGAGGCTGAAGCATACATTTACCCCCTGCTTATAGCAAGGGGCAAATTTACGTGTTAAACGTCACAGATCTGGGAATTCTGTGTGGTTTTATGAGCAGTAAATCTAGTTCCATGGGGTAATTCCTCATTCTGTGGGGTTTAACTGTGAGTTGCTTGCTATCGGTGTAGTGTAAAGTATGACGTTATTTGCACATGAGATTATACCACTTTATCAGTAATTTGCAACGTTTTATAATTATCTTCGAGTTACAGAACGCTTCTTAGTTCTATCCTTAAACGTAAAAAAGTAATTTAAATATCTTAACTAGCTGCTCTTCTGTTGATATTTAAAAATAAATTGTGTGCAGTACTTAAAAAAATGCCCAGTAAAACTCAGCCTTCCTTCAATGAGAATGTGCCACTTCTGTGGATATAAGTCCCTTTCTTTAATATCCTACTTATTAATCAAGTAGAAAACTAATTGCAGTTCAGTTACCTTACAAATCCACGTGTGACATTTCAGGTGCCTTACCTGCCTTTTGCCTGCTTTTTGGGAAATTTACAGAGCATTTTTTATCAATTATGGTTGTGTCCCCAGACTTTGTGACTTTTACTCTGCTTCCCACAACAGAGCTGTGTCGCTTATGAGATAGTGACAAAAACCAGCATCTGAATATTTTGGAACCTTGCAGTGAAGCACATGGCATGTTGAAATCCACAAACAGATTGCAGGAGCAATATAGCATCAAAGGCAATTACAAGTTGAACTAGCTAAATACAAATGCCTTCTGCAGACTTCTGGCTTCTAATTAGTCAACAAAAGCTGCCTTTGCCAATCTGTCTGCTGTAGCCTGCACTGTGTTGTACACTGTATTTAAAATCAAGAGCCTGCGAATATCATTGAAGGGTTCCTGATTACATATGTTTGTGAAAGTGTTGGATATATACATTGGCATTCGTATCGTTTTGCCACTTTTTAGAATGTGTGTGTGAGGTGCTTCGGAACCGATTCTTTCTCAGAGAACATATGACCGCATTTTCAGGATATTTTTTAACCCCTTCGATGCTGATGACGAGCTCAGCTCGACATCAGCCACGGTGGTCGTGTGCTGATGACGAGCTGAGCTTGTCATGTAACGCGGCTTTTTGAAAAAAGCCGCGTAGCGCAAAAATAACCCCCGCACGCATTTGGTTAAGGGAGCATGGCCCAGATGCACACAACCATCAGGCACATTAGCTTTCAGTGCATTTTCAGTGGAAGATATGTGGTACAGATTTGTTCTGTGTGAAAACTACCTTGACAGGATAAGGGGTGAAAATCCTTGAGAATCCATGCCTATGAGTTGAGCATAAACAGAGGCTGCTTCTCCCTGGTCATCCATTGGGTTTCTGAAAAAGTTATATTTTTTTGTCCGGTAAAATGCACTGCAGAGCGCGCTGCACAGCCCTTCTGGGAATCATGCACTATTGTGGTACACACATAGGCAGAGAATCAAACATTGAAACTTGAGTTAATCTCCAGATTCTATGTTATTCCTGAACACCACAGCTAAAAGACCATTCAGTATTCTTGGCCCTTTAAGCTCCAGCCTGTGGCATACAATGCCCAAAAATAGTTAAAACAGTCTACTGTCCACAAGTTTGTTAGTAGACGGGGTCTCATCCTGTTGGCATGTTGAGTCTAGAAGGGACTTCAGTCCAAAGGAGAACAGTCCTTGTTAGCTTTTTAATCTCGATAAATATAAGGGAATCTAGCGTACTGTGTTGCAGCAGCATCACAGGCAGGTCAGGTCCTATATCTCCCCTCCACCTTCCCTCCAACTATAATTTCTGCTTCTCTAGGAGTAATTATAGCTGTGGAGGTGGTGTCAAGGTTTTGGAAAGTTAGCATGCTTGTCACCACAATTTTACAGTTGCACCACCATTTCCTTGAGTGCCAGCTAAAACCTGCCTTCATTATGTCAACCATAGGTTTCCTAGGAGTATGGGCTTGTTGGTCCTCAGACAGATGAGAGCTAAATGAATTAATGTGACTACTGGGTAATTGGTAGACTCCAAGCAGCTGTTATTTCTGTCATCTGTCAGTAAATCCAGACCTCTAAGCTCTTAATATTCAGA
Source organism: Lissotriton vulgaris (assembly GCF_964263255.1). Taxonomy (NCBI): domain Eukaryota; kingdom Metazoa; phylum Chordata; class Amphibia; order Caudata; family Salamandridae; genus Lissotriton; species Lissotriton vulgaris. Next base: position 1,134,717,517 of record NC_141697.1, read on the forward strand.
TAAGCACCTGATGGTTAAGTAGACCTTAGCACCTCTTCCTGACTGTTTTTCAACTCTCCTAGACAAAAACGAAACAGCAAAGCCACCTTCTAACTTCTAGCCTCCGTACCTCTGATCCTAATTAATTCAAGATAGTAAACTCACGGAAACTGGCCAAAAATGCAACCAAAGACATATGGTGCTGAAACAGAATATCGTGTTGGAAATGTCGGCATACACAAATATCGAGTTGGAAATATCGTGATTCAGAAATATCGACAGCAAGAATATTGTGGTCTAGAATATCAAATTCAAGGTAAGAAATAGCGTTTTTAAAAATATAGAAGTCATTAATATTGTTTGCAAAAATATAGTTGTTTAAAATATCGATTTGTTAGTTAGTGTTATGTATTTTAGTTTATATTTTAAATGTATGTGATGTATGTTTTATGTATAAGTATTGTTTATGTTTTTAATATGTGTTACATTTTTAGTAGTTATGAATTTTGATTTTAATAACATTTTGCATTAGTTCCGTAGCGGCTTGTGGATGTATAGGGGAATAGGGTGGGGAAGTAATTTAATTATGATAAATTAATGATTATTTTTTATTTATTTAATTTTGATTTTATAGTGTTAATTGTGGGAAGTATTTTATTTGTAAATAATTATTAATTTGTTAATTTTAATTAATTGATAATTAATTATGGTAATTGTGTAATTTTTGTTAGGTGTGGGTTGTGGGGGTTTATAGGGGTAAAGCGTGGGAAGTAATTTATTTTTGATTAATTAATAATAAGTTGTTAATCTAGATTGAAAATTAATGATGGAAGTTGCGTTAATAATTGTAGGTGTGTGTTGTGCGGTTTATAAGGGTGAATGGTGGGAAGTAATTTATGTTTAATTAATTGTTAGTTGATTTATATTAACTAATTAATGGATAATTAATTATGGTAATTGTGTGATTTTATTTAGGTGTGGGTTATGGGGTTTATAGGGGAAACGGTGGGAAATAATTTGTTTAATTAATAATTAGTTGGTAATTTATATTACCTAATTATTTGATAATTAATTATGGTAATTGTGTGATTTTATTTAGGTGTGAGTTGTGGGGTTTATGGGGAAATGGTGAGAAATATTTTTTTTTAAATGAACTATTAGTTCCTAATGAATATTAATAAATTGTTAAAAAAAATTAGTTATGGAAATTGTATCATTCATTTTAGGTGCGGGTTGTGGGGTTTATAGGGGTAAAGGGTGGGAAGTAATGTATGTTTCGTTAATTAATAATTAGTCACTTTATATTAATGACTTAATTGATAATTAACTATGGTAATTGTGTGATTTTGTTTTAGGTGTGGGTTGTGGGGTTTATGGGGTAAAGAGTGGGAAGTAATTTGTTTCATTAGTTAATAATAATTATTGAAAATTAAATATGGAATTTGTTTAATTAATTTTAGGTGTAGGGTTTATAGGGGTAAAGGGTAGGAAGTAATTTTTGCTTAGTTAGGTGATCATTAATATTAATAAATTAATTTATATTTAATTAGTGTATATGTTTATATTTTTTGTGTGTGGGTTTTAATGTTAAAGGAGTACAGTGTGGGGAGTAAATTAATTTTACTTACTATATAATTAGTTAAATACTATTAGTTTTTTAATTGAAAATACTTTTTAGTTGTGTAATAATTTTTTTTATAGTTTAGATTTAACTGTGAGCTTTGGGGATTCTCGGGGTAAAGTGTTGGAAGTAAAATTATTTTTATGATTTTTTAAAATTAATAATATTTAAATGGTAATTAATTATGTTAGTTGAGGAAGTACATTTTTTTATTTAGATGTGTGTTGTGAATTGTGTGGTGCTATAAGGTAGGAAATAAGAAAAAGTACATTTATGTAATTAATGTTTTTGTTTCTAAATATTTTTTTATTACAAATATTTATTTGTTTGGAAATTGTTTTTTTATTTTATTTAATATAATATGTGTAGGTAATTGTTATATGTATTTAACATTATAATATATATATATATATATATATATATATATATATATATATATATATATATATATATATATATATATATATATATATATATATATATTTAATATTAAATGTATTTGTATTTGAATTTTTGACCTATTTACATATTTTTTTATTTTGTTTTTTAAATATTCTTATTGTTAACATTTAGTTTGTTTTGAATTTTGAACTGACTGTAGTGAGAATATTAATCGTTACTCATCTGAAATCCAACACTTTCCATACTGTTGCACTCACTGGAGTGGGAATAGTAATTTTTACCCCTGCGCTATCCAACACTTTACCTACTGTTGCACTCCCGGGAGTGGGAATAGTAATTTTCACCCCTCCGCTATCCAACACATTCCCTACTGTTACACTTACTGGAGTGGTAATAGTAATTTTTACCCGTCCGCGATACTAACACTTTCCATACTGTTGCACTCACTGGAGTGGGAATAGTAATTTTTACCCCTGCGCTATCCAACACTTTACCTACTGTTGCACTCCCGGGAGTGGGAATAGTAATTTTCACCCCTCCGCTATCCAACACATTCCCTACTGTTACACTTACTGGAGTGGTAATAGTAATTTTTACCCGTCCGCGATACTAACACTTTCCCTACTGTTGCACTCACTGGAGTGGGAATAGTAATTTTTACCCCCCCGCGATCCAATACTTTCCCTACTGTTGCACTCACTGGAGTGGGAAATGTAAGTTTGAAGATTTTTAAATAGTTTAATGTTTTAATTTATAATAGAATGTTTTTTTAATCAGATTTTATGTTATTGGTATGCGAGAAAAGTGAAGCAGTCCCAACGCTCTGCTTTACGCGCTTCAAAGATTTCTTCATCAGAGGCTCGCGTTGATGGTTCGCATTGGTGGATACTCCACCATACTTGTATTCGCTCTATGACACTCCCTTAGTGATCCGCCCAAACGGGTATGGTGCCTAATGCCTTCTGGGAGAATTAGTCCTCTTATTTCCTCATAGATCGGTGCATTTATTTACTGCTGTCTGTAAGGCCCCGCAAGAGCCCCTCGCTCGCCAGTTGCTCTTAATCCACACCTGTGCCACCACAGAGAGGGCCGAAAGATCCAAGTCCCACGTGGCCCCTAGTCTTCCAAGGGTGTTGCCGCTCATAAATCAAGGCTCAGAGGTTACCACAATTCAGGAATCACTCGAACCACAGGTAAGGTTCAACCTCTAAACCTTTAATCTTCGGTACAGAAACAGCCGGCATGCGAGAAAAGGGAAGCAGTCCCAATGCTCTACCCGTTTCGAAAATTTCTTCATCAGAGGCTCGTGTTGAACTGTTGGTTCGAGTGATTCCTAAAGTGTGGTAACCTCTGAGGACATTTAAAGTCACGATGGCGTCCTTACCTCCTGATAATTCCTGGCACTGAAGAAGGCTTCAATTACCCGAAATGCATTCGCCGTTTGGTACATTTGGAACAAAAGATGCCTCCAAGATTCCCCTACTGTGGCCTCTGCCTTTTCTTTGAGGAGGTTGTGTGCGATTTTCCAGCACGCCAGCCAGAGACGTGCAAACAGAGGCACCTGGCCTGGTCGTCACTGGTATCTGCTGCGACAGACTCTCATTTCTTCCAAGTAATTGGATGGACCAAGGCCCACCACCGAGTTCGGAAGGACAAGGGGCGGTGTGAAGTCATTGACTCCACGCTGGACGAGTAGGATTCCCAAACTTGCCCCGGTCAAAAATTATCCAGAACTTCGGGGGTTGATGCAGTTTGAGGACCCAAGGGGCGCCTGAGTTCCAGTACATCACAGGACAATGGTGGCAATGTCATCGTAGTGCCCTGTACCCCGCAGAACCATTGGGCCACCCCCACTATACCTACCTGTGAAAACAGAGCATTCTGGGGCTTGCAGTCCACACGCAACAAGTAAACAGCAAGTGGTGAGCGAAGGCACTGACTTTGGGGCGGACCGGGCCACAACCAATTAACATTTAAATTCACTATGGCGTCCTTACCTCCTGATATTTTCCTGACACTGAAGACGGCTTCAATTAGCCGAAATGCATTCGCCGTTTGGTACATTTGGAATAAAAGATGCCTCCAAGATTCCCCTACTGTGGCCTCTGCCTTTCCTTTGAGGAGGTTGTGTGCGTTATATATATGTTATGTGCATGTATATGTATATATATCTATAATATGTGCATGTATATATAATATGTGTATGTATATATATATGTGTATGTATATGTATATATATATGTGTATATATATATATATGTGTATATATATATGTATATATATGTGTATATATGTATATATATATATGTATATATATGTGTATATATATATATGTATATGTATATATATATGGAAACCAAATCCTGGAAGGAAAGCACAGTCCTCCTCCACGAACTGCTTACTGCCACACACCAGGAACGGACCACCACGAAGAGGTTAGAAATAAAGTGCAGTTTATTCAGCCATACACAACATGATGCGTTTCAGCCGGGGTTCCCCGGCCTTGATCACATGACGTGTTTAGGAAAATAACACCCATAAATACCATGAATCAAATTAGACCCTCCTATCTTTTACATGGAGAGAGAAAACAGACTGAGTCATTACTAAAGTGCATTATGCATAAGTGCAAAAGATACAAAGAATGCAATCCTTTTTTTTAAGAAGAAACAAAGTAGTTCAAAATTCATATTAGGCATGGTTTTCAACATCATTACCACAATATAAATGGTAATTGGAAAAGAATTTTAAGATTTTGTCATACATGTAAACAAGTAAAAAAATCCGGGGCCAGTGCCCAAATCCTAATCCATTAAATAGGGTTGCCAATATTGCACCAAATGACAAAGATTAATTGATCATGGTAAAATACCCAATGTGCAAAAAGTGAAAATGTGGCTAATACTAGCCATACATTATTGTGAGTTAAAATCAGATGATACTAGGGATGCAATCATCAAGCGGGACAGTTAGAAGCACAAGGAAATACAACAATTCATATAATTTCAAAGACAAAAACAAGAGTTCCCAGAATGCCAGAATAGAGAAGGATCATTTAAAACACATTATCAAATATATATATATATATATATGTAGTATAAAAGAACTTTAAATTACGAATTTCTTAATCGGATCATCACTGAGTGCAATAAAATAATTGGAATATAGAGAGATCAGTATAAAACTGATAAAAGTCTAGTAGACTGTCATATTAAGACAAACTAAAATATCCAAAATTATTTTCAACACAAGAATTTTATGTTAAAATTCATTGCAATCAGTAAAACCTATATCCATAGTAAAACCAAAATTCATATATATATACATACATACACATTCAATTTGTATAAGAAGACCACAATTAATTAAGGATAGACACTTCATGAATAAATGATCAAACGAATGAGGATAAGACGTTGATGTTGAGCCCAATATCAACATTACAGGTAACGAATATTATAAGGAACTCAATAACAAAGGTAATGTCTTAGAAATTTATATAACTGTACTCCTAAAAAATGGACCAAATCTTCCCCTGTATTGAGACCATTAGGTATTAAGTCTTACTATGTAATGACTCTCTAGTTGGCGGAGTTTCTTTTCTCTATCACCACCCCTTAAAGATTTTGGCACAGAGTCAATTACATAATACTTCAAATCATCCAATTTATTTTGATGCACAAGCTTAAAATGTCGGGCAACCGGATAAGATGGATCGGAATTCACGATTGCCCGCAAGTGCTGGAGGATCCTATTGAATACAGGGAGTTTGGTACTACCAATATATTGAAGATGACAAGTACATTCTAAAACATATACCGCACAGTCTGTTTTACAAGTATAGTATCCGTTAATCTTATTCAAAGCTCCTGAGAAAGGATCCATGAAGGACTGTTTGTTTATACCGAACTTACATGCACGACAAGAAAAGCATTTTACAAAACCCCTCTTGTCAGTCAACCAATTTGTTTTGTCCACCACTTCGGGATTAGTTTTAACTAATGCATCTCGCATAGATGGAGCTCGTCTAAAAGTGATGGTAGGTTGATTTTGAAGTTCAGGAGATAAAGTAATATCAGTGTGCAAGATAGACCAATGCCTGCTGATAATTTTTCTGACGGCCTGCTCCTGATTACTAAAAGTAGTAATTATTCTTATCGATGGAGAAACATTAATTAAAGCAGGACTCATATCAGTTACTTCACTTTCCTCTAATGGGACAACCGTATTCAGTTTATCAAGAGCCCATTGTAGATCTTTAGTTTTATATCCTCTATTTAAGAATCTATTCCTAGACTCTTTCAGGCACATGTCTAAATCCTCTTTCCTACTACAAATTCTCTTAATACGTAAAAACTCACCGTAAGGAATACTTTTTATGAGGTGCCTAGGGTGAGCACTACTAGCGTGAAGGATGGGATTGCCAGCAGTCACTTTGCGGTGTAATTTGGTGCAAATATTCATACCATCAATAAAGACCTCAACATCTAAAAATTCTACTTTTAAATCACTGACTTGTGCTGTAAATTCCAAGTTCAGGGCATTTCTATTGATCTTACTGACAAAATCCAGAGCTGATTCTTTTGTGCCGTTCCATATAACAAACACGTCGTCGATGAATCGCCACCATTTGACGACGTGTTGTGAAAAAACAACATTGTGTGTTTGCATGAGGACGCGCTTCTCCCACCAGCCAACGTGCAAGCATGCATAGCTGGGAGAGAAGCACGCCCCCATTGCCACACCTCTGAGTTGTTGAAACAGTTCCTTATTAAAAATAAAGAAATTGCTAGTCAAACAAAGTTCAATCATATGTAAAAGCATTTTGTTATGTTCATTATAACAAATATTTCTATTTGACAGGAAGAACTTAATGGCGTTTAGACCATCATGATGGCTAATACTAGTGTAAAGGGAGCAGATGTCCATCACTAAAAAGTGGTACCCATCCTCCCAAGTCACATCTTGAAGTTTTTCTAAGAAATGCCCTGTATCACGGATAAAAGAAGGTAACTCAGCCACATAGTCGTGTAGAAAAAAATCCACATATTTAGACATGGATTCTAACTGGCTACCTTGAGCCGAAATAATAAGACGGCCTGGCACAGGAATGATCCGTTTATGCACTTTCGGGAGTAAATATAAGGTAGGAGTAATAGGATATTCAGTTCTTAGAAAATTGTACTCATCCTTATCAATCAATTTCTCCCTTTTCCACTTCAATAACTCTTTAAAAACCTGATCCTTCACTTTTAATAGAATGGGAAAAGCAACCCGTTTATAGCAATTGGCATCACTAAGTTGTTTGTAAGCCTCTTCCATATATGCATCTCGTGGCCACAAAACAATATTTCCACCTTTATCCGCTTTGTTGATTATAATATTTTTCTCTTTACTCAATTTGTCAATTAAGCGAAAATATTGTTGCTCTTTAAAGTGGACTTTTTTGTTAGACGAAATGCATTTAGTGTGTAAAACCTTGAGATCATTGATTACACAATCACCAAAAATATCTATGGCATCTCTTGCCATGACTGGCATAAATGTAGATGATGGACGAAAGGGAGTAAGAGCAGCATTAGCAGTAGAAATACCCATACCCAAGAGATCCTCTTGTGTATTTAGAACATTGTCATCATTATCATCTGCCAAACCGCTAACTGTACGTAATGTTGGTACATCAGAAACCTAGAAACGAGAACTGGGCTGATTACTGGCAATAATAGATGTATATATATATGTATATGTATATATATGTATATATATATGTGTATGTATATATATGTGTATGTATATGTGTATATATATGTGTGTATATATATATATATATATATATATATATATATATATATATATGTGTGTGTATATATGTGTATATGTGTATATATATGTGTATACATATGTATGTGTGTATATGTATATGTGTATATGTATATATATCTGTATATATATGTGTGTATATATATATATATATATGTATATATATGTGTATGTATATATATATGTGTGTGTATATATATGTATATATATGTGTATACTTCTAAAATTATAAAATAAAATTGTTCATTAATTGTTTTAAAGGAAATATATATGAATTATGTATGTATGTTTAACTTTTTTAAATGAAGTTTATTTATTATATTTTTATTTATATTAAATCTACTTTTTATATTCATTTTATTATTTAACATATTTAATATTTATTATTTTATATATGTATATAAAATTCGATATTTTGTACAACTATATTTTTCGATATTTTTGCATTCTATATTTTTACAACAATATATTTTACTTCTATATTTTTAACTTTGATATTTTGTCAGTGAACCGTTGTCAGAATCCCTGACCCCGTAATGCAAGTAAGTACTAGCAGTCACAATCTATTGATATGGAAAGTGCCTGAGCCTAACCTCTGATGCCAACCTGAAATTATTTGTCACCCTCTTCCAAACTCTACTTAACCTATGGGAGAACTCGAAGACTCGGTAGCTCCTAGAGCCACTACCTGGGTTTAGCACATGCAACTCTCTTATCAACACATCACAACCCCAATCAAACAGGTCCCCCCCCAACCCTGATTTACTAGACTCACGATGTCAACCCAATATGCCTTTATCTATGACCATGCCCTCTTTCCTGACTAACCCCACAGACCTCCTTCCTACCTCCTCCCCTACCTTTTCTACTAATCCAGTACCCCACTTTTGTATTCCTTACCCTGCCCTGACTGTTGAATGCCATATACAATTGATTATCTTAACTAATTATTAACAGACTCGTCAGTTTAGAAAACAATTAACCAATAGATGAACAACCAAAGGTTATGTTTGGTGCTTTGGACAAACCTAAAACTCCAGTTATACTAAAAAATACTGATCCTAATTCCTGAGTGTCCTCAAAGACATTGTCCACAAGTCAACACCTCACCGACATGGCCCACACCTCGCTGAGTTATCTATATGTGGATGACACACTTAACAGCACATTTATAAAAGGTCTATTGCCAAATCTAGAAGTGATTAAAAACTGTTCACTGTATTCTCGGACATAAAAACCACAAGTCGTATAGACAGGAAGGTCAAGGCAGTGCTGTCCACTCCAGTGTCTTCAAATAGCTGCCTAATGGCCGACTATCCGTACCCGCTAGCCATCCCAAGAAATAACAAAGTCCCATAAACTAATTGAGCTTTTAACACTCTCTCTCAATCTAATATTGACATGTTATTGACTACAAGACCACTTGTGAACCCAGGCGTACAACAAACACAATGAACATTTCTTCTATTGTGGGAAACAGAAAACCAGTGCTACAATCACTAATCAAAGACTGAATCATAACAATCTCAGACATTCCCTTCACAGCATCCGTAAAAAAAAAGACGGAACGTCCTCCTGTATAGCCGCAGATCATAGGCAAAATACAACATTGAGAACTCCGGCACTCTCAGAGACCTCGATCTTGATCTTAATACTTGACTAAGATGTCGAATCACAACAATCAATAAATCTGCTTTTCTTCTGAACCTCCTGATTCTCCAACCTGACAGAGAAGAAAGAACTGGATGACATATTGCAGTTATTCAGAAACAGTCTAGACCTATTAAATATCTTTTAGTAGATGACTTCTTCATGCCTTCCAATGTCTTGGTGTAGACATCAGCACAGATAATGCATACCCTACCATATCATATACGATCTATCACTGACTAGGTGACCAGAACATTCTTTGATCAATTATTAGAATTATTACTGGTAACTGTTATCCTCAAACAAATTTTTTTTATTAGATTTCTGACTTCAATGGAAGGAGCAGATTACTCATCTGCCTTCAATTTCCTACTCATGTACAATGCCTTGGTCCAATACTTTAGCACACCACACCACACCAGCCTCGACATTCAAAACACCTGCATAATTTAAAAACTTGTACATTGCGGCTCCTGAAGATACCTCATTCCACAAATCTGCCATCAGAGGTAGGTGCTACCTCCAAAAGGCTCCCTGCTCCTACATCCTCCAAGGTTCAAGAAACAAAGAAATATCTCCTGCTGAGATTAAGATAACACCCCAAAAAATGGAACTCAAGTCCACCTGTGATCCACTTTACCTCATTGTTTGAGGGCTTTAAATGGGATATGAAACAACTAATGTGCCAGTGTTATCTTTCATGGTAACCCTATTATCCATTGCATCGCACAGAACAGAAACAGAATCTGTTGACCTGTTTTGTTTTAACCTGCATGAGAAAGTGATTCATAACTAACCTTCATATTTCCTGCGCTACTTTGGTGTCTAACTAATATTTACGATTGTAATTTCTGCTGCAGCTTCTGCTGTTTTGCACACAACTCATGTAGAGTGTTCTGAACCCAAGGGTATGGAGAGTGCTGGCGAAAACTGTAAAAGTAAATAAATAAATATATAAAGTTGAGTCAAGCAAACCAACCTGGGTACTGGGATGGAACAAACTCCCCTGTTTGCTTGGCCCGTTCTTTAAAAAAGAGGAGCTTGAGGAAAGTGTGGGTCTGGCAGCACAGGGCAATGCAGAATGGCATGTCCCAACCAGGCCTGAGCGTTAGGTAACTCTCTCTCTCTCCCTAGTACTCCATTTCCCTGTTAAACAAGCTCGTCCAGGATGTCAGGGAAGCGCTGCCAGTGTTTCATCAGCTCCTGCGTCTCTGTGTTCAGGTGTAGCTTGCTCTTCTGAGACCCCTGTGCCATCTTTTCTTTGTGATCCACTAAAGTATCAGAGAAACATCTTACCAGACAAAATCCAATGTATTCGCATAAGCAGTATTCTTTTTGTTTTTAACCTGACATGAATGTGCATTAATAAACCCAAAAACAACCAGGCAGCCAGAGATCTGTGCCCGTTTAACCTGAGTTGAACCTTATTGTACAGATAAAGCACTGCAGCAGGAATGTTGTCCCTTTGTGCACTCTCCCTCATCTAACTACTGTCAACCAGCCGCAGCCCATGCAGGTATGAGTGGTGGGGCTGGGTTGGGGAGGCGGGGTGGGCATTTCGACAAACGACAACGAGGGAAAATTAAATAATTTCCCCTTGTCGTATGTTGAAATAGGCCCCACCACAACCCTCCTCCTCCCAACCCGGCCCCACCGTTCGTACCTGCACAGGCTGTGTTAACATAAAACTCGCTAAGAATAAATCAATTCATGGATATATTATCTGGATCAGTCCTGAACATAATTGTTCCAACAGGTAGACAGTGGATAATGCAGATTAGCCAACAATCATTTATTACTCCGATTGTTAATCTTTGGGGGCCCAGTAGGTAAAATCTGGTATGTGTAGAGCGAGAAAGTTACATTACTTATCCAATGTGGGTGTCAGAAATAGATTATTAGTAAGGTTAGAGTGGACCAATGGACTAATTGATTTTTGGCTAGTTAATAACTGCGTGCACTCAGAATGCACCATTTGGACCGAAAAGAAAACATACGTTTGTATGTGCACATGCACGCACCCACACACACTTTATTACTATTGGTCTCTTTCGATCCTGCTCTCTTACTTCCTCTCGTTCTGTCTCTTTATCTCTTTCTTTTAATTAAGGTGCTCATTACGATGGTGGAGGGACCGCCACCGCCAGCCATGCGGTGGCGGGCCCTCCGACATCTGTCAGCAATTTTCCCCCCGCCAGATTATGATGGTGGGGGAATCCACAGGGCAGCGTGGTGGACTCACAGACCGTTCGCCACAGTTCCGCAAGGTGGTCCTTTTCCGCTCGCCTTGCGGAACCAAAACATAGGCCAGCACACTATGACTGCAAGGCAACACCCTAGGGATTAGGATATCCATTTCTGCCTGTCTTTTCGCTGCGGTCACCCCACCACGAGAAGACAGGCGGAAACAGTTTCGAGTGCCCGTAGCGGCCCCCCTTGTGTTGTGGGAGGTAGGTGTGCACTGGGGGGGATACCCATGGTACCCCCCTATATTTTACAGCACTAAGTGGCAGGCACCGCGTGGACTCAGGTCCGCCCGCCATTGTAATGAGCCCCTAAGTCACAGTTGTTTAATTGTTCCTCCTAATATGCATGTGGCCTCCTCCGAGCCTCAGTGCACCAGGTGTATTGAGTCTTTTTGTACACACAGGAGTACTGATGAATGTCTATTTTTGATATGTCACATTTAGGTTGCGGTCCACATTCCAAAATACTTAGCAAACGTAAACAAATCTGGATTCGTTTGTGACATTATTAAGAATTAATTTGGAAATCTTTGAATTGCACGCTCCACATATTTGCAGTTCTGTTGTGATTTAATAGTAACAACTGCATCAGGTTAGTTAAATGGTTTATTGGGGCACCACATGTTCTGTATAGCTCATTTCCAGATGTTCAACTACACAGTTCACTAGTTTTTTTTATTAGTTCCACTTTTAATTGCAAAGCCATGCTGCCTCTGTTAAAAAAAAACATTTAGGTTAATTACTAGTGAGTTCCGAAAGATCACATTTGTTTTTGCGTTTCCTGGCTGTAAAATGAGGAATTGATTCAAATAATTGATGAACATTTCTTCGAGAGAATCCCTCATTTTAAATGCATTTCTTGGCTTCGGACCACTTTGAAATTATCATAGCTTGTGAAACAGTGCTATGCAGTGATACAATTAAAGCTGAGATTCAATGCGCATTGTATGGATTTCTAAATACTGAAACGGATTTGAGGATATCCTATTGAAATAGTGTCTAGATTTACCCAAAAAATTGAATATCATTTAGACATTTATTTTTTCAATTTATTTCATCCATATTAAGTGACACTGATTTAGCCTTAATCTTGGGCTGTTCGTTTTTATTAAACAATGATGCTCAGTTCAACTGGAATAAATTGAGCGCTGCAATGATTTAACCCCCATTCTTGATTCGTTACAGACCGATACGAGATCATATTTGGCTTTACTATTTTGTTAAAAAGACAATATTTGCTGATATAAACTAGTCCTTGTTCCACGGACATGTTTCCATGTATTTAATTCAGGAAGAGCTGCCATTTATAACATCAAGTCCGCTCAGTCATTCTGCTGGTTTATTTTGGGAGAGGTGTGGTGCAGAGGCCAGAGCGGCTGACTCCGGAGAAGGGGACTCACCATGTGACTCAGGGCAATAGTTCACTTAATTTCCCGGATGGCCCCAAGTGTCTTGAGACCCTTAGGAGTGATTAGTTTGTGCTTAACAAATACCGGATTCATTATTTTTTAGAAAGTTTAAATAGAGCATTGACATATGCTCTTAATAGTAAACATCACCCACCACCTGCATTGATTTAAAATAAAGCACAATTCATTATGAAGTCTTCAATAATATAAATACATTGATCTGCATCTCTTTAATAATGAACTACAAATTAATGCACTTAAAAAGTAAAATATATATATTTTTATATCTCTCAATTAACGCCCCTAACATTTATAACCTAAGTTACAAAATTCTTTTGAAGCACAAGATCTGTGGTAAGTGAAGGATGAGTGTTTCCTTTTCACTACTTGGTTGAATGCACTACCAGATTGTGATTATTCTAGACTATCAGTTGACAGTACCTGCCCTCTTTGTGGCCAATGAGTGCGACTGCCTGCAGGACTTTTTCAACCATTTAATTGCCTTTTATGTTGTTGATTACATGGGCCCCAACTCAAAGCTGTAGTAGGCATAGGTTTTAGCTGGAAGGATTTTGGATGTGTTCACCTCCACTCTCCCAGTCAGTTCCAGCAGGTACACAGAGAACAAAGCTAACAATTGGTCAATGCCTAGAAGGTTTCTATTCTATACACCACAATGTTAAATCTGTGCTCAAAGATGCAAGATATTACAAAGAATCAGATAGGCATCTCTGAACCAATACACATGTCTGACAGTTGGCACTATGGAGATAACCTGCATTCTGAAACGCATCCAGATATGCTTAAAATATCAGAATTGTACGTACTTTCAGCAGCTGCTCCTACTTGACAAAGATTGCACCATAACATTTCGTCTGCAGATACAGCTCATCTGCTTTGATGTGGAATAAGCAACATTGGCTATTTCACACAATATCTCACTTTGACAATAGATCCATACCTGAGCATGAGCAAACAGATCAAAACCCCTATGAAGGAAATTAAAAACAGAATACTTTCTATCTTCTCAAGAGTGCACATTTTTATACCCTGGGAAACTGTTGAGATAGTAGTTCAAACTCTAATTCCCTCTCAGATGAGCACTTGATATAATATCTCAGGACTATACAAGTGTTCTCGGGCAGTCTTGAAATCTCAGTCACATGCTGCAACCTGGTTACTATCTGTAGCAATGCTACGCAACCTTAGTGCTCTCATAACTCAGTGATCTCCATTGGCTTTCCTTTGGCCTCCTGAAGTTGGTATTCTGATAAATAGTTTGGAGAAACGTTTGAACAATGATAGTTAAAACATGGTGAGTGAGGTATGAAAGGTTATGCTAAAATCTGAAAGGTATTTACATTTTTCTTATTTGAATTATTTTCTTTATTAGCATGACATAAAAAAATCTTAGAGTTAAGGCTCTGCCTATACACACGGCAGCTCATCATAATGTAATATCAAATTTGAAATGTCCTACCAAGATGAGGAGGGGCCCGATTCACAGAATGAACTTAAGACTCAATCCTAAACTTACTACTATTTTGGTATTCACAGAATGCACTTACTCATTTCGGTATTCACAAAATGCACTTACTCATTTCGGTATTCACAAAAGGCACTTACTCATTTCGGTATTCACAGAAGTTAGTAGTCCTAACTTTAGGACTCCTAAATGCCTTCTGTGAATACCGAAAGTCTTAAAATTAGGATTTTTCTCAATTTAGTAGTAGTAAAGTTAGGACTCCTAACTTTAGGACTCCTAAACTGAGAAAAATCCTAATTTTAAGACCCACGGTATTCACAGAAGGCATTTAGGAGTTCTAAAGTTAGGAGTCCTAACTTTACTACTACTAAATTGAGAACAATCCTAATTTTAAGACTTTCGGTATTCACAGAAGGCATTTAGGAGTCCTAAAGTTAGGAGTCCTAACTTTACTACTACTAAACTGAGAAAAATCCTAATTTTAAGATTTCGGTATTCACAGAAGGTATTTAGGAGTCCTAAAGTTAGGACTACTAACTTCTGTGAATACCGAAATTAGTAAGTGCCTTCTGTGAATACTGAAATGAGTAAGTGCATTCTGTGAATACCAAAATAGTAGTAAGTTTAGGATTGAGTCTTAAGTTAATTCTGTGAATCCGGCCCGTGGATCTGGGCAGCAATGATGAATTATTAAAATGTTGTATTGGGCAAGAGGAATAACATGACCGTGATCAATTTCGGAGGGGTCTGAGGGGTTTGTTAGTAAAATTCAGACACCCCCAATATTTTAAAGACAACCTTTTGTCTGGGTCTTTGTATGATCTAAGAGTATCTGAAACAGCAATATTCCTGTTTTGTCATAATACATTCTACTCTGTTGCAATTTTGATCTACCAGATGTATTCCAAATATTATTAGACAATATCATTAGAGAAGAAGTCCATTCCAATTTTGTGCTTTATACTGACATAATTAAGAATTTCCAAATATCCTGAATTTTTTAAAATTTCTCTACATTTCTGTGCTGGGTATGTTTAGGAAGTGGTCAACTGTTTATTCTCCTACACTCATTTTCTTTAAATAATCATACCCATATAAATTGATCCAGAAAATGTGTGGGATTGTCAATTCCACAACAAGTGTAAAAGAGAATGCTACCTGACATTGCAGGATAATAGACTCTAGGTCTAAATTCTGATCTGCCATTTGAGATATGGAGAGGTTGTCCGAAATACTAGTAAATACACATTTGAACAAAATACATGGACAAGTCATACAGGAATCTATTTACAATGCATGTTAAACCAAACTGATGATTCAGAGCTATGCTGGGTGAATTTTCATAGATTTGGGTTAGAAGATCTGGCTGCTAAGTTTGCTGCCTCTATTTAACTCAAAGAATTGGGGGATCAATGCATTTGAAAAACAGTGTTTTCATCAACTCTGTGTTTCACAGTTCATTTTTACATGTAATCTTCTACATAGTATTCAGAAAGCAGCAGTTAGAACTTTGTTCAAAATAAAAACTTTGATTATGTATTCAATCACCTTCAGCTGCTCTACTGGCTCTTCCTTCAGCTACATGCATAACCTATACAATTTATGTAGGTAGTGGACAAATTGTAAGCACGAAAAAGTGGTGAAATATAAACTGCAGTATTTTTCGACTTTCTGCATGAATTAAAGGTAAGAAAATAAAAGTATTGTGAGAGGAGAGCCAATATTTGGAATGCCCACCCCTATTTTTTCCATGTTGGACTGAATCTTTATAAATTTAGAAAGACATTTTTTTCTCAAATGTATAGTCGTCTTTTGTACAGTGGTGACTGTTAGTTGGAGAAGAAAAAAACTCTTTATGATTGGATTTAGGTTTTTAATGAACAAAATTAAGTTATTATGATGATGGTGATGATAATACTTAGTATACATACCTACATATTCAACTAGCAGAAAGTGTGAAATGTGGGGGTGCCAAGCTGATATGATTCACATCTTTAATCGTTGTGCAATCTTTTTCGGTTATAGTTTTTTAAAAGTCTCCTGGGTGAAAATGTAATTCTAATAACTGTCAGCAGTCTTATGATTCGGCTGATGGACTTATAGGGCTGCGATTCTCCCCAAATACAAAACCCTTTGGGCCTGAGGTAATTGGTTGAACACTTTTTTCTAAAAGAGCAAATGTGAGGTCTTAAATGTCACAAAGGGCTCAATTTTGAGGACACTAGAAATGTTGCTCCATGTTTGAGTATGTTATGTTATGTTATGTTATAAAACCTTTTATATCGCGCGCTACTACTAACAAGTATCCTGGCGCGGTGAGTGAAGGTTATATGGAAAACGGAGAGACAGAAGAGTTATAAGGTAAGGTTGAACAGATGAGTTTTCAGCCCCTTCTTGAAGGCAGAGATTGTTGGGGGAACTCTCAGGTGCAATGGAAGCGCATTCCAGGCCCTAGCGGTCCTGACAGAGATAGACTGGCCTCCCAGTCTAGAATACTTAAATCTAGGCAGAGTCATTTGGCACAAGTTAGCTGAGCGTAGGGCGCGACTAGGAACATACATAACAAACCGTTTATGCAAATACAGAGGTCCTAATTGATGGATTGCTCGAAAAGCAAGAACCAGGGATTTGAACAAAATCCGGTGAGCGTCCGGAAGCCAATGGAGACTGCGTAGATGGGACCGCACACTAGTTCTCCTGGGAAGCTTAAACAGGAGACGCACTGCTGCGTTTTGAATGACGTGAAGCCGTTGGATTAGATAGGCAGGTAAGCCACTAAACAGGGCATTGGCGTAATCAAGTCTGGCAAGTATGAGAGCGCGCAATACAGTCTCTTTGCCCTCTCTCAGGAGTAAAGGAAAGAACCTTTTCAAGGCTTTGAGGGTAGCAAAGCAGATGCCCGAAAGTTTTTTATATGGTCCTCAAACTTAAGGTCTTGCCCAAACAAGACCCCCAAGTTCTTGGCCGGACCCCCCATTGATTTGGGGCAGGGCAGGTCAACAGGCCATAAGAGGTCTCTAAAGTTGTCAGGGAAGGAACCATAAAAGAGGACCTCGGACTTGTATTCGTTGCACTTGAGCTGAGCAAGTTTTAACCAGCGGAAGACCGATGATAAACAAGACTGCACCGTCGATGCATCTGAATTGTCCTTTGACCAAGTGAACAGCAGTTGGGTGTCATCAGCGTAGGCCATTATTTTGGCCCCCAACTGTTCCGCCAGATGGATTGGGGGGTCATGTACACATTAAAGAGCAGGGGACTCAAGGTGGACCCTTGTGGGACTCCAGTAGTGAGCTTCTTTGGCAGGGAAGCGTGGGGAGGCATCCACACCTGTTGCATCCCTTTGGCCAGGAATGATGTCAGCCAATCAAGAGCAAACCCAGAGATGCCCACGGCCACCAGTCTGGCGAGAAGTAAAGCATAGGGCACCGTATCGAAGGCGGCAGAGAGGTCCAGCAAAATCAGGACCACTCTGCCACCCCCGTCAAGACAATCCTGGATAGCCTCAGACATCTCCACCAGCGCTGTTTCAGTGCAGTAAGCAGCCCTGAACCCTGATTGTGCCGGGTGGAGGGCCTGAGTATCTTTCCTAAATGTTAAGGAAAGGGATTGCAAAGTGTGTTATGAAGTATGGTCTGTGTAGAGTCAGTGAAGTAAAGAGGAAAGGCAAAAACGTTATTTCATCACAGATTAGTTAATGATCAAGGACCACAACAGAAGAAACTTATGAACCTAGAATCTATGACTGTAATGAGTGTTCAGAGGGAAGTGATGCTGTAACGACTGTAATGCAAAAAAGTGGTGTCGTATAAGAAACAACAATAAAACTCTTCACTGATTCAGTGATGCCTACTTTGCTACCCCTCCCTCGTCCTCTGGTAAGCTTTCATACAACCATGCTGGTGATAAGACAACGCTATAGTAAGCTGTCTTGTTCTGGCCTCGATGAGCTGCCAAAGGAGTGCTCCCACTGTTTTGCCCCAAGTTGTTGTGGTGCATCATACATGGATCAAGGCTAGAGCTGTGTAATTGAATTATTTTGATGTTATCACTATACACAAGGGAGCTGATTTCTTTTTAGATAGTCTTTGAAAAGGAGGCCAGTTCTCTCTATGCATTCCAGGTTTCTAATGCACGAAAAAGCTCAATTAATTACTTCTTCAATTTAGAAAATCTATTGAGCCTGTCCTGCTGGCAGCAGTGTAAGGGTTCGGAATAGCATATTTTCTATTGAGAAGGACCACAGGTGTTATTCATGGGGACAGTATGGTGAGCATCCAGGGAAGGATTTGTGCAGATAACTTGGTGTTAGTGAATGGAGGTTGTTAGATTGATAAATATACAAAACAAAACCTTGTCCAAGGGTATTAATGACAATGGAAAAAGAGTCTACATTGATTCCTTTCAAAGTTGATTTGCAAGCCCTAATGTTTTTTGTAGTTGGGTGATGTTTATATAGCTTTTTACTTTGATGGGAACATATTCCCTTTTCCAGTGAGGACCATTGTTTTCAATACACGTTTATGCTAACACATTTTTCTGCCCTTCATTTTTGCTTAGGGTAGGTTGACCTAATGCCCTTGAACACCTTTACCTGTAGGAGAGACTCTGACTAGACCTACCTGCCCAATCAAAATGTTGTAAGGAAGTGGGGTTACAGTGCACCAGAGCAAGTGTTTTTAAGTGAACCCATTTGATATAGTTGGACCTTCCCAAATAAAGTTGCCTAAGGCGTTTGGCACAATGTTTGCAACTGGACTGACTGCCTTTTAAATATTAGCATCCTAATCGCCGTCAGTAAGATTACATTTACCAGTTCACTTATTGCACCACTGTCAAAATATTTCTCCTCTTTGGCTCTCTTTCAAGTTTCAACAGTACATGCAAGTCATGCATTCTAGGTATTGTAATTTTTGTTCGCACCTATTGAATGCACTGGATTCAAGTACCAGTATACTCAGTGAATTTAGTATGTAGATGTCATTAAGACTACAAAATTTACAATTGTTAACATAATTCCATCCTATTCCAACTGGTGCAGTATAAAAGTTCTTCCGTGATATCATGATTTAAAAATCAGAAAGTCCTCACTATGATGAATGACCCTAAAGTTATTCAGACGTAGTTTTTAAAGTGTATTCTTAGGAATGCTGGGCGCATGTTCAACACTGCTGTGTGATTAATTTTAAAAAATGTAGAACAGGAGGAATGATAGGCAAGGTAATACATTGGCAGGGATCCTGCTTTCTCTGAAGCAGAATTATGCATTTATTTAATATAATGAGACTTTACTCTAGTATGAATGAAATGTTTTATTCATTATATCATTTTAAGAGACCTCATTTAAGCAACTCATACTCTTCAGCAGAATCAGTTTTTTCCAGACATAATAAATTAAAACCAAGAGTCTCCTTAAATGCTACCAAATATACTGTTTGGGGCATATGAACATGTGAAGTGCAAGAGCAAACCGCATGCGCTTTGTAGTGTGTCTGGCTCTATGCTGCCACAATCCTTGTTCTTCCAGTATTCACAATGGCAAACTCCCTTCTTGTAGCTAGTTCCATTGTAAGTGAGTAATGTGACGGCAGATGATTCCATGATGCTATCAGTTCTATCCATCAGATTGACAATTCTGTCCCGGGAAGCTGTCTGCCAGGATTGTCTTCTAATGATGAGGAGATAAACATGTGTATAACTACACTTCGGGCCATATGTACGACCCTCACATTTTGCGACTTACCAATTGCATCACTTTGCGACTCTCAAAATGCAATTTACAACAGTGTCTCAGATACTGTTAGTGATTCCTAATGGGGTCTCAAACTGCCAGCCTCGTTAATATTCATGAGGCAGGTGCTATTTGCGGCCCATTAGGAATGGCTACCACTCACAGGGATGGTGGCCTGCTGGGGTCAGGAGACCACCATGTCTGTGACTGCTTTTATAATAAAGCAGTTTAAAAAAAGAACGCAGCACGTTTTCCTTAAAGGAAAATGAGCTGTATTTAAAACAGAAAAATGAAACGTTTCTGTTTAATTTTTTAAGAGCAGGCAGTGCTCAGTGACTCACAAAATAGCGTTTGTATAATATGCCAGGACCCTTGTTTGTGAAAGCAAATGGGCCGATCTTCCATTTGCGATCTTACGTCTGGCCCTTTATGTGTGTTTCAATGCTAAGGCCTAGATTGGACCATTAAGAACACTCTAAATTAACATTTCATTTCAAAGGTGTTCAAAAATTCTGGGTGCAAATCTGCTCACTTGATATATCTTGTTCCCAGGTAGTAGTAATTTCCATGTGTTCTTTATGCCTGATTTCATCTTTTCCTACTTGAGATTGGAACATTTGAGCATACTATGCAAACCACTTTTACCCATTGTGTCCCCATCTCTGAATTGTTTGTCTTGGCAGATTCCTTCCGATATTACCTAGAGAAAATTGTGTGGCTTAAAAACATTGGGTGCAAAACCAATTAACATACAACTGGTGGTTTGAAATTAGATGGAAATGCCATTATACTGAAGAAGTAACTTGCCCTGCTCAGGAATTCAACCACACCCTGCAGACATTGGCAATACCCTGCATCCAACCTTTCATCTCCAACTTGCTATGGTCAGCCTACTACAGGTGTTCACAGCCTCAGCAGGCTTTGACATAGAGCCAGGCATTCAATTCTGAATCTGGTCTCATGAGGTTCTGATTCTGGTCTCATGAGTCCAGGACGCCTTGCCATTCATTTGTGGACCTTTGACCTATGTTTATGTGCCGCTGGAGCCATGAACACAGATCCAGTAGCCATAAATTCTGTAGCAAGTTTGTAATTTTTTGGTTGAGCCTAGGTAGCGCGCATGCGCTGTCTGCAAGACCTGCTATAATCGAAATATGAAGTGTAATCCCTCCTGCTGCTTGCAATTGGTTCACTCCTGCTTCACTTTTATTTCCTGGCTCCTTATTAGTTGATGCTCCAGATACATCCCTTCCGGTTTAAGCTGAGGAGCACCGACCAACTACAGTTTCCTTACACTTGTAGGTGTTTGTGTGTTGGGGACTACTTGTTTTATTTTATTTCCTGCTAGTGTTACTGTGTTGTGTGAATTCCTGTTCCTAGTACCCCGCACTGTTTATTTTATCACCATGGCACCCGCTTTATGGGCCGCTGCCCGCGTAACTTGTATGAACACAGGCGCTGTGCTTTCATGTTTCTTTGCACGCTCACAACTTTTTATGTACACTGGCACCGCGCTTTATATTTAGAATGGCGCCCGCTTTTTTGTTTTTATTACCATGGCAACCACTTCATGGACCGCCATTTGCATAAGTTTTAGGTACACGTGTTTCAGCAAGGCACCCACTTCCATGTTTATAACGGCTGTAACTCTAAGTCGCGCATTTGCAAGAACCATTGCATTGCAAATGCTTGTTCATATTCTAAACAGAGGAGTCCTTTTGGCCCCCTAGCCCTCGACTCACCTAAACAGGGTGTCAGGGGATGCTTCCACTGCTGGCTTCCTCACTTTTGTTGTATAGGATGTGTGGGACTGTGCTCTGTTATGAACCAACTATTATTGAGCAACCCTGGGCTGATAAATATGAAAGAAAAACAATTGTTGCTTATTTTAAGCCTAAATCTTCTAGACAAGGTATTATAATCCTAAAGCAATTAGTCGCGATTAATAAACAGTTAATTTTATTCACTGTATAAAGTTATTTGACTGTCAGTTGATCGGTGCAGCAGCTCAACCTCTTGATGGGATCTGTATGCTACCATTAATTGAATCAACAATTATGTCCAATTCATTAAGGCGATTTATTTCCTATGTTCTGGTTGCTACCTCTAATTTTGTCATGATGATGACCTTGAATAAATCACTTTCTATAGGTTCAAAACATCAACAGTTTGACTAGTGGACTGATATGATCTATTTTGACGTACACATTGTACTCTGATTTTGAATCATGATGTGAATCTGTAGCTTTATCAGCACCTACTGACGTATGTATGTGCATATATTGTATATATAATTTGGGTAGCGTACCAATGAACAACCTTTCACAAAAGTCACTATTCACCTTTATGGCATCTTTTTTGGAGCACTTGCAATGTGACATGATTTAGTAAAAGGAACTTGATACAGTGAATAAAATTAACTGTATAATCAATTTTATTTTGTTAGTAATTATAATACTTTGCCTAGGAGAGAAATAGGCTTAAAATCTTTCCAGAAAGAAGCAACTGTTATTCTGTTGATGGGTTCTGTAATAGCAGCTGCAAGCTAAACTTTTCTCAAAACTCTTGAGGTTCCTGGTCCCAATGTTTGGTTTGGAATTCAGAAATAGATGTAGAAAGAAAAAACTCCCTCGTCCAGAAGGATGTATGTATTTTAAACAAACAAATTTGGTCCGTGAATGGTCTGTGAATTCAGGTTTTCAACTATTTGCTAATTAGCGGTCCAAATGTCTCTATCTTCATTGACAACCTGGCTTAATTTGATGCCTACAAAATCACTTTTGCAAACATAATTTCTCAACAACTACTCAGCAAGTTTACAAAAAAACAGTCACATCGTCTTCTTTTAGGCCAAGTTTGGTACAATTCTGACCACTATTTTTTTCTGTATCAAAAAGCAAAAAGTTCTATGGGAGTGAAAATGGAAAAATTCTCTTTCTCGACACCCCATATTTTTGGTCCACCGCTTGATGGGTCTTGATTAACCTTGGAATAACTCAAAAAGAAGCACCCCTTGAACTCAAGGGATGACCCTCTGGGCACAGCATAATTCGCAATGTTGCGATTATTTCGTTGACCAAATAATGATCCAAAAAGTAAACCCAAGTTCATTCAAAATGAAAAAATCATATTGTTTATTCAATCCATGAATATCTTGATGAATTTACAAGTTTTGACATTTGTTCTTCTACAGTTAAGAATTTATTTTTTCAATAAGAGTATTCCCAATGCATTGCGTGCATCTCTGCACTTCTTCGGGGAAAAGTGTAATGAGGAACCACAATTCAGGTTCAGTATCTTACTTGACTTTAGAGGTAAGAACATTTTTGGCACACAACTAGCGGTATGTAACTGGCCTTAACATTTTCGCATAGCCTGACCTAACCGCAACAGCACAGTATCCAACGTGCGTTTGAACACATAGAACTGAATGTATCGAGCACCGATTCAGTTAACCCACGGAGCGTTTGACTTTGACAACCCTCCAGTTTCACTAATTTTTTCTCCCGTTTTGAGCACAAAAACCTCATTGTAATCACGCTCATGCACGATATAAATTTCCATGCATGACTGTTTAGATTTAGTCAACCACTTTTCACCGCCAGAATACCAGCATAACAATCTGACTCGCTTAGATATGTTTCCCCACAGAACACGCTAATAACTGATATACCTTTATTGTAAGATACCAAACCTGAATTGTGGTTCCTCATTACGCTTTACGTTTATTTTTAGATTTCCCCTGAAGAAGTGCACTGAGATGCACAAAATGCATTGGGAATACTCTTATTGAAAAAATGAATTCTTAACTGTAGAAGAACAAATGTCACAACTTGTAAATTCATCAAGATATTCATGGATTGAATAAACAATATGATTTTTTCATTTTGAATGAACATGGGTTTACTTTTTTGGATCATTATTCGATCAACAAAATAATCGCAACATTGCGATTTACGCTGCGCCCAGAGGGTCATCCCTTGAGTTCAAGGGGTGCTTCTTTTTGATTTATGGACTAACACTCTAAGGTCTAGTAAGTGACACCTCTGTGGCACGCTAGAACATTCAATTTATTATCAACACAATTGCCTGTGCACAACCACTCTTGCATAGTAACCTTGGAATAAACCCAAATCAGATACGTTTTTGCAAAATGGTAGTGCAAAATCATCAAACAGCACCAGTTATTAAGAAAGTAAAGAAAACATGCAGCCTGAGGTAATATTATCAGTAATTTTCAGTCCATCTGAATGCAATGATTTTAAAGGGTACATCCAGAGGTTTTATCTGGAGTGCAGTAGGTTTTCTTTTAGGCATGTTCCACAGGGAAAATCTTCAAATCTAATAGCAAATGGTCCACAAGATCAAAATGGTTAGCAAGAGGTGGGTCAACTTTCTTATCAATTACAGCACATGTACTTGTTCATCCTAAGCGAAGACCTGGGAGATAGTATATGCTTCCAACAAATCACAAAATGGCCTTCCCATCATCTCTGGCAGTGATGCAGCTCTTGATTTTTTGACCTACATATCTAGCCCATTGCCCAGGAACTACCATCATTTGTTAAGAATACCAATCACTTCCTTTAGACTATTGAAAAATTGAAGCAAACCTACACATTTGATGTTGACAATCCCCCCGCCATGAACTGCTTCTGTTTATGACCCCACATATTACATTACTTGTGACATATTAAATGCCAGATATTTAGTTAGTGTACATATTTGTTTAAGTTTACTTTTTTTCGATATTCACAAATCTGAGATTTAATAATAACTTTACGACTGTGGAGACTCAGCAGTCGGGTAGGAGAACCCCGCACTTATAAATATGGGACAGACTTATCTTTTTATGTGCAGAGTTCTCTGTCATAACTACGGAGTCTCCACAACCGTAAAGTTACTATTAAATTATTTGGTTGTGAATACCAAAAAAGTGTAAACTTATACAAATGTGTATGTTTACACTTGTGATAAAGACCTTTATTGGGTAACTTCACACTTTCATGGTCTCTTCTTTCAATATTGATAACAACATGCACAACTTTAAGATATAACGTTTCTTGCTGTCACATGAATGCTTTACTGATTTACATACAGTTATCAGGGTAATGCTGTATTGGGTTGTACATTTTAGGTGTTATTAATTTTATTTAAGGTGTTTGAGTTAGCCTATGCCTAGCTTCAAGAATCTATAGAGTTAATTTTTATATTAGGAGGAACAACTTTTATCTAATGCGATCCATGTAGAACAATAGTGTCATAGTGAACCACTTGATGCTAAATTGCAGAAAGTTGAACGCAGCGTGTGAAGGGCAGAGATGTTATGAATTTGTAATTTGTGGAGTACTGTATACCATACCCAAAGAGTTAGATAGTTTATATATTTTATATAGTGGATATTTACATCATAACTATTTACAATATTGGCATTGGATAATTAAGTGATTTCCAAAGCATCTTGATATTTTTGAAAAAACTCTAACATAGCAATATTGTTATAAAACATGTAAAATACACATACAAACACATTCACTCACTCCTTTCCCCACCTACCCTTGTGCGCCTGTCAATTACTCGATCATTAGCAGGACTGCTTCAAAACATATCAGTAAGCAAACTCTCCACCAACCAATATAAGAACTGTAGACCTTCTTTTCCTCATCTTGTTTGCTGACCCTCAACATCCCCCACCTCCGGGCTCCTGGCCATCTCCCAAAGTTGACCAATTTTCTGCAGTGTTATGCTTTCCTCCATGCTACGTGTTTTGTAAATTAATCACCAGTCTCAACTCAGAATAAATATTCCAGTTGAGTTCTGGATGACACCAAAAAGCAACCACAACATTCATTTGGTTTGAAAACCTGCATGAGTAAGTCAGGTTGAAATGTGCAGTACCAAGTTTCTTCTGGCACTTCTTAGATTTTTTCTTTGATACAACCACCTCTTCCATGAAATTTGGTTTTTTTTCATTCCATTTCCACCATACATTTAGTTACATTGTTAATGAGCACCCACAAAGCTATGTGTTTGTGACCGTTCTGTACATTTTGCATACCCCCTCATGATATTCCTTCTTTCCAATGCCCAAGCCTAAACTTGTTTTATCAACATATGTAAAATTTATATATTTTCCTCAACCATCAATTCACAGTACAATCCTAAAATTCAGTTGATACCGATCCTGTGAATCAGGAAGTGGAATGTATGTCCTCATTTAATCCTAGATGTACAATAACATTTGAGACCTAGGTCCAAAATACTACTTTTTCTTTTAAAGCCGAAGTTCACTTTTTTATATATATATATATGTTCTTATTTTAGTTTTATTTAATTTGTAATTTGTTGTGCTGCCCAGTGGATTGCTTTGGTTCACTGTGAGATTTATGCACAAAGCCCCTTTTACATCCAAATATATTTGACATGTAAATACACTAGGGCTAGACTTCAGGGGATCTTGAGATTGCCAGCGCCCAATAGGGAACATGTTCACTGAAAAGCCTTTTTTTAAGGAATGTTATGTTCATACAGTAAGGTCTTGTAAATGAGTGCGGTTCTAGAGGGATCTGAGTGCAGGGGACTAGGTGTAGTGATTGGAAAATAAAAATAATACTTTCTGCTCAGAGCCACCTGACAAGGCTGAAGGTTTGGAGGCAGCAATACAGGCAAATAACTTGAACGTATTGATATAAAGAAATTATATTAACCAAACTTAAGTTCTCAAAGGTTTTGGTTTAAGATCAGTAACTATAGTGCATAATGACATTAATGAAAAGAATTGCCTTAAACTTCAGATGAAGAGACCCGAAACAGAAACTGAAAGGACATCCGTTGTTTATTGTGATGTAGGCAGTCATGAATTCTTCTGGGTGACCTCAGATATGATGTCACAGATGACATCCTATATTTCACACAAATGTGAAATCATGCGTCACCATGTACACCACAGATGGGAGAACATTAAAGCCGCAACTGGTTGGTGTTTTCCACACTTGGTTGCTGTCAGTAGGACAGCAGTGTTTCGAGATAAATTCATTGCTATGACCTGTGGGTCTCCTAACAACAGTTAATGTCTCTGAATAGATTATTGCTTGTGAATGTAACTTCACCAAGCTTTATTATCCATTTATTATATTATGTATCCGAACTGTCTCGTAAAGTGCGTGTTCTTATCCAGTCGGCAGCTACTATAGTGGCATTGTCCCTTCTATGCCATTCTTCCTCTGTGGCCGCTCTTCACTTCTTGAATTGGTTGCCTATACCTAAGAGAGTACAAGTCCCTTTGCCTAACAAGGCCATATATCAATTCAAACTTCTCTTTCTTCATTAGAAATTTAAATGCCATCTCCCTCAGAGAATTCTTTGCTCTGCTTCTAGCTCAAACGGTTCAATAGTTGCTAAAAACTCAGCAAAGCATATTGCTGCACAGCGCAAGGATTTTGCAACGGTTGACTGGTAACCTTGCTGTTACTTATTGCTGTGTTTTAGGGTTAATAAACTCCTAACAATGAGGCGCTACTTATGCCGAGACAAAGTTGACAAGTGCAAAAATGACAAAATGATGAAGGAATATTATCAGAAAATGTGCTGCATTGCGCAGCATAACGTGGCTTTTCTTGATGCATAATTTAATCAACTTCCTGCATAATTCCAGAGGCCCTGATACTAATCTATATAGATTGCAGAAATATTTATGACCTCAGTTACTGAGGTCCTCAAAAATTACTCATTTACTAAAATATTTTCTGAAAATGGAAAACTTTCCTTCAAAGAAATATCTACATATTGACAATGGTACTCCAGCCTTACCACTACGATTGTATACAGGGTCGATCTGGGACTGAAAATAGACTCCAGGCACCAAAATAAAAGTGGCCCCATTAGTGAATTAGAAAGCTAAAAATATACATGATCCATGTTTGCAAATTTTGATAGTTTTCAACTTGTAAAGATAAGCTATACATGTACTTTGCAAAGTATGGTTTGGAGTTCGCTGCAGGCAATATTTGTTTAATAGAGAAATCAACAGTAATAACTAAACTGGTCCATTACTATTATTTCAATCTTACAAGATAATTCCAAGTAGGGATGTCATCCAGGATGTCATAGCTGTGACTGGTGTATGTAATATCAGTTAAAATCATGTGTAAGTTTATCATTTGGAGTTATAATTTCCAAACCGTAACATTCCTTCAGGTGACGTGTTTAAGGAAATACATAATTATGTGTCAGAGTTATGAAATATATCAGAATTATGTTGTGATCCCAGTACATAATGATTTTTTTGGTGGTAAGTTTTTAATGGTTGACATTTTGAAATTATATCTACTTAGTGAAAAAGAAAAGAAATTGGCATAAGCATGACACTGGGCAGATACCGGAGGTCAAACCTGTGCAGAACGGAAGTCAGATCTTCATAAAAGAACTCAGAAGTCGAACTTTCCCAAAGTAAGATTTTTAAAGATTTTTTGTTAAATTCTGAATGGCGGTAATATTAGAAAATAATTGATGCATGTTCATGACAATGGGTTTACCGTTTACAAATAATGTACAAATTTCAAGTGTTATTTCATGTGTTACATGTGCTGGTATGCAAAGAAAAATGAAATCTATGAAATTAACCAGGAACTGGCCCTGAAGGCTTGTTTTTCCTCTAATATCATAAACGTACTCTACAAAGATTTAACCACACAACGGGTTGGTGGTAATAAAGCTTGGTGGATGCTTGAATCTCCTCATTCAGATCAAGTTTTAATTTCTTTCATTAATAAGCACTTTAATTTTCATTTGTCAACAGCATGGTTTGGCAGCTGGGGGGTGCGGGACTATAGTTGTCCAGAAAGGAATACAAGTGAAGGTGTAAATATAATTTTTCAAAGCTAAGTTTAAATATATACTGCACTTTTGGACAAAATGATGCTCTTGACCTGGGCTTTATATACAAAGCTCTGAAATGGGCTCTTATAAATGTTATGCTAAATATATTTAAGATACATTTTACTTTAATTGGCTATATGGTCTAAATGGCTTACTTGGCCTCACTGTCCATGGCTGCTTTGGAAACAAAAGTTCAGTCATGACCTGTAGAGAGAGCCCCAAAAAGCAAAGAACACCACAAGGGCCACATTATTGCATTTGGATGCAGTTGAATTGGATAAAAGTTTAAATTAGGCATACTGTTTAACACAAAGTGCCAATTCATATACTCAGACTAATGCATCTGAAACAACTAAGATAAAAGTGGGGAAATTCTGAGCATGTTGTGCCAGTGAAAAGCCCTCAGTTTCACCTAGCTGCCCAATGCCAAGTCTCGTAAGCCTAGTTCCAGCATTTCCCAATCTTTCCCAGCAGACGTATATGTAACAAGCAAAGGGAGATGCCAGGTATCAGGCTCTCTGGCTCTAGTTGGTCCTGTCTTTTTATCCAACAATAGTTTATTTATGCTTGTACCTAAAACACTAAAGAGGAAACCTTAAGTCCCCTTAGCACAGGCCGACAATTTTATTTCTCTTGACCACTCCGACATAACTAAGATCCTGGTTGACCAAATTAAGATGACTGGTTTTACTGAGATTAGCTTCCTACTCACACGAGTTTGTGATTCCGATCAAGGTACTTGCTGACAGCAGCTGGGATAGTTAAGATCTGCTTGCTGTTGCTATTATCATGTGATAATTGAGACTCTGACATATCTAAGATTTTAGTCCATGACTGGAATAATTTGACATAATTCAGCACACATAAAGTTAGTAGTTAATGGCAACTCTCCAAACCTACCGAGTTTTGCATCAGATAAAATTGTGCAAAAAAAGCGTATATGGAACTGGAGCAAACTAATTTTGGAAAGATGGCATGAATTTCCTATTGTACCTGAAACATAGGGAGCTCTAGAACTCACTAAACATAAGTCGTACTCAATACAAAAAAATGCTATATCCTGTCTCAGTTTCGAGTATCATATTATGTGATAATTTTATCATTTTAAAAACAAAATATCCTCATATGTGTGGCTGTTACACAGAAAAAATAGACACAAAAACAATCCAATGGATGAAGCATTCCATAGCTAATGAAACCATTTTAGCATAGCGAGCAAAGAGGACGGCACATACATATTTATTCATGTAATTTACAAATTGTATTTTAAAGTCTTGGCTTGCGAAAAGAAGCCACGTGGTAACACTAAAGCAAAATGTAAGCTGTTCCTATTGTAATAAACCCCTTTGCTGTATGATTTGTGGAAGACAAGCCACCTGTGGACTTGCAGATCCAGACTTCAGAGGCCATTGAATTGTTCTAAGATTGGTCCTATACCATTCCGGATCATTGTGGGACACTACTCAATGATTAGTGTTGGCTGTAGAAGACCTCTTTGAAGATGTTTGTTATTAGTTTTGTTTGGAAGCTGGTAGGTTTGGTTGAGTTCCAATGTCTTGGTATTGTAAGTTCTAAAACTGGGCACACATAATCCGGATCAAGCAGCCTCTATAGCATGGGTCTTGTGATTAAATTTGACACAGTCAATCAGATCGGAATTGCTGGACCTCAAGCTTTATGGGGTATCTAGTTTGGAAACAGTGCCTGTAGTATTTTGGGTCATGAGTCATGTGATTATTGGACACTGCTTGAACATTATTTTTTATGCCGCTAGAAACTAGACTAGGTCTTTGGGAGCCAGGGCAATATGAGTAGATTTCCTTTGTTTGAGGTACAGTCTGATTAAACATCATTCTGTGCCATACAGCTGCATTGCACCCACACTACATAACACAAGGTACATTTTAGCCAACTAATAATATAGTCAAATGACCTTGTTGTTTGGCATCACAAGGACATTTTGTAATAATTGAAATCAAATAACATATCAATAGTGCTATGCAATCTGTTGCACATTGAAAATCCCCTTATAACATCAGTCCTAGAATTTTACGTCAAGCCAGCTTACAAATCTATCCGTTTACCAAAGGGAAACGGAGAGCATAGATTAAATTTCAACAATCAAGCAGAAAATTATGTTGCATGATGTAACTGTACAATTTTTCTCAGCTCCCCATAAAGCCACAGTCTTATGGTCAATAAAAAACATGAATAATATCGGGGTGAGAGAGCTTAATTAGTATTTGGTTACATCTACACATACATGTCATTCTATTTCAGAGAAGTCTTTTTCCGATTTACCCATTGCATACTTTTGAGGTGCACCAATAATTTGATTTTATCACTGCGATATCCCCTAGGAAGCTCATGGGGTTAAGCAGCTGTTTATGCGGGAATACAGAGATGCAGCTTTTCACTCAAATAAATATGCTCCGCTATTAAGGTAGCCCGGAGTCTGTCCTTTTGTTGCCGTATGCTTTAGACGTAAGTGCAGGATTAAACGACGGAGGAGCTGGGCGCCCAGTTGATTTTGATTATGCGGAAAGGAGAAGCTTTTTGGTTTGCGGGATAACTTGTAACCAGGTATGACTTGAGGACTATTTTTGAACTTGGGATATTCATTTATATAATTTGGAGTCTGCTCAGTACCTTTTAACATAAAACGTCACTATTTGCGATTCGCATTGGACTGTGGCGGTTATTATCGGTAACGTTGCGGCGCAGAGACGTGAAGGAGATGGTTCGTGTATAGTAAGGTGACTTATTTGGAACTCCCATTAAGGACCGGTACGGCACATGTTGGCAAATCTGGGTGTAACCCTCACATTATTTATTATTATTTTCTCAGGTCTCAGTTGATCATATAAGCAGTAGAGTTTATGCAAAGGTGAGCGTCCTTCACTAGTGAGAGATTGAAAGTAGCACGGGTCAATAGGTGTACATTTCTAGTTTGGCTCACTAGTTTTGCTTTGATACTACTTTCACAGGACATGTACATCTTGACACTGGGTGATAGCAGTGTATATACTTTGACTTTTATAGGGTGTCTCTGTAGTGTTCATTGTGCGTGATTTGGATCACAATGAGTAATGAGTTGGATTAATATGCACATACATTTTTGTCTTGATGGGACCTTTGGTGATGTCTGATAATCCCTCTGTTGTATTACATTAACACCATTGTGTTGAAAAGCAGCAGAGAATTTGTTTTGTAAAACACTGAATTGCATTATTTGCAGTATTCCCCTGATGAAGGTGTTGCACCGAAATGCATTGGGAAATGTAAATTCCTTGCTTCGAGCAGTGAAGAAATGATCAAGAAAATAAACAAGAAAGTACTGATTGATATTTGTTTGCTAATTTTGTGTTAATTATTTGCAAAAAAACTTTTTTTTGAAATTTTGTTCTTGAACAATTCACATTAAAAACCTGGTATGGATTTGTAACCATGCATTTGTATAATGAATGTGAATGTTGAGAAATACTATGGATGAATGGTGCTTATTTTGAATTTATCATGTACATAAAAAACGTAGCACCGTGAAAAGTGCGTCCCCACATGCTAACAGGTTCTGTTTGTTGTTTGTAGTATTGTTCATACCTGACAAGGGCTAATCAGGAGTTGAGGGCTGCACTGCTGGTAACATTGTTAATCTGGAACATTTGATAAAAAGTGAAACACTTATAGCTTTGTCATAGATAAAGTACCCACTGCCACACATGATAATACTATTGCAAGTCACCAAGGAGTTCCATGATCATGTAGAACAGGGTTCTCCAACCAGTCGATCGTGAGCTACCAGTAGCTCGCAGATACCTTTAGAGTAGCTTGCAGCCTTGAGTTCATTTCTAAATAAGCACACAGCCACATTTTCCTTTTAAAGTTTAGGGAAGACTGTATTCATTTTACATTATTATCATCAGGCTACAGAAAGCAGGGCCTGACAACAAGCCATGCTCAGTAAGATTTATGACCTAGACTAGGGCTGGGTCACAGAGGGGAAGAACTGAATCACTGAGGTATTTAATTCTTAAATAAGTCCTTTTCAACTCAATATTAAAGCTTGAGTATAAAAATATGTGTCTGTATACTCTTAGATGGGAGAACATTAAAATGAAACGTTACCTAATGATTTTAATTTTCTCCCATTTCAAAATGTTTCATTACATACAGCATGCCTCTGGCTCCCAGTGGCCAGTAGACACTGTGCCATGTGTTTAACAAAAATACAGTAATTGTTTTCAAATGGGAGACACTGAAAGTGCAGAAAAAGGTTCCATATTCCGAAAATTTTTGAAAAACATTTTTCTGCTCTTGAAATTTCTCTCATGTAAAGAAACGATTGTATTTTTCTATTATACATGTAACAGTGACAAACTTAGTGAAATGTATGTCCTGTGCCAAAAGTACATATGACACAGACTCTCAGTCACCCGTACACATATGCCCTATTCAAACGCACACATTTTCAAACATGGAAGGGCGGGATTTTCGATCTCTATCTTATCACTCCAGATCTAAACCCCGTTCTGGTCGACTGAATCTTTTTTGCTTGTCATTGAGGAAAGAAAGTGCATCCAATACCAGGTTAACTTTGCTAATAATGGACTCGACTCTGAAAAACCACATACTACTTCTAAGTTTAAAGGTTTATTACAGAGTCATTGATAACTGCAAGTACAGGCATCTCAAAATGAGATTCAAAAGATACAGAGGCACTAATACAAACATATGTTCTCTGAAAGCTCTTAGGCGAGCAAAGAACACTACTAGAACCAGCTCCAGAATTAACAGGGCTGCAAGCATAGACACGAATTGTGATCTATCAGTCATCAAGAGGGAAGGAAGGAACCAGGTTAGGCTGTCCCTACTCTGTTCTAGATGGTATCCCTACTTAACAAGATCCCAACCTATCAAAGGTGTCAGCTGTGAATGTCTTCCTAAGAAGATCACCCACTCTTAGTCCTTAGGTGAAACCCTACGATCTCCAGTCATGACCCCTCTCTGCCTACCCATGCGCTCTCTTCAGGGTCCTCAGGCGTCTGCTCTAACTCCACCCAGGGGAACTGTCCCTAATACAAAAACACAATAACAGTTGAAACGCCCCTCACGTGGTGTCGATTCTGGCTTTTTCCATGATGATCTTCCTCTGGGCCTCGGGTTTAGCGTTGACCTTGCTTCTCAGGCTCTTCTACGGCCCGCTAATTCCCCTTAAACATTCCTGAATCCTCCTCCATGTCTGTACCAGTCTACTCGAACAGAGCTCTATTCATTAAACTTTTAATCGAAACCCCCTCGCACCTGCAGACAGACATCCGCAGCTTGAATCCCATTCTCATAGACTTTTAACAGGAGTTTGCAACTTATGTCTCAATACAACTCGACATGTATCAGCACGTGCAAATTAGAAAAACCCTTTTTCTCTCTTCAGGCCTACAACCCTTCTCGCAGAGGTTAAACTAAAATAACATGTTAGCATCTTATTCTTGGATAATGAGAAAACACTTCTATGGAATATAAGTCTAACGAATAAACAAAATCACTATAACATTAGTGCAATCCATGTTTATGTATAAGCGTACACTTCCAGACCCTTCTGGCCTGGCCATGAGGCCTGTTCCCTTCTATGCTTTGCACCATGACATTCCCCATTAGCAGCTATACAACATGGATCATGATTAATCACGTCTAATAAGAGTACATTTTCCACACATTTCTGCGTCAGTCCCACTACTATATGAATTTTTGCACACGTCTAAGTATAACTGAATGCATCTTCAACACTTACAAGCACTTCTATTATAATTGTGCGACTAACTTGTATTTATGGTGCACTCGTGCATTTTAGTTCAGTTTGCGCTCTCTCAGTTCCCACCTTTGATGACCTCTCGTGGTCATCATCAAAATTCAAACTGAACTAGTTGCAACCCCCCCTCGTTTCAGCATTTCTAGAGCCCTCAGACTCTTGTACTGATTATCCTGCATGACAGCTAATCTCCGTTCCTGTGCTTTCCTGGCTCTCTCCAACCTATTTGACCTGTACCATTGGTACGACCTCACCAATCCCCACAACATGATCACGCAGATCACTATTATGATGATAGGTTTCAGTATGTTCCATACAAAGCTCTTCCCTATGTTAGCGAGCCAACCTCCAACTTTACCCATTCCATGACCCACATTTTCCCACACATTTACTCTAGTCAGGTCCTCGATCTCCTTGTGAATGTTAGTTATGTTCATGATGACTTTCTCTAGAGGTTTTGAATTGTCTGGAATGTAAGTGCAACATTCCTGAACCTTCAAAGCCTTACGGACTCCGCCTTCTTTTGCTAGCAGAACGTCTAACGCAGGACGATTCTGAAGCACCATGGCCCTTATCGATTGCATCTCTCCCTCCACTAACATTAAGGATTGTGCAGTACTGGCAGACAATCTGTCTACGACTGTTGCCAGCCTCCTAATTTTGACATCATTGAGGATCAGTCCTAGAAGAGGAAATGCAGCTCCAAACACGTCTCCAACTATTTCTGCATCCCCTAGGTCTCTTCTCCCTCTTGCTGAGACCTTGCCTTCTATGATCTCTAAGTCTTGAGCGTGGTATATTTTGGGGAAGAAAATAGCCAAATAACATGATCCGTACCAGTTGTCAGTTAGTCTCACATAGGCATTTCTTCCACAGACAAAATATACATTTGAAATTACTTGCATTCCCTTCAAGAAGTCCTTTGTGTAATATTCTAGTCTAAAAGCATGTTCACAACTGACCTCCCCTACGAATACATTTTCGTAGTTTGTTTTACTTCTGTGAAGGCATAACTTCCCTCTCTGTGTACGATCCAAAGCTATTGGACCACTACTACCCTTCTTTTTGTGTGCCTTCTCCTCTTCGGTCCAATCTGTCTTCCACTGTCCTGACTTTTTAAGAATCTTTTGCCTTCTATAACGATCATCCACTTGCCCTATAAACTTCTTCTCGACTTCTGACACTTTGCAAGTCAGATTATTTCTGCGGGCATGTGAAGTATCTAAAGTATCCCAAGGAATGAAGAACTTTGCCAATCTGTCTTCACTCTTGTAATAGTCTCACTTATTCATTTGCTTATAATTTGGGACTTCTGGTAACACTGAATCATAATTAGAAAAATAATACTCAAAACTATCTCTACCATAAAATATGCTAAGCAATAAGCTACATGTAATGCCATAAGTCAGCGGTAGGTGATGATATCTAATGCCTTCATCTACAGACGCAGGCAGCTGCATACAGACATAACAGTCCTTGACGTCCATGGCATCTACATACTCGTATAATAATTTGGCATAAGCATTTGACCTATAGTGACCCTAGGACTCATCCATGTGTAACCTACGGACTTCTGCTGCTAATAACGCTTTCTCCTGTTCGGTTTCACCTTTCTTACCAGCAGCAGTGGGTTTTGGTGTCACTACAGATTTTATGTCTGTTAACCCTGCCTCACTCTCGTGTCCCATCACATATGATACAGTAACTACTAAAGCTATAAGGAGTATCACTCCCACTATAAGTGTGCCTATTATACATTTGGCTCTACGGTTTGGAGTACCGGCCTCCATGTTCTTCAGACAGTACGGTTCCTTTTCTCCTTTGTAACACAAAGTTCTTTCTCTTGAGTTCCTCTACAGTCTC
The DNA here is from genome assembly GCF_964263255.1 of Lissotriton vulgaris. Taxonomy (NCBI): domain Eukaryota; kingdom Metazoa; phylum Chordata; class Amphibia; order Caudata; family Salamandridae; genus Lissotriton; species Lissotriton vulgaris. Next base: position 1,134,754,407 of record NC_141697.1, read on the forward strand.
TCTTATTTTTACTTCAGTCTTTAGAACCACACAATCGGAAGCTGTCAATCTCTTTTTGCAAAAGTATTTTCGAACTTTATCTCAGACAACCCTAGCCCTTCTCCGACAACTTAAAGGAAACCCCTAAGTTTTCTCTGCATCTCTAGGCGCTAGGTTATCTTCTTACTCTTGTTTATTTACAACATCTTTAATATCTACAATGAGGCTTGGGCCCGCGGCTTGGATAGCATAGTTCAATAGCTCCAAACGAAGAACGTGCTCTTCATGACTTGTTATCGTTGTTCCAAAGTCAGGGAATTGCAATTCGGTGAAGAACATGTGCTTTAACTTGCTCAGGTAGGGAGGGTTGGGGACTTTGAACGTTAGTGACCCTTCTGTTTCGACTCCAGGCACCAACAGCTGTACTTCTACTGTGATGATGCGTTCAACGTTGGCCACTAGCACCGCCCTTATTCTCCCTGTCGTTTGTTCCCAAGACATCTGTCGCCAGATATGTCCACTCAGGAGTGGCGTATCTTCTGCTAGGCACACGTACTCGCCTTGACCTTCTAGGACCTGCTGCTTCTGCGCCCAGAGCACCTTCGTCCGGATCTGAGTCTTCGGATATGGGAGCAAGAGTCCTCTCTGGAGTTGACCTCAGGCTTGACCTTCTCCTCTGCGGCCAGCTAGCCTCTCTACGCCTTGCCCCTCCGCTCCTGGCCCTTCTGCTTCGCTCGGGCTCACTTTCAGCTTGGCCCGCGTCTGATTCGTACTCCCAGCTACTTCCTCCTTCTGTGGCGTCGTCGGTTTCACTGTTGTACTGACCGTCCTCAGCTTGGTCAGACACACTCCCAGCTTCTTCTTGCACCTCTACAGCTTGGCTGGCCCCCTCTGTGGCTTCTCTGTCCGCAGCTGGACGTACATCCGAGAGAGGAGCTGTTTCTTCCAGAGGTGCTGGAACTCTCCGCGTGTGAGACGCGTGGATCCAATTGGGCAGCCCTCCCACTTTCACAGCAGTGTTCGTTATTAGGATGATCTGGTAGGGCCCCCTCCACCGGGCATCTAGGCAGCTTCTTCTGACGTGCTTTTTTATCAGCACCCAATCTCCAGGGCACAGGTCATGACACAAGTCCTGGCTCGACGGGACCTCGGCAGCCTGCACCTGAAGGGACACAGAATGAATGGCGTCAGACAGACCCTTACAATAGTCCAGGATCATATCATCTGTGATATTTAACAAGGCTGCAGTGGGTACTGATGGCAATCTCATTGCCCTCCCCATTAACACCTCGTGTGGCGATAGTCCTGTTCTTCTGTCTGGGGTACTACGGATGCTCATAAGAACTAGTGGCAAGGCATCAGGCCAACTTAGAGACGTTGATGAACACATTTTTGCAATTCGGGATTTGATGGTGCCGTTTATCTGCTCCACAATCCCCGAAGCTTCTGGTCGATAGCTACAATGCAATTTCTGGTCTATGTTCAGGGCTGCACAGATCATCTTCACAAGCTCACTGTTGAAATGCGTTCCCCTATCTGATTCCAAAGAGGCCGGTACCCCGAAGCGCGGAATGAGCTCCCTAAGCAATAACTTGGCTACTGTGAGGGTGTCACACCTGCGTGTAGGGTATGCCTCGACCCATCTGGAAAATATGCAAACAACCACCAGCACGTATCGAAGGCGGTTGCACCTTGGCATTTCAATGAAATCAATTTGCATTCTATTGAATGGACCTCCAGACCTCCCTATGTGACTCAATGCAACTGGTGTTCTTTTCCCTATGTTTAGCTGCTGACAGGTCACACAACGCTGGCACACTGCTTCTGCTGCTACTCTGAACTTGGGGTTGTACCAGGTTTGTCTGAATACTCTCAGCATGGCGTCCCTCCCCAAGTGTACTGGACCATGAATCTGCCTGGCCATTGGGCTCACCAACTCATTTGGCAACACTGCCCTTCCATCCGCTGAAACCCAAAAGTTTGTCTCGCCTATCACACATCCTGCAGTTTCCCATGTTCTTTTCTCAAAATCTGGTGCATTTTCTTGTATATCTTTTAACTCATCCCATGTATCTACAGTTTCCAATATCATAGCTAATTCAGTCCTTACATTGATTCCACCCACTTCCACCTCCGTGAAAGAGTACCCTTGTTCGGCGCAGTACCGCGCGACTTCGTCGGCATATCTATTGCCTTGTGACACGAAGTCCATGTTTCTCGTGTGGGCAGTACATTTTACGACGGCAATAGCTGCCGGACATTGCAGGGCATCCAACAATATACGTACAAACTCACCATTTCGAATGGGTGAGCCTGAAGAGGTCATGTAACCCCTTTGAGACCACAGTTGCCCGTAATCATGAACTACCCCGAAACCATATTGGCTATCGGTGTATATGGTGACTCGAATTTGGTTGCTTGCCAGACAGGCACGCGTCAATGCAATAATTTCAGCTACCTGAGCGGAGTGTACTCCTTCCAGGCATGCGGCTTCCACAACTCCCGTAATTGTACAAACAGCATAAGCTGCTCTCAACTGCCCAACATCGTCTCTTACACATGAGCCATCAACAAAGAAAACTTCATCAGGGTCAGTCAGTGGCTCATCCACGATGTCGGGTCTCGGTTTGGTGCATAGTTCAGTCACATCAAGGCAATCGTGGTCTGTACATACATCATCATCTATGTCACTAGGGAGTGGCATCAATGTAGCAGGGTTCAAAACAGAGCATCTCTTGAGGGTCACGTTCTCTGCAGCAAGAATGACTTGCTCATAGCGCGTGAGCCTGCTATTGGTCAGATGCTGTGTTTTGGTCCTGGTCATCAACAGTTCAACAGAATGTGGCACATACACCTCTAACTGATGTCCCATCACTATGGTCTCACACCTCTCAATGCTGACACCCGTTGCAGCAACGGATTTGAGACATCCGGGCAACGCTGCGGCTACTGGGTCTAAGGTAGCCGAAAAGTAGGCGACTGGTCTACGGGCATTCCCATGGATTTGGACCAGGACTGACAAAGCACAACCCTCTCTTTCACAACAGTAAAGCAAAAATGTCTTGTCGTAATCTGGCATTCCCAGAGCAGGAGCACGACACAAGTCCTCTCTCAGCTGCAGGAACGCCATAAAACAATCTTTGTCCCATGGTACCGGATCACTCACCTCCTTGTGCGTCAGTTTTTGCAAGGGTTTTGCTTTCAGTGAGAAGTTCGCTATCCACTGTCGGCAATAACCCACCATCCCTAGGAACATCCTGACCTCTCTCTGTGTTTTAGGCGCGTTCATTTTCATGATCACCTCTATTCTGTCTGGTGACACCTTCCGTTTTCCTTTTTCAATTCTGTGCCCCAAGTACTGCACTTCTGTCAGGCAGTACTGCAGTTTGCTCGGAGACACCTTGTGCCCGTTTGCGGCTAGGTGATTTAGCAAAGCAATGGAGTCTTCCTTGCAAGCTTCTTCAGTTTCTGACGCAACAAGTAGGTCATCTATGTACTGGACCAGAACCGAATTCTGGGGCAGTACTAGACTTTCAAGATTTTTCTTCAAAAGCTGGTTAAAAATCGATGGGCTCTCTGTATACCCCTGTGGGATACGACACCATGTTAATACGCGACCTTCCAGCTTAAAAGCGAAAAGGAAGTGGCTATCTTCGTCCAAAGGGATCGAAAAGAAAGCCTGACAAAGGTCTATCACTGTGAACCATTCTGCTTGGAACGGTATCTGAAACAATATCACTGATGGATTCGGTACCACTGGACAACATGAAACAACTATGTTATTGATTTTTCGAAGGTCCTGCACTATTCTGAATTTCCCACTTGGTTTCTGCAAACCCATAATCGGGGAGTTACACGGACTACCCACGATTTCCTTCAGTATTCCCTGCTTAATCATGGACTCGATCACAGGTTTTATACCTGCAATCGTTTCTGGGGTCAATTTGTACTGGGGTGTTCTCGGAAACTCAGCATTCGGTTTTACTATGATTTTCACTGGGTCCACTCCCTTGACTAGGCCAATCTCTTCCCCAGTGAAATCCCACACTTCTGGTGACACGGTCTCCCTCAGATCCCACGGAAGCTCATCCACGGTCAAAGTGGGATACAGCTCCACACACGTTCTTGAGTTTGCGACCTTAAAGTCAGCATCGTCATCATTAGTCAGTACCTCCACTCCCTGTGGCGTGCAGTATATTGTACAATTTAACTTGCACAATAAATCCCTTCCCAATAGACATACAGGACTAGAATCACAAACCACAAACTGATGCTCATCGCTGTATTTTCCTATTTTCACTAGCACTGGTTCTGTCAATGGGCTTGTCATTCTCCTGTTTGCGACCCCCACCACTTGTATCGTTTCTCCTGACATGGGCAGACCTGGAACTACGGCTGATCTTATCGTGGATCGAGTGGCCCCTGTGTCTACTAAGAAAGTTGTGGGACACCCTACCACTTCGGCTTCTACGTACGGTCCCCTCTGGTCCACCTCTAAGACGGCCCCAAGGGTACAGTCTTCTTTCTCCACTCTCTGTCCCGTTAGGGGATCAACGTAGTAACACTCTTCTCCTCCTACGAAAAGAGGCATCTGTCTAAAGGTCTTTCCCCCCGGCCCTATTCTGGGCGGCTGAGGGAACTGGGCTTGTGGAGCTGGGGTCCCCCCTTTGACAACCTTTCCTTGGTATGCTGTTGCCCCTTTTCCTGGAGTGGCTTGAACCTCTTCCTCCTCTATTCCTAGCTCTCCAATTTCAACGTTGTAGGGACACTCGCGTTTCCAATGTCCCACCTCGTTACAATGATGGCACCGGGTCGTCTTTTTCAATGCCGCAATGTCTACCCTTGGTCTAAAATTGGAGTTCTCCTCGTTGCCCTTGTTCTGGTTATTCTGTCTCCTGCCCACGGTCCCTGTTCCCTGTTGCTGTTGTCCACCCTTACCAGCTGAATGCATCTGTACCACCATCAGCTTTTCTTTTAGCTTTTTGGCTTTTGAATCTATCTCATCGCTGCAGTACCTAGCATACCTCAGAATTTCGTCCAAAGGTTTGTTTTGCCAACAAATCAAGTGTTGCTGAATCATTAAACAAATATCCGGCCTTAAGCCCAAAACGAATTTAGACACAAACTGCCCTATGTCTTTAGGATCCATTGCGTCCAACCCGCTATATTGTTTAAAGGCCTTCAGCAATCTCTCATAATATTCGTGAACTGTCTCCTTGGGCTCCTGTCTAGTTCGATCTATTTTGACCCAATCTATGTCCTGCATTGGCACCTTTTCCTTCAGCCAAGTCATCACTCTCTCATATTTGGTCATGACTGTCTCGGACGGTCCATTGGTCCGTGCATCCCTCTCTGGTTCTGCTGTGGGCCATTCAGCACTAACCTTACATGCTGACCACAAGTCTCCTGGCACCACAATGTCAAACAGGGTGTTCAGGTCAATCCATAGTACTTTGGAGATTTTTACGAATCTCTCTACCTGCTTGTACCATTCCACTGGGTTCTCCCTCAATTTAGGGAAGGAATTGGTAAAGGCAGCTAAGTCTTCCCTACTCCAGGGCACGTGCACATAGCTCCCGTTTGCAACCTCACGCATAGGGTATGCCTCTATCTTCTGCAGCCCTCCCTCTGGGGATATCCCAAGCATGCTCCTCCTGACGGTCCCTTTCTTGGACCATCTTTCTTCCCATTTATCAAGCGCTCTCCATGTCCTTATTCCAGTAATCAGTTCCCTTATGTGTGTTTTTAATCCTATTGTCCTTCTCTCATCTAGGTCCTGATCTGAATAGTGTAGCCTGTGGTTACCCTGTAATGCTTTGGTCCTCGACAAGTCGACCATGTATTTTCCTGCCAGTTCAACTAATTTCTCATGTGCTGCTCTCGCTTTCCGAGTGACGTCCTTTGCTATGAACAGTATTTCATCCTGCTCGTACATGTCCATTCTCTCCAAAGGCAAAGTACCATCTACCATGTCATCCAGATCTGACCTTAAACTGGCGACATCAAGTCTCTTTGCTTTTATCTCGGCTTGCGGTATGTCTTTCTTAGGGTGTTCACTGACATCTCTCCCATCCCAGCTCCGAGTCCTACGCCTAGGCTCAGGGGCGTTAAGGAGAGTCCTCCCTTGTTCCCATCTTTCTAAGTCCCATCCTCGGCCATCTTCCCTTGGGGGGTGGTGAAACACTGCCCTGTTTCCCCCTCTTTCATTTTGCCCATCCTGCCTGTTCTCCTTGACCCCATGATAGGACTCTCTGCTGTTCTCCACCCTGTCGCTATTCCCTCGTTGCCTAGTGTCACTCAGTATCTGGTAAGTTCCCTCTCGGCTCCCCATGTCCCCAGGATTCCGTTCATGTCCGTGGTCACAGAGGTCATGGCGAATCCTCTCGCAACTCTCATTTTGTCCACTATTGTCAGACACATAGTGGGTGCACTTAAAGCTGTTCTTATACTCCTGCGTTCTTCTGTCCCCTTCGCTGTGAACGGGGCGGGACACCCCCCCACACTCCGGGCTTCTGGTTTCTAGTACTGGTCTACCTCCACTCCTGGTACGACAAGTATCTTCTCTATTTTCCTGACACTTTCCGTCCCACTCTGGACTGCTTTCTCCAGCCCCGCAGTGAGTCCGGATCCTGCTATCTTGGCTTTCCCCTTCAGCTTCCGCTGCCATCAGGCTCTTGTGAGCTTCTACTGCCGCATCCCATTCTTTCATGTACTCTCTTAACTCCTGGAAGGATTTCGGCCCTGATCCCCTCAGATCCATTGGCCATCTCGGGCCCCCCTGATCTCCTGTGGGATCTACTGCTGTATGTACTGGGGTGCTCCAATCCCTTGGTCCTGGCTGCAGTCTCGGGGAATTGATTGTCTCGTTCCTCCTCACCATTTCTGCTCCCTCCCTGTCCACCCGTACCTGTTCCTCCCCTCTGGCTCTTTCTGGGTCATAAATCGATACTATAGGACCTATAATAACAGGTACTTGCAGAGCGTCTGGCAGTGCGTAGGATGTGGCACGCTCCGTTTCCGGCACCTTTTGTACCACAAACCTTCCGACCACCTTCTGCACCGGACTAAGTTGGGGCAGTTCTTTGTTTGCAGTGGGATCCCAATCTGTGCTAGGAAGCGGTCTATACTCCCCTGTGCCAGCCCCCCTTCTCTGTTATGCTCGGCATTTTCTGTCTCTCTATTGTACGGGGGTGGCCTATCTGTTAGCAACCTATTTATCAGGCTGTCCTCTGTCTCGCTCTCATCATCATCCTCGAATGGGCTCTTATTTTCCATCACCTCTATCACTGGGTACAATTTGTTTACTTCAAGGTTATGCACTCTCCATCTTTTAGCATCCGCATCCCATTTGGCATCCTGCACTGCTCTTACCGATCTTTTCACCCTTTCTTGGCGCCTGTTCTGGTTTCTATCATGCGCCGCCCTAATCCATGCATTGAGAGCTTCAAACTGAGTCGGTCTAGGCAGAGGTTTCATTGAGGTCATAACTGCTTTTAACCGATGTAATACCTCTAATCTAAACGTCCCGTACTTTGGGAACATCAGTTCCTCATTCCCTTCTGTAATCTTACACCAATTTGAAATCCACAATATAGTATGCAACCCAACATTTGTCGCCATATAATTTGCCGGTGTACCCTCCGGCGGGGCTCCTTCCCCATCATAAGATCTCCGCCTATCTCTTTTAAACGCCGCTCTTAACCATTTAAAACATTTAATGATTAAACGTACAATTTCCTGCTTCGCTATTCTGTTTACTTCCTGGTGACAATCCGCCAATCCTAGCGCGGCTTTGCTAGCTGGCCTATCACAGCGCGGTCTCACCCGTACCAGCCAATCCCAGCGCGGCACTTTCTGACGTCACTCGTCTCACGGCGCGGTCTCACCGGTTCCGGCCAATCCTAGCGCGACACCTTCCGACGTCACTCGTCTCCCCTTTGCAGCAGTTCCCCTCCTTTCTCAGCTCGTCTCTCTGTCACGCATGCGTCCCATTCATACACCGAAAAAGGACTACTTCCGACCAAGCGATCACTTTTCTTGACTGTACGTCCACAGTCTATCTGTAATTGTCACCCCAACTGACGAAATGCCTTTTCAGGCAATCGTCTCTCTGATAGGTTGCTTACACACAGTAACTTCCGACCAGGGTCCGTTACTCACACACTCACTCTTACGTTCCCCCTATCTCGGTCCTGCGGGCGATCAATGGTACCTCATGACCCCCTTCACACTGGGTTGACAATTACTCTGGATGTCCGATACACCCAAACTACTTAAGCTCTCATCTGAACTTAAGATTTGCACCGGTTGCGCGCGCTCACAACCTGTTCCACAGTCACTCTACAGGCATTCAACTCCGCATAACATTACAACATAGATACATCACAAAAACCGCAATCTAACACGCATGACCCTTTATACTCACTCTCGACCGATACTGCTGCTTTTCTTTCTCGCGCCGTCAGCACCCTCTTCGGCAGGCGGGTCTTCCGATCATCGATCTCTAGGGGCCTTGGGGTAATCTAACCTGGCCTAGATCACCTTCCTCAAGAAGGCAACCATCCTCTGCTACCAACTGGAAGGGCGGGATTTTCGATCTCTATCTTATCACTCCAGATCTAAACCCCGTTCTGGTCGACTGAATCTTTTTTGCCTGTCATTGAGGAAAGAAAGTGCATCCAATACCAGGTTAACTTTGCTAATAATGGACTCGACTCTGAAAAACCACATACTACTTCTAAGTTTAAAGGTTTATTACAGAGTCATTGATAACTGCAAGTACAGGCATCTCAAAATGAGATTCAAAAGATACAGAGGCACTAATACAAACATATGTTCTCTGAAAGCTCTTAGGCGAGCAAAGAACACTACTAGAACCAGCTCCAGAATTAACAGGGCTGCAAGCATAGACACGAATTGTGATCTATCAGTCATCAAGAGGGAAGGAAGGAACCAGGTTAGGCTGTCCCTACTCTGTACTAGATGGTATCCCTACTTAACAAGATCCCAACCTATCAAAGGTGTCAGCTGTGAATGTCTTCCTAAGAAGATCACCCACTCTTAGTCCTTAGGTGAAACCCTACGATCTCCAGTCATGACCCCTCTCTGCCTACCCATGCGCTCTCTTCAGGGTCCTCAGGCGTCTGCTCTAACTCCACCCAGGGGAACTGTCCCTAATACAAAAACACAATAACAGTTGAAATGCCCCTCACGAGACGCCCCTCACGTGGTGTCGATTCTGGCTTTTTCCATGATGATCTTCCTCTGGGCCTCGGGTTTAGCGTTGACCTTGCTTCTCAGGCTCTTCTCCGGCCCGCTGATACCCCTTAAACATTCCTGAATCCTCCTCCATGTCTGTACCAGTCTACTCGAACAGAGCTCTATTCATTAAACTTTTAATCGAAACCCCCTCGCACCTGCAGACAGACATCCGCAGCTTGAATCCCATTCTCATAGACTTTTAACAGGAGTTTGCAACTTATGTCTCAATACAACTCGACATGTATCAGCACGTGCAAATTAGAAAAACACTTTTTCTCTCTTCAGGCCTACAACCCTTCTCGTAGAGGTTAAACTAAAATAACATGTTAGCATCTTATTCTTGGATAATGAGAAAACACTTCTATGGAATATAAGTCTAACGAATAAACAAAATCACTATAACATTAGTGCAATCCATGTTTATGTATAAGCGTACACTTCCAGACCCTTCTGGCATGGCCATGAGGCCTGTTCCCTTCTATGCTTTGCAGCATGACATTCCCAATTAGCAGCTATATAACATGGATCATGATTAATCACGTCTAATAAGAGTACATTTTCCACACATTTCTGCGTCAGTCCCACTACTATATGAATTTTCTATGTTAACTGCACACGTCTAAGTATAACTGAATGCATCTTCAACACTTACAAGCACTTCTATTATAATTGTGCGACTAACTTGTATTTATGGTGCACTCGTGCATTTTAGTTCAGTTTGCGCTCTCTCAGTTATCTTCAAAGACCATGTTCTCATTGACACACATGGCAGCCCTGTCAGAGTGCCCCTAGTCAAATTACTTTGTTCAAGCCATAGTATCTGGTTCTATGGACATTAGGGTTAAAGTCAATGAAGCTTGGCTTGGGGGTGTCTTGTAACAATGCACAAACTGTTTAGCCTTCAGTAGCTCATGATTTTTACTGATTAGAAGTAGTTCTCTCTACAGAAAAAGCTAGAGAACGCGGATATAGAAGAATGCAACAGAAGGTCAAGTTTCTTTATAATGTCATATAACTCCGAGGTGACCTGCCATATACTTATAATGTACGCTAGGTAGTATTTTATTGCTTGTAATACATGGTCATAATATCACATTTCTCACAAAACATTTAAATCCTTAGTGACATGCTCTATATAGGGAAGTGATAGTATTGTTGCATACATGAAAAATAAGTAAAGTATTTGGAGCAAAATTAAACAGTAAAAAGCGGTTAGTATTTGTTTACAAAAGTTATCAGTTTATTGTTATTCACATTAAAATAATGCTGAGACTCCAAGTGTGTAAACAAATTCTTGGAGGTTCTACTTTTCTGATAACCACCTTACTTTGCCAAAAATAAACATAGTGACATACATATTTCCCTTCTGCTCATCACTGTTTGTTTTTTAGTAATATATCAGAAGGAGGAAAGACACATGCTGTTTTCCTTGCAAAAACTGCAGCTGTAATTATTCTCTATGACCTGCCTTTCACCCCGGCTGCTCGCTCTGGCAGCAGGAATTATGACATCAGAAATCCATGTATTGTAAATGGAATAAAGCACACCCTTCTATTCATTATAAGAATATTGCAAGTGACCCAGGAGCTCTGAGTTCTGCAAGGAAAGTGCTTTTATTGGTCAGTGAACACTAAGGTGAATTGCAGTACCCTTCATAATGTAAGCGGATATGTTATCCCATATAATGTGTGGGCTTTGCCTCCCTCCAGCTTAAAACGCATTACATGCCCAGCATGTGCTATGTGTGACACCTTCTTCTGGTTCTCCTTTTTTAGTCCACAGCACTTTGCATGTTGACATTTTCAATTTTGGAACAAAACTACATAGCCCACAATGTGACTTGCTGTAGGCTACAAAGTCAGGGATGGTGTAGCACATGATATGGGACCTCTTCATAGCTATGCCAAAAGAGTAGACGCACCACTGACCAAGCCCTCGTCACCAGTCATCTGGACTACAGAAATGCCCTCTGCCTGGGAATCGTGACTCATCTAGTTCAAATACCACAGACCATCCAGAATGCAACACTAAGACTAATCTTGGATCACCAATGTCACACCCACGTCACCCCCACCTCAAAGAACTCCACCAGCTCTGTGTTCAGATGAGATGCCAGTTCAAGCTCCTCACCGCATTTTCGAGGCCTTGTACGACTCCGGACCTGCCCACATCAACCACCGCCTGAGATTACACAAACTCTCTAGAAACCTCGACTCCGCCTTCCTCTCGCTGGCCCATACCCTCTGCATACAACTCAGCAGAGCATGAGGATGCTCCTTCTCCTAACTCCCTGCAAATGCCTTGATCGGCCTTCTCGCTCCACCTCAGGATCTTCCCTAGTCTACAGGAAATCCGTAGGATGCTGACTTAAACTGAGACCCTGGACCCTGCCACCACCTGGATACCCTCACTAGTGATAAGTGCTCTACAAGTCAACTGATTGATTGATTGATGCTTATTCAGGCTCCAGGATATAGTAGCCCTAAAGGTAGATGAGCTAACAAACAAGTTCATTAATCTTTGCATTCCTAATAATGAGGAAGTTGGAACACAGCCATAAGTACTGTCTGTGCAGTGATTTTGTATTTTAAAAACTGCTGCTATACACAAACAAGGCTTGAGCTCCTAAACACCACCTTTCCCACCGTGTGAAGGTAAATGTGCCCATTAAGCACTGGGATGTCACAAGTTGCTTTAATGACTTGTTATGCACAAATGGATGCGTCATTTTCTAATTATAGACACATTCTGATGTCAGAATGTTTCTGTAATAAGAGGCACAACCATGTCTTGTTAGATCTGCTATTTTTTGGCATGATTTCTCTTGCCTTTTTGCTTCTGTCCTCCTGTTTTTGACTGTGTGCTGCATTTAGTTTTTACTGGTTTAAGAACTCCTGGCACTTTACCACTGTTGATCACTAGTAAGTCTCTAGTAAAGTGTTCTAGGTGTGCCCAAGGCCTGTAAATACAAATGCTACTAGTGGGCCTGCAGCGCTGATTGTTCCCCCCTCATGAGTAGTCCTGCAAACATGTCTCAGACCTGCCACTGCATTGTTTGTGAGTGCAATTTTAAACTGCCAATTCGACCTGGCAAGTGCACTCACTTGCTAGGCCCAAACCATCAACCTTCCCTTTTACTACATGTACGTCACCCCTAAGGTAGGCCCAAGACAGCCCCATGGGCAGGATGCAGTGTATTTAAAAGGTAAGACATGTACTTGTGTGTTTTACTTGTCCTAACAGTGAAATACTGTTAATTTTGTTTTTCAGTATTGCAAGGACTATCTCTTCCATTGGGTAACATGGGGATTACCTTGAAATAGTGTAATAGTGTAACTACTCATTGGGATTATATATAGATTTAGAGGTTGGGGTCCCTGAACTCACAATTTAAAAACACACATTTTGGTGAAGTAGGTTTTTAAATTGCATGTTCGAAAATGCTACTTTTAGAAAGTGGCCATTTAGTTGCTGAACCATTCTGTGCCTCTGCCTGTCTTTAGAATACACATCTGGGTTGGCTGACAGGCTTTTGTGCATTCAATCTACACAGTCACACAAAGGGACCTGAGGTGTGCTTTGCATATCCTGATGGGCCTTCCTGAGCTAGAGTGGTGGGAGGAGTTATCACTGTCACCTTAATAGGGCTGTACCTGTTCTCACACAAAGCTGTCTCTACCACCCCCTGTAGTGTATCTGGAGCAAGGTCAGGGAAAGGCAGTATCTTGTGCATTACAAAGACTTTCCTTTGAAGTTTGCCTACTTCAAAGACAGAAAGGGGTATGAGTATTGGATCTGCCACCCCAGAATCAGAACCCTTCTGGACTGAGGACATTCTGCCAGGAAGAAAAACTTGATGCTGTAGGAGGGGCTGCCACTCGGCCTGCTGCATTGTTGTGCTGAACTGCTGCTTGCTACTTCTGTCCTAGGAGTGAAAGGACTGGATTTTGCTTTCTGTATCCTGCATCCAAGGTTCTCCAAGGGCTTGAGCGTGCTTGCCGCCTATCAGGAAGTCTCAGGGCTATCAAAGACTTCACTTACCAGTGCCTGGGCTCTTCTGCTGATAGCCTTGACTTGCCAAGTGGTGCCAAATCCAGTTCCTGGACCCTTGGAAGTGTAACCTGGTGATCAAAAGAGAACATCCATGCATCGACTCCCAGTGCATGTTTTCTCGATGCACAAGAACGATGCATTGCAGTTGCCTGCATCGAAGCGTGGCTCCTGCTGGAAGCATCGACCACGGCTTTCAGCGCTGGCCCCAGTTCGCAGTCGAAGCTCGTCAGACAAATCGCCGCAGTATGAGTGCGGAGCACTGTGTCACCGACTTAAGTGCACCCCATCTCCAACACCGGACCTGCTCCCGGCTGAAGAATAGACGCAGCACCTGCCTTGTGGCTACATAATCAAGGCGTCGCCTGCATCGCCGCTGCCGCATCAATGCAATTCTTCTTGATTTTCGACGCATCGTCCCTCAACGTCGAGTCTTCATCAACACTGCATCGCAATAAAGAACCGAGGTTGCATGTCCAGAAGCGGATGCATCACCTCCCCCTGCCAGTGAGGAACTGATGCATCACCTCCCCTGTCAGTAGGGAACCGATGCATTACCTCCCTTGCCTAGCAATAAGGAACCAACAGATCACCTCCTCTGGAACCAACGCATCACTACCTCTGTGTAGTAAGGAACTGACACAATGCTTTGCTTTTTTCTAGCACCTCACCTCCCCTGCGCCTGGCCCATCTTAGATTTTTTACACATCTAAGGTACTTTATGCTTAAAAGAACGCCTATATTGATTTCCATGGTCTAAACTTGCTTTAAAGGTGATATTTTGACTTGTGTTTGGTGGAATTTTACCGTTTTGGTCTTATTTTATTCAGATAAATATTGGCTATTTCTCTAAACTGGTGTTACTGTGTGTGGGTACAAATGTTTTACACATTGCCTCTGAGATAAGCCTGACTGCTCATGCAAAGCTACCAAGCGGGGTGAGCAGGGGTTATCTTAGCTGTGTGACTCCCTTACCCTGACTAGAGTGGTGGTCCCTACTTGGACAGGTTGCAAACCACTGCCAACTAGAGACACCATTTCTAACACACTGGGAGTAAATGTATATATATCCTGCATGTTAACTCTGCTTTAAGATGCACACATGCACTTTTCTGGAGTGCTGAACACTATGAGAAATGGAATTACATGCTGCCTAGAGTTGTGGTTTTGCTGGTTTCCCGTGGCTTGAAAGATTCAGTGGAGCGTTTGGCGTGATGGGTGGAAATAGAAACTGCGTTGGCTGCTATGGGCCTTGTGGCAGAGAAACCTAGAAGAAAAAGGTAACACAAGTTATATAAAGGCTAGTGATAAGAATCATAATGGCAGCTATTATAAAGCGCTAAATAGCACACGTCTGACAAGCCAAGGCGCTGTAAAAAAAATAAGGTGTTTGTATTTCTCAATGTAATAGCACTCAAACTAACAGGTGAAAGAAATGTTGTGACGCTAGGAATGTGCAGAATGTATTCTCTGCTCTGGAGAGGGCCCTTCCAATATTGTTGTTTTCTTAAGTTAGTCATCAATTCTTTGGCAAAGTTGCACAGAGAAGATTCAAGAGCAAAGTAAGTATTTCCGGTTTCAGACTTATGGTAGTGGCATGGATTTGGAATTTTTTGAGCAACAAAATACAAAACGTGCTGGTTCATGGTGTAAGTAGACAACTGGAAAGGGGGTAGCCCAGCTGAGCTGCACAAGGCTCCATACTGGATACCATAATGTTTAAGCCTTTTTTGTAACAGAAAAAAAATGTTTTAAATCGTGTTACTTTTAAAATAAGACGAAGAGCTGCAACCGAGTTAAAATTCTAGAAAATAAAATACATTATTTTTGGTTTCACTCTTTCACAATTTGAGGGGCTGAAGTAAACTTTATCACACCTATCACCCGTATGCCACTGTTGCTTCTAGGCACTTTACACGTGGATGTCCTCTTTAAGAAAGCACCCAAAGAGGCAATGTGTTTGCAAAACAGGATATTGGTGATCCATTACTGGATGAGGACAAAACGCAGCAAAACTTGGATGAAAAACAAATCAACATGTTTACAAGAATATAATTGAAGAATGCATGCATATGTAATGATACACTTTATTTGGAAAATAAATAGGACCACTGAGTTATCATCACAGTTATCTTGTTGAAGTTGTATCTGTGGCTCTGCAGAAAGTAAAAGAGCTTCCAGCAGTTCCTCACAACTTTGTAAAGCATCTACATTCGGTTTCTGTATAAATGAAAAAGCTAATCAGAGACAGTGCATGCTTAAACTGCAAGTGGACTTATGTGAAGATTATAAGTTTTGAAAGGCCCTTCAACTAGCCTCGTGTGCATCTGATACAAGTGGACGCTGGCGGCCCTGATCTTCTTAAGATGAGGGGAGCCCTTTGACTGAAGTGATTAAGCCAGAGAGGACTAGCATGTCAGATTAATAGCTGCTGTGTTCAGCAGAAACAACCTAACAAATTTCTTTCATCCATCCTGCACAACATGTGTTTTAATCTGGTGCTGGCAATAGAACTTAACAAGCATTACCAGAATTTTGTTCACCCCAGATCTCAGGACCACTAATAAAATATATGTTTTCAGGAATGGAATGAGGTTAGCGCAGAAAAGGAGTCTAGTGTAGTTGACAGCGGAGCCGGGTCCTCGCTGAAGAAGAGTCTACTTCTTGAGGATTTGTAACAGGACTTAAGGACTTAGCCAATCCATGGAGCAAAGGGATACAAGTGGCTCTAAATAAGTGTAAATAGACGGGGTTATTGCAATGTTAACCCCTTGCTTCAAGGACAAGAGTTCTGCAAAACATTGCAACTCAAAACATCAGCCATTCAGACTGAGCCCATTGCAGTGGACCTCCATTCTCCCAGGGGGCTTGGAGAGTGACATATAAGCCCAGGTAGACAAGTGGACCAAGAGCTGGGGTCTTCACATGAAGCAACAAAGCACAGTTTTTGACATCTCACCTTGGTTTTGCCCACAGAGGTGGTAGGACGTTGACATAACCATCAAGTCATAGAGCAGGGCCTCGTGTTCAAATAAAAAGGGAGCACAACCTCTAACCTCTGTCTAAGCATTTGTGTGTACCTTAAAGAGGTCAGAGTGGCCTGGCAACATTTGCAACTGGCTTACAGTCTGACATCTTTTCTTCAAATATTGAAAAAATTGAAAAGAGATTCAGAAAGGCCTTTCTGAAAATATGTAGGGAAATGCTTCAAATTAGGCTAGTCTTGTGAGCAGAGGGTAACCCACCACCAGACACTTCCACACTCTCTCAAGCGACCTGTGCCATAAGGAGATGCTTGCTCTAGAGCAAGATTCTTCTGCTACCTGTAAGTAGCTCTGCTATGTAGCCAAGCCTACTAAATTAAAAGATTTTACTTGGTTGAATTAATATAGTAGGCCCCGTTGGTAACATACGTGTATCACAGCGCCAGGATGCCCGTAGGGTTACAGCGCGCTTTATAAATGTGCTTACAATACAATATATGTTTAATAAAATTGAACAGTGTGTATTCTAGACGAGCATGTGTCTATTTAAAGCTGATATTTGAGTGAAACATAACAGGAGACTGGTAAAACTACTATCATTTTCTTTTTGCCAGGTGCATTGCAACTATTGCTGCTATGTATTACCCATGCAAAGGCATTATGAATTGTCAATCCTTTTTTTTTTACTTTACTGCTGGCAGCCCTGCCTGGTGAATTTCGTGACCACTGCTATTAAACGTTCATTTGGTGGCCACTAATGTAATCTTGTCTGACACATTCACGATTACAGCACTAATATTATTAGCAGCTTGGGATTATTTTCATTAAACATAAGTATCTGTTATTACAGAACATGTTGGAGACCTCATTCTAAGGTTACTGCAGATTTAAAGGAGAAGAGTGGAAAAGATGCTTATGCCCTTCTAGGAAGGTCCTTGGATTCCTTCTTATTGCTTGTAGTAGCCCACTCTTGAAAGAAAATTGTGTCATGTACTCCACTTTGGAGTGAATTCCCACAAAACAGTTGCCTATTTACAGAGCCAAATACCTTCAATTTCCTATTCTATCCATCATATTGGATTGGTCAATCACAGTAAACTTTTTCATACAACTCTCTTGATTGACCATCCCTTACTGCAAAATGTATCTAATCCAAAAAGTTTGTATCTCACAAGAGCTCAGGCAAAATAATGAGGCAATTGAACTATGAAGAGTACAGTTAGAATCAGCACTGTTGATCTAAATTATTGATTAAACGAAGGCAATATTCAACATGTGTGTTAACATTAGTGATAACCTTGTAGAAAGGGAGTGTAAAATGCTACTATAATAGGGGTTAGATAAGGTAGGATATGGTATACTTGTACCAGCAGATATCTGCAACCCCCTCACTTTGTTAAGAAACTTGTTCTGATTTAAAGGTGGGGGGCTGGCAGACTTCCCTACTTCTATGACCTCAAACACTCCGCTTGCAATAAAAATCCTAGGAAAGGAAACTAAACTCCTATTTTTAAGCTGCGGACAGTGTCACAATATCGTTAGGAAAAGACCTGCTATACAAATATCACATACATGCATATATTTGCATACACACAATCAGTTTTTGATCCAACTAAGTCCCCAGGGCTCCTATTTATTGCCTTTGTTATTCAGCATCTATATTCAGCATCAGTGCTCTCTTCCGCTAGCTATTGCTAGGTGATGTGAGGCCAAGTCCAGTATTATGCAGACCATAACTTAGTTACCTTCAATCTGATCAAAATCTCAGGAGCATACAACACTTTACCTATAAAATAGCAACCTAGATCACTGACAGTTAGCTCAGCCATAATAGAACTAAAGCTGTTCTACCAGGTTTCTACTGTTAGCATCTCAGGGGGTATTTATACTTCTGTGGATGTTAGTTCCAGCACTTTCCTGTTGAAAGACTGCATGCCACATTTAGACACCCTTTTGTTGTGAAGCAAGTTGACCTGTAAAAATATGCAGGCAACACCAGTAGATTTGGACAAGGTATATTTTAAGCAAAAGGATACATAAATGACCCCATAAATATGTCATCGTCATATGGAGCATGTGTAAAGGAGAACAAAAAAATGGTGCTATTATAACCACCATCCAACCACAACAATTGGCCAGACGAACATAAATCAGTGGTAGAGCACAGAATAACTAAAATCAAGTTCCACAACACACCAACAAACACTGACACAACAACTCACACAACCAAGGAAGCTGAAACATAGGCACAGGTATTTTTCAATATTCACATAATGTAACCCATAAGGAGTATATTTCAACCCCCCCCCCACCACTCATCCCATGAAAGGTCATCTAGTTTTTTCGCGGAAGATATGTTTCAACCCACCTGTTTTTCCCACGGAAGTACATGTTGTGTTTTAGAATTGGGAGCTAAATGGATACATAAGTAACCCCACCAGGAGCAGGTGTAGGTGGTCTTTCACCCCACACACTCATCCCTTGTAAGGGCATCTAGTATTTTCGCAGAAGATATGTTTCAACCCACCTGTTTTTCCCACGGGAATACATGTTGTGTTTTAGAATTGGGAGCTAAATGGATACATAATTGGCCTCACTAGGAGAAGGTGTAGTTAGATGCTTGGCTATTGCCAAATGCCTGAACCCCTGTCTAAGAACCCCATAACCCTGACATTTCATTACATCATTGGGTGAGCTGACCAGCATGATGCCATACGCTTCTTTTCTGATCTCAGTGCTGAAGATGTCCTTTATCGATGTTACTGCCCTGCAGGCCATCCTGTTTTTTGTCCTGCTCAGCCTTTGTTCTTTGCCTGGTGGGCCTTGACAGGGAGAACTAATAATAGTCCCATAATTCTTACCCACCCTCAGTAGGGTGGTGTGACCATCCCTAGGACCAGGCAGCCCAGTAGCTGACAGGCCATCAAGTCAAGGTTTCCCACCATGGATGAGCTGATTCCTTGTCAGCAGAAGGTCAGCAGTTCCACCTGCAAGCTGGCTGGATTGGAGCACTATCAATTTATGACAGTGCTTTTGTTCCATCAAAGTCTAAATAAACCCCTCAGTCCAAATCTTTTAAAAAGAAGCACTTTTTCAATACATTTCAGGTAGGAATTATCTTCATTATACCTCTAAATAAAGATAAGGTACTGGCAGTCCTGTTTGATCTTGATAAGCTCCTGGCGAATGAAGAAAACTCCATTGTGGCCAATTTAAATTACTACTTGAAATTATGTAGATGGATTTTCTCCTTGGCGAAAGGTAAAAAGCTACTATTGAAAGTGGGGCTAAAAAGAAAATTGCTCCGGTGATAGATGCCACCAAAAAAAAGCACCAGATTTCAAAGATAGTGAAGAATTCTCCAGCTTGATATATTAGTATATCTAACTCCAAACATATGCACGTCATGCCCACGGCAAAGGCTACTCTGGCTTTTGTGTAGTCTGTAGTCAAATTTCAAAAATTCACTATAGTTAACTACGTTCTGAATGGTTTAGCACTGTAACATCTCAAAGACATATTGAAATGGTATAAAGTAGGCTGGGGTGATATCTCAATTACACCGGCAAAGTTTGTGCAATTTCGGGATTTTTGTGTTACATTTATTAAACAAAATGATTTAAATGATGCCACATTGCGTATTTACGCCGCGTTCACAGCAAAATTATAGTGCAAAAACGACATGAATGGCCAGAAAGTGAACTACTGTTGTTCACTATACTTATGTTTTAAACACTAAGGGGGTCATTACGATGTTGTGCGGACAACATTACACCACAATTTTACCTCCCACCGTATTACTATGGTGAGGGTACCGCGGTGGACGGAAAGTCCGTCAGCCGCTTTTCCGCCGGTCGGATTGCCGGCTGGGCGGAAAAGTCACACAATATGGTGGCGGTGCCTTGCAGGCATCGCCATCCATATTATGATGTATGCGGTGCGTATGCAGTTCCATGGAGGAGACTTCGCCATGGAAAGGCATACGGTAAATGTCTTTGGGGGCCCATTGCATGCCCCCGGGGGGAGGGGGGTGGCTGAACTTGGGGGGTACCCCCTTTATTGGCATGCACTAGGTGGAGTGCACCGTGCAGTGCCTTTCACATTGTGAATGCCACTGCACAACGTGCAACCTTTACATTTCGGCAGGTGCTGCTTACAGCACCGCCCGCCGCAATGTAAAAGATGCGGGGTGCGACCGCCAGGGTGGCGGTCACATCCTAATTGGCCCCACGGGACCGCCGCACGTCTGGCGGTCGGTCCCGTTTTCCGTTACGGTGTCTGTCAGCCATCGTGATGGGGCCCCATGTTTTTTCCTGCAAATTGCATCCTCGCATCCAACATGGACACAAGAACACATTTCATGCCGAAATATAGTGCTAAATGTCATGCTTATGAATGTAAAAAGGCATAATTGTATTGAATTTTCACTTAATTGCATGAACATAATACACCCCTAGTATAAACCAACACCTATTTGAAGGCCAAGAGTGCAACTGCTTCTGGAACCCCAGATAAAAAGTTTACATCTGTTGGGAAGGTTTGGATTCTCCATAGGACAGCTGATCGTAGAAAACTTGGGAAAGTTTTACAAGGGGACCGGGGAAGTATTTGCTTCCTCCTGCTATTCAGGAAACTATTATAAACTTTACCTTTCAGCGTTCTCTCATCATGGCCTCAGCTAAATCAAACCATTAAAAGCCCCCAGGATGCTGGATATATTCATTAGACCGAAACTGTATGCTACGACGTACAGCAGTTTTTCTGCACTAAATTAAACAAGTTACGTTTAAAGCATCGTCTTGATGTTGTGAAGTTAATGGTAGACACAGGGGCCTGCTTGCACATACTGACGATTGCAAACACAGCACTTGATTAAGTTAAAATGTAAATTCCTCATTTTCCAAATGCAACTTGTGTGCAGCAAAGGCGGTCTTGCTACAGTGCAATACTGAGGCATTGCTTCAGTTGTGAGCAAAATGGTTTAAGTTGGAAATATCAATTTGTAAATTGAAAGGTTTATTGTTATTGCGGGTTGAATCTACTACTGTCTTCTGATGTGTCATAGCTGGTACTGCTGGTTTCACCTATGGATGAGGTTGATGTCAGAATTCCTTGATATACTGTATATTGTATCAGCTTGTATTGCATAAAAATGAACCTGATTTACGTGTATAACACAAAGTAACTCATTTTAAGTGCCAGCTCTAGACACATGAAGATAATAAGATCGAACTGTAAACATTTTTTTTCCTTTTTAGTGCTGAAGAGGTGGTATTAAAGCTCAATGGAAACCAGCTAACTCTTGATTACTTGGAGGAAACTGGATTCACAGAACCTATTCTAGTTCCAAAGAAGGATGGATTGGGCATCTCTGTACCAGCACCTACCTTTTATGTTAGCGATGTAGAAAACTATGTTGGTATGTATTTCATAACAACTTATATATTTTTTCTATGTTGAATAAATAAGAAAATATACTTATCAGAAGTGCTAACGTAGCATAAAACCACAAATGCCTATGTTTGATAGTTCCAAATAATATTAAAAAGAAGAATCCCTATTGTTATTGACGTTGTTATTCTTCTTATATTATTATTAAAGCAGTAATAATGGATAACAAAAGTGAAACTGACGATAAAGGTGATTGTGTGCTACACGTTTTTTTGTGTCAGTGATGGACAGTAGTTGGCAGAGATTTCAAGTTTCATACTGTGAGTTGTTACAGCTCCTCTTTGTATTCCACCACTCCAAATATTGGTTTTCATTGCATTTGTCAAGTAATTTCTCACAGAATGTGCATTGTTAGAAACTAGAGTTAGACTGATCAGTACTTTGGACCGGTGCAAAAATTGATGCAAATTGGTGCAAAGTGTTGATAAAGTATATACTTTCCAGTGGAAAACATTGTTTGGCTAGTAGCCCTGAAAGTAAAATAAATAGCACTTTGCACTACTTTGTGGTAAGCAGGGAACGCCATGGGTGGGACATATCTACGAACAGTGGTAAAAGTACTTTGTACCCAAAAATTATGCTTCCTTGAAGTAGGCGCTAACAAGAAGAATTGCTTTTATTTCTCTTACCTTTTCACACATTTCGTGTGTGCTGCACTGTACAGCACACATGCAGTGTGAGTGCTAAGTGTAGTATTATCTTCCAAACTCTGAAAAAGCAAATATTTACTTGAATTTCTTCCTAGAAGTACCTAACAAGGACTTTTGCACGACAGTATGAACAATTGGGAAATTTCCTTTGCCACTTGTGGGCTGGATGCTTATCTTTATATATATATAGTACTCTAGCTGACTGGCTCCTTGGTGAGCCTGGTTCTTAAGAAACTATTTGGTTTTTGGTTCTGTGCCTCAAATAGATTCGTATATTGATGTAAGGGTCTTGTGATTTGTCATTTCTCAATTTACAACCTTTGCATTTTGTTCACGCCGGAGGTTATGTAGTCTATGAACCGTAGTTTCTGAGGATCACACATATTTACATTATTATTTACATTATCGGCCTAGGTAAGCCCCAAACAAATTTGTTAGGATTGAGGCGTTGAATTTGGATCTAAAGTATGCACCAACCAGTATTGGTTTCATTTCCTTGGTGCAATATCATAGGTTCAAAGAACCCTTTGTTGCCTCTAAATCTGCTGGAATATGCATTGTTTCAAATTGAGATTAACTCCCATGCATGTAACTTCAGATAAGAGTAGACTCCTTGCTTAGACGAAGAACACATCCTTTCCCCGCCTCTCTGCTATGGCTTATGGTGGGCAACGTGTTTCTGTGGCTTACCTGTTTGTTGTGTTAGTTCATGCAGTACAGTTTCTCATTTTTATGGACACATTTAACTCAATTTATGTCATTTTTGCAGCCTTAATTTGTTTTAACACAGACCATCTAGCAAAGTGCCTAGAAGGACCCGATCAACAATGTTTATAAATACTACACGCACACTGATATGTTGTGTTTGCTATGCCAGGCCAAAATGTTACTATTGTGGAATATAATTTGCATACTCACCATTGCTTTCTTTTTCATGTAAATTCGGATACATCACATTTATTTTCACAATGACAAAGCACCAAAATGTGAACCCTTGGGCCATTTTGCTCCATTTTTCTTAGACCAACTTTTATACCAGTCGGCAGCTACAACATTTAACTTTTAGCCATTAGTGCATATGTGACTGTAGACCTGACCAGCACCTCTGCAAAATTCGAAAGTTGTAGTGATCTGGTTCAGCTTTAGAACAACATCTGAGAGACTCCAGTTTGACAAACGTGTGAGAAAAAAAAACACACTAATGGGTATCCTAGGAAAAAATACAAAGTAAGCAATAGTAATTGTCCAAAGTCAAGTTTGCAAATTGTTCTGGGTGTTGTGATGTAGACCTGGTAAACTAGTCAGGTTTATATCTAAGATTTAAATTTGTTACCTCAAATTATCAATTAAGGTCACCTTCTGTGGGACTTCCAGACCACTTCCCCTTTTTATGCTCCACGGCAGATTATGGTCTGTCAAAACTGCTCTTGTCATCAATATATTAAAACAAAGTATAAAGAAGAATAGAGAGAGGACTGGGCATTGGATCAGCCCTCCTCAACCAGTAGCTTTCATGTGATGTGGTTTCATGGTTTGCCATCGTATCGGTGGGTTGCCAGTTAAAGCCATCATATTTTTAGGATGATTACATTGTCCCATTTTTGTTTCAGTTACATTTTGGTGATGGTGTTAAGCAGTATTTTTGGTAAAATGCAAAGGCAACATAGTTTGTATCTTTAAACTGAGACCACGTTTGTTTTGTGTTTACTTTGCTGTCACAATAACATTCTAGTTGCTGATTTATAAGTTAATGTTTGCTGTTTGGATGCCTACGCCTGTCAAAATAAAGTTACAGAGCCATTTGCTAATTGGGCAAAAAGGCTTTCTAAAAGAGCAACTAAAATACTGATGCTTTGTATCTACTATCTAGTATTTTGCTTTATATGTCTTAAGTTCATCACTTAAAATGCAAGTTTTTTCTTCTATCTCTATTTCAAAATACTCTTCTTTAGTGTAAAATATTACTATGTCAATGTAATCTGTTCAGAAAGGCGCCTTTTTATTTATTATTATTATTCTTTGATTTGATTTAAATTTTTCTAAAGCGCAAACAAATACCTGGAAGCATCTTGTCGCTAAGTGACAGGGTAGTGATAAGCTGCAGATTCTAATGGCTAAAGAGCCAAGCATTTAATGCCTTTCAGAACAAGCCACAAATTCTATTGGCTAACGAGCCAGGTTTTTAAAGGCTTTCGGAACAAGACCAGAGATGGAGGTGTTTTCAGTCCTAAAGGGAGCAAGTTCCAGTTATGCACAGTGCAGATAACACATCTTCTGCCTCCCCAGCAGGAAAGCTTGAATGAGAGAACAGCCACATTATTGTCTGAGCTTGAATGAAGTGTCCTGTTTGGTACATACTATGAAAGGTTTTCCCTCAGGTGTGCTGAACCACGAAGATCCTCGTATGCGATGCATAGGGCCTTGACGATGAAGCACTTCCCCACAGGCAACCAGTGCATACTGTTGATAGCTTGTGAGGCAGAGGGAAACCTGGGGACCTTCAAAAACATCAGACCAGCCAAGTTTGGAAGGATCTGTAATTTATGCATCAAGCTTTTAGGAAGATTTTGATACAATTCTGTACAGTATTTCACTCTGGTTTGCACAAGGTCTATAACAACTGCTTTCAGTAGGTCAAAAAGTTGAAATTTCTCGATTTTCCTAATGATGCCAAGATGTAAAAGGAAGTGGAGATCACTTTATTGACTTGCTCTCTTCAGGTAAGTCTGTCGTCATTGTAAACATCAAGATTATTTACTTTTTTAACCGGGATCAGAATAGAGCCTAGTTTATCTGGCCACCAGGAAAGTACCAAAATGAGTTGTTGTTGCCAAATAGGATGGCTTCTGTTTTTAACAAATGTAATTCAAGACAGTTGTTGTCCATCGATTTGCCCTCAGCACTCATACAGTTACGAAAGATGATGTTTATATCAGGCCTTTGCTAGAAAGAGACACCACGATCTGGGTGTCATCAGCGTATGAAACAACTCAAAAGAATTCACTACGGATGACAAAGATGTGACATACAGGTTGAAAAGCTTAATGATGAGCCCTGTTGGGCCCTGCAAGGTGAAGAATAGGGTTCAGATGTACAATTACTTAGGGAAACAGATTAAACCAATATTCTTCTTCTTATTATTCTTATTATTATTATTAAGGAAAAGTCCCAACTAGTTTATAAGCCCTTTATCTATAACCAACATTGTGGTTCTCTAAAAAGAGTAGTAACAGTATTATGATTTATAAGGACGAAAGCTAGAAAATGCATCAATAGCAGAGACTTTTAAATATAAGACACTTTTTTTATGCCATACCATGTCTAACCTACCATACCTACCAAACTTAACTAGGCTTCCTACCATACTATACTTGCCTAACTATCGTACTTACTTACCATGCATAATCTAGTATACTTTCCTACCTACCAAACTTAATTTACCATAGTAAACTGCCATACCAGCCTACCACAGCTACCATACACACAGCATACTTAGCCTATCTACCATACCTACCTACCCACGTGCCTACATCTTCATATGGTTACCTACTTTACCAACATAACCTACCTACACTACCTACCTAATTTATCTTTCTTTACCTAATCTGTCTTACTTACCAAACATAACATACCATAGCTAGTGTACCATACCTTACAAACCTCCCTACCATAGCTATGATACCTACCCATCACCCCTTCCCTCTATGCCTAACCTACCACAAGTACTGTACCTACCTAGAGTAACTATCCTAGCATAACTTACCTAATTACCTACCATTCCTTACCTATGATGCCTACCTAACCTGCCATAGCTAGCTTACCCTACCTAACCTACCATATATACAAAAATTAAACTACTGCAACTAACCTACCATAACTAACCTATCATATATACTATAATTAAACTACTACAACTAACCTACCATGCTGAACTTACCATACATAACCTACCATACCTAAACTACCGCCACCTGTGCAGCGAGTATATCTTCTGCCTGCCCTGAGGTTGCATTTTTGTGACTAAGGGACAAGTAATTCCCCTTTCAGGGCCCAATGAACTGATGGCTACTAATAAAAGCACTATTGTCTAACTCAAGGGACCACCTGCAATGGCGTAAGTTACTGCAGACTGCAAGAAATAAGTGTTGATTGCAACTTTTGAATTGCCTGAAAATGTGAATGCTACTGCTTCTTGAAAAATAGAACCTGTTGGCTTTGCCAATGCTTGTTATTTCCTACTGACATGCCTAATTGTTGAAACTTTACAGAAAAAGAACATGCTGATGAAATGGTCTTCGGTTCTGTGCTGTATCTGGTGCTTGCCAGCCTTTTCGAAACTGTCTTTCTGCTCATCCTTCCTTTCTCTACGATCCAAAGGAGTCACACCATGATCTCTTTAAAAAGTACATTCTGGCACTTACAGTTTAGACTTACCTACTGCAAGTCATTGTGACTTTAGTCTTGCATAATACTATCAGTATTTCAATTGCTCGCGGTGGTAAACTTCTAGACGGGCACGTTTGTCTCTCATCCATTGCTTAATTTGTGTTGGTGTTTTTCGGTGCTCGGCACCGGCACTTATTTCTAAACACCGGCGTGTATTTATGAGAATCCACCACATGGTCATATTTTATATGTGAAATTTCAAACAAAGCTAATTAGTGTAGGATTTAACCGTTTAATATATCTTTAAAAAAAGATAAACCTTGGACCTAAACCTTTGATTTAAAGTGACAAATGATAAACCTTGGACTAAACCTTTGATTTAAAGTGACAAATGATAAACCTTGGACCTAAACCTTTGATTTAAAGTGACAAATGATAAACCTTGGACTAAACCTTTGATTTAAAGTGACAAATGATAAACCTCGGGCTTAAACCTGTGGTTTAAAGTGACATGTAGGTTGTGCCAGATGCAGTGGACCCGCGTGAAATACCCTGGCACTTTTTAGACATTAAGCACTTTTCTCATCTAATGTTTGGAGTGCAATAGACTCAGACCAGTTTTTGAAAAGTGGTGTTGAATAGCAGTTCAGATGGCACACAGAACTGGTGTCTTCTGCCATGGGCATTCCCTTTACTGAACTTGTTAGTGAAATATTTAGCTTGTGACTCCGCATGCTAAGGTATAAACATACCACTCGGAAACGTCCATACCTCTCTTTTTGAGAGTGTGAAACTGAACACCTTTAAGTATCCCTAATTTAAGTTAAATAATACGGATTTATGTTAAAGAGCCTTAGACTATGTGCAATCTTGCAATTTGGTAGCATCCTTTAAATTAATTGCCCATAGACGCAAGCTCTGCAGCAGCATTTAATGACAAAATGTGTCCATTTGCACAGCGTGCTCAATACCGATTGAGTTATACAGGATTCTTCTCCTTAAATCACTAATTTATTCATGGCAGTCTGTTCATCAGTACTGATGTTGACTATAAAATTAAGTGCGTATTGAATTATTTAATTGTGCCCTTTAGTTCTGATTGACTATTTATAATGATATCTAAACGATTCGACTATAAAAGCAAATGCGGGAGCTGCGCAGAAGTTGCACTTATGAGGAAGATGGGAAGCTTACATTATGCTTATTTTCACTAAACTATGTCCCAGGAAGGAAATATTTGAATTGAAATAAGCGCTTTACTAGACTTTGTTCTGCTCTCTGACCAGTGTAAAATGTTTTGCAAATTATTCAGTCGCTTCAATAAACACAGCCAAATGAAATCAAGTCATGAGATGTGACCTGTCGGCTAGAGCAGACGCCTTTGGAACCTGCAGGAACATATCTGCCAATGTGCAAGAGGTGCAGTGGCACCGGGGCCCAATGTCCAGGTGGTGGCAACTTAACTAAAATAATTGCTATAATTTACTATCCAAACAGTGGTCAGGGGAGCCATTTTGCATGATTGCACTAGGGCCTATAGCACCCTTGTAACTTAATTATATGGAGTCAGATTTGAATCCTGGCCTCGCTTCCAGATATTCTAGGCAAATCACTTCATCTCCCTCTGCCTAAAAATGTATAATGTAGTGTGTATAAGATGTATTTGTGCAATCCACTTTTGATGAACATAAATTTTAGGTCTTTTCCCACACCCACACATCATGTATAGCGCTGAGTTGCTTCATACTTTGGTTGGCGCTATATAAATACCAATACATACCCTTCTTTCCACCTCTTTTGACAGGTCCAGAACGTGTTGTTGATGTCACCGACGTCACCAAACAGAAAGAATGCAAGATGAAGTTAAAAGAATTTGTTGATTACTACTACAGCACAAATAGGAAGCGCGTTCTCAATGTGATCAACTTAGAATTTTCTGACACGAGGTAAGTCGTGGGCGTTTTTTCAAAGTCTGTTTTCACGATGAGGTCATTTGAGGTTTTAGAAATTGTGAAGTTTGAGCTAGGCGTCCTGCTTTCAAATGCTCTCGACACTTCCCCCTGATTAGACAAGAACTTTTTTCAGTGACCTCAAAAACTTTCCTTTAGGCACAGAATGAATGAAATCACAGCATCAACACTACACAGAAGCGAGAACCGATTACACGAAAATGAAGTTATTCATAAATTGTTAATTTCTAAGTGGTGATGCACTCAAGGCCATTACTTAACTTGATCAGCATTCTCTTAACTGGATCTTGTAATGTACAGCTCTTGCTGCATGAACTAACTACATGGTTATTAAGGCTTGCAATTAAAAAATAAAATATGCGATTGGCTGTATTGCTGTATGTTTCCACGTTCCTTTAATTTGCATTATAACGAGGTAAGATGACAATTGCAAATATTTTTTGATTTTTAAAGCTTTATTCATTTTAGACATGCTTTTGGTACTTAGTTTTCAAGTCAACTGAAATGGGTTTGGAATGTCACATCTGCACCTTTCAGAGCGCAAAGTAGATAATGGATATATGACATTGAAATATTTCCTACACTTTTTTGATAAATGAACTATTGCACGAGTTCACCATGTTTCAAGTAGTTTAAGGCTACTACATTCGAAAACCATCATTATTAATTGGAGAATCTAATCGGGCTAATCGCTGCAGTGATGTCGTTCAGAACCAGAAGCTTCTGCCTCCTCTTCTTTCGCCATCTTACCCAGTACTCCAAAGGGACGAAGGATACAGTGGGAGGATGGGCACTGTCATGCCCCTTCCCCTGGACTATCCAGAATCTTAAAGAAAGAAAGGAGCAGAAAAGTGGATGATGGTCGACCATTTTCCCGGCCTTTGCCTTCTCTTTGGGCTTTCTCCACAGGGTAGACTGAAACAGCCTCTACCCTGCCTCCTGCGGTTCTGCAGAGAGCTGCGGAAGAGAGCCGCTTAGTGTGCCAAATCTCTGTTGTCATGGTGTCTACCCTTGCTTCTACTCTGCTCAGCACTGCAGTAGAGTAGAAGCAAGATTGCACATAGTCTAAGGCTCTTTACGGGTAGTGAAACACTGTGGGGGTTATCGTTCAAACAACAAAGAAACTTGAAAGAACTTTCAGCTCCCTGATGGACATGCACTGGCCTCCCCACTTGCAAATATTGCCCAAAGGATTAGCTACAGCACATTTAAAAATTAGGCCCAATCGCTGAGCCTGAAATCATTAATATTCTATCTGCTAGGTTCAATTGAGAGAACACAGACTGTGTCCTAAAATCTGATCTTATCTGTGTGGTGTTACTTTGTGTTACTTTCATTGGTTTTGTCCAGTCCCACACATAGGCATCAACATAGAATTAAAGTCTAATCTATCACAGAATGCCTCTGTTTGAGGTTTAGTCTAGTCGGTTGACCCCATCCGTCCATGCTGCATTGCTATCTAAGTTTTCTTTTTTGATCATAGTTTTCATTTCACGCTAAACCAATATAACATGCATAAAAACAGCAGTATCACCATTCATTGCACAGTTATTAAAACCAACTATAAAATTGTATCAAAAAAGGGATAAAATAGAATTGCAACTTTTCGCGATTTTCCTCTTTACCCATAATTCCATCACTTATATAGAAGCAATTCGATGTTTCCAAAATACATTGATGCAGCTTAATAAACATTTGAGGAAAATTATCTATCTGTGCAGCAGTTCAATAGCTATTTAGATGAAGATCTTACTACATCACTTGACAGGAATTCTATTTGTTTTGTAAGTACATTTCAATAATACATTCTAGTTACTTCTTTCTTCAATTTACTCAATGCCAACATTAACAATGTTGGCACAACATATTATATTTTTAAAGTTTTGGATTTTTGACAAAACTACTAAACAATTGCTGTCGTTACCTTCTCTTTCAAGGGAGGTGTAAACCATTGTGCTCTAAACTATTTATATCACACACAAACTGATTGAAAATAAATCTCCATTTAAACATTCTGATAAGAAAAATGCCTACCATCATTTACTACAATTGTAGCCAACAGACTCAAGAGGCAGAAAATACAAACTAAACCGTCAAAATAATTTTTTTTGTTGGGAATGGTGTCAGGACACTCATGAGTAGCCGCACGCGTTATAAATTTATATAACATAACATGATGCATTGTGCATCTGTATTTTATCCTCCAATTAGAAAAATGCTTCCTGAAGATGTATCTAAATTGGTAAAACACCTTCATTCCGCAATTTTCATTCCGCATACCTTTAGTCCGCATACCATTAGTACGAAAGTACCATCAGTCCGCAAAATTTTAAAACGCATGCCATTACATCTTATATGGTTTTACCACGCATGCTTTTACAACGAAATTCCTTGTAAAAGCATGAATGGTAAAAGCATATGTTTTTAATTTTTAAGTGTAAGGTAAGTATATGGTTTTAGTTTGGGGGTGTTGGGGTATATGTTTTAGGGGTTCAAGAGTATTTTAAGGGTGAGTTTGGGGGTGTTGGGGTATATGTTTTAGGGGTTCAAGAGTATTTTAAGGGTGTGTTTGGGGGTGTTGGGGTATATGTTTAAAGGGTGTGTTTGGGTTATTGTGTATAGGGGTATTTTAAGGGTTCAGGGCTAGGTTTGGGTTTTGGGGTAAAGGGGTATTTTTAGGCTTCAGGACTAGGTTTGGGTTTTGGGGTACAGGGGTATTTTTAGGGTTCAGGGATAGGTTTGGGTTTTGGGGTACAGGGGTATTTTTAGGGTTCAGGGGTAGGTTTGGGTTTTGGGGTACAGGGGTATTTTTAGGGTTCAGGGATAGGTTTAGGTTTTGGGGTACAGGGTTATTTTTAGGGTTCAGGGCTAGGTTTGGGTTTTGGGGTACAGGGGTATTTTAAGAGATCAGGGATAGGTTTGGGTATTGGGATACAGGGGTATTTTTAGGGTTAAGTTTGGGTTTTGGGGTACATGGGTATTTTTAGGGTTCAGGGCTAGGTTTGGGGTTTGGGGTACAGGGGTATGTTTAGGGTTCAGGGCTAGGTTTGAGTTTTGGGGTACAGGGTGTATTTTTAGGGTCAGGATGTGCTATTGTTTAAGGGTGCTGAAGTACTATAAGGAGTAAGGGTGGGTAATGATTTTGGGGTGCAGGGGTATTTAAAGGGACGAGGGTTGGATAATCTTTTAGGGTTTACAGGGTAATACCAAAAAATATATATATATATTTATATATATATATATATATATATATATATATATATATATATATATATATATATATATATATATATATATATATATATATATATATATGTTAAATAAATATAATTATACATAATTCAATATAAATGAAAAAAAGTTTATTTTTAAATTTAAATATTGTACTTTTACAAAGTATATGCTTTCACCACGCATGCCTTTGCGTTGTGATGGCATGCGTGGTACAGGCATATGCGGAGTAAATGTTTGCGGGATCATGGTATTTCGTTATAAACACACTTGCGTTATAAAAAATGCGGACAATTGGTGTGCGGGATATTATCCTGCGGAATAAGGTCACATATTCATCTAAATTACCTTTTGTACACTTAGCCTTTCTTCTTCATAATATGTAAGGCAATGTATCCCCTGCCATATATTACTATGATATTACCAGTTGCCGAGGAGTTCCATGGCCACATAGAGGTACGAGGCCAAAGGCCACGTTTCTTCATTATAGCTTTACGAAACTCCAAGGTGACTCGGTCACCTTTCCCACGAATCATTAAATCCTTGTTGCGTAGCTCTTTCATATGAAAGAGAAAGCTTGTTTGCAATCATGAAGAATAAAAAAGAATCTCTAGTGCAAAATTAAACTCGTCAAAAAAGCTATTAGATATTTGTTGCCAGAAGACATGAGAATCAGTTTAATACAAGTATTTTTAAAAGTAAAGAAAATGAAATGGTAGCTCAGAATGTGCAGAAACATGCAGAAAGATTTTAACTGTTCTGTAATTACCTAAGGAGTTCAAAAAATAAAGACATGGCAATAAGTATCTCTTTTCTGTTTGTCACTATACAGCTAGAAAAACACGGCAGAAGAAAGAAAAGCAAAGTTTTGTTTTGTTCCTTAAACTGCTGCCAATTTTACCTCGTGACCTGACCTGACTTTTCCCTTTGCCTGCTTGCACAGGCATTGTACCAGCAGAACTCAAATGTCTTAATTTATCATAGTTGAGCTCTGGAGCCATTTCTTTATAATAGGTAACTAGGAGCATCACAAGTTACCTTTTAAAAAGAAATTAGAGACAGGTTTTTATACAGCGATTGCTTAATCTTGTGCATTATAATAATTAAAGAACCTATGACGTGTATCAAATTGTAATGCATTCGTTGCACTTTTAACTTATTTGGCCCAAGGGAATAGTCTGATCCCTTTGCTATCTTAGTGGATCATTCTTAACATCTTGGAACCATCGGTGGGCATAAAAAATGTGCTTTTGCTTATATCTCACAGAAGGAATGATTGTAGAGCTGGTGCTTCCTTGAAGCTCTTATGCTCAGTTCCTTAACGATTGCAGTAGCACTTTTGCAAAGGGGTACGGTTGCCATACTCCATTATGCTCCTGCATAAAGTACGGCACTATTGACATTAACCTATTGTCCATTAACCCTTTATGTCCTATAATTGCTCTTCCCAAGAATTGCACAGAGTTTATGCCTGTTGATGAGAAAAGAACACCCAACGAATTTTTAGTTTTTCCTACTTCTCTCCATTCATGCTAAATTTATACTCATTATATGTTGTTTTATTCCTCGCTGGGAAAAATAAAGCCATAAACAAGTAAAAGCTTCTTGGCATAGTACCTTTGGAACCTGTCTAGGCTTCAGGCCGGCCGAATTGCAAGCATTGCCTTCTGTATATTTGAAAGGTGCACCTATTCTCAGACATTTTCTTCATAACTTCATAATGGTACACACTTTTGGAACCAGTAATGCTACCTTTCACAGACCCAGGAAGTTATTCATGTCAAAGTAACAAAGACCAGGTCTTAGTATCCTATCTAATCTATGATGTCTGAGTAGTATTTTATATGCTCAATCCTACACATACATACCCCAATTTTAAAAAGGCCATTCTACTCTCTGAGGCAGCATCTATTTGCTTCAGGTCTAATCAGTGTTTGTTGACCATTTCACACATTTCAGCTATGCTTTCTTGTTTTTAAACAGATGATTCATATTGTTTTAGCAAACCTGATATCATCTGGCTTGCCACTCTTACCAGTAGGCAGACTTCCCTTTCAAGATTGAATGTGGTGGTTTAGATTCGGAGAGATAAGTTTGCAATCTTTCTGATGCATCTTTTTTAATGGAACTGAACTTTTTGATTTGGGAGCCCGCTTGAGTTATTGTGATACTGTGTTCCCTTCAATCTCTCATGACAGGAATAATGTCCTATTTGATATAAAGTCCAATCTGATGTTCACCTCCATGTTGTGGTTTTGTGTATAATGTGACATGTCTTGGCAGGTATCAGAGTGCTAGACATTGAAATGGGGTACATTCATTTGGCAGGGAATTTGGAGTGGTTACTTGGATGGCACTGCAGAATATGCATATCATTAATGTCACAAGCAATGAACATAGGCAAAACAAACAATGCATAAAGCAAGGAAGAGAAAGTAAGTCAAATGAGAGCACTGGAATGTTGAGCTCTATTGCTGACAACACAGTAGTTTGGGGCTAATAATATAGCATTTGAGCCCACTACAGAGGGCTATACTGGTTAAGGGCCCTGAATCTAAGTGCGACAGGGGCCTGTAACAACCTTAGGCAGAAGGCTGATAAAGCAATCCGAACATTCCACCCACCAAGGTTAGAAGATTTCTAAATTAGAAAGGGAGAAACAAAGACAAACATTGGAATGTTAACAAAGAAGGCCTATAGCAGACATCATTGGCCCTGAACCACTGCAATGCAGTTTTTGACATTCTAGTGTTCCAAAGGCTGGTACAGCAATCCGTATCAACCTTTACAGTGCATTGTGTTTATAGTATTAATATTTTTATTTACACATTATTTTAATTGACTTTTTAAATGGAATGTGCCATTTCATGAATTGTCTTGTCTTTTATAATGTTCGAAAACTTGCCCGTTTCCCGCAACACCTTCTCTTTCTGGATTGTGCTAATGTGCCACTTTCATGTACTGCTGGATTAGAGACAGACATTTATTGTGAAACATTTGATCACTTCTGCAGAATCATTGACCTTTTAAATAAAATGTATTTAAATTGTGAATAAAGATGGTTTATGTAACTATTTTGCTCTCCTTCCATGCAAAAAATAAAGAATGTCCAGTTTCGTCGAATCACCGGACATTGTGAAAAAGTTATCATGGGTGGAAAACCATTGGCCAGATGATGCACTTCTTGCAAAGCCAAAAGTAACTAAGTATTGCCTGATCTGTGTGAAGGATAGCTATACAGACTTCCACATAGAATCTGGAGGGGCATCTGCCTGGCACCATGTTTTGAAAGTAAGTGTCTGTAACCTCCTTTATTACACACCCAAAATAAATATAACATTGAGGGATTAATATGTTTGTAAATCAATATGTAAAACGAATTATTTTGGTCATATTATGTAGAATGGAACTGTGCATCGTGAGTAGTACCCTAGGCAGTAACACATGTTCTTTATGCTTACTTGACCCACTTTTGATTCACCATTTCCATGAAATTCCTGTTCTCAAATGTTGCGGCAGGAGGGATCTCTGTCAAGGGCATTCCCTAGTGGAGATCACTTCCTTGACTTCCATAGAGTGGTTTGTATGGATTGTTTGGTACCCAAGGAAGCTGTTTTTCACCAGGTCGTTGATGCATATCCTGCAATGCTTACATTTTAAAACGATAAAAAATGAGGGATTTTGAGCTGCATTGTATAAAGTGGTTTTATACAGAATAATGTGAAAGGCACATTGCATAATTGTTGCTTCCACACCAAACTGTGTAACAGTAGATGTTTTGAGAGCTGGAGCAATTGCACTCCTTTATCCATCTCACCTCAAACACCCACCAAGCCCCTCAACCACCACCTCCCTTATAGGTAAGCCACCCTGATTTACTTTCCTACCCTCATAGTGCACAGCAGGAGAAATCATGAGTCCGCACAAAATTGTAAATTACCAGTTTTCTTTTTAGCTAACACGATTGGAGACAAACACAATGTGGCATCAACTTTTTCAATGATACCATCCTCCTGCATAGATTTCCGAAATTTTTGACAATTCATTTCTTATGCTGTGTGGAACATTGCGTAGTCTGTGCTTCACTGGGCTGATTCCCTTCTTGACCTTAATAGTGTGAATTGAATCCTTTATTTGACCCACTTTTTCTTGAACCACATTTTTATAACTGTCAATCCATAATCCTTGATCTGTTACAGAATTTATCAAAGACAAAGGGCACTTTTGCCCACGTTTAATGACCATTCCAAATTCAGTTTGATGCCCCCATCCTAATACATTTATGCCTTTGTAGGCTACTTATGCCTTCCTTTGTATAGTCTTACTTTCAAAAGTAATATTGTTCCAAACTTACCCTGCTAAATCAATCTTGCTGCCCTTAAAAGCGGTAGTCACAACATCCGGGGGTAACGAAACCTTGTGTGACCAACCCTTCTTGTATTTGTCATTGGAAATTATAGTAATCCTTGCACCTGAATCAATAAAGAGGGGCATGATAACGTCATCGATGTGTACAGATACCAATTAGTCACTAATGGATTTTTCTTTCTCATTCTGGACAATATTTATTTCAATATAATGCACCGACAGTACTAACTCTTCCACTCGTTTCTCATTTTCCCCTTCATCATCATCACATCCCTTCTGGTCTAGAACACTCCTCACATGTACTTGCTTACTTCCTCTGCAAACCTTACCCAAATGTCCTATTTTCCTACATTTCCAGCACTCACTTGCAATAGTTGAACAATTTATATAATTTGACCTGTGTGGTAGAACCACACCTAAAACATACAAGTCTAGGACGACCAGCTAAAACTGTACACCCTCTACTGTGATTCTCAAAATCACCCCTACCATGGCTCTTCAAACCACCTCTACTCTTTTTTCCATGAGTTTCACTGGGAGCCAACTGACAATGGCCTATTTGAGACGTAACTTTGACAACAGAAATGTTTAGGTTTTTTACTTCAAATTTCTTAGCATCCTTTTGTGGAGACTCTATACTCTTGGCTATATCGAACGTTTCATCCAATGAATGGTTCTTGCATGATAACAATCTTTGCTGTATTTTTGGGGAATTATATCTGCAAACCATTTGATCCTGAATCAATTGTGAAGTAAAGCCTTCAAACTCACAGTACCCTGCTAAACCTTTTAACGCAGTTACATAAGAGTCAATTGATTCACTAGGACCCTGAACACGAGTAAAAGACTTATGTACCAATAATGCTTGACACCATAGTATTATTTATTGTACTACTTTGTTACATTTTGTACTGCAGGTTTTCTTATTTCTTAATCTCGTTATTGTGCTTTCTGTTGGAGTAAATGTTAAGTCTGAACATTAACTGCTAAATATGCATGCTCCTACTGAGTTTATGTTGCATCTTTGAACTAATTCACGAGCAGAACATGCAATTTTAAGTTGCATCTTGAAACCCACATTACTATGTATAAAGTAATGGCATTGTTTTAAAGCATTTGTGGTTTTTATGTTTTTGCTTCATTGATTATTATTAAAATGAGGCTTTATTTTTTTGGCGAGGTAAAAATGATTGATTAATGCAAAATGCAATGTTAGTTGGGTAATAATAGCCAGCAGTGAGTGGTTTCGCGCAGCACAAAAGAAGTTTAATCAATTATCCATTTATCTTGCAATTTAAAACCCTACGATTGTATTTGTGCTTGATTCTGATTTTCTTTCTCCTAATTGCAAACTTTCTAATTTAGGGTGAAACAATATTCTATCTGATTAAACCCGCTTCCGCAAACATTTCACTGTACGAACGTTGGCAATCAGCATCAAATCATGGCGAGATGTTCTTTGCAGATCAAGTGGATCGGTGTTACAAGTGCTCGGTGAAACAAGGGCAGACTCTCTTTATTCCAACAGGTGAGATGTTCAGAAAACAAAAATTTGTCCTCAATATTTGATGCAGACACCTGACGTTTTTGTTTGTGAATGATGCCATAATTGATTTCTCGTTGAGTAGACCAGTGGTTCTTAACCTGGGGCCTGCGGACCCCTGGGTGCCTATAACTGTTAATGTTAACAGTTTAATGGTATACATATTTTTTTTAAAGCATTGTAAAAGTAAAGGATTTAGAAATTGGAGGGTGACAATTAAATTGGCATTCTTATCTTAATTCATGGTAGAAGCACAAAAGTGCAGCAAACAGAACCTAGTATGGACCATTAATCAGTTCAGTTGAAGGTCTGGTGTGTGCCGACAAAAGCAGAGAATGCATTTGGCGCAAAAGAGCAAAAGTGATAAGCTAGAGTCTAGCATAACCCTTCATTTCATGTTGGATTTTAGAAATAAAACCAAGGGCATGATTGAGGTGCTGGACGGACTGGGTGTCCGACTGCTGCGACCCCGGTTCGATTCCAACACCTGAGGCCGGGAAAGCTTTGCCTGTCATATTAGGACACTGGCATGTTGCTGCAAGTGGGTACAAATGCACAGGAAACGTGTCATTTTACACACATGCATGACACATGTATGGACATGCCTTCTGTACCATGTACCCCATTGATGGAGTGTGTTGATAAGTGCACAGTCCAGTCAATGGGGACACATGCCACATGAGGATTTAACTGGATTCCGCTTCCCATAGGGCCATCCACTTCGGGGTGCAGCTGCTGAGGTGTAGGGGGGACCTGGAGAAAGGGATACACGCCTGATTCCACTGGAGAGAAGGGGAATCGGCTGAGTAGTCACCCCTTTTCCTTCATTTTCGTCGACTTGAGACAGCTGGTCGGACTTGCACATCATAATTCGTACAGCGGTCACAATTTCCTGTCAGCTCTATGGTTGCTGCTTCTCTCTAACCGCCATCTCGGTTGGACTCCTTTCAGCATGAGTTCTATACCAGCAGTTAGTCCGACCGCTTCCGATGAGACTTCAGAGATCCGACCGAGTCCGACAGGGCAGTGGAAGCCGGTCCAAATGGCATCATAATCAGGCCCTGAATTTTGAAAAGATGACAGTTGCATATTTTTTGTTTACAGATTATATAAACTAGTTCATAATTTGTGTAGTAGTAAAATACTTTATTTAGCCGTAGTCAATTAAGATAGCACAATAAAGTGGTCAAAATTACAATCCATTAATTTCATATAAAATGCAACAAATAGCATTAAAACATTGTATACAAATATTCCACAATAGGCCTAATTGCACAAAAGATGATCCACAAGCACCAACCATAGACAAAAATCTAAATGGTCCGCCATGCCTAAAAGTAGGGTTCATGCATATCATATTATGAGTGCTAGCTTAAGCTAAGGGCAGACACAGAACAGTAAATAGTTGGCAGTAAAAGGAAATATATGAATAAGTTCATTAATAACATATTAAAGTAAAAGATAAAATTGACGCATCCGGGCTAAACTATAAATACATACACAAAACATAGGCTGGCAGATCGAGACAAAGGCTATTTATTTGATGCATATTTTTTCCTGCATTTTTGAATATTGTTTTGAGGTTCAAATCGTAGAAACTGCACAGGCAGGGAATTCACACTCTCCAAGATTAGGAGGTTTAACACTACCATGCCTCCGCTATGCTGTCAACATAGTCCAGATCTGCCATACACAAGTAGGTTACAACACCTTTTGAAGATCACGCAGGGCTATTCCAAAGCGAACGGACTAACCATAAACCTCGAGAAAACAAGGACCATGACGGTCAGCAAAAACCTGCAGCTTGGTTCTGGGGCACAACCTATATTGAGGACGCTTCTGAATATGAATATTTTGGCGTGAAGATAGACAACTGCGGCCTCTTCACTGCACAGGAAAACAGCTTCAGACGTAAAGCCATGCCTTAGTAATCTCTTTAAAAGCCCTAAAGAGCAAACTACATGGCCCATCGATCCTGTCCTGGGCAGAAGAAATGCAAAAACACATGAAAAAACAGTTTCAGCTTCATGTAGGGTTATTTATTCTTGGTCTGCCCAAATATACCTCACCAGCACAAACCAGCGTACAGTTTGGTATACAGAAACAGTCGTTGGCAAGACAGGGAACATACATTATCACCTGGGACAAAGTGCGGCAATCCGAACAAGGAACCCTGAATGAATATCTGTGGAAGGAGCTACAACAACAAGCCGCCTAACCAGCTGGCAAATACCTTAAAAGTAGCCTGACCAATATGGGGCTAAACCAGCTCGGGAACACTCCTACAAACAATATCACATTTAAAAAATTTGGTCTATAAGACAGTCAAACATCTTTCGTGGATCGAGGACAAGGCATCTCTCTCAAAAAGGTCACATGGATAGATGACTCTGAACACCTTTTCAGCTCCAGCAGCTCAAATGCATTTTGACCTGGGTTATGCCAAAGCCACTAAAATCAAATTCTTGAAGCACAGACTTGGTCTGCTACCCTGTATAAGCACTTCCCGCCCTGGCTAAAGGAAAAGTGGGCTCTACCTTCTTTTTATGCTGCTCAGCACCAGAAGATCTGCTGCACCCGCTATGTACATGTAAAGAACTGTTGGAAGAACGAAAACAACTGCTAAAATGACACTTCAATCCACTAGGGGTATGCACTAGGAGACAAGCAGTGCTGGCCTGGTTCGCTCTGTATGACCCACAGTTCAACTGTTGTCTAGTGAAGTTCCTGAGGATAGTGGAAAAGAAAATGCCAGCATAATAGTCATGACCCAATCTTCGGATAGTACCCGGGAATAATTGCAATCCTATCATGGGGCCTAAAAGAGGGCATTTTCCTCTTATTCCCACCATTCCTGGTACTAAAGCACTTTTTGCATGTAGAAACACCTTTTTAAATTCTGGTATAAGAAGTGACGGAAGCAGTGGACTAGAACTAAATACCCTCGACCCTTAACAGCATCTGCTGAATCAAAAACAGCTTGGTCAGGAGGACTTCTTCTCAATCGGAATATTGGTTTAAAAAAAAAGTATAAATTATGAAATATTTTTAGTATCAAATGCAGAGTTGTGTTAACTTTATGTTCTTTGTATTGCAATGGTTTTTATTTACTATGCAAGTAAAATAAACCTTGTCACAGGCGGCGAGTGGGGCAGCTTCCAGTAGTGAGTGAGGTGCCAAAGAAGGCAAAAGCTCTAAAACCGCCGGAGCAGAATATTTATTAAACTGTATAAAGGTGTTGTGGGATTAGAACAACAAAATCTCTAAAGGTTAAGTTGTTCGAAAAAGGAAACATTCAGGCACTCCTCTGGAGGGGCCCTTTTGGGGTTGTGGAAGATATATGGACATATCTAGGACTTGTATTTGTATTTACCCTTCATTCTCAAAAGGACCTGCTGCTCCTTGCACCCACTCTGGCCATGCTCAAGATGTAATAAAAAACGAAAGTGGTCACATCTAGGGCTGGACAAGAAATCAAAACCAACCCATAAACAAATGATCAAACCAGTCCCAAAATACAGGAGGCCTCGGCTAGAATTGGGCTTTGGGGGAATTGTTGCGTCAATGTCGCAGTCTGGGCTCTCTGAAACTGCCCATAACTAATGAAACTTTGCCTATTGCTATTTAAAATAGCCATTTAATCCAGTCAGTAAATCTTAGATTCTCAGTCGCTTTCTAAACTACAGACCTTTCCTCCTGAATTTGTTTTTTGACAATAATAGAGATTGGCGTGGTTCCCCTTGTCTTTTTGCCTCTGTCCTCCTGTTTTTGACTATGTGCTGCATTTAGTTTTTGCTGGTTTTAGAACTCTGGGCACCTTACTACTGCTGGCAAGTGCTCTGTCTAAAACATAATGGTAATTGGTTTCTCCATGATTGGCATATTTGATATACTAGTAAGTCTCTACTACAGTGCACTGTGTGTGCCCAGGGCCTGTAAGTCAAATGCTACAAGTGGGCCTGCAGCAATGATTGTGCCACCCAACAGAGTAGCCCTGCAAATATGTCTCAGTGTCTGCGTGTACAGTTTTAAACAGCTGTTTTGCCCTGGCAAGTGCACTCACTTGCCAGGCTCAACCTTTCACATTTGTTACATGCATGGAACCCGTAAGGTAGGTCCAATGTAGCTACCTGGGTAGTGAGCATTGTAATGAAAAGGTAGGGCATGTACTGTTGTGTTTAACGTGCCCTTTTAGTGAAATACTGCTAATTTGTTTTTCACTACAGCAAGGCCTATATCTCCCATAGGTTAGCATTGGAGCTATCTTGTAACATATTAAAAGTGTATCTGTCAGTTGGGAGCTGATAGAAAATTGGAGTTTGGTGTCTCTGACATCTTTTAGTGGAGCTGTTTTTTTTAATTGCCACTTTTAAAAAGTTGGCATTTCTTTACTTTAACCATCCTGAAGCCTCTGCCTGCCTGTGGAGTAAACCTCTGAGTTAGGATGACAGTTGGGCTGTTTGTGCGTCTTCTCTAGACAGTCACACAAAGGGGAGCTGTGGTGCGCCTTTCGTATCCTGATGGCCCATCACCAAGCTGATGGGTCTTCCACAGCTAGAGTGGTGGGAGGGGTTAACACTGACACCTGAATAGGGCAGCGCCTGTCCTCACACAAATAAGTTGAAGTCCTCTGCAGTGTGTCTGGAGCCAGGGGAGGGAAATGGAGGGTCTTGTGCACCACAAAGACTTTCCTTTAACGTTTGCTTACTCCAAAGGCTGAAATGGGTATAAGTACTGGACCTCTGACACCATATACTCTGAACACTTCTGGGTTGAGGACATTCTGGCAGGAAGAAGAGCTGGATAGCTGTCAGGAGGGACTGCTACTTTATTTGGTCTGCTGTGTTGGCCTGCTGCTTTGCTGCTTCTGTCCTTTGCGTTCTACATCCAGCTTCCAAGGTTTTCCAAGGGCTTGAGTTGAGCTTGCCTTCTGTTAAGTTTCAGGGCCATCAACGACTTCACCTGCATCTTGCTATTAGCACTTGAACTCTTTTGCTGAGGGTCCTGTCTTGCTAAGTGGTGCCAAATCCAGTTCCTGGGTCCTTGGAGTCAAGTGGGTTGTGCTGCAACCCAAGAAAAGCAACCCAACCACGTCATTGATGCCGCTACCTGCACCGGAGACGGGGACACCACTCGTGAAGAGCACTACACACTGCTTCAACTTGCACTGCAGCTCTGGTTGCTGATGACAGCAGCGTATCGACTCCAATGTCTCCATTGAGGACTCTGCCTGCACCAGAGTTGAGGGCACCGCTCGTGAACGCAACGACGCACTGTCCCGACCTACACCGCAGCCTCGACTTCACCAATGACAGCGCTCCTGCATCTATGCCATGTCGCAGTCTTAACCGGAGCCGAAGGCACAGCTCATGAATGGCATGACGCACCACCCTGACTTACACCGTAGCCCCGGTCCAGGTGACACCAGTGCTTCTGCAACGCCACCAGGGCGCCAAAGCCTTGTGGCCAGATTTTCAGCGCCGCATCTACTTCGCTCCACAGTAAGGAACGCGGCACCAGACCTGCCACCGCAGCCTCATCTCCTCTGCAGCAGTGAGGAACCAATGCATCACCTCCCCTGCCAGACAAAAATGGACCAACTCCTCACCCACTCTAAAACAGTAAGTAACCAACGCCACTCTGGTCTCTGCGATGCCTCACCACCCCTGTTTTTTGCATTGTCTTTGTTTTTCCTGACACCTCCAAGGTGCTGTAATGGGGTCTGCCTGATTCCGTAACCAGTCCCCACTCCATCGAGTTCGGACTACCTTTGTGGGGTCGTTGATGTTGACTGTGACCAAATTTCCCTGGTTGAAGCTATTTTGGATTTCTAAAAGCTGTACTTCATTCAGTCTTTGAAAAGCGATATCTTGATTTGTGTATGCTGGAGTTTTATTGTTTTGATCTTGTTTTATTCAGATAAATATTGGCTATTTTTCTCAACTGGAGTGGAGTCCTTTTGTAGTGTTTTTCCTTGTGTGTATGTGTGTATTTATTTTATTTAAGCAATTTGTAGAGCACACAAAAACCCTTGGGTGTCTTGCGCTGTGGACTATATAGAAGGCTGAGCCAGAGGTGGGAAGCTTATTGATTAAAAAAGCCAAGTTTTTATCAGTTTCCTGAAGGCAAGTAGATTTGGGCAGGTTTTGATGTGCAGAGGGAGGGTGTTCCATAGTTTAGCAGTGGCAACAGTGAATCTTCTGTCACCCAAGGAGACTTTTTTTGTGCGAGGGACCTTCAGAAGGTTGGCCGTTAATGAACGCAAGGGTCTATTGGGAGTTTAGACACAAAAAGCCTTTTTCAGGAACTCGGGTCCGGTTTTGTAGATGGCCTTGAAGGTAATGCATAGAGCTTTGAATTTGATGCAGCTTAATATAGGTTGCCAATGGAGTTTTCGGACTACCGTTGAGATTGGTTGATACTTGGGGGTGCCTGTTATCATTCTAGCCACTGAATTCTGCACCATCTGCAGTTTGTTGGTGACCTTTTTCTGAGCGTTGAAAAAAAGGCTATTACAGTAGTGAATTTTTTACATTACTAGGGTGCTAACCAGGGTTGTTCTGGCACTAGATGGAAGAAGGGGTAGGAGTTTTTTTTATCATTTTAAGATTGTAGAAACATTAAGAGACAATTGTATTGGCATGTGATATGAAAGCCAGTTTGTCGTCAAACACAACCCCTAGATTTCTCACTTTCGATACCGGGGGAGGTGATGGTCCCAGATTGGTCGGCTACTAAGTAG
The DNA here is from genome assembly GCF_964263255.1 of Lissotriton vulgaris. Lineage (NCBI taxonomy): Eukaryota > Metazoa > Chordata > Amphibia > Caudata > Salamandridae > Lissotriton > Lissotriton vulgaris. The sequence continues at coordinate 1,134,799,022 of NC_141697.1, forward strand.
ATGACCAAACAGGATGTAGCTTACCGAAAATCAAAACTTTAGGCAATTGTTGCCCATCCAGGTGCTGATGGCGAGCATTCCATCTTGGAAGCTGGCCACAATTGCTCCTCCATCATTATGAATAGCAAGCACCGATTGTGTGTCATCGGCGTAGGATGTGAGTCCCATCCTGTGGGCTTTGATGACCCTGGCCAGGTCCGACACATAGATGTTAAATAGTGTCGGACTCAAGGATGGAGCTTGTGGCACACCACACAGGAGGGTGAAAGAGGCGGACTTATAGTTACCGAGACTCACTAATTGTGTGCGATTGGAAAGAAACAAGGCCAGTAGTTCTTCGGCCTTCTGTTTGATGCCCATGTTTGATTAATCAATGTAGCGTGATCGACGGTGTCAAAGGCTGCTGATAAGTCTAGCAGCACTAGCACTGCGGCACCACCTTGGTCTAGTATTATCCTAATTTCCTCTGCTGCCTATATGAGGGCGGTTTCTGTGCCATGGCCTTTCCTAAAGCCGAATTGTGTCTCATCCACAAGGTTATTATCTTCAATGTATTTGGCTAGCTGCAAATTCATTAATTTCTCAAGTATTTTTGCTGGGAAAGGCAGGCTTGTGATAGGTCTGTATTTATTAGTTTCTAGCAGATCAAGGAGCTGCTTCTTCAGCAGCGGTTTGATAATAGCTTTTTTCCATGTGGCATGGTAGGTGCCGGTGTTAAACATGGCGTTGCGGATGTCAGTTAGATTTGGTGCTAGTATGTCAGGAATCAGTTTTAAGACGGTGGCCAGGCAAGGGTCAGTAGGGAGCATGACTTGGTCGATAAGATGAGGTCCTTGATCTGTTTAGGTGAAACTTGGCTAAAATTTGAGAAGGAAGGAGTGATTTCGTCGTTGTCCGGAGTAGCTGTTGAATAGTCTGTATGTAAATACTTTACACATTGCCTCTGGGTTAAGCCTGACTGCTCTGTGCCAAGCTACCAAGGGGATGAGCAGTGGTTATCTTAGGAGTATAACTTACTTACACTGACTAGAGTGGTAGGTTCTGCCTGCTGCTACTTTTAGAAAATGGTCTCTTTACCTAGCAATGAAGTGGATCACCATGCACCTCCGCACCACCGTAATCTTGTATTTCTCCCGAGGAATGTCAGAAAAGTTTCTAATACTGGCTTCCTGCATGTATTAGAACTTGCTTAATCTGACTATAATCCATTCAGAGAATCTCTACTTTTACACCTTCATATTCTCTTAGATAATATATTCATGTATTTACTCCTACGTATATTTACTCTTCTAGATTGGTATAACTCTTCACTTTTATCCTGTACGCAATTTGTGAGTTGAGATTTACACCTACTTGTAGACTTGTATGTTTCCACCCCTATCAAAGAGAGGATGGAGCCTTCTGCAATTGTATTTACAATCTTAAAGTTACTGCATGTAAATTTACAACCATATTTTATGTTACACATAGTTGTTGGACATATCCTCCACTACGATGGAGACAACAGTCATAGAGATGGAGATGGAGATGGAGATCTTGATATGGGGAAATACATGGAGATTGAATAAAGTTTATTTTGGAGGGAAAAAAAAGATAATTTAATATATAAAGTTAATGTAAATAAATGTAAAAAATTCAGTGCAAACAAGGAAATAATAAAACAACGTTTTACAGCACATTAGCCCTTCCACAAATATGTATTCCATTGCCTCTGTTAGTGCTAAATGAGCCTTTGTATATCAGGTGGCACTTCTTTACGCTTAATTCTTCACTTTACATGAAAGATTTACAACCACTTCTGGGTTCTCTTCAAATAAACTACTTTGCCAACATATATAAGACTACTTCTTTTGTAAGTCATCCAAAATATTTCTGTAATGCGACATATATTTTAGTTTCTGTTGTGTGAGTATTTGCAACATGACCCGGTGTATGTACTGTATGCTTTATTGGCTGCATTGATGTGTTTGGCAAGGTGAAGGTATTTAGTTGAAAAAGGCCAAGCACAGCTAATGGTTGACAACATATGTTATGTGAAGCAGTCATAATTCTAATTCATAGTAATTGCAACCCTTTTCACAGCTACCTCAGATTGGAGAAAGGCAATTAATCTAGTCATTTCAAACACATATCTAAGCAGTAGTGCTGTGTTAGTCGTTACTCGTTACCCATTTCAAGCCCTTCCTGCTAGGAGACGCTGAGCCAATCTCACTGATTTGGGTCCATTTCTTGGACACAACCTTTTCTTTGAATTATTGATTATTGATTCTCGGTCAGTAAACTGTTGATTATATATTGCAGTAGATTACAGATTTTGTTTGCCTCTTTGATTGTGCATATTACTTTTGAATTAGGTAGATGAATGTCTATTGTTTTAAGTTCCATCTCCTGATTTAAGTGTTCAGAGAATCATCTAAAATCTCGTCTTTTGGCTAGGGATATTAAACTTAATAATTCGCATTTTCAGTAAAGTCTGATGGGGTTTTGGGCTTGTTAGCATGGAATATGTTTTTACTTTACTGTGTCCGCCAGTGATCTGGGATAATGTTGTGCAGGTTACCAGAAATGTATCTGTCACAAAGTGAAGCTACATGTTGGGCATGACCCTTCTTAGGAGGATTTCCCTAAAACATTGACTTGATTGTCATACATGTGAGTGCATTGTAAAAAGGACACAACATATACCCGGGCGGCACAGCACTGGGTAGTTGTGGGATGCTGCAGTGATTGCGCCACACACCAGAATAGCCTGTCAAAATGGTACACCACGTACCCTGGGAAGTAGTGGGACGCCACTGATTGTGCCACCCAACGAATAGCCTTGTCAAACAGGTCTCTTATTCAGGTTGGCCTTTCTCACTCTGCAGCCAACCCTGAGGGACACTTTCACTACTGCTAGAGCAGACCTAGGGTAAATCCTGAGGGGTGGGGCTCAGGGTAGGTGAGCGGCCCGGAACTTGTTTGCTGCCCGGGTAGGATTGAACGCCCATGTGGGTTTTCCCTAGTTAGGTGGTCGGCTCCCCCCATAGGACACCAATTGGATGTGGCAGATTCTCTTTTTGTGCCTTAGGGCTCCGGGCACTCTCCCACTGTAAATGCAGTATTGGAGTGCATGCACCCTTCCTACAAGCGTTAGGAAGTGGCGCTTACAAGCAGTTTCTAAACACAGGTCAGGTCTTCCATTGCAGGCCTTTGTGTGTGCGCTTGCACCGATGGTGTTTCTAAACATTTGTCCAGCCTGCCATTTCAGGTCTGCGCATGCGCAATTGTGCTTCAGCTCACGCTGGTCTTGTTAAATCAGTAACCATCCTGACTGGACCTTTCACTACCACTAGAGTACCCCGAGGGTACATCTTAAGTGGTGAGCGAGTGGTAGGTTAAAGGCATGGAAGGCACATACGTGTGTTCCCTGCCCAGGTAATGAGGAATACCCATGTGTGTTTCCACTACCTATGAGGCTTGCTCTTCCCCAAGGCTAACATGGGGGAAGGGTCAAATTACATTTTAAGTTGCAATAGTGGATTGAAGTGGAGCAGTCTCATAGTGTTTCATATATTTGTATTCGTAGTGACAACCCCTTTCCATTGGTATAGGTGGTTTTATCATGAAATGCCACTACTAGACAGTGGGCAATTCTATGCTCCAAAACTGTTTTTGTGCTTTTGTGCTTGGCTCAAGTCCACACTAGAGGATGGGGAAGACACCTGGGCATTCCCCAGCAACAGCTATTAAACGTTGGGCATGCAATCGGAACAGACTCTGCCATTTGCAGACCTGGCTAGATTGATTAGAGGAAGAGATTTTGACACTTGGCCTCTGGAACAAGATAATGGCCCCTCTCTAAAGATTAGGATCTGCATTCCACTGGCTCATGGCAAACAGGACTGCAATTTAGGGGAGGCATCTGTGATACAAAGGCAAACCCTTTGAGCCACCTTCAACTTCAAAGGTACACTACAGTTGAACTACTCGTGCCATACTGCAGCAGGGCGGAGATGCACTTGTGGGGACGTGAGACCAGGCAACCTGGAACTGCATGGTGCACACTGCCAGAGGAATCTATAGTGCACAAGGAGGATTACTGCTATTAAAGAGACCGAATTCCCTTCCTAAATAGTGGCTAGCCTTGGCTCAATACCTGCTGCTGTGGCACCCTGAAGTGTGCTCTCCAAGGGCTTGTTGGTTTGCCCTCTTTGCTCTTTCGAGGTCTCAGGGACATCAAAGATCTCCTATGAGGGACCCTCCCCCTACTTATGACACCTTGAGAGCGGTGCCCTCTTGAGTGTCCGCATTGTCTGCTAGATCCCAACTGCGTGCGCAGCGTGACGGAGAACAATCTGAAGCGGGTCAAGATATTGCGTGACCTGCCTCTGCTACACAGAACCAGGCTGGTGCCTGGAGGCCCTTGTTGAACTCTTTCGGGTGACCAGCTATTTCTCTCAGTCTGGGTCTGCTCCACATCCGGTGGATGAACTTTCAGAGTTGTGACCCGTTCCCATTTGACAGAGTTCAGGATGTGCACCTTTGAGGGATTTTATGCTATGGACCCAACAACGGGGACTTAGGGCCACTTTTACGTATGTTAGAAATTTTGAGTTCCTAAATGCGATTCCATACAAATTGCGATTTCAAATTCAAGAAACTCTTGAGTTTAATTTGCGATGCCCAGTGTGTCGCAAATTGACCTACCTCATTAATATTCATGAGGTTGGTTGCAATTTTTGAACTATTGGGAATCGCTATCAACACAGGGATGGTGGCATGCTGGGGACTGCAGACCACCATGTCCGTGTTTGCCTGGACAATAAAGCAGCATTTGATTGTAAATGTAGCCCGTTTTCCTTAAATGATAATGAGATGTGTGTAAAAAGGAACAAGCCTTGGCATAGGCCAAAGGTCTCGTCTTTGGGAGATGTTTAGCCAGAGCTATTAGCTAAGGGTTTAGGGCACGAGGTGACTTATCGCAGGGCTCAGAAGAGAGGCTCGTCTTACCATGGCATGGTTAAATAGGGTGGCACTTACGTTTAGCGCAAGAGTGCCAATTTTTTGTGGGTTAAGTTTTACGAACACATAAGATGTAAAGATTGTCCTAATGCTGTAGAAGCTTTGGGGGCTGTCCAAAAAGGATTGCCATGTTCAGCACTTATCAGTTACAGCATATCACTTACGGGGAACACGTTCCAGAGCTGCTGCCTATTCTTGGATTGGAGTCACTAGTGCTACTTATTGTGAAGGGAAGAGGTGACATACGTTGTGGGAGCCTGGCGCCAAACGTGCTCCATTCTGGGGAATTGGTGCCAGTCAAGCATCTTTTTGTTTGGTGTACACATTTCATTTGGTTGGAACCCCTAACAGCGGGCAATGGTGTCCAGGGAGGTAGCTGACAGTGGCGGGAGTCAGGAATGCCACAGGCTACGCAGCAAATATAATCTGTGTCATGAGAGCCATCTACTGGGGTGCATTTCACGAACTTGAAAAATATGTGTTTTATTAATACAGCAGCTAGGTATTAGAGCTGTAATTTAATTCATGTCATGTGTACTGCCCCTCTAGATGCACTGAAGCACTCTACACAGGTCAGCACGCTGCCCCGAAACCCAAAGTTAGTTGTTTCCCAGTAGTAATTGTTTTTCAAGTACAATTAATAATTGGCAACAATTAATAGTCAACAACTTAGTCCTATTCTGAATTCAAAATTGATCTACTTCATTCTGCTTGTATGAAAGGACTTGGTGTTTATACTGTCAGCCTTTAATGCTCTGTATAGATCAGTCATGGCATATCTGCTGCATGTCAACTTTAGAATCAATCTAATATCATTGCTGTTTCAGGTTGCTGAGGAAATCCTATCCATGCTCCCCTGGCAACCTTGCCACTTTGAAATAAGACAGATGTTGTCCTTTCTGCGCCCCATATTGCACTTGGGCCTCTCTGAACTCAAATCAACCTCCCCTTGACTATAAAAGTCCCATTTTAAAACATCCTTCCTGCTTCACCAACTTCTACCCCACCCTATTCATGAAAGTGTGGATGTCCCCACAGAAGTGACCCAGAGTGATATGGCATAAGCCCACCTATACCTCATCAACAGGGCCTCCAGGCTTAGTTAGCTCTAGCTTTTCTTCCATCTCATACAGGACCTTTGTCATAATTGGGTCCCTCTTTCCACTGTTTTTCTAGATATTGTAACTGAGTTGTGAGGTGATATATTTACAGGTTAGAAATGGTAAATCTATCCTGGTCATATGGATGCGTTAATGTATGCTGCTTAACTCTAGATTCTCTGTTAGTACACATATCCCTGTCATGACACTATCCAATTCTTGACATTTTTTACTTGGGACTACAGCCCTTGTAGCTGATACCAACATCTTGGTAGCATGATCATGTTGACCAAATGCACTTTCCCTATCAAGGAGTTCCTTCTTGACTTTAGCTGTGGTTTTTTTCTAGGGGGCAGGGAAAAGTTGTATAATCCATGGGCCAAGATCTAATACAAGACATTTTGCCTTTCTAACCCTACCTTGGAAGGAGAGCTAGAGAGCAGATGTATTATTTTCTCAAGAGGATCATCTGTGATTTATACAGGCTAGCTGTCAAATCGGAGAGTTCAACAAAGTCAAATATCTCTGGAAAAATATATGTTGTTGCTTAAGTAAGATTCCTTAGATCCATCATTCACATATTGGGATCCCACATTGGTGGTGTCACCAATTTCAGTCCCCCCAAACTGGAATGGTGGAAGCGGGCATCTTTGTCTTGTTCACCCTTTTCAAGGTTCATTGTTCAGAGTCTATGACTTATTTTCGTATATATTGTCACTATGTATAGGAGCTTCCAGGCCATCAAAGTCAGGCCAAAGCTACAGTGCTTCAGGGCTATGAATGAAAATTGCAAACATTTGTACACAGCAGCAAAGCACCTCAGGTACATCATTGTAGCCCAGTCAGATATGATCAAGGTGGACCAGAGTGGGAATGACCATAACTAGCTGGCATTGTATTGTTGTGTCCTTATTTAGCATTGACAGTGATTGTTGTAAGGAACATTTCTTTGGATTATTATCTGGCTTTGGAGCAACCACTGTGAAGGAGAAGGGGGTAGAGTAAATCTTTCTGTGGAAGTTGAGTGGTTGATAAATGCTAAATATTGATGTTGTTGAAACATTCAAGACTACCTCTATAGCAGTGATATAAATACTCTCTCCTTGACAGATGTTTCAAGTACCAGTCTCTCAGGTGGTTAATAGTTTTATAAATAGCCTGCTCCAAATAGTGCATGTGAACCAAATTTACCATATACACTTGTCAATTGTATGCATATTGATGGATATATTTTATTGTATCATTAGCCTCTTCCAGCTTACTGTAATATAAAACTTTATTAAAGCATCTAAGTGCTCAATATTTTTTATTTTATTGTCGGCTATTGCGCAATGTAAGAATCAGCAGTTAAAGGATGCTTTGGAGAAAGTTACATTGACCATTCAAACAATAAAACAAATAATATGTGTTTGTTTCCAGCATATATATTTGTACTCAATATACGATTTTAAAGTGTTATCAGTGAATTAATTTCTCTGCCAGTGTGCTGTGCTTGTCATCGCCTGTATAATAATTTTTTTAATAATGTTTGATTTACATTAAAAAGTTTGTATAGAATATTTAACTTTTGAATTTTGTATGTTTCGCATCACCATAACTTTTTATTAGACTGTATATGTCTTTTATTGTAGGTTGGATATATGCAACACTCACTCCTGTAGACTGCCTTGCTTTTTCGGGACATTTTTTACATCACCTAAGTGCTGAATTGCAAATGAGGTGGGTTTTCTGTTCTGCAGTAACAAATGTCTTTGTAATGCTTATGTTTAAAAAGTAGTGCACAGGATGCACAGTATATTGACTTTCTAAATGTTATGGTTTAGTGAGTTGAATTTCCAGCTGGTCTCCTCCTATAAGTAACCATGCCCAGCGCATTTTAGTATATTTCGTCTTTGGAGTTCTACCTTTCGTTAAAAAAACTGAATGAACAAACACTGAAAATACAAAGTGAATTCTGATTTTGGCATTTTTACGTTAAATAATTTCTTCTTCTGCATTTAAATGTATATCACTAAAAAAGAAAATCTGTTTTTAAAACTGGAAATTTTATTGAGCAGGACCCTATACTGCTACCCTTCTTAAAAGATGATGGATGGAGTTATACACCAATTTCCTGTTAATGTTATTTGAAAATGCATTCATCCCACAATCAGTTGTGGAGCTAAATATCAAAATCTCAGATACTAGAAATTAGTATTTTTACATTGCTTTATTCCAGGGTTCTTAACAAGGACTATTTCTCATGTAACGTCACTACCATTGTCTCCTTTATGTTGCATGTAGATCATTACACTAAATTGTGTTTTACTTTGTATAACAGAGCATATGAAGTGGAAAGGCGATTGAAAATTGTCAGCCTGACTCAGTTTCCAAACGTTGAAACTGCATGTTGGTATGTGGGAAGACATCTGCTTGAGACATTCAAAGGTAGAGGGCCATTCCATTGTTACCTATCCTTGTTTGTGATGAGGCTGTATGCCACGTGACAAAGTTGAGCATACAGTGTTGTGTCTCTTTCAGTGTAATCTGCATTAGAGATTTGCATGCTTTAACAGTTGTCACTAGTACATTTTACATCAAATGTATCATGGTGTGTAAAAAATCAAACCAGTGCTAACTCACTATTGACTAATCAAAATAGGATAAAAACACTTAGCTAGCTAAATATGCCCAGGCATTCACCTCACAAGCTTGCAAGGGGGCTCCTAATGTACTCTTAATGCTTGAAAGACATCCTGGCTATTCAGTACCCTCTTCCAGACCACGATAATCAGATTATTTTATGTTTTTGAAAGCCGGAGCTACCCGTACTAAATTTTATCCAAGCAAATGGAAAAGAAGTACCTTAAACTACAGCTAAGAAGCTTCTACTGTGATAAACAGGGAAACATTCTATGTATGGATGTCCTCTCTTATTGTATTGCTCAACATGTTAAGCACATTTAAAAATATTTGAACTCAATATATTTAGTTTCTTATTCTGCAAGGAAAGAATTGTTGTTGCTGAAGAGTTATCCATTTAACTGGCTCTTTTTTTTATGTAGCTTTGCACAAATCTGGTAAGCAACCTGCACCTCACCTGCTTCAAGGAGCAAAAGTTCTTAATGCCGCATTTCGATCGTGGACAAAAAAACAGGTATGAAAATCATAGATCTGGCATATTCACATACTAGGCTTGTTATGAAAAAAGTGATCACTGTACTGTCGGCAAAAGTGTTAAAAACTAAGGAATTGATGAAGCGACAAAGAGGTCTACAGACACACCGTCTCAAAAAATATATCAGCAATTTGTGTTTCTTTTCCCCCCAGTTTTTAATTGTTCACCTTGTAAAAGGGCAAATACAATGTTTAATTGGTGCAGTATTTTCTCTTTGTCTCATCTAATTCTTTCTCTCCCCCTTTTTCTGTTTCTCTCTTTCTTTTAGCTTGGATTGTTGAAAATCCTTTCAGGGATTTTTTGAGAACTTTAGTGTTTGAAAGAGGTGGCAGTTTGCTTCAAATGGCTCATTTTAGAGGCATCGTCACCATTAATTTTCATATCCTTTGAGGACTCTGGTTCTCAGATCCTCAAGGGTTAAAACATTGAAACATAAATAAATCCTACTGGGAGATGCAGTATTTTTATTTTCGGCCATGTGGGATTTACTGATCCTTGGAGGATTTGAGGGCCCAAATATTCGAATTGTCTGTTAGCAACTGAAAATAAGTGACCGCAAAGGAGTCCGAGGATTGAGGGATCATTCTTTGAATCCAGGTGGTACTGGAGCATCCATGTGGTGCAGATACTGCTCTCAAAAAGACAATACACTGTTTTATTTCTTCTGGAATTAGAAGATTCAAATTTCAAATCTGTTGACTCGCAAATTCATAGCAAGTTTTACATTATTCCTTACTTTCTATATCTCTTCGTTTTGCAAATCTTGAGTTGAATGTTCAAAAAACGAAACAATTTGCAGTATAAATATGCGTGGCAATCTACAGTATTGAGTTTGGACCAATTAGTTGATTGAGGGCTTGGCAATAGGTGGGCTTGACCATTGCCATCAATAAGAGTACAGTGCCTGGCCGAAGGCCAAGCCGTGGCGTAGTAGGGGTTGTGTTCCTAAAAGATGGATGAAGTATAACATCAAAAACCAATACCAGCATTACATATGTATAAAGTAATATCTGAAATTCCATTAAAGCCCACTCACTGTAAGAAAGTTAATTATTAGTTGGGGTGGATGGCAGTTGCTAGGTAGAGTCAATATTTCATTAATTTAAACCTGAGCTCAAAAACTGGTAGCAGACAGGCTAAATTTAAGAAAAAGTGTAAGCATTTAGAAGTATCAAATCATTTAAAAAGACAAAAACACAACACAATAAAAACTGCATTATAGTTCATGAATGGAGATATGATTTTAATATTAACAACAAAAATAGCTCCAGAAAGCGTTAAACGCCAGTGTGGGTTACGATAGATTAGACTTAGGTGCGATTTGAGACCAACAATGATGGAGCATGGGACAGATAACCCAAAAAGGTTTGGGCCAGTCGGAGGAATTACCTTGGGACTTAGGTCCTGATTTATATTTCATTGGACTTCCAGTATTTCTTCCAGGAGGATGGAGTAGATTACTGTGTCCACCTGTTAAAGGAACCACTAGCCTATTTAATAACTGACCACAAAGCTAGCTGTCATTTACAAAGCTCAGTTTTCTTTTTATTTTCAAGAAGAAAATCTTGAAACTGATTTTAAAAAATAAAATAAAAACGAAAATACCTCTCTCACTATAGGAATCTTCTCAAATGGTGGGGGGCATTTTTCCTTTTTTACTGTTTTTACAGCATTGGTTTGCTTGTCAGTGATGGACAGTAAAATAAAAATCGCTATATGTCTGCCCATCCAAATTTGGTAGGCGGACATATAGTCATTCTCTGACTAACCTTACGTCTGGCCATCGGAGATGTCTGACCATGGCAGTGAAAGAGTAGTCACCTCCATAGCAAAACATATGGCCCATTCAGGTGGGCAGACCATTATCTTGGAGGTGAGCATACTTTATTGCCATTGCGATGGAGTATGCTTACTCCCAAGATATTAAAAAGGCCCTTAATCTTTTTCAGCAAATAAAAATCCTTCACGGGAACAAGGCAAATAGGCTTTATCTGAGCAGAGCTCCACAACATGAAATAAACGTTGGAGGAGTTCCTAGTTAAGTCATTAGTTTCAGTGAGAAAATTCAAAATTTGGGCCCAGGGAATTCCTCTCACAAGCCAAATACTTTTGACACCCTTGCCTGGTCATGTTTTCTATATTGACATAGTCACTTTTTGAACACTCATATTCCTTCAGTGGGGTAAGACTGTGGTCAAAGAGGGCTCCATAGGGCCGGACACATGAATCTTTAGCCCAACAGCTATGCATCTTGGTCAAATTGGCTTTGGGAGGTTTGTCCCAGTCCTCCAGAGATCTTTGGAGGCAAAATGTTTTCAAGTCCCATGTTTTTCAGGATGTTAGCAGAAGTACACATTAACCCACCCAAGGGTCCCAGAGCCTCGGGAACAGCACTTGGGGTTCTGATGAGTTACCCTTCCCACTTTTGCAGCAGATCATATGTGCCCTACTGTAAACAATCCCAAAGTGCCCCCCAAGAGTGAAAAACGTGTCTGCTCTTGTGCAGAACATGTGTAGCCACTCAGAGGTATGACCAGGTTGAGCCGTTTCATACTTCCTGGCCACTTTTCAATAACGTTTTTTTTTTTAATGAGCCCATTTTTCTTAAAAGAAATGGTGCTAAATTTAAAAAGATTTTGTTTCTTTTTTGGCAGCATTTTTTTTTTACCATTCACAAGAGGGACCCCTCGACATTTGGAGATGGGTTACCACTCCTTCTTGGGAGTTGGTAACTTTTCAATGTTTTGTGACTGGATTTTGATCACAAAACATTGATACATTTCATAACAATTCAGTATTTGGAAGGGGCATCTACAACATGCTCCTTACAAACACAGAATTGGTATGGGATTTTAGTTTCATTTTAGGAGTTGGTAAATCTTTTCTGATTCCTAAAATGGGATTAGTTCATTTATAAAAAGGATTTTTGCAATGACAAACTCTGAAACTGTTAAAAACAGCTGTGTGCATCGGGCCCATTTGTTCTGAGCGTGTTGGACAGTGCTATGGACAGGCATTACTTTTATGGTTCCCTCTTTGTTGATATTCATGATCCATGTATTTGTTTATTTTTTGCTAATAATCACACATGAAGTAGACATATGTTCTTTACACATTTCTATGAAGTACGCATAATCAAAGAAAGCCACATGTTGTTAAGCTGCACTAGCTCCAATGGCAAGGCTCAAGATATATACTGACTGAGGCATAGCAGAAACAGACTCCTAGTTCAAGCTGTTCATAAGTGCAATACCTTCTCCCAGAGGCAGCAAAGAAAATAAATGTGTGTATGTTTAAAGGGCTGGTTCAATGACCAAGAAGAATGGTAATAGCTCAGGGAGTAACTTCCAAACTAAATTATAACAGAGAACCAGCAAAGTTCTCCTCGAGAGACAAAAAAACTTGCAGTGCATTTTGTGCCAGGAGAGTAAGTGCCTTTAAAGTAGGCACTTTCATTGTATTCGTGTTTTTGATGGAATTATGCTGTAATGGTAAGAGAAGGATAGATTGGATAGAACACAGTGTGCCCCTTTTAATATGACCTACATTTTCAGTTGTTTTCATCATGTTTCACAGATGCAAGTAGCAGTGTATAAGTGAGCTAAAAAGGTCCACATAGGACAATATCACATTTGATGGAAGATATGAGTCCTTAGTCTATGTTGATACATCCTATCTCCTCTGTGAAGGTTATTAACACAAATATAAGGTCCTTGATCTAAGTGGAAGGTGAAAGGTCAATTACGATTGGATTATTATATGTACTTAAATCCTTCGATTCTCATGACGGAACGGTTCCGTCATGAGCATCGGTTGAGCTGTGCTCATGACGGAACCGTTCCGTCATGACCACACCCATTTCAAAGGATCCAGCACACCAGGAAAATCTCCTTAGCAGCGATGAGGTTAAAGAGGTGGCGAATGTGAGCAATGTGTATGTGTATCTCCCCTCAACCTGTTATAGTTCACACATTACAGCTTGAAGTGGAATGCTGCCCACTACGACTCACCCGCATTTACTTTTTGGGTCAGTACATTATTTGTTAGCTACAGGAAATCAGAGATGTGAAAGAAAGACTGTTGATTATCCTTGTTAGGATTCAGTATAACTGTATGTGTCTGTATGTGTATGTGTGAGTGTGTATACATAGGGGAGATACTGTTTTAAGGCATAAAGTCTGACATACTTGACCTGCTTAAATGTAATGAAGGGTGATGTTTTTAACACACCCAGTACTTACTGGCTGTGTTAAATACCACTGACTCGGAATTTAAATCCCTGAGCAGCTAGGGTTGCATGCTAGGGTTGGAATATATCAACACCCTCATAATCAGGGCCATAGATTTATGTTTGCTTTCCTAAGAAATATTCATGTGACTTGTTTTGTATATATCTGAAAGGATATTAGAGCGTTTATATATATGCATGTGGTGGTTGAAGCGCCTGTGCATGTCAGATCTCTTTAGCACTAGAGAGTTGGAGAAGTAAATATTCAGGCTAATAGTACAGCTATCAGCTTTGTGTGACTGTCCTTACAAAAGCAGAAGTTCTACATTTTCAGCCTGTTCTCCTGCCCAGCAATTTAGCAGCTTTGTGCTCAACATCCCACTTACACGTACTTTAGGGTGTGCTTGGGCAAAAACTGTAATGTTGTTGTGTTTGCAGTCAGTCCTAGAATTGTATTATGTAGAACGTGTGTACTCAAGTTTGCATAATATCTAAAGGACAATCTAGAAATATGTCAGTGTACTGACGGCGACCAGAAAAAGCGGAACCGCTATGCTAGCCCCTTTGCATCGTTGGTATTCATATATTGCTGAGTCACAATAACATACATGTCATTTGCACATCCCTGTAGAACTTTCTCTACGTGAGGAAGGTAACATAGGGAAATTTAAGAAATTACAAAACTGACATTTGTTTTGAGATTGACTCTCCTGGTGATCAAGAGGAAGGGAGGTTTTGCCACACAGGTATTGATTTCTATATTGGTTTTTTGAAGGAAAATATCTGACAATATAAGATCATATTTCCATATCAAAAGAGGCACAGCACATGAACTTAACAGTGTGACCCACTACATTCCACCGCTCTTCAGTCCAATCCACTCCACTCCAGTCTAACCCCCTCCAGTCCATCCCAATCCAATCTAATCCACCCCACTCCAGTCCAATCCACTCCACTCCAGCCTCCCACTCCAGTCCACCCAATCTAATCCAACCCACCCCACTCCACCCCATTTCATTCCACCCACCCACTCCAATCTAATCTACCCTATCCAGCAGGGCCAGACTGGGAAACCAAAACCGGCCCTTGCAAAGTGCTCAGTCACCCCCGGGGGGTTGGGGGGGCGGCCGAGCTGTTTGCCACGGACGGGTTCAGACAATTTCTGTAGAGCGGCCGCTGTTGCAGCTATGCTGAAAAAAACGGCCCTGTAACAAAATCGCCCAGAGGGGCCCAAAACCGGCCCTAACCCTGGCGGCCCACCGGGGAAATGCCCGGTGCCTGCTACGGCCAGTCCGGCCCTGCTATCCAGTCCACCCCACTCCCATGCAGTCCAACCCACCCCACCCACTCCATCACACTCTACCCCAATTCATGCAGCCCCACTCAATCCAATCCATCCAGCCCACCAGACTCCAATCCATCCACCTATTCAGTCCAATCCACCCCACTCCAACCCACCCTACTCTAAACCAATCCACCCCACCCTATTCCACTCCACCCAAATCAATCTAATCTATCCCACTCCAGTCAACAGCATTCCAATTGTATTGTATTGTATTGTAATTGCATTTATATAGCGCTTACTACCCCTGACGAGGCGTCGAAGCGCTTTTTCGGCGGGTAGCACGCTACTCCGGGACCCACAGAGGATTAGTTTTGAATTAGTATAGTGAAACATGCAAGTACATTTTAAGTGGTGGATATGTTAGTCAGTTATTTGGATTTGGAATGATAGCAGAAGGATAGAGTAGGACAAAGGTTAGTATTTATATATCGCTCGCTTGTTGACGCATGCTATTCAGGGAGCCTATAAAGGATTAGTGGTGAATTAATATGGTGAAATATGAGGTAATTTCAGTGGTGGATATTAGTGTGTTACTTGGCGTGAGAAGGATAGAGGATGGATAAAAGGGAAGAAAGATTTGCATTCATATAGCACTTGTTACCCCTGATGGGTGTTGAAGCGCTTTTTTGGCGAGTAGCACGCCACTCCGGAACCCATAAAGGATTAGTGTTGAAAATTAGTATAGTATGAATATGAAGTAATTTGAGTAGTAGATATGTTATTCAGTTATTTGGGCAGTATATTAGTATAGTTGAATATGGAACATGGAATTTGAGAAGTGAACATGTTAGTCTGTTAATTTTGATAGAAAAAGGATAGTGGAGGGATAAAAGAGTGAAGGATTTTTTTTTAAGAGAAAAAGGGCAGCATTTCAGGCCCTAGTCCCGACCAGTCTCGAACAGGCCCAAACAGGCAACTACCCTTGTCCTCTCCACCCTTAACCTTGACACCCGGGCTGAGACGCCCTAAGCCTGGCCCTTTTTGTAGCCCTAATAATCAGGTGACCCCTTCAGCCAATGGGAACCCTAGCCCTAACACTATCCAATCACAACACTAGCCCTAACAGCCAATGGTACAAGTAGCCCTAGTCCCTACTTCCAATAGAAAGCCTAACCCTACTCTTAGTCCCACAACTGGTCCAAAAACCAATCACACCAGAAGCACTAAATCGCTACTTCCAATTAAAGGTCTAACCGTAGCCCTAGTCCCACCCTACTCCCAACAACCAATAACATAGGAAGCCCTAGTCCCTACTTCCTATAGAAATCCGAACCCTAGCCCCAACCCTGCAATGATTGAATCACAGACCAAGAAACCAATCAGAACCCTCAAATACCCAGCCAATGAGGACATTAACCCTAACCCAATAGAAACACCAGATAAAACCACCAATCAGTGTACACATGTGCCAACCATCAGCACACTATATAAGGTCCCAGCAACCTCAGACAAGGTTTGCTGGTCAGGGAGTTGGAAGCTGCTTGCTCCTGTTCAGAATCTCCTAGGAGACAGACAGGCTCAATCCACAACTTTGGACTTCAGCAGGTAAAGGCTTCACTAACTCGAAATCTAACAATACTGTTTGAATAAAGCTTTACTCACCCTGCTGGCTAAAAAACGAAGTGCACAGGCCCCAGTAAATACAGTTTCAACAGCTCACAGAAGCACCCTCTGATGTAGAAAATCCCTGTTGCTGGGGGAGGGGGGGCAGGGGGGCAGGCCTCACTGGCTTGTGAACACAAAATGGTGGCTGGGGCTGCTCCATTCCAATCTCCCCTTCCAGACCACCAGCTCCACTCCACACCCAAGTCACTCAATCCAACCCACTGTACTCCAAACAATTCACCCCAATCTACTCCAGTCCAACCCACCCCACTACCTCAATCCACTCCAACCCACTCCACCCTACTCCACCCTATTCCACCCCACTCCACTCTATTCCACCCCACTCCACTCTATTCCACCCCACTCCACTCTATTCCACCCCACTCCACTCTATTCCTTCCCACTCTACTCTATTCCACCCCACTCTGTCGTCCCACCTCACTCCACTCTGACCCACACCACTCCACTCTGTCCCAACCCACTCAACTCTATTCCACCTCACTCAACTATAATCCTACCCACTCAACTATATTCCACCCCACTCCACTATATTCCACCCCACTCCACTATATTCCTACCCACTCAACTATATTCCACCCCACTCCACTATATTCCACCCCACTCCACTCTATGCCAATCCACAGCACTACACTCTATGACTTTGCACTCTGATTTTGCACTCTATGCCACTGCACTCTATGCCACTGCACTCTGACACTGCACTCTATGACACTGCACTCTATGACACTGCACTCTATGACACTGCACTCTATGACACTGCCCTCTATGACACTGCCCTCTATGACACTGCCCTCTATGACACTGCCCTCTATGACACTGCCCTCTACCACACTGCACTCTACCACACTGCACTCTACCACACTGCACTCTACCACACTGCACTCCATGACACTGCACTCCATGACACTGCACTCCATGACACTGCACTCTACCACACTGCACTCTACTACACTGCACTCTACTACACTGCACTCCATGACACTGCACTCTACGACACTGCACTCCCTGCCACTGAACTCTACTCAACTCTCCTACACTTTACTCCCCCTACTCCTCTCTATGACACTCCAATAAATTCAGTCTACAACACTCTACCCTCCTCCCCCACTCCACTCTAGAACAACCCAGACCACCAACTGGTAGCCATGCTGAGCAGCAGCCACACACTGGTGCACAACATGGCAAAGCCATGTTGCAAAGCCAAAAACTCTGTTATGGACAAGACTGATTCTTGTGTTGATGGGAAAAAGGGAAACCAACTCATGGATTCAACGTCCCTGTAGACATTTTCATGTGTGAGTAAAACAAACAGAAATGGCCTCTTCGGGGACATATTGTGCTAGCTATCATATTTGTGAGGTGTACTAAGCAGTCAGCCAACGAATGGGTGGGCAGTTAGTGAAATCTGTCATCAACCGCAGAAGCCTTCAAACTATGCATGAAATTGAATATGCCAGTTTCCATGTTTCTCCAGTCCTGGGTATCTAACTGTACATGTCTCGTATTACACACACTCAGAAATCCAATTTAATATATAAGTGGGCCCACATTTCCAAGAACATCTTTCACCTCAAAGAAGGCACTTTTGGGAAATTTGATAACTATTCTGATAACCTCCATAAGATTCCACATACTCTGGCCATTGTTTAGAAGGAGAGAGGTCTTGCACCACACAATATAGTCCCTCACTTTGCCAATATTTATAAAATAGGTGCTTTCGACATATTTATCTCTGTTACTACAGTTGATTAATATATTTGACTAAAAGTGGTAGAGCCCCATAACAGCAATTCACCAATTGCTAAAAATCACTAACTTGTTTTGCATTTTTCAAACCTCTTACCACTTAAAATCTGTTGAAACATATTTTTTGTATTAATCTAATAGACACATTTGGTTTGAGGCAAGCAGAAGAGAATTGTCTTACTGCAGACAAACTGATTTCCTGGAGTTTGCCCTGCAACCATAAAGGTCTACCACCCACCAAGATTCCATACTTTTTAGAAAGTGTTGTTTTACTCGATTGTATTCTATTCCTTAAAATATCTCTCCAAAAGAAATGTGCACTGCAGCCTTTCTGTGTTAGCTCCTTCCGAATTTTCCTAATATAACAGCGCAATCTACAAAACCACTATCAGGTGAGGAATGAAATGTTACGCCATTGATCTATGCTTTCTAGTACTCTTCAAGAGAGCTCCACAAAATATGTGTTGAGTGTAGTAACATAGACTACACCTCTACAAGTCTATCATTATGAAGACCTTTGTGACTTGATAGAAAACACAATGGACCTGATTATAAGTTTAGGTGCTATTTATCACACTTGATAAATATCGATACCCTAGAGTACTTTATTTACCATGTGTGTTACATAGCACCTCTTACGAGTTTTGAGGGAATAACATGCAGATTTTGGTGTTTAATGCACCAACATTCACATGATATATTACACACAATATGTTTTCCCCTGTTAAATGATTTCAAAATTTAACAAAGGTTGGGGTATTTAACACATCCAATAATAATCCGGTGTGTTAAATAAAGCTCAACGTATAATTCTCCCCCCTGCGCAAACAGGGTATACTCGGGGTCAGAAAATAACAGTTCACTCATAATCAGGCCCTTAGACTTGAAATCCTCAGCCTTGGATTTCCATTTTTCCTCCAAGTTTCACTCTACTCTTTCTCTACACAGCATAAATACTTGATTCAACTTGGTTCTTCTGTTCCTCTCCTTCTTTCCCTGTTGTTGGAGTCAAAGAATTGGCAGAGCTATTCACACAGGTAACCTACACTTGTGAGTAATTTACAGGTGTAATTTACTTCTACACTTATGGGGAACTTTATTAATTCTGGCTATTTTAAAAATCTGAGTGTAAAGTTTCTCAAAAGTGTAAACTTGCATGTATCCACCCCTGAAAAAGGGGTTGGGGCCAAATATATGAGTGTGAGTTAATACTGGCAAAAAATTTAACTTTAGTAAGTCCAGCATCCCACATGACCAACCACCAACACTCCAATACTCTCCAATAGAAAATAATTGAGGTAGGGACTTAAAACCCCATAGGAAATAATGTTAAATTAAATTACATTATTTACTACAGTTAAAAATATAAGGAAATATATTCCAATATTGAAATGATAGATACATATCTAAAAATAGTACATATTGTAATTGTATTGTAATTGCATTGATATATCACTTACTACCTGTGACGAGTTATCAAAGTCCTTTTTCGGTGAGTGGCACGTTACTCCGGCACACATAAAGGATCAGTGGTGATTCACTATTGAGAATATGAAAGTAATTTGAATGGTGAGTATGTTAGTCAGTTATTTGGATTGAGAATGATAGTGGAGGGATAGAATATAATTAATCTCATAAGAGTTCACTTATCTGGAAGTACATTCATGGATTCTGTCCTGGCAGCCATGCATTCGCTGCCCCTTTCTAAGTATATCCAGGCACTGGTGGGATAAATATCTAGAGAGATCTCACCTATCCCCACCTAGCCGCCGCTAGGGGGCCCATCTAGAGAGATCATTGCCACTTGGTGGTTCACGCCTCGTTGACAGTACCACCCCTGTCCCACCACACAGTGGCTGGGAAAACCCACTGAGCAGCGCCACCTTTCGGTTGGATCATCCGTGTGGGCAACTTCTCTAGAGAAACCTCTCATCTACTCCTTTAGGAAACACCCCTCTAGAGAGCTCTCCAAGCGCCCTGCTTCCCAGTCTCTGACCGAGATAGAAATAGGGGAGTGAGAGTAAGAGAGGGAGAGAGAGGGAAATAGAAGGGAGAGAGAGAGGAGAGAGGGAGGAAGAGGTGGCAGAGAGAGGAAAATGAAGAGAGAGCGTGTGAGAGAAAGAGACGGAAAGACCGAGAAAGAAAGACAGAGGGAAGGAGTTAGAGAAATGCGGAAGAGATGGGGGATTGGGGATTGGGGTGAGAGGAAAGAAAAGGGAGAGAGAGGGTGTGGGGGTGAGACAGAGAAATAGGGAGCAGAGAGAGAGATAGAAAAAGCTTGAGAGTGAAAGAGGGGGCTCCCCGATATCGGCATTCTCTACAGCAGCATACCGCCCTGTCCCCTCCCTAAAAATAGTAATACTATATATTTATTATTCAATCTTAAAATATTTTAACACTCTTTTATGAATTTTTCTAAATTAATGTAACATTCATTCTTATTAAAGTATAATTTCATTGTAATTAATTGTGTAAATCACTTAGTAATTATTAGTGCATTTAACTTTTTTAAACTTTAGGTGGGGATTTCTTTTTTAATGTAAACTTTAGAAAAATATGTATCACTTAATTCAATAATTATGTTAATAGTGCTGTAGCATTATTTTTTATTGTGGTCTACATTCAAAATACATATACAAAGTTAATTTGCATTAATATTTAACATATCTTTACTACTGTTTTTGTTAATTGAAGTTTTGTTTACTCTTTCTTATACTCTAATATATGGAGACTCCACAGTCAAGTTGAGGATCTCTCTATGATAAAGTATAGGGGAAGATCAAAAAGTTTATTGAACACGAAAAAAATAGCAAAACATTTTTATTTTTAAATGCCAATGTAAAATATTTATTTTAAATATAGGAAGAAAAGTAAATATGCTAGATTACTCCTACCTTCATTTTGAATTAAATATTTAATACATTTAAATATATTAAAGTAAATATATCTCCTCAAGATACTGTACAGGACACACCCAGATATAAACAGAACAGGGCCAGATGTACTGCATTGCAAGCTCCTCAGATAGCACCGCACAAGGAAGTGCCGATGTAAAATAGCACCACTGCAGATCACCCCCCTGGTTCAGAGAGTCCTGTTTGATGGGGTCTATTTTTTGGTCACTCTATCCGGTTGCTAAAGGCATATTGTGGGCTTACCAAGAACAGACAGGGGTTTGGAAATGACCTTTTGTTTACCATTGGTAGGCTTTCCTGTTACTTTCATTTGGTTGCTTCTTATTTTGCTTTTTTGCCCATGCTTGTGTGTGTCGCTCCCAGCCTCTTTATTATTATTTAGATTTGCCGACTTTTATACTTATTCTGCTCGGCTTGTTGCTGTCTTTCGCCCATGTACTTTTTTCTTATTTCTTTGGGACCAAAGGCATGCTTATTATGCCCTTGTATGTAACATCTTACAATAATTTTGAATTGGACTAGGTGTATCAGGCCTTGAGCATTCAATCTTTGTTGATTTTAGAAGATATTCGCCTATGACTAGCTCTATTGAATTCTTATTACCTTATACTGATGTTTTATTAAGTTTGCGGTTGATTCTTCTATTAAACCGTTTGACACTCAAGAATGCCTATTCACAAATACACTTTTAGTACTCTTTAATGTTCTCATACATCCCTTTGTGAATTACCCCATAACATAGAAAATTATAGTATTCATACACTCATATAGTAAAAATACAAAGGAAACTGCCTTCTTTGCACTTTTACTAATAGGGAGTTGGACGTTTCAGGGTTGATTTACAAAGGCATGTACGTAAAAGAGTACTCCTGTAGGACTAGTTCCTGTACACATAATTGATTTTTGAATTTGCCTCAGTGAGTCTTGATTATGTCCTGTAAGAATGAAAACTAGATGCCTTGTCAGGCAGTCAGCTGATAACACCACTATTTCATTTGTTAAACAATTAATGAGTAAATGAACATGTATGTGATGATGGTTCCTGTGTAAAATAGGAGATGGAGCTCTTTCTTTTACCTTGTTACTGATTTTGGACCGAGAAGGACATATCCTTGTACGAAATTATAAGACATGCTCTTTTAAAGAGGTCCTGGTTATGGTTTAACAGTTATACTTGCAAATGCCTTTATACAGCTTTTAGGCAAACTCAGCCTGAGCAAGACCCTTGTAGGCTAAGAATACTTCCACTCATATCCCTTGAATCAAGATGATTAAAGAGTGTGCAAAGTATTGTAAAAAGAATGATGTGCTTAACCAATGCAGAATTTTTTTCCCCTTTAGTCTGGAGAGTACCGTGCTAAAATGTCACTCTAGGTCAGCATATGATTAAAACCATTCAATTCTACTGATCTTACATAAATTGTTAAAGTTAAATGTGAGTTTATTTTTTGCATTAAATCATTTTACAATCAGTGGGCCTTGCAGTTGTCTTGTAATAAAAGAAAATGGATTCCTCATTAGTCTTCCGACTAACATCACAGCAGAAGCCACATGTTCTATATTTTTCTCTATTTCAATTGGTGCAGCTCACAATTCATTGAACTTGTATAAATGTTTTTTCTGTTCTTTTTTAGGCTTTGTACGATCATGAAGATGAGCTCCCTGAGCATTTTAAGCCAACCCAGCTTATCAAGGACCTTGCCAAAGAAATACGATTAACGGAGGTGTGTGCAAACCTTTAATATTAACTTACTCATGTAGTCACTGACATCTTTTGCAATCAATATGCCAGAGTTTAGTTAATTAGTCTGTAATGCACTTGTTTCCTTTGGATAATTTGAGACATATCAGAATATTCTCATTAAATTACTTAGCAACATCATAATTCTAGTCCCAGCCCATGTTCCCACCTTAAAAGCTACATTGTTTGTACTTCATGTTTTAGACCCAATCCAATATTAGTACAGGTACAAGTAAGTTCTCTTTCAAGAACCATAGGATCCATTTCAGTAAGCAGCGAGTGATGCATGGAATTGCTACAATTAATCCCAATCACAAGTGTCCGTGGGCAGCATTCATGCCTTTGTGATATGGCTCTTATATATCATCATAGAAGGAACCAACCATATACAAATTAATCTTGCTCCTCTCCCCAATTGCAAAGTTTAGTCGAATTCTGATGCGTCCACAGTAGCAGGAGTGTGTGGAGAGGAGCTTAGAGTGTGGGATTTAGTGCTTGCACACAAGCAATCCTTTATGCATTTTAGGTTTGTTGGATCTCATTTGTGTTTTGCACCTTGACTTCCTGTGGCATGACAAGCTTGGAACCCACAACCAATCAGTCCCATTCAAATTTTGGAGAGATTTTGCCATCAGATGAAATGTTGTATGTAAAGCCCTGAATCAGTCTTAACATATTTGAACATTTCTGGCTATCATTCCATGTTTTGTTTTTATCATATCTTGGCCCCATTCAAAAAAGAGTAAAGTAACTAATGGAGAAGAAGTAAAAATGGTTTGTATACGAGTGGTCAGCATCTGTAATGACACTGATGAGCTAAATGTAGAACCAAAGGACAAATGGAAGGAGTGAGTAATGCCACGCTGTCTTGCAGTATTGCTTTAATCACTCCTATATTTTACTCTTGTTAGTTCCTAAGTTGATCTTCTGCAGTTATCTGCCTGTAAAGACAAAAGTATATTTGCATAATGAAACAGAAGGGCCAATTTAGAGCCTGAAAGATAAACAAAAAATAATGCCCCCCGCATCCTGGCAGTTTTCTCACTGGATCTGGAGAGATTGTTTTTTTATGTTATTGACCGTTTGATCATCAAAATGTCCACTCAAAGTATGGCAAATGGTCTGATGACCTACTCTCCCGGTCCCCTCCTCCAATGAGCTATCGGCATAAGCTTTCCTAATGTAGCAGGCAAACCGAGGGCTTGATGAACATGCCCCTCATGTTTGTAACAGAGTTCCTTGTTCTTTAAATTTTACATCAGGCCATGAATGTGAATTGTAATGTGAATTGTAATAGCCTCCTCTTCAGGTGAATGTCCCCAAAGTCTCACGCTTATGTCCATTACCTTTCTGCCACCTCATGTGCAACTGTAATTTCCTTTACGAGGTTTTCCTACTACTTATTCATTAATAGTAAATACATATTCTTCTCTTTTAGCACCTCATCCCTCACATAAACTTTTTAGTTACAGACTGTTCCACTGCCATCTATCACTAGATGGCCATTTGCTCCTTTCCATTTTCAATCAAGACATCCTCACCCCTTTGTCTGCAGGAAGGGCTCTGATTTCCTAGAATAATTAATACCTGCCTCTTGAACAATCAATGTTCCTGCATCCTCTCCAGAACTCTAAACTACAAGCATAAGGTCCGCATCCAGTCAGTTATATGTATAAGATAAACATGTCACCTTTCATTCTCACGTTGCCTTGGGTCTCCTACAGCTGACAGTTGTGCAGAAGTTTGCGGTAGTGATCATACAAAATGTTGTCCTGACTGTTCTTTGTTGACAAGAACCATCCTTCTCACAAAGAAACTCCATCACTTCACCTTCTTCTCTCAATGGACTGAGGTAGAGCTTTAGAAAAGAACAGAACATCCTCACTGTTAAGTCTCAGGTTCCTGACAGGTTTAAAATCGCTTAACTAAAGTACATGGCCGATGGTGTTGAAATCCACTAGTAAATCTAACATAATCAGCAATGAGAATTTCCCCTGATCTGCATTGAACAACAAATCAAATCAAGTGTTTAAGCGCAACTACTCACCCCTAAGGGTCTCAAGGCGCTGTGGTGGGTGTATGTGTGTGTAGGGGGTTCACAGGTTCCAGTCCATCAAGGAGGGGGTCTGTCGAAGAGCCAGGTTTTGAGGTTTCTTGCGAAGAAGGGGAGTGATTTTATCTGTCTGAGGTGGAGCGGAAGGTCGGACCAGGCTCTGGCCGCACAGAAGGAGAAGGAGCGGCCTCCCGAAATGGTTTTCTGGAGCGGTGCTGATTGTAGGGTCCTTTGGGGTGCGTGGAATTTGAGTCTGCTTTTCAGGTATGCTGGTTCGGTGTCGTGGAGGGCCTTGTGAGTGTGTGGGTTAGCATCTTGAAGGTGACTCTAGCTTCGATGGGGAGCCAGTGGAGTGTGTGCAGGTGCTGGGAGATGTGGCAGTGTCTTGGCAGGTTGAGGACCAGTCTTGCGGCAGAGTTTTGGATGTTCTGTAGCTTGCAGTGAAGTTTTTGTTTATTCCAGCATAGAGTGCATTGCCGTAGTCGAGCCTGCTGGTGACTAGGGCGTGAGCTCATCTAAGACATCCAACCTGGCCGGTCTTTCTCCTGTTTGTAGGGGAAAATTGTACTTCTTTTTTTTTTTTTTTACTTTTTATTTTCAGCGTTGTAACACAATGAGTCAGTCGTTTATATAGTACATCATCATAGCTCCACACTTCACTATTACATAGAACAACAAATAGCACGAACACACTATTTTGCCAATCGTCAGCAGTTAAAATCAAGCCCTGACCCGCCACCCACAGCGCCTCACCCTCCATCCAAATCTGAGTCATTGTCCTCTCTATCGGACAATGGATCACAAATACCCCCCTGTAGTTGTTCCATGTCCTTCACATTTTAGTCAATTTTTTGGGGCATCCTCTATTACTAAACACTGCCCTTTCGGTTATCATGGCCTCATCCATGTCTCTGCCCCAAGCTGCCAGAGTAGGTACCTCCATCCCTCTCCACTCTTGCGCTACATTTCTCTTAGCTACCATAATTCCTAACGTAACCCAACTCTGCCCATGTTGTGTACGATCATTTGGCTCCCATATATTTAGCAAACATCTACGTGGTTCTGGCAGGAGTGACACTCCCTGTGTTTGTGACATAGTGCACAACACTTGTGTCCAGTACACTGCTATTCTAGGACAATCCCAAATGGTATGAAGAAAATTCCCTCTTCCCCGCAACCACGGAGACAAAAGGCATGTTCTATTTTTCCCATCTTGTGCAGAACAAGTCTGGTATAGTATGATCGGTGTAAGATTCGGAGTTGTACAAGCCTAAGGCGTGAGGGTTTGCCCACCTCCCTTGGGGATGCCAACGCTTCCTGCCACTCTGAGTCGTCTATATCTCCTATGTCTAGTGACCATTTTGTTCTCAGGAGTCCTGTTGGGTCGGCCAGGTTATTCACTAATTTGCGGTAAGTAAACGAGGTAGCTCTCTTCTGCATGTACTCAGTTAATAATCTATCCTCCATATTGGACGCCTCCGGGACCTCGGAGCCAGGCGGTAGCGCCGTCATCAGGGCATGTCTAATTTGTGTATATCTAAATACTTCAGAGGGCGCCAAGTTATAGAGCTGTTGCAGACGCTCAAATTACACCATTTCACCTCCTTGCTACAAATCACCCACTGTTGATATTTCTATGTCATCCCATTGATCAAAGCCCTTACTGTTTCGGATTCTTCCTAATTTTTTAGTGAGCCAAAGTGGAATAAGCTGGGTGATCCTCCCCCGCCATCCCAATTTTGCCTGAGCAGCGTGCCATAACACCAGCGTATGTCGCAGCGGGCCAAACATTGTTAATGCCAATTTCTTGTCATATAGGGGAACAAGCATACCCCCTTGCGCCAATTTGCGTTCTATCAGACTTGAATGCCAGATCTGATTGTGGGACATGCAGCCACTGATTAATCACCTTTAGCTGCGCCGCCCAATAGTAGAGCTGCACATCAAGGAGTGCTATTCCCCATCATACCATCCTCTCACCAATTTGGCTTGCGCAATACGTGCTGGACCACTGCCCCACAAAAGGCCGGGAACCTGTGCCGAAATGGCCTTAAAATAAGTTGGTTGTACTTGGTATGGCATATTATCTAAGACATACAAGAAGCGCGGCACGGCCATCATTTTAAAAAGTGCTGCTTTTCCTAATAACGTTGGTGGTAGTGTTCCCCAGTGAAGCACATCCCGCCTAAGATGCTCCAGTGGTGGCTGCAGGTTTTTATTGAAAAATTCTCCGGAATCGGTAGCTATATAGATACCCAAATATTTAAACGTGTTTTCCGCTATATTAAGCGGGCAATTATATGGAAGAGTAGGTGGAGGGCCATGTAGCACGTAAAGTATCGACTTGGACCAGTTAATGGTGTACCCGGAAGCCTCACCATAGGTCATACAGACGTCCAGGAGGGTCAGTATAGAGCGCCTCGGTGCTCCCAAATATACCAGTATAACATCGGCGTAGAGGGACACACGATCCTCCCAATCATCTGTCCATTTAAGGCCTTGTATCATTGGTTCCCATCGTATCCATGTCGCCAGAGGTTCCAATACCAGTGCGAAAAGTAACGGCGACAGAGGGCAGCCCTGGCGGGTGCCCATCGCCAGGGGAAATTCATCTGATATATGACCATTGGCAGTGACATGCGCCATAGGTTTGGCGTACAGAAGTCGAACCAATGAGCAAAATTTGGGGCAAAACCCCAGGTGTTTTAGCACTGCGAAGAGGAAGGGCCATTTGACCATATCAAACGCCATGTGTGCGTCTAAAGAGAGCACCACCGCCGGCTCTTCCAGGTAGACTGCGCGAGCTAGTACCCCAAGTAGTCTCCTCAAATTAAGGGGCATACTTTTGCCAGGCATGAATCCCGATTGTTCTGGGTGTATAAGTGCTGACAGGTGCGGCGGGAGCCGACTGGCCAACAATTTCGCGAGGATAGAAAATTTACTTTTAAAGGCCAGGTGGGTTCTATTCCTTGAGATGGGATTGAAGAGGGACATAGACAGCTTTTTTCAGAATCCTAACTAAACAAAGCATCTGGTTATGTTGTGAAAGTTGTCATACATAATGGGGTCAAGAGAAAGCTTTTTCATGTGGTCATTATTTCCACCTTTAAAAAAATTCGACCAACACAGTTGGATTTGGACCTGTTGAGCATTCTGGCCACAATAGGTTGCAGGATATTCGCATGAGTTTTATCTATTTGCAGAAGAAATGGATCGTAATACCTTTCCCTCGGTTTCAGGGCTTTCAGGCCACCCAGACATCCTTAGTGATTTCTTGAAGGGCGAGTGATGGAGGGCTGCAGTTTTGTCAAGTTGAAGGGAACCTATTAAAGTATTCAGTAAGCCCTGGATGTACTTTATTGAAGAGAAACATTAAAATCTTGTCCCCGACCTTGTGAGTCTTCCATTGACACCTGCAGCACTTAAGGGAGAGACAATTCTAAACAATCTGAAACATCTCTAGGTGTCAGATCTTGATGTCCCTCAAGCAGGTTTATTTTGAGGAGACTAAATTACTCGTGACCTGTTGTAGGTGTGGAACGTAGAGCTAAAACTCCAGTTACTCTCAAAGGCAAAAGCTTGCAACTCACAAGGGTTCATAAAAGGAACACTTCAGTATATGGTTTTAATTGACAGAAAACGAATGACATTTAAGGGCTCATTCTGAATCCTCCTCTCTTTTGTGCAGTATTACATCATCATTCTGAGTTCTGCCCTTTGGATTGGAGGATAACAGGGTCATACCACATATTTTACAGTGACCTAAAAACACTGACTCATGAGATGTTTCCCTACACCAACTAATCCAGTTTTAATCTGATGGGAATTGTGCATCAGAAAAAAAGAATGTCATGATTACTGCAAATCGAGACATGGATGCAAACTTTTCCTTAGACTTAAATCAGGATTCTTGCTTGCTCATAGTGAGAGCCTTAGAGACCCAAGGAAAATTATTACCAGTAGTTTTCTGATAGGTTGTTGGTTTATATTGTAAAAACAGTAAATCGTGAGAAATCATCTTTTTATCCCCACTAATACTGTGATGGTGGACTGAACTACACAAACTCTTTCATGGACTGCATGGAAAGTGTGTTGTCGTGTCCCAGAGGTCGTAGCCCACACCTTAAACTTCTTGTGACATATAGATTTTTAGCATTTTAGAAGAAGCAAAAAGCAAAATAGAAAAGTGTTAATTTAGGTTGCAGTAGTGAGTGAAAATATGCACTTCCATGTCCATTTCAGGGAGCTGGTATAGCAGTGGGAATTCACTCCCAATCATCTTCTGGTTGGTAGTTCATCCTACAGGATTATATTCTAATGGACAAATATTTTGAGCAGGTAGACTGCACTTTTATGATGATAGCCATGTTGATAATTGGTGATGATTCACTTTAA
The DNA here is from genome assembly GCF_964263255.1 of Lissotriton vulgaris. Taxonomy (NCBI): domain Eukaryota; kingdom Metazoa; phylum Chordata; class Amphibia; order Caudata; family Salamandridae; genus Lissotriton; species Lissotriton vulgaris. The sequence continues at coordinate 1,134,828,332 of NC_141697.1, forward strand.
TAGCTGGTGTGGTCTAATATTGAACCAGTCCAGGCAAGTTAATTGCAATTACTAACTAATAACATCCTTCATTAGTGAGGAATCATGTTTCCATATATTACTCTCATCTTTTTCATTGGCGTGATCAAGTATTTTTTAGGATCATCCTTTCCCTCCCTAAAAACAAAATAGTGAATCTTTTTCCTTAAATCTGTGCTCGAGCATATTCCTCATTATATCATCTAGCAAGTGCCAGTACTGGCTTTAGGGCCTTTCATTTCCCTATCAGGACTCTACTCTGGCCTGTCTCAGGCACAGTTGTCATAAGTATTTTTGGGGCACTGGTATGACATATTGGGCTAGATGTAGGTAAATACATTTTACCACTTCTTAAATACCGAATCATACCGATTCGGTATTTAAGAAGTGGTAAAATGGAGGGGGGGGTGTAGGTATTTCAGATTCGGTAAATACCGAATCGTTGAGATTCGGTATTTACCGATTCTGTAAATACTGAATCGGTAATGCCCATTGATTCCTATGGGCATTACCGAATCCGTATTTACCGATTGCAGCAAGGGTGCAGGGGGTGTCACTTTGACACCCTCTAGCACCCCAAATACAGGCATGTGTGCAATGTGGCACACAGACATGCCCTAAGGGCATGTCTGTCTGTCACATGGCATAGGTGTGCATGCACACATGTGCATGCACACCTGGATTCGGTATTTTACCACCCAATTGGATTGGGTGGTAAAATACCGAATCTGACAGGCCTTTGGGACTCAGAAGAGTCCCACCTACATATAGAAATTACCGAATCGGTAAAAATACCGATTCAGTATTTTACCGATTCGGTAAATTTACAGATTCGTTAAATTTACCGAATCGGTAAAATAGGCCCCCTACATCAAGAAAACCCATTTACCGGTCGGTAACGGCCGAATCGGGCGTTACCGGCCGGTAAATGGCGACCTACATCGGGCCCAAAATCTTGGACCCTAATTGGTAAAACGTTGTCCCATTTTGGCTAGTTCAACCCATCATGATGTCAGAAAAACTTTCAGAAATGAGGTAAATCAAAAACTGTTGAACTATGCCTTGCCAGGGACCCAAAAAACCTTTAGATGACATTGGGAATAGAGAGAGAGACAGAGGCTGCTGTAGGCAGAGAGGAGATCTGTTGATATGCAGAAATAGGCAGAGGTGAGCGAGAGAGAAAAAGTTCATTTTCCCTGGGCAACCACTGGAAGGTAGGAGCCCAGGGCAGTTTCCTACTTTGCTCATGCCTTGAAACATCTCTGGTCTCAAGACATCCACCTAAACCTTACAGTCCTCCTTTTGACAATGTAATGCTATGACGAATGGAACAACACAGCCTCTTTGTAAACAGCACAGTAACTGTAGGTTGTGTGAATGTGCTGCACTTTACCCTTAAATGGAATGAAGTAGAGAGCATGCTTTTGTTTCATGGCAAGTTAAGAAGAAGGATCAGTTTTCATGCCTGTAGTGTCACTTTTTTGTTTTTGTTTAAAAGGAACAAAATAGCAAATTTGCTATCTTCACTGTAAGTGTTAGATTTCCTAACAGACATTAGATGAGCTTGCAGCTCTGTGCCGACAACGGTGCGAGTGATGTGTGGGTCTGCTCTGTATGCACGGAATGGTTGGAGGGAGGACTGATGTGCAGCGCTGTAACTTATAATGATGAGAATTATCATTTAAAGCACATTAGGACTGACTGCTTTCAGCATTTCATTTAATAGTCTTATATATCAGTGGAGGGTATTTCCATTACATCCGGGTTGACAAGAAAGGGTATGGGCATGTACAAAGCGAGGAGGCAAACTTACACAACAAACTATGGTGTGAGCTGTGTTCATTTTGGAATCTTCAATGAAGGATGTTCAGTGGCCAAAAAAGTTAAGCTTTTCGGAAAACCTGTGCCAGAACTTACCCCTCTCCACATGGGTGAACGTTTTGGAATTTAATCTAGAGGCACTGCAGCAAGCAGAACTCATTGGCGAGGAATTCTTCGTTTTCTTCAAGTTATTGTGATCTTCTCCTTGAAGTGTACCTTTCTCGTCCTCACGTGATGCTTACTTGACATGGCATGAACCTTTCCCTTTGGTGGCTGAGGCAAATGTGCTTGTGTGAGAGGCTTCAGTTCATCATCTGGATGTGGCAGTGTGCTTTCTTGATTGCTGCTATTACACGTATCATGCATTTTGTGATGGGGAATTGTTAGGTTGTTGTCTGGTAGTCCCTTATGTGTATGTGCAGTTGTTTTTTCATTTCCCAGTTCGGTGATAAATCAACCACTGCATAAACTCCAGGCCAGATGGGCAATACCTCCATCACACCAGGAAGTTGTCATTCCAACTGACAGAGTTTTCAAATTCCCAGCTGTGTTTATTTCTAACTAGAGGTGTCACTAACCACTGAACTTGTAAATGTCCACGTTGGAAATTCTGCATTACTGCCCAAGTTGAGGGACATATTAGTCAACAGCAAATGCATACTTTTTAGGTGGGAGTTCTTCATAATACCAATTTTTCTGGTTCCTATGCAAATCAATCAATTGATTGATTGATTGATACTTTCGGGTGTAAATTCTTCATAATTCCAGTTTTCCTGGTTCCTATGCCAGGTGACAGGTGTTTTCCAGATATTTCTAGTCTTACTTACAAAGCATTCTTACATGTTCATCCTTGTTGAACGTTTGCTGTAAACCTTTGATGGCATGTCAACTATAAGTCATACCAGAATGGGCTTACTTGAAGAACTTACGGCCTGATTACGAGTCTGGCGGCCCGAGGACCGCCAGACTCGCAGGTGGTGCAGAGGTGGCAATTCGACCGCCCCATTAAAGTTGGACAGTTGGACCGCCATTGCACCGCTGCAATGGCCAGGTATCATAGATCCCTGGTGATGTTGCGGCGGACTTTCCTCACTGCCACTGTTTTCCTTCTCCATGAAAACCCCCTGTTGCCTCTGAGCCATGGATGTATGCAGGTATGCAGGGAGCACGTGCACCCCTGTGTGCATGCACCCCAGTACCTGCATGGCATGGACTGAACCAATCCATGCTGTACAGGTGCTGCCTTTGACGTTCCCATTGTGGTGCATATTTCATAGGCACCGCCATGGGAATGAACCGCCTGCCAGCGATTAAAAAAGTCATAATCTGGTGGGCAGTGAGCACATGGGTTTGGCTGTCCTGGATTGGGGTGGTGGAGTGACGGCGCACTCCAGGACTTCCAAACTTGTATTCAAGCCCTTACTCGCATTTATTTAGGAGTTGCATATGCACTATTGTACTTTACTCTGTGTTTAGTGTCTTCAGAATCCTTACAGAAGAAGTAATCCCTATACAGACGTATTCAAGTTAGCACTTTAGATGGCAAAACTCCAAGAGACATGAATGAAGCTCCCAACATTACTTGTCTTTAGTGTGGACTTTTGTGAGAGACCCTGCCACAAGTTAAGTTTGAACAGGAATGCCGATTGCCTCTTGTTGTGTATATTGTGTGTTGATTATGTTAATTATTGCAATGCCTAAAACTGTTAATAGACAGACCTAACATTGCCAGTCTGCATGCAGTGGTTAGGTGCTTTAACTCTGTTAATTTTCTATGTTAATTTTAAATACCAATATTGTAACTATTGACCGGGGAAGCCATGCTCTTTTATAGTGAAAGAAAAGACTTGTGTTTAGAAAGTAATCTTTTTCGGCAGTGTCTCTGATTTAATGGGGCTCCCTTATTGATAAAATACAAATAAAGTTAAGTGATTATGGAATGCAAACGTGAATATTGATGAATAATAAATTGGCCAAATTGACATGTGTTGCTAACCGTATAGCAGCTGGCTGGGCTTGATTGCATTTTCTATTCTCTTTTCAAACACAGAATGCAGGAAAAATCAACAAAACAGAAACGAGTGCCAATGTTAATATCGAAGAAATCCGTGCAGCAGAAAAGGAAAAAGAATGGAAAGAACTAGAGAAAAAGGAGAAGGAAAAGGAGCGGGAGCGAGAGCGAGAAAAGAAGGAGAAGGAAAAAGAATGGGAGAGAAAGGAAAAGGAGCGGGAGAAAAAGGAGAAGGAACGCGAAAGAAAAGAAAGGGAGAAAGAAAGGGAAAGAAAGGAAAAAGAGAAGGAAATGGAAAGAAAGAAAATAGAAAAGGAGGAAAAGGAAAGGGAGCGGGAACTAATAAGAGAGAAGGAGAAAGAAATGGAAAGGCAGAGGGAAATTGAGAGAGAAAGGGAGCGGCAACTAGAATTAGAGAGGGAGAGGGAACGGGAGAGGGAACGAGAGAAGGAGAGGGAGAAGGAAAGAGAAAGAGAAAGAGAGAGGGAGAGAGAGAGAGAGAGGGAACGGGAAAGGGAAATTGAGAGAGAGAGGGAGAAGGAAAGAGAGAGGGAGAAAGAATTAGAAAGAGAGAGAGAAAGAGAGAGGGAGAAAGAGTTGGAGAGAGAGAAAGAAAAAGAAATGATGATGGAAACTGATTCATCACCAATGTCATACACGCCTCCTCCTTTCGAAAAACCGATGAAGAAGAAGACCTCCAAATCCATGAAGGTTCCTAAACCCCCTAAACTACCCAAACCTCCTAAACCTCCTAAAGTTCCAAAACCTCCTAAAATTCCTAAAGCTCCCAAACTTCCAAAACCCCCTAAAATTCCCAAAGAACCCAAACCCCCAAAGATCAAAGAAGAGGGATCGAAGAAAGGAAAAAAATCAAAGGACATTATCAGCACACCACCAGTCACGCCTGACCTTGACCTCCTGGAAGCACGCACAAAAGAGGCACTGACAACCATCGAAACGCCAAAGAAGGTGAGCCTTACTGCATTTACGGGTGCTAGTTTGATGCAGACTGTGGGAAGTGTGTGCATTCTGCATAGCAATTGGTGTTAATATAATATATAATCGCTGTTCACAGTATGGGATGCGGTGGCTATTATGCATGTTAGTACCTGCTAATAAGCAAAACTGGATATGGCCTCACAAATGCAATCAGAAAGAGCAGCATGCCTGCACTAAATTATGATAACATTTTTAGGATAACGAAGGGTTTTTACTGAATGAATTGCTTATGATTATTTCCATGTAATGTCCAAATACCCTCCAAGCGTGCTTCAACAATGCATGTGTATTCTCAATATAACACTAAAATGCGTGTGCTAGTAAAACGATGGAGACACATATCCTTCAAACTAAGGAATGATTTAAATGGCAAAAAAATATATTATGTGAAAATTTAAGGGGAACTGATGTGCGTTGAAAAACTGTACTAGAAAGGTTAAGCATTAAATGCTTAGAAAAAATATTTTTTGATTTGTGGCAGTGCATTGTGCAAATGAGCATATTCACAAAGTGAACCTACATATGTTCCAAATGATGTGAATGCGCAGATTTTGCGCAAAAACAACAATTGATGGACAGAATGCAGAGCAATGTCACACATTCACCCCAGTACAAAGATGGGGCCTAAATCCATCGTTTTTTGGTTCACCATGCCGTTCCAGTTTGAATCCAGCCATACGCAAATCAGTCTTGACCCTGTGCCCAATGGGAACAGTCCAGCCTGAACTGCCAGGTCCTTCCGGGATTGTAAACAAGCATCCTAGGACCGGTTTCAGGGTTTCACCCCTCATCAGCAAGGATAGCTTGACTCCAGTGGCATGGAGAGAACGGGACCCACTTCTGGGCATACCCGTGCCACTCGGGGTGACAAATGCAAATACAACAATTGATAGACAGAATGCAGAACAATGTCATACATTTACCACCAGTACAGAGATCTGGGCCTAAATCCATTGTTTTCTTGCTTACCGTGCCATTCCAGTTTGAACACAGCCATATGCAAATCAGTCTTGCCCTTTCATCTACTTGTTTGCTTTGTTTGCCCTAAGTTGGCAGGGTATGCCCAGATGTAGGTCCCTTGCTCACTTTGCCACTAGATTCAAGCTAGCCAGGCTAATGGGGGCTGTTAGCCCGAAACCGGTCCCAGGATGCTTGTTTCCGGTCCAGGGAAGACATGACTTGGCAGTTTGGGCTGGACTGTTCCCATGAGGCACAGGGTCAAGACTGATTTGCATATAGTTGTGTCTGAACCGGTTCTGGCGAAGTAAGCTAAAGAACAATGATGGATTCAACCCAGATCCCTGACTGAAAAGTGTCAGTGCTCCATCCATCATCTACTTGTGTTTGTTTTACACAGATTATGTTGCACACGCACAGACATCTGCTCATGCATAAAATGTGTGTATTCTGGTGTGTCGTGACAGGTAGCTGCACATTCTACTTCCATAAAGGGTTCCACTGCATTCTTCACCTATGGCACTTCCAATTCTCCTGTGCATTCTTGAGTAAGTGTAGGGCTATCGGAAGGGAAGCTGTAGTAGAACAATACAGAAATGCCTGTCACCTGCATTGCAAAACTCCCACTCCACTGCTCTTGAAGTGCGAGAGTAGTGGAGTACAAAGTTAAATTCCCACTCCTTGGGATGTCATTGGTCTATGCATTAGCCTCCATGCGACACTTAAGGTCCATCCATGACACAGCACTCTAAAAGTAGTGTGGATGCAGACTTCCATAACCTTACTATCCAACCTCCCGTAACCATACCGTTCAGCTCATGGAAGCCAATGCGTATCAGACCATCATGCACACACTGTTATGCATTGGTAAGTTTATAATCTGATAAGCGAAACATTTGTATAATAATTCAGATTTTAGCTAACATTTGAATGTAAATGATAATATGATAATTTCAGGAAACTTATTGTGTTTTCAATACTAGCGCATTACCGTGATATTGAGCTGAAATCCTGTTTTTGTGCTGTTTGTTTACTGTTACAGTTGGTCCCTGTGTGTCTCTACAACCCCTGTGCTGAAATATTTTATTTCTGCTCTTGTGCTTTCATTACCAGCCCCACTGGAATTATGATAGAAACTATCTTTATTTTCACACAGAGATTTCGGCTGCTGAAGTCAGTCTAAATGTTCTTGTAAAAATAGAGGTAGAAACAAGGAACTACAAGGGGAAGCCCACCTGGCATTCCTTGTTTCCCGGTTGCTGATTATCAGGGCTTTAAGTGGGCCAGGTCTCACTGGTGCTGAGCACCGGTAGTTTTTTAAACAAGGCCTCGAAACGGGCCTCTATCGGGCTCTGTTTTGTGCCCTGGTACAGGCAGTTCATTTTTTCCGGACTGCAATGACAGCAGGCACATGATGTGTGCATGCTCACACTGCTCACTTCTCACTAGTGGAGAAGTTATTCTACGACGTCATGCCAGGTGAGCGTTATAGAAAAGGGAAATCCTTTAAAGAGAGTCATTCTCTCAGGATTTCCCTTCTCTTTTTGTAACTCAGGAGCAGCAACATTGTCGTGTTGTCACCAGGGCTTTAAATCTAAGCTTTTTCAATATGATATACAAGCTATAGTTGCTGCTTATTTATAGTTATGCAACTAATAACCATTGAGAAAGGCAATAGCCCTGACTTGTTGTAGATATGATGTTACTTGTATCATATAACTGGATGCAATGACAGAAACAGCAAAATACAAGTCGGGTGGCACATTGTTAAGCACAGATTTTTAGTTACGTGTTTTAATCTTCGCCCTTAATTACATTGGCCACGCCCCTTCGAGAGACCCCACCCCAGTTTTTTCATACCACTTAAAGCCCTGCTAATGGAACTCTCAGGGTGCCACCTACAATCCCCAGTAAATCCAACACTTCAAATTCACCGCTACCCTTGTCTTGCTCAGCCACTCGTAATAAAGGACTTGTTGTTTTGTTGCATAGGTAAGGCACTATGTATTTGTCACACATTTAGATGCGCCAAAAAGGGTGCTCTGCCTCTTGAATAGTGAGTTATGATTTCCCAATGACGAACTGAGCTAGTCATAGCTCTGCGAAAATAGGACATTGTTTTTAGCAGTTTTCTTTTCAGTCAAATGAAAGCAAATGTTTTTTGTGAACATGTGTCTATTCAACAAACCTTGTTCGAGTATCTTTTATGAAATCTTAATGAGCTGTATTTTAACAGGAGGTAAAGACTGTGATAAGCACTCCAAGTAAAGAGGTTGTGAAGCAAAATGACATCGAAAGGTTTGAAATACGAGAACAGAATAAAATCAAAACAGAAGCAAAATGGAAATATAAGGTACAGTAAAAATACTTTACATTCTGATCCTAAGACCGCATTAACCTCCCATACATTATAAATTGTCATCATGTAAAATGTCTGACATGTATAAACAATGTGGGCCACCTAGTAACAATGTGGATTCACATACACAGAGCCACTAGAAGAATGAGCCAACCAGGCTTGTCAAGAACAAAACTGCTCAGGATGTATATTGGTTTGTGACTACAATGACTCAACTTCATTTTGATGGGAAGTCGATCTCATGGGGAATTATTGGATTATACTGTAACCTTCTAGTGAAGTATAATATATTATCTATACAACAATAAATGTGTGATTTGTGATGATTTCCTGTAATATTTTAGGCATGTTTAGAGGTAAATAATTAGTTCCCAATAGCCTCACTCAAGCCAGGAAAGGTCTAAATTTGTGTTTTATTTATTGGTGGAAATCTGCATTACATCCCAGATTGGTATGTGATCTTCTTCGGAAAACCATGCAATTATTCTTTAAATTATTTTTTGAAACCCTTTTCACATTCATAATTGTTACTTTTTCAAAGGCCTTTGGCTTATTTTTATTTGTAGGATATGTAGACTTGTTTATATCTTGGGCATGTGTTCATAAATGTTACAAATAATATCACTGACATTATACATACTGGACCATTTGAAAGTGTTGATGTATCACTTCCAGATGGGAAACGTGTTAGGAGACCTTTTTGTGTTGTCCTAATATATAGATGTTTGCCATTTTTTGTTTATAATGTGATGATAAAATCACTTGTAATATTCTCCTCATAAAATATGTTCTGTCCTTTTTACGCGGAATGAGTAAAGTTCACTTTTCACTCAACACATTTGATTGTAATGTTAAATCCCAACTCTGTACAGCATTAGACGATAAGAGAATCAATGTCCAACTCAGCTTTCCACATTTCAACTGAAGGGGATACACATAATTCACCTTGTGACGTATTCCACTTGGCCCATTTGTGATCCCATTTTGCTGGGCAACCTCTGTGTGTAAATACAATCATCGCATTGTCCAAGTCATTAGCCCATTTTGTAAACTTAGGCAAACTCTCTGGTTCCCCACCCTTGTGCTATATTCCTCTTAGCGAGGACAAATCCCAGGGACGCCCATGTGCGCTCTGTATTAGTCAAGTCTGTGGCCTCCCATACATTCAGTAAGCATAGTCGCGAGGAGTGGGCAATGCTTTCCCACTTACCCTCGCCATTGTAGAGATGATTTTCACCCAGTATGGTTGGACCTTTGGGCACTCCCAAATCATGTGAAAAAAGAAAACCTCGGCTGTGCAACCCCTAAGGCACCCAGGATCCAGCCACAACCCATCTTGACCAGTGTGTTTGGGGACAAGTAGGATCCATGTAGGATTTTAAGCTGAATGAGTCGTAGTCGCATTGGGATGGCAACTTCCCTGGGGGAGGAGAGGGCTTTCTGCCAGTCGTCGTCCTCTAAGTATCCCAGGTCTGATTCCCATAGTTGTCTAAGATGTACCAATGGGTCAGGTTTGTTGTTTATTAGCTTACGGTAAGTGAGCGAAATCGCTTTACGTGTTAGAGGGTCTGTCAGGAGCCGATCTTTCAGCGAGGAGGCCTCGGGCACAGCCTCACTGCTAGTGACAACAGTGGCGAGTGCATGACAGATTTGCAAGTATCGAACGCCTCGGACCCTGCATATTGGTACTTTGTTTGTAGATCTTTAAATGAGATCATCTCATTTCGTTTCCAGAGATCACCAACTGAGGAAATTCCAATTAAGTCCCTGTCACCTTTCGGGTACAAGAAGGGAAGGAGCCAAGATTAGAGGGCGACTACTTAACTCTTTTATTGCGTGTTACAGAATGATGAACACAAAAAGAAAGTCTTAGGTCAGACGCGTTAACAAAAGTCCGGGGTCAGGTTTGTGGTCCTCGGGACACTTCTTGGGTCGAGGTCCGGGATACTCCAGCACATGGAAGGAAAAGAAAAGAACAAGGCTTTTAGTGTACTGTACACTTTCTAGAGACTCTTGAAATAGGGAGGGAGTGAGGGAAAAGCAAGAACCACCACCACATTCCGTGACTTGCAAACTGTTCTGATAAACGAGGTGCCCCGGTGCTTGCACGGTCTCCTACCCGGTCCCTCCCTTCTTTAAACGCAACAACGAACCCAAACGAGCACGCACCTGGGAAAGCCACGCGTCCTCCTTCGCGTGGCTGGGCGAATCGCGGTGTCGTTGGCCTCCTGGCTTTACAGCTGCCGCCGTCCGTTTCTCCTCCGTTTCCGACCCGGCACCTTCTCTGCTCCTGGTGTCGGCTCTCTCCAAGGACTCCGTCGCCACGGTGCTCTCAGCTTCCCCGGTCGCGTTGTTCTCCTGGCGTCTCACTTCCTCCTCCCACGACGGAGACACGGCGTCTTCCGGGTCTTCCCTCATATGGCGAGGGGCCTCTCCTGATAGGTCCAAAAAGTCAGGTGGTCCAGAGGCGAGGCCTTCGTCACGAACACAAAGGCTATCCTTAAAGGGCCCGTAGTAATCCGCCTGTTGAGGAGACGGACAATCGGTTAGCCCTGCCGGGGCCGAGCAGGGGACCCCCTGACAGTCCCATTTATCAAATCTCGGGCTCCTACTCAACGTACCGAGTTGCTCAGATTCCCAATGTCCATTTCTTGTGCCACCCCAGTTTTTTTCGTCGCGCAATGCCCAAGTGCAACTGTATAGGCTGTGGGGCCGGTGAGGTGTTATCGTTGAGGATTGGAGTAGAGTGCACACTGATACCCCCCTTGGCCATTACCCATCTTTCTGTACAGTACGCAGGCTCAGAAGGTGGGGCGAAGACCCACTGGTTAACGACTGCAAGCTGGAAAAGCCCAATAGTATTGTTTCAAGTCAGGCAGCACAATTCCTCCGTCATACCACCCCCGGGTCAGTTTGTTTGTTGTTATTTCTCTGTTGGTCAATCAGAATGGCGCTCTTCAGCAAGCTCAGGTTGCTTAATGGGCTGTGGTCCAGTTCAGTGTGGGTAGGAGAACGCAGCTCCCTTCCCCTTTGCAAGTGCTCTTTATATCTGCCACCCCGGCAAACGTGTCACAGTAGGTGAACAAGGCCCCAGCGCATCTCACGCCCCCATCCCAGAAAAAACAAGATGTCCGGTAGATACCTGCAGTCTTCTCTCCCAAGGGGGCTGCCAGGCGAAGCAAGCTCCATAACTGCGTCACAGTATAATGTCCCAAATCACCAGGCACACAATACCTGCCAACAACAACGGAGGGGCCGATGTGTCCAACCCCGACCCTCGTGAGGGCCAGGAACATTCCCCCATACACAGGAATGCAATTCATTCACTGCAGCCACAGTATTTGCTGTGTGATATGAGGCCTGCTGGTCGTACAACATGGAGGCTGGAAAGCCCACAAGATGGATGAGGGCAGGTAGTGTCACTATGGGGACCTCTCAGCAGGCCCCCATGGGCCGAGCTCCCATTCGCTGGAGTGTTTGCTGACGCGGGCAGCTACAGGCCCTCGGGACGCGCTCCTGGTCTGGCCGCATGACACAGGAGTTGCGGGGGCAGAGAACTCACTGGAGGCTGAAGCGGCCAGTGACCTGGCAGTGTACGGTACCCTCTGCAGGGACCGAGGCCCAGGGTGTGTGCTGCAGCCATAGTGTCTTCGTCTTTAAGCTGCCGGAGGTCTCCGAGGCGCGCTCCACATCCCCAGCCGCTGCAGTCCAAGTCCGCCCAGTGACATTCTCCGGGACACAATCGATCAGGGCAGTTGTTGGTACAGCGGTAGAACACGCTTCGGGGGTCAGTTGAGCTCCTTTTCATTCTTTTTGGTTTGGGGCAAATCTATTTAAGACTGATATTTCGGGAGTGGTGCAACGGAGCAAAGCTACCGTGCGGTCATTTCCCTCGGCATATGACCACGCCCCCAAGGGGGTGCTATTTTGATCCATGTTAAATAGCAGTTAAGTACTGTTTTGCAACAGCAAAAAATTTTTTAAAATCAGTGTTTGTATTGAAGGAACTTAAAATTGTAAGAAACAGTATTTTGAGGCACTGAGTAAGGTTAAAGTTAAGTATTCTAGGGTACATTTGAAAAGATTATTTTACATTTTCAGTGGATTGATTTAATCATGTTTTATTAGGTACCTTGTTTAATAATGATAATTCTTAAGTTTTAAAAGACTTTGTGTTGAACACTATTAAACTTGCATATAATCTAATCTGTATATGGGACATCACTTCCATTATAAGTTCTGGCTACCCCCATTTTAGACACTTGCAGTGAAGTAGTGCTGAAAGATGATGCCCCTCCCCCTCCGATAAACTATGGTGTGATGGACTATGTTGTTGCAATGCCCTACTGTATTGCATTGAACCACTCCCATTGTGAGACATGTACCAATTGTACCTTCAGACATTATTTGAAATATGGGATTTTCTGTGTACTCTACTAATTGACTTACAAAGACAATGGCAACATTATGTGGAAATTCTCAGAAAACCCGTCCTTTCTGACAACTAATTTTTAAATAAAATATATTTCAATATTTTCATCCAAATGTTTTATACCCCGAGATGTATAAAACATTGGATTTGTAAAACACCCTTTTCTTGTCCATTTTTATTAAATCTGTTAATAGAGAATATGCCAAATAAGACATTGCTTTGTCATTTCATTAGTATTTTGCAACAGAATAGATATGTGTACATAATTATTTTCAATGTTCATTTGTAATACATTTACTAGATAGTATGGTTGTTTCTAAAGTAATGTGGAAACAATTCAAGTGCTTTCACATACACTTCAAATGTTTAAAGAACAATTGACGTAACTCACCTGATAACAACAAGAGTATTATAACTGGAATATAAGTAGGATCAACAGCAGAATCAGAAGTGCTACAGTTTGGGATTTCATATGTATGTTATTTCTCTTTTATATTTTTGATATTTTCTGATTTTCAGAATAGTAAACCTGATTCATTACTAAAGATGGAAGAGGAACAAAAGCTGGAAAAGGCACCCATATCAGGAAACAAGGACAATAAATTCACTTTCTCATTTTCTAACAAGAAGCTTCTGGGGTATGAAAAATGCACTTAATAGCTAGAACACTAGATGACAGTAAATACCAAAATATTCTGCATTGACAATTTGTATGTGTCCTTGAAGGATTATTGTATGGTAATGTTCAGATGAGACGACATGAAAAAGACATATCCTAAATTACAAACATTATTATTGTACAGAAAGATTTGATAGCAAATGCTTTGAATTGCTATCACCAAAATTACTAGGTGTTGGTGAACTTCCCCAAGATTGCCTAATGAATTGTCAGGTTTTTCCTTGAGGAAAATTAGGTAATCTACAAATATGTGTGGCTGAGTGTGGGGTCCAGAATTATCCTAAAAATCTCACATGTGCTGTGTGAGCATAGTTGAACCATTACTGTGAAGTGAAAGTGAAGTGAAGTGAAAAAATACTTATATAGCGCGCTACCACTCCAGGGAGTATCTTGGCGCTTAGATTCCTGAAAAGACAGAAGAGGTGTTATAAGGTGGATGAAAGATACACCTGGCTACGTAGCATATCCTAAAAGCCTCATACATTCAGGGTTGGCCAATGAGTAAATCCAAGTCTTTAGCAGCTTTCTGAACTTGGGTTCAGTAGTGGCTTGACGTAGACAGGGAGGTGCCTTATTCCAGGCTTTCGCTCCAATGACAGCCATGGATTTGCCTCCTCTTGTTGCCATTTTGAACCTGGGAACATGCAGCAGATTCGCGTTGGAGGACCTAAGTGCTCGGAGAGGTTGATAATGTCTAAAGTATTTACGCAAATAAAGTGGGCCCTGATGGTAAAAGGCTCTGTGAGTAATGACGAGCACTTTAAACAGTATGCGCTTGTGTATAGGAAGCCAGTGTAGTGTGTTCAAAGCTGCGGAGGCTGAGGATTTCCTAGGTAGTATGAGGACCAGTCTAGCAGCTGCGTGTTGGACCATTTGAAGCTTATGCAGGGCAGATTTATTGAGTCCTGCATAGAGGCTGTTGCAATAGTCCAACCTGGAATTTATGAGGGCTACAGCTACCGTGCGTCTGCCACTCAGGGGAAGGAAATCAAAGAACTTTCTCAGGCTTCTGATGATACCGAAACATGTACCTGCTACTTCCTTAGCCTGCTGATTGAAAGTAAGGGCACTGTTAAATTTTATTTCAAGATTTCGTGCAGCAATGATAGTATTGGGGGGGGGGGGTTCTGCTTTTTCGGGCCACCAATCTTGGGGTGTAAAGAAGTTGTTCGGGCCGAAAGGGATGATCTCAGTCTTGGAAGAATTGCATTTTAAGTGGTTAAGAGACATCCACTTGAAGGTTGCTGACAGGCAGTCTTTAAGTACTTGCTCTGCGTTAGTGTGATTTTTATCGAGAGTCAGAACAAGTTGAGTGTCGTCAGCATAAGCGACAGTACTGATGTTAAAGGATGTTATTAGTTTAAGTAAGGGGACCATATACAGGTTAAACAGGGTAGGGCTTAGACTAGAGCCCTGAGGAACTCCTGTTTTTATAAATTTTTCTTCTGAGGAGTGGTCGCCCAGCCTGACAATCTGACGCCTATTTGCAAGGTAGTTTTTAAACCATTCGAACACGGTTGCTGCTATGCCAGCATTGGTAAGGCGATGTAAAAGGATAGCATGGGATACCGTGTCGAAAGCCGCTGAGAGATCTAAAAGGATCAGGACAGCCAATTTTCCCTGATCCAGAGCGGCACGTATGGTTTCAGTAGATGATAAAAGCGCCGATTCAGTAGAATGGTTTTTCCTGAAACCTGCTTGACATGGATGGAGAATGTCGTTATTTTCAAGGAATGCCATCAGTTGTTTGTTGGCAAAAGTTTCCGTGATTTTGCAGATGGCAGGGAGTAAAGAAATGGGGCGTAAATTAGATAAGATGGTGGGGTCCTGTAATGAGTTTTTCTGTAATGGTTTTACTGTCGCTACCTTCCACTGGGCTGGGATCTCTCCTGATTGTAAAGAAGAGTTGATGATAGCATTAATATAGGGGTTAACCTCCAGTGCAATGGATTTTAAAAAAGTAGGGGGACAGGGGTCGGAAGGGGAACCTGATTTAAGTGCAGAGATTCCCTGTAAAGAATCTTCAAGAGTGATTTGATTAAATTTTTCCCATCTGGAAAGTTGGGAGTTAGACACTGTCTCAATGTCAGATTCTAGTATTAAAGGATGAGGAAAATCCTTAATGAGCGTGTCAATTTTTTGTGTGAAATAGTTGGCTATATTGTCACATAGGGTTTGGGACGGGGGAATATCATGGGTTGATATTTTAGGTTTTGTAAAGATATTAACAATTTAAAAAATTTCTTTTTGTTTGTTTTTGGCTGCTTCAATTTGAGAAGTGAAATAGTTAATTTTTGCAGCTTTAATGGAGATGTGGTACGCTTTCCGAGCTGATTTGTAGATGGTTTTGGAGTCAATGCCATAATTTCGTCTCCATTTACGTTCAAGTTTTTTGACTGCAGCCAGTTGATCTTTTAAGGTATCTGAAAACCAAGGAGCGGAGTTTTTACGATTTACTGAGGGAAGTTTTGTTTTTTGTAGATGACTAGGTTTGCTGCCAATCTCTGTCATCCAACCTACAAAGTTTTGGTAGTCTATGAGGGTATTACCTGACAACGGGGGTTTGCTATCTTTAGCCCAACTAATGAGATCAGGATGGCTCATTATTTTGCCCCAATTGGGTGAGGGGGTCCCTTTATTAGTTATTTTCTTGGACAGTGTTTGACTTCTTAAAAATTTGAAGTCAAATTCAATAAAATAATGGTCCGTCCAGGTCAAAGGTAAGGGATTTTTTACCACCAGTGTATCCAGATTGGAACTAATACAATCGAGGGAGTGTCCTGCTTTATGGGTAGCTCCAGAGGTCTTAAGTGTCAGTCCTAGAATTTGCAGAGTTTCTTTAAAACAGGAAACATATTTATCAGTAGGGTTATCTAAGTGAAGATTGAGATCGCCCAATAACGTAAAATTGGCGCATCTGACAGTCATATCACTCAGAACCTCCCCTACACTGGTAAGAAACTGCTGGGGATTTTGCGGGGGACGGTAGAGCAGTGCTCCTGAAAAAGTGAAAGTATCATGTAATTGGATACTAAAAAACATACTTTCAGCTTCTATAATGTCAGGAAGTTCTCTGATGGTGCATTTGAGGACATCTCTATAGATGATTGCTAAACCGCCACCGCGCTGTTTCGCGCGATCTTGTCTACAGATGGCGTAGCCGGGGGGAACAGCCTGAACAAGGTCAGGATTAGACCAATCCCGTAGCCAGGTTTCAGTTATAAACAAACAGTCCAGTTCGTTTTCACTGTCTAAATCGAATATGTGAAGTGCATTTTTGCACATAGATCGGGCATTTATAAGCCCACTTTTAAAAAAGTTGGCTGACATGCAATTGTCCATAGGATGATAGGGTACTAAGCATTTTCGACAAGTAATGCAGCAAACTGGACCCACCCATTTGTCGACATTAAGAGAATGGTAGCAGGTGGTACAGGAAGAATTCAGGGAGAGGAGAAAATCTCTTGAATAATGCATCACCTGGGTATTGAAGGTGGCCCTGCTTATCATTTTTCATGTCCCTCAGTGGAGGTTAGGCTAAGAAAGATTGTACAGATTTTCTTTGCATGTCTTGAGCCACCTATGGTTGTTCTGTACTTCAAAGAGTACAGCATATTTTTTCAATCTCAGTGGCAGCCCCGGACTGGCCGTTGAGGGCACCGGGCAATCCCCCGGTGGGCCGCATGGTTGGGGGCCGATTTTGGGCCCCTGGGGGCCGTTTTTGTTACAGGGCCGTTATGCTGCAAAAACGGCCCTGTAACAAAAACGGCCGAAAACCGGCTCTGTCACAGAGCACGGTCGCACCTCTTTCCCCTCCCCTCTCCTCCCGGAGGGGGGGAGGGAGGCCGTCCAAGCACTTTGCCAGGGACGGTTCTGGTTCCCAGGCCGGCCCTGCCCAGTGGGATATGGAAGTAGCTGCAGTGCAGTGCCTTTTTTCTCAAATATTGTTACACTTACGTTTTCATATCCCAGACTAGATCACCAGCTCTCCAGACATGATAAATAGACTTAAAGTCTTATTTATCAGAAAAGCAACCACCTTATTCAGGGATCAACGTGAGGCAGTTAGTCATTTGACTGCTTTCAGTGGAGTCTTGGCAACTCCACTGAAAGAACTGAAGTTGCACAAAGCGTCATGTTTAAGGTACCTGAAATGGTTTTTGTTTTTAAAAACAAACTCTTAACCGCTTCGCTGTGGCCGGAAATCCCCCGCTGTGCTGGAGAATTCCACGCGTGTGCTGTTCGGACGGCCCCAGGCCGTCCTCCGCACGCGCCCACCATGACCTCAGATGGCCGGGGCCGTCCGACTCACGGAAGGGGTTAAAGTGGGATTTGACAAAACAAATTGGCCATTGCCCAATGGGAATGTTCTCTCAGCGAATAGGGATAACTTCTTTGATTTCCTGCTTAGGACTGCTAGGCTTTCCCTAGTGGTCCTGAAAAGAAAAGGTATATGTTGCATTATCCATTCTAAATAGTGCTGATGTTGTATCATACATTGCCGGATGGCCCAGAGTCAGATGGATTATCAATCAAAGATTTCGGCTGGTCAAGTCACAGGAGGCTCCACAAATGGAAGCATGGAGCTTTCCCTGACTGAATGGAGTAGGAAAACTGCCAGTTTAGTGCGACTGTTTGGTGGATGTCGCACACCCAACATCTCCAAATGAGCCCTTAAGTCATCTCATACATTGATACATAATTAAAATAGTGTTCTACAGAAGAATAAGAGCCCACTTACTGATCTTCACTATCTTTTCGGTATATTTATAGAGCAGAATGAACAGGAGGCTACAATCTAACGCAAAACTTCAAAATCCAACAAATGCCTCACTTCTGTTCTCCATGAACACCACTGCCCAAACTCCCAAAATATTTGGAACGTTAAGTGAGCTCAAAAAACTCTGGAATGGTAAATTATAGGTATTTCATAGTGTGTTGAAACCAATTTACTCAAGTATTTTTTTTATATAAATTTCTTTATAGACGCACGCAAGTGACCATGAAAACACATTGCATGATGAGACATAAAATCTAAACTCCGCTAGAGATTTTTTCTTAAACAAATGGCAGGCAACAATTAATTATGTTAATGTTAATGTTAATGTTAAAGGACATTTATTTAGCGCACTGTCACCATGAGTTTCCTGGCGCTGAGGGATACTGAGATGAGCGGTGGGAGTTTAGTGAGGGTGGGAAAAGAGCAAAGTTTTTAAGGATTTCCTAAAAGAGAGAAGGGAAGAAGAAGTCTTGAGTGAGAGTGGAAGAGAGTTCCACAGCTTGGGGGCCAGGTGAGAGAAACTACGAACACCGGATCTGGTGAGTTTGAAGCGGGGCACAACTAGGAGCTGGAGGTGGGTGGACCTCTGGGTGCGGGGGGGGGACAATAGGGAGTGATCAAGGACTTCAGGAAAGCAGGGGAGGGACCGGTGAGAGCCTTGAAGACCAGGCAGTGGACCTTGAAAGCAATTCTTTCATTGACTGGTAGCCAATGAAGTTGGTATAATAAAGGTTGGGCTGACTGCCATCTGGGAATTTTGAGTGCAAGTCTGGCAGCCTGGTTCTGAACAATCTGTAGCCTGGACAGCTGGGATTTGGGAAGGCCATGATATATAGAGTCGGAGAAATCCAGACGGGACATCACCAGGGCTATTAGGACTTGTAACAAGGCTTCGGGGGTCAGGAGGTGGGCGACTTTCCGTATCCTGTATAGCTGGAACATGCAGGAAGATGTTACCGCGCTCACCTGGGCCGTGAGAGTGAGCCCAGAGTCAATAATGACCCCGAGACTCTTTACGCAGCCAGCAGGAGAGGGTGGTGTACCAAGCTCAGTAGGCCAAAACTGGGGGCCCCAATAGGGAGCACTTCTCCCAGGAAGGAGAAGCTCAGTTTTGCCAGGGTTGAGCTGAGTTGATTTTGGTTCATCCAGTGCTGGATGTGTGTCATGGCCGCCTGGAAGTTGGAAACAGCATCAGGGGAGGTGAGGGGGAAAATAATTTGCAAATCATCCGCGTAATTAAACACGGTGATATCCCACTTACCTAAGGAGTGAAGGAGAGGTTGAAGGTACAAATTAAAGAGGAGGGGGGACAAGGAGGATCCCTGAGGGACCCCGCAAGATGACGAAACTCTGGGGGCGATGAAAAGACCCAGGCTAACTGCCTGAGATCTTCCCTCTAAAAAAGACTTAACCCAGGACAAAGCAGGCCCACAGACTCCGGCGGACTCGACACGGTGGAGTATTATATTGTGGTCCACCGTGTCGAATGCCGCCGACAAGTCGAGTAGGACTAATGCTTGGGGTAGTCCTCTGTCGGTATTACATCTGAGGTTATCCAACAAGGCCAGAATCACAGCCTCCGTAGATAAATCAAGAAAACGCATTAAACTCTGGGCATTTCTCATAAGTTTCAAAGTGCAACCTGAAAGAGGTTGAACAACTCCCGCAGAGACATGTTTTTTTTATGAATAAGTTTGGTATATGTTTAAAGCAGCATCTGACAAAACCTGATCTGCACTTAGTGAATTCTCCTCTTGCGAACAAGTGGGATTTCTGCATTGGGTCCTTATAGTAGAGAATCTGCTTTGTTAAGAAGGCATAGATCGATTGTTATAGGTAGGACCCCTACCAAGGTGGATGTCAAACCATAAAAAATCCACATATGATACCTGGCTCTTCTAAACTAAGCTGTAATCTGAGCTTTGTGTTGAAGCTTCTGAACCAGCGAACAACAGTCCTGAAGTGTGTACCTTGCAAGTCCATTCATCCAAAATGACGTAAAGCATTCTAGCCAAGCTTTTAGCCTGTGTTTGCATAATCCATTGTGTGAATGTAATGGTGTTTATATAGCACAAGCCTAGCTTGGAAGTAAAGGCCCTAGAAAGTAAAGAATGACTCAGTATTGTACACATTGGAAGAGTCAAATTTGTTTACTTTGCTCCTCACATTTTGTATAGTCTACACATTTTGAAATGTATGAGTTGGACTTACCATCTTCATTAGTTCATTTAGGTTATTTTGTTATTTATAGAATAATGTACCGCTTATGATTGATTTTAATGGTGTGTATGTCGCCAATGAGTTTTGTAACCACATGGAGGTAGGAAGCCAAAGGCTAAGGGCCTAATTTACAGGTTAGCCTATTACAAATGTCACGGATTTCCCGTCTGCCTTAGTACAAGTGCATGATATCCCAAGGGACTTGTAATACTTGGGACATGATGTCCGTCACATTTGTGATGGAATATCTTTACGGCCAAACTCTAAATCAGGCCTGAGATGGTTTTTAATTATCCGACTTGTATGATCCTTTTAATCATGGAAGAAAGATATTGCTTCATATACTACATAGGTATTGCCAACCAATTCAATATATCCACCTTTCTGTCCATGATATTATGCTACATCTTAGACCAAATTTCTTCCTGGTATTGATAAGATAATAAGCACACCCTCAAGCATTGAAAAATAATCTAACCAATATGCATCTTTAGAATCTACAAAATCCATGCGCATAATTCTAGAAGAAATGGATGCATTTTATAGTATTTAAAGGAATATTGATTTATTTGATGTCAAGCAAAGAACTCCTGATGTGCAATTAAGGGATCTCCAAATAAATATCTTTGTTATGTAAATGTAAATGTAAATGTATATGCATTTATATAGCGCAAATCACTGACCGAGGTCGGTATCTAAGCGCTTGCTTAGGGAACCTGTCCTGGTATTCCCCTGTGAGATAACCCCGGCAGGGTATCCACAAGGTGAAAGCCAGGCATCCCGCCGCGAGGGGCCGTTGTGGAGATTAAGCAAGCTATTGCCCAGAGTCGCAGAGTGTGAACCCGTGAGTCGAGAAGGCACCGGAGCGAGAATTATCGAGTCCGTGGAATTTTTTAGCCCAAGACCCTCCGAGGCGGGGAATTGAACCCTGGTCCAGGGCCGATCTCAGCTTCCGGGTCTGCCGGTGGCACCTGCTTAGCTCTGAGCAAGATATTTTAAACAATCTGTTTCACTAGCTGGAATGACTAGAGCCCTTGTTTTATTCCTTTTGGAGGTGTCCACGAGTAAGGGGGTTGTCTTCTGATGCCATCGTTCCCGAGTACATGAAGTAAAATAGGGTAGAAAAGGGTAATGTGCTAATCTTTACCAAAGACAGTCTTTCAATCATTCAAGCAGGATTTATAAAACACAGCTAATCACCCTCGAGGGTATCCAGGCACTAAGGTCCAAGCTGCTCGGGTGGCATCATTTGAACAGTGAGGGGAAAATACACCACCTTAAGGGGAGGAAGAAAGCACAACATCAGAAGCCTTAAAACATCAAATACGGAAGCATGAGAAATGAAACTAGGGACTGGATGCAAGTGGATAAAGACTGCAACTAAAACAAGGTCTAAAAGGCAAATGAGATACAATGAATAAAGAGAGACACCAACTTCAAAGAATTATTTACCACAGGGATGGTGTGAAATCCCATCAGTGTGCGCATGACATTATGAGGATAGCACTTGAGAGGGAGAAGATGGTGCAAGCCCATGCAGAGACTAAACAAGTTTGTTTACTATCAGGGACAAAAATAGTGGAGTGTATCACATCCATTGTCAACAGAGTTATAGAGTGCCATAGAAGAATTGCAGACTGCAGATTTGAGTTGCTTGTAGAAGCATCAAGTCTTAATTACCCAGCTGTGATGTAGAACAGTAAATGCCTAGGTATCAAGCTCTGGAAAATTTTCGGAGATGTTCTAAGCAACGTCAAGGAAAGGAGGGCAAAGCTGGAGTCATATATGATGTGAAAACATACTCTTATGGAAACCGAACCCTGTACAATGTTATAATGTGTTTGGGAATGTATAAGCTGCTGCAAGCTTGTAACCATTAACAGTGATCCTTTTCCTGCGAAAGTGTGAGAGTTTGCTGCTGCTGTACTGTGACAGGTGCCATTTTCAGCAAGAGCAGGCACTGTTACCTTTGAGCTTGGATTATAAAAAAATATCAGAGGTGAGATTGTGGTGAAAGAACATACCCTTTAATGAAGATGCTGAATAGTCCTCTATTTCTGGATGTGCAGTGGTAGCTGAAGCTGTGTACGTCTGCTGCGATGTCATGTTAGTGTATGCATTATGACTAGGGCTCCCGGTTTTATGGTATTTATTTTTTTGCCATTTCCTTCTGTATTTATCCATATTTATTTTTTGGGCATTTTTTCTGTATTTATCCACATTTATTTTTGCCACAGTAAAAGACGACACTACGGCTAGTATTTTTCCACATTTATTCAAATTGACAATGCACACAAGCGATACACTGGTGACTGCATTTTTCAATAACTGACTGAGGGCAGGCAGACACTGCTGCTGCTCCGAAGATTACCTGGAAATTCATGACTATGCGCTAGCCTAAAAAGCACATTTTATTGCATGGGCCAGCTTGGTATTGAAACTACCCTCAAAACCCAATCACTTCTGACAGGGGCTTTTACTCGGGGTAAAGCGTACCGAAGACTTCAGAGGGACTCGCGTGCGTGGACACAGCTGACAAATACGGCTGTTTTACCCCGTTTCGTCAAATCGTTCGGGGTTTTAAAGTAGCGCTCCATACCTTGGTCCAGCCAATATGGAGCTGAGTTTGAGAGAAAGAAAACGTGATTTGCCCCACTGGCGTAGCTAGGGGAGTGGGGAGGCGGTCCGCCCCAGGCGGCACTAGTTTGAGGGCAGTGGCAGGGCGACACTGGTGGCCTGTGGCAGCGGCCTTTATCATTTATTTCGGGACACTCACTGACACTACTGTCAATCTCTGAAAGTAGTGTCAGTGTCCTCAAATAAATTATAAAGCCGGCCGGCACCACAGGTCACCAGTGCTGCGGGGCCGCAGCCCCTACAGTGAGTGATGTACAAAGTACACCCACCGCCCCCTACACCGACACGAGCCCAGAGCAAATGCACACGTGACGTGCAGTTATGTTTGAAGTATGCGATGTACCGATTTTGTTGTGGGTTCCATGGACGTCAATCTTATAGCGTGAGAGTGCTACCAATGACGGCCCTGGGCATAATTTTAGGCCAACCCACGTGCTGAAAACGCGCAAGTGACGCATCAGACACGCCACAGGGCCGTTTCCCCACTCCTCGTTTTGGGCTCACTCACGAGCGGCTGCTTCGGCAGAATCGACACACACACCTTTCACGGGGGTTCTCGTCCAGCAGTAGGAGAAACAGTCTAGCGCCTGGTTTGCGCATATCAGGACCTGCTGCTATACATATAAGAGGGAGAATGTGGCCTAATGGCTGCGACGGTCGACCTTCGAGATTAAGTGATTTGATCACTTAATCTCCCTGTGCATAACAAAAATGAATGTGTCTGCCTGTGACGAAACCGATACTGATGTAAAGCGTCTGTGGGGTGGGCACATACGCTGCAGATGTATTACCTGAAGGGCAAGCATCACCTCCGACCTTTGCTTTCACCTTGGGCAGTGAAGTAGAGAAGCGTAGTTAAACCCTGCCAATACACCGCCTCCCACTGCTAGTCGTCAGTTTACACCCGACTTCCCACCCCAAACACCCCCTTCCCCCAGGTACCGGCTCAAAGCGGGCGGATATCTGAAGGATCGCCCTGGGCGTCTGAAGCACTTCACTGATTTGCCCAAGATTAAACAGGGCTTCAAACTGGGAAATTGGGATTCGAAATCTGGTCTCCAGTTCTTGCTCAATCCTTATACGTGCATATATATGCACTTCTGGGTTTTATTCTGTAACTGTGCTGATAGCAGGCATTTGTAATACCCTGATGTAGTAAAGAAAATGTCAGTGAAGGAATCTGGGCGCACCTCTTTTGAATGGATGAATAGGCCTGTAAAGAATGACGTGACCCAATTGCCTTAAAGCGCCTCCAGATTTTCTTGTGAATGGATGGATGGGTGATTGGATGAATAGATGGAAATAGAACAACTCAGTCGACAGAATCTGCTCAACTCAGTCGACAGAATCTGCTAAAGGCGCCTCATTTTTCCCACCATTGTCATGAGCAGCAGGCGCTCTTGGGCACTGCAAACAACAGGTGTGATTTACTAATTCGGAGACATAAAAGTCTCTGTTGGTCGAACAATGCTCAACGTTCCGCTTTCAGATTTTGTACAAATCCTTGCAGCAAGCGCGTTGACCACCGTAGCTGTCTTTCTGGGTTTGGGACTTTGACCCCTGAGTGTACCCTGCGGTACCTGGTTATCTTACTACGACAGTAGATGTGGACTGTGGTGGTGGGGGGAGGGGGGCACACACAGAGAGCTGCAGGTGGTGGTTAACCCGTTTAGGTGTTACACTGCGATCTGATGCTTCATCCTGCAGGTAAAGCGCACATTTAACCTACTCAAGATGTGGCTCTCGGTTTGAAAGGTGTGCTGGCAATTCTCACAAGTCTCAGCCAAGGGCGCATTAACCCGTTTCGCTACCCGCCTGGCACCTGGAGCTTCCTCTGCAGGTTACAGACAGAGATAGCACTGCAAGAGGCACTTTAACCCACTTAGCTGCTACACTGGAAGTCAAACCCTGGACCTGAAGTTTACACATATGTGCATGCAGTAATTGCATCTCCCGAGCTACCCTAGGACATCTCTTTTTGAATTGGGGGCTTGGGCCGATCCGCAGTTTGTTTATATTCTAGAACGTGTAGTTCTGCAATAATAATCAGAGCTGGCACTGCGTCTCTAAAGATTTAATGTTGTGCCACCTAAGGTATTCTGGTACTTTTAGACCCGCGTGTATAACTGAACAGCTGCCGTTTCTTCGTTTTCTCCTGCTGCAGCACTGTGAATTGAAGGGCTTAAAACATGCACTGTATGGGGCCTGGGACAGGAGGAGTCGGGGACATTGGGGGAGGCTACGGCATGGGGTGAAACAACAATCAAGCCTCGTTAACAAGTAAATGGTAATTCAAAAGACCTGTGAAGTACTTGGGTGCGGCTGTGTGCGCGCCCAGGAAGGAATTTCCAGAAGCAGGAAGGGGGCTTAGCTGGATTCCAGCAGGGCAGTGTGGCAACATTTTCAAGTATTTTTCAGTTTCTAAATATAAATACAGACAAAGGAAATATATATTTCCGTCTGTATTTATATGTATAAATCCGTAAAAACGGAAAACCGGGAGCCCTAATTATGACTGGTTGTACACTTCTGTGATATCAAGGCAGTACACATTTGTTCCCACATTCCTCTACTGCTTGTTTCCCTCTGGTAGATTCCCATGTGCAACATTTTGCTAGATGATAATATGGTTTTATAAATCAGACATTCACAGGCTCTCATTTAGACATGGGTGAAAGCCCTTCCTCTGCCCAGGTCAAATGTGTGCCACAGCCATGTTATTGATCCACTAGAGCAGGTTTCAATTATTGCATTTAAATACAGTTCTGGCAAGGCTGTAGTGGGAAGTGGTAGAATGGTGTGAGTGCGGGGAGCATTAATATAGAGATTCCTTCCAAATGTTTAGAGTACCTTTACAGTTGTAAGGCATCTACCTGGGAATGCTGTTTCCAGCACATCATTTATAAATGCCAAAGAAATGAGATGATGCATTTAGACTGAATGTCTCCTCAAAAAACCTTTAATGTTTAAGGAAACTTGCTGCAGAAGAGGGACTGGCTAAAGGCCAATGCATTATTAAGGTAATATGACTGCACTGACTGTCATCGGGTTATACCTCTTATGCCTTCATGTGAAAGGTTCAAGCCAGAAGTAATTTATAAGTCATTCTGTTGTGCTAGCTTTCCATTACTTTTTTTTTAACGGACTATTCAGTGTCCCTCTGTGTCCCATCAGATCATAATGTCTTTATACGTATTGCTGTACTACTTGATCTTTAGCATCAATCTTAGCTTGAATAAGCAGGTCAATTGAAATATCAAAGTGGGGGGGGGTTCAGAGTCATGGCATTTGAGACCCAAGGGACCACGGAATGAGCTCTCATGTTTCTTAAGTATTCTTTAACATGTCCCAGAATTATGTAATAAATAAACATTAATATTGATTTATTTTTAGACATATATGATATCTTTCCCGTTACAATGAAGGCATGCTTTATTTTTGTGTCCATTGTCTAATTACATGCACCTCTTTAATAAAGTTTTCACATTTTATTTTCAATCATCTTTCTGAACAGTTCCAAGGCGTTCAAACCACACACAAGTCCAAGTGTGTTTGGATCTTTGCAGAATTTCAAAGATGATAAAACGAAACCTGTGCGGGACGAGTACGAATATGTTTCAGATGATGGAGAATTGAAAATTGACGAATTTCCAATCAGAAGAAAGAAAAATACTACGAAAAGAGACCTACCCTGTAAGAAAAGACTATGAATCTAAGATTGATTTTGAATATTTTTAAATGCAATATTGCAAAAATCACTTATAATAAAAAGTAGACACATACTTCATCAAGTATTCCTGCAGAAAATGATCACATATATGATATGCGAAATAGCACCACATATATTGTTTTACCTCTGTTTATTTTGTCTAAGGTGATGCTGAAAAAGAGTTAACTGGTCTTTTTGGTTTCTTATAGTTTTATTGGACAAACAAGAAATTGTGCAACACTCTCCAGTTAAGAAACCAAAGGTCCCTTCATCATTGTACAAGGTTTGTTATTTTTTTAAATACCCCTCTTTGAACCTCTTTGTAACGACATGAAGGAAGAATGTTAACATAGGTCAGTGTGGAAGGACTATGAAGGCAAATGTATTTATTCTCTCCTATATGAGTATTAGGGCTACCTGTACAGAGCATCTGGGACATGGTTTCTAATTTGCGAAGTGTATAGGTTGGATACAACTTTCCTGTCATTTGAAGCTATACCTTTTCTCACATAACATACATTCACTTTTTCAAGGTTATCATTATTTTTGATTATTTTAGTTTGGAAGCGCAGAGAACCACTTAGTGGTACTGCTAACATTGAGCATTGAGTAGAACACTGTCCTATGAAAGTTTATCGTTTCAAGTCTTACATATGTGTACAATACTAGATGCAGTAGTACTTCTGGAAAGAAAATTAAATTTGATACGTTAAATACCTATTTCGCATGGTATAGTATGCCCCATTTTCTTGTTGAAAATTGGAGTAACAGGTGTTAAATACTTCATAATACCCGGGCAATAGTATTTATTTGGTGTATTAAATACTACTGCAGTCTGAGCTTTTAACATGGAAATGAAACATAACTTCCAGTATCAGCGTTTAATGCTTCAGATTCCATGTTTCACTTTTTTGGGTGGAATATGGCCTTTGACAGTAAGTTCTTGTCAGGCGGTCTCAGTGGGTGCCCTTGATGATGAGCTGTTTCCGAAGAGTATAAGAATGCAAAAGGGAAAACCACAACCAGTGTACAAAGCACCAGATATGGTCACTGGATAAAGGCAGGGGATAACATTGGTTGGTTCCATAGGTGCAATGATTAAAGATTTCAGAGTTCTACATTTCCAGTAACAGTTCCACATAGTCATATCATCTTAGCCCAGGCTTGGACTGAAAACTCTCTGCAGGGATTAAATACTTTGAAAAGATATTTGCAATGGCTGAAGCAGAATACGCTATCAATATATGAATGCTGTAATTGACCTAAGTCGCTCATCGAGTAACCAAGTTGATTGACCTGAGAACTCTTCAGAAAGCAGTGGTTACACATGATGTTTGACTGTAGTCCTGTAGGATTCAATTGGACTTTTGGGAGCTGGAGGGGAAGAATGTATGTGAAGAGTGTAAACAGAAGCTGATGGAATACTGGGAGGATGCATCTTCTTCATATCTATTCAGCCACTTCCTCTGATCAGGTTCTGGAGAGGTGAAATCATGAACTTCTGTGGGCTTTGAAATTTGTAATTATTAGTACAAATGTCACAGTTCTCACACTTAGGATTTCTTTGGGCTCAGCCACCAAGTAATGAAATCTCAACACTTTGCAAGTGCCAGCGAATTTGGGTCTTCCTGTAATTTTAGGTCACAGTGTTTTGATTCTCTGACTAGGCTTCTTTGAGATGCTGTGCTAATTTTCCTTCAAAACCTTTTATCTTGTAAAAAAAAGTCTACTTATCCCCCTTGGTAGCAGAGCTTATTCTGCTTATTGGCACTTTAAAGTGCAGAAAACAATACAAGCTTTAGGGAACCAAATCAAAGTACGATATCCCACAGGCATTCAATTAAAAAAAACAATAATTATATAGCATTTGCTAGAGCAGTTTTGCTTTTTCTTTGCTCTATAAATAACATATGGTACTATAACCTATTTCATTGATACTCTTTTTATCAACCTGGATAAAATAAAGCCTTTACCCCACTAAGTTATCTTCCACCAAGTAAATAGTACTCTCAACTGTTAAATAATCATTGTTTCATCAAAAACACTTGGCAAGAGAGGGCGATCCTTATTGAAAGAGACAGGAGCAAGTACAAAAATGTTTCAAAGGTTTGTGCTTCACATCATAGTTCTTTGTAAGGCAACCCAGATCTCTGATTAGTAACACCAATGTTACTCCTGCAAGCAATAGCAAAATGTAAGGCCATATACCTCAGAAGCAGTTGGATGATAGAATTGAATTATGAGGCCATAGGTCAAGACACCTTCAAAGTTAACCAGTAACCTTGGCACACTTCCTCCATAAATCTGTACAATAATCTAAATGGAGAGTGCTCTTCTCACTTGATGAGTATGTACAGGAAAGATCTTCCAGAGAGGTTTGCAAAGGAAGAAGGAACCCACCATAGTTGAAGCAAGCGCTGAATAGGGCCATGCTTTTTGTAGATGGTCTGGTCTTTGTAGTTTTTACCCTCACTGATCTACAACTACAAATATATGTATAGTCGGTACTATCTAAATCAGCTTTGCAAGAGCTACAATAGCTATCTGTTAGGAATATTTTTGTGTGTTTCAAGGAGGTGCCTGAACCGTGCCATTCTGTTTCCTGTGATTTCAGTTCATTTCAAGATAACAACCATAATCAAATATAATGCACTTTTCACGGGCCATTCAACCTGCTGTCCATGGCCTGAATCTGTGTTAAATTTAGGCTTATAGGAAGCGCAATCTTCTGTGACATATGCCAATAAAAACAGATTTTCAAAAAAAATAAATAAAGGAAGCGCAATCTTCTATACCAGCAATATCACTGTGACTGGGGTTCTAGAGTGCATTTTTCAAAATGGATGCCCTGCTCTTATCACTGTTGTGACTAAACACACTGCTGCAATGCAGTACTAGAAGAAGCGTCAGAAAGCCAGAGTCAGCTTAGCATGTCTACCATCACAGTGTAGATTTATAATGCTAGATGAGTAAGAATGCCTAGGCCATGTTCATATTTTGCAATGCAGTGGTTGATGTGTGGGGGGACATATATGGTGATGATATGGCTGGACACTGCAACATATTTAGCTGAAGGTCATTAGTTGACCATTGGGACATTCCCGTAAGACACTGAGCATAAAAAGACCTTTAATTGTGCTCTCAGCTGAAAATAGAATTGTTATTTTTGAACACCAAGCTGGTGAGTATTGGAGGTAATAGATTGATGAATATGGTATGTTCCTGAGATTGAAGACTTTTGGAGGCCACTCTCATTTCCTGTTAGTTCCCCTATTCACCCAAATGCCTCAACGAACGTGGTTGGACCTCTGTTCTTCACCCGTGAATGAAAGTCAATGGCTGAGTAGTCTATCTGCTGGTGGTCAGTGATGACTGTGCAGTGTCACGTTTGTTAATCAGCACTCCTCTGATTTATTACTAGAAGAGTGGTCGCAGGCAACTAGTTGCCCAGGGTTTGGGAAGCAGCCTTTACTATTGAGATTGGGTGCATGCAAGACTTCAGTAACATAAACAAGTTGATCTTGGTGGATTACAGTTAAACTGTATCATTGATTCTAGTGAGTTTGTGGAGTGAGTTGTCACGTAGGATATTTTAACCGGTTAGAAACTAATAGTATAACGTTTTGGAAAGCTTTATATTTAGATTTTTTTTCACAAAATTAGAAAATAGTGTGATTGTTCAAAGCATAATAAAAAATAAATGTAAAGTGTTTAAAGAAAATCATTTTGTATAAAACAGTTTTATTTAACTCACGAGGTGAATGACAATTTTGTTATTTGGAAATATTTTAGAGATACTCAGTTTCTACTTTCTTCACCTTATGTTATTGTTTGACTTGGGAAGCACACTACATAAAAGTGGTGTTGTCTCATTTAACATAACTCACACTTGTCATAAGGATTTCATTTAGAAGTGAACTAAGGAATTAAGGGTTAGCACTTAGTATTTTTCAGGCTAGATAAGGTAAAGCATAGCATCAGATGTTTTAGTTCTGCAATATCCTTTTTTTCATATACCCAAACGTACACCATTTCTCGAAACAGAGATGAGAATTCCAATTGAGCCCCAAACACTTCCCAAAATCAAAGTGCTGCATTGCATGACCCACTGCCAAAGCAAAATGTCACCAGTACATTATTGAGCAAATGCATATGTCTGGCCTACAGTTTCATGCATCTGATTTATTCTTAAACATATTATACAATGAATGGTATTCAGTTTTTGTGTATTTTATTTGTTTTCTTTGTTAGAGTGACAACTCATCAGACGAAGGTTCTCTGCATATCGACACCGATGCTAAGCCTGCATCTAATTCAAAAGCCGAGAAGGAAAGCGGGAGTTCCTCAGGGGGAATATTGGATCTTTTGCAGGCGAGCCAGGAAGTCGGAGGTTTGGAGTACAACTCAAACAGGTATGCCTGTGAATCCTGACATAGTCATTGCAGTGCCATCAATGGAACCTTTGACTCGAAGTAGATTCTCCAAGCCCTCCAAGCCTGTTTTTGTAACTAGGTGTCAAAATGTGTAAGTGTTTCTCAAACTCCCACTCATAGCTACCTTACTAACAGCCTTACACCTGTGCTTCTCAGCTTGTGAATTGACTGTATGTTCCAGCGTAGTCCAACTTGAGCTTTCAAGTGGCTTTGGTGACAGGTTAGCACTATGCAAGTCAAACAGTATGTATAATGAAGTACTGTGCCTACGGACAATGTCCCGGGCGAATATTCTTCACACCTATTTATCAAGAGGAGTGGTGGTGATGCTAGTCTTCTAATGTAGCGAACAGTATTAGGACCAATGATGGAGCAAAATCATTGGTGCGAACAACTGAGTCAAAACAGCCAAATAACATAGCAATAGGCAGCATAGCATTGGTTGTAAATGGATGGCAATGACATACTCTAATTTTCTGTGAAAGAAAAAGTGCAAAGTATCACTCAGGAATTTGGTGGGTTGACACCAAAATACAGCAGTATTGATGTTATTTATTATAGTTTATCTCCACTGCCACCTTAACAGAAACAAGTAATAACAGAAGAGGGGTTCTAAGTCATGGTATGGTTCCAGAATAGTGAGATTTTAATGTTGTGCTACCATAATCATGCAGCAAAAATGCAGGTGGCCAAAATATCAACAAGGTGAGTATATATAGATAATTAAATGTTTATTATGCTGAACACCACATTAATGTATATATATATATATCTAATCACTATTTTCACACTTTCCCCGGCCACTGAGTCCGGTGGGCTGTGGTTCGGCTTGTGGTGCCCAAAAAGTCCAAACACACTTTGGTGCTCCGTTACACGCCAAAATAATCCACAGGTCCCATCTTTCCCAACGAGTTTCGGAGATCCGCGTCTCCCTGATCACAGGAAAGGGTCAAATGCCAATTCAACCAATTAATATACTCTGGGGTGAAAAGAGAAGAAAAATCATGCAGGTAGAAAGAGGACTGTTTTGGCACGACCAGATCTTCTTAAAAACAGTGTTTGTTTGGGCACCATTTTGTTACATAAAAGGTATTAGTTTTCAAAATATTCAAATATTCACTCGCAAGGATGCGTGATGGTTACAGTACACCACCATGTAAATTATTTTAACAAAACTGATTTTCATAAACGCAATATATACCTCACATCAGACTTAATGATGTGCTGCCTTAGCTTTTCAAAAAGATGCACTCATTACGTACTGTCCTGATTCACAGTTTAAATCTCGTTATATTGAATTTTATGGTCCCGTCACTTTATGTACAATTGTGCCCAAGTGGGCATTTTCTGAAACCCAAATACAACGGACCAATCAAATAGGGTATCTCCCATTCAAAAGCAAACAGATTTACATATATTCATAGTCCATAATAGCGATCAAATCAGATATTTTTGCATTCTGCTGCAGTTTTCGAAACTAGTCCGACCGCGATTCATAACTGCAGCAAACAGAAACAATTAAACATTATTAAAAATATGTGCCCCCACTAATCCTTGAAACGTGATCTTAATATACTTTAAATATATATATATATACCTGTATGAGACAACATGCATTAATTACAATGCCAGATTCAACATTCACAGAAAATGCCAGATTATACTAAATGGTCAGCTAGCTCCTCATTCTGATTCAGACCAATGGGATGCATGGTTTGGAACTCAATAATACACCTCGATTCGAGGCGTATCAGTTCCAAAACCATATTACCTCCCCTTGCATCAATAGGTACTCTGTCAAGTACATACAACTTGAGTAGATTTGCCTCACTAGAGTGTTCGGTCTCAATAGCTACCTGAAATTGTTTGTTCACATTAGTGATGGCTCTCATATGTTCTAATACTCATAACTTGGCCTTATTTATAGTGCTACCGATGTAGTACGTGTTGCAAGGACATTTGCGACAATATACACCGAAATCCGAATGACATGTTAGATGTTGATGGATTTCAAATTCTCTATCATCCACTGTTCAATTTTAAGTTTTTTGCATTCTCAATGTATTTACATGCTTAGCACTTCATCCATCCCATTAAACCCTTAACCTGATTTGGCATTAATTTGTCTGACAACATATTCCTACAAAGCATATCCTTAAGGGAGTTACTCTTCCTAAAAGTTAATTAAGGATGATTGTCCAGATATTTGCTAAGAATTTTATGTGTTTGTAGAACATGCCAATTTATTTTTTAAACCTGTCTGATTCCCTTGGGAGCCTGTGCTGTAAGGAGTTATATATCTGATAGTCGGACTTTCAGTGACTTATTTGACTTTAAGAAGTAGATATTTTATTGTCCTGTGATTGTATTTGCTTTCTTTCTAGCCAATTCTATGATCTTGTTGGAATATATTCTTTCCAGAAATCTTTTGGTCATACATCTAGGTTCTATGTAAAAAAATTCTTGTGAGCTAGAGTTTCGTTTAGCTCTTAAGAATTCGCCATACTATACTGTTAGACTGTTTCGGGCAGTCTTTTTCTGATATAATTTAGTTTCCAGTTTGTTTTTAAATGCCTCTAGATGTCAATCCAAAAACTCAATTTCTTTTTAGGTCGAGCCTAGCGCAGCGCGCATGAGTTGCTCTATGGGAGGCTTCTTGTAAGCACTCCCAACTTCCTTTCAACTTTTCTGTGTGGATTTGTTTACACTCACACATTTGATTGGCCATTACGTCTGGCTTTCAAAAATAAAATCATGTAAATGGCCAAAGGCGGGGGTATGTCCGATCTTTTCTTTAAATGTTTACTCCCCTACCGTAGCTGTCTCGGAGCGAGCTAGGTGAGCAGGGGCGCCAGTGTGCTACTTGCATTCCAGGCTGAATTCCAAGATCACGTTACAGTTCTCCAGCGTGAACGCTTTCACTTTTGCGTTCGCGCGTTTTAGATTGCCTGCAGGCAGACACAGCACAACATCTGTCAAACTGTTCTGCTAACTCAAAGCTACTTTAGATCAAACAGAACTTTAAGTGACCCGACTGAACAGGCTCTTGTCTCAGAATTAAAAATGAATATGACCGCTGCTTTGAATACGGGCTCTAACTGAGACAATTGCAGGGAGCACAACAATCTTCAAGCGGTTTTCTCCAATCTTCAGATCGGAAATTCTTTATCAATCTAAACTTCTCCTCTCCCAGCCAGTCCCTGGTGGCAAACTAATGCAGAGAAGTTGTTGCATTTACTGACCAAACACATCTGCTCTTTCGGCAACCATTCAGCTATATGGTGCCATTCTATCCTGCCCACAACCCCATTTGCACACTATATACTGGTTTCTACAATCTACTTGGACACATTTGCCTCTGCTAGTGGCCATTTTGAATTGACCCATCAACCGGATATGGAAATTCCTAAAGAATCCGTAGGCCCATGGCAGTCGCTTTACATGGCAGGAACACGCAACTGTGTCCCAGCACCAATCGGTCATTCTTTCAGAGGCAATAATCCATTTCAAAATGTCCCGGCAGACCAGTCCTGCTGTTAGTCAAACGAACTCTGAGTGGGCGGGTCTTTCTAGAATCCCGATTTCTATTGCCCGAGGTCCCCAGAGAATTGAAGCACTAATGGAAATTAACATTTTTCTATTCTCCCTCCTAAAAATGTGTAGCAAGGAAGATTCAGCAAGGGACTTCTTACCGAATACTTAGTCCAGTGTCTCCAGTGAGCTTGATGGGGCTCCAGAGTCAGGGGTAGCATCGATTCACAGGAGTGGCACACAGGGGAACAGCAGCAAGCTGGCTGCATTTAGAATGCATCCTAATCACTCAATTCTGCGTAAGCATCCCATGAGTTTTTGGTAATTTGCATCCATTTTAGGAGACTGAAGGATTTCAAAGAGATTGCAGTGAGGCAGCCTGCAAATTAGGAGGCTCATAAAAATGTAACACGAGACTTGAGGAAAATGACAGAAGGGGTCAGTGGGAAGACAGAGCAAATAACAATAACTTTCTCAATGCAGGCTTCTGTGTAGGGATGAGTGTTTGCTTTGAAGTTGAATATTTATTTGCATTTATGGTTGCTTTAAGTCTGGCTGAACACCCAGTACTTAATTTGAGCAGGGGTACGATTCGGCTGAGCTGCAGATCTCTTTCTAGAGCAGCTACACTTACAGGAGGGGCTTGCAGTGATGTCTGCTCTAATTAATAGACAGTTCTCCGTTTTGTGTGAAATACTTGAGGCTGCAAAGCAGTACTGCCAATTGTAAGAAACACACACATTTATATTTTTAAAAATGGCGCTAACTCAGCAAGGGGGTGAGGCCAGCTTCCTAGGCCTGACACGCCCACAAGAAGGGATAGCCACTGGCTTGAATAGCATTGAATGACTTCAGCTTTTGTGGTTCATGACAGCACTGTACTTGCAGAACACCTCCCCGCGACCATTCAAATTTAAAATCTTAGCGTAATAAAATAAGTGCTCTCAATTTGACCCATTGCAGGCAAGTAACCAAGGTAGACATTTTGATAGTGCTGTGCAAATCTAATTGGTCTAAAATAAAGTACTTTACACAGCAATATGGAAGAGATTGTAACTATAACATGAACAAGCATTGGCATAGCCAATAGGTCTCGCCTTTGGGACCTTATGAGTGTTTAGACATGCAACAGTTGATGTTGTTGCACCAAGGATATTGTGCTGGATAACTAAACACTTAGAAGGTCCAAAAGGCGAGACCTATTGGCTATGCCAATGCTTGTTTGTTTATATTGCTAGTGAAGGACAAATTCAAGTTGTTCTCATTTAATTCCCCCTCAAAATCGAGCACAGTTTTTTTTATCCATTCCAAATTCAAATGTGTTGTCTATGTATATATAATCACGCACTTGCGGTCACCAATATATAGTTATAGTTAAGACTTTGTTTCCATAGGAAAAGCGTTTTTTGTTTTCTAATACCTTTGACGCCTTTTGACGAATCATCACAAAAGATTTCGAGAAAAGTAAACTGCTTTGTTTAGTTCTCCATGGACTGATTTGGGGTGATCCTTCAAGCGGGGCCGGGAAAAAGGAGGGGGAGTCCCAACTGCATTTTCCCCATGTTCATTTCCATGGAAACTTTCGAGACGGCTACACACAATTTGGCAGGAATGTAGCTCTTGGTCTATAAGAGCCATTTTTGTGATTTTGTGTAAATTCTTTCAGCAGTTTTGGAGTTACTTAAGAAAAAATAAATATACATATCTAGGGATGCGAATCCTCTGCAGAACCGGTAGATCTCATGCTGAAATGTTTGTACTCAGATGAGCCCCCCCCCCCGAAAAGTTAAAATAAAGAGATAGGGGCAGGAAAGAAATACCCTAACCCTCCAAGGCTGGTGGTGTGGTCTCCCAGAGACCCTGTCATGTCAATAAGCATTTTTTAAATGGTTTTTATGAGAAAAAGCGCAGGGATCCGCAAATTCTCGCAAAAATATATATATTTTTTTTAAGCGCGGTCTCCTGCACTTGTTTAAACTGGGGCCCTTGGTTCGACAGATCTGGGGGCAATTTATAATTAATATTTTGGGAAGGGATGCACACCTCCCCGGGGCACGAAAACAATGTGGTGAAGGAGGGCCCCCCCTCCCAAGGCCGCTTACAGCCCTGGGGATTGCTACCTCCCCGGGCTGGACCTTTAAATGAAGAGATAGGCTGCGCAGGCCCCCTCATGGACATTATTTATTTTTACCCCGGGGACCACC
The DNA here is from genome assembly GCF_964263255.1 of Lissotriton vulgaris. NCBI lineage: Eukaryota > Metazoa > Chordata > Amphibia > Caudata > Salamandridae > Lissotriton > Lissotriton vulgaris. The sequence continues at coordinate 1,134,865,122 of NC_141697.1, forward strand.
ACCTTCCCGGGGCCACTGATAAATTAAGTAGGGTGAGGGGGCCACATGGATTCCCTCCTGGGCCATATACAGCTCTAAGGACATCACCTCCCCGGGGCTTTGGCTGGTTTGTAAGTGGGAAGGGGGCCCTAAAAAAAAGCCAAGTGGGGGGGCTGGGCCGAGCCAATAATGGCCCTGGCGACTGCCACCTTCCAGGGCTAGCTCTCAATGCCCTGAGGTGCCCACCCTTAAGACACAGATGTTTGCTGTCACTTGGTGGCAGCTTTGACAGCTCCCACCAAGCGAGAGCAAACAGTAAGTTTGCTTTCTGTGGGCGGAATCAGAAAAACTTCTTCCGCTCTCCGGGAGCAGGCATTTCACCTGTTTTCCTGGATGCTGTCAAGCGGGCCGGAAAACAGATGAAACAATTGTTTCTTCTCATAGGAAACCACATTTCTTGCTGCTCCCTGCATGACAAAGTAATGGGACTGCAAGTAGAAAGTAGGCTCTGCCCACAGTACACAAAATTGTGTGCTAAGTGCCCCTCTTCTTTTACTATTTTGGATTGACCGGGCCCTGGAGAATAAGGTCCCCGGGGCAATATTTAGCCCAGGAAGGGGAGCCATGTGGCCCCCTCCCTTTCACAAATTGGCTTGGTCTCTTGAGATGGGATCTCCAGGGCCAAAATCAGCCCTGGGCCTACTCTCCCCCTCCCCTTTTAGTAATGTGGGATAGGGTGCCTACGGGGGGTTGACCGCAGAGCCTGGCCAAATGCCATGTGTGGTGCAGGATTAGGTGCCTAAGGAGGTTAGTCGCAGAGTGTGGGTGCAGGGCCAGGCCGCAGGCCAGGCCTCAGCCATGCGCAGCTGGGATTGAATTAACGCAAGGTAATTAAATATTTCTTAACGTTGAAAAACCCTAGAAATCCACTGAAAGAAACAAAGGTTACAAGGACGTTATAGTTTGGAAATAGAATTAAAGAAATTCCCCAAAAAATTAAAGGTAAGACGGATGTTATAGTTAGGTTCAGATTTGACTAATCTCAAGAAACTATAACTTTTGGACCTAAGGTACTATAACTAGCGCCCTCGCCATGCACTTCCACTTACTCCATATATTATATCAGTAATGACATCTTGTTTGACATCATTCATAATATAACTGCAACATTTGCAATGAATTTAATGATGAAAAAACTGTGCATGGTGGGAGCACAAGTTATAGTTAGTTACCTAAGGGCAAGAGTTATAGTTTCTTGACATAAGTATAACTGTAGGATTTCTGTGGTTTAGTGTGTGTAAAATCTGAAGATGTGACACTAAGAATAGTAAATCTATACTTAACTATGTTCGACTATGTAGGACAACCTGCTCATTATCTTGCTGTAATATCATGAAAACACATCATTTCAAACCAACATAAAATCCTAGGAGAGGATTGTCTTTGGTTAAAAGACGCTTCCCATGACAGTGGACAAAAAAATATTTTTACACATTCTTTTCCTTTCCTTTGGTGACTTCTGAAATGATCATGGCTGCCTTCCGCAAGTTTTAATGTAAAAACATAACATTCCACTTGATCACTAACTAATGAATCAACAACCACATATATGTGCATATGGAGTATGGTAGCAAAGACCAGTTTATTAGCTGTCACACTGACAGTAGTGGCACAACTACCTTTCTCATGTCAGGAGTGCTTGCCGAAGGCTTCCACTACATGTTGCCCATCATTTCTCAGCAATGTCCTTTGGACCTCATTGCAGGCTTGAAATTGGCCCTGATTAGCACCTGGTGGTGATTGTTCACAAGTTACTGATTTTGGTAGGGCCTGGGTCACTGCTGGTAGATTTGGTGCTGCACCATGAATGGCTAGGAACTTCTACCTCATCTATGTGGGCAATAGGCTAACATGCAGTTCTGATTGAAGGCGCAGGAGTGCTGGTGGAGATAGTCTGAGTGCCAAAATGCTTGATGTGATAAGAGTGGAAGATGCAAACAACAGAATCACAACAAGCTCATTATTCTACATTTGATTGTCAGAGTAAATGAAACAGGTTCTTGAAATAGGGAAAAAATTAACAATATAAAAGCATAGATTTAATTTAATAATGCCTACTGCAAAGTATCATTAGGATGAGTTATCCTTACTTGAACTAAAGAATAAGAGAGTCATGGTTATAATAAACTAGCAGCCCGCCCCGGCGTTGCCCGGGGGCAGAAGGGGGCTGCATTTTGAGAATTTTTTTGGTCCCGGCCGGGCCCCCCGCCCTCCCGCCCGCCCGCCGTGACCTTGCCTATACCGCTGCCCGCCCGCCTGCCTCCCACCTCTGCCTAGCAGCCCGCCCCGACGTTGCCCGGGGGCAGTAGGGGGCTGGGGGCTGCATTTTGAGCATTTGTTTAGTCCCGGCTGGGCCCCCCGCCCTAGGGCCCCCCACCCACCCTGACATTGCCTATACCGCTGCCCGCCCGCCTGCCTCCCGCCCCCGCCTCCCGCCTCTGTCTTACCTCAGCTACGCTCCGGACTTAGCCCCCAGTCCCGGGCCCCCGCCCGCCCCGACATTGCCCGGACCGCCTCCCGCCTCGCCTTACCTGAGCCGCCGCGCCACTCCTCGCCGCACGTCGCAGCTCGAAACCGCTCCTCCCCGCCTGTCGTCATCACGCAGGTGTAGGTCGCGGTCAGCGCTACGTCACGGCCGGCGCTTGTTTTAGGGGACTACTTTGTTTTTAAACTTTAATTTTTTTATTTACGTTTATTTTTTATTTTATGCAGCCTATGTCCATCTACACACCCTGAGGATTACAACAATGTATTGGGTGTGTGGATTGGCGCTGTGGTTCCCGAGTTTACCTTGCCAAAAGGTTTCTGTTCTCTCTTTATAATAGTAGTATAGATTAATGCTTCTGAGCTCACAAATGCAGATTGCTGTTTAAAAGTTGTCAATGCAACCTGATAATTGACACAAAATCCATGGAATAAACAACTTCAACAAGAGCCTTCCTGTATTTGTATCTTAAAATGAGATAGTTGATGTGTTTGGTAAATAGGAATCACTCGCATACATGTAAGAAGCAGACGCTGATTGTGAAGTAAAGTTGGTGAAAGTCAGAAGTCTGTTCCCAAAGGTTTAGCCCTACATTTGAAGAGGATAACTGACTTTTTGAAGATTTACAAAGACTCCCATGAGTACTTTTGGAAATATACTGGAGTAGGTGCTCCTGCCGATCAAAAGGCTTCATTCAATCATATTTTGTACTCGGTGGAAAATCTGCATTAGTCAGTCATGCAAAAATGTACATTTGCACATATATTTTTTTCTGTGCAGGCAAAACATGCTTTGCTTCTCTTCACAGAAGTCCTGACACTATAACCTCATGTAAAACAGGGTATTGCCTGCTTTTCCCACCCTGGATAGGCACTTCTCCCTGTGACAGGAGTACATTTATTTGGGTTTCTAGACTGGAAATCTTCCCACAAAATATGTGCAGCTATTGAGTAACGGAAACATGTGTGATAGATTACTGCATTTTTCATGCACTGCCTCCACAAATTTTGATGTTGATGAAAATGTTTAATTATTAGTCATTTGAACAACTATGTCTCCTGACTTCGTGGGGAAATTTGCATGTAAAAAGTAAATTTTCTAGACTTTTTTCAACACTGTAACTCCCAAAAAGTATCATGAAGATATTCCAGTTATTTTTCATTCCGAAAAAATGCCACAAAAACTAAGCATGCATGTTTTTTTTCTCCCGCCACAGACAATTTGATGATGTGTTTCTCTTACATTTTTGTTTTAGAAAAAATTTTACATTTCATTTAATTTCTAAAGTTTACGTTTTTTTCAGTATTTTAATGATTTTTTCAGACGCGGAGCTTCAGTGTTTTCCATACGACTAATGGTAAACTTGAATTTTCACCATTTTCTCTGTTGCTGTGGCATACCATAAAAATCTGGGAGTTTTAAAGAACGATGCTGGCAACAGCGTGGCCCTGAAATTGGTGGTGGAAAACGTGCCACAGCAATACAGGAGCAACAATAAGACAACCTGCTGTTCTGAGAGTCTCTCATATTTTTGCTTTACCGGTAACCTTGGAAGCATACCCGTTTTCAGGCTTATACCCGTTTTCAGGGTTTTTTTCTGCAGTGACCCTGGTCATAGCACACAATTCTGCACTTGTTGTCATTCTGGTTTATACATTGTTTATAAAAATTTATATGCAGTCTTTATTGAGCGTGTGTTAATTATTTACTTTTGGAAAGCATTAATGCAGTTCTTGAAATTAACAATGCCTTATAAGAGTGTGATTCACCAAGCACCTCGCCTGGATATCAGTCAGAAAATGTAGATAGTAGTTACTAAAATGTCAAATAATATTCTATTTTTTTATTTTGTCCTAATTGTGTTGATATTAGTCAGTGTGTCAAGCAAGGCACAGTAATCATCCTTGACACCGTACATTTAATCACAGTTAAATTTGTGGATTTGGCTGCAGACTTCTTTCTTTTTTAGTTATCCTGTGCAGTCTTTTTTTTATCATTATCTGTTCTTTCTGAATCGGATCTAAATTCTGTGATTAAGGGTCAGAAATGCTCCAATTACTAAAATTTCTGTATTTTTTAATGTTCTGATTCAGTCAACCGCCTGCATCACCCAGCACACAGGAAGCAATCCAAGGCATGTTATCCATGGCAAACCTCTCCTCTTCAGATTCCTGTATACAGTCGCCTTGGAGTGCAAACCAAGCTAAAAATAACAGCCTCTCAACTCAAAACTCCAAGAAATCTGCCAGCAACAAGACTGTAAGCAAACGTGTTATCAAGAAAACAATAAAACACATCATCGACATTGATGACTATGAGGACCAGTACCAGGACCACATGGATGCCTGTTTTAAGGATTCTGATTTTGGTGAGTATAATTGTTAAACCCAAGCAGTCACCCTTGTCAATTGAAGTAGCACTTCTGAACAGATGGTATGAGCCAGACAACCTACAACAAAAGCAGGTGCCATGTACAGGTGGTTTAGCAGGAGGAAACCATGTAATCATATGTGTAAGACATCTGCAGTATGTTTTGTGTTGCATCAGATGCAGCATCAACAGGTTTTCTGGTTGCATTGAAAAAATGCCCATTGTCGTGCCATAGACCAATTTTTGAATCTGCCAAAAAATACTTATTTTTTCAGAAAAACAATTTTTTTTCCAGACAAAACTTCCACTAACAATGGTGCATATATCTCTGCTAAATAAGCCTCTGTGTTTAAATGCAGACTGACACCTAAATTGAATGGTAACAATGCTTATATTCGGGTGTAATGGTCTTTGTAACATGAATTATCACTGGTACAAGGCCACACTAAGCGCAGATAGTGAACTAAACTAATACCAGTAATGTATCACAACATAACATAAAACATAATGCCCCTGCTTTGGGACATGCAGGTTTAGTACTCAAACTCTCCAAGATTCTAAAGAAAAAATAAAATAAATATATATATATATATATATATATATATATATATATATATATATATATATATATATATATATATATATATATATATATGCCACCCCCCACATGCTACGTCACTGGCTATAGGTTCAGGATGTGGTGTTACTTCGTGTCATGCTTTGTCATATCCTGTAATGTAATGGCCTTTCACGTGAAATTACGCCATCTTACGTTGCGCGTGCAACTTATGGATTTGTGAAATTGGAGCCTGAACATACAAATGTACTGACTAGTATCATGGCAGCTACAACAAATGTTTAATACAGAAATAAAACGCCGTCTTGGTGAATCGATCCTTCCATGAAATAGAAGGGTTCGAACTCCATCCTCCTGACTGGTAGCCAGCGCCAAGTGTAGGCACGTGATTCTCACACTACAACCCCAATATGGTTTTAACAGTAGAAGTTTGAAGCTGCTGCAAACTGTGCATTCAGTATTTCGGAAATGTAAAAGATGCCTAATAAGGCATTGCAGGAACACAGCCGATGTGATCACCTGACCTGGAATTACTAAGCTCAGCCCTTTACAACTTTTTTTGGATCCCAAAGAAAAATATCTTGCACAGATACCTGCCCCAACTTCATGAGCTCGGTCAGTAATGACTTAAATGTTCTTCAAGTCTTTCCCAGATTAAAGAGACAAACCCATCTCTATCTGATAAGTGCCTAGTGGGCAGGGAATCATCAGACCTACCAATTGATTGCATGTCTCTTCTGATTAATAAAACAAATATCAGCCATCCTCTGGTCGACTGCAGGAAGAGGCGGTGAAAAGTGTTTCTTTCTGTCCAAGAATATGGGCGAGGTTTTAAATAGTTGCTGCTTGTCATCTGTATAGTTAAAAATTAGACTCCAGGGGTGTACTTTAGACTACTCAGATAAAAATCTAAAGTGTGGGAGAGAAAGCGGAGCTGTGAAGAGCTCCACACTTCATCACCTGTGGTTGAGACATAAAATGAGGCAGTGCCAAATACGTGTGTTATTTCATGTACCAAAATCAGGGGCCATATTACGATGCCACTCTTTCTTTACTCGTTGTGATGGTGCAAATGTAAATATCTTAATAACCATTCTGATATATGTTTTATTATGGATGCATGTTCACCATTGTAATGATTTTTATTAATCAAACAAAGTATTTTCACTCTTTCTGTTGTGCCAATGCTGCGGGGGAGGGGGGGGGGGTCGGTGCATTTCGGTTTTCCATGCACTGCACATACATTAACTCAGAATGTCTGAGTGCATGCAGAGCTTGGAAACCTAAAGAGGCAATTACTAGCCTTTGCTTATGAGCTCTGATGTCTGCAGCCCAGGCACTAACGCTGACATTTTAAGAGTTAATGTATGTGCTTATTATGGGAAAAAGCAGAAAAGGGTATCATGTTACGGTTCGTAGTCCTCTCCAGAGACTGTATCATAAATGGCTGTGCAGTCGCAGAGCACAGCTGGCCACTCTTCTTCTTAAGCCATTGCATTGTCAATAGAGTATGCACTCAACTCTGAAACTGTCTGAGTTAGTGCAGGAGCTGCAGGCAGCACAGCTCAGAAAAGGTGAGTACTTACTGATTCCTTTTTCCGAGCTGTATTGTCTGCATCTCATGCACTGACTCAGAGAATTGTGCACTGGAATTTCTTCAAGAGAATCACAGCTCTGCTGTGCACCAATGCACTCGTTCATAATACTGCCGCAGGACTTGATTCTAAATAAAGTGGTATACGTGGAAGTGTAAAAAGCTAAAGAAGGTTCTGAGAAGTGCTGTAACCTCACTGCCATTTGCCGCTCTTTTGAGGTTGTCAAGGCTATTTATGAAATGTTTGCACGTTGTTCTTTGACACTGGCGCTACCTAGACAGTGAACCTTCACAGTGCAAATGTAGCAGAAAACATCCCTCGTCTTGGAAATTATCAATTCCGTTCCTCCATACTAAAGGTGTCGTTTCATTATATCCAGCCAACATGTGCTCAGTGCTAAAAGATATCACTACTTTTATAGAATATATTGATAAAGTCCTGCAAAGCACTCCCAAGATGAAGTCCATATTTTTTCCCCAAAAAAAGAAATTGGAATATATGGTACAGACAGACACTCACACATGCACGCACACACACACACGTATATATATATATAATAATAATCTACATTCATCAGACAAGGAGAGTATGAGAGAGAAAGCCAGAACCTCATCTGCTCAACCACTCTTTCTGAATACTGAACTTAGTTGCAGTCTTTTTTTACACCATTTTTTCATCTTTCTCTTTCCCATCGCCCCATCAACCTTTACTTTCCATCACATTACACTCTTCTTATCTTACATGTTTTTTTCTCTATTTTGTGTTGATGCCATTAATGGAAGTAAGTTTTGTTTTTCACAAATGTGATGCAGCTTATCTTGCAATTTACCTGGTAGTATTAAAAAACGGATTTAATGATCAAATCTGACTGACTAATGTGTTGTTATCTTCCTAAGTTTATCCTTCACTGGAATCAGATGAAGACCACCCAGTATTTAAATCCCGGTCCAAGAAGAGAAAAAGCTCAGATGATGCTCCTTATAGCCCGACTGGTGGGTGTTTCGTTTTACTGTTAATTCAATATGGAGGAAACAGATTAAAAACATGAAATGAAAAAATAACTACTTATTTGATGCATAAAGATTCTACACTGCTATGTGATGTTCATTGGAAAAGCTTTTTAGAGACAGTTGCAGATACATGGAAATTATTGACAGACACTTCTCATATGCTTTATAGTTATTGTTATTCGTTTTGCAAATTAGCAGTTTAAACCAGTCTTCTGAATTCTTTTCTTCTTAGTAACTTGGACCATACATCATTTACATGCTGCAAACCTTTGTGCTAGTCTGCATTATGTCAAAGGATCTTCTTGACTGAGGCATTCTTGAACTGAGTTGATAATTGATAGTTGGTAATTTCCACAATGAAAACAAAATAAGATATGAAGATCCTAATAAGAAAAGTGCACATGTACGACTATGGCTAAAACAGAGCACATGTTGTTCAGGGCTGCTTGGTTCCCAAGTTCCTGTATATTAATCATGTAGTCTGAATGTGTGACAGGAATTGTGGGTCCTACATTTCGAGTAGGAAATATCGTTATACCTTAATATCATAATCTTAATCCCGAGGACAAAAATATCGACGGGTAAGTATGTGTAGATTTTCTATTTCTAATTCCACATCTACGTACCTTGACCGTATGTATATTTCCACGGTATGCAGATGTGGAGTTAAAAACAGTAAATCTATATTTCCCTAAATGCACTCACCATGCAGTATTTTTGCTCTCGATATTTTGGCTATAATATTAAGATATAACAATATTCCCTAAATGATAGTCCAGGTTCTAAACCGACATGGCAATTTATAATATGTTCTATAATAAACTAAGTCTTTGCGTTTATGTTTTTTTTAAAGTGGTCAAGTAGCTATTAGGATACATGACTACTAAATGATACGGATGGCATGGCTGTGATGGAAGTGATCTTCAGCTCATGAGTTCTTTTGTCGAGCCGAGTTTGAAAGAGAAGATCCAGTGTTATTTAAAACTAAAGGGAAAATGTATGGGATTGGAAATGTTTTACTTTCAGGTGTGAACGATTGTAGAAAAAGATCTATTCTGACTATATGAAATGTACATAGACTTAGAAGTTGCATTGATATTTGTGGCTCAGTGATTACATGTCAGAGTGGAACAATGGAGGTGGGAAATGCAAACCTTTAATAGTAAGTCACTGATCGCGGTTCCTCCTGTTCAGAAATGAGGTCATCTACAAAGTCTTCCAAAATGGTGCATTTGTCATGAACTAATATCCACTGCTTTCATTTTATCTTGTATTTTAGCATTTTGTATAAGCGCTACTGTACTGAGGGGTATAGATGTACTGTAGACACCAACAAAAGATGAGGGTACATGCATTCCCTCCAAAGGAACCACTTTAACATCAAACATCAACATTAAACATGGCCCGGTAACATCTACTTCAGCAAGGAGCTTAACAAATGGCAGTGACAATCCTAGTAGATAGAAAGAAGAAAAATAGAGAAAAGAGAGCTACAGATTTAGGATGATACACTAAAAAGATGAGGAAAAAATAGAAGGAAGTTTGCTGTAGCTCAGACGATAAAGATTTCAGCAAATAGTACTGGAAGGAGAGACAGTAACAGTGGGAAGAGCACATAGCCTAAGCAGCATGCAGATGGACCAAAAATATTGGAATGTGAAGGTGAGAAATGATAGAAGTAACAGTGAGGTATTCTGAAGAAAGAGGCACTACAAAACAGGTAGGAAAGGAAGGAAAATCAAGGAAGTGTGTGGGCTACTTCAGGAGTACTTTAAAAAAAATGTACTGTCAGCTTTTTGCATAATTTCTTTTGAGGCTCTGATCATCTCAGATCATCAGGGAGGCAATCCCAGACGGAGGTGGCTGCTCCTGAAATGCATTGTATTGACACTTAATAGTTCTGATTTTTTTGTTCTCTAGTCTTCTCTTACCGAGAATCCTCATATATTTGTTAACACCAGAGATCTTGAGGGATGACTGAGTATACTCTGGCTCTTGCAGATATCTTTTTTTTAAGTCATACACACCGGTTTGAACCATTCTTGCATCTAAGGCGATAGTGTAATCTCCGAGAAAGTGGTGTGCAACTGACACTATTCTTGGGATGACTTCTGCAATAGATTCAAAATCAAGAGCAGCCTCCACACTCAGATTATTTCTGAAACAGTCTCTGTTTTTCTTGAGGATCTCAGTAACCAGTATTTTGTGTTGCGTTACATGTTAACCAATCGCAGTTTCTGTAATATTTTTTCTTAATAGCACTCTTACTATTCATTCTTTTAAAAATTTAGCAAGAGTTGGCCCTTCGGTACCGCGGCAAGACAGACCTGTTCGAGAGGGTACCAGAGTTGCCTCCATTGAAACTGGGCTGGCCGCAGCTGCGGCAAAATTATCTCATCAGGTAATGCTACTCATGATGCATGCTTATCCCCAAAAATCTATTTCGGATTTATGCATCGGTTTTCTTTTTTTGTGTTTGTCTCCTGGCTTGATAAGTTTACCAATACTCTGTACTGCATTCAATCAGAAAATGTATAATTCTTCTTCTGTTTGCAGTTAGTCAATTTGGAAGCTTGTTGTGTGGGTCAATATGGCCTACATTGTCTAGGTTTCAGTTCCATAATGAATGTCTTTTTTAAATTGCTCATAACTCTAGTTATGTTATAGTCTAGAATATCGTGGAAGGAATATTGAGTGGCCACAATATAATGATCAAAATATGGAAGGTATGGATTTGATATTCTTAACTCCACAACTGCGTACCTTGAAGATATATGCGTCATCAAGGGACACAGATTCGCAGTTAGGTATAGAAAATTTATATATCCTTCCCTGTTGATATTTTTGTCCTCGATACTCTACTCGCAATATTGTGTACACTCAGTATTTTTCTGGACCCACACCTCACCCTTTAACTAATTATCATCATATTACATTTATTCGTCTCAATAAAATGCCAAAAGGTAAAAGGAACTTCGGAAACTACATATCAAAATATCATCTAACAAACTATTAGAAGTGCATTACATTTCTATATAAAACTATGAAGACTTTAAAAAGACATTCGCCAATTTTTCACTTGCTTCATCCATGTCATTGTATGCCATATTTTCCACAAAACTCATATTGCTCCACTACAGCCCCAGTAGCCAGAGAGAAACACATTCTCTGTCACATGGGTTCACTGCGCCATCTATAAAAGTTGTGCACTCCCGCTCCTGTGTCTAGTGTACTTAAACAGTCCCACAGCTTTTGCATTATTTCAGTCCTAGCATAAATTATACATTTGGAGAGCAGAATGTAGCTTACCCTATTTTAGTTTCGATTAACTTATAAAAATGCCCCCGGAATCCCATTTCGAAAGAAACTCTGCTTACATCCAGTCAGTTTTAAACGTTGAATGCGTTTCTGTAAAAGTAAATTTATTTTGACATAATATATATATACATATATATATCTTTAGATTATGCTGCAGGGGATTTTGTATCGAATTGTTTACCCTCCTTTAAAATTGTTACCTGGAATATTGCTGGCATTAAGACAAAAGTCGGAAATGGTGAGTGGCGAATAAGTTACAAACTTTTGATATTATTGCCTTACAAGAGACATGGGACCAAGTCAATAGCTTTTCACTGGATGGCTACAGTCACTTTTGCATCCCTGCAACTAGTAGTGCTGCAGGTAGAGCCAAGGGTGGCTTACTAACTCTATTCAAACTTGATGTAAAAGGCAAAATGACACAGTGTAACTCAGGTTCTGATAATTGTCTAATTGTTGAACTTTCTACCCAGGATAAGGCCAAGATCTTATTTGTGAATTTTTATAACTCAAATGGTAATGATTGTACCGGTCATAATTTGGATGCACTGGATAAATTTTTGTCAGCCTATAGTGTTAATGTAAATACTTTTGAGATAATTTTTTTGGGGGACTTTAACATCCATCCCTGCAGTCTACCGTGCATTAGTCAGGATGAAGAAGGTCCGCCCCTCTCTTTATCTATCCATCTGGAACACACCAGGCGGGGGGAGTTTTTAGAAAACTTCCTTGCCAGATAGAATCTATATGAGTCAGGCTGCGGGGAGGGTAAAAGTATGTCCCCTACATTTAAAGGAACTGATGATGGCACTGTTATTGACTATATTTTTATGTCTTCTTTTTTGTTGAGTAAGGTTTTAAATTATCGGACAGAGGTATCAGTTTTTAGTGATCATAACCCTGTTTTATTGGAATTACAGTACTCGGATCTACTATCACTAAAAACGGTGGTACATAGAGGGGGGCTAAACGTCTCCGTTAAAGACCAGAGGCGAAGGTTAAAATGGACAAAAATAGTCCCTGAAACATTCCTTCAAGAGGTATTGATCAAGGTAGAGGATGAAGTGGCAACATGCCTAGCAAACCGGATAGAAAATAAATATGTTATTCCTGCATTTGACAATATCTGTCTAGAAATAAACCATAGTTTACAGGTTGAACTAACTCAGAAGCCGCTACAAGGTAAAAGGTGGTTCGACAAAAACTGCTCTAAAGCCCATGGAGATCTACTTAAGGCCCTGAAAGCCACGCCAAAAAATTGTGTACATATTGCTACTTTAAGGAGTATATATAAAAAAGCTATCCTAGAAAGAAAGAAAGGAGCTGAAGGATGCAGCTTGGGCCCAACTACTCGACCCAGAAACCCTAAAAAATAGGGGTTTATTTTGGAAGATCATAAATCAGCCATTATTTTCGGGGGAGGAAAATACCCCTCTTGAAGCAAACATCACGGATGAGGGTTGGATCCAACATTTCAGTAAAATATACTCTGATGTTAGCAACGATGTACAAATTGAGGGCATTATTCATAACATCGAGGGCACTGTTGTAATTTTTGAGCCTGCAGAAGTTGAAAGGGCAATAGATCTGACCCTGAAAAATAAAGCTCCGGGCCCAGTCTGTCTTTAAATGTGCCCCAACATTTTGGTCTAAAATCCTATGTAATGTTTTTAATGCCCTAACCAAAGACAATGTCCCGGCCTCGTGGAAAAAATCCATCATTATTCCGGTCTATAAAAAGGGTAACAGGCAAGACCCCACCTGTTTTCAGACCTATTTCACTGATTGATTCTTCTGTGAAAATATTGGGTCGGGTTATTTTATCTAAACTGAATGAATGGGTAAATGAGAAAGGGGTCTTATCAAATGTACAGTACGGATTTAGACCTGAAAGGAGCACGTTGGACCAAGGACTCAATCTGCACTTATTAGTGGAAAAATATACCAGGGCTAAGTAAATGTAAAATGTAAATGTACATGTATTTATATAGCGCAAATCACTGACCGAGGTCGGTATCTAAGCGCTTGCTTAGGGAACCCGTCCTGGTATTCCCCTGTGAGATAACCCCGGCAGGGTATCCACAAGGTGAAAGCCAGGCATCCCGCCATGAAGGGCCGTTGTGGAGATTAAGCAAGCTATTGCCCAGAGTCGCAGAGTGTGAACCCTTGAGTCGAGAAGGCACCGGAGCGAGAATTATCGAGTCTGTGGAATTTTGTAGCCCAAGACCCGCCGAGGAATTGAACCCTGGTCCAGGGCCGATCTCAGCTTCCCGGTCTGCCTCCTCTAACCCCTGAGCCACACTTCTCCAGGAGGGGTGCATGTACCTGGGGTTCATGGACCTCTCGTCAGCTTTTGACCTTGTAAATCGTTCGAAACTGTGGCAAATTTTGATTGATTTAGGTCTGGACAGGGCGTTAGTAAATCTCCTAGCGGATTTGCATTCTGGCCTCCTAGCCTCCGTTAGGGTTACATCGGAGGGTTGTTGTACCAGTCATTTCAACTCCGAAAGGGGGTTAGGCAGGGGTGCATTTTGGCACCCCTCCTATTTACCATTTATATAAATGCACTGGAACCAGCGTTAAAAGAAGCATCCCTTGACATCCCGAGTATAGAAGAGCTTGGAATCCCAGTTCTTCTATACGCGAACGATGCCGTCTTGCTTTCACGGACCGGTGTTGGTTTACAACGCCTCTTGGACGTATTTGAAGACTTTATGGGTTCTCTGGACCTTAAGATAAATGTTAAAAAGTCTCAAATCATGATAATGGGTAGAAATAGCAAAAATAGGAACCTAAAAACGTTTAAATGTGGTAAAGAAGAACTTTGTAGAGTAGCCACGTTCCCATACTTGGGGATCACTTTCGATGAGAAAGGGAACTGGGGTCCTCAGTTAAAAAATAGAAACATCTCCCTTGCAAGAACATCTTCCGCCCTGCAGGGCTTTTCGAAAAAATTGGGGGCAAGGCCAATAGCATCTTTAATGATAATCTACAAAGCTAAATGCTTTGCGGTGGCTACATATGGTAGTGCAATTTGGGGATACTGTTCTTTGGACAGTATACAGACTACTGAGAACAAATTTTTAAGAGCTGTCCTCTATGTGCCACAGTCCACTCCATCATATATAATACATACTGAATTAGGAGTGGGATTTATAGCAGATCTGATAAAAACGGCCCCCCTTCTAGCATGGCTAAAGATCTGGTTGAACCAGGAAATCCCTCTCAATCATATAATTCTAAAAGACTGCTTACAGCTGGACAAAGCCAATAAAATCTTGTGGTTAGCATATATTAAAGACAGTTTTGTTAAGCTAGGGAGACCAGAGCTTTTTTTCTCTCCGGAGTCCATAACAACAAAGGACATTGCCTTGATTAAGGGCACAATGGGAGAAATGTTAAGCCTGGAGAGGTAACAAATGGAATTTAAAAAACCCACGGTGAGGGCTAACATCATTATGAGTACACAAGTAGGCCCCGAATTGTATCTAACTACTGTAAATAAACCATATCACCGGTTCCTTTTAACCCGATTTCGGTTCAATTTGATCCACCTGAACCTTGGCCATTTTCCAACTTGGAGTACCCCTGAAAATGCAATGCCGTGTTCTTGTGACAACTTCTCGACCCAGAATACAATGCACTTCCTGATGTTCTGTGGACATTACACGGCTGTAAGGGCGAAATTTTTGACTCCTATTCTAAAGGAGGCAGGGTTCATTCAAGTCAAACCAGCACTCTTGTTTTTACAGTTATTGCAGACCCCTAGGATCATGTTTCATGTTGCCAACTTCCTAGTGGGAGCTGTTAGAATTAAGAATGGGAAGACGACCAATAACCCTTAAAATGCTATCTTAAAATGGAGGAAAGCTATGTACAATGTTTTCAAAACTGGAATTTTTTAAGGAATGAGATTTAATGAAATTGATATATGTGTCTTCCTTTTTTATAAATAATGATACCCGGTATTCCTATGTAACTGATCTGTCTTTTTCAAATGTATTTTAAACGTTCTAGTTCAACAATTTTTTAATACCCTTTTTTTAACATTTCTGACTGTGTAAACTAATTAATTGTGATTTTATTCTGTATAAATCCTGTTTTTAGATTGTCTGTATTCTGTATAGTGCTATTGTCTCTTTTTATGATATTGATTTATCGAAATAAAGTATTTTGACTGACTGACTGAATTGTTTATATCGATTTATCGCCTCCTGTCTAAGGGGTAAAATATATATATTTTTTTAAAATATTGTGCACCAGGCACCAACCATTGCATCTGAACCAATTTATGCCTCTGCTCCTCATAATTAGTCTTTATTCATCAGATTCGCTGCTGATTCAATTTAGGAGCATTAATGTCAATTAACTTATATGACTCACTAGGATAATAAATTCAGTTCAGTGTGGCGCGGTAAAAACTCTATATATTTCATGATTGTTCAGTATGAAGCATACATTTTATAACCAATGTAATCAAATTAAACCTGATTTGATGTGGTGCAAACTCATTGAAGAAGAAAGTTGGAATCTGCCTAATAACCATAATTGAAGGAGCAATATGTTGTTTTTTCCTTACTCAAGCTACTAAAATGGTCATATTTCTACAGTGCAAGAATAAACCTCAGATCTGGTGCTGTTAAACTTGGGGTGATGCTAGCAGCTGCCGATCAGCACAATAATGTAATGACAAACAGTTGGTGGCCTGGAGAGAAGAGAGACTTCCGAAAACTGCTAGTAATTTATTGTAACAACTTAAATTCACCTTCAAAACTGGATGTGACTGATGTCTCATTAACACAATTAGAGAAGGAAATGGCTGCAATAATGACTCATTAGATATGTCAATTTCGGTGCCAAGTTCACTTAGATTCTGATGTTGTTAGCAATTCTTGTTGTCAAAGAAAGGGCCAGGTTCCCATTTCATTAAATCGCTAACTCTGCGATGCACACGTGGCTAGTAAGCGCCTCTTGCTGCCCCAGTGAGACAGACCCCATGACAGCCAGGCAGAGAGAGCTCACTGGATACAGCACAGAGGATTTTAGGGAGTGGGGCGTCATGTTGGAATTCTGTGTTAAGATGCTTAAACAAGGCCTTAATTCCATTACTGGCAGCATGTCGGGTACCAGTGGCAGAGCAAAGGTGGCAAGGGGCGTAATGAAAGAAAGGAAAAGTGATGCACAGGTCTGGTCGGCTTGTCTATGTCTGGGCTAGGAAACATCAGGCCTACATGTTTCAGTTCTTTGCGCCCCCAGAAGAATCCAGTTCAGTTCATTAAACTTTATTCGATGTTATGGTAATCGAAGTAAAGAGCTCATGTAATGCAGCAGCAACACAAAATAAAACCTCAAATGAGTTACATCAGATGTAAATTGATGTAAATAATTTGAAAACAGTTAAAAGAAATAGAGCTAAAAGGGCCATATTGTCCCACCGGTAACTAGAACCGTGCCTTGCAGTCTTTTTGGATAGTCGAAAGGAAGATTCCACTCAACCCTTCTTGTTAGCTTCGATAGTCCACACTACGTAGGGAAAAACGCACAATTATTTGAAGATGATCAACATGTGCATTGACTTTGCTGCTCTTGCGCAATGGGAGCATTTGATTGGACAGCTCCGGCTCTATAGTTTGCAGCAAACAGATGCTTGCAAAGCTTGGAACAACCTCATTGCAATGTAGGAGCGGAGGAGCCCATCTTTAATACAAAACTGATATTGCAGTGCAGGAAAATGGACGTCCATGGCATTAAACCTTTATTGCACATAATAATGAGTTGGATAATGTTAACACCCATTACTTTCATTGCCAGGAGACAATTACGTGAACTATATTATTTTAAGACCAGTACTGGAGTGAATAATGCAGCAGCTTCGAGGCAAGCGAGGCCTTCTCTCCAGCCTCTGAGAGGAGACAGAGAAGAGGATGCTAGGTTGGGGGGTTAGATGGTGGAGGTGGGGGCAGGGGAAGTCTGTAAATCGGTGGCACCTGTGCTCGCCTTATCACTGCCCCTCACACACTGCCCATGTGAGGCAGAAACACCAGTAAAATGCCAGTCACTGACACGTCTCAGCAAACTCTGCAGTGCACGTGGTGACGTCAGAGGAGGACTGAATCAGCCATTCATCATGCCATGAATCATTCCATTTCTTCATTGCAGGAGGTTGGCTTGGATAATGATTAATAAACTATTTTCAATACCCTCACACATCTGCAATTCTGACTTGCTCTGTGCCAGCATCGGTATTCATAGCATCATTGGCGTGAATAATCTAGACGCTTCGAGGCGAGCAGGCCCTCCTGGCTCTGGTTATTCTGATCTCAGTCACCACATTACAGCGAG
Organism: Lissotriton vulgaris; assembly: GCF_964263255.1. Lineage (NCBI taxonomy): Eukaryota > Metazoa > Chordata > Amphibia > Caudata > Salamandridae > Lissotriton > Lissotriton vulgaris. Next base: position 1,134,882,858 of record NC_141697.1, read on the forward strand.
AGCGCCTGGTGGCAGCAGCCGGGCGATGGCAGACCGGATCTGCTTCCTGCTGGGCCGCTGACGCGTGTGCGAGGCACCGTGGACTGCGCTCCTCAGACTATCTCCCAGATGCAGAGGGCAGGCCTTACATGCTCAACGCCGAAAAGACACGATTTATGTGGCGCAGACCGAGAGATGATGTGTCTAGAGGCGCATGCGTAATAAGGGTTTTATCCAACCCAGTTGTCCTCGTGTTACCTGTCTTGGATAACAACATAAGCGCAGGGCGAACCCTCCCTCCTGCTTTGCTTCTGCGCAAACTCCACTCAGGGGCTTAAAGCAAGCCCCTGTGGAGGGAGGGCCCAACCTTTCAGGGACCCAACATCCCTTCAGAGGGCCCCATGCTGCCCTAGGCCAGTACATTCTGCAGGGGGGCGCATCATGTTGCGTTATGCCACTGACTCTGCTCAGGGGGGTCCACGGTCCCTTTCTTGTCCTTCCCTCCTCTTCCTGCGCCTTCCCCCTTACCTGCCCTGTGTCGCCTCCTTCTCACCCTCTCTGCCTTGCCCTCCCCTCCATTTATTCACCTCTTGACAGTAATGTGCGTGTAGAAAATATTTTTTCTCATATTAAAGGCAAAGTTATTTCCTTTATCATGAAGCTGGCATCCTATTGCATGCATTTGAGTGATGAATAAACGAGCACAAAGGATGCAGCAGCAGCTGTATTTCTCTGCTCCCTTCCGCATTTTACTTTTTCTAACTCTAAAGGGATGGCAATTCGAGTCAATTGTATCTTTATTCGTGCCAGTAGAGGTTTACTGCATTGTGCTGTATAATTGTATTGTACTGTGTGCCTTTCTTTTGGAATAACGATAAATAGTTCTAGCAAACTAGATAATACTTCTAAAATCACAGTAAGGCCAAGAAGCAAAGGAAGATAAACAGTGCAATGGCAAAAAAACAGTATTAATAAGAATTAGACTCAATATCACGATTTACAAAAATTGAACATAAATGTGACTGGCAAATTCACCGTTGCAAATGCGCGGTTACATTCTTTGGGCTGTGGCATCTGACATTGCGTCAGAGCATGCAAACATGTATTCATGCTTAGCTTCCATGAGTCACGTGCGCCTGGTGACTGCAGTCTGTAGACGTCTGCCCTCATAGCAGCGTCACCAATGGCTGCAGCACTGGCATATATGTGCTTTAAAGAGTCCCCATGTGTCAAAAATGTTGCGTACTTTTCCACATCTGTGTTAGGGCTTGGCCGCTCATGTATGTATGTGTGTCATCATGAGTGGTGCAGTACAGAGTGACAGTGTTGATGGGCAGCGGCGCAACTGGAGACACATTTCGGGGGGTTTAATAAACATTTCGGGGGGGGGCTAATTCTTTCAGCAATAGGCAGAGAGGAGATGCAGGGGCTCTAAGAAGGGGTGAAAAAACAACAAAGCCTTGTTAACAAGTGAATAGTCTTTTAAACACCTGTGAAGTACTCGGGTGCGGCTGCAATAGACCACAGACCAGCCAGCCCACAGCAGCCCAAAATCCGTCTGTGTGTGTGCCTGGGAAGCTGTCTTAGCCTGGGCTGACACACACGATGGGGGGGCGCTGAAGCTCTTTGAGCCTTATGGACATTGCGCACCTACTGATGGGGCATTTGTGCCTATGGCCTGCAATGTCTCCTCCTGCGGTTGATGCTCATGTTCGTAAATGAGGTGTGTACTGAAATGTACTCCTGTTAGACCCACATGCTTCCATATGTGCAAAATGTGTGCCGGACAAAGATGTTTGTGAAAAATGATCACATGCAGCATATTCTGTACGTTCATAAGTTCTCGTCGCAAACTCGCGTGATGCAAAATGCACATTTTTCCAATCTGATTTTGTGCAGACGGTAGAATCCATTTTAAAATTGAGCCCTCTGTATGAAAACTGTTGTTTCCCTAGGCACGGTAACGATCTATGATCAATATATTAAATAGTATCTACAAATTAATTTTACGTTATGGATTAGCAGAATTGTTTTTCCCAGAAAAGAAAGGTGACTAGCAAGTTCCATAACTGAACTGAGTATACACGAGTTGATAAATTGACTTTATGTTGAGTTTGCAACCGTAGATCTGAGAGATTTTGTATCGCTGCAAATATTAGACCCTAGTAATAGTCAACTGGAGGGTAGCCATTTGATTGAAAATCTTAGGATCCGAACATAGGGACCTGTAGGCTGGGCAGTAGGAGCATATCCTGACTGAATGAAATGCAAATTGTACGTCTGTTTGGTTTTATGTTAATGAAGGGTTACAAGTGTTTATTGCCACCATGTTCGCAGATTGAATATGTTATAAAATGCACAAGTGATCATTACCACTGCATGCCTGTTAATATGTGCTGAATGGAGTTGCATGTGCATTTTTGCACAAAGCTTTACATAAAATGACCAAGAGATACAATGTGGTGATTGTTGTAGATGGCTTGAGTACTAAAGAGGGTTTGTTTGCACGTTTGCTTCCATTTAAGGAGGAACAAAAAATCAAGAAGAAAAAGAATACCAAAAAGAAGCTCTCATCCAACCACACAATTAAGCTCCCTCCTCAGGAAAGCAGTTCTCCTGAACCCTCTAAGCTGGATCTCAGTCCAACATCCGTAGCAGATCATGAATACACCGCTGGGGCAAGCACGTTTGGGGTAGCGCAAGTGAACCGGGGTTCTCAGCCCTTGGCACCAGGAGTGTTTCTCCAGCAGAGGAGACCCTCAGTGTCTCCACAGAACAATTCAGCTGCTAAAGGTACAGTAGAGTGTTTACAGTACATAAATATGCATTATTGTTCATATGACAGTTTGAAAATCAGTGTTTTGTAACTCTTTGAATTTATTCATTTGTTTAGTTTTCTATAGCACCCTTATCCAGGGCGCGTTTCAAAATAATAATACAAAACAGTACAAATTTGGAGCTGCTGATGGTTGGATGAATAAAAAGAAGCAGGCCGGTCTGTTGCAATTTTAGAGTGAAGAAGGAGGAAAGGCCAGAGAAAAGAGGTGGGTTATTAGAAGGGGAACAAAGGAGGAGAGGGCATGGGAATGGAAAACATAAGGAGGGAATTGGTGGCAATGGATGGGGGAGCGGAGTGAGGTGAGGACCGTGGTAGCATGCAACACTGGTCACGAAAGCAGTGTGAATCTGGTGGTTTAATATGTGCTTGTATGTATGTATGTATTATTAGATGTGTAATGCTTCACCCTGATTGGTAAAGTCAAAATTCATCTCACGTTCTACTCAACTAATCAGGCCAAACATTCCACAACTGTTTCCAGATGCTTTGTATAAAAAATATGTTTTATTGTGTGTGTCCTGAGGGAATGCCTGACATTCTGCAAGCAAGTTGTAGGTTTGTTACCTCACTTAGAGAAAAGGCTGCAAACCAACATCTGGGATCAGCAAGAAAAACTTTTGGTCATGCAGTTGATAGGAATGGGCACAGTGTTATCACTGGTCAGATATGCCATATACACCGTAGCGTCGGTGATGACGGCTTAAACCCATTCTCTAATCCTGAAAAAACATTGTGCATGTTCCAGAAGTAAAATGTGTATGTAGCGATGCAATGTATTATGTGTCAGTGTATTACAGTGATGAAACCTTATTTGCATAAACACTTCTTTTATGTCTACTTTGCGGGTTACATTTACACAGGTCCCCCAACTGGCCATTTTGCCCGGTGCTCTACAAAGCTGTTTTATTCTGTCGGATACTTCTATCTGAAAGTTTCTCACATGTCCAGTATCCCCTGATGGCAGACTGGATCTGGAAACGTTTCCATTGCTCTCGTGTGCCGGTAGAGAGTTTAGGCTCCATTTTGGCACTGGAAGCACTACGGAAGCCATACTGCTCCAATCATGGTGCACTGCCGTCCATTTCCTTTTTTCCATGTCCTTTGACACAGATCTAGAGCTTGTCTTTCCTTTGCTTTTCGATTTCTTCAGAATTTATTTTCATAATTTGAGTGCAGTCCTAGGACAGTCTCGCCCAAGAAAGTCAGGCGTTTAGTCCTGTTGCGACTATAATGGGTAGATGTCCATTTCGGACTTGCATGAGGTGTGCCTTTGGTGCTTGGGGTCCAGTCATGACTTGAGGTCATGCGATAAGTGTGGTCTTCTGCACTCAAAAACCATTAAGGGGAGCAAGGAAAGCATGTTTATGGGCAGCACTGGCAATGAGCACTGTGCTTGGCATTGCTTGCATTGCTGATCCCTTCCAGTCCTTTTCCTTCATAACACTCATTGAAGAAAAAACCCATGAAGCACAAAAAGAAGAGTTGGCACGATGATTCCTCGCATAAGAGGTGTTACCCTTTAAATGGTAAATCACTTCAACAATATCTGCCTCCTGCTGAGTCATTCGAGCTAGAGCTCCTGGGAAGGTCTGGCAGCAGAATCGCTGGCACTGGTGCTGACACCAGCGCCCGTCCTGGTGCCTTAGCCACTGATGTCCGATGCCACATCAGTGCCCGACTCCAAGTGCCTATCCTGCATTCTTCATGCATGCTATGATGAAGATATTTAGGTGTGCATTGGTCCACGTTGGAGTGCCTTCTGGTCTTATGGATCTTTAGTGGCTCCGTTCGGATTCCCTTCGGCGGGTCCCATTGCAGTGCTTTTTGTGACCTTTGTTCCACATGGAATGTCACCAATGCCATCCAGAGGTTTCCTGACACTGAAACCTTCACCAGTTGACTTTACCCTGATGTGCTCTATGCCTTCACCTACAGCTCCATTTCTGAAGTACCACTACTGCCCCCTGCTAACCTTGGGGTGTAAACTACAGAGATCTAGGACAGAAGCCCAGTAGATTGTGGAGGAGGAAAGATTAGGGGAGGAGCAGCAAGATCATTCAAACGAGTGTAATGCCTGATATATTTGATTCTGATTCTGACCCACTTAAAGTACCTGGCCCAACCCAGTATGATACTTATGAAAGCCTCGTGGCAGCCAATCTGCCTCTGCCTCTATCTTCTGGAAAGACAGATTACTTGGAATTGCAACAGGGCAGCAGACTGGATGGCACCACAGAAGTTCAGATAATTTGGTCCTCAGATCTGACTTCCTCTCAAGTGGTGTATTTCTACATACTGCTCAGAAAGGCTGCTGATGTTCTTGGACTTCCCTTTCCATTAGTGGTAACAAAGTCTAACATCCTAACTGAAGTCTCTAAGTTCTCGTCCAGGACTTCTGCAGCTTTGCTGCCTTTCAATGAAGCGCTCCTGTACCTAGTGACATTGGCATGGAAAAGCTCATGTCTGCCTTGTCAGTAAACTGGGTAATTTTCAAGCACTATAGACCAGTTTCAGAGAATTTGATTTCTTCGTCTGTCCATCAATTCCCAATAAAAAGCCTAATTGTGCAAGCCTCCTCACGTATGAAACAGAACCCAGGCTCCTTCCTCATAGCCCTCATAGTCAAAAAGGCTAGCAGCACTTGGAAAAAAGATCTTCCCATCTGTCAACCTGCCACTACACCAGGCTGACTGATGCAGCTTGTTTGTTGGGGAAGTATAGACATGCCCGCTGGGATATGGCACAAATGGTAGTCCCAAATTTTCCCAAACACCTTAGAATCCACTTTGCAGAGGTCTTTCGGGATGGGCAAGACACATCAAGTAAAATAATTAGAGCTGTCAGGAAACTGTCATATCGCTAGCCAGAGGTATGAGCTACTCTGTAGCCTAACTGGCTTCTCTGGAGATGTTCAAACATATTTGAGGCATACACCTTGTGATGGAGCAGGACTCTTTAATGGTAAGGCGAACACTGCAGTAGAGAGGCACAAGGCAGATAGGGTGACAGCCTGATTTTATGGGCCAGCAATCAATGCGCTTCATGGTAGGGTCCACTCACTACCTGTTTGTGGTCCTCCTGTTCAAATTAACATTGACTCCTTGAGTGAGTATCGACAAAGGTGAGGCCAATGGTTGGGACCCAACTACAGAGGTTAGAGATCTTAGTATTCTTGTACCTGAATTAATGGCTGTTCGGAGCCAGATTGCTGCAGACTGTGTAGCATCAATTGCATGCCTGCAAGCAACATCATCCCTGCTGTTTGAATTGGGTTTTTCCATCAACATGACAGTCTCATCTTGAGCTCTCACGTTCCCTTCTGTTTATAGAAGCAGTACTGGACATAACATCCCTTTGAGCTTTTCCTCCTCCCTAAAAATGGGGGACATTCAGAGTATGATTCCAACGTAAAAGGGAGCTCAGATTCCAGTCCTGACAGTCAATCGCTTGCTAGGTCTGCTGGCTTCCTGCATCCTCATGGTCTGTATGCCTACTGGCACACAACGGCTCTCCAGTGGTGCCTCTGCAGGCAGTGGTTTCAGCACAGGAGAGATCTCTCACAAAACGTTGTGATCTTTAAATTGTAAAATTGTAAATTGATACTTGTATAGCGCAGTACTCACCCGCAAGGGTCTCAAGGCGCTTGTACGAATACCGCTGTGGAACCCATCCTGGCTTTCCCTGTGAGGCGTCCACTCCTGGGCACCCCCAAGATGGAGGCCAGGCATCCTTAGCGTTGTGGGGGCCGTTGTGGAGATTAAGCAAGCTATTGCCCAGAGTTGCAGAGTGGGACTCCATGATTGGAATAGGCACCGAGGCGAGAATTATCAGGTCCGTGGAATTTTGAGCCCAAGACGCGCCGAGGCGGGGAATTGAACCCTTGTCCCGGGCTAGACCTCTGCATCACGGTCTGCCGCTCTAATCATTGAGCCACACTTCTCCACCATTGAGCCACACTTCTCCACCATCTTTCTGAGACACTGCAGAGAATATGGCTGAGTGGTCGTTGGATTAACACCTGCCTCGGGAGATGTGCTTCCACTTTCTAACATCTTTGACTATGGTGCTGAGAGAAGCTTCCTCCTTTAGGTGGGGTGATCATCTGGAGGAGCTGAAGATGAGAACTCTCTAAATTCCAGAAGAGCACGTTGTTCAAATTAACCTGAAGGAACTGAAGACGATTTGTCTGGCACTCAAGATCTTTTTTTACTCAGTATACAGCCAGTCTGTCCAGATCTTGACAGACAATATGACTATATTGTGGTATCACAACAAATGGGAAGGAGTAGGGTTTCACCTTGTCTGTCAAGAAGCACCGAGACTCTGTGTGTGGTCTCACCAGCAGAAATTTGGCTACTCACCATCCGGAAGTGGAACATACATCCTTGCCCTGCCCTCAGCCACATACAGCAATGCCCTTTGGCAATTCTGCTTCCTGCAGTATCTGCTGCAGGACGTTTGGGGACCGTGTTTCGGTTGAGGTGGAACTTTCCACTCCACTATGGATTTGCACCCATACCCTTGATTCCTTGCATTCTGAGAAACATCTGCCAGGACTGGGCCTAATTTCTTTTCATTGTTGCAGACTGCCCAAGAAGGGTGTGGGTTGAGGACCTTTCACATCTCTCTTTGTGATCCTCACTCCGTCTTCCTTTCAGGGCGGATCTCCTCTCCTAGTCATAGTGACAGGTCCTTCAACTCAACCTCCAGAGATTCCACCTTCATGCTTGGAGATGAATTAGTGGCATCTGAGCTCCAGAGGTGCCCGATTCAATGTGATTCCGCCTGCTTGTTGCCCCTCCACAAAAATGGTCTGTAGTTTAAAGACACTTCCAGAAAAATACAAAAGTTGCATAGTATAGTGGATAGAAAATGCAAGCTTTGGAATCGATTTAAAAAGTGAGGAATTTACATTCCTCTACAATTTCTGGTAGAAACTGCTTCTACTTGCAGATTTCTAACCAATTCCGCCCACCTTTCCATTCTGAATAATAGTCTTATATCACCCTAAAAAGGTTCTGACTTAAATTGCACCCAAATAGAGCCTGCACACTCTAATGGTGCAGGAGAACTATGGACAAAGTTTTGGATCCTGTCTGGTGCCTGAAGTATTCAACAGGTGAGGAGTTGTCATGTAGACGGAGTATTCATCATAAAGATCACTACCAAAGGTAAGTAACTTTTTTATTTTACACTAATTACATTATCCAAATTAGGATAGATTGACTTTTACATTGACACCACTCTTGCACCCAAATTGGATAACAGTGGTATAAGTATGTCAAATTAAACTAGATCAAGGTAAAGGACAGGGGGAATTATTGTTGGTCAAACCATTGGTGGTTACTGTAACTTCCTGTAGATTAGGTCATATTCTATTCATTTTTATTGGTTGATACTCATAAAGGAAGCCTGAGATAGAGAGTTGCCCATCTCTCTGATCTTTTGGCTTTACCAGAAGGTCCAGGTCATGGAGCTGTTCCAATCCATTTCTAGACTTCCTCTTCTGAGCACTTTCAGATGATACATGCTCACTCAGCCTGAACCATTGATCTCCCATAAGGAGATCATTAAAATAACAGCAGTATACGCTGCAGTTTGGTGATAGCATCATTTACTGATATGAGAAACTCAAGATTTGTAGCAAGGCAAGATATTGGTCTTTTTGCAGGAACTATGGGCTTCCAGATCATTTGAGAAAACTTGCATTGTAGTAGAAAACTGCTTTTTTTTAAGGCTGAAAGTGATGGTTGCACTGACTTTATTATAGCGGTTGAATATACAAGTAAGTAATTTTTTTGTTGCTTATTTCACACAACATCATGCAGCGTGATGTGCTTACCACTGTTTCTCAGAGAGAGTCAAAGCCTCGTTGTCTACCTTCCTGGGTGATCTGTTTTTCCGAGACTCTTGGCAGTCCAATAGAAATGATGGATTGGAGTAGGTGACTGCTGATCAACCTATGCCATGTTGTGGCAGTGGGTAAAATCAGGAAGCTTGAACAGGATTCCAGTGCAGGCAACAGCATAGAGAACAAACAGCAGTGAGAACAACTGTCAGCCATCTGCTTGCTGTTACTATGAAAGAATTGAAGAGTGCTGTGGCTTCTTTGGTAACTATTTTACCCAGCTTGTCTCCCTGCTATCCATCAATTAGCTGCTCCAGCACGTGTATTCAATCAATCGATCACACGGCATTTGTAAAGCGCAACACTTTCAACATTTGGGATATCTGGGCACTGTGTCTCCGTAGAAGAACCAGGTCTTGAGTCTCTCTCTGAAGTCAGCCAGTGAGGGGGCTGTACTTAGCTGGAGGGGAAGGTCGTTCCAGTTCTTGGCAGTGATGTAGGTGAAGGAGCAACCACCGCTGCGGCTCCGACAGATGCAAAGTGCAGCAAAAGGAAATAGAGGATAAAAACTGACACATATTCACTTACACATGCGTATGTGCATGCCCACTACTGTACATGTCTAACCACTCTCGTGACAGCTTAATAATTCGGAAATGGGTAGTTGTTTTCCATGGAACCATCAGGTTGTACTTGTGTTCACAACACGGCTGGCAATTCTTCAACGAGATGAGCCCTTTCCAGGTAGCGGAAGCCCAGAGTTCGACATGTTTCATTGAAACTCTGTTTTGAAAAGCCTCGTGATCAATTAAAAGTGACACAAGCCTCACTCAGCCATCAGCCTCCTTGACAGATTGAGTGTTTTTCACAAGCATTCTGACCTGTACTGCACCTCGTTATTTTGACATGTGTCACTGCTGCTGTGCTATACTGTGATCCACTAGATGAGGTGTGCAGTGAATGAATGACAGCTTTATACAGCGCGACTAACACCCAAAAGGGTGCCCTGGTGCTAGTAGAAGATGCAGGGCTCAGAGAGCAACAGAGCGGCACCAAAAGAACAGAAGACAGACTTAAGGAGCCAGGTTTTGAGATCTTTTCTAAAAGCAGCTTCAGAGCTGATGCGGCGGAGTTCTCGGGGACGAGCATTTCAATTGGAAGCACCAAGAAAAAAAAGGACCTGCCATGCATTCTGGATATTTTGATTCTCGGAATGCATACAGTTCAATTCAATTGAATAGATCTTTATTCGATATTTAAAAGATCATAAAAGCACAGAACAAAAAAAATGCAATAAAACATATAAAAATAAACGCAGTATCATAAATACCATTCTGAATCTAGATAATCGTAGAGAGTGGGGGGGGGGGGGACATTGGATGGAAAGGGGGATCTCCATTAGGAAGGACCTTTTTTAGACGAGGCCTTGAAGGCATAGCAGATGGATTTCAAAGCATTCTGGGTGGATCAGTGCTGATTGTGCCCTTGCTCTGCATGTCCAGCTTCCATGTTAAGCTTTGGCGCTGACCTACATGAAACAGGAAGAGAGAGCAAGGATCCTGGGGGAGGGGTGGTGGGTGGGGGGGAATGAGGTTAATTCAGTCATGACTCCGCAGCTGCAGCCCCACATTAGTCCACAATCGTTCAGGAGTCCACGCCATCCCTGAAGGAAGACGGATAGTGTGAAGTACAGATGAGTGAAGGCACAACTAAAGCATCAATACCTCTAGTGTCCTGGCCACCACCTGCATGTGGTGCTGCAGTGCTGCATAGAGCCATGATCAGAAGTGCCTTGGGAAGAAGGACATGGAGTGGGGGCAATGCTGAGCACCAGATGCTGAGGTTCATACTGGTAAAGCAAAGTGGTTCAGGGCAGTAGGGTGACGATGCTCTTTAACCACCCCGCCTATTATTTTCATGCTTCTGCTTCCTTACCACCCCTGTGTGTTTGAGTGCATAATGCTTTTGCACTGTTCTTTTGCCTTTATTGATTCACACCAGGAAATTGCTTGAGTTATCAATGCAATGCCGTGGGTGATCACAACATATGCATATTTTTTATTCTTCCTGACCCACGCTGCACAGCGCCAGGGATACTATACAACATCTCTAAAATCCATCAAAGGCGAGACCTATTGGCTTTCCCATTGCTTGTCTTAGTTTGTATTGACCACTCTGTGACAGTCCACTTTTTTCCTTGTTCTCCTCCCGTTTTTCTCTGCCTAACGCCCTGCCATTCCAAACTCTCTTTTCACTCTTCCCCCAGTGTGCGATCAACTTTTACACTTTTTCAATATTTTGATTTACCATTCTAACATGGCCATCTGCCAATTTAGGGTGGTAAATGTGAATCGCTTTCGAAGTGTCATGACTCCTGGCCATGCATGTATGCGTGTCTTAACACATGCATTAACTTAAGATATGCTAAAAGAATTGACAAGTCCTAAAGCTCAGCCTTTTAGAGGTGTGATCAATTCCCTTCGCCAGTGCCTGTTTCTTTTTTGTATAAATATTCTACTTTTCCCTCATTCTGTCCCTCTTGTTTTTCATATTATTTCGTTTTCCAGATATTTTCCTATTCTTTTTTAATATTGGAGAAATGTATTTGAGAAATAAAACTTAAGACATAAAAACATGTTAAGGTAAAACTATGTGTTGGGGTAATACACAATAGACTGTACTCCTGCAAATGGGAAAACTTTGAACTACCGAACAGCGAAGCCGGTCTTTTCAAATTTTCGCTATCTCCCAACTTTACTCTCTCTGGGATGCTCATTTATCGTCCCCCTGGCCCAGCGAGTTCCTGGGCCTCCACCTTTCCTGAGTACGTAGCACCTCTAATTCAGAATTCCACAAACTTTTCAATTATTGGTGATCTGAACTTGCACTTGAATGATCTTTCCTGTTCCACCAGCATCAATCTTTTACAGGACTTGGCTGCTCTAAACATTATTTTACATAATTCTGGTCCTACTCATAAAGCAGGGAATCTTTTGGGCCCCATTCTTTCTAATTTAGAAACCATTATCTGTGAGGCTCCTTTACCTATTGTATGGTCTGATCATTATATGGTGACTTTCTCTGTTACCATTGGTTGTCTACCGAACACCCTCTCTACTTCTACTGAATCAAGGCCATCCAGAAATTGGAATAAGCTGGACTTTAAGAAACTTAACTCTTGTCTTGAAAATTCCAGACCTTTCACGGAAGTCACTAGTATTGAAGCAGCTGATGTTGTTAATGCCTTGCTTGTACATGCTGCCGATGCATGCGTACCGCAGCGCATGCAAAAGCACAACCCTCACCACCCGCCTGCGCCCTGGTTTACAGCTGCATTAAAAAAAGAAAAAACCATCTGCAAAAACCTCGAGCGCAAATGGCGCATAAAATATGATCTGTGTTCCAAGCAAACTTATAAAGCTGCCTTAACTAAATATCATTCACTGTGCAAAACTGCAAAAGTTGAACATGTCAACTTAACTATTCTTGAGGCACAAAATCGTCCTAAGGCACTTTTTAAGGCAGTACAAAAGCTTTCGGGCACATTGTGTCAGCCCAAGCCACCTTGTCTAGATACTGCACAGTGCAACTCTCTGGCTGAATTTTTTATCGCCAAAATTGACACCATTTATTCTGATTTTGAAAAATCTGCCCCTCCTCCTTCTCTTCTCCATCCATCTGCTCCAGTCACATTTTGTGATCAAGTGACTTTAGAGGATAGGTCCCCTACCCCTGCACAGCAGACCCATCCCACAGCATCTAACCCTACGATCTCCTGTGAATATGAGGTTCCAAGGGATACCAGTCCTCCTTCACAGTTGATCGGCACATGGGATCCTCTTAATACCAATACTCTTTCTGATATCAGTAAAATCAAATCTGGCTCCCCATTGGATCCCCTTCCCCCTCAAATATTAAAAATGCTGTACAATTCTTCCCTTGAACTCATTGTGGATCTTCTTAACTCCTCCCTTAGAGAAGCTACAGTACCCTCTGCATGGAAACATGCAATGATAGTGCCTCTGCTCAAAAAAGGCTAACGATGACCCTAGCATTCCATCTAACTTCCGCCCTATTTCACTTCTCCTGGTTTTTTCAAAAATTTTGGAAAAGCATATCGACTCTCAACTCTCTTTCCATGTTGAATCTAGGGGAATTTTACATCCATCCCAATCCGGTTTTAGGTCCGGTTTCTCGACGGAATCTACTCTGTTGGGGGTCTCTGAAAACATCTGATGCCGAGTGGATAGGGGGGAAACCGTGGCACTCATTTTGCTTGATTTGAGTGCCGCATTTGATACGGTTTCCCACCCCATTCTTATTAATGCCCTTAGATCATCTGGGATCACCAGCTCAGCCCTCAACTGGTTTGCTAGTTTTCTTTCAGACCGTACCTTCCAAGTCTTCTCTTCCTCATCAGCTTCCCAAACCTATAAATCGGCGTACGGTGTTCCGCAAGGTTCCATCTTTAGCCCCTTGCTTTTTAATCTGTATGTCAGACCTTTGGCTACTATTGCGGAGCAAGCTGGGCTCACTATTTACTCGTACGCCGATGATACCCAGATCATCTATTCTCTCTCTGCGGGTTCTCACTCCTCTTCCTCTTACCTCTGCGCAGGACTCAGTAACATCGCAGCTTGGATGTATGATAACAAACTGAAATTGAACGGGGGGAAAACAGAGCTTCTTCTGTTTGGCCATAACACCACCCTATGGGAACCCCAACATTGGCCCACACAAATGGGCACTCTACCCATTCCATCTAAAACAGCACGCAACCTCAGCGTCATTTTTGACGACCAGCTATCTATGAAGAACCACGTGGTTAAAACTTCCTCCACTTGTATTACCATCATTAAGTGGTTGCGTAAGATCATCTGGATGCTCCCCCAGGATACTCAGAAAACCGTGGTCCAGGCTTTAATCACCTCTAGACTGGACTACGGGAACATTCTTCTCCTGGGAGCCTGCAAAGAGGTGACACGTAAATTACAGACAGTCCAGAATATGGCGGTGCGACTGCTCTGTAAACTCCCCAATACATCCTCTACCTCCAATTCCCTACGTACTTTGCACTGGCTCTGCATTGAAAGCCGCACAAAATTTAAGGCTCTCTGCTTCATGCACAGAATAAATGCTGGTCTGGCCCCACCCTATCTTAACTCTTTGGTTCTGCACTATTGTCCCCCCCGCACTCTTCTATCATCTAATCAGCACTTGTTCTTGGTTCCTAGAATCGAAAGATCCAGAATGGGTGGCCGCTCCTTCTCCTGGCTGGCCCCCTCACTTTGGAATTACCTTCCCCTTTTGTTGCGTACTGAACCCTGCTACCTTAAGTTTCGCAGACAGGTAAAAACTTGGTTATTTAACCTGTAATTGCCCTCCTTTTGACTCTCCCTCTCTCATTTGGTTTTAGCGCCGGGAAACCTACGGGTAGCTGCGCGCTTTATAAACTTAAATATAATAATACATATAATAATAATAATGTTGAGGTAATACTACCTGTGAAGTAGTGTTGAGCTGGACCGAAGATTGGCAGACAACAGTGTGGGAGATTCCGTCCTTGATGCAGGTCCTCAAGTGCCCATTATGCTCCTCCCCTCAATCCGCCCCCCGCTCCAAAGCCCCTTTCTTTCCAGACTGAGCTGACACTTTACCCAATTCCCTGACATGTCGACCATACAAATAGTTGTAATCAGGGCTTAAATTGGGCCGGGTCTGAGCACCACCAGTTTTTTTTAAAGGGGCCTCGAAACGGGTCTCTATCGGGCTCTGTTTGCGCTCTGGGACAGGCGGTCCGTTTTTTTCTGGACTGCAGTGACAGCAGGCACATCGATGTGCACTGCTCACTTCTCATTAGTGGAGAAGTTACAGCATGACGTCATGCCAGGTGAGCGTTGTAGAGGAAGGGAAATCTTTTAAAGAGTCATTTTCTCTCTGGAATTCTATTCTCTTTTTTAAACTCAGGAGCAGCAACATTGTCGTGGTTTCACCGGGGCTTTAAGTGGAAGCTTTTTTCATATTAAAAACAACAAGTCAGAGTTGCAGCTTATTTATCTTACTCAACTTACAAACATTGATAAAGCCAAGAGTTCTAACTTGTTGTAGGCATGATGCTATTTGTTGTATCATAAATCTGGATGCAATGACAGAAACAGCAAAAAAAGAAGTCGGGCGTCACACTTTGCTAAACGCAGATTATTAGCTAGTGTTTTAAAGCCACACACTTAATTCCAATGGGCACGCCCCTTTGAGGAGGGACCTCCCGAGTTTTTTCATCCCACTTAAAGCCCTGGTTGTAATTAAGATACGCCCGGGCTTCATAAAGGAGGTAGGGGTGTCCACTGTACCTACAGCTTTAAGCTTTATGTAATCACTAGCAGGAAGCATTCAAGAGGTCTAGAATGGCTACTAGAAGGCTTCCAGCTCTGTTTTTCTGATTTTCTTTTACTGCCATGCGTGAGCTACTTTTTGGGCGCTCACATTTACTATCATTAGTACACTTTGACCCCATCTTTGCTGTAACAGTTCATTTTTCCAAACCCTGACTCATAAACTTATTTACACACCTTGGGTGTTCTAAAAATCAGTTTTGTCAGCTATGATATGCACATCAGCAGCAGTGTATCCTCTATCACTCGTGTCAGGGTATATTGAGCACGGCTGCATAGAAGTGAAAGGCATTTTTCTCTTCGCATCCATTTGTATCTAGCTGTGCTTATAGTACTTATCCCTGTTCCCAACCACACCTGGCTACTGTGTTGCCTCTTTTTATGCCTGTCAGTGTTTTTGTGAATGTATTTCCATATCATTATGCAGCATCAGGTTTTTATTATGCGCTATCTAGGGCTTTAAGTGGGATGAAAAAACTGGGGGTCTCTCAAAGGGGAGTGACCAATGCAATTAAGGGTGTGGCTTAAAACACATAAGCTAAAGATCTGTACTTAACACAGTGTGCCAACCGACTTGTATTTTGCTGTTCATGTCATTGCATCCATATATGTGAAACAACAAGTAGCATCATACCTACAACAAGTCAGGACTATTGGGTTTGTCAATGGTTGTTAGTTGCGCAAGATAAATAAGCAGCAACTATGGTTTTATAGAGTATTGAAAAAGCTTCCACTTAATGCTCTGGTGACACCACAACAATGTTGCTACTCCTGAGTTTCAAAAAGAGGAGGGAAATCCAGAGATAAAAGGACTCTCTTTAAAGGATTTCCCTTACCCGAACAACTCTCACCTGGCATGACTCCTTGCCGTAACTTCCCCACTAGTGAGAATTGAGCTGTGTGAGCACGTGCACATCGATGTGCCTGCTGTCACTGCAGTCCAGAAATAAACCGACCGCCTGCACCAGGGCACAAAACAGAGCCTGATGGAGACCCGTTTTGTGGCCCCCTTTAAAAACTGGTGGTGCTCAGCACCGGTGAGACCCGGCCCACTTAAAGCCCTGGCTCTATCTGTTTTCCACTCTGTCTTCATCTCTACAACCCGTGGGTTCAGCAGTTACATGAGCAATGATAATTTACAAGTGCTGCAGAGGTGCTGCTTCTGAAAAAAGTGCTATGTTAGTCGAAATTCGGAGCTTTGCAAGGGGTTTGATACCCTTAGCCAAGTGAGATTTTGCTGCTCCCTTCCCCAGTCCCCCCATCTCCCTGTGCTGCATAGTAGTGCAGTGTGGTGAGCTGTTTTGTCTTGAGTTATCCACAAACTGGCACTCGAAACACAGCACAGTGTAGTGTTGGCATTTTATTAAACTATGAGCTGGTGCTTAAATTGCATCATTCATGATAATCTGTTAAACACATTGGAAGGTTTCTGCTTAGTAGGATGACAGCATGTTCTCAGCTAACCAGTCAATTCCACCTTTCACTAACGAGTGAGCATGTTTGTAAAGCACTGTGCCTCAAGCGAGCACACACTGCACCATGCTTAAGAGGAAGGCACAGTGAAGGTGCCCAGTTCATTTAATACCTTCGTGCTTTGCATTTAGTGAATGCTCTTTGTGTTTTGCATGGGTATCAAAGACCCCCTGAAAAATGATTCTAGTAATTCCTAGGTCAGGGAAAAAAACAGCATGTGAAAAATAACAACCTGGGCAATTAAATCTTGTCATATATAATAACAGAGAGGAAAGAAACTAATCATAATACGAATTCTACTGTTTATTAACATATTCAATTAAAAAATGCATGTTTACATAAAAAAATTGATTCTCAAGTACAATCTATCAAATCACATCCGTAATGATCAATTCAGCACTACAAAATTATGTAAAAACCAATGAGCTTATATATATATATATATATATATATATATATATATATATATATATATATATATATATATATATATATATATATATATATGCCACTTTTAAACTTTAAGCTAATTTGTTTTTACATAATTTTGTAGTGCTGAATTGATCATTACGGATGTGATTTGATAGAATGTACTTGAGAATCAATTTTTTTATGTAAACATGTATTTTTTAATTGAATATGTTAATAAACAGTAGAATTCGTATTATGATTAGTTTCTTTCCTCTCTGTTATTATATATGACAAGTTAGATTTAATTGCCTAGGTTGTTTTTTTTCACATGCTGTAAATGCTCTTTGTGCCAGAAGTACTGTTGCATTTCTTCACTAAATACAGTAGACATGTTACATAGAACTTTCAGGCACCGAGCCGAATAAAAGAGCCTTCTGTCATGTTTGTATGCTTTCCTGAATAACTGAGAGTCATGGACATGTAGTGGTTAAACATCGGCATGCTGTGGGTTCAGGTGCCAAGTCAGCTGGAAGTTAGAAACAGGGTAAAATAAAGGCAAAAACAAACACTGAAGAAGTTGATGGTGTTTCCTTTACCCCAAGAAACCACAGCACACATGTCTGGAACAAGAATGAAAAACAGTGTAAGGCTCGTCAACAAACACCACCTGGCACTGTACAAACCAAGCATCCTTTCTAACGGTAACATCTGATAAAGGAATTCACAGGTTCAGTGTCAAAATATTATCCAAATGGCATTTCATATGCGCAGCAGGGAGGTTTCTGCTTTGCTCAGTAGATCTTCAATGGGTGGAGAAGATTCCATTTAAGAACAGCTAAAAATCACTTGCGCCACTTCACTTCTGTTAGAAATTGTGTTCAATCCATGTTCTCGTCCCCTTACCTTACAGACACAACAAGGTGTAAATAAGATAAACAGTACTTATACCATCCATTCAAAAAACAGTGACAGCACTAAATGGCATTCATTGTACGTACACAATTAAAATGTGGAGAATAAACTTGTCAATGCTTAATTGTCAAAAAAACCAAAATACCTTGCAGTCTAAAGCAGTGTCTCTCAAATTAGAAAAATATAGCCGGGAAAGCATTTGTTGGTGCGCAGCATTGATTGAACATACTCATGGAGTCACGAGATTTATAATGTATTGCTCAGGAAGAGGCAATAACTGAACCAGCATCATGTGTTATCTTCCTAGTACTGTCCTGTGGCATACGAGCTGCCTTTTGATTTTTGGACACTGACAATTTTCTTACCTAACCGCCCAGTGGCGTAGATAGCCATTGTGCAGCCCGTGGCAGTCGCTGCTTTTGCCGCCCGAGGCACCCGATGAAAGAGCTGGGAGTTGGAGGCCAACGGCCCCAAAACTCGTGCTGCCAGGGGCAGACTGCCCCACCCCCCCTGCTACGCCTCTGTACCCACCCACCTTCTATTTTAATTTATAGGTTTAGAAATGAAGCTCTCTGCACACATAGATGTGCTTCATCTGGCATTGCAGTATCAACGATGATGCCTTTGGTATGAAAATAGAGCAATAGCTAGAGAGCATGAAAACAACAAACAGAAGAGCGCTCGTGTATGGTGCGAAGGGACATAGTAGTAATCAACATTTCTGAAACTGTGTATGGAACACAGAATGCTCAACTACAAAGCTTCCTCCAACACACTGGGGCTTATATGTTCTTGAGTTATGTGGAACTGTAAAGCCCCATCACAATAAAAACCAATAAAAAACTTGAGTAGAAGCACTCTCAAAAGTAAACAGATTGGACTGTAAGGCACAACTCATGGAGAGTACTAAATTTGAATATACTTGATGAGGTAGCATTGAAACATGTTAAAGAACAATTTATGAAATACATCACTTCCACCTTTGAAGTTCAGTTGGATTCACACTTCTAAAACCTGGTCATTTGATGAACATTTTCTTTCATTGTAATTCTTTTGAATAAACAAGATATGGTCAGATATTCCATAAATCTAATAAATGTTACTTTGTTGACCAAAAGTATCATATAGTAGTGTAGAGCTCAAGGAAACGTACCTGTTACTTCTGTTGCACGTGGTTGTAGAAGGTCTTCTATGCTGAAATTTGGATCATTAAGCGACCGAGTAAGAGTGTTGCTTAAGGAAACATCAAACAAATGCTTTTTCCCAGAGGAACTTTTTCAAGGCTAGTAAGTAATTGGAAGAGGCTGGGAGTAAATGTATCTAGCAGCTAGCAGTGACCTATCTGTCCATTCGACCTGAATAGGATATTCTGAAGACCACTGAAAATTCCTTCTTCAGTGGTCAGCTGTAGTTTATCATCAGTGATGCAGGTCAACGTTTTATGGGTTTATTTACCCATTAAGAGCCTTCCAGAGAGCTTCCAACATGAGCAAACATCCTTTGTTTTGCAGCAAATATTCTGAAAGGTGCAATAATGCGAACTCCATTTAGTGCTTACATTGCTTGACATTAGGTCAAGAACCAGGTGACTGTGAAGCTTGTCTTTTCAACAGGTCTACGATTCTCACACAGCGTGACAGACATCATTTGTAGGAAAGACATATGTACCAATGGATCTGCACCCCACCTCTCTTCCATATAAGAAAGTACTAAAGTTAGGATGCTTATTCAGTCACCTCATTTTTCCAAATATCATTTTACATCTACAGAAGTTGAGTTAATTTCTGTGACTCCCTGTAACATGTCTTTGGACTCTGGAATTGTGACCCTGAAAAGATTGTGATCCACATAGTCACAGTTTAATGCTCTGTACCTGTGGGTATGGTCTCCTCCTTGGCAGCACCAATACAGCATCAACGAGTCAGTATTCTAAATGCAATACGTCAGCTGTAATACATTTATAGACAAATTTGCATTTTGTTATGTCGAGCAGTTTTTTTTTTGCAATGCTGCAGCAGACTGCCCTGGTGCCCACAAAGCTTCACCGGATAGAGCTACACCCACAAAGAGAGCCACCTCCCATTGGTTGATCTGAAGGGGGCACGGATGGCAGGTTTTTTCTGCAACGCTCTTCATGAGATTCTGTACGGAACCCGGAACCATACGTAGCAGAGACCGCTTCCAATGTCTAAGAATTCTGCTGCTTTGCTGGCCATGTTTTCTATTACGATGGACAAAAGGAAACAGGGCTTCCTTGTACCTGCTGTGGGATGAAAACAGGCACCATGTTCATATTCGGGTTGACTGAAAAGCTTCAGCTAGATCCTGAGGTGTCAGTCTCGAAGCCCTGAAAACTGTGAATATGTGCATAGAGGTGCCAGGTAGATAGTGGTGGGCGTAACATGCGCAGTTTCACTCTGTGGAACTCTGCATAGTTACAAAAAACAGCAATGGGTGGAAATGTGCAGCTCGCACTGTAATTCGGCTTCGTAGCGCAAGCAGCGTTGGAAATCGGTGCGAACGGCACCATGCATTGTGAAAGAACCCGCAGCCATTCGAGTTGATTTGGCTGCCACTCGAGTAGAAAAACGAATCAAGCGGCAGCAGATCTACTTGAACAGCAGCCCTCTGACAGTGACTTCTCGTGAATGCTGATAACCTCCTGCTTTGGAATATCGAGCTAGGGGACGCCAAATCACACTCACCAGCTCACATATTCTGGAGCCTTGCAGGAGAAAAGTTCAGCCACGTGGCGATTGGTGGAATTTAGCCAGAACTTTGCATTAAAGAGTGACGTGGAAAGACCAGAATTCCTCCAATTCTGCAGGTGGAACAGAACATTCCCCCCCCACCCCTACAAACAGAGAAGGATCAGCATCTGTTGACATGCTGCCTGGAGAAAGGAGACATAATACTTGTGTCCTGATTGAGGAACGTTTTTTACTTTGCAAAATGCAATTGAGGTTGAGGAGGAATACCTTCAGTGAAGCAGCCCTAAAACAGCAGTGCCTGCCACCCCCAACGTCATTGACATGATTTAGTTAAATGTAGACCTGCCTCTGCCAGCTGTTCGAAGGACCCACCAGTTATGTGCGCTTACTGCCCTTTCAAAGCTCGCTGCTGTCTCCAGACACAGCTGGAATGAAGATATCTTTCTTTATTTCACACTTGTGCTTGAAAGGCACACTAGTGTCAGACCAGTGCAGCATGATGCTAGGCTGGCAGACCCAGGGCAACACATCTGAGCTCTAAAACTGAACCTGTTCACTGAAAGCTGCTGAGCACTATATTGTAATCTCTCTTACTTTAAACATTTCAAAAGTTATACAACTTACTAACAAAATATGGACTTCACTCTTCCTTTGAGCAACCAAATGAGGTGCTTGATGAGCCCATAAAAACATGTTCGGCTCCCCTTTTAATGGTCAATTTAACAAAGACAAAGCTATTGACATTTGTCTGTATTACACAGACCTATATTTTGTTATATGTGTTTCTACAATGTGAACGACTATAGATCATTTGTAAATATGTCCACTATGGATATCTTTTGAAGATAGGCAAACTTTATTTTTGAGGAGTACATTTCGTTTCACTAAATATGTTTTCAGTCCTTGTGATCTGAGTCACCAGCTTGAAATCCATGGAAAGCTTGCCTTTGCCCTGTCTCATCGCAGTGTAGGGAACAGTCACTGGCCATTACATCACTTGTGGCACATTGTGGCACAAGGAGGCCGCGAGGGACAGGGAGTCTAGAGGGAGTCAGCCCAAACGTTGTGGTGATATAATATGTCTATGCTGATGCTTGACCTTAGGGATGAGTGGAAAAAACTGGCTAGGGATTTTGTTTTCATTAAATATATATACTATATATACTTTTTGGGGCTTTCAGTAAGCCCTCTTCAGCCGTTGATCTGATGTAGCGTCATTCACATTTTTCATACAGTATGAGGCACACAGTCAGCCGACTTTAGCCATTGGCTTACTTGATTGTGAGTGATGGCCTTCAGCTCTGCCAGAGTATGAACATCCTTCTTCAGTGGCCAGTGCCATGCTTGACACTGCATTCCTTCTTACAAAAAAAAGTATACAAAAAATTGATGGATGGAATGCTTGAATTACTCATGCTGCATCCCAATCCATTGTTATTTTGCACAAAATGTCACCTCAGTTTGGACCCAGCTATATGCTAATCAGTCTTGACCCTGGTCCAATCAGAACAGTCCAGCCCTAACTTCCAAGCCAGTTCCTCTCTTGAACTGGAACACGAGCAACCCAGGATCAGTTTTGCCCTAGTTATGGGCTCATCAGCCTGGTACAGTTTGGTTCCAGTGAAACAGCATGTCTGGGCCCCACGTCTGGGCATACCCGTCCCACTTAGGGTGACAAACTAAAGTCTTTAACAAAGTGATGGATGGAATGCTTGAATTAATCTCAGCCCCCAGTAATTGCTCGGGCTGCATCCCAGTTGATCGTTATTTTGCACACCATGTCACCTCAGTTTAGACCCAGCTATATGCAAATCAGTCTTGACCTTGCTCCAATCAGAAAAGTCAAGCCTGAACTGCAAAGCCAGGTCATCTCTGAATTGCAACACAAGCATCCCCGGACCAGTTTGCCCTAGTTATGGGCTCATCAGCAGGGTAAAAAGCATTCACAATCACAATAAGTTTTGGAAAAGGATAAAGGTCAGCAGTCAAACCCAGATCTATTGGCTTTGCCAATGCTTGTTTCAGTTTATCTTCATGTGTTTGTAAGGCAAAATGTGAACACATGGAAAAAAATCCTGCCTCGTTAACAGGACATTACCTACCATCGGTCCTGAGTTTGAAGTTTGCTATATTATTCAAGGGAACATGCTGTCTGCCCTCCAACAGCAACAAAGAAGGTGATTTCCAAAATAAACTGTTTACGAAGTGTAATGACCAAATAGTGAATCTGCCAATGGTGTCTAAGGCATAAAAATGTGGTGGATTTACATCACCACCATTGATGTCTAATGACAGACTCTCGTATTTCGGTCTTAAATCTAAAAAAAAATCGCATCTTTGCCTCCAAAGTCATACATCCTTGCAGGAAGTGCAGGTGTACACGATATTTGCGTTCACTGAGAGTACTTCTGGAAACCTGCAACTATTGCAGGTTTCAACGAGAACTGGAAAGATTTTGGTAATTCCAAATCACCAGCATGCAAAAGTAGTTGGGTGTGTGTAATTGCAGTTTTGTACATTGCACAATTGAGCATGCAGAAGCAAAGCCATAGTATAAGTGTAGTTCAACTTTTTTTCACAAGGGGAAATATGTTTCCTGTGAAGATCTTCCTGTCGCTTTTCCAGTCTATTTCAATCCTAGAAATTGAATTACCCCTTCCCATGACAGGAGTAAACTGCTAGGAGGGTGGAAGAAGCTGCCGAACCGTGAAAGGAAAAATCCGCCCTCAGCTGTACTTCTAATATGTTCAAAATCCAATAAAGAAATGAAAAAAATAAATCCACCCGCAACGCTCACTCTCTGCCTCAGGGAAAAGATGTTCTCATAACTAATATTTCATTAAAATTGCCTAATATTATGCATAATTACATTGAATTACATGTACAAATGTGCTGTTTGTGAATTGCAAAGACTGAATTTGCACGCGCAATTCAAGGCATTTCCACACGAAAGCTTAGGGCCTAGTTTGGAGTTTGTTGGGCGAGTACTACGTCAAAAATGTGACAGATATTACGCCCGGTGTATTACAAGTGATAATGCGCTCCTGATAGGGCGAGCTGGATATATGACACGTTTGTTAACCATCAAACTCGAATTTGGCCCTAAATTCCTTCAAGCCTTGTGAATTTTTATAGGATTGCTCCACTGCTCACCACTAGGTGGCAATAAAATGCAAAGTATCAGATTCTATAAACTTTTGCAACATTTGAAGCAGTTTCGTTGGTAGGTGCATGTTCAATCATTACATTCTGTTATACATAGATTTCCACATGCAGTGTGCACGTTTTGAAATACTTAATTTTTTCTTTTTGCCCTCTGCCATTTTCATTACATTGTACCAGCATTTGCGTGGTTTCTGCAGCGAGAATGTTGATTTACTAAATTGAAGGCGTTTTTTTCGGCAATTTGAACATTCCCAAGACCGGTTCATTTAACACGTCCCGGCCTGAAAACTTCACCATGACAATATGGGAGATTAGACTTTCTGGTGGGAAGGACCGGTCCTATGTGTTCTGCTTCCCTGGGTGAAAACTCCCTGTCTACCAGCTCCCTTCCCGTTGCCCCAGGGACACACAAACGTAAATCATCAAGATACTCTCTACACATATCGCTCTCTTAACTAGGGCCATTCGCAATAACACATTTGCCATGGTGACGGAGACATCTTAGTTCTTTACAAGTAGCCTTTGCCATGACCATGGGCATAACTGTCATTCAATGATGAAACACAACAGCACAGCTTGATTTATTGTTGTGGTTTATATTTAAAACTCAGGGATACAGTAAAAAAACACGTGTGGCATGTTTTATGAGATTTGTGCTCATTATAATGTATTTAATTAGCGCTCTAAATGCGCATCCTTACAAACTGAGTACTATAAAAATAAAACACTTTTGATGAAGAGTATCACGCTTCACATGTCCTTTTCACTTCTTTTAAATCATATGTAGCTTTCCTACGAAAATGCATAAAAGAGCTTAGAAATTTGCTATAAGTGAAACTTTACAAAACAGACGGGAAGTTATCTTTGTTGTCACATTGAAATACGTGTCCTTTTCAGTGACACTGACTAAATACAATGTGCTGTTCGCAATCTGTTTAACCCCTTCGGTGCTAGTCATGGTAGGCATGTGCTCATGACGGCGTGGAGCTGCCGCTCCTCCCACTCGGCACTAATTCCCCGCCTGTGCGGGAGAATTAATGAGTGGGCGGGGTTGTGACAGCACCACGCCATCATGAGCACATGTCGCCCTTGAGGCATTACAACTTGGAGCCGACATGAGCGCTGAAGCGCCACACCCACCCCCTAGCCCCCCGCGCCGCAGCGGAATTCACAGCGCTGGGAAGGGGTTAACTTGGTACTGGTGTGATCCAGGCCCGGACTGGCCGTTGCGGGCACCGGTCAATCCCCCGATGCGCCGCAAGGGTGGGGGCCGGTTTTGGGCCCCTGGGGGCCGTTTTTGTTACAGGGCCGTTTTTGCTACAGGGCCGTTTTTGCAGCGTTCTGCAAAAACGTCCCTATAACTAAATCGGCCGAAAACCGGCCCTGGCAACGAGCGCGGTCGAACCCCATCTCCCCCGGGGCGGTGGGGGGGCCGGCAGAGCACTTTGCCAGGGCCGATTTTGGTTCTCAGTCCAGCCCTGGTGTGATCAGTCACTTTCTGCCCCAGGCGGCTCGAGTTTTAGGACCAGCGGCCTCCCCCTGCTCTAACCTAAGGGCAAGGCAGCAGCCGCAGGAATCGCCAGCATCCCCCAACCCCATCCTTACATTCGCCCGTGGGCGTCAAACGCAGGGGACACCACGGGCGGCATAAGGCCTTGCTACCCCAGAGGGTTTGATGTGTTATGATCATGGAATGGTAACCAGGGTGTGATGAAATGGCTTCCTTTGAAACCAGTTTTGCCACACGTTACCTCAGTGTGGCCCCTGAATATCGAATCAACAATATCGATGGGCCATAATATCAAGGGCGGAATACTGAAAATAAAATATTGACAGATAAGTCCAATTTCTTTTATATCTAACTCCACGTATATACACCTACGTGGTTCATATATCTTCAAGGTGTGGAGTTTTACATCTTGGCTTCCCTACATGCACTTTCATCCCTCGATATTCTGTCCTCGATCTTAAAATGCCATGATATTGTTGGTGTTGATATTCAGGAGTATTTATAGTTATAGTTTATATCCTCGAGATTCAGGAACACCAATGCATGGGATAACTAATTTAATGAGTTTGGTCTATGTTCTCTTTGAGTGTTGACACTTAAAACATAATTTCCAAGACACTTAAAACATAATTTCCTGAAATAATATTTTCATATTTCATAACAAATATATGAAAAAACTATTTGTTGGACAATCTATCTCAACCAGCCCATCGGAATCCTTTTGGCCAGCATTTTTTGTGACCCACTTTGGGGGCCTCTCCTGTTCGAAAAATTGTTTGATGGCCAGGCTGAGTCAGGGAATGCTAAGTGAGTGATATATAGTCCATTTTAAATGCCCAGGTGATTATTTTGTATACAATAGACAATGTGTTAACTATCCATCTTTTCAACTTATAGCGCTGGTAGCGGCGGCCGGTGCAGGTAAGTGCAGTGGGGCGGGAGGGGGAAGTCAACAGACAACGGAACAGGGAAAATAAAATAAATCCAAGTCTGTTGTCTGTTGACTTCTGTCCTGCCCCGCCCCACGGCGCTTACTTGCACTGTCCGTGACAGTAATGGGTGTTTGACGTTAGTGGCTCTAGGGCCAGATACAAAATGGCAGGCAATGTGTTTAGGCATAGGGGTCTCTTCAGGAGCCAAGCATTTGAACAGGTAGAGTGACTGTTTTGCTGCAAGAGAGTGTCTTAAAGCAGACCCTGTTGTCATTTCTTCCCTTTAACCAAAGTTGAACACAAATTTGTATATAGGGTGTATTTTAAGCCCTTGCTTGGCTGAAGTAGCCACTCCTTTCCATGCATATTTTATTTACTTTTCCAAAAGGCAGCAAATTACTTTAGAGTTTGAGACTGTCATTATGTATCCATCTTGGTCTACTGTAGGTTGAGTGCCCATAGTCTTCGTTCTCTTCTTGCTAGTGTCAAGTTGTTCAAGGGAAGGTAACTCCTTAATTGGATAGTGAGTAGGAAGCATTGGAACCAATCCAGTGTTTTCCTTGTAGAATATTAAGAAAAACAATGTCCACAGGCCATCAATTCTGGTCCAAACTTTAATTGCTGAAACTAGGGCCACGGGGTCCTGGGATCAGATGCCTGTAATTTACGGCTCCATTTCCTTTGGAAATCTCACAGTGGGACTTATGCGTTTCTGTTTCTAACAGAGTAGCCCAAGAACTCATTATTTGTTTCCATAAATACTGCAAATGTTTTACAGGTAGATGCAATTGCTGAACTCTTCCATCAGCAGCAGAACGGCATGCGCATATATGTTCCCTTCATTGGAATTCACTTGCTCCGTTATCCCCTCAGCCTCAAAAGCAAAATAAACCCATATGCATCCTTTCCCTGAAGTATCCAAGCAATCACATCCACATCCAAAATGCCAGAAACATGCATGTAGGCTGTTCAGAGGTATTCCACTTTCCCGCTATCACATTAGCTTAAACCATGACATTCCCAAATATATCATACCCTGTACAATTGTAATTGTTAAGAAATAACAGGTTTTGACTTAAGCTCTGTGACCCTGCATCTCAGCCACTGAAGCTACATACATGTTGCACCCGCTGATGGCACTTTGATTAGATTTGATTTAGGGTCCACTTAGATTTGTTTTAGGGTCCACCTAAAGAAGAAGGAAACAGTTACTTGGTATCATCCATCCAGATCAGGCCGTCAAGGTACCCAGTGGCCCTTCCAAGATTGTGGGATCACTATCCATTCATAGACAGACTGTGATCCTGGACGCTGGTGCACTTCCAATTCAAAGAAATGTCCCTCCTCTTTCAGGCGGTGGTGCGAGCCACAGTTGCTCCAGGCAGCCTGCTAGGGGTGCACAACAGTTACGAGACCCCTCGGGTCTAGTCACAATGTTACGAATAACAGAGTACCTTGTGGCGTGTGTCCGGGGAGAGGGAGCCGGCAACCTTTGGCTGAGGCCACAATGTCAGGCACTGTCGTACTCCGGATCTGGAGGTCGGAGACAGGCCAGGCTACCAGTTGGGACCCGTGGGCTCAGCAAATGTCCCTCAACACCCCTGAGACATCATACGCTACGGAGTGCGAGCTAGCACAGGTTTACGATTGCATGCTCGGGTCCCTCAAACTCTGCAAACTTCCCCAAGCACCCCTCAAATACTTCATGTTACGACAGCCCAGGTGGGCGACTGATCTTTATGAGCACACTCCTCTGCACAGTGTGATTACTGCTTACATCAGGACAGTCCTTGTTCCAACTGACAATAACTTACCCCAGTTTCCTCTGCACCCTTCTTGGTTCTTACAATCTTGTCTCTAGAATATTGTGGACAGGAGGCCTGCCAGCCGGCCTTTGGAGGGTGCTCAAGGACCCAGGGCACGACTGCTGGCAATTAGCTGCAGGCCAGCAACATCCGGGCAAAATACACCATGTGACAGTCCCCTTCCTGGAGCTCAACATGCCCCAGCCCACCACAAGTCTTTGGATAATCCAGTTGCAGTCCCTCCTGCCCCAGTGGTTCCTCTTGTTGATGTTCCATCATTGAACAAGCGTAATATGGTTCCAACCCCAAAAGTGTCTCTCCACTCCTGAGGATAGAGCGCCATTAGTGATACCCACAATGATCTTTGAAGATGAGATCAACTCAAGAGGCCACCTTTGAAATGCACAGACTAACTTTAGTCCTGACTGTCATCCTACCCTGGGAGGCTTGATTAATATCTTTAGTGGGGCTAGGACCCGGCCCCTTAGAATGTAGGTGCCAATTCCATCCCCTCTTATTCGTCCCAGGAAGGCCCCTCAGAGTCAGAGGTTTCCCTTAACTGCCTATAGTTTATGGCCGTCTATAAGGAACACACATATGTAGCTGTCCACCCAGCACCCAGATGTGGATTGGAGCAGGCTTACAGACACACAGAAAGCCATGAGCACTGAAATGCCCACTTTCCCAAAGCAGCTTTTCCACATTAGTAATGTCAAATCCACTCTCCCTACTGGAGAGGATTTACCATTACTAATCCATCAATCCTAAACACCATACTGCTGCTCTTCGGTACATAGGAAATGCAGCTCAATAGCCCTTCCATGGATCCCCCATGTTATTCAATGCGAGAAGCAAGCCTTACAGTATTGAACACAGCATCTGGTGGTATTTACTACTAGGGCATGCACCGCCTACATGCACATTCCCTACCTCTTCCCTACACTGCACCCTGCAGGGATGTAGCAAAAGTCATGCAGAACTTGGCAAGTAGCTTTTAAATGCAAGTAGCCTCCACACATAGGCCCCACTATGGCAAACCTGTGGTACTTTTGAAGTACTACCTCCGTGGAGGCACAACCAGTGCTGCAGGCACACAGAGTAGCATTTGAGTTACATTCCTTAGGTATAGGTCTTACCACTGGACAATGGACTTACAGCTAACTCATAATAACCAATCATGTATAAACCAATCACTAGTATGTATATTGACAAGCAGAGCTTGGGCACTCAATGGCAATGTCAAAGCACTCAAAAGTACTAAGCCAGCAAAACAAGGTTCAAACAGGAGGTAGGAAGCCACAAAGTCAGGGAAGACCGCGCCAAAAGATGCCAGCTGTAGCAGCCATAATTTCTTTTTTCATAACATTTTGAATTCCATTACTTTCAGGGGTACACCTATTCAAATTATCCTCTCTGATACTCTAAAAAACTGCAGTTGGCATTGATGGCTGTTGTTGTATTTCACTGTGTGTTCTTAGTTTGCTCTTTCAACGTCTCCTTTTATTTTTCTATCGTTACATATCATTTATTAGTCATGCTGGTCAAATGCACACTTACACACACTCTTTCTTTGCACTTGTCAGTGGTTACATTTTACTCCTCTTGACAATTCTAATTCAAGCCCATGTTCTAAATGTATTCATAATATAGTATCAATCTGTGGCCAGCCTTTTGATTTTTACTCCTTTTTATTATGTTGCGGATTTTCAATTTAGATGTTCCCTGAACGCGAACGTGTAAAAAACATAAAAAGATAACTACCCATAGAGGTTTCATTCTGTTTTACTCAGGCTGACCTTTAAAATGCAAACCTTTAGGTCTTTCAGAATTTTTGATTTCAAAATACAGTGGATTACCTTTGCTTCACAAAAGTAATGGTTGGAAAGACACATTGATTGATGACACCATCCTTGTTTTTTCCTGCAAATTTAAAATGTTTCTGTTTTGTTTAGGATTCTCAATTTGTTGTGGGATTCCAATGTGTATGCTTCTCCTCATTAATTTTTTTATTTCTATTAAATCCTAGGAAAACAACGTACAAAAAAAGGAATGGCAACAGCTAAACAGAGGCTTGGGAAAATTTTAAAGATACATCGAAATGGGAAACTGCTTCTTTAATGTATATACATCCAAGACTTTTTCAAGCTCAGTAACTGCTGAGCTGACACTAATCTTTCAACTCTCTAAGGACTGCAGTAGTATTCTGCATCGTGTTTGGGAAAAATAAGTTACAGTAACTTTATGCCACCACTTTAGTAATTCTTTTTACCTTTCAGCAGTTATAGTGTACAGATTACTGCTATAAATATTTTGTAATAGATATGTCCTTTCTCAAATTGCTGAGAGTGACTAGTTCTCGAAAAAAGTTAAGAAGAGAAGATATTACGGATCATTCCAGTTTTAGGAAAGTATCCCTTGAACCTGTTCGTAAGTGAGAAACAAACTAGTTTAAGCAAAAAGCAATGCACACTCAGTTTTCAGAACATTTTTAAAAAGATGCCAAGCATGAATTTTGGAAGGCGCTGTATGTGATCAAGAAGCATGGCATATACATACTTAATATCAAGGTAGGAAGACAAAAAGGATTTTTTTCGAGCCCTCCTTTCTTCCTGTTTCAGTGATACTTATTGTGCTGTTTTGTGTCAATACCCAGCGAAAATACTCTAATACAAAGTTCATAATAACTGCTTCCAACTTGCCAATTAATCCTGAAAATGTTAACTATTACCTAAAGCTGTTGTATATTTCAGGACACTGTTTATCAAAAATAGGGAGCAGTATCTCTGATCACACCAACTTCAAACAACTCCGCAAACTGTTTCAAACAGCCATTTGCAGTAATTGAATTGCAGCACCTGAGGTCATAATCTCATTTTGCTTCAGATACAGGTTTTGGTGCTCATATCAAACACTTTTATCAGACAGAACTTTTGGAAGCTCTGGAAAT
The DNA here is from genome assembly GCF_964263255.1 of Lissotriton vulgaris. Taxonomy (NCBI): domain Eukaryota; kingdom Metazoa; phylum Chordata; class Amphibia; order Caudata; family Salamandridae; genus Lissotriton; species Lissotriton vulgaris. The sequence continues at coordinate 1,134,913,782 of NC_141697.1, forward strand.
ATGGGCTGCACAAACACCCAGGTGTCTGATAAAGGTTAAGTAATGCTTATTGACAGTTTAACTGGATACTTTTTCTCTACTCTTTCTGTGTTTGGTGTAGAGTACATAATTTCATTTTAAATGGCTTGCCTGCACATAAGCACTTAAGAGGGTACATTTGTTTCTCAGGCAATCACGTCTTTTTTTTTTAGATGTGTTTAATAAGGCATATTTTCATAGAATGTAGCTTGTAAATAGCTTTTTAATAACCTCTTTTTTTATAAAAGCAAAGTATCTTTAGAAGTTTCTTTCTATAGACTACTTCATTGACATTTATACAAGTTTTGCCGAGTATAATAAACTGTTGTATCTTAGTTAATTGATGATATTATTTTTTCTTTATGGAATAGGTGTTGCCTGAAAAACAAGTAAACTTTGTGCAGCCTTATAAAATGTCTTATAAAGAGTCAAATACAGAAATCTATTTAAGACACAATTTGAAGATCCGTCTTCAATTTTAATACCAGCTCTTTGTTTTAATTCTTCTATGATGAGGGGTATACAGTTATTTTAATAGCACCTTGTGAAGTGTTTCTGTGTTTTGTGATGATGTAATTTATTAATGTTTGTAGCTTTTTATATTTGTACATTTCTTATGAGCTTTGTTTATATACACATTACCTGGATGTTATGTCGATGAAAAAAACAGCTACAGGAAACAACTGAGGCCTTATTAAGTAACCTTTGTACCATTATTGTTGGAAGTAAGTTATGAATGCTAGGAGTCTAAGAAAGTTAGCTTAATAGGGCCCCAGACTTATGCAGAGCAGGCTTTTTTAAGCTTCTGGAGACACAGTATACCGTTCTTGTTGAACATTTATGTAGTATAACCCAGACATCGTGCTGTTTTTTATTTGATTATTATTATTATTTTCGCAACATGTACATTTCTAACAAAGTTTATTGTGGCTATCTATTCCAGTGTTTTATTTACCAAATCCAATCAAATGCTCTTGTATCAAGTTCATTGAATCTAAGTAAACTTAGATCAAAGTTTAAAAAAGTAAAATATTTCAGGTTTTGTAGAGAATGGTGTTTGCTCTTCTTTCTATTGATTCAATTGTTATTTTTTTGTGTTTGTCCTCCCAAATTGTTCTATAACTCAGAATATTCCATAGATTTCTAGTTGAGTTGAAACAAACAAGAAAAATCACCTCCTAAGAGTAGTTTGATATTAGTTCACATGCTGTTTGTTAATTTTTGATATGATTATATTAGTTAGATATCAGTTCACACACTGTATGTTAATTTTTGCAATGCTCTGTACCTGGACTACATTGTCTCCGTGTGGTTCCTAATAGCAATCAATAACAGTGAAAAACTGACTGGCAAGAATGTGTTGGGACAGGATCAGAATTATTTTAGCTGTACTTTCACACTGACAAGAGAGGGAAGAACAAAGACAGGCAAATCGGAAGGCCACCTGAAAAAGTGCATTTGATCACCTTATGACTAAGCCATCTGAACACAAAAGGCGTACCTTCTCCAGGGGTGCATGGGTGGTAGAAGTTAATAAGTACAACTGAAATGAAGATACAATATAAACTAATTAAAAGCCCAAGCAAAGAGGTTTATACAAATAGGGTTGCACCATTAAAATCTTCTTTTGAAAAGATGCAGAGCTTGTGTCCTCACGGAAAAATCATCTCAATCAACCCCTCCAGCACAGTGGTGGTCTGTTCACTGCCAGAATACAGCCACTTATTCCAGGGAAAATACACGCATACAATAATTACTTAAAGCTTCCAGTGGAGCCACCATTTTAGTCTGGGTCCCCACGTATCTTCCTATATCTTTAAAATATGCATTACAACAGACAGTCCATCTTTGAACTGATGGATTTTCTACGATATTATCAACCTTCTACAGTATTGACTATAAGGTGTCAATGTACACCATAGTGCCAGGGTAGAACTTGAGGAGTTAGAGTAATACATGTTAGAGGCATGTGGGCTGCTGAATTCATATCTTAGCATACAACGTCGCCTAGTGTTGGTTCCGGATGTTTGCACCTTGTTGTCTTGGAAGAGTCTTCGAAGTATCACAAGATAGGTGACTCCTCCCCTGGACTACAGTGCGCATGGGCATCTTCTACATCTTCAGATTGGTTTTCTCCGCCATTGGGTTCGGATGCACTTCGACAACTCCAACTTCGGTACCGAAGTTTTCCAATTTTCTAAGGCCAAAAACCTTATACTTTCGACGGTATTATTTCCGCTCGGTATCAGTCGACTCAACAACTCTTTCCATCTATCTCTGGTAGTCGACGCGGGCCGTTGGGCCTTTTCGACGCCACGTGGGCCTCCTGCCGATGGAAAGGACCCCGTTCAAAAGATGCCCTCAATGTTAATCCAAGTTTCCCCATTGCGACAAGCATGCAGTATGCAACAGGTGCCTATCTCCGGAGCACAACAAAGAAAACTGTCCAGCTTGTGCTACGTTCTGGTCGAAGAAAACTATCCGGAACCGAAGAGCTGCTCGACAAGAGATGCAGCGACAGGCACCTGAACCGGAAAATATTTTCGACGACGAACATGAACTCCCAGAGGCAGCGGACTCCGACCTAGAACTAGTCACGGTGGAAGACCAGTCGGACTCCGATGACGACATCCCACCGGGGCAAACCGTAAGTACAAATGCCCCTTCCCTGCCTCCTCCTCCAGACAAAGCTCCAGTCAAAGCATCGCTTAAAAGCCTAAGCCGCGACTGAAACACCGCTTCAGAAGCCCCGCCTTCCGGCTCGGCTCCGAAGACCATACACAAGCCTTCCGGTACCCCGGGACCGAGTAAAACACTTACCAAGAAGACCCTCGACTCAAAAACGGCCGCAGAGCCGAGAACGGGCGCCTACATTAAAAAAGTCGTCGATCCGAAAAAGGGCGGCGAGCCAAAGAAGGTCGTCGATCCGAAAAAGACCGTTGACCCAAAGAAGGTCGTCGATCCAAAGAAGACTGTCGACCCAAAGAAGGTTGTCGATCCAAAGAAAACCGTCGACCCGAAAAAGGTCGTCGACCCGAAAAAAGGAATCGACCCGAAGAAAGTCGTAGATCCGAAGACTGCCACCGAGCCGAAGAAGGCAGTCGAACCGAAAAAGGCAGTTGAACCGAAAAAGTCGTCGAGCCGAAAAAACAGATCGAGATGAAAAAGGCTGTCGACCCGAAAAAGAGCTTCGAACCGAAGAAGGTTGTCGAGTCGAACAATGTCGTCGAGCCGAAAAGAGCCTTCGAGCCGACAAAGGACGTCGAGCTGAAAAAAGCTCAACAGAAAAATAAAAACAAGCAAGCGACCGATCCAAAAACATCGGCGCCGAAGCCACGGACAGTGAAAGAAGAGCTTTTTCATCCTGATCCAGTGAGCCCAGACCAAAATAAACTGTATATAGAACCTGATACATGACATACAGCAGTTTACAATAAGAACAAGAGAAGACTAAACACTGAGGCTCCTTCTCCTGTTCCTCCTAAGAAAAAGGACTTTGGGGCATCTCCTTCTAGACCTTTCACACCTCCTCCTTTCACTCCTAACATGCCTTATGTTACATATTCTCCACACTATGATGAGGGAGAAGACATGGGTGAAGACCCTCAACAGGATGGTATAGACCCTGATGATCAAGGAAACCAGGATCACACATGGGACGATCAGAATGACCCTGATGACCCATATGATACACAACCCATAACCGATCCCTCGCCATACCCCACAAAGCCATCTCCTACTGACAACACTGTCGCTTTTAACCAGTTAGTTGACAGAGCAGCTCAGTATCATGACGTAGAGGAGGATTGCCTATTTAACACCTTCCCAACATCAGAGAAAAGTGTACGTATACTCCCTATGCTAAAGGGAGTACTAAAGCACGCAGCAGACATCTTTAAGGACCCAGCCAGAGCGCGTGTTCTCAATCCAAGAATTGAAAAGAAATATAAACCAGACCCCTCTTATATCAAGTCTCAGTTACCACTAGACTCTATAGTTGTTTCTAATGCTAGGAAAAGGGCAAATTCGCAAACAACGGGAGATATCCCCCCCCCCCCCCCCCCCCCCCCCCCTCCTGACAAGGAGTCAAAAATCTTAGAAGCCTCATGGAAAAGAGTAGCCTCTCAGGCAGCAAATACCTGGAGAATTGCCAATACACAAACTCTCCTAGCACGCTGTGACAGAGCACACTATGATGAACTGGAGGGATTACTACAACACCTACCAGAACCCTATAAGGCAAAAGCTAATGACCTAATACAGGAAGGGAAATTCATCCTTAACACATCCATAAAATGAGCCCTTGTTGCAGCTAATACAGCCGCTAGGTCTGTCAACACTAGTGTGTTGCTACGCCGGCATGCCTGGCTCCGCATCTCGGGTTTTAAAAATGAGGTGCAATCTACCATACTCAATCAATCCATTAACCAGGATTTCTTGTTTGGCCCTGTAGGTGATACCATCTTAGAAAAGATGAAAATAGATACTGACACCGCTAAGTCCATGGGTGCACTTCAATTTCAACAGTCTAGGAGCTTCTTTCGTAGCTCCTCATTTCGAGGCTCAGGCAGAAGCAACACATCCCAAACCTCTTCATCATTTAAAAGTACTACACAAGGCACCTTTAATAAAGGCTCCAACAGAGGAGGTTATAGAGGGAACAATAACAAGAGCAGAGGATGTGGTGGTAATAACACCAGAGCCTCCACCGCCAACAAACAGTGACTTGTTCACACTCCCTCCAGACAACTTAACACCAGTCGGAGGCAGAATAACACAATTCCTACCAGTCTGGAAAGCCATTACGACAGACAGGTGGGTGAGACAAATTATCCAGTATGGTTACTGCCTTGAACTCACTTCTACTCCACCCAACATACCACCCAAACACCGTCCAATGTCCAAAGAACACATCACGCTGTTACAACAAGAGGTGCTATCCATGCTAGAAAAGGGTGCCATATAGCCAATACCTTTTCAACATCAAGGGACAGGAGTATACTCTCTATACTTCCTCATTCCCAAAAAGGACGGATCCCTCAGACCAATATTGGACCTCAGACCTCTGAACCAATTCATACTCTCAGAGGATTTCCATATGATCACTCTACAACAAGTACTCCCACTACTCCAGCAAAGCAACTTCCGTGCTACATTAGACCTCAAAGATGCATACTTTTACATCCCTATAAATCCAGCTCACAGGAAATACCTCCGGTTCACAATAGAAGGTCTCCACTATCAATTCAAAGTTCTCCCCTTTGGTGTTACTAGAGTACCAAGGGTTTTTACAGAATGCCTAGCAGTAGTAGCAGCACACCTCAGAAGGCAACACATCCATGTGTTCCCCTACCTCGACGATTGGTTCATAAAAGCCAACTCAAACGCGCAATGTGCAAGCCATACGTCGCAGACAATCCAGCTACTGCACAGTCTAGGATTTTCCATAAATTACCCAAAATCACATCTGCAATGCTCCCACATACAACAATGTCTGGGAGCAACAATAAATACCTCAATGGCGAAGGCATATCCAAATCCAGCCAGGATAGCCAACATACAGTCTCTCATTCAAAGATTTCAGCCACAACACTCCCTGCCAGCTCGAGTGTTCATGCAGCTTATAGGCATGATGGCCTCCTGCATATTCATTGTCCCTCATACTCGGATTCAAATGCGTCCTTTACAGGAATGCCTAGCACGGCAGTGGAACCAAGTTCAAGGACAACTAAAATACCTAGTGTTGGTAGACAGTCGCACTTACAACTCTGCAGTGGTGGAACCCACAAAACCTTTCCAAGGGGCGACTGTTCCAAGAGCCAGTTCCACAAGTAGTATTAACAGCGGACGCATCACTGTCAGGTTGGGGAGCCCATCTCCTTCAATACACAGTCCAAGGTCTCTGGAGAGTCAAGCAAAAGACACATATAAACCGCTTCGAGTTACTAGCAGTATTTCTAGCAATGAAAGCCTTTCAGAAATACTTGCGCAACAAGGCTGTGTTAATCCAGACGGACAACATGACAGCCATGTATTACATCCAAAAACAGGGAGGGACACAAAGATTTGTAATTTATTGTATTATTAACCAAATCAATCCATTAGATGCCTCCATACAAAACATAATCTGTTACCTGCTACATCTTCAAAAATGTAATCTAGCATACTCATCCATAAGGCTACACCTTGCTGCTATAGCAGCATATCTTCAAAACAGACAACATGTGTCCCTGTTCAGAATACCACCTATCAAAGCTTTTATGGATGGACTTAAAAGAATTATCCCTCCAAAGCATCCACCTTCGCCAGTCTGGAACTTAAACATAGTACTTACCAGACTCATGGGACCACCCTTCGAACCACTTCATTCATGTGAACTACAATTCTTAAAATGGAAGGTGGCATTTTTAATTGCCATTTCCTTCCACAGGCAAGTGAGTGAGCTACAAGCACTAACCATTCAGGAACCCTTCATGCAAATACACCACAATAAGTTAGTGCTTCGTACAAACCCTAAATTTATGCCAAAAGTTATCTCCACTTTCCACATCAATCAGTCCATAGAACTGCCAGTTTTCTTTCAAAACCCGCAGTCAGTGGCTGAAAGAGCTCTACACACACTACACGTTAAAAGAGCCCTGCTATATTACGTTGACATAACTAAATCATTCAGAAAGACAAAGCAACTATTTGTTGCCTTTTCACCACAACATAAGGGTAATCTCATTTCTAAGACAGGAATAGCCAGATGGATAGTTAAAAGCATTCAAATATGCTATCAAAAGGCAAAGCGCACTTTAACAGTTCCCCCAAAAGCTCACTCAACGCGCAAAATGGGGGCATCCATGGCTTTCCTGGGAAATATTCCCCTAGAAGACATATGTAGGGCAGCTACATGGTCTACCATACACACTTTCACTAAACATTACTGTGTTGACGTGCAAGCTAAGCAACAAGCTGATGTGGGCCAGGCTGTCCTTAAAACTCTTTTTCAAACTAATGCAGCTGGTACAGGCGACCACCGCTAGAGGAGAAACTGCTATACAGTCTATGCTAAGATATGAATTCAGCAGCCCACATGCCTCGAACGGAAAATGCTACTTACCAGTATGCATCTGTTCTTGGCTCTGTTAACACTTACCCCTGCATTATGTTTATTGTATACTGGCTGTTGTGTCCCTGTGGCTCTCGGTGCTGTTAATTACAATGACTAAACGCTTCAATCCACTGACGGGGAAACCGAAAAATATAAATCTTATGCAAACATATCAAATGTAAAAGAGAAAGAGTAAAAGAAAGATGGAAAGGAAAAGTCCAACACCAATTACAAACATATAAAGGATCAGCTGCACAGCATTCAGGTATGTAATTTGGATTGTCAGAGTGGTCCTTTGAGAAAAGTTATTATTCTTTTACTAACAGAGAGGTACAACGCATATATCACACTTACTTGCCACATTACTCTTACCTGACAGACCTACAATAGCAGTGCTCACATTTATATACTCCATGGTGCTTGAGCTTCTTTTCAAGTTTCTACTGGCCTTTTGTCATGCTTAGTGTCTACCATTATCTCTTGATTGCTGATGCAAGAATGGAACATGGATTTGTGGACCAGAAAGATTTCCAGCAGGATGCAGAATTTAAAATGAACATAAATTTTCCTCACTTTCGCCACCAGATGTGTTCTACACTTTCCACCACAATATAAGGGAAAACAAGGACAATCAAGAGTAGTTATGAGAAAACCCACCCCCTAAAAATCAAGAGAGACATTTGATTCTGATGGTCATTGGCAAAATCAGAGCTTATCTTTATGCAACTAGTAGAAAACCTTTATTGTCATGCACTGCATGTGGACATGAGTAAAGCAAATATACGTCACTCCAACATCAGCATAATTGCCCTATTTAGGGGAATGTAGAGGAATGAACTGACCCATGGTCAGCCAATTCGAGGTGGCAGTCCCAATCTTCAGGAACTACAAAGACTTCCCTCCTGCCACTTGAGACGCTGCAGCCGGTAAATTGTTATTTAATGTTCGGTGCCTACATATATGTTTGCACATTTGTGAGTCCATGCAGTGAATGGGTTTGTTTCTATGTTTGAATGCATGGGTGTGTGTATGTGTGCATGTTAAGTTATGTGAAGCTTATTTGAGGAGAAGTGTTATGAGGGTTTTCGAAAAGTTGACTTTCCAGTGAAGCTCTCATTGTAAGGTAAGTGGGACTGTTTAATTGTTGCCAAGGTCCATTGGGTGCAGAGGTACTAGAATAGAGGAGAGGAGCAGGCAAAGGCAATGTATTGTCTCCAAAAACATTCCTGGCAAGGGATGGAGGCCAGAGTGTAAAGCCAAAGCCCAAATTCTGTCACCATTGGCAAGTGGACACTAAGAACAGCGATAAAAGTTATATGGTGTGGCTGCTGTCCACACCATGTGCCTAAGGGGTATGGCCACCCATATATTGTTCTAAACTCTCTGCAAAATGGGCTCTGTAAACTGGGCCAATGGAATTACCAAAGGTCACTCAACTATGCTTCCTTCCTTTCCCAGGTACGCTGGGCACAGATTCAACTGTGCAAAGTGGGTACTTAAGGCATGGTGTATTTTACACAGGTTGTGGCTGAATGCAATTCTCAAAGGCCATAAACACCAATAGCTGTGGCATTGGGCAGAGGGCATAGCTGGCCACCATGCTCTAGGTTCGATGACCACCCATCAGGCGCTAAGTGCTTTTCATTGCCTGCTGCCCAGTTGGCATATGTCTTAGGCTATGGTAATGCTGTCAGCCAAGTGGACACTTAAGGTTCAGGACATGGCAATAGTCTGCACTATCCGCCCTGTGGGCAATGTTTGCAGTTGTGGTGGGTAATGGCCATTACCAAACCTTCTACTTTCTGTCCAGTGAATGAGGGGTGCCAACAACCTGACATGTCTGAAGGCCACTCCATGTGTCCACTACTTGCTGAGTCTGGCTGTGCTTTTATCTATACACAGAGCATATTTGAGCCCTCAATATCATATAGGTTTGCAAAAAAGACAGTTACAAAAGAGTACTCCACTCTGTGTTTCTACCACGCTCATTATGGAACTTTAAAGTACCCTGCAAACCTGTTTGATATTGAGGACACAAAACCTATCAACTACGTGAAAATGTAAGTCTTACTAGGTGGTCTGTGGGTGAAACCACCAGATTGGTATGTGCCACAGCCTAAATTTGGGTCCTGACAAATTGGGTGTGAACCCTGGTAGCACCCACAACCTAAAAACGCTAGAGCAAATTTGAGGTAGGGGTTCAGTGCAATTAGTGTGACCAATGCTTAGTGGGGACTTTGCAGAGGGCCACAATGGTATCATTACAAAACCAATGAAATTCACTGAACAACAGTGTTGAATTAATGTTTTGGCATGCTACTGAAATTGCAAATTATTAATGAAAATCCTACAAATTACCTTACATTGAAGTGAAGTTATGGTTTTGATAGAGGTGGGATTACAAAACAACAGTGACCACAAACTGGAGAGGAAGTCGTCTTGTGGACTTTTCAGATGATCGGTGTATTCAGGAGGAACACTGCTACAAGAGGCAAAGAAGTGGATCCACATGAATAACGGTGTCTACCAACTTGAGGGTACCATCTTCTTCAGCATTGTGCATATACAGAAAAATCAGAGTCTTTTTTCCACAAATGCACAAATGATCTGTTATTTCGCACATTCCTTGCTTGCGAACACTAAACAAGGAGCTTCCCTGCCCCGATTCTCTGCTTTGCAACTGTGCATCCATGCACCACTGATTTTCCTGTGATAACAGTTCTTTCTGCAGTCAGTCTACCTTTTCGTCCAGGAACTTGCTGCTATCATCTTTGGCTTTTTTCCTTGTTAGTTCCTTTTGGTAATCTACCACCGCCAGTTCCTTTATGAATCTTCCCCGAGGGCAGTCCTGAGTACTTTTTTTCTACCTTCTGTTAATCCTCCTGCTGCCACCTAATCTATATACCGTTTTCATGCGCCTCCCAGTGGAGACCTAACTTCTACTTAACAGACCTCTGAGAAATTCTCTTGTTCTCACCTTAATTAAACCAACCTTCTTCAACGTACACAGGGATTTGGTTTTGCTTGCCCTCTGATTAGTACACTATTTCATACCTAAATCGCAGAATGTGTAGTAAGTTGTCGCGTCTTCCACTCCTGAAAATATTAGCGAAAGAATAATGATGGGCCACTGTGGATTAGAACGTCAAAAACTAGGCATGCTTACCTGGATCCACCAGTTACTGGGAAGATAGGCTTGAGCAGCACAGACAACCAAACTGGCTTAGCCAGATGGCACTGAAAGGCTGATTTCTTTGCTGCACCCGAGTCACAGCCCATAAACCAGAATATGCAGAAACCATTCTCGAGTAACAGAGCGACAGGCTCCAGAGGCTACTTCAATGGCACTGAACATAGCTTCTGGGATACATGTGTTGTATCCCTTTACAGGACATGTTGACACAGACATTTTCCCTGATTGGATGTAAATGGCTTGCCCCCCTTCTCTCTGTTTATCTAATGCCAAACACTTTGATTTTCTGCATCACTGAAGGCCCCCCTGTCACAGGGACTGAATCCCTAAGATGTGGCACTGTGGACAGGAGAGGAATCAAAGGTCCTACCCTCACAAGGAGAGTGACTGCTAGCATTTCACTGCAGCATTGATTTATAGTCAAAGGTACACAAATGTTTACCTGTTTCCTTCAGGACCAGATATTCTAATGGCCAAAAGGACCAGAGTCACAAGCAAGTGGGATAGAGAAGACATCTGAGCTCCATGGCTGGAATTGTTGAGTGCAGGCTCCCCTTATGAATTTTGAACCTGAACTTAGACTCTGAGTCCTGCTAGAAGCACTGAGTGGCCTACCTTAATAAACAACTCTGCATGTTGTGGAAGGAGTTGCTGAAAAAATAGCCAAAATATGGCTAGCTACAAATGGAGAAAATATGGTGATTAAGAATACTGAGCATAAAGAACAAAGAAATAGCTACCATCAGGTAGGATCAGCTCTGTAATAATCTCTTCGGAGTGCTCCCTGTTTCGCTGACCCTTAAAACTGGAAGCAAGGTTTGGGGAAATAGTTGTAATTGTGTAGAGATATATGCAGAGGTCTGGCCCCGGACCAGGGTTCAATTCCCGCCTTGGGGGGTCTTGGGCTCAATTTCCTCGGACCTGATAATTCTCGCCTCCGTGCCTATTTTAATCATGGATCCCACCCTGCAACTCTGGGAAATAGCTTGCTTAATCTCCACAACGTTCTCAACAGCGCTGGGATGCCTGGCTTCACCTTGGGGATTCCCAGGAGTGGACATTTCACAGGGAATAGCCAGGAAGGGTTCCACAGCGGTATGCATACAGCGCCAGGAAACCCTGATTGGGGTATAAGTGCTCTTTACAAGTACAAATTCATTTAATTTCATTTCATATATATATATATAAGCAATACATGAATAGATAAAACTGCTAACCAATTTAAAACGTACATACAATACAAAAAAAACAATGTCGCAGTTAGACAAAAGTCCATACTTTGTTGCAAGGCTTTAAGCTGGGTACTAGAGCAATGTCAAGTGGGATAAGATGCATCAAAAATAAAGAACAGTTATTTTGAACCCCAACACCATTTGAGTCTAAACCTTGTCCTCACTCCCTCATCCCACCCACCCCCGCCAATTCACTTGTTCTGATTCTCCAAGCCCAAGATAGAAACCAGGAGACAGCAAACACTATGTATTCTTTAGTACCACCTCTAAATATTCTGCTTGCTGTCCAATAATTAGAGATACCCATAAGCTTACAAACAGGATAGATTGGGCAGAAAAAGAGAAATTGATTCTCTGTCTCAAGGATCATCAGGCAGAATGGGCAATATGATGATATGGTTAATTTTTTTTATCCCAATTCCTCAAAAATAGTCCAAGGGAGAAATAACATCTGAAAATTGTATACAAACTTTTGGTTTGCAGAGAGCAAATCCTGTACAGATATAGTTTAAAACAAAAAAAAAAAATTGTGGATTACATTTTTTGCTGTGATACTCCTCACTTTTTGCTCTTTCCAAGTTATCTGTAGCGCATAGTCCCAAAATGCTTGCTTCAGCTTCGTTAAGATACCTTTTTTGTGTAGTTAAAGCGCTCAAAACGTCCTTTATGTTAGTTGCCTCAGTTAAGTGTTTGATTTTTCTCAGCCACGGGATACTTGCAGTTTTGCCAATGTTAATTAATTCCACCATCACTTCCCTATACTGAGACAATTCCGGTGTAGACCACAAGCGCACCCAATATGTCAAAAGTTTTAGGAGTACAACAAGGTGTATGTTATTTAGTTGAGGTCAATGCGATGAGGTATGAGAAGGGTGCTTTGGGAAAGATTGAACAATGATCTCATAATCTTGTTTTTGGTACATTTACGTAGAGACACATCTGCATGGCCCATAGCTCTGCCCCGTATACCGACCCAGCCTTAGCGACAGCTCTATAAACTTCAAGGGCAGGGGTAACTGTGTCACTTGAGGCGGCATTGTATTTTCTGCTTATGGCGGATGCCCCTTGGTGAAGAATCGTCCTATTTTTTTCCACCTGTGGTACCCAAGACCGATTGTCTGCCAGTCTGACTTCAAGTAGTCAAAACATTTGACTCTTTTAAGGGGCACCCCATCTAGCCTCATTCTGCCTCTAAAATGATTTCCCCTTTTTTGGTAGACACTCTGACTCATATTTAGAACACCTCGTCGGAGACTGGGATTTTCCCTGATGGCTGGAAACATGCTACATTGCTTCCACTGAAAAAGAAACCAAATGGAGCCAAAGAGGATCTCCGTAATCTAAGGCCAATTTCGCTTTTACCTGCACCGGGGAAAATGCTAGAGAAACTAGTACAACGCCAGCTGAATTGTTTTATTGAAAGCAATGCGATCCTGCATGAAACACAATTTAGCTTTCGGCCGGGTTTCAGCACCGAGACCGCCCTTATATAGGTGGCGGATTCAATTAGATGGGCTTTAGATTCAGGGGCATCAGCAATGCTGGTGCTCCTGGATTTATCTGCGTCTTTCGACACGGTCGATCATGCTAGACTGCTTCAGAGACTGGAAAATATCGAGCTGGGCGAGAAGATGTGTGCTTGGGTGCAGTCTTATCTAAGCGCCGGCTCACAGAAGGTCGCCTTACGTCCGTTTTCATCCACACCTAAACCTTTGTGGTGTGGGGTTCCCCAGGGCTCTGCTCTAAGCCCCCTGCTCTTTAATGTGTACGTTGCCCCACTTTTCACTTTAATAGCCAACTGGGGTGTCAAAGCGATATCATACGCAGATGACACACAGTTGGTTTTCTCTTACCAAGAGTTGACAGCTGAGGCCTTTAGTAATTTAAAGGGCTGTCTCCGAGATATTGCTATCTGGATAAACTCGAATAAATTGAAATTGAATGCAGGGAAAATGGAAGTAATCTTCGTTGGAAAGGGGACAGTGCCCTCGCCTGATCTCTGGTGGCCTACTGAAATGGGGCCCCCGCCCTCCCCCAGTACTAGTGCCAAAAATGTGGGCATGAGATGGAACGTTGACCTCTCCTTCTCTGCACATATTCATCAAATTGCGGCGAGCTGCTTCACTAAACTTAGAAACCTTTGAAAGTTCTTGGATCTTCTGCCAGAAGATTGTCGCAAATTGGTAGTCCCTGCCATTGTAACATCGAGGCTGGACTACGCCAATGGACTTCATCTCGGTTTGCCTAAGTATGTGATTCAGCGACTACGGATAGTGCAGAATGCGGCGGCTAGGTTGATTAACACCTTGGCTGCTAGGCGTTTTCCCCCTCCTGTGCTGGGAATTACCATTTTGCTGTTTCCATGACGAGCTCAGCTCGTCATCAGCACACGACACCCGTGGGTGATGACGAGCTGAGCTCGTCATCAGCATCGAAAGGGTTAAACACATTTCTTTTAGACCTCATATTTCCCCGCATCTGCGCAGTCTTCACTGGCTGCCTGTGGCATCCAGGATTGATTTTAAAGCCAGACATTGACCTATCGGGTGTTTTGCAGGGCAAGTGCCCACATTATCCTAAAGCTATATTTCTTAGCTACAGGCAGGTACAACCTCTGCGGTCGAATGCTCTGAACTTGATCTCTATCCCCCGTTTTGCCAAGGCTCACCTTGGTGGAAGAGCCTTCTCAGCGCGATCTGCTAAATTATGGAACACCCTGCCGCTCTCTATTTGTAATGCTACTTCTGACCCCGTCTTTAGGAAACAGCTAAAGACATGGCTTTTTAATTAGTAAAAATTTCCTTTTTATTTGTTTTGTTACTATTCAGCTTATCGTGTTGCTTACTGAGCGCCGGGACACCTCCTTGTGAGGTAGCTGTTTGCGCTATATAAACTTCTGTATTATTATTATTATTATTATTAAAGGACCAGTGCGGGTTCAGCACCATGGATTTAGATTTAGACGGATTTACCTCTGGACTCCTGGCTGTGCAGAACTTTGAAAAGCTGTCCAACAAAGATTGAAGACCTGATGGTGTTCTGGATATAAGGAATGTATCATCAGCAAACATGATTATTAGTAGACCAATGCCTGCAGATTTGGGATCCTCATATCTGGAATGTGCTAGCCACTCAAACACTCAGTTTACATATAAACTAGACAGTGTGGGGCCTAGCACACAGCCTTGCCTAACACCACGTCTACTTGGTGTCCTTGATGTAAGGTCCCCTCCAAAGTTTCGCCTAACCTGTGCATATGTGTCAGTGTGCAAAATCCTTAGGATTATTAGGAGATCTGCGGGAATGCCATGTCAGTTAAGTACTTCCCGAAGGTTTTCCCTTGGGCCAAAGTCAAATGCTGCCCTCAAATCTATGAATGCAACATAGAGATGGTCATGCCTGGTGAAATATACTTCCAAGAAATTATCCTAAAATGGAAGACTTGATCAGGTGTACTAATCTTTGTTCTAAACCCAGCTTGGCAATCTAAGAGTATTCTAGAATCTAATATCCAGGCTTGAATTGAAGTCTTGCTAGGACCTGACTGCAGAAATGTTTCTGACTGTTGTCCACTTAGCTAATAGGTATATAATTAGACGGGTGTCCCTCCTCTCCATGTAAATTTGAACAATGATTGCACCCTTCCAAGAGGGAGATATATTCCCTCTTCTCATAATGGCATTATCCCGTGTATTCAGGTAGGGGACACAAATTTTAGGCGAGGCAGATACAGTTCACCAGGAATATCATCAGGGCTAGGCGCTTTCTTCCTTTTTATTAGTTTTGAGGCCTACTTCATTTCCACTTAATCATAAGCCAATGGATTATCAATACTGTCTCCTGCCTTTTGTAGTATAAGGGCTGATGGGGACACAATATTCGTCTGAATTAAATCATTAGGGCTTCCATCAATGTTCCCATCCTTATGTGCTATCTGAATTAGTGGAGAACACACATCCTTATGCTTGCATCTTTTGCCCACACCTCATAAAGATCACGGAAATGGGTAATCCAGACATCTGGTTGAGTCCCTGTTTCTAGATGTTTATCTATTGTACAGGACCCTGCAGTGAACCGCTTCCAGAATTCCTTAATGTTTCTATTCTGTTGAGAATCGGTCAGGTCTTCCCATTGTTCTGTCTCCCAATGTCTTTTAGCGATAGTTAGGGCAGCCCTATTATATTTTCTGCCAATACCAATTGCCTTCCGCTCTCCTGTCTTTATTGCATCCAACAGTTTGTTTTTACCGATCTTACATTCTCGTTTGTGCCATCCCAGGAGCTTTTCTGTATAATGTGCCCTTTGGCACACCTTTGTAAAAAGAATTTTTAGGGATGCCCTAAGGTCACAGTGAATATTTACAAATTGTATTATGGTCTTATCTGGGCTTTACAATGTGGCTATCTTCTCCACAAATAATTTATATATTTGAGTTTGAACTTTAGGATTATCAGTTAACACTGACCATTTGACATTTCTTCAGTTATTACTGGTCTCTAATGGGCTTATAATAGTGCTACATGGTACTGTTGTGTGCAAACACTGTCGTGCTTAAAAATAGGCTCTTAAGGCATTGTGAGCACTATCTGACCTAGATACAACCTTTATATCAGTTAGAGTGGAACGACCTAGATACAACCTTTATATCAGTTAGAGTGGGACGTACTGAGCTATCTAAAAATATAATCCCGATAGCTTGTACATGTGCCCCTCTTGAATGTTGCACATTGGGCAGAGTCATAGGGAGTAGTACAATTCACAACCTCTAGTCCATGAGACATTAATATATCAACACGCTGTGCTGAAATCTTAGAATGTCTCTTGTCAGAGTCGTATGGAATTTAAAATGATACCCTAGAGTCACCCATTTGATCCCCCAGAGTCAAGATCTTGGGGCCTTGAGAGATATGTGTATTGCAGTCTCCTGCAATGATTTAATGATTAGTATATGGTAACTGACCTATCAAGTTTGAGAGATAGTCAATAGTTCCTGACTGTGCATTTTGGGGTACAGAGCGCAAATAGATTTTCAAAATCGATGTCCCTAGATCCTGTTGTATCCTACAGCTTGTACTTCACCAGTAAAACTGTTTGTTTGTTGGACAACATAAACCTCAGGATTGTACCAGACTGATCCCATGCACACCCTCAGGATATGTTGGTCTATAGTCCTGCTATCACTCAGTGCACCATCTGCACTGCTAACCTTACAGGCTAGCAAATGTGTGTACAACCTTAGAACATGATAACCTTGATCCCCCAAGGAGATCATGGTAACAGATCCAGAACCTTTCATTTGGTCTCTCATGCATACTGAAAGAAATACAAAAGAAATACTCAGCAAGGCTTTGCAATATTTTTTGAACCAATGTGATTCTAGTGTAAAAATGTGCTGCAATAATTAGTAGAATGAAACAGATTAGCGTAATTAGCATTATGAAAAAAGTGAAAGTGATGAGCAGTTCCACCATTGTGCTAAGACTGAAAATATGTGGGCACATAATACTATGTATAGTGCTCTCCTACCTAGCACTCCCTAACCTAGTCTTTGCTAGGGTGGGCGATCTACCAAATCCCTGCTGGGTAAACTAACTCCCCATTACCTGCGGATGTCATCAGGCTGCTTGTCTTGGTTTAGAGAGGGACATCCCTCATGTTGGTAAACGGGGATCAGCTGAGCTGGAATTCTGGCATGCAGTGACCCCACAATGTCAGCTGAGTGTTCCTCCCCCAAACAAGAAAGTGGTTCTGTTTATATAATAGACAGCACCTAGGTGGCCATGTGCCAAGCCCGGTTCGGCCGTAATTATTTATTCTAGTTGGATAGCGTCATCGCCGACTGGTCAATAAAAAGTCTGTGTTGAGTGCTATGCCCAGTAAGTCTCTGATTTGAACAAGATATCTTTTTGCTGAAGCAAATAAGTCCATTCTCATCCAAATTAGTAGCCCTCCAGATGCCCTCCCAGCAGGAGAGGAACGGTATTGGATGCGAATGTACTATACAGTGCTCTGAATATAGGTTCTATCACCCATATCTCCTGTAATATTATGATATGGTATTGATCTACAAATGCTCCACACTCAGAGCCCCCTAACTTAGATCTGACTCATGCAATGTTTCAGGACAGTAATTTCAAGTTAATATTATCACATAGTATAGTGTAGTTCCTATATCCCTAATAGACTCTGTGCATTGGAATAACATACACAATAGATTTGACATAGGACTGAGGTCAGTATGTCTCTATTGAGTATATTAAACTTAATTGTGTGTGTGCCAGCTAACTCAGAGGTCACTAGAAACTTTCTCGAATGAACAAGAAGGGATTAGTCTCTGACAACCGCATAAACATGACAACTTTGTTTCCCTTAGAGTCGGAACAATATCTTCAGAGTCGTAGAAACAATAGATAACTATTTCACTCAGTCAATCGTGCATGCTTCGTTTCTACAGAGTTGCATAAAAATAGAGAGACAGGCGTTTCAATAAAAGGTTTAATGACAGTCTTCTTTCTCATGCAAGAGATATGAACTGCTACAATCGTTAGACAGAATGCGAAGTATAATGCGTACAGCGTAAACCGTAATATAAAATAATACTGTAATAGCATGGTCTGTTGCTATGACATATATAAAAATACATACATAAATAACAGAGGCTAAAATACCCAACTGGTGCTTCTAAGATAATCCTACCCCAGTGTACCTAACCTAGGTCTAGTAAGAGGGAGGAAGTAGGTGCTGCTTTAGCATACGTTTTAGTTTTGCCAAGAATTGCCAAAGGTTTCTCTAGGTTCTAATCAGCTCCATACCTTAGAAGGAGAGAGGTTGGTATCTCTTTACCGGGACTCGATTTCCCAACACCCCGCAAGGGTAGTCAAAAACACTGGAGGTGGATTCTAGACAGGAGGATGACAGCGTCTGGTCAGTGTGTCAGCTCGGGAGTTGGCTTTCTTCGGTACTTGCTGTGGCAAGCTGCATCGTGCAAGTAGGTAGTCGAACTGCACCGAACCACACCGTGCTTTGCCATAGCAAGTGAAGTTATATTTATACCTTGAAGGTGTTTAGGAATGCCAGTATTGACGTAAGAGCCGGGCATATGAACGTCATGGATGAACCTCTAAGGAATAGATGTTCATGCATAAAAAATAAGTTCTTGGAGAAATCAATATTCAAGCAAGGGGAAGTCCCCAAGAGCTTCAGAGTCTGGTTTTCCAAGAACTCGTTGTGACGTAGATGAACGGATGTAAGTAGCCATGCCTGTATTTGGGTAGCCTGGACTATGCTAAATAAGGACTGGATTTCTATGCCTATATAAAGGCAATGTGAAATGTACCTATATAAGGGCATGAATCGGGAAATGCATACGGAATCTAAATCAATACACAACAATAAATTGGCTCCAGGTTGTTGCATATGGCTGCTCACATACTGTTCTGACCTTTAATTGGGTTACTTCCATCCTTATGAGTACATTGCCAGCATGATTACTGTGGTGAAACTTTTAAGGTTTGCATAAATTATCAATACTAACCCTTGAGAAAGTCTGCGTGAGAGAGCCTGACAAACTCGTCTTTCCTAGAGGTTTTGACAAATTAAAGAAAATAAAAGAACGGACAGTGAATGCTTTATACAAGACTTAACAAGTGTTCCTTGGTCAGGCTTGCAGTGACTACTATTGTTGAATCTGAAGTGAGTCCCTTCTCCATCCATTGTTTGTGCTGCCATTATACTGCAGATCCATGAATCATGTAGGGGAGAATACAAAACTGAGAAGAGAAAACACTACAGGCCCAGTAGGCTCCTCTGTGCGTAGTTTGGTGCCCAGTAGTGGGAGACTGAGGATGGCAAGCCTTGCTTCACTGAGAGAACCATGAATGTGGGTATGTACGTGAGGGAACAACAACCTCTAGAATAACATGGGAGCAGTAGATCAGTAACATTACAGTAATAGAAGGAAGTCACAACTGTGAGTTGCCAAACATCTGTCATGTGGTGCTTTGATGATGACAGAGGAATACCAGGAAACCTTTCACACAATGAGGAAAGAGTAGATAGGCTAGACCCAATATTGCAGTGGAAAGAGGAACAAATAGAGCCAGTACAAAATCCTAATATTTTAAAAGCAGCGGGGGGGATATGCAAGGCAACTGATAAAAAGAAACACAACAATTGGAAAGTAAAGAACCACAGCAATATGCAAATTAACCAAACATAGAAAAAGTGCCCGCTTGGATATCCCTCGTTGTTGTTCTATCCCTACCCCAGAAGGCAAACCTATATATTTCATACAGGAAGTGGTTTTACGGTGTAACCTATTGTTTGAGTCCTATGATGCTAATTCGGCATCTGAGCCTCTGTCTTACTATGTGCCATAACTGCCAGCCCTTTATTCTGTTAAGAGGACCATATGTGCAAACAGGAACCTTCTTGCTATTAGAACCCCCGTTGACCCAATATGCTGGAAAATTCCACCATGATCAGCAGGCTTCCCATAATCACTCTCTAGCCATTGAGCAGCTTTTCTATTTCTAGAGATTCAAGATAAAGAGTGAGAAAGCATTTGCCTAGCACTCACCCAGGGATTCATTAAATATTAATTTTTATGGTGGTTCAGCACACATTCTATTGCATTCTGAGTGGGAGTGTTCGGGTTTCTTTCCCAACTCCTTCTTCCCTAACCCTCCTCTGTTCTCCTTTCTTGGACCTTCCCCACAACAAAGAGGTTGAATTGTAGGAGATTGTCCCAATTCCTCCCAGGGTCATATTCAACCACTCTACCATACCATTGTTTTGTGGGTGGTAAGATGACACAAACTTTCCATATAGCATCAGCAAAAAAAGAAATGTGTCCCTCTGTTTAAAGCACAGTTCTGAAAAATCTGACTATTGCAAAGATGCAAAAGAGGGCCAAAAACCAGGAACAAAGCAGAAGTGTTCCTGAGGGGCTCGGCCTAAAGGTACTTGTTAGCAGTTAGTAAAAAATGAAAATACGTTGCTCTCTTCCAAGAAGATTCATAGTGTCTATTCTCATTGTCAACTAGACTTCACATCTGGCTCACTTCTTTAAGACACTTATTTAAGATTGGTGTTAAAGGCTCGATTCGTATCTGGCATTTGGGAAATGCAGAACTGGCACCATGCTCTTTTGGCCACACTCAGCATCTGTGTTTCTTTAGTACAAACAAATTCCTAAGCAAGAGCTTGTTAGTAATACCTGGTATACTCCTACTCTCCGAGCATTAAAACAAACTTGCAAAAGACAGGACAGAAAGTGGAGGAAGGATTTCTCTGCCAACAGTAAAATTAACTATAAAGTCGCGTTAAAACTCTATAAAACTGAAATGAAAGCTGCCCAAGCAATTTATTACGAAAAAAAATTATGGCGGGTGCAAACTCCCCTCGCGAAATGTTTACAATTGCAAAATCCCTTCTCACTCCCCCTAGTCCCTCCATCATCTCTGGTAATCCCCAACACCGGTGCAATGAGATACCAGAATTCTTTTCTACCAAAATCTCGAATATCTACAAGTCATTGCCGCAGACCATAGACCCACATAACTCCCCATTTATAGATATTATAACCCCAACAACTCAAGCACAGATAGAGGAATTCCCGCCCCTGGACCTTACATCTCTACAAAGTCTCTTGAGACAACTAAAATCAGGCTCTCCATTTGACCCAGCCCCCGATCATTTTACACCAAATTACAGTGATTGTATCACCAGTAATACTCAAAGTGAAAAACACCTAACTTCGTACAGGAATTGTACCTCCCTTATGGAAACAAGCTAGGGTGAAAGCTCTTTTGAAGAAAACCAAAGCTCGACCCTGATGATTGGGCAAATTACCGACCTATATCTCTGCTACCTGGAATTAGTAAACTAGCAGAAAAACATGTGAATTCCGCCCCCTCCAGATTTCTGGAAGAAAACAACTGCGTTCACCCTTCGCAGACAGAGTTCAGATATTAACAGGGTACGGAGACCGAGCTTCTATCTGTGATAGAAGGATCAAGAAAAATCCTTGATGCCAGAGGCTGCACCTCCCTTATTCTTTTGGACGTCAGCCCAGCCTTCAACACAGTGAACCACCAACTAATGATTCAAAGACTTAGGGAAGTAGGAATAACCGGAACAGCATTGAAATGGTTACAGTCCTTTCTGAAAAATTGAGTCTTCTCAGTCTTTAAAGAGGAATTTTCCTCGACGCAAATACCCCTTACATTTGGATCCTCTCTTAGTCCAACAATGTTTAATGTTTATATGAGCTTTCTGGCTGGATTTGTATGTTCAGATGGGATACAGATGATCTCGTATGCGGATGACACCCAGCTAGTGGTCTCTTTCAATCAGCTTGATAAGACGGGCCTGGTCTGGCTTCATGTCTTGAGAAGGTATCTAGGTGGATGGACAATTCTTTTTTAAAGCTTAATGGAGAAGACCGAGCTTATGCTCCTAGGTCATTCTGCCCCACTGAATATAGACCTTCATTGGCCCACTTGTTTAGGCACGCCCCCGGTGCCAAAAAAACAGATCAAGAGCTTGGGTGTCTGGCTTGATGTTAATCTCAGCTTTAAGCATCAAGCACAAAAAGTTGCAGCCAGCTGCTACAGTCTTCTTAGAATGATCAGAGGAATTCTCCCCCTGCTACCTTATGGGGCTAAACGGCTACTAGTCGAAGCCTTAATTTTATTGCGGCTCGACTATGCCAATGCCCTCTATTTAGGTGCTCCTCAAGTCTCTATAAAAAGACTGCAAATTGTGCAGCTCGCTTCCTACTCAATATCCAGAGACGCCTCTCAGCAAAGCCAGCTCTCACCACCTTACATTGGCTACCAATTCTAGAGAGAATCCAAATTAAGTCACTGTGCATTGCACACAAATCACCTAATGGCAAGGTTTCAACACTGATCCACCCTATGATTCAACCCTATCGATCAAGTAGGTCACCCAGATCGAATAAAAAAGGCCTAATCTCAATACCGAAGATCAAAAGAGCCCGAACTGGAGGCCGCCAATTTTCATACAATGCGGCCAAGATTTGGAATAGCCTCCCAACCTACATACGGCTGACCTTCAGAAAACATCTTAAAACGTTCCTTTTCCCTTGTTCTGTTGTAGCTTAAGGGCACCATGGATAGCGCTGGGATGCCCTAGGGTAACCATGCGCTTTACAAATGCCTTTTTCATTTTATTTAATTTCAGTTTTAAACAATCAATAGCCCTGAATCATTCTCTGTGCTTGTAGGCCATTAATTGATTTTCCTGTCTGGGAAAAATGATGACTTATATGGAAGCACTGGGGCAAGGAAATGTAGTTTTGATTGCCCTGCTCTTTCTATGATGGGACTACACCCACAGTGACCTGATGACCCTGTAGCATATGCACCATCAGGTCAAGGATTTATTGATGGTGGAATCAGCTGAGGTTGTGATTTCCTCATCTCTAATGTGATGAGAAAACTATGCATTTGTATAGTAGTGTATATGCTGTTTTGTGACAGATGGCCCACATCCGCCAGGCTCTAAATGACCTTGTAATTCAGTTGGTGACCAAATTTAGTTTTCCTGCTTTGCCACTCCTTTCTCAGAGCTTTATAGTGGATGTCCTTCATGCTGATTATCTATTTCAAGGATTTGCAGTGCATCATAGCATTAAACTCCGGCTTTACATGCGGAGAGTTTTAATTATCATTATGCTGTCCATACATGGGTTTAAAATAGAGATACTGTGTGACATGCCTTGTCCATCTGAAGGTCTGTCTTTGGAATTCCACATCATGTAGCTATTATATTCATCATTAATAATGTTATTATAGCAGGTATCAGCTAAGGGTATGATTTAACAATTAACTTCTGAACCTAGTGTATTGTAAATTAGTTTTAATTGCAAAACATGTTGCTTTACTGAATGTCACGTTCTACACTCTTTCCATCAAACACACACAAATTTATTACATAAAATTGCATATACTGAGACTACATGATCCAAAGCAAGCCCTCTTCAAGTCGTTTTTGAATAGTAATTCCAATCAAACTATGTAATTGTAGAGATCAGTGCTTTTGTACTGAGTCTATTGGGCCCTCGGTGTAGGTGGGTGTAAGAAATTAGGTTATTAGTTAAGCACGATGACTACCCACCTTAAGTAATAAACACAATCCTTGTCATGGTGAATCACTAAAGTCACAACATTTTAAGCTGAGCTCAACCACCTGGTATCTATGGCACAGTAGACAGGCTTAACTTAGAGGCAATGTGTAAAGTATATATCCAATACCAAAACATCAATAAACTGAAAACACAATACAATAAGAAATAACAGGACACGGAAATAACAAAAATCCTATAAGAGAAACAGGAGATATGCATTTTTTTAAGTTGTAAATAAAAATAGTGTGAAACAGCATTAAATGCCAACCACAGTCAACTGGTAGACCAGAACCTAGACATGTGAGGCTTATTGGGATGCTGTGCGGTTGAATACAGCAGCCAGGTATTGCCATGGGACTTGTCTTAAAAAATCAGCAGGGCAAGACAGCAGGTTGTAGCCTAAGAAGGCTCCACGAGGCCAGAGAGCCATTGAAAGAGGCCTTGGTGAACCTTGGATTTTGGTGGTAAAGTTCTGAGCGGGAGAAATGTGAATTCCATGCCAAGAAAAGGTCCTTCATTGACTGGATACTTTTTGCACTTTCGTCCAGTCACAATTATATCATTCTCACTTAATCGCTGTTTTAGAGTTCAAATTCATTCAGCAGGGCAAGGATGTAGAAGAGCTTAGTTTCTTTCCAGCTGTTTCCTAGCCAAACATAGCGCTAATAATTTAATAGTGCATCCAATTGTTTCCCTAACGGAACGGCCTAGCTTTGTTATAGTTAAAAAGGTTTTCGGCTGTTAGTCACTGTAAGGACATGTTTACCATTAATTTACTGCATGCCATACTTTTATGGGCTATAATGCCTAATTAAAGGTGGTGTATTAACATTTAAAAGTAAGGTTTTGACTTGTCAAAAGACTTTATTTGACCGGTTTAAATTGCGATATGTACACTGCTACCATCCAGTTACAATGATAGTCCTGAAGCCATGTTTACAGTGCCACTGTAGGGGATGGAGCAATAGGTGCTGCACTCTACTAGTGGAATTTAATGTATGGCCATGACTACACTGAAAACCATATACTAGGGACTTACAGTCAAGTGAAATATGCCAAGTAGGAGTATAACCATTTGAACCATGTTCAAAGATAGAGCACGGGCACTTAACTAATGGTTAGCAGGGGTAAAGGGTACAGGGGTCTTCAATCAGCAAAAAACAGATAGGGCAAAGTTCAGGGGGTACACCACACAAAAGATGGTAATTTCCTACACTGGAGCTGCCCATCAGAAGGCAGGAAGATCAACCTATCCCCATCGTAGTTCTCATTGCTAAGGTGGAAAAACTCAGAAAGCGCATCAGAATTGTAGTAGTCAGTCCCAGGGTGATGTTCTACTGTGAAGTCCATGCCCTGTAGGAAAATGGACCACCTAAACAGTTTAGGATTCTCACTCTGCATTTACAATAGCCACCCGAGAGACTTGTAGTCTGTCTGAACCTGGAAATGAGCCCCAAACAGGAATAGTCTCAGTTTCTTCAGTGCCCAGACTACTTCTCCTTCAATTGCACTCCACCTTTGCCTCCTGCTGATAAAGGCTATAGGTTGGTCTAGGCCCTCCTCATTCAGCATTGAGAGAACAGCCCCATACCAGGCTCTGAGGCAACTGTCTGCACAACAGACTATTTGCTGAAGTCAGGTGCCCGGAGTACTGGTACTGGGCACTTAGCCTCCTTCAAGATGTCAAATACCATTTGGCACACGTCTGTCCAGACAGCCTTCCTGGGCAGCTTTTTAGAAATCAGCACACTCAGGGGCAACAATTGGTCAATACGCCTTCACAAACCTTCTGTGGTATCCAGTAAGGCTTGAAAATGATCTCACGTGGGTCTGTGTTTGGAAGGCTTCTAGGACAAGATGGCTTGAATTGTGTGTTGGAAGGCAGTACATGCTCTCCGCCAACTTGCTGGCCAAAGTAAACAATGGACCTCTGCCCTACATGGTACTTGCTGACCTTGACAGGACTGCCTGCTGAAGGCCTTCAAATGGGTCACGTGGTCTTCCCAGCTGGAGCTAAAGACTGCTGTATCATCTAGGCAGGCAGCACTGAATTTCTCCAATCCAGCCAGGACCCTGTTGACCAACCTTTGGAAAGTTGCAGGGAATTCATTAAACCAAAGTGCTTGACCCGGAACTGAAAATGCCCTTCCGGTGTGGAGAATATGGACCTCTCCTTCGATTCCTCTGTTAGGGAATTCTTCCAAGAAGTCAAAACTTCTTGGAGTTGAGGAATTTGTCAGCATCTAACCGGTCAATGAGTTAGTCAAATTAGGGTATCAGGTGTGCATCTGTCTTGGTGACTGAGTTGAAGCTCCTATTTTCCACACCAAACCAGAGTACTGGGGTGTTACCTGGTGGGGTGGTGTGGTGGAAGAGGTGTGGCACAGTTGCCAGGGTGCCTGACTCCGGACCACAGAGTTCATGATTCGATTCCCTGGCAACAGCTGCAGGTTAGCCCAGCACCCTGTGACTCTGGGAAATAGCTTGCTTAATCTTCCCAACGGCCCCCAGACCCGGGACACCTTTCTGGAGGAAGCTGTGCGCTTTACAAATGCTGGTATTTCTGAACTAACACCAGTGTACTGGACCAGGGACTAAGAAGAGCTCAATCCCACCCACTCCAGCATCTTGGGTACAGCTTCCTTGATAATGGGTCTTACCTTAACAAACATGCTATCCCCGACATCAATGTCATGGGTGCATGAATTGGAGATCCATGGGGTAAGTGAGAACAGAGAGGCGAGCTGCCCCAGCAACTGCCAACATTCCTTCTGATAATCTTCTGTCAAAGTAGGGGACTGGATTACTACTTCCACTGACACACAGTACTCTTTGTATGATAGGATGTCTGGGATGGGTTCTCTTTCCTCTTGCTCAACACCATCTGTCACCATGAGTATGGTACTTTTTGGCCCCTAAAGTGTGGTTTTAATATATTGCTATTCAAGACTCTTACTGTGTTCCTGATTGTCTGGAAACCCAACAAGTAGGTGGCCTCACT
The DNA here is from genome assembly GCF_964263255.1 of Lissotriton vulgaris. NCBI lineage: Eukaryota > Metazoa > Chordata > Amphibia > Caudata > Salamandridae > Lissotriton > Lissotriton vulgaris. The sequence continues at coordinate 1,134,940,476 of NC_141697.1, forward strand.
TTTCTTTTCCTTAATGTCACCTAGGGCCATGTCCACGAGTCCAGAAGGATATTCTCACACTTTTTAGCCAGCTTGGTATTTAACCAGAGACCTCTTGATATCATCATTGCTTTATCATCTCCTGGCTCGCCACTACACTTTGATTTACCTCCTTCATTTACACCCCCTCTTGTCTTTGAGGGCTAACATGTAGTCAACAACATCTAGGGCGGGTTTCTTGGGAGATTTCTCCTAGCCCTCCTTACTAAGACTGAGAGACCCTCTTACAGGGTGTCCAAACAGAATCCCAAAGTGGCGGAAGCCCCCACCCTTGTGTGGTACCTCCCTGTGGGCAAAAAGGGAAGGGGGCAAGATGTCCCACTTGCATCTGAAAAGCTCAGACAGGCCCATCATTATGCATCATTTAGTTATATATGGTACAATTAGTGTCAAAACTAACTGTACCATATGTAACTAAATGTTGTGGATAACACTATACAATGGTACTGCTATGAAAATTAAGTCTGTCCAAGTATAATGAATACAGATTGCCTCCCCCTTGCTTGAACACCCCTCTTCCACATTTTTTGTCGTTTGCCCATGTTCGTGAGTTGGACGCAGGCTGCGTCCCACTTGCATTTGTTACTGATTCCATTTTTACAAAGCTGATTTAATAATAAACTCTGTCCGGCTGGACAAAGAACATACTGTCTATCTAGCATATGTTGATTAGTTGTTTTCTACCCGAGCTCTAACATACAACACTTGAACTTTCACAAGTAATGTATATGTGGATGAAGACAAGGGATAGGCCTTTATGGGTATCCATTGAGAAAGAATTTATACTTAGTGACCTGGCCTACATTTGCTCTACAACCATAAAATGTCAACATCAGTAACAAAAAACCCTATGGTTCAAACTGTGGTGAATACTTAGATGCAGGTGCACAAAATTCTAAATACTGATGCTTGACTGTAAATCACAGAGCCGGTGTGGAACAATGTCAGTATTTGTGTGCAGGGACAGCCCATTTGTTAGGCATGGAGAAGGGCAGGAATTATTATGCTGGATCAACTGATATTGCAGGGGGAACTTAAATCCTTTGAAATGCTGCAGGAGGAAATCCTCCTATGCTCTTGAAAAAAATGGAAATGCAAGCAGCTGAAAGACTACCTGAAAGACACCACCCTGCAATGTGTTGGAATATCAAATCCTACAACATTTGAAACAATGGGGGGCATATAAGGGAGTGAAGTCAGGGTTCTGTACTAGGTTGGGCAACAGTTACATTCTAATCCCTTGTGCAACAATAACATGATAAGCGGCGGGTACTACCACAGGTTGAATACTCAGAAAGTGGGCAGAAGTAATTGAAAATCTAGACGAGGGGGCAGAAAATCTAGAACAAAGTATAGCTTTTTCAAGTCACTACAGGATTAGTACTGGACACCCCAGAACCTTTTAGCAGCAAACCCTATGAATCGCTCAAATTGTTGGAGGTGTGGCCAATCTGGATGTGGCACTACACACATCCCCCATGATTGTGCAGCTATACCTAGGGACTGGACCCTGGCTGGGAACACTTTTTGTTGGGACTATAGAGTAGCCCATACCCATGATAAAAAAATATCATAATGATCCTACATGATCTGTCTGACTTACCATCCCTCGCATGCCACATACTCTTACTAGTAACAGCCAAGATGTGTATATTAAGACTCTGGCGATTACCTCAACTGCCTATCCATAATGTTAGGGTGGTAGAAATGTATAAAACGGCCTCATATGAATGAATTATATACACACTGTAGGACAAGACTGAGATCTTTTTAAGTGTTTGGTCACGTTTCATTGCCAGCAACTCTTATATAGGGTGGGAAAACCTTGTATGTAAGGATCTTAGAAAAGATAGGTTCCTGAGTATCTACCCTGACACTCTGGATTTTGACATCAGCCGTATTTCACTTATTAACCTGCACTTTCACACAAGCATCATAATAGTATAATGTATAATGTTGCACCCCAAATACAAGTGATGGGAATCTCCTGAACCTACTTGGATTGACTACACTCCTTCCTTTTTCCCTGTTCGTGTCTTCTGTTTTCCTTTTTAGCTTACATGGGTTCTGGCCTGTATGGCAGGTTGTCCACACGATGTAATGCCTAGGGCTGTTGTTAATAGCATAACTGCCTTCTTCAAAAATAATTTAGAATGGAATGTTCTACTATGCAATGACTAGTCACTGGTCCACAGATTACCAACCTTGCATCTCCTTAACCCCTTATTGTTATGTATTGTGCAACATCGATCTGTGTATAACATTGATTCTACATTTAATTTTTTTAATTAATTTTTTTATTTTGGTTCATTGCACATTCTTTTATTTTTGATACACTTTGCTTTTTAACTTGCTTCAATATGCCTCAACATTCACCATATAATCTCGGTTTTGCGGCTCAGAAATGTACCTCTTTGGATGAAAGGCATCAAAGGGCCCAATATACTGAGGAGACCTTGATATCTTCCTCTTTTCTAGTATTTGGATGATTATTTTTTAGGTGTAGTACAATATAAATATGCTTCTGTATAAATGTACAGTCATCATTGCTTGTAGTTACTGTTTTGTGTATGTCAATTAAATCATAAATAAAGATGAAAAAGAGAGTAATTGGCAGCTTTAGCAAGACCAGGGTGCATAACATGTTGCCAAGCCCATCTGAAGCTGAAGGTGTCTATGTTTGAAGTGATCACTGACTGAACTTTTCTGGGTTCCACACTAGCCTGTTGGACTTGTTGCCCATAAGGCTGAGTGCATGGTATTTTAAAGTAGGGTTACAAATGAACTTACAGTGAAAGCCTCAAACACTATTTTCACTGTATGGCTGTTCATTGTAAAACACTGGGTTACATTATTGCATTTAAAAATGCTAATTTCAGTTAGGAAACAGTTGGAAAAATAATTAAACACCTATTAAAAATCCAGTTCAATGGTGAAGTTGATTGTCAAGGAAGACAGTCACCCACACACTCATGACCAGCAGACTACACTATGGAAACGTTCTCTACACCGGCATCAACAAGTCCCTACTCCGCAGACTCCAAACAATACAGAACATCATGGCCAGACTCGTCCTCCGCATCCCCTGGCATGAACATATCAGCCAACACCTGCGGAGACTCCACTGGCTCCTTGTGGAGAAGAGAGTCACCTTCAAGATCTTCACCCATGCCTACAAGTGCCTACATAACAACGGACCCAAATACCTCAACAACAGAATAAACTTCCATGTACCCAATAGAAACCTCCGATCTACCAACCTTGCACTAGCTGAAACCCCGCGCATCCACAGAACCAGAGCAGGTGGAAGATCGTTCTCTCACATTGCAGCCAGAACCTGGAACGAGCTATCTACAGGCATCAGACGCGCCCCCTCCCTGGACACCTTCAGGAAGGCACTCTAGACATGGCTTTTGGCTGAACGGATCTGCACCCCCCCATGCCCTCCTCCCATTGCCTTGAGACCCTCAAGGGTGAGTAGCACGCTTACAATTCCCTGATTGATTGATTGATTGATTGCTTTTTGATAAACATACAGGAAAATGTACTTTTAAAAAGTTGCCTATTACATGCCTAAAGCCCTTGGAGGCCTAGTTGCTTTTCCTCTTCTGAAAGCCAATAGTTAGTATTTGAATAGGTGAAAATGGGTGAAAAAGGACTTTCAGGAGCAAACAATAGGCTGGTCTGAATGGGCATAGAAGGCCTAACAGAATATGCAGGGTGGGGATGTGAGCATCCTTTTTGACAATACATTGTCAAATCCTGCTTGAATGTCAAATCCTGCTTCACTGGTCTATTTCTGGGTTTTACATATAACACTTGGGGTGCATTCTAAAGGGCAGTTAACAGGTTGCCAACAAATTCTTGTGTAGCCACTGTCTGATTGCTGGATAACCCAGCTGGGTCCTACCAAACTTCTCTCTCTGGGTTAATTGTGGGTACAGTGACTGCCCCAACTAGATTTTGGTGTTAGATGTGGGAGGACACTAGGATTACCATGCTCCCCAAACACATCCGAACCCCCAGAGCCCAAGTTTAGTGCAGCAGAAGACCATTTTGAAAATGCCCAAAATGGGTAGGATTTGCCCTGCATTACAGCATTGGTTAGGACGTCCCTAGGAGTCATTCCCACCCACATGCTTGTGCCAGGCATAAATGTGGCATCTCCAGGTACCCACTTAACAACACTCCTGGACCTGAGGAAGATCAGAAGAGGACTGTGACTTGAGAGGAACTCTGTAAGGACTAGACCTGTTCTCGCTTTCATCGAGGACAAAAAGGTGGACGCTAGGAATCATAAGGCTGACCTACAGGCACATAGCAAGCTGCATGAGGCCTTTGCCTGTAACTGCTATGCTCATCAATGCCCATTGGACCTTCACAGGGCCCTGCTGTTTGGCTTCTGCCTGAAACACTGTTGGATTCTAAGTGTCTCCACTGTGGTCCTGAAAGCTTTAGAATTAAACTATTCTGGTGGATTGGGAATTAAAGCACCAAAGAAGGTGAAATCATTCACCAGGAGTAACTTGATTTGTGTATCCGACCTGTGCTACATCACAGTCTTCCTCAAATTGCACCTAGATCTGCGTGTACTGCAACCATTAACTACCATTGGCACTTTGTATTTCTTGGCGCTTTTTATACTTAAAACATGTAAAAAATCATATCTCTGGTTCCTCCTTTTAGATTTTTCATTTTGGTGTTATTATGTTTACTACATTTTTACTCTATGTTCTGATTCAGTTTGGAATATTTATTATGTTCTGTTTTGACTTTTTATTTAATTTAATTAATGTAGAAAAGATCCATTTTATCTATCAATCATAACTGAAAATACAATTTTAAGACTTCGACAAATAGAAAGGAAATCATGAATTAAATACAGCAGAATTAATTAAAGCAGGTAATATCTACTCATTCAGTTCAGGCTCACCAAATTTCCACAAATGTTTTCATAGACCCAATTTAGTATCCAGGCCCTCAAACCGTTTCACCAGTTTCATCTTGACTAAGAGTAGCCACCTCAATGGATTTCCATTTTTGTAGGATTACTGACCTGGGAATCAGCGAGGCGATAAACACAAATTGCTGTTGTTGTAGGGTAATATGTCTAGATTGAAGGATCAGTCCGAACAAACCCCGGTAGGAGTCCGGCTGCAGAGTGAACTGAAGCTTGAAATTTAACTGAAATATGCGACCCCAAACCTGATCAAGAGACGAACATGTAAAACATGCATGCAAATAGTCACCCATAACATTGCCTCATCTGAAGCAGGCTGCTCTTGAATTCAGCTCAGTGTGTAATACAGCATCTACATTGAGAACAAGGACATCCTTTTGTAATTAGCAGGCTGAATGGCTTTATGAGCCATTTGATTAAACCATGTGTGACAATCTATCCTACAATTTGTGGAAGCTGCAGTGTTGGCTAGAAACTGATACACCTCCTTGTCTCGTATTTTTTGATTCAATAAGCAGTACCTATACCTTTAAGGCAAGTTGAAAATTAGGCTTTACTAATATTCTCAGGTAGCTTACCAGATACCTGTCCTCTCCTTCGAAGAAAATGGCTATTTTGTAAGCAGGCAAACACCAAATTACGACTGAATACAGGATGGTTATTACCCAGCTGTTGCCAGGATTTTACTACACCAGCTAATGTAAAATCTAAAAGCTTGCAACATACCGCCCTATCCCAGTCCACTATAGCTGAAGCCTTTAACTGTAAGCCTAATGCATGCCAATCTCTTCATCGTAAAAATAGATGAAACAGACGAATATGAAATTTGTGCCATATCTTCTCAAATCTTAAAACCAAAAACCTGTGGCATCTTAAACCTAATTCGTTTTGGCAATCTTTGCAACTTTAGAAAAGCAGGAAACGTAATATCGGCCTCGTTTAGCATTGTTTCAAGACTTTTCCTTTATTACTGTTTTGGTACAGCATACTTAACACATTGAACTTAGTTAACACCTTAGCTGCTTTGGAACGTCCAGCTCCAGTGCTGAACGTTCCATTGCGCAGGGGCAAATGGAACGTCCAACGGCCGACGGCAACACTCCTGAGGTAGTGGTGCCGTCGGCCGCTGGTATAGGCGCAGCACTTTAGAGGTTAAGTCTGTCTGCTCTGTGACGTAGCTAACATGGGGCTGTGCTCAGGCCAATTTTGTGACTTTAAAGGTTCACCCAGACAATGGTCGTTATTATTCCATGAGGTGGGTAGTCACCCTTCACAATTGGTAATCCCGTTTCTTACAGTTGTACTTGGTTATTCGGTTTATTGTTGGATAACTCTGCAGAATCATCTTACGAGGTAGGAATCACCACCGCTGAATGATACATTAGTACAGTATGTTAAAGTGGATTAAAATGGAAGAGACTGACCAGTTATTCACCTAGTTGGGGTGGTGTCTGCAAGTGATACTGAATATTTACTGCCATCACTTAGATCATTTCTGAATTGATTAAGGGAAAGGTCATGGAGAGAGAGTAAGGAGATTCGTTGCCTTCGCTACCCAGTGTGCTCTGCAGGAGTCTGACATGCACGTCTTTGATGGAAGATGGAAATCTGAACGAGATATGTTGTGGATGTATTCAATTCTATGAATAAGATCTCATGAAATAGTGTTAAGCAAACACACACACACACCCACATTCTTTCTGTCTCCCTTCCTTTCTCCCTCGGTCCCACTGGAACTTTTACCCCATTGGTTAAGACATGCAGAGGAGTCATTTCACCCACCAGCTCTTTACCAGCACTGATCACTGTATCTAGCGCTGTCCACTGCACATATATATGTTAATGGTCGTTTATATGAAGCATTGGAAACTTTGTATATATTTCACATATATGTCACTAATTTCCTAGGTTCCGTTTTTCACTGGGACACCTCTCACTCAGAACTATATGTTCAAATGTATTACTTTGTAACAGTATTTAATTTCAAGGAATATATAAATATCTGTGATTTAAAAACAAATCAGATGTGTATTTGCTTCCTTCTCTCGCCAATATCACTATAACCCAATATATTGCCATTGTGCCCATATACATTGGGATTACTTCATTAAGTGTCCACAGGAGCCTTTGTTTTTTGATAATAAGACCTTGCAGTGCAGCATGCTTCAGCAACGCTTGCTGCACCTGTTGAAGGCAGGTCACTTCACAGTGGTGTTGCAGGGACTCTTCCAAAAATACACCAACCTCTAGCCTGATGGGAGGGGAAAGGGTATGCCAGTACATTGTTTTTCTTTCACAGTGTCTCTTAGGACAGGTTCAGTTGCTGCAGCTTGCATTGTTTCGGTAAAAAAACGCTGTTTGTTTTTCTATAGAGGGTTAACAATATGCTATTAGCAGTGAGATTATCGCATTTGCATTTGAATGTCTATCTCTACCCTCTCACACATGGGGTTATTTATCTCTTGACTTCATACTGGAAAACAAGCATTGGCAAAGCCCATATGTCTCGTCTTTGGGGACCTATAGACTTTGCTAATGGTTTCCAGTGATGCTGGACAGTATCCCTGATGCTGTGCAGCATGGCTAAAGAGTAAACAAAAATAAAAGTGCTATGAAGCGCACAACAGTGTCATTTTGTGGGTGTGCACAACACACCTGCGCGCACCTACAAAATTACACAAGCATTTTCTCTGTTTATTTACTGATCCAAGTATGAGAAAGTGTGTTTTTTTTTTGAGATGCAGATGGGGTGGAACAACATATATTGTTCAGGTAGGGAAGGAAGCAATACCGGCTCAAAGCACCACAAAGGAGCAGAAGTAACATAGAGTGCAGGAACAGAAGCAAAAAGGAGGGTGACAAAACAACACAGGCGACCAAGAGGAATGTAGAGGATGTAGCTGGAAGGGAAGTACACATGACGGAGAAATGAATGTGGAGCTGTTAGAAGAAGCACACGGGTGAGAAAGCATCATGGGGAAAAGAAGAAAAGGGTGAACAGGAGTGGGGGGGCAAAAGCACACAGACAAGAAATAACAACAAAGAGTGCAGCAGAAGGGGAAGAGTAAAACATGAGGGCGACAGCTGGAAAATACTTGCACTCTCACTGGGTGGCTAACCACAAAGTACAAGCATTGGAAATGCAATAGGTCTCGCAGTAGGAAAGTTTGAGCTATAGGTGTTATTTATTTTTTTGTTTTTTATTTATGTGTTGTTTTTTCTAAATAGCTAAATTAATAGCTTTCTTATTTACAAAGCCAATAGTTATAATTTTTGTAAATGTGACACCTCTAGCATTTGTAAAGCAACATGTTTTGTATTAACGGGACTTATATGTGACTTATATGTATTGATATAAAAAAAATCAATGGCTTTAAAAAACAATTAATAATTAATACGTAAATAAAATGGATTTTATTTTATATTGCCAATAGCTTAACGTTTATTAAATATATTTAGTGAAGATGCTGTGGTTGCGCTGAGTGAGGGTGAGTGAGGGTGAGGGTGAGTGAGGGTGAGGGTGAGTGAGGGGTTGAGGGTGAGTGAGGGTGAGGGGTTGAGGGTGAGTGAGGGTGAGTGAGGGTGAGTGAGGGTGAGTGAGGGTGAGTGAGGGTGAGTGAGGGTGGGTGAGGGTGGGTGAGGGTGAGTGAGGGTGAGTGAGTGAGGGTGAGTGAGTGAGGGTGAGTGAGTGAGGGTGAGGGGGTGAGGGGTTGAGGGTGAGTGAGGGTGAGGGGTTGAGGGTGAGTGAGGGTGAGGGGTTGAGGGTGAGTGAGGGTGAGGTGTTGAGGGTGAGTGAGGGTGAGTGAGGGTGAGGTGTTGAGGGTGAGTGAGGGTGAGGGGTTGAGGGTGAGTGAGGGTGAGGGTGAGGGTGAGTGAGGGTGAGGGTGAGGGAGGGTGAGGGGTTGAGGGTGAGTGAGGGTGAGGGGTTGAGGGTGAGTGAGGGTGAGGGGTTGAGGGTGAGTGAGGGTGAGGGGTTGAGGGTGAGTGAGGGTGAGGGGTGAGGGTGAGGGTGAGTGAGGGTGAGTGAGGGTGAGGCTGAGGGGTTGAGGGTGAGTGAGGGTTGAGGGTGAGTGAGGGTGAGTGAGAGTGAGGGTGAGGCTGAGGGGTTGAGGGTGAGTGAGGGTGAGTGAGAGTGAGAGTGAGGGAGGGGTTGAGGGTGAGTGAGGGTGAGTGAGTGAGGGTGAGTGAGGGGTTGAGGGTGAGGGGTTGAGGGTGAGTGAGGGTGAGTGAGGGTGAGTGAGGGTGAGTGAGGGTGAGGGGTTGAGGGTGAGTGAGGGTGAGTGAGGGTGAGGGTGGGTGAGTGAGGGTGAAGGGTTGAGGGTGAGTGAGGGTGAGGGTGAGTGAGGGTGAGTGAGGGTGAGGGTGAGGGGTTGAGGGTGAGTGAGGGTGAGGGGTTGAGGGTGAGTGAGGGTGAGGGGTTGAGGGTGAGTGAGGGTGTTGGCTATTGTGCGCCGGGGTTTACACTACTTCAGTTAGGGCCGCACACTGCATGTCAGAGAAGAGAGAGAAGGGGAAGGGGGAGGAGACATGCGACACGGCGGGCAGGGGAGGGGGCGGAGCGGGGAGAGGGAACAGACGGAGGGAAGGCAGATAAGGGGAGGGGGGAGGAGAAATGCGACACGGCGGGCAGGGGAGGGGGCGGAGCGGGGGCCTACGTGTGTGATTAAAAAAAGATCAGAATAAACCATGTTTGTGGGCTGGGTCTGCATGGCGATGTTGAAAGCTTAATTTGCTGTGTTTAATTTGGGGTTGAAAGCAATGTGGGAAAGAGGAGAGGAAGTGAGCAGGCAGACACAGAAGCAAAACAGTCTGTGTATCTGCCTTTAAAAGAGTGGCGGAAATGTCAGGGGGTCTCGAGGAGCCCCTGCAGGATGAGGTAAAGGTGTTTATCAAAGAGGCATTGAAAGGGTTAGCTCACCCCAGTAGGCAGTTGTCTGTCCTTGAGAGACATTTCAAAGGCATTTGCGGGCAGACCTGGACTCTGTGAGGGCTCATGGAAGGGCTGGATGTTTACACCAAGAGGCTCACTGAGGTCATCAAAGTGTTGCCGCCAAAGTGATTGCGGGCGCTTAATGAGATGTATACCTCTCGGGTGGCCTTTGGTGGAGGGGGCTGGTCTGTACTCCTGCAGTCTGACTGGCGAGCGGCAGAAAGAAAATACTGCTTTTGTATGCGTTCGTTTGGAACGGCTTGGCTTCCATGTTAATTTGTAGTGGGTAAGGCAGTGGCACTCGGAGCCCTGACTGGCTATATTGTGTGCATTTGGGTGGACCTGCGCCGGTTACCAGTCTTTGCACTGGTGGGGACGAGCTGCTCCTTTGACTGGTTTTCGAAGCACTTGTTCACAAGTGGGACTGTCGAACCTAATGTTTAGTACGTTTCGCAGTTGGTGTGCTTATAGGACGATATTCCTCAAGAAGACCTGGACATATGGAGGCTAAGAAGTGACGCAAGAGACTGCATGTTTTGCAGTCCCGTCAGCAAGATAACGCAGTCACAGATCCTGGGTCAAAAATAATACTTATGTTTTCGCTTGTAATATTGTATGCAGCGTTTTTTTGTTTTTTTACATACTAGCAAGTTGTTACTCTTCAAGAAACTGAGGATGCAAATGACTAAATACAAATATAAACAAGGCAGGCGGCTGGGGGGAGGAGAAATGCGACGCGACCAGGCAGGGGAGGGGGCGGAGCGGGGGTGTGGGAGGAGTGCGGGAACAGACGGGAGGGGAGGAGAGTAGGAGGAGGAGTAGGGGAGGCACGGCCTAGCGGCCGTGCAATCAAGAAGTGAGGGGGCGGGAGAGTAGGCAAGGCAGGCGTCTGGGGCCATGTGCACTCGCTTTTAAGCTCAATGCGCATGCGCATTGAGCTTAAAAGTCACGGGCACTGCAAGGAATCGCCACGATTCCTTGCAAGCTGGGGAAAGAGTGGATAAGTCCCAATACTCTCGCTTGCTCGATGCGCATGCGCATCGACAGGCGAGACCTAAAAAATAAGTGCTTCAAAAGTGAGCAGATGAACGAAGCAAATACTGAGTCCATACTCCAGAGGTGGGACAAAGAAAAGAAGAAGAAGAGAAACTCATGCAAGCTGACACATAAAAACAAACAAATAAGAGTGAAGAAGCCAACCAATGATAAGGAAAGGGCGGACAATAACCCATTGTAAGCTGTCAATAGGTCCTTTAGCTAACAGACCTCTTGCACCCTCAGGTAGACAAGACCTAAAAAGGCAGAAAGTCAGTAGCTAAATTTTGTATTGCAATTCACAAGTCGGCCAAGTGGCTATGAAGCATGGTAGGATCAGCCATTTCAAGCTTCTCAGTGAATATCAAGTCACATTGTGGGACTTATAGTTTTTGTTTTTAGCACTTTCAGCATAGATTCACGACCCCAGAAGGCAAAGTGATGTTGGCTAAAATGCCGAAATTAGTTGAAGGTATTGTATATGTCATGGAGCCAATTGTCAGCTATGTTTTAACATTTTACAAAGTCTTCTAGTTTATTTAAAACTGCTTATTTAACAGGTAAAACCAAAACTTATAAATGTAAAACTCTGCTCACATATTTTGTGAGGGTTCAATGTTTCATACACATAATGGATTAAAACCAGAACTGGCAAAGCAAATCTTTTGTCTTTTGTGTAGTAGAACATTTTGTACCGAACTTCACAGTACAGCAAAGGTACAAACTGGAGAGCTGCACTGAAGCCTTCCCTAAAAGGGAACAATAAGTAAAGGATGGGTGGCAGTAGCAGGGGGGAAGACCACGTGATTCTCTCACACAGAACAGGACAGTTACAACTTGGGTAGAAAACACTGTAAAGAGGGAGTCAGGGGAATGAAAAGAGTGGTATATTATTAATGCAATAAGACATAAAAATACAGGGAGCACAAAATCCCTTGATTAAATATCTAAAACCTCTAATAGAATTACCAAACATTCATGAACTCATATAGGATGATGAACTCTCAATATCTAGCATGGTATGCATCATCAGTACATTCCACATCTAGCAAACAGCAAGCATCAGAGAATACTCATTTTTAGTGATTGTGCAGTGTCTATGGGTGGATTCCCTAATATTGATGAGCATATGTCTCTTATATCAACATTTATATTCTCCTATTTTTTGAACTATTAGACCTGTATTAAAATGTGTTGGTGAATTAAAAATGTTTTTTAATGGCGTCTCTCTACTAGAAGACTAAAACAAGAGGATCAACCCCATTTATTTATATATCCTCTGTTTTTTCATAAGATGTTCCATCATTAGTGGAGTCACCCCTTTCTTATAAATCCACTTAGGGCACACACGGTACAAACGTCCCTCCTTCAGAGGACAGGTACATGTACGGCAGCTGCAACACAAGCTTTTACCATCACAGGGCAGCAACATTGCAATCTTTGCATCTTCACAGAAGAGGAACAGCAGGGCAGTAGGAATCTCCTCTTTTACAGTAGGCAGCAAGTGCAATTTTGCATTCCCTGCAGAACATATCCAGCAAGGCAGACACGTGGGAGGTTGCATCGCTTACAGAACATGCACACTTAAGCCATGGTTGACATGTAGGTTACCAACAGAGCAGGTGCTTAACTCACTGAGAGAAAGGTATAGGTGGATGTGTGAGTGAATTGGGAGTTTTGCCATCATTCACACTTAGAAGATGTTCTCCGTTAGCATCTGGAAGGTTCAGGTGCGGTCGATCAGGGGCCTGCTGTTTGTGTTGATTTTTTTTGGTTTTCCACATCATTAAAAGAAGCTAATACCCAGTAGGTCATTACTATTTGGAGCAACATAGCCTATGTAATTATTCTCTACATAGACACACAGGTGCCAGACTCTTTCAAAAGGTTTTAAATATGCTCACCTGGGGCGGCATTATACATGCGGCGCATTTTCCTTCATTGCGCTGGTCGTACCTTCCACAATGAAGGGAAATGCGCTGAATTATGATGAATGTGCTGCCCTCGCACTGGCACTGCCCTGAGGTCAACGCATTCATGTGAAAATGGAGTGGCTGCTTTGAAGCTGCGCTGTGCTTTCACTGTGCATGGGGAAACCCGCCTGCCCTTTGAAGGAAGATTAGAGATCCCCTTGCAGGCGGGTGCAGTGAGTGTAAGCTCCAGAGGGCAGCTCTCGGGTGCACACTGACAGGGCAACACCTTTTAGGTGACACACTGTCAGTGCACCTCCTGAGAGCTTCTTTGGCTCTGGGCCCATGTCTGTGATACGGCTTGAGCGCAGACGTAAAGAGATTTCCTCATTTGCATGGGGCACAAAATGAGAACGCTCCCTGAAGATAGCGCAGGCGCTTTATGTGCGCATTCGCTATTGGTATTACAGAAGGGGCTTCACAAGCATCTACAGCACCTTCTGTAATACCACAGTGACCTTGGGCTCACAAAGCAGCCACAAATGCCTGTTGCCCCCAGCGGTACTCTGTGTAATGCAGCCCCAGGTTGGGCAATCCCAGTTTTGGTGCTTGGAGGGCGGCCACTGATTTCAAACACCTTTCGACCCAACCCCCATATAAGGCACTGGAACAATGCATGGTAAGTGGTCTTAAGAGAGGTGCCACATATCTCTCCCGCCGAAAAGATGCATGCAAGCACCCTGCTAATATGTGAAAACAGAGCGAGCTGCTGTGAAATGTGTGACACTTTACTCAGAAAATATATTGCTGACTGAGGAAAGAAATTCTTCAAATGCCGTGGGCTAGTTCCCATGTTTTCAAGATGATATGAGTGTTTCTCCTTCATCTCTATGTGCTTTACAGTCCCAGAGAAGCTAACCATTTGCTGTTCAGCATGTTTTATTTCTGTGAGCTAACACCGCCACACTACCTATACCTTTTATATAAAGGCACCACTTTTTATACTGATTTAGGTTAAGCTGGTGATGTCTGGCTTTGACTTTTATTAAAAGATTGTTTTAAATCACAGCTTACCTATGCTTTGTGGTGTAATTGAACTAAACAAAATCACTCATATATCTGCATTAAGAGCCCCCATTATTTTTTAAATAGCTCTACGCTATTCCGATTCTGAGAAGCAGAAAGCGCAAGGTAAGTACTTGTATTTATTTATTTAATTCATTTTAACTATACCGTCAACTGTCGACTCCCACCCGCCTCACCGCTCTTAACTGTGCCGGCCGCGCCTGGCTAATGGTGCATTGCCCAGAGCATATAGAGGTGCACAATTTGGCACATCGCAGGTATGATAATCGAGGGTTTTATATGTGGGATTTTTCAAAGTGTTGTCTGTGATTCCTTTCTATCTTCGTCATATTTTAGGTTTGACGGTCTGATGGTTCTTGCCTAATTCTTTGTGTATTTCATTTTACGCCTACGTAAAGGGTCTTTGGTACATTGACACACACAAATAATATCTCCTTCCTATGTGATGTAACCACTCATTGTCTCTGGACTATTACTGCCTATGAGCTGGAAACCCATATTTATCAACAGAGCACCGCGTCTGGTACACTCATTCACAATAAGGGGCTGTATCATATGGTAACTAGTCCTTATGCCGGATGTCAAATTTTGTAAATATTTGCTAGTATTTATTTGTAAATAACTCCAGTTACATACAATGTTTAATACTGCTGTGTCTTACAGAAAACCAAAGAACAGAAATCCACTTTGACTTGTACTTTTGTCGGACATCTACTTATTGTTTAATTGTTGCTTGATTTACACAGATATGTCCGTAAAGTTGAACTTTTTCCCTGAATTGTTTATCTGAATTTCTAAGATCCCTGTCAAGAATTTGACTCTATTTTCAGGTGTTCACCCTGGATGGATTGATGTTTTATAGTGGCTTTTTACAGCAAAAAGTAACATTTGCTACTAAATATACCTTGTGACCACTAGATGCCGCTGTGACACAACATGACTGCAACTGAAGCAGTTCTAAGGATGGATGTAAAATATTACTGAAACACTAAAATTGAAAACCACAATTGCAGAATTTATGTTCAATAATCTATGAAGGACAACTCCATACGACGTAAACAGATTGGACTATGTTGATATCTGTGACTTTATTGGGCGTGTTATACATTGAGATTGAACTTGTCTCTTAATTATGCTCAAACATTAGGTTACATTAGTTTATTTATTGGACTGCTTGTTTCTACCCCATTCAAGAAATAAGGGTCTTCCACGTTACCAACCACGGTGGCACTACATTACTAGCAACCTGAAAGGGATAACCTCTCTCTCCAGCCTATGCAGAAACACTGGATTCCAAATAATGCAGCAAAAAGTATAATTATAATGTCAATTGCATGCAAAGTTGCAAACACCTTTTAATGGGCAGTTTTTTTTATTCATCAAGATAACGTTTCGACTTATATTGTCCAACGGTTTTCATAATTTTAAGACAGAATACAATCTGATTTAGCCTAAAAGGGAAGCAACATTTTATTTTGTATTCGAAATCTGTTTTCCTTCAATTGCCTTAGATAACTTATAAGAAATGTGGTTGATGATTGACGGAGATGTGAGCCCTGGAACCACAATCCTGGTCAGGGGGAGGCACAAGCCAACCCTAAATTAACCCTTGCTCAACGCTCTGGTAGCTTTGCACAGAGCAGTCAGGCTTAAATTATAGGCAATGTGTAAAGTATTTGTGCAACACTTCAAACAGTAATAAAGCGAAAACACCACACAAAAAAAATCCCATGCCAGTTAGGAAATTATAACTTTCTTTAATAAATAAACAAGACCAAAACAACTGAAAACCAATCAGTAGAACAAGCGATATTCAAATTTAAAGATTTTAGCAGTAACAAATAGCATCAAAAAACACAAAGTGCCAACTGTAAATATATGATTGTGCCGCACCAGGACAAAGTCACAAGTTCAGCCAACGGCTATGGGGCGTGGGCTGGCTACAGGGAACCAGTTAGGCCCACTGAACAGAGTAGCTTAAATCCTGATTTATGAAGCATTGTGAGGATCGTCGTTGACAATGCTTTACCCAGCCGAAGCAATGCATCCGTTCCGAGATGCGGCAAGGCTGCAATACGAGGACTTGCATCGTTGTCAAGGATCCCATTGACTGATCTTCGATGCGAAGTTTGGCATCAAAGATCCGGCACTCAGTTTGGGCGATGTGCAGTTTCTGAGGTCCTGCAAGGCTGCGATGAGGAGTTCGGCATCATTGTCGAGGCTGTTGTCGATGAGAAATGCAACGGCCTACTCCAAGGATGCATTGCAGAATGGCCGTTCGGTTGAAGCTGCGAGGGTGATGAGGAACTTTCTGCCGGGTCCAATCCATTCAGCAGTGGTGATGCGTCAATTCTGCTTGGGTTTGCGCCGCACAGCACAGGAGAAGCTTTGGTTCCGGTGGATCCACAGAGGCTGGCAGAGCACCTTAACCCCACTTCCAAGGGTCCAGGACTGGCTTTGCACCACTTGGTAGGGTAGACTCACAGATGACAGAGTCCAGGTGCTGGTGCAAGGTTGTTGGAAGCATGTTGTGTTCCTGACTCTTCAGATCAGGAGGCTAGCCAACTAGCACTTGGAGTCACTCTGGGTTCTGGGTTCAAGAGATGCAGGTCCAGTCTTTCTCATCCAGGCAAGAGGGCATCAGGCAACAGGTCTGCACAGCAGTCTATCAGAGCAGCTGTCCAGCAGGGTGTCAGTCCTCCTGGCAGTACAATAGTCCTTCTTCCTGGCATGGTATCCACAGGTCCAGAAGTGAACTGAAGAGCTGGTGTCTGGGGTCCAGTATTTAAACCCAGTTGTGTCTTTGAAGTGGAGAGAAGCTTTTGGAGGCATGCCTTTGAAGTGCACAGGTGCCCTGCCTTCCTGGCCCTATTTCCAGACTAACTACAGGGGTTATGCAGCCCTTTGAGTGGCGGCAGGACACAGCCTATTCAGGTGTAAGTGGGACAGGGTCCAGCTCCTCCCTCCAATTCTGCCAGTGATGGCCCATCCAGTTACACCTAAGCTCCCCAGTGTATGTGGCTGTCTAGGAGGAATATACAAAGCCCACCTGTTAGAATTTTCTATTACAATTCCACATAGACCAAGCATAAACCAGTTACCTGCTCCCATTTGAAAAATTACACTTATAAAATGTAATGAGGTAACTCCAATGTTATCATATGGGAGAGGTTGCCCTTGCAGCAGTGAAAAACGAATTTAAGAGTTTTTACTACCAAGGCATGTAAACATCAAATGTACATGTCCTACTTTATACATACATTGCGCCCTGCCCTCTGAGCTGTCCCGGGCCTACCCTAGGGGTAACTTATATGTATTAACAAGCATTGGCAAAGCAATTAGGCATCACCTTTTAGCTTTACCAATGCTATTCGCTCACTCTTCAGCGTTTAAACAAACAGTGACGTGCCGTGGGGGAGGGGGGTTATGTACCTCATGGGCCGCTGCAAGTGAAGGGGAGAGGGTGGGAGCAGCAGACTCGGCGCCTCCTCCAAGTATGTCACAGCGTCTGTGGACCACCTGCTTGCGACTGGCCCTCCAGGGCTATGAATACAACTAAGGGGACACATGGAATGCAGATAACGGGGGGCATGGAAGCACAGTAAAACACAACAGAAATTTAAATGCAAGCAGAGGCAAAAGAAAAAGTAGCGTGGGTAACACAACTAATGACCTGTATCAAAAGGGTCCATGCAGCAGGGGCAAACACCTGAATGGAAACAAAACAGCTCAAGGCAGGACAAATTTACGGTATTCACTAACCAAAACTATGTCATTCAGAAAGGTGGACTATGTAACAAATCACAAGTGGTGGGCATGTGACTTCTGCCTTAACCAAGACATTGCAGCATGCCATGCAGAGCAGCGCTTGCGCGCTGCCTCTAGGCTCAATCTAAAAAGGAACGTTTGGGCTTGGCAAATGGTAACTGCACATACACAGGCTGAAATGGCAGGCTTGAGACAGGTTTAATGTGGGTACTTAAGTGGGTGGCAAAATCAGTACTGCAGGCCCTCTCATAGCATTTAATTTACAGGCCCTGGGCAAACAGAGTAGTATCTTACAAGTAAATTAAATATGCCAATTAGGTATAACTCGATGTAGCATTTGTAAGGAGAGGGCATAAGCACTTTAGCATTGGTTAGCAGTGCTAAAGTATGCAGAGTCCTGAGGAGAGCAAAACGAAGTCAGCAAAAACAGGAGTCCTGAAGGCAAAATGTTAGGGTGAAAACCACACCAAGGATGCAGGTCTAAGATACCCAATTATAAATTGGTGTGGCCCGTGTTGTGATCCCAGGGAAAGTAATAGTACATAAATAAATAAAAACTTGCATTGTGCTCCTGCCCGTACATATTATGATCAGAAGCGTTTCACATTAGCCTTTCCTACATGGTCCTGAAAATAAACTAGCCCAATATTGAAAAAGGTTGCTAAAATAATGTCAGCTGTGCCACAGCATAAATCTTGGTTCTTTAAAAAATACATACTGTGTATTCCACTACATGCATTGTACCAGTCAGATTGGCTCTCACAATGAATGCATGTCTGTCACTGCTAAGCTAATTTTATGTCTCTCACTCGTATTTGTCCTAAGGTAAGTGACCTTGATTATGATTACTCGCCTCTGCAGTAATACTTGCCGTGAGGGAAATGGCTGATCCACTTACCTTTTGCCACCCGCCGTGAGGGAAACAGCCCCAAAGACGCCACGCCGAGCCGCAAGTCACAGCCGTGAGGTGAACGGCACTTCCAGGGACTACACCCCCACAAGCCAGTGCGTGTGACGCACCCTGTGATGCCGAGACCGTGCCACGAGGAGCAATAAGAGCCGCGCCAGAGCCCTGTGACTGTGGGGAGCTCACCTCTGCAGTAATACTTGCTGTGAGGGAAACGGCTGATCCACTTACCTTTTGCCACCCGCCATGAGGGAAACGGCCCCAAAGACGCCACGCCGAGCCGCAAGTCACTGCCGTGAGGGGAACGGCACTTCCGGGGACTACAACCCCCACAAGCCAGTGCGTGCCGCGCACCCTGTGACGCCAAGACTGCGCCACGAGGCGTGATAAGAGCCGCGCCACACTTCCGTGACGCGGGACGCGCGTGGGCGAAGCCCGGGCCAAGGGCGGGCCCGTCCTTGCCCGTCAGTGACTGTCAGAGGATGGGCTGGGCCACATCTCTAACGTCCCGTTCGGACCCTGTGAGTTAAACTCTGTATATACGTGGGACCTCTACTGGAACTATCCTGTGTATTTAAGGAGATATAGCATTTCTATTATTTGTATTGTATGAAGTCTCTTGCCGGAACTTAAGTGTCATTAAGGAAAATTGTATTTTAACTATTTCGGCTGGGTTAAGTCAGGGTGCGACATCAAGTAAATATGGCCAGAAGGAAAACAACTAAGGCACAAATGGAAAAATCCTGTACTAAGATAGATTAATTTCTTGTTAAAGCGTTTAGTGCCCTAACTGAAGAGATAGACCGTACAGAAAGACGGATATCTTTAGGGTCTAGTCACGTAGAGAGAGAACTGAACAACAAGTCTGGAATGACCTGTAGTGAGGCTAGACCGAGGTATTTAGCTTCTGAGCATTATATAATGGTTGAAGGACCAATTGAGGCCCCTAGCAATATGACCAATGTCATTTGGTCTGATATCGAAAACGCCCGTATTTCCATGACCCCTACAATGTCTATTCCAGACACACCCCTATGACCTAAAGGGAAGAGAGGCTGTAGGAAGAAATTAACAGTCCAGGGTAACACTAAGGTAAAAGCAAAGAAAGGGAAAGTATAGGCGACTAAGAGTGCCACAGATATGAGCAGAAATAGGAAGGTATTGGCAGGTCTACCCAAACCTATTTTTACTTTAGAGGATATCTCATTAAAGATGATAGAATTGCTTAGACCACTCCATGATAGATTGGATAATCTAGCTAAAGAGGTCCATAAGATGAGAGATTCAAGTGACAATAAATTACATCATGCCCAACCAAAGGCTGTCCAATTAATTTACGGCCCTAAATTAGCTTCTCAGTCTAAAGGCAATGACAATACCTCCATAGCTACCAAGACTGTAGCATATTTAGGGAAACTTACCCTGAGTTAAACATAGGGATTCAAGATAAGCAATGTGAACACCTAACCCAGTCAGAAAGGGTAATCCCTATTGACCCAAATCAAGGCAGTGTACGACGGGACAGGTCACCTAGTATGGGGGCCACGAACAGGGCTAACCAAGGTATAAACCCACATCATGAGGGAAGGGCTCGAAGACTTATAAATTTACCCCCAGAAAGTGATGTGTATGTCGCTGTTCTGGTAAATGTGCCTAAATTACGACCAGGACAGGTGGAAAACCACGAAATGTTTAAAAATAAGATAATGTATTGGCTGCCGAAAAATTGTGGCTTCCCCATGGCCGGGGCAAATCAGATTTTGCTAACAGAGAGTAGAATGGATTGGTCCCTTAATAAAACCATTTGAGGGGGACTGTATAGTTATAAACTTCCATTCACCAAAATGGGCACGTAATTCGCTAAATAATGTCCCATTGCCATCTAGGAGAGATTATAATATTACTCTTTTGCCTTTGGGTTATTTTTACAGACACCCTATGATGCCCCACAATGATGCAGCCCCTAGTCCCATTAATAGACTACCTCAATTCCCTGTGCTACCTAAGCCTCCCCCTATTTCAATATTCCAGTTTTTAATCGATTCCAGACCTTGAGTCATATGGATGCAATAGATTGACGTAGGGGTGCAGATACACAGGGACAGGAGAGTCAGGAAACGGGGATTAGCAAAAGGATGGTAGATATGTCGGAGGTAGTTTCAACCCCACTTCAGCCACCGGATGAGACCTCTATTTGTTGGTGGATTCGTGTTTGGATAGCCAATCTGCAGGGCTATCTACCATCCGCCTAAGGGGAGTTTCTAATAGCCCAAAAATAGAGTCACCTGTTGACCATGAGGGTATGGAATCAAGTAACATAAGAAAGGGGTATACTATTACTACATGGAATATAGCTGGTTTTAAGAAGAAACAGGGTACCCCAGCTTGGATGGATTTTATTGCTTCCAAGCATGATATTATATGTTTACAAGAGACTTGGTGTATAGAACCTATCTATGTGGAGGGGTTTACATCCTATTGGCTCCCTGCTGTAGTATCAACAATTGGTAGGGCTAAGGGAGGCCTGCTAATTCTTGTTTCCATTAAGTTGACTGCATTTAAGATGAATAAGTGCGTTACAGTTGGTGCCCATAGTCAGATTATGTGGCTTCGTTTTAAAGGAGGCAGCGATATGCTTTTGGTCAATTTTTATAACAAAGTATTTGTCAACAACTGGAATTCTGTTATCCATGCCCTAGAAAAAGAACTTGATAATATGTTGGAACATATTAAGAAACCAGTTATTATTGCCTGGGTGGGCGATTTTAATATATATAGCTATGCCCTCTAGCTAAGACAAATGTGTGTGGGTTTAGGAAGGGAAATAATAATGAACATGATGATGAAGATTTTTTACACTTCCTCCACTGTGATTATGGCAAGGCACTGAATATGTTAATATCCAAATTTGGTTTTGTCCTTCTCCCATGTCTTACAGATAGGGAAAACGTTAATCGCCCCACTTTTACAAGCAGAAATGCGGCTACTAATATTGACCATATTTTGATTTCCTGCAATAATGATAATTTGCATTCAACTCCCTGGATAACGGAACAGGCTGTTAGTGACCATAATAGTATATCCTTGGCTCTATTTTATTGGGGTTGTGATTTTATAGTAGAGGAGAGATACGCCACCGACATTGTTACAAATAGACCTAATGGAATGCGTGTAAGGTGGGCTGGCATTGAACCAGTGAAGTTCCAAAAGAAGTTATTATCTTGGGAGGGGCTAAAATTAACTACTGCCTTAGAGAAGACATTAGCCCAAAGTTGTTAATGTCTAACTATTTAAAGACAAATAGTATAGTAGAGGGTCTGTTAACCAAACCTTTTAAAGGGGATAATTATCGAAATGTGGGCTGGTTGGATCAAACTTGTTCTAATGCTTTACGTAGCCTGAAAAAAGCCTTGGGCATGAACCCCAGAGACTCAGATGATAATAAAAGACTTTGTTTGGACTATAAATTGGCTTTAAAAGCTAGGAAAACTGAGCTCCAAACTGACGCATGGGAAAGGTTATGCTTGGCATCTGAATTAAAGAACAGTAAATTGTTCTGGGAGACAACTAATTCCCCCTTTCTGAAGGATGATCATATCCCGGAATTGATTTCCCATGTCAACAGTAACGCCTGGGTTGAACATTTTTCTACTATTTTTAACTCACCAGATAGGGATGTTTTATGTACTTCATTATTATCGGATACTGTGTGGCAGGCTTTGCCTATGTCAATGAGTATTGAGGAGGTCTGTGACGCTTTAGCTAGCAGTAAGGGAAAAAAAGCACCGGGCCCAGATGCGATCCCGGTAGACCAGTATAAATGTGAAATGGGTTTATGGTCCTCGATATTGGCCAAAGTTTTTAACGTTGCAGCTGAGAATGATTTCCCAAATCCCTGGAGCGAATCCCTTATAATTCCAATCTTTAAAAAAGGTTTAAAAACTGAAGCTTGTATTTATCGCCCAATATCCTTGCTGGATTCTTCAGTCAAGGTTATGAGTAGGGTGTTATTAAAGAGATTGGAAACCTGGGTGAATGACAATAAGATTCTGTCCCCGGTCCAATATGGATTTAGAAAGGGCCTAGGAACCCTTGAACAATGTGTCAATCTTGATTTATTGTTAGGAAAATATACCCTGGCCAAAGGAGGAAATCTGTATCTTTGCTTTGCTGATCTCAGCAGTGCCTTCGACCTGGTCGACCATTCTATACTGTGGCCAATTCTGCTAGATCTTGGAGCTCCCAAAGAAATGATTCACTTTCTAGCAAGACTATATGCGACACTCTCTAGCAAAGTACGCTATGGGTATAAGGGAGAATGTACACCATCCTTTATGGCCAGAAGGGGAATCTGACAGGGTTGCGTCCTTGCACCTTTATTATTTTCTTTATTTATTAATCATGTGGATGCAGCCCTGAGATTGATACCTGCGGACGCCCCAATGGTCGAAGGAACTGATATATCCATTTTACTATATGCAGACGATGCTGTATTAATGTCGCGTACACCCATTGGATTGCAGCGACTGATTAATGAGTTTGTTTTATTTATCGAAAATAGGAAACTATAATCAATAAGACAAAGACATTTGTTATGGCTTGTGGCAGGAAGCCTAAAGCTAATAGCTCTTTTTATATAAAAAAAACTCACAAATCCAAGTAGTAAAGTCCTTTTGTTACTTAGGCATTACTTTTGCAGGCAAGGGGAGATGGGTGTGTGAACATGAAAATATACTTTCTAAGATGACTAGGATCACCAACAGGATTTTTAGATTTGCGATAAAACTGGGTAACCGCCGTATCGCGGACATGGTAACTAATTATAATGCAAGATGTGTTACCTCTGCCCTTTATGGTGCAGGAGTTTGGGGCCATCGCCAATTTGATCTATTACAGCAGGATGAAAATACTCTACTTAAAAGTCTTTGTGTTCCACACGAAACTCATACACCGTGAAGTGGTTATTAGTTACATTACAGATCTCGCTGCCCTTTGACCGCTTCTCCTACGGAGATCTATTTGGGCTAAGAACGAGACCGCTTTTACCCAATCTATAATTAAAGACTGTATGAGATCAGATAATTGCCTTAAAATCCCTTGGCTAAATTACATCCACCATTGGTATGGCCTCCTTTTTAATTATGATGCCCAGACTGAATTAGATTATGCACCTTTAATTGCCAAATCGGAGATAAAAACCTCTTTCCTTAAATATAAAATGAAGACCCATTTTAGAGCTATTGGTGACCAGCGAACATTTATGTTCTATCAGCATTGGGTCTTAATGATGGTTTTCAGGATTACTTAACTATTGTTTCTAAACTATCTCATTGCTTTGTTTTGACCCGTCTTCAGTTGGGAATTGCCCACCATCTTGTGGCATTCACAGTCATGAAAAAGCGTTCTTCGGCCGTCTGCCCTTGTGACAATTTATCACGACAAAGTTGCTGCCATTTTTCATTATTCTGCAAATTTTATCTTTTTATAAGGAAATTTTACTTAAAACCTATCTTTTTAAAGTATAATGTAGGATCGACAACAACTGCAATGAATTTGTTAATCTCTTTGGACAACCCAGGATTATGTTTTCATGTGGCATCTTATTTATTACATTCTATTGCTATCAGGAAATCTATTGTAGTTTGACAACTGAGAGGGTATAGCTAACTGCTCCTAAATCACCGACAATGTTATGGCACCACTAATGTAAATGGCACGATGCACTTTATTTGTAATACTTAACATGTATAGTACTGTCTCAACAATGGAAAACTGGAAATCTGAATTGCACAATGCACTTTCCCCCATTGTTTGTAACAAAATTATGAATATATGATCCTGTTTGTCGATTTATGTATTTTCATTGTCTCTTAACTGTTGGTACATGCTGTCTGTGTTGTATTTTAATATTGCTTTTTAAAAGATAATATGCACTGCTTATTTGGTTGTCTATTACACCCGAATAAAAGGGTATGAACTGAACTGAGTGCATGAGAAGGGTTCTGCAATTTTTATTGCACAATAAAACATGCTAGATTTGTTTTTTAATCTTTTGTGTGTGTGTGATAATATTAACCACCTATGATGATCAAAGAAATGCAGAATAACATGTGGACTGATCATTCATCCATACATTCATGATACAGTTTATTTCCATTATCCCAATAGTTTCGGCACATCTTTCATAATTCTTCATTTTGGAACATCATTATTATCATTCCATACATAAACAACATATTGCATGCTATTGGGATAATGGAAATTCATTATATCAATAATGTATTGGCGAATGACCAGTCAAACAGCTATGATAAGGAAAGGTGTCTATACTTTTGTGGAATATAATAACAATGCTTTTAATTTTATATAATGGTTTTATCAAGTTTCTCAGATTTTGGTATCATCATTTTGCTTGTAGTCCTGAAGAAGTTCATCAGAATGAAACATGTCGGCTAAAGCAATCTTTGCGAAGAGATGCAATGTTGTAAAAACACAAAGGATATTATTTTCTTTGTGATATTGATTCATGCACAATGATTGCAATAAAATGTGTTATGTATATCTGGGTATGCACCTGTTACAACGCATTTTTTACAACGCACTACCACTACAAAGCAGGCATTACAACGCATACCATTACAACGCATTGCGCTGGGGGGCGCTCTAGGATAAGAGGTAAGTTTAATTTACTATCCAACACCTTCCCTAGGGTCCTCGGGGACTGGAGTTAGAATAGTAAATTATACTTACCACTATCCAGCACCCCAAAGCGCTATGCGTTGTAACGGTATGCGTTGTAAATACCGCGTTGTAATGGTATGCGGAGTAAAAGTATGAGTTGTAACGTCATACATCCGTATATCTGACAAGTTGAAAAGTCAGTGGTGGAATTTGTTGTACACCCAGAAGCAGGTATGACGTAGTTATTGGGACTCAAAAAATCTTACAACTCTTTGTTCCAATCTGTGCTTAAGTGCTGCAGCAAGTTCACTGCTATTACTGGAGCACCCCTCTGAACAACGCACATGCAAAAAACAATTCCCACGTTGGTTACAATTTAAGCCTGCATTCTTCCCAGGATGACAAGTTAGCTTTCTACCAGACTAGCCAGTAGCTCTTTGGGCCTCCTCCTAATAAAGTGCTGTACAAACTTTACAATACACTATAATACAGTACATTTACAGGCAATAGGCTCTCCACTGATTGACTTAAAAGAACAATGAGCAAGCAGCTCATTTACCTAACAGGAGCAGAATTGTGGTGCAATTCAAACTAGTGTTACTTTGGGGTTGAAAGAAGTTGTTTGTTTTTCTCGTGTTGGCATTTGTTGCTAATGTGACACGAGAAATGTATTGATTTAGTACTTTCCCACATATATATATGTACTCTGTGGTTTTGTCTTTTCCTTTGGTCTGAAGCAAAGCCTAAGATTGTGGGCTTTTTTATGTGGGTAAGGCTTGTATTTTTTCTTTTGTAGCTGTGACACATTCACTATTCACTATTGCAAGATATTTATGTGTTCTGGGCATTTATGCATTTAAGTAAATAAAAAAATAATTGTAAGAACCCCTTAAGAGCACTACTGTATGAACACAAAGTTTCTAGGCATCATGAGCTCTCTGAAAGATGTGACTAAAACAAGTAAGTCTTAACGTTGGCCTGACAACTGTAAAATAAAAGTAAAACTGTTGTTCTGGCTGGTGAGGTATACATTCCCTGACTGAGTGTCTGTGCAGGTTATTCTGTAGCCTCCAAAAGGACCTGATTTACTAAGGTGATTATGTGTTCAAGTCTGGCATATGCAGGCAAACAGCGTTTTAATAGGTACAATATCACTTTTTAAATTTATAACATTTGGTTTTGCACTAGAAGATTTTCGTGTGAGTAAACCTACTCATGACGTTGAAGACTTAATAAGACTACCATTTGTTTGTTGTTTTTCAAAACCTCCTCCCGAAAGCTTCCCAGGGTGGACAAGTTGGAATTTACACCTACTAAATAAAGCGGAATTGAGAGGTGCCAGTTTTTGTATTGTCATGATTGTAACCTGGCGGTGGAATAGGCAACGTGTATTTGTTGCTGGTAATGGTAGGCCAGTACTTGAATTTATTTCTGCCCTGTAATGAAGGCGGTATGGGCATCTGCAAACATTTGAGTCTTAGCCTAACTGCAGCTAATTTCTGAACTATTTATTTTTATTTTTTTATTTTTACCGGTCAGATAGAGTTTACAGTTTCCATATTACAAATACAGTTGCTAACATACATTAGATTAGGGGTTCACAGCATATTTGTAGGTCACAAGTTACAATTTCTTTACATGGTGATAACATTCGCAGTCGTAGTAGGTACAGCACAGACATAAACTTACAGTTTAGTATTTGGGTTTACATTTGCAATCAATGGAGTACAGTATTATCAACTTAGTGTCCAGGCGGAAACCGCTATAATGTTTTATTCATCAGTTTGCATAGCCATTAGGTAGTGGGTCCCACAAATCTTTTGGTCGGGAGGCCTCTGGGATTTCCTCTGCATGAGTTTCTAAGCTTTCCTTACAATAAGTCATGTCTGTGAGCCAATGCTTACTTTGTGGTGCCTGTTTTCTCCCCCATTTCATAGCTATTCTTCTCTTAGCTAGAAGTAGTGCCACCGCAAGAAATTTGCATCTTCGGACTTGTCTAATTTTATAGATCCCCAAAAAACAGACCTGTGGGAGGTTAGGAATGTGCTCTGCTAGCATTGTTGTGAGAGTTTTAGTAACCGATTGCCAATAAGAGTGAAGCTGTGGGCATGTCAAGGCCTTAAGCAAAAAATCTGCTTGTTGTGCATTGCATCTTGTGCATGAATATTTATCCTAAAGGCCATACTTTTAGAGTTGAGTCGGTGTATAATATACTTGCTGTAGGAATTTATAATGTATAATTTGCAAGTTGCAAATGGACGTGAGCATTTGTGTGAGGGCGCAACTATAACCCCAGTTCTCCATGGAAATTGCAATATCCAGTGTATCTTCCCATCGCTGTAGAGCATGTTCGTGCTCTCGACATTTTTCCCGCTGAGCTGCGTAATATAGGGTTGTCACTAGTGGTTGTTGTGTGGGTGCCGTTAAAAGTATTTGGAGTGCAATGTGTTGGTGGCTCACTGGGGAACGTAGGGTAGAGATCTTTCACTGCTGCACACAGTCTACGATATGCAAATAACTTTAAGGGGCGCGGTGTGTTACTAGCAAGGTATCATTTTGTGATATAAACTGACCCCAGGGAATATATTTCTCATAATGAGTAGGCCCATAGTTTCCAGCAGGTTTAGCATATTTTTTTCTTGCGTTACCATTATGCGCGGGTGGTGCTGTAGAGGCAGCGCTGGTGCATATGTGGGCACTTTGTGTGCGCGCTTGGCCAGCATATGCCATGCCACTGATGTGCAGCAGATGGGGTTAATTTCTGCTCTAAGGTTTTTTTGTCGTGGCTCCAGGATATAAGCAGCTACAGGGGTCGGGTGCATTCTTTCATATTCGACTGCTATGTGAGGTATATGGGCATGTGGGTGTATCCAATAATGTGCATGATGTGACTGCGCGCAGTAATGATAGAGTAGTTGGTCCGGTGCTCCCAACCCTTCCTGCGCATAGAGCCTGGTCAGTTCCTTCCATCCTACTCGTGTCTATTTTCCTGCCCATGTAAGCTTGGTCATATGTGTGCGTAGTTGTGTAAAGAACTGTTGTGTTAGCCGCACTGGTATGTTGATAAATAAATAGAGAAACCGTGGGAGAACCACCATTTTTTGTATTGCTAGCCTATCAGCCAGCCAGCCAGCCAGGGGAGTCTAATCCACCTGTCTATTTGGCCTTCTAACTTCGTAAGGGCTCTACTGTAATTGTCGCGTATTACTAACTCTGGGTCACGGTGAACCCATATTCCCAAAAACTTCACCGGGGCTGTATGCCACAGCAGGGGATAATCTAGCTGAGGTTGTATTGTAGCAGGTGTCAGTGGAATCACCGCAGATTTAGTCCAATTTATACATAGGCCTGAGAAGTTTTCAAAGCAAATATATTCTCTGAGTAGTTTGTTTACGTTGTCTGTTGGGTGTCTTGTGTATATAACCATGCCGTCTGCATACAGGGATATGCTCACCGGATCGGAGTTGAAACTGCAGAGCTGTGTTAGCATGTTTTTGCCGGATTTTGCATGCTAATGGTTCCAGTGCTAAGGTGAAAAGTAGCGGTGATAGCCGGCATCCTTGTCTCATGCCTCGATGTTTGTGAATAGGGTCAAAGGTGTTGCCATTCACCCTCAAGCCTGCTCGCAGTTCTGTGTATAGTAGCTTTATCCAGCGCAGGAAAGGGACAGGAAATCCATTCTGCTCAGCACAGAGAACATGAATGGCCATTCCACGGAATAAAAGGCCTTCGCTGCATCTTATAGGGCTGCCGACACTGGCAGTTCTGGGTGTAGGTGATGGAACATTGCAAAAATGGTCCGTAAATTATGTGTCGTGTCGTTGATCTTGAGGGGATGAAGCCTGATTGGTCTGGCAAGACCAGCTTGTGCATTAGGGGTTGGATCCTCAACGCTATAACTTTGGCTAGGATTTTAACATCTATGTTTATTAATGACAATGGACAATAGGAGTCACAGCTAGTGGGATCTTTATCGGGTTTAATAAGTGTAATGAGCAACGATTCCCACAGTGAAGGAGGCAATAGACCTTCTTCATATGCTTCAGAATACATCGCTGTTGAGAGAGGCAATATTAGATCCTTATATTCTTTGTAGAATTCCCCAGGGAGTACATCTACTCCAGGGGCTTTATTGTTAGGGAGTGTGCTTATTGGCTCCTTTACCTCGTCTTCGGTTATAGGATGGCTAAAGTATTCTCGGTGATCGTCAGAGAGCCAGGCAAGGGCAATGTCATCTAAATATTTGTCCATCTCTGTAGTGGGCACAGTCACTGTGGCGGAGTATAATTTTGTTTAGTAATCCAAGAAACTGCTAATAATGGATGAAGTGTTGTAATTTGCCCTATTTTGTGTATCCAATATTTGCGTTATGTGGGATGCAAGGTGTGCTGGGCGTATTTTTCTGGATAGTGCGCGGCCTGGTCTACCGCCCTCACTGTAGTTTCGCGCTGTGTATCTGCGTGATATATATTTTACCTCGCTATCCGCAAATTCGTGATATATGTTCAATTTATTTCTAATTACTGTTAATTTGGCGGGCCTCCGAGTCTGGGCATAGTCTGTTTCAAACTGATTAATTTTTGCTTCAACCTTGGAGAGCTATTGCTGGATATCCTTCAATATACCTACGTGCTTACTTATGCAGTATCCCCTGATTGTGCCTTTAAAGGCTTCCCACAGTGTTCTAGCACTGTCCACTGTGCCCTCATTGTGCTCGAAATAGTCTGAGATGGCCTGCCGTAATTCTGTTTGAAACACTTGATCTAACATCGCAGTTGGGTTGAGGCACCATGTGAACTGTTTGGGGTGTGTGTGGGGAGTGCGAGTTCCAGGCGGACTGGTACATAGCGTCTTGGGCATGTACTAAGTTCACAGGTTGTTATCCAATAATCTATTCTAGACCATGTATTGTGAGTCGTGAATACACAGGTTCGCTCTTTTACCCTGTTATGTGTCATGCACCATATATCTACCATCTCCCACTCCTTCATACTTTCCTTAAGTATTTTTGTGGCGTGTTTCCTGTATTTGTCATTACATGTGGATCTGTCGACTGTGGGGTCAAGAGATATGTTGAAGTCTTCGCCCTATATGATCGCCACCAGGGTCAGTGTTTTTAGTTTAGCCCAAATTGTCGCGAGAAATGTCTGATCATCAGTGTTCGGGCCATATGTATTTACAAGGGTCAGAACTGTCCCCCCAAAGTTTCTCTGAAGAATAGCATATCTCCCCTGGTCGTCGACCATGGTAGTAAGTGGTGTAAACGGGACACATCGCTTGATTAGGATCAATACTCCTCTGGCGTATGTGGAGTAGAATGAGGCTAAGCAGGACGATGCCCAGCGTGAGCCCGCTCTGCCGTCAGAGTATTGAGTAAGGTGAGTCTCTTGTATACAGGCCACATCCACTTTGTGCCTGTCAAGATAGGCGAGGACTTTCCTAATTTGTTGCTGGTTATTAAGGCCCCTCACGTTCCAGGTCATGACTGTTAGGGGTCTAGTGCTATGCGCCATTGTAAAGACTATGTGTCATAATTGCTTTGTAATCGATTATATTGCGATGTGGTCTCATCTGTGAGATCACCTTTGGTCTTTGCAACTGTGTTTTCAACTGTATTTTCAATTTTTCCACCCGCCCTCCCCACATCCACACCGCTGTCCCAATTACAGTGGAGACATTTCCCATATGTTTCCCCCGTTCCCCAACCCCCCAACATTCCCAAAAGAGAAGCAATAACATGGTCTGGTGCACACATGTGGGTGGCAGCTACCAGCCAAGAACCCCAGTGTAAAGACACACGAGGGTCGCTTATCAAAGTATACAGTTCCGTCTGTTTTACATATTATGATACAACCTGTTGTAACTTAAGTACTTGCCAAGTCCCAGCCGAGCATGCTCAGGTATATCTATCAGTTGTGTCTATGGACTGCTACTTGGCTTAAAACAATCCCATAGTTATCAGGTTCAGTAGCACTTATCTGCATTCACCAGATCTCGATTGTCGTGGTGCATCATGCTTTTAAATATTTGTAGTCCTTGCAGGTCCTGATTAGGCCTTATTCGTCTGTTCCTGAGGCTTGTTCTTGCTCATCGTGACCTCCTCTAGATGATTTCCTTTGTGGTTGCTGGGAACTTTTCTTTTGCAGGTAGTGCAGTACTGAGTTGGGATCATTGAAGATTTTGGTATTGCCCTCATCCTTTATTTTTAGGCGAGCAGGATAAAGCTTTGCATACGGAACATTTTGAAGTTGTGGATTTTTTTTTTCACTTCCAGATATTTCTTCCTCCCTTCCTCAACTTGGGGTGTCAAGTCCGGATAGATAGAGAGTTCCATACCCTCTTGTCTTAAATTCCATAGTTCACGGGCCCTACGCAGCACTGCATCTCGATCACTGTAATTTAGCACTTTCGCAATGATAGGCCGTGGTCTGCCACCCAGCGCTGGCGGGGGGGGGCAGGGATCTATGTGCTTGCTCTTTTATGAAGTCTAATGAGAATGTCTCTCTGCTCATAAGAGTGGCGAACAAGTTCTCCATGTACCGCTCCATGTTTTCTGTATTTGTTGATTCTGCTACGCTCATTATCCTTAGGTTGTTCCGGCGCGAGCGCGCCTCTAAGTCCTCAGTCTTCACTTGGAGGGCTAAGAGAGTTTTCTCCATTTTCCCTTGGGTAACTCCCTGTTATAAACATAAAGTCCTCGAGCCAGGTGTATAAATAGGATAGCTTTATTTAAGTTGAGTTGCAGGTTAGGTTCTTAAGATGTAACGGTAAAACCCCACCAGGAGTGACCTCCCTGTCACTCTGCCTGCCCGCCACCAACTGCCAGTTCACATACAGGCCAAGCCCCCAACATTCCACAATGTCACCAAGCATTCTAGCAGTGACACCATGTGAGCCACAGGGAAATCCCAGCCAGGGAAAAGAGACATAGATCAAATATAACACTCCCACTTGTGGCTGGGTGTCCTCAGCTTCCAACAGTCTTTGCTCCGCCATGTCTATTCGTTCAGCATGTTTGTTGAGGGGTCAACCCTGTATGTCAATGCATCAATCTTGCCATCTATGTTCAACAGTGTGGCCTGCATGGTTGTGAGTATTTGTTTGAGATCCCCACTCAGTTCAATAGCTGTTGCGACTGTGGGCGCATCAGAGTTGTCTTGATCATCCTGGCGTGTTTTGCCAATGGTTTTTGTTGTTGTTCAAAATGGAGCTGTGGTTGCATTTTGTCTGGGTTCCCCATTGCGTAAGGTATAAAGGCAGTACGCCCTTTTGGCGTCTGTTTCCAGGAGAGAGCAGAGCATTGGCCGATGGGCTTATATTCTGTGGCGCAGTTTTTGATCTTGTCCAAGGTGTCTCTGAGCTTTATAAATTACTATTTGTTTAGTTATAACCAGCAGTAGCATGTGGCAAGGCAATAATTTAGGTGACAGATAGCTGTGGAGCCTTGTTTTGGACCAGATCCATGTGTTTATGGTCCCCTCTATATTCTGAGGCTGCACCCTTCAGTCCTCCAACCACCACTACTGGCTCTTAAAGCCCATAACAAGATCTGAATGTCCTGTATGAAGGCTCTTTCATTCTTACAGCTGCTGTTGTGTCTTTTACCACATTAGCATTGAGGGTATCAGCTGCGGAATAGTCGCTGGCTGTGTAGCAGTACTCTGATGTTGCCTTTGGGCGCTTGCAGTGTATTGCACATCCTGGGTATGCACACGGGGGCTTTTCAGTCATACAGGTAGTTTTTTGTGTATTTATTGCCACTGCCTCGACCTCCAGTTTGCCACCCGAAGCGTGGCCATCACTCCAGCACAGTGTCTCTTCAAATGCGTGCAATCGGTAATGGTATAGTTATTGCAGAGCCCCGCTGTGCAGTCTTGCCACGTGTCCCCCTCTTCTGAAGCACCCTAGGTGGTGTACGCTGTATTCTCTAACACAGGCCCCCAGCCCTTTACCACCACACCAGAGTTTATAGCTTGTCGTTTGTGAAGGCGACACCGGCCACTATGATATATACGTCTTCTTGTAGGTGCTGGTTCGGTCGTAGTCTCCTTGGGCCTTCTTCCGCCGTATTTGTCTTCGCCCGGGCAGGGTCAGCTCTCTGCGGTCGTCTAGGCCTGAGCACGCAGCGGGCTCACAGCCTCAGCGGTAATTGGGGCCTGTGTGATGCAATGTTGTGCGAGGAGGTCAGGGGAGGCAATCTAATCCGGCACCCACGGACCAGGGTCAACCAGTTGTGCGGGGGAGTCGATCCTCACTGAGTCGCTCATCCGCTGTCTCAATGCAGCCCTGCCGTGGCATCTGGTGGCCTTCCGCGCCACTGCGTTTGAATCGTCAAAGGATCACACTTTCACCCGAATACTATACTTATGAAGTTCTGCCTGCTTTAGTCATCTAGATGGGAGGCGGGCGCATCACCAGAGCAGTCACCCACAATGTGCATGGGAGAGTTGTGTGGGCTCCGGCTCTCTTCCACTTTCTCCAGGAGCCGCACTGCGCTGTGGGGAGGCCTCCCGAGTTCCTTCGCGTGTGTATTAGTCCCCCTGCGCGTCTGAGGTTCAAAGCGAGGAAACTGTTCTTACGGTCTGTGTTGGAGAGCAACATGGGGGTGGTTCGAGAGCCCTAATCCTCCGATAAAACAACCCGCACAGGGGGCCTCATTTATGAAAAGTGACGCATCGCTGCGTGAAAACAGCGATGCGTCACTTTTCACTGCGCACTCCTTGCGACACCAATGATGCGTCATATTTAATGTATGACACATCATGTCGCAAGGACTTACAGATACGTCAGTATTTCTGACGTATCTGTAAGCGCAAAAGTGACGCATTGCTAGAGTGTGTCACAAAAGTGACGCAACTCCAGCAATGCGTGCTTTCACATAGGGAAAGCCCCATGTGAAAGGGCTTGCGTCAGTCTTACGCCTGCTGTGAGGCAGGCGCAAGATTTTGACGCAACAGCATCCTAAAAGTGACGCAGTGAAATCTCATAGATTTCACTGCGTCACTATTACGAGGCTTTTTGCGGGGGAACGCCCCCTCTGCATACATTATACCTGACGCAGGTATAACGTGGCGCAGGGTTTTAAAAAGTGACGCATCTACCTAGATGCGTCACTTTTTAAATATGGTGCAACAAGGCGCATATTTTACGCCGCTGGTGCGTCACAAAAAGTGACTCACCGGCGGCGCAAAACTGATGCAAGGCCTCATAAACAAGGGCCAGGTTTTCTTAAATTTCTGGCATTAGAGCAGGATATTTGCAGGATTATGGTAAGCGGCCGAAGGAGCTCGCTCAGAGCGCATCCATTTTCACAGGCGTGGCTAAACCCACCCCCCAAATTCGGAACTATTTACAACCCACTCATATGTTTCTTGCGAATACCGGCGATTGTCCTAGTATGAACAAGAAACCTGATTTTCCTTGACCTAAGAACATTGAAAATTGAAGACGGTAAATATGATGCATGCTGTCCTTTCATAAGTTGTTAATGAGAGGAACAGTAGACAAATGCATGCAATTCTAGCACAACTATCTGCACAACTTTTGGCAAAATGTGGTGCAAAACTGGAGCGTGCTCAGGCAAGCTATAGTAATAAGCAAGTTAATTTAGTGAAATAAATCTGCAAACTGCTTCATATATTTATAAATTATTTGTTGGACAAGTCTGCACCATTTTCCAAAGGCATGTTTCTCTCTCCCTGTATTTTTGGCTGAAATTAAAAGAAATTGTTGCAGAAGTCTCGCATAATTAAGGATAGAGTAGACCTCAATTGCACCACGTTCTTTGAGTTGGTGTCAGACATGATGAATGCCACATTGAGCAGGCCACTCTGCCCTTATCTAATGTAAAAGTGCTCTGTATAAGAAGCAAGGGTCCCACTCTGGAGTGTAGAGCTGATTGCTGTGCAAACGGGTGTTTGCACGGGAATTGAATGTCAGAATTTTGCAGTAAACACCACAATCCCACAGTTTTCTACTGGCAAATTAAATGTCAGGCTAAATGTGCCAATGTTTGACACCAGACACCAGAAAATGCGTGAAAAAATTTGTGTACATGCAGAAATCAGTGGGGTACCTACAGATTTTGCCCTTTCCTCCATTTTTTCTACTAAAACTCTGTATAGGTGGTATTTACTGCAGCCAATAAATACCGCACTCGGGGGTATTCGTATTTATGATCGGTGTTGTAAACATCACCCCATATTCTGACATTCAGTATCAGGGTCTTTATCTGAAATGTGTGTAGTTTGCTGTTAAAAAATACATCATTAAAATCTTCAAGTTCACATTCAATATATTGATATTCTAAAGAGCTATTTTGCTACATACAGGCCAATAAATCTTTTTATATCGGTTTGGTCCAGAGATTTTGAGCCATATTAGAGGAACTTTAAAGCGGTAGAAAACAAATACATATATATTGCTCTAATTCGCTGTTTGTGGTATTTATAGGGAATTGCTTAAAACACACTTTTCTCTAGCTACATCCTCGAAAATGTCTACATTAGTGGAAATGTGGATAAAACGGAATGTGAAATAATTACTAAAAATAAACATCGCATGTAACATCCGTTAACATGTACGAATCCAATAAAGACAACGTTTTAGAAGAGGATCTTGGTTCAAAAAAAGAAAAGAGAAATCTGATTTTCTCAAACATTTTACTAATTTTATATTGAAGAGGATGTTTACATCTAACACATTTGGATGTTTCGCAGTTATAACATTGAGAACGTGTTCTCCAATTCTGATCTTTGAGGTTTTGTGATCTAGAGCACTAGGTGGCGCTGTGATGCTGCAGCAGAAACAGTTGTTTAAATGTCTATTATGTGCTACTTTAGTATGACAGTGTGAGCATAAATAGATTATAGGCATTCAGGATACAAATTGAAATAGTAAAACATGTCTTAGGTAAGACTCATAAGTTCAGTCATAAAACCTTAATATAAGCAGAATGATTAGAGTTAAATTAATCAGTGCACACCAATAGATGGGTTAAAATTGCCCACACTTTTTATATGGGAAGCTCGACCCCTTCAAGGAAACTAAAGGTGTCTTTATGCAAACTGCACTTTGTGGTATGTTTAGCAGTACTATAACAATACTACTCACACTAGTGCTATCCAGACCTCTGCGTCTACCTCTCTCCTATCTTTTCTGTGCACAGTTATCAGCCATAGATACAGGGGTCTATGCACACATAAGTATACATTTTAGGGCAGTGGTATCCAACCCTTTCTGTAATGGGAGCTACTTATCTTAAATGAAAATCATCATGAGCTAGTAATATTAATAGTGTTGTAGCAGTGACCACATCATACATTATTACATTAGCGACCCCCAGATGCAAGATTACTAGAAGTGATCACTTCGGTATACTAAACTGGGTTGTCAAGAGTAGCGTAAAAAAGACGTTAAGAATTTAGAACACCTCTTTATGGGTAATACAAAACCATAGCTGCAGTGCCTTTGGCACTTAGGTAATAATATGAGCTCTAAGTCTCCCCAACAAAACTCGATGTATCATTCAAATATGAAATATACTTTAGAAATGCAACCATTTTATATATACCTATATAAACATATTTACCTAGCGGCGGTTGCCAATAGGTACTTATAGTTAGGATCGAGTTTCCATAGGAAAAGCTTTTACTGACTTGGCTATAACTTTGGGGTTGTTTCACCAATCTTCATGAATTTTTCCAAAAAAGTGTCAAGGTAGGCTCTGTGGTCATGGAAAGTTTGAGTGTGATTTGTGCAGTGGGGCATGAGAAACTGGGGCGCGAAATAAGGGTGCATTTGTAATGTTAGTTACCATAGGAACCTTTAGCCATACCTACAGCCCGAACCGCTTAATGGACTTACACCAAATTTGGCAGGGTGGTAGATGTCGATTCAAGTAAGTGTCTTTTAGTTATTTGGTGTAAATCCGTTCAGTACTGTTTGAGCAAGCTATTCTGAAAATGATAGATATATCTCTGGTCTTGGATATTTCGCAAGGATTTTGTGATTAATTGCGGCCACCATTTTATCTATTGGGAACGTAAAAGCAAACATAAGCGGTCAGAGTAGAGGTATCATGTGTGAGTGACACACGTTATGTGTCAAAAATAAAAAAAAAATTGCGTGCCATATTCGCGACAGAGCTGCGACTGCCAGCACGGCCCCCCATGTACAGTCACTAAGACATTGCGAATGTCATGATGATACCGAGAAATTTTGGTGGAAATATAAGAAAAGATAGCAGTGAATCATTAATGCACATTGTTATAGTGATATTGAGATTATGATAAATATTTTTATAGAGTTATTTAGATAGTGATTTATCCAGTGTGGTGGTTAGAATTAATATTAACGTTATAATTTTCGAATGTTGTGGTGTATATTGAATTCCTGCTTTTGCTTTCCGCTTTCGCAAAGTATCCGCGGAGTACGCGAGTACCAACGTCATCGCAGTCTCTGGCCTCATTGCAATAAGGGGCAATAGGTTTTAGAGATGTTTTTTCTAAAAATATACTAGAAAAATATGAGTATGAAGTCTATAGGGTGCAGAGACAGAATATTAAGTAAAGAATATTGAGTTGCACAAATAACGAGTCATTAATATCGTGGTTCAGAAATATAGACAGCAAGAATGGAAAGGGGCGACCATTCGGTCCCCCCGAACGTATGGTTGAGTACCACGATCCCCCCGGGAAGCCATCTTGGGCGGGAGGCGAGTCTCGGCTGGTATGCCCGAAGCGGCGTAGCCGGGGCGCGCCTTTTTCCCGCCCTAGAATGGGCTGTCCTAGACACTGACGCGGCCGGCCACGCCCTCGGAGGCAGGCGGGGGCGGGTTTACGCCCGCCCTGAAGACGGATAAAAGGAGCGGAAGCCAAGAAGGCATCCTCTTGTTCCTGTGCTCTGAAGCTGCACCTCCCCGCTGCACGTGAGCTCGAGACGGAACGAAGAGCCAATTTTGAGCGTTGTAATCTTTCTTTTGTCTTACAGATATCCCGTCCGAGAATGCCTAAGAAGGTCGGAAAGCGGGTCGGTACCGAGCAGATGCTCCGCATACTCATGAAGGAGATAGCCGATTTGAAGAAAAAGGTGGAGGCTAAGGACGGGGAGGGAGGACCGAAACGACCTTCGCAGGGAGCAGTCCCCGGTGGAAGGAGCAAGAGGCCCAGAAGGGGGGCACTTGGGGGGGACACCCCGGTTCCCGAGACCCCACGTGAGGAGCCAATCCCGGTGCCCAAAGAGGGGAATCCAATCCCTGTGGTGGTCACCCCCGTGAACAGGGATGATATGCCCCCCGAGTTAGCGGCACAATTGGCAGCGTGGTTGGGAAAAGAAAGCGAGGGCGCCACGGCTGACGACGCCCGGGCAGTAATGAGGCAACTGCGGGAATCTAGGGAGGCTGCGAAGGCGCCATCTTCTGTTCCCCCACAGGTTCCGGCGGCTGAAGGTGCAGCAGGCCCAAGTTCGGCGGCAAGTGCAGGGTCTACTTCAGGTAAGCGGCCATTGCCGATTGCGGGGGAGGGGTCTGTACCTTCTCGAAGGGAGAAGATTGCACAGCATGTTCCACTAGAAATTAAGGAATTGATTTGGGCAGATAAGTA
Organism: Lissotriton vulgaris; assembly: GCF_964263255.1. Classification (NCBI taxonomy): domain Eukaryota; kingdom Metazoa; phylum Chordata; class Amphibia; order Caudata; family Salamandridae; genus Lissotriton; species Lissotriton vulgaris. The sequence goes on from NC_141697.1 coordinate 1,134,979,393, forward strand.
TGTAAACATGTTTTCATTGCTTACCGACCATTACGAGATAGAGCATGTGAAGAGCCAAAAGGAGCTCATGCATCCGAGTGTTTGGCGCGCAAAGATGGCCGCCTTTAAGGTTGACGAGAACATTGGTACTTGGGGCAGAGCGTGGGGCATATTTACCTCCATCATGGGCGAGCGCAGGCCCGAGTTGCTGACCGAGTTACCTATTTATCAGTCACGTATTATGGAGTATTCTGTAGCATATGGGGGCAATCAGTGGTTCTGCTATGACAACCTTTTTAGGAAAGCTAAGGAACACGACCCATTGTTGACCTGGGATTGTTACGACTCCGTGTCATGGCAAAAAATGGAGAGTACAGGAATGTTGAAGGTACCATTGGTAGGGAGTAACGGAGGGGAATCTTCCCGCCAAAACTCTGGGACACCCTTTCGGACGGGTGCAGGTAACGAGTACCACTCGAAGCCGAGTGGCAACACAGGTAAAAGGGGGATCTGTTGGAATTTTAACAGAGGGAAATGTACGAGGCCCCAGGGGTCATGCAAATTCAGACATGAGTGTGGGGGGTGTGGGCAGCCATCCCATCCTGAGTCCTTGTGCAGAGCCAAAACGGGTGATAACGGTGGTAAGGGAGGCACCAAACAGGTCTGATATAGTCCGAGGGGCGCCTTTACCTACCCCGATTGATTCCATGGCAATGATTCCTTGGCTCAACGAATACCCGGATCATGCTTCCGCTGGGGTGTTGCGAAATGGGTTCTCATATGGTTTCCGCATCCCAGTGGGGGATTTCCAGGGTGTAGCAAACTGTAAGAATCAACTATCGGTCTTGCAGCATGCGGCGGTGGTACAGGTAAAAATTGGGAAGGAGGTGACTCGAGGTCGTGTCGCCGGCCCATTCGATTTGCCACCGGTTGCTAACTTTGTTTGTTCCCCTCTAGGGGTGGTCCCCAAGAAGGACCCGGGTGAGTTTCGGCTGATACATAACTTGTCAGCCCCACGTGGTCTTTCCGTGAATGACGCAATAGACCCGGAAGTGTGTTCAGTGCGGTACGCATCTTTCGATGAGGCCGTAGTTATGTTGAATCGCCTGGGGCCCGGGGCGCTGATGGCGAAATCAGACATCGAGTCAGCGTTCCGGTTGCTCCCGGTACACCCAGACGATCAGCGTCTTCTTGGTTTCAGGTTTCAGGGTCGCTATTACATGGATAGATGTATGCCAATGGGGTGCTCGATTTCATGTGCCTATTTCGAGAAGTTCAGTTGTTTTCTGCAGTGGGTATTCACAAGGAAGACAGGTTTTCAACATGTTATGCACTATCTCGATGACTTTCTGTTTTTGGGGGCAGCCGGGGATCCTGAGTGTGGACAGGCTTTACATGAATTTTGTGTCTTAATGAATCGATTTGGTGTGCCATTGGCGCCAGGTAAGACTGTGGGTCCCTCGACCTTGATCGAGTTTCTGGGGATCGAGCTCGACTCGGTAGAAGGTTGTTTTCGATTACCCAAGGAAAAAGTGTTGAAATTCAGGTTATCCCTTGAGACATGTATTCGTGCAACAAACGTAAACCTGCATCAATTGCAACAGGTGGTGGGTCAGTTGAATTTTGCCCTAAGAGTAATACCAATGGCGCGCCCCTTTTCCCGCTCGATTGCACAAGCCATGGTCGGCCTGAAGGAAGGACATCACCGCACGAGACTCTCGGCAGAGGTTCGCCAGGACATGCGCATTTGGTTGGCATTTCTGGTGGATTTCAATGGTCGAATTGTCTGGAACAAACCAGCGGTGTCCTCCGAGGAGCTGGGGCTTTGGACAGATTCGGCGGGGGGTATAGGTTTTGGTGCCATATTTGGTACACAATGGTCGGCTCAAAAATGGCCGTCATGGTGGCATGAGTGCGGGTTGACGAGTAACATTGCTTTTCTCGAACTTTTTCCTATTTTGGTGGCCCTGAAAACGTGGCCCGGGGGTTTCCGTGATCACTCTGTGGTGTTCTGGTCTGATAACATGACCGTGGTTGAGTGTATCAATAGTCAGGCAGCACGATGCATATTGATTCTGAGACTGCTCAAGGAAATTGTATTGTTATGCATGCAACTGAATGTACTGTTCAGGGCGAGACATGTGCCGGGGGTGATGAACCAAGCGGCTGATGCGCTTTCTCGTTTCCGTTTGCAGGCCTTCTGGGGTTTTCTGCCCACAGCGGACCCGGTGGCGGCACCCTTTCCCGAAGCTCTCTGGTCTCTCGGTGCCCCGAACTACAAAACCTCGTGGGAGAGAGTTTAGCACCCAGGACGAGGAAGGCATATGAAGGGGCGTTCCGTTCCTATTGGGCCTTTTTGGGTACTGCTAGGGGGGAGCTTTGGGGTCAGGAAGAGTTTGTAGTGAAATTTCTGCTCTCGTTACATCAGGCAGGCAAATCAGTAGCTACGGCCCAGAGGCATCGGGCCGCCATTTCCTTTATGGCAAAGGCTCATGGGATCCAGGACCCGACAGCGTCTTTCGTTGTGCAGAAAGCGCTACGTGGGTGGCAACGCCTTGAGGGTAGCAGAGTGGATGAGAGGCACCCGATAGGTCTGGATAGGTTGGCCCTGTTATCCTCCGTACTCCCTGCAACATGTTCATCCCAGTATGAAACTGTGTTATTCCGAGCCGCATTTGCGCTAGCATTCCATGGGGCTATGCGGGTAAGCGAACTAGTGGCAAAGAACAAGCGGGATACGATGGGGGGGTTGTGCCGGGAGCACATTCAGGTCAGGGGGGAGACGATGACGGTCTCATTTGTTAGGTCCAAATCCGATCAAGGAGCAATCGGGGACTGCGTAACCATTCAGAGGATCCCCGGGTCTTCCATGTGCCCTGTGGTATGTGTAGAGGATTATTTGGCACAGAGGGTTGCAGCATGGGGGGGGGACCTTCTTGAGACACGCTGACGCCACCCCACTGACGAGGTTTCAGTTCCAGAGGGTGCTTGCGATGTCGATTTCGGCCGCGGGCTTGAACCCCGGCGAGTTCGGGACCCATTCCTTTCGGATAGGGGCTGCTACTGAGGCTACAGCCAGGGGTCTGAGTGTGGAACAAGTAAAACGTGTGGGGCGTTGGTCCTCGAACTGTTATAAAAGGTATGTGCGGTTGCACATGTTGTGAAGCTGTAATGATATACTCACGCTTCTTGTTTCTGTTTGATTTTCAGTTACGCAAGCTTACGAAGCGGGGCGGACTGTACAGTCGACCCGACTCCTGGGGACCAGCGGTCAGAAATCACCGTCTGCGAATAAGGAGGTTTGGGTCGTGGGCCACTCATATGTGAGGCGTGCCGCGGACGTATTCAAAGCAGGTGATATGATTCACGTGGCTGGGGAATACGGGTACAGGGTGTCCTTCTACGGAAAGGGCGGGCTCTGTATTGACCAGTTTCAATTCTTTTTTGAGGGTTTGTTAGAGCGGACAAGGTCACCGCCGTCTATAATCATAGTCCATCTTGGGGGTAACGATCTGGTGGCCACTGGTAGACGACTTCTTCTTGAGGCAATGCTTTCCACAGTAAGTTGGTTGGCAAGAAGTGTTCCAGGGTGCACAATTGCATGGTCCCATATGATCCCACGGAAAGTGTGGCGGGGGGCTATTTCGGTTACTGCTCTGAATCATTCAGTAAAGAAAATAAATAATAAAGTGAGTAGACTGTTTCGTTCTAATACACTACATTCTGTTTCGCATGGTTGTATCAAAGGGGACAGTATGTATTTGGGGGACGGGGTTCATTTGTCCCGGGTGGGGAATGAGTTACTCATAGGAGACTTCGTAGCCTGGTTAAGGAACTTACAGCATGACCTTTAGGTAGGAGTTTTTTGTGGGGGGTCCGGATAGCCGGTCAACTATCCGGCCTGTGGCGGGAAGGTCATGATCGGTGAGCAGTAATTGGAAGATCCCTATGAGGGGGCGTCACCCATTACGGATGGGAGCGCTCGGGGGAGGTGGCCAATTGGCCCCTCAACGGGGAGGCGGTCCCGTCTAAGGAGAGGCCGCCGGAAGGAAAGGAAAGGTGGTCAAGGCCCCTTCCTGGATAGGAGGGGCTACGGCCCCTCCTGGGGAATTTCCCGGGGCCAGGACATCTGCGACGGCAGATGGGTAAGTTGTGTGGGGTGCGGGAGGGGGTTTACGCTACCTTTTAGACACCTCACACGAGTCCTCGAACGACCGTTAAATGGCGTCGAGTTTATTGGGGCCCCCGTCAAGTACAAAGGGAAATTGGTAGATGCACTTGAGGTACGCCTCTGTGCGGTCGCTCCTCTCACAAGTGAGGGGGGTATTTCTGGTTTAGGGATCTGACACCGGTTACGACCTTGCCGTTGGCCCTTAACGTTAGGATGTACAATTTCAAGTCAAATGTTTTGTAGGATGTTACTTCGGCTAGGAGAACCTTTGTATTAGAGATCTGTTAAGGTTAGCCAAACATCGTAATGTGGAAATGAAATTGTACATAATATGAAACTGTTATTTTAATGTTTTTATTTTGTTTCATATTTTAATAAATACGGCCGGGAAGGGTAACTCCCTTCCCGCCTTCCAAAAGTTCAAGAACTGTTTCCGGTTTCCCAATTCTTGGGGATTGTGTTGAGAGGGGGTGGCGGGTATCTCAGCCATATATTGTGGTCAAGAATATCGACTTAAGGTAAGTAATATCGATTTAAAAATTAGTGTTTATTATCGTTTGCAAAAATATAGTTGTTAAAAATATCGTTTTTTTATTAATGTTATGTATTTTAGTATATATTTAATATGTATGTGATGTACGTTTTTTGTTTAAGAATTGTTTGTATTTAAAATGAATGAGTTAAATGTTTAATAGTTATAAAAAAGAATGTATTTGAGGCCACATGCAGCAGATCCCTGGGAGGCAAGATGGCCGCCGTGGCTCTGTAGAGAGAAGTCGCATTTTTTACTCTCTCCTATCCTAGGATGATGGAGTATTGGTGAACCCAGGGATGTGGGGTCTGACTAACCGGATTTTTCTTGACACAGTGGATACACTCAACCCAGACTGGTTGAGGGGCTTCCCTACAAAGAAAGTGATAAAGAAGGTGATAGACTGGCTGAGCTGCTGGAGAAGTCTGTTCAACGACGTGAAAGTGCCTCTGAAGATGTCCCAAAGGCTCAGGGCGGATAGAGACAAAATAACGGCAGCAGGACCGATTAAACCCTCAGGAGTAGCTGTGAGAGAGGGGGCTATCCCAAAAACAACCTCTGTGAGAAAAGCGGCGGAATTTCCAAATCGGAGCTCGAAGAACACAGCAGCAAAGAAAGCGGAGAAGCAGGAGAAGAAATTGGAAGCAGGTCCGGAGACCCGCTCTGCGATGTCTAAGTCGACGAGGGATACTGCACTAGATGGAAAGCCCCAGCGAGTGCATGCAGCGCAAACGATCGTTAAAGATCAGAAGCGGCAAGCGACCTTACCGGAGTCGTTTACCACAAGGGTTCCTCTCGCTGTTCCACGAATAGAGATCCAGGCAGAGGGTCCGCAGCAAAAGGAACGGCAGGATGAGAAGCCGCCGACAGCTACCGGCGCCCAGGGAGACAGCTGCGAGACAAACGCGGAAGCAGAATCAACGGACCGCGAGGACGCAAGCAGCGGAGGTCTGGTTGCTAGGCAACCGGGAAGCGGTGCAGGAGATGGCGCGGTGAACGCAGAACGGCGTGTAGAAGCTACAGAAGCCGCGGGAGACGAGAAGGCAGAGGTGGAGGCTGGTAAGGAGTTTGGCTGTGATACTGACATTGACACCGCATCTAAGCAATTAGAAAAACAAAACAACACGCAGATGTTAGACGCTCTCCTGTCAGTAGAGGCAGAGTTATACAATAAACATTCGAAGGGCATTAAGGCATGCTGGGGCAGCACGCAGAGTTTAACGGAGCAGCATGGGCCACACTTGGATCAGGACTTGAGCAGAAATAACAAAAGCATAGACAGAAGTGTGAGGGGAGGCTCGCCTGAGTTTTTTTCGGTCAATGAGGGCTCGGATTCATCAAATCCGAGCGAGGTGGAATCAGAGGAAGAGGAGAGTGGAACTGAATGTACTTCTGACTCAGATATTAGCAATGGATCTAGCGAATTAGTCACAAAAAAGAAAAAAGGTACTCTGGGAGTAAAAAAAAGAAGCGGAAGAGGTTCAAGAAGCAGTATGACTAAGAAATTATAATGGGACTACTCCGCTACTTCAGAGACCTACAAAGAAAGTGAGCAGGAAGGAGGGGAGAAGGAGGGGAGGCAGAATAACCAAAATGTAACCCTCGAAATGCTGTTTGGGACCTTGAAACAGATGCAGAAGGAGGCAAGAATGGAGAGCAGAAGGGCGAAAAGAGACACAAAAAAACTGCAAGCATCACTAAGGAAAGTAAGTAGAAAACAGGAAGAGGTTGAAGAAAGAGTCTTACAAGTGGAGGAAAGGACAAGTAGGGTGGAAGACGAAGTGACAGATTGGCAGACTTTTAAAACGGATCAAGAGAAGGTGGTTGAAGATCTTCAATGGAAGCTAGAAAGCTTTGAAAATCGCCAAAGAAGGAATAATGTGAGACTTTTGGGTCTGGAGGAGGGAAAAGAGGGGCAGGATCCCAGAGGTTATGTGGTCAAGATTTTGGAAGAGGCCTTTCCTGACTCAAAATGGCAATGGGATGTGGAAGTGCAAAGAGCACATAGGTACCCACTATTCAAAAAGAAAAATCGGGGAGGGCAGGAGAAGGAACTCCCAAGAGCAATGTTGGTTTTTTTGGGTAATTTTCTAGCAAGACAGGAGATAATTGATAAAGCCAGACCTGACTCAAGAATTACAGCTGATGGAAATACCTTTTTCTCTAGGCCAGACTTCTGCCACGTTACCGTGGAAAGAAGGTGGAAATTAAGACAGATGATTGGGCCTTTCCAGAAGCAAGGGGCAGAAGCATATCTCTTGTTCCCGTCTAGGTTGAAAGTTATCAGGAAAGGTTATACCAAAATGTTTACATCCAAGATAAAAGCAGCAGAATACCTAGCAGAAATTTCGGAAACTAATAAAGGGAAGGAGAGTAGAGCTAGAACCAGAACCCCATCACAGTCTCCCCGGAGAACTCCACCAAAAACTCTGTAAGACGGTTAGATGGTAATGCCAAATTGCCTATTTGGCATTACCGGACAGAGGGGTAAACAGGATGGGAGAGAGTAGCGACGCTGCAGAGTACGGTCGGCTACACATAGGCCAGGATTGGCCTATTTGCCTGTAGTGAGGGGGGGGTTCCCAAGGGGCGGGGGGTAAGGGGGGGAGGGGGGAGGGTGGGGGGGGGGGAGACATACACACTGGTTTTGGGCACAGTTATGGCGTAGAAGAAAGAGGTAAAAAAGACTTTAAAAAAGTTGCAGGGATCGAGGTACACAAACAAACTAAAAGGGGGGAGAAATTGTGTTGGAAAGATCAAAGTCTAAAGATAACTACTAAATCCTGCTGGTTAAATTGGAAAAACGGAATAGGGAATGCTATGAAATATAAATGTCGTGTAGAATAGTATCAATAAACATTTGTGGACTCAACGAGATCAATAAGAGGTTAAAAGCTGCGTCACTGTTAAAATCTTTTAAACCGGACTTAGTGTGCCTTCAGGAAACACACATTGAGGGCACTAAGGTCTACTTACTTGATCAACTAGGTTTTAATGTTCTAGCAAAAACTAATCAGAACACCAAGACAAGAGGAGTGGCGATACTGGGCAGGAAACAGGATACAATAGTTAAGAGAAAGCTGGAGGATAAATGGGGAAGATGGGTTATAACTGAATTATTGTTTAGGGGGGAAACCTTTACGCTTGTTTCAGTCTATGGCTCTACTGGAGATGACCCAGACGTTCCTCAATTCCTAGATGCAGAACTTGCTCAGTGGCCTGAGCCTATTATATTATGCGGCGATCTGAACATTCATGATTCAGATAGTAGTTTTTTAGACCCTAACAGGAAGTATGCGGGGAGGAAAAAAAGAACTTATAGGGCTCTAGCAGATTTAGCAAGGAATAACTCTCTAGATGATCCTTGGGTACATTGCCATCCGAATCTCGATGGGAGTACTTTCTTCTCAGCGCCCCATCAGATCTTAGTCAGGCTGGATTATTTTTTAATTACAAGAGGGCTGCTAGACGGTGCAAGGATAGTAAGAGAACCAAGGATCATATCAGATCACAGCCCGTTAGTGTTAGATGTAAATATTGGGCAAAGGAGAAATAAGGAGCCGTCGCAATGGACATTCGACAGAGCACTCCTTCAGGATCATAAATATAGGGAAAGAATGGCTGAGTGGATTAAGGAATTTTGGGTAATTAATAGAGGTACTTCATCACCAGGGATTGTGTGGGACACTTTTAAAGCTGGAATACGAGGAGAGACCCTTAGTTATGTTATTAGAACGCAAAAAAGAGAAAGGGAGGAACTAGAAAGAAATAACGAATCAATTAGAGAGGCAGAGGAGGAACTCATGTTGGCTATACAAGCGCACACACCAGTTGAGCAGATATTGTTAAAACTAGTCGCTCTCAAAGCAGTGGTCATGGAAGGGATGGCAAAAAAGACGGTGGAGAAATATTTAGCCAATAAAGAAAAGGCGTATGAACTCAGCGAAAGAGTGGGTCATATATTAGCGGTGCGAGCTAGACAAAGAGATGGGATGGCTGATATTAAGGAGATCAAAAATGGTCAAGGAATTAAAGTTAAGGGTGCAGAACAGATTAGAGAGGTTTTTAGGCAGTTTTATACGGAATTGTATCAGGCAGATGGGCATGGAAGAGAGGAGGACATGAGGGCTTATCTGAGGGATATTGAGCCATCATACTTGGAGGAGTCAGACAAAATAGAGCTGGAAGAGAAACTCAAGGTGGATGAACTTGTTGAAGCGTTGCGGGAACTCCCATCTGGGAAGGCTGCTGGCCCGGACCAGATTCCAGTTGAATTTTATAAGGTCTTCCAGACCTCTCTGCTAGCAGACATGTTTAATATAATGGCGTCAGCACAACTGGGTGAAACTGTTCCATGTTCCTGGGGTGGCGCAGACATCATTGTTATCCCAAAAAAAGGTAAACCGCCAGATGTCCCAGGCTCCTACCGACCCATCACCTTAATGAACGCCGATGTCAAGGTGTTTTCAAAAATATTGGCAAAAAGATTATCTAAGACAATTGAATTTTTAGTTACACCCTCTCAGCATGGATTTATTCCAGGGAAAGGAACAACCCACCATACCAGGCAAGTAATTACGGCATTTGATGTAGCAGACATCCTGGAAGATCCAATGGCAGCGGTGTTTCTTGACGCTGAAAAGGCTTTCGATAGGGTCTCATGGGGTTATCTATGGGATGCTCTAAGGTGGCACGGTATAGGACCAGGATTTATAAAGGCTCTGCAGACGCTATACATAGCCCCGACGGCCAAGATAAGGGTCAATAGAGGTTACTCAGCCGCAGTTAACATCCAGAGAGGTACAAGGCAGGGTTGTCCCTCTTCTCCCTTACTGTTTGCTCTATATCTTGATCCTTATATTCGTAAATTGGAAACGAATCAACAAATATTACCATTAGTACTAAACGGTTGTAGACTTAAATCACTAGCCTACGCGGACGACGTCGCCATCTTGACTCCAGATCCTGTAGCCGCCATTAGGGCAATTGAATCAGAAGCTGAGAGGTTTGGTCAGTTCTCTGGGTATAGTTTGAACACAACTAAAACACAGATAGTTAAAAATCAGTGGGTAACGTGTAACGATGTAAGAGTGACAAATATGGCAACTTATCTAGGGGTGCAAATGACGGCAGAAGTAAGTAAAATTGTGGAAAAAAATATGGATCCCTTGATAACTCAAATGAAAAAAGATTTAGAAAGAATGAATAATTTACACCTGTCGCTAGTTGGTTGCACAAATATTATCAAAATGATGATTTTACCCAAATTTTTGTATGTATTCAGGGCTGTACCATTGTTGTTTGAAGCCAGCTGGTTTAATTGCATAGAGGCTATATGTAATAGGTTTATATGGGCCCAAGGTAAAACCCGGAGAGCTTATAGGTACATGACACTCCCTAGAGAAAAAGGGGGATGGGAGGCACCAGATTTTCGCTTATATTATATGGCCTCTGTGCTGCAATATATTCAAGGCCTTATTGGTGGAAGCCCTGACGATGTTAGAATGCAGAAAATGTCTACAGATGTGTATGCTGTCGCCCTAGGGGTAAATGCTGAGAACTGCTTTTTAAAGTGCATTGATTATAGCTATTTCAAGAGGACTAAGTTTAAAACTGTTAAAGCGGCTGTTACGACATGGACTGCATTCTTGAAGAGGGTAAAACTAGGGAGGTATAACAGATATGTCTTATTAAATAACAATAGGTCACTCCCCAAGGAAATTTTTGGAGATCATACTATGGCAGAGTGGGCACTAAAGGGGGTTACGCAAATTGGAGATTTATATACACAAGATGGCTTTATGCAATTTTCAGAGTTGAGAGGAAAATACGGCTTAGATAATAGGGGATTTTTCAAATATCTACAGGTTAGAAGTTTCCTTAATAATAAAGTTGGGGGTCCGGCAGGGTTTAATAAAATGGAAATAATGGAGAAAATAAAACTGTCGGGGGATTGTACCATCAAGTCCTTTTATGCAGCACTGGTGAAAGACAAGCAGGATGATTTAGTTAAATTTAGTAAAAAATGGGAAGATAAACTGGGTATTGATACTAGACTTTTTTATGATTCTTTGAATTTTGGATCTACGATATTATGTGCTGCCCCGCTGCAATCGCAGCATTATAAAACATTGTATTCTTTGTACTTTACTCCTGCAAAGATTGCAAAATGGGGAGGGAATCAAGGAATCAATTATCCCAGATGTAATGAGCTGGAAGTAGATAGCGTACACATCTTTGCTACATGTCCACAACTAAGAACTCTGATTAGGGAAATTGAGGGGTTTTTGGTGAACTCACTGGATATTGAGATATCTCTTACACCAGTTTGGATTATGTTAGGGGTGAGCGATGACGAGCAGACTCAATATGCTGAATTCCTTTTTGTAGTAATGGCTGTCTATAGACTAACAATAGCCAGGGCATGGCTAGATAAAAGCCCTCCGAAAATGCAATGCTGGCTGGCAAACACCCTATATGCATATAATATAGAGGAAAAAATGTTTGCCCGAAAGGGGAGGAGTGGAAGACGTTTGGGGAGAAGAATTTGGGAGCCATTATGTAAATGGAAAGAGAGACAAAGAAGGAATAGCTAGGGGGAGGGGTAGGTTGTTGCCTTTACTTTGATGTCGAGTTTTTATTTTTTTTTTCCACTGATTTCGGACTTTGTTTACTAATTATAGCCGATTTGTATAATTATGTACATTGTGTTCGGTCAGATTTATTGTATAATTTATTTGTTAGTATTTAAGGCTTTTGATATAGGTAATGCTCATAATCCATTGTTGTAATGAAGAAAAAAAAAAAAATCTTATAAATAAAAAAAAAAAAAAAAAAAAAAAAAGAATGTATTTGAATTTTGTGTTTTTAGTTCCGTAGTGGGTTGTGGGTTTATAGGGGAATAGGGTTAGAAGTAAATACATTATGTTAAATTAATTGATTATTTTTTATTTATTAATATTTGTTTAACCCCTTCCATGCTCATGACGGAACGGTTCCGTCATGAGCATAAGTTGGCCTGGCTCATGACGGAACCGTTCCGTCATGGTTCCATAGGCCCAATGGAACGTTCAGCACCGCAGCAAAATTCGCGCAGCACAGAAGGGGTTAATCGCGATTTTATAGTGTTAAATGTTTAAAATAATAATTAATTAATAATTTGTTATTTATTTTTAATTAATTAATTGGTAATTATTTATGGTAATTGTGTAATTAATTTTAGGTGTGTGTTGTGGTGTTTATATGTGTAAAGGGTGGGACGTAATTTATTTTTATTTGATGAATTAATAATTGGATGTTATTTTAATCAATTAATTGGAAACTAATTATGGTAATTGTGTAATTAATTTTAGGTGTTTGTTGTGGTGTTTATAGTAATTTGTTCTTAATTAATTAATATATAGTTTTTCATTAATGTCAATTATTTGATATTTATTTAGGGTAATTGTTTATTTTTGTGTGTGTTGTTTTTACTTTTAACGCCTTAACCACAGTGATTTTCCCGCCGCGGTGTGGGCGTTCTAAAGGGTGGGCGGGGCTCCGTTGGCCAACGGCAGCACTAGGGAGGTAGTGTTGGCCGATGGGAGCACGCAAGGGGCTAAAGGGGGTTTAATTACTTTATTATTAGTTATACAGTTTTTTATTTAAAAATACGTTTTAATTGTGTTTTATTATTTTATAGTTTAATTTAGGTGTGCGTTGTGGATATTATAGTGTTAAAGTGTGTGTAGTCATTTCATGTTTATTAGTTTTGTTTAAATTAATAATATTTTTAATTGATTATTAATTATGTTATTAATGGTAGTAAATTTAATTAAACATTTTGAAGTGTTTTGGTATTGGTGTGGTGTTATAGGTTAGGAAATAGGATAAATTCATTTACATATTAATTAATTTTGTGTTTGTAAATATTTTCTAGTTTAATTTTTTTTGTATAAATGTATTTCTTTTATTTTATATATTATTTGTAGGTTTTTGTTATATGTAATTAATATTATAATATGTTTGCTTTTTATATATTTAATATATTAGATTTTTCATTTTTTAAATATTGTTTATGTATTTTTATGAGTTTTGTTAATTTTGTTAATTTTTTATTTTTGTTTTAACTGTTTGAGTGTGAATAGTAATTTTTGTCTCTCTGCTATCCAACCCTTTCCCTACTGTTGCACTCGCCGGAGTGGGAATAGGAATTTTTACCCCTCCGCTATCCAACACTTTCCCTACTGTTGCGCTCACTGGAGTTGGAATAGTAATTTTTACCCCTCCGCTATCCAACACTTTCCCTAATGTTGCACTCACTGGAGTGGGAATAGTAATTTTTACCTCTCCGCTATCCAGCACTTTCCCCACTGTTGCACTCACCAGAGTGGGAATAGTCATTTTTACCCCTCCGCAATCCAACACTTTCACTACAGTTGCACTCACCGGAGTAGGAATTCAACTTTTTACCCTTTTGCTATCCAGCACTTTCCCTACTGCTGCACTCAATGGAGTGGAAATAGTAATTTTTACCCCTCATCTATCCAGCACTTATCCTACTGTTGCAGTCACTGGAGTAGTTATAGTAATTTTTACCTCTCCGCTATTCAACGCTTTCCCTACTGTTGCACTCTTTAGAGTGGGAATAGTAATTTTTACACCTCCGCTATCCAGCACTTTCCCTATTGTTGCACTCACTGGAGTTGTGATAGTAATTTTTACCCCTCCGCTATCCAACACTTTCCCTACTGTTGCACTCTTTAGAGTGGGAATAGTAATTGTTACCCCTCCGCTGTCTAGCACTTTCCCTACTGTTGCACTCTTTGGAGTAGGAATAGTATTTTTTTCCCCCCCTCTATCCAACATTTTCCCTACTGTTGCACTCACTCGAGTGGTAATAAAACTTTTTACCCCTTCGCTATCCAGCACTTTCCCTACTGTTGCACAGTAGCGGCCTGTGGTGGGAGTGCTGCTGGGTGCTGATGTAGGGCGAGAGAGGGGCAGGGTGGGGGTAGTAAACTATTGATTATGGCCGATTAGAGGTAAGTAAACATATAAATAAATGAAACAAATTTCGTTACGCGCTCTGCATCGTCAAATAGGATGCAGCGTGGCCACTCAGTAAAACTGCCGCGCAGGCACAGAATTGTTGCAGCGTGGGTGGGGTGGCCACGCCGTGACGGAACCACCCCGTCACCAGCGCAGCGTGTCCGTGGCTCGTGACGGAGTGGTTCCGTCATGAGCACGCAAGAGGTTAAGGAACCTTCAATACTTCAACTCCATCATATAACCCAAGCTTGTAACATGTACGCATTACTTTCTGGCAGCCCCAGCCCCACCAGTGACCACAGTACACCGGTCAGGCTCAACTTGGGCGTGCTAGTTTTCCATTTCACTCCAGCTTGGTGAGTTATGTACAGTCTGTACCGTATGCTGTAATCTATGATGTTATGATGATATTATGTCTTCTACATGGCATCTTTCTGGTCAGCTACTTCTTCACTAACGGGTTTCTTTCATGCGTGCGAAATTGTCATTGCCATATGCTCATTTCTACACAAACTACTGGCAAGCCTACTAACCAGCCTCTGCGCCTCTACTACTGGCCTTTATCTTGAAACTCATTCAAAGAGCATGTATCGCTTTTCAGCAATATTAATGGTTCAACCCACATTTAATACCTTGGTTATAAAAATGTGAAAATACAAGAAATCTTTGGATTTTTTAAACATTGGTTGAAGAGGGATGCTCATACTTTCTTTGGGCCTGTGGATAGATCAGAATATTTCAATATGAACCGCAGATATTTAATCTACTCTTTCTCAAATTCATATTTTCAGACTTACAGGTTAAATGGTGCTGCTGGACCCTAGATAATACAAAGGCCACGTGTTTCCAAATGATCTATAAGGGTTTTGGAGAAAGCAAAACATCATCAATGTAAATCAGTGTAAAATATTTCAAGACATTAGAAAAACTGGATCAAGTAATGGTAAAAAATATAAAGGACACTTCACCACAAAACAGCATCATGAGATGTTAGAAATACCAAAACAGGGTGTTAAAAACCATTGTCCACTCCTCACCTTCTTTAATTTGCAGGTGATGATAATCAAATGAAGTTTGGTGCATATGTCTGCTTCTTGTACTGCTTCAAAAATGTCTTATAAGATGTAAAGGAATTTGAGCCTTGATTGTAATTTCATTTAGTTCCTTGGTATCGAATACATTGTCAAGGTCTAAGGTCTTGATCATTCATTGGAACAAAAAACAGACATGCCTTGGCTGGAAAAGAAGGTCATACCAACAAACTGTTTTGCAAAGTATGCCCAAAAAACCCTTCAATTGTTCTCTGACAAAGAACAGATGCACCCTAAAGGTACAATAGTGCCAAGGTCAAATGATATTCCCTTTGAGGGGGAAGTGAGCACACCTCAGTGCATAAACTGGGACATGTGCATGAACATTGAGGGAATGTATCATGATACAACGCATGCTTTTACAACGCATGCCATTACAATGTAAAAACTATTACAACAAATGTTTTAACAACGCATACCATTACAACGCAATATAAATAGAAAGCATTAAAAGTGCCATCTAACGCAAAGCAATACTACGCATACCATTACATATTTTAAAATTAATTTTGTAAAATAACTCCTGGCACGGGATGCAAGGAAAATAGGGGTTTTGGGTGGGTAAGTGTATTAAAATGTGAAACGCAACCGAGCACATCATTTTTTAAAAATTGGCATAACAAAATACTCAGGTATTAAAAGTAATACTTAAGTATTATTCGAGTAACATAAAATATTTGAAAAAAACAACATTTTCAAAAACTAAAACAGAACCTAAGTTAATATTAAAGTAAATACATTTAAAAATCAAGGAAAAACTTACTCTACAAAGAAAAGAAACAAACTACCTAAAAACGATCCACCATTTTAGGAGCTTGCTCAACCACAAGTCCTACAACAGTTTTTATGCCAAGAAATAGAACCTACAGCAAACAAAATGGAGGAGTAAACACTGACGAACACATTAAACAGTCACTTTATTAAAAATATATTAAATTATAGGTTCTCACATCAAACGAATCCAAAAAATTCAAGAATAAACTTGAATGTTTTTCAGAAAGTAATGGTGAGACACCAAAAAAAGTATAAATAATGCTTGTTCACCACTTTCAAATCAGTGATCAACAGACTACCAGCGAGAGCAGATGCTTTTTACGTTACCTCTCAGGCTCCCGCAGAAACTAACACAGTGGAATTGCCTTACAACCATTCTCAAAAAGCAAGTAAGTATAACACATTTTTATAAAAATATTAACTTTAATTGAAAATCCATAAAAAAATGTTTATAATGATTAAATATTATTTTTCAGTTTTTGGCAAACTTGCCAGACAATTATCTAACGAGCCGAATATTGAAACCCAATTAACAAAATTGAAAGTAAGTGAATTAATTAAATAAAATATAGAGTTGTATAACAGAAAAAGTGACTTTCGTACCCAAAATGAACAATACTTTTCATTTAAATTTTTAAAATTAATCACAGTCGGATGATAGTTAAACGAGTTTCCTATTTATGTACCCAAAAAAAGAATCATCTTAAAAAAATAATGAAAAATAAGCCAATGTATGCAATGTTCTGAAGCAATTCTGAATGTAATTTTTTTATATTTCTACCAAAGTGTGCTATTAAAATGCAATTAACACTGCAAAAATCAAAACTTTTTTTCCGAAAAAAAGAATAAATGTTTTTTGTTACATTCACATGTAAAAGTAATTAGGAATATAAATTACAAAACGTGTAACTTTTGGAAATGTATTGTTTTACAAAAATAGGTAAGACTGTTGGATAATACTGCAGTAATATCTGATTTTCTCAATGAAAAGTTTGGTATTAAATGAAATTTAATATTATGAAAGGAATGATATTTTATATTTTAAATACCTCTTGATATTTTTTTTAAATGCTAATCCATATCTCTTTTACTAAATTGCCTGATACTGAAATTATTTCTGATCAAATCAATATAAAATCTATTGAAGAAAGAACACCAATAACAAAGAATAACATCTCTGTCCAAGGTAAATTAAGTAATAAAAAACACAATAACTGATAGGAAAATCTAGCACATTTTAAAAATATTAGTAAAAAAAATCATGAACATTTCTGCAACTGTTTCTGAACTATAATCTATATTTTCTTTTTTTTTAAGTTTGTAAACTTTTTGCTGTCAAAATTGCAATTTTTTAAAAACTGTAATGAATTTTAACCATGAAATAATGCAATATTTTAAATCCTGTAAATAGAGATGTAATAACAGTCTATATATATATATATATATATTATATCCTACTACAGATATCAACATCTACATCTGAGCTCAAGCAACAAAGAAAAACAACCAGCTTTAGAACACCTTCTAAAGAAAAACACCAGCATCTTCAATACATCCAAAAATAAATACTAAAGGTAAATATATATTTCATAAAAGAGAAGAAGAAGAATTTAACCCCTTTTTCTCCAGATAGAGTAACATAGCAAAACAACCCCATAAATTAAACCAACATTTTTCAAATTTTCTCACAGCACAACAAATTGAAAGGTCAACCAACCAACAAGAAGTTCAACCTAATCCATTGTAACGAACCAGCAACCAACCAAAAAGGTGAAAAATACTATTACATATTTTACAAGATATATTTCTAACAACAAAAAATGTAAAAATGAGAAACAAAACCAAGCAAACTGATAACTTTGCATATATGTTTTTTGAAACAACTGTACGAAAAGAAACAGGACACAAAAAAATTATAACAAATAATATATTGATAATTCTGACATACTTTTCTTTTATTTCTTATCATTTCAGATAATGTCAATGAATAAGACAGCCCATTATATTACCTCAAGCAAAGGAAACCGACTTCTGAAACATGCAGTGTACATTTATTGCAAGGAGGGAATAACAGAACCAAGGAGACATTGGAGATGCGTGCAACACTACTCAACCCATTGCACAGGCAGAGCGGTTACTCTGGGTGACACAGTTGTTATGCCCATCATACCCAATCTGAGACGAATTATACAACGTAAAAAACAGGGAAGTAACCCACAAAGAGTTACACCTCAAACATTCTCTGATATTCTTATTCCTCCTGAACTCTCTGTATCTATATCTAACAAACGTTTCTCACTGCATGATAACAAAAACCCTCAAAAACAAATAGTTATCTTTCGCACACCACGTAATTTAGCCAAGTTAGAGAATAGTGATGCTTGGATGATAATTGGCACCTTTAAAAGCACGCCCCATCCATTCACCCAAATATAAACTATTTATGCTAAAATAAACAATGCAGTAGTCCCCTTAGTATACAGTTTGCTACCTGATAAACAATCCACAACGTACACTTAACTTTTAACAGTGATAAAATCAAAAACATCAAACAAAAGTCCAGGAAAATAGTTTCCAAGAAATGAGAATGGAAAGGGGCGACCATTCGGTCCCCCCGAACGTATGGCGGAGTACCACGATCCCCCCGGGAAGCCATTTTGGGCGGGAGGCGAGCCTCGGCTGGTATGCCCGAAGCGGCGTAGCCGGGGCGCGCTTTTTCCCGCCCTAGAGTGGGCTGGCCTAGACACTGACGCGGCCGGCCACGCCCTAGGGGCAGGCGGGGGCGGGTTTACGCCCGCCCTGAAGACGGATAAAAGGAGCAACAAGCCAAGAACGCATCCTCTTGTTCCTGTGCTCTGAAGCCGCACCCCCTCGCTGCACGTGAGCTCGAGACGGAACGAAGAGCCAATTTTGAGCGTGTTAATCTTTCTTGTTTGTCTTACAGATACTCTGTTGGAGAATGCCTAAGAAAGTTGGAAAGCGAATGACTACCGACCAGATGCTGCGTATTCTTATGAAAGAGGTGACCGACCTAAAGAAGCGAATGGCGGATAAAGACGGGGAAGGGGGACCGAAACGTCCTTTGGCAGGAACAGCTCCGGGAGGAAAAGGCAAGAGGCCCAGAAGGGGAGCAGCTGGGGGAGACGTCCCGGTTCCCTGTACCCCACTCGAAGGGCCGACTCCGGTGCCGGCAGAGGGGAATCCGATTCCCGTGGTGGTCACCCCCGTGTCCGGGGAGGATATGCCGCCCGAGCTGGCAGCACAATTAGCAGCGTGGTTGGGTAAAGATAGCGAGGGCGCCACGGCTGACGACGCACGGGTGTTGATGAAGCAACTGCGCGAAACGAGGGAGGCGGCGAAGGCAGCATCGCCAGTTATCGCGCCGGCTGCGGCAGTAGAAAAACCACCTGGGACAGGCTCAGCCGCAGATACAGCTTCTGGTTCAGGTAAGCGGCCATTGCCGATTGCGAGGGATGAGTCTGCACCTTCACGAAGGGAAAAGTTGGGTCAACATGTCCCTATGGCTATTAAAGAGAAGATATGGGCAGATGAGTATGTAAACATCTTCTCGTTGCTTACCGATCATTATGAGATGGAGCATGTTAAGAGCCAAAAGGAACTCATGCATCCGAGTGTTTGGCGCGCAAAGATGGCCGCTTTTAAGGTAAATGAAAACATTGGCAATTGGGGCAAAGCGTGGGGGATTTTTACATCCATCTTGGGTGAACGTAGGCCCGAGTTACTGTCCGAATTGCCGATTTATCAGTCACGGATCATGGGGTATTCTGTATCATATGGGGGCAATCAGTGGTTCTGTTACGATAATATTTTCAGAAAAGCGAAAGAACATGATAAAAACTTAACTTGGGATTGTTACGATTCTGTGTCATGGTCAAAAATGGAGGATACTGGTATGTTGAATTTGCCATTGGTAGGGAGTAGTGTGGGCGAATCCTCCCGCCAATATGCTGGGACGCCTTTTCGATCAGGTACGAGTAACGACTACCACTCGAGGCCGAACGGCACCACAGGTAAAAGGGGGATTTGTTGGAACTTTAACAAGGGTAAATGTACGAGGCCCCAGGGGTCATGCAAATTTAGGCACGAATGTGGTGGGTGTGGGCAATCATCCCATCCTGAGTCCATGTGCAGAGCCAAAACGGGTGATAACGGGGGTAGAGGAGGCGCCAAACAGGTCTGAAACAGTCCGAGGGGCGCCTTTACCTACTCCGATTGATACCATGGCAATGATTCCTTGGCTCAGCGAATACCCGGATCACGCTTCCGCTGGGATGTTGCGGAACGGGTTTTCATATGGTTTCCGCATCCCAGTGGGGGAGTTTCAGGGTGTAGCGAAATGTAAAAACCAAATATCAGTCTTGCAACATACGACCGTGGTACAGGAGAAGATTGGGAAGGAGGTGGCTCGAGGTCGAGTCGCCGGTCCATTTAATGTGCCACCGGTTGTTAACTTTGTTTGTTCCCCCTTAGGGGTGGTGCCCAAGAAGGTCCCGGGTGAGTTTCGGCTGATACATAATTTGTCAGCCCCACGTGGTCTTTCCGTAAACGATGCGATAGACCCGGAAGTGTGTTCGGTGCGGTACGCATCTTTCGATGAGGCCGTAGCCATATTGAATCGCCTAGGGCCCGGTGCGCTGATGGCAAAATCTGATATCGAGTCAGCGTTCCGGTTGCTCCCGGTACATCCAGACGATCAGCGTCTTCTTGGTTTCATGTTTCAGGGTCACTATTACATGCATAGATGTATGCCAATGGGGTGCTCTATATCTTGTGCCTATTTTGAGAAATTCAGTTGTTTCCTGCAATGGGTCTTCACAAGGAAGACGGGGTTTCAACAGGTTATGCATTATCTCGATGACTTTTTGTTTCTGGGGGCAGCCGGGGATCCGGAATGTGGTCAGGCTTTGAATGAATTTTGTGTCTTGATGAATCATTTTGGTGTGCCATTGCCACCAGGTAAGACTGTGGGTCCTTCGACTTGCCTCGAGTTTCTAGGGATCGAGCTCGACTCAGAGGAAGGTTGTTTTCGTTTACCGGGAGACAAAGTGCTAAGGTTCAGGGCATCCCTGGAAACGTGTATTAGTGAGTCCAAGGTTAAGCTACATCAATTACAACAATTGGTGGGACAGTTGAATTTTGCCCTAAGAGTAATGCCAATGGCCCGCCCCTTTTCCCGCTCGATCGCTCAGGCCATGGTCGGCCTGAAGGAGGGTCATCATCGCACGAGGCTCTCGGCAGAGGTTCGCCAGGAAATGCGCATTTGGTTGGCATTTCTGGCGGATTTCAATGGTCGAGTTGTCTGGAACAAACCGGCGGTGTCCTCCGAGGAGCTGGGGCTGTGGACAGATTCGGCAGGGAGCATTGGTTTTGGTGCCATATTCGGCACACAATGGTCGGCTCAAAAATGGCCGTCATGGTGGCATGAGGGTGGGCTGACGAGTAACATTGCTTTTCTTGAACTGTTCCCCATTCTGGTGGCCCTGAAAACTTGGCCCGAGGGGTTCAGAGATCACTCTGTGGTGTTCTGGTCTGATAACATGACCGTGGTTGAGTGTATCAATAGCCAGGCGGCACGATGCAAATGGATTCTGAGACTGCTCAAAGAAATTGTTTTGTTGTGTATGCAATTGAATGTGCTATTTAAGGCAAGACATGTGCCGGGGGTGAGGAACCAAGCGGCTGATGCCCTTTCTCGTTTCCGTATGCAGGCCTTCTGGGGTTTTCTGCCCACAGCGGACTCGGTGGCGGCACCCTTTCCCGAAGCTCTCTGGTCACTCGGTGCCCCAAACTACGAAACCTCGTGGGAGAGAGTTTAGCACCCAGGACGAGGAAGGCATATGAAGGGGCGTTCTGTTCCTATTTGTCCTTTTTGGGGACTGCTAGAGGGGAGCTTTGGGGCCAGGAGGAGTGGGTAGTAAAATTCCTGCTGTCTTTGCATCAGGCAGGCAAATCAGTGGCTACGGCCCAGAGGCATCGGGCAGCCATTTCCTTTGTGGCAAGGGCTTATGGGATCCAGGACCGACAGCGTCTTTCGTTGTACAAAAAGCGCTACGTGGGTGGCAACGCCTTGAGGGTCGCAGAGTAGATGAAAGGCGCCCGATAGGTCTGGATAGGCTGGCCCTGTTATTATCGGTACTCCCTTCAACGTGTTCATCCCAGTATGAGACGGTGTTATTCCGAGCCGCTTTTGCGCTGGCATTCCATGGGGCTATGCGGGTAAGCGAACTAGTGGCGAGGAACAAGCGGGATGTGATGGGGGGACTGTGCCGAGAGCACGTTCAGGTCAGAGGGGAGACAATGACTGTCTCGTTTGTCAGGTCCAAGACCGATCAGGGTGCGATGGGGGACTGCATAATCATACAAAGGATTCCCGGGTCCTCCATGTGCCCGGTAAGTTGCGTAGAGGAATATTTAGCGCAAAGGGTGGCATCATGGGGGGGGCCTTGTTGAGACACGCTGACGCCACCCCACTGACGAGGTTTCAGTTTCAGCGGGTGCTTGCGATGTCGATTTCCGCTGCGGGCTTGAACCCCGGCGAGTTTGGGACCCATTCCTTTCGGATAGGGGCTGCTACAGAGGCTACAGCCAGGGGTCTGAATATCGAACAAGTTAAACGTGTGGGGCGTTGGTCCTCCAACTGTTATAAAAGGTATGTGCGGTTGCACATGTTGTGAAGCTGTAATGATGTACTCACGCTTCTTGTTTTTGTTTGGTTTTCAGTTGCGCAAGCCTACGAGGCGGGGCGGACTATGCAGTCGACCCAACACCGGGCCAGCGGTCAAACATCACCGGCTGTGAAAAAGGAGGTGTGGGTCGTGGGTCACTCATACGTGAGGCGTGCCGCGGACGTATTCAAAGCAGGTGACATGATTCACGTGGCTGGGGAATACGGGTACAGTGTGTCCTTCTACGGAAAGGGCGGGCTCTGTATTGACCAGTTTCAATCATTTTTCGAGGGTTTGTTAGGGCGGACGAGGTCACCGCCGGCTATAGTCATAGTACATCTTGGGGGCAATGATTTGGTGACCGCTGGTAGACGACTTCTTCTTGAGGCGATGCTTTCCACTGTAAGTTGGTTAGCGAGAAGAGTTCCAGGGTGCACGATTGCATGGTCCCATATCATCCCACGAAAAGTGTGGCGGGGGGCTCTTTCAGTTTCTGCTCTGAATCATTCAGTAAGGAAGATTAATAATAAAGTGAGTAGATTGTTCCGTTCAAGTACACTGCTTTCTATTTCGCATGGTTGTATTAAAGGGGACAGTATGTATTTGGGGGATGGTGTTCACTTGTCCCGGGTGGGGAACGAGTTACTCATAGGAGACCTGATAGCTTGGCTGAGGACTTTAAGACATGACCTTTAGGTAGGAGTGTGTGGGGGGTCCGGATAGCCGGTCAACTATCCGGCCTGTGGCGGTAAGGTCATGATCGGTGAGCACTAATTGGAAGATCCCTATGAGTGGGCGTCACCCATTACGGATGGGAGCGCTCGAGGGAGGTGGCCATTGGCCCCTCAACGGGTAGGCGGTCCCTTCTAAGGATGGGCCGCCGAAAGGAAAGGAAAGGCGGTCAAGGCCCCTTCCTGGGTAGGAGGGGTTACAGCCCCCTCCTGGGGAATTTCCCGGGGCCAGGATATCTGCGACGGCAGATGTGGTAAGTTGTGTGGGGTTTGGGAGGGGGTCTACGCTACCTTCTAGATACCTCACACGAGTCCTCGGACGACCTTTAAGTGGCGTCGAGTTTATTGGGGCCCCCGTCAAGTCAAGGGAAATTGGTAGTTGCACTTGAGGTACACCTCTGTGCTGTCGCCCCTCACAAGTGAGGGGGATATTTCTGGTTTAGGGATCTTGACACCGGTTACGACCTTGCCGTTGGCCCTTAAACGTTAGGATGTACAATTTCAAAATTTAAAGTTAATGTTTTGTAGGATGTTAGTTCGGCTAGGAGAACCTTTGTATTAGAGAATATGTTAAGGTTAGCCAAACATCGCAATGTGGTAATGAAATTGTACATAATATGAAACTGTTATTTTAATGTTTTAATTTTGTTTCATATTTTAATAAATACGGCCGGGAGGGTCACTCCCTCCCGTCTTCCAAAAGTTCAGAACTGTTTCCGGTTTCCCATCCTTGGGGAGTGTGTTGAGAGGGGGTGGCGGGTATCTCAGCCATATGGAAAGGGGCGACCATTCGGTCCCCCCGAACGTATGGCGGAGTACCACGAGCCCCCCGGGAAGCCATTTTTGGGCGGGAGGCGAGCCTCGGCTGGTATGCCCGAAGCGGCGTAGCCGGGCGTGCTTTTTCCCGCCCTAGAGTGGGCTGGCCTAGACACTGACGCGGCCGGCCACGCCCTAGGGGCAGGCGGGGGCGGGTTTACGCCCGCCCTGAAGACGGATAAAAGGAGCAACAAGCCAAGAACGCATCCTCTTGTTCCTGTGCTCTGAAGCCGCACCCCCTCGCTGCACGTGAGCTCGAGACGGAACGAAGAGCCAATTTTGACCCGCCCACCAGCCCCTGAGGACAGCGAGTGGTTTTGAATAAAGTTTGATGTGGTGACGCTAATTTTTGCAGGTTGTGATGATGATCGTGATAAGTTTGATTATGCAATAAAGAATGGTCAATTCGTAGTATGTTCTCAAATAAAGTAATCCTGCACTAGTGTTGATCCGTAATCTTGCTTGTTGATAAGCTGTTTGTTACTGTCTTTTAGTAATTTAGTCATTTTAGTAATTTAGTTAGAATTGTCGTATTTATTTTGGTCGGGCGGTAAGGTCATGATCGGTGAGCACTAATTGGAAGATCCCTATGAGTGGGCGTCACCCATTACGGATGGGAGCGCTCGAGGGAGGTGGCCATTGGCCCCTCAACGGGTAGGCGGTCCCTTCTAAGGATGGGCCGCCGAAAGGAAAGGAAAGGCGGTCAAGGCCCCTTCCTGGGTAGGAGGGGTTACAGCCCCCTCCTGGGGAATTTCCCGGGGCCAGGATATCTGCGACGGCAGATGTGGTAAGTTGTGTGGGGTTTGGGAGGGGGTCTACGCTACCTTCTAGATACCTCACACGAGTCCTCGGACGACCTTTAAGTGGCGTCGAGTTTATTGGGGCCCCCGTCAAGTCAAGGGAAATTGGTAGTTGCACTTGAGGTACACCTCTGTGCGGTCGCCCCTCACAAGTGAGGGGGATATTTCTGGTTTAGGGATCTTGACACCGGTTACGACCTTGCCGTTGGCCCTTAAACGTTAGGATGTACAATTTCAAAATTTCAAGTTAATGTTTTGTAGGATGTTAGTTCGGCTAGGAGAACCTTTGTATTAGAGAATATGTTAAGGTTAGCCAAACATCGCAATGTGGTAATGAAATTGTACATAATATGAAACTGTTATTTTAATGTTTTAATTTTGTTTCATATTTTAATAAATACGGCCGGGAGGGTCACTCCCTCCCGTCTTCCAAAAGTTCAGAACTGTTTCCGGTTTCCCATCCTTGGGGAGTGTGTTGAGAGGGGGTGGCGGGTATCTCAGCCATATGTCACAAGCATTAACAGGTAGTCTAAACCCACGCATTTCTAGAAGATCAAAAGAAATGTCTGAAAGACTATTGGGTGCATTACAACAATTTTCATTGTGTGTGGCTTCAGACTACCTGGATAATGTTGCACACATTCTACATTACTAACTCAACCTTCACTATTACTTTCCTGTTTTGCCCTACATTATATAGGCACACATTTAAAATGGCATTTTTGAAAACATTTTTCAAAAAAATTTAAGTCGTGTCACCTTACCTTAGATGTCTTCTTTTTTCTTGACTTTTCTTTAATAACCCAATCCATAACCATGTTTGTTTTTTTTCCAAATTAAAAACCAGAAAATGAAAACCCATTCGCAAAATCTTCTTTTTTTTAATCATATTCCAAAAACATAACCATTCCAATTAATTGGTACTCTATACCAAAAATGAATCTTTTCGAAAAAGATCGATTTACAAAAACCATTCCAAAAAATAAATCTTCTCCAAAATAAAATATCTTGAATTCCCCCAAAAAACAATATAACGATCCATCTTCTTTCTTAAAAAAAAAAATCCAATCCTTCGAAATCCTCATTTGTTGAAAAATGTTCCATGGAAAAAACAAACCCAATAACATTGATGTCTTCCTCGATTCCAAAATTCCCCAAAAAACGATCCTTTTTCCCAAGAATAAATCCATTCTTCAGAAATCGATCTACTTTCTCCGGTCTTTACAAAACTTAGAGGCCTATTAGGATGACGGGGGGCCTAGCGAGGATTGGGTCCGCCCGCCCTAAGGGCGGGGGTCCCGTGGGGAGTATTAGGATGTGCCCGCCACAGTGGTGGGCACATCCTGCATTTTTAGCATTGTGATGGGCGGTGCTCTCAGCACCGCCCGCCACAATGCTAAAAATGCATTAAAGCATGGTGCCTGCCGCTTTGTTTATGCAAATAAAGGGGGGTAGCACAGGTACCCCCCGTGTGCACCCCCCACCTCTCCTTCACTCTGGGGGCCCGCAGGGGACCCCCAGAGTGAAGACCGCATGCCTTTCCATTGCGGCATCGCCGCCGCGGAAAGGCATCACCAGAAGCCCATTTTAATATGGCTGGCGGTGTCTGAAAGACACCACCACCATATTAATCCTTTTCTGCCCCGGCCGGAAGGTGACCGGGGCGGAAAAGCGGCGGACGGTCTTTCCGTCCTAGAATGGCAGGGAGAATTCAGGAGAGGATGTCGGGCAGATTGCCCCCACCAGGCCGGCGGTGGCTACCGACAGCCTGGCAGGGGCAATCCGCCGATATCCTAATGGGCCCCAAAATCTTTTTCCATTTTTTCAATCCAAATCCAGTATTTACAGTGAAATAAACTTAGTAAATACTAATATACCAACACTTTTTTTAAACATCAAATAACACGTGACCCGACGTGGGCATACTCTAACAACAAGTTCAGGTACATGCTAAAAACATACCAACTATACATATAATTAACTTATCTAAACCTCCTCTCTTCCCTCCTTGCAATAAATGTCACTCACACCATCATTCACAATTGTATATAAGTTTTTTAAGTTTCTTACCTGAGCGCCGGTCTCCTTGCTTCTGCGCTGTCCAGCGACACTCCTCAATATGGCTGCCTTTGTGATTCATGTATACGCGTATACGTCATATGGAGCTACCAAAAAAGAAAACGGACAATTTATGTACTTTATTTTTAATATTAATTTATGTTCAAAACCTATGTGTTTTTTTAAATAAAGTTTACCGATATGGCATTAAAATATTTCAAAAATAATACATTATCTAAATTGAAAATGAAGTATTTTAATTAATGAACTAAAATATACAGTCCTGCATTGTAACTATATTTTTTTAAATTATAAAATTGACAATGTACTACTCATTTTTATCATATATTATACTTTTAAATAACATTCTTACCTTTAGGATGCTCACTTTTGCTTCTTTTCCATCCCGCGTTACTCTTCAAATTAGTTCCAATATGATAGACGCGGCAATCACCTAGACATCCATGGAAATAAAGGAAGGACATTACTTTACATTGTAATCAATGTAAAAGCGTGGGAACGCTTTAAAATATATTTTTTTAAAATATTTATTTCTTAACTAACGTTTTTTTAAACAAATATTAAAAGATATCTATTTAAAAAATGATTTAGATGATGTTTTAAATTTTTAAATCAATAATATTATTTAAAAAGAAAGTAATTTATTATTTTACTCTTTGAAGTATTAATTACTATTCTAACTCCTGGGGGGTTGTAATAGTAAGGTAAAAGTGTTGGATAGTGTAGGGATTAAAATTACTATTATAACTCCAGGGAGGTGTAATACTAGAGTAAGTGTTGGATAGTGTAGGGGTTTTAAATTACTATTCTTACTCCAGGGGGTGTAATAGTAGGGTAAATGTTGCATAGTTTAGGGGGTTAAAATTACTGGTCGTACTCCAGGGGGGTGTAATAGTAGGGTAAGTGCTCGATAGTGTAGGGGTTAAAATTACTATTCTTACTCAAGGGGGGTGTAAAATTAGGGCAAGTGTTGGATAGCGTAGGGGTTAAATTTACTATTCTTACTCCAGGGGGGTGTAAAAGTAGGGTACGTGTTGGATAGTTTAGGGGTATAAATTACTATTCTTACTCCAGGGGGTGTAATAGTAGGGTAAGTGTTGGATAGTGTAGGGGTATACATTACTATTCTTACTCCAGGGGGATGTAACAGTAGGGTAAGTGTTGGATAGTGTAGGGGTATCAATTACTATTCTTACTCCAGGGGTGTGTAATAGTAAGGTAAGTGTTGGATAGTATATGAGTTAAAAATACTATTTTTACTCCTGGGGGGGTGTAATAGTAGGGTAAGTGTTGGACAGTGTAGGGGGTTAAAATTACTATTCTCACTCCAAGGGGTGTAATAGTAGGGTAACTGTTGGATAGTGTAGGGGGTTAAAATTACTACTCTTACTCCAGAGGGGTGTAAACGTAGGGTAAGTGTTGGATAGTGTAGGTGTATAAAATACTATTCTTACTCCAAGGGGGTGTAATAGGGTAAGTGTTGGATAGTGTAGGGGTATAAATTACTATTCTTACTCCAGGAGGTGTAATAGTAGAGTAAGTGTTGGATAGTGTAGGGGTATAAATTACTATTCTTACTCCAGGGGGGTGTAATAGTAGGGTAAGTGTTGTATAGTGTAGGGGGGTAAATTTACTATTCTTATTACAGGAGGGTGTAATAGTAGGGTATGTGTTGGATAGTGTAGGGGGTTAAAACTGCTATTCTTAATCCAGGGGGGTGTAAAATGAGGGTAAGTGTTGGATAGTGTAGGAGGTTAAATTTACTATTCTTACTCCAGGGGGGTGTAAAAGTATGGTAAGTGTTGGAGAGTGTAGGGGTATACATTACTATTCTTACTCTAGGGGGTTTATTAGTAGGGTAATTATTGGATAGTGTAGGGGTATAAATTACTATTCTTACTCCAGGGGGGTGTAATAGTAGGGTAAGTGTTGGATAGTGTAAGGGGTTAAAATTACTATTCTTACTCCAGGGGGTTGTAATAGTAGGATAAGTGTTGGATAGTGTGGGGGTATAAATTAATATTCTTACTCCAGGGGGTGTAATAGTAGGGTAGGTGTTGGATAGTATAGGGGTATAAATTGCTATTCTTACTCCAGGGGGTGTAATAGTAGGGTAAGTGTTGGATAGTGTAGGGGTATAAATTACTATTCTTACTCCAGGGGGGTGTAATAGTAGGGTAAGTATTGGATAGTGTAGGGGTATAAATTACTATTCTTACTCCAGGGTGGTGTAATAGTAGGGTAAGTGTTGGATAGTGTAAGGGGTTAAAATGACTATTATTACTCCAGGGGGTGTAATAGTAGGGTAAGTGTTAGATAGTGTAGGGGGTTAAAATTACTATTCTTAATACAGGGGGCGGTATTACATTAATAAAAAAAGTTATTTAAAAAATACTTACCCATACTTACGTTGTAAAGGCATGCGTTGTAATAACATCTGCGTTGTAATAGCATGCGTTGTAATACCTCTTGCATTGTAAAAGTTGCGTTGTGAAAGTTGCATTGTGATGGTTGTTTCCCACATTGAGGAGGTGCAGGAGCAACATTTTCCATAATCAGATTGGAAGTTGTTATGAAAATTTTGATTTCTTTAATATGAGAATATAATCTGAAGTATTACAATACTTATGAGCATATCTTAATGATAACAATATTGTCCTGTCAGCCAAACTTGCCATATAGATTGTGCCTCTTCAGCAAAGGAAGTAAAAAAATCACAGCAAATGTATACATCTGCCTACATTTGCTTGATCTTGAATAAACTGTACAGGGCAAAAAGCTAAATGAACCTTGAGCGAATCTCTAAATGTCAAAAATGTGGGTTGGCCAAAGGGACTACAGGAATATCTGTAACAATAATGCTGTGGTCTTTTTTAGGGCCATATTCTTGTAGCCATTTTGTTGTTGGAATTCTTGCACCATGTCCTGAGAAGGATTGCAATATGTCAAGAATCGGAGATAGTGAAAGTCTAGTTTCCTTCTTCATTGGCTGAAGAAAGGGAGACTCCTCCCATTTGCCATGTTGTCACTCTGCACTTAATATACCTTTGAAAGTTATCAAGTGTCGCCATAAGAAGGCCCCAGTAAGGGGAGAGAAACTAGGCAATAAAAAACACAAAAATACTGAAAAGGCCTCCTTGTCAATATTTGTATTTCTTGATTGACATTGAATATGTCAGATGATACTGCAGTTGATCAACAAGGCACAAAAACATGGTGAATTCAGGACAGAAAAAGAGCTGAACATTAATGGGCCCATTATGATGTCGGGCGGATTGCCCCTGCCAGGCTGGCAGTAGACACCGCCGGCCTGGCAGGGGCAATCAGATGCCTGCTGCGGAAAGGCATACGGTCTTCACTCTGGGGGCCCCCTGCAGGCCCCCAGAGTGAAGGTGAGTAGGGGGAGTGCACATGGGGGGTACCTGTGGTACCCCCCAGCATTTGCATACAAGTAGCAGCAGGCACTGCGCAGTGCCTGCCGCTTCTTGTATGCAAATGCATACATTCATTTTTGACAATGTTAAAACTGAGGGATGCGCCCGCCACTGTGGCGGGCTCATCCTAATTCCAACATCGGGACCCTGCCCTTATGGCGGACGGTCCCCAATCCCGATAGGATGGCGGGAGGACTAAGTCCGCCCGTCATCCTAATGACCCCCTAAGTCTTGCGATGAAAGAATGCAATAAGTATTCTTCTACCGAGGATAAGGCTCTTGCACTAAGGGGTCCATTAGGATGACGGGCGAACTTAGTCCGCCCGCCATGCCATCGTGTGAAGAGACCGGCCGCCATAAGGGCGAGGGTCCTGTGGGGGGTATTAGGGTGCGCCCGCCACAGTGGCGGGCGCATCCCGTATTCTTAGCATTGTGGCGGGCGGTACTGAAAGCACCACCCGCCACAATGCTAAGAATACATCTTGTGCATTTCAAAGCACAACGTGACAGGCACCGCGCGGTGCCTCCCACGTAGTTCCTTGAAATGCCCCATGTGAACCCCCCAGAGTCCCTGGGGGCCCGCAACGGGCCCCCACAGGGAGACTCCGCATGAATTTCCATGGCGGCATCGCTGCCACGGAAAGGCATTGTTGAATGCCCATTGTAATATGGCTGGCGGTGTCTGATAAACACTGCCACCATATACAACCCTTTTCCGCCCGGTCCCAAGGCGACCGGGGCGGAAAAGCGGCAGACGGTCTTTCCGTCCGCCCTGGTCCCCCCAGCCATGTTAACATGGCGGAGGTTCCTTGCAGCAAGGATGGCGGGCAGATCGCCTCCGCCAGGCCCCCACCAGCCTGGCGGGGGTGATCTGCGTGCCATCCTAATGGGCCCCCTAATGTCAGAACCTGAATCCACTAACCTGACACTTGACGTCTGGTGGGAGCAATGAGTAATCCCTCCAAACCTCAGTTTACCAATAGCTTTTGTAGTAAATCACCTGAGAACTGTGGTTGTTCAATGGAGGTAAAGGGTTGGTAGGAGAGAGAAGAGATATGGTGTTCAATATGAGTTTGGTTGCTGTTTCTTGGTTCCGCTTACTCGTATCAGAGTTAGATCCTCCTCCTCTAGCGGTGTGTACCTGGATACCACTCTTACAATCCTCAAATTCACCTGCATTATAGACACATATGCTGTTACCTACCAGCTTATTTTCAAATCAATGACCATTACAACTTCTTTGCAAACTTCCCGAATGTGACATCATAGCAGTAGTACCTTAATAAATGATAGAAAAGCTAAGATAACATTTTTGCTCCGTCTCTCTTGCAAGTTGGGTCAGTTAAATCTGACGGACAGTGAGTCCCCTTTGAGGTTTTTCCAACTATTGATCGATTAAACCTTTTAACAGTCGGCATGATCATATAATAACGTCATATGTCTTTGTTCCTTTAGATGATGCTACACGTGCTGGTTACATTGGATTACACATGAGGTGAGCATTCTTTTCGTGAATAATTCTTTCAAATATAAAGTGTCTTTTATTTTAGTGCTCGGTTTTCTTAGGGTATTTGTTAATCTTCAACTTTGTTAGATTGCAATTTTTACACAGTGAGTCTTTGACCGTGACTAACTACAATTATTGACTTGTTTTGTAAATTCAGGTTATCTTGAATGCCACTACTTTACTTTATGAGTAAGCAGTGCACCGGTGACTAGGATCTTTACTAGTATTCTTTACTATCTCATCATAATAATAATGTAACGTGTTTCTACCTAAACTTCGAGTCTCTTTATAACCTTTTCTCTCGTGTTTCTTTCCACAGGTACCTGGTCATTCAGGAATTTCAGAGTCAAGTCTTCAAATATCAATGGCCAAGGGGTTTACGAGATCAGGATTTCACTCAGGTAAGTGCATGCTCGGAGTTGAGGGCGATGCTGCTGGTGCAAGGGTGTGGTAGAAATGGGGATTGGTTGGCTGGCCTTTGTATAAGTCCATGCCCAAGGTGGCTACCAAGACTTGTCAATTCTCATGGGAGTTCCTACTAGTTCTCTTGAGAATTGCTCTGAAATGCATGTGTTGTGCATGCTGTGCGCTCTGTGCTGGCCTGCTGTGTATTGTCCCCTTATGGGCAGGCATCGGCGGGTCAGTTCTCCAGGTGAGGGGGAAGCATGGCCTGGATGATGCGAGAGAGCTCTGACACTAAAATGCAGGGCAATGAACGTGATGGCGATGAACAGGATAAAAGATAGTGAGAGTGAATGCTCATCGTCCTTTCATTGACGCCTGATCAAATCTTCCTTATACATGAACTAAGCAAGAATACACCATAGAAAAAAGGGTGACACAGTTTTGGATTGTCAACTTCAGACAGAAAACTCTGGGTGAGAACCCGCCTTTTTTAAACTAGTTTTAAGGCTAGTCTCATCCATTGTTTCAAGAGAATGAAGGTTTCCAGATTTGGCCAGCATATGAAGAAGAACCCCATGTTTGATTTCATTCCATGTCTCCATTTTATCGCACTTCCCAGCCATTTCCTTTGGGCACTTCTCCACATGACAAACAAACTTGTCCTTCAGATGACCGCGTCCAAACATGGTAACTTCTACCTCGGCGTGAGGCACAGTTGAGCATGCAATCACCTCCGGTAAGTCTAGTCCCCAGATGTAGAACTGTGCAAGACCTTTTAAATCTATATGGTTGTTTTGCAATTTAAAGCAGAATCCATTTACCTGAGACATGGCTGGGGACACCGTTTTTTCAGAAGTCAAAATACAAGCAGCCCAGAGCAAAAAAAAAGATGAAGGTGGGTGTGGCAAAAAGGTATGTCATAAAATGAGCATAACATTTAATTACACATTTAGGTAAGTGATCTCTAGAAAAGAAAGCATGCATTTAAGTAAGATGCAATTAGATTAAGCACTGCAAAGTGGAATTTACTACAATTAACATCATGGGGCGAGTTGAACACTGGGAAAATTATTTTGCTGCCTAATCTGTTGCATTTTAGAAAAAAATGTTCGACAAACAATTTTGGGCAGTTACTACATGATTGTAGAATGTGTATGGAGGAGGAAACATCAGTATGAAAACTGCAACGTAACCCAGCACAAAGTGGTTTAGGGATTCCAGATTTGAGCAAATAGTACTACACTATTATACATATATATATATATATTTTTTAATTTTATTTAATGCGATTTTATCTAGCGCGAACATTACCCGAAGGCTTCAGAGCGCTTTACATAAGAACCAGTTGCGATACATAAGGATTTAGGATTACATGCGTTACATAAAAGATACAAACAGAAAAAAATTGCAAATGTACAAGTTATAAAGTCACACAAGGAAGAGATATTCAATACATAGGAATGGTAGATAGTACAAAGGTCTACTGCATATACTAGTGATTAGAGTTATCTCTATATACATAGGGAAGGGATACGAATGGATATATGATAAGAGTCACATAGGAATGGTAGAGAGTACAATGGTCTACTGCATATACTAGTGATTAGAGTTATCTCTATATACATAGGGAAGGGATACGAATGGATATACTCTAAGAGTCACATAGGAATGGTAGAGAGTACAAAGGCCTACTGCATATACTAGTGATTAGAAGTTGCAAAATATTTTCCAACATAGCAAATTCTGATTTTAGTTGGGTGGTGTTTTTCAGCACAGCTGTCTTTGTCGACAAAATATAGCTGAGGGTATTATATCCCGAATTGCAATGCTGGGTTAATAGTATTAATACTGTTCCGGGTTAGTAAAATAGCTGGCAGAGAATAATCCTTGCATTAAAGTAAATAGAAGAAAGGTATTTTGATGAACGTTTGAGCCACTGCGGCATCTTGAAAATAGAAGAGATATGGATTAAGGTAATGTGTCCTTTTCAATTTGTAACAGAAAACTCTGAGTTTCCTGCTCAGAAGACGTGAATGTGAGTTGCTTAAAAGTCTACAAGTGAGGGCTGTTTTAGTAGGTTTAAAAAAATGCAAAGTGTTATAAGAAACGGAAGGTAAAGAGGCCGAACAGCTGTTCATTATTAGATATTACAAATCATTTTAACTATTTAAGGCTGATACTGTGCTGATGATAAAAGAAAGAGGGACATACTAACTAGAAAAAGTGAACAGTGATGCAACAGCATTATTACAAAATAAGGCCGCGGATATCAAGTCGTTCAAAATTCAACCTGTTACTCTTCTGGATACCTGAAAAAATGGTCAAGGCAGGTACACAGACATAAATGTGTTAGTGTAGCCAGTCAAGCAGGAGAGCTTTCTAGCCTTCAATCTGAAGCTGCTGCAAATTATACATTTTAATAGATAGACTTTGCAACACTATCCAACTTGTGTGGGGGGGGGCGGGAGGTACGAGCATTTGTTGTGAAAGACTATAAAAAATCAAAATCATTAACATTGTAAATGGGGCAGCAGAATCGGCGTTGTAGGATATTGGGGTATATTTGAGGGGGTTGAGAACCCACCTCTAATATTAATCACAATCCTTGCCAGGGTGAACCGAAAATTCACTATATAAACCTGTGCTTTCCCCAGGTAGCTTTGCAAAAAGCAGACAGGCTTAACTTTAATTTGTAAAGTATTCATGCAGTACTGAAATAGTAATAAAGTGAAAACACAAGACAAGAAAAATCCCAAACCAGTTTAGAAAAATAAGAAACATTTTAATAAATAGAATGCTTCCAAAACAACACAAATCCAATCAGTAGAAACATAATTATGAATATTGAAAGTTTAAGGTTCAAATTAGCATCAAAAGCCTTATGCACCAATTGCCATCAACTGGTTGCACTTGACTGGGACAAAGTCAAATGTTAAGGCCAACTGCGATAGAGCTCAGGTCGGGAACATGGACCAGGCTTACACTTGCGAAATGTTTTACCTTTGGACTTAGTCTCTTGGATGAAAGTCAAACATTCTGAGCAGGCAAGGCAGCATACTGTGGCCGAAGAGGGCTCACTGTCATTGGATAGCTGCTGGAGGAGGTCTGGGCCATGTCGTTGACCTTTGGAAAGCACCAAGCTGGAGAAATTTGAATTTTGCATGCAGGGAAGGTCCCTCACCAGAGGATACTTTTTGTGCCTTTGTCCAGTGAAGGCTTCTATCTTCGGACTTGGGCCTGTATTAGAGTTTAGCAGATGAGGTACTCTGTAACAAACGTTCTGGATAGCATGTCTGCTGTTTACAAGTGCATATATATGCTATGGCACTTGTAATATAGAGGACAGGATATTTGTCGTGTTTGTGAGAGAGTATCCTATCTGACAAACTCAAAAGGCTTCGATTCACCTTTTTTGGGGCTCAGATTTTCCCAGCAGGGCATGGATGTAGCCTGTAGCTGAAGAGGGCTCCACAAAGCAAGACACCATCTGCGCGAGGTCCCGCTGGACCAAATTTGCTGCTGTCAAGAAGAACCTAACAGGAGCAGCCTGAAGCTATTGCCCAGTGGCAATGCACTTTCATCTCATCAGCTTGGCAGTTGCTCCCAGACCCATGTTGGTTCTCAGAGCAAAAAGTAGCAAAGGGATTTTAAATCACAGGTTTGAGGAAACTTCAGGAGAAATGCACTTCATACAAACCAAGGGTCCAGGACCTTTGGGGACAGCACTTGAGGGTCCAGACTCACTACAGCAGATGCCAGTCACAAGGTCCTGACCAGGTCCGGTTGGAACTGCTCAGCTTGGACTGCAGGAAAAGGCATCTTAGAGATTTTTCTGTACCTTTAGCCAAAACATGAGTAGCCACATGACCCTTGGAGTCCACTTCAATGTCCCCGGTACATGATGGAGAGCAGGCGTAGTCTTTAAATCACTTCTCAGGTCACAGGCAGCAGGTCCAGTCCTCAGCTGTTATTGCACAGGTCTAGAAGTGATCAGTCGAGGGTACTGGGGGAGGGGACTCATGGCCATTCCAATACAAATGGGTCAGAAGTTCCCTGGGGTGGTCCTACCTACCCAAGTTTAGAGCACTTTCTTTTGTGTTTACTGTAAACCACCCCACAGTGCCTCTCTCTACCTAAATATGGCATGGCAGATCCTTTCTTCCCATGGTCAGAGCTCCATGTCCCCACCCATAGGGATGGATATGATAATGCACAAACCCTTCCTTGTGATCACTCCAAACCAGTTCTGGGGCAGCCTTCCAACCCCTTCCCCCCACATACTGGGTTTGGAGCCAAGCGGACAAGGAAGAGGGAGGGAAGCCATGGTTTCAGCTGCATCTACCAGTGACCTGGTATACTCCCTTTGAAGCTCAGGAAGAAGCCAGCACAAGCCCTAGGGCATCCTCATCAAGGAAGAAAATACCTCTCCACCCCCAAGCCTTTTGTTCACTGTCTGGGAGCAATACACATAAAACCACAGGAGTGCCATTAACAGTCAGGTAACACTGGCAGAAAGGCACATTTGGCTTAAGCTGGAAATTGACAACTTTCTAAAAGTGTCTTTTTAAAATAGTAATAAGTTAAACTTAAGACAAACTTAAGTTAAACTTAAGTTTAATTTAAGTCAAAATCCTAATTTAAGACAAAATCCTAATTTAAGACAAAATCCTAATTTTGGATAAAATCATAATTTAAGACAAAATCCTAACTTAAGACAAAATCCTAATTTTGGACAAAATCCTGATTTAAGACAAAATCGTATTAGGACAAAATCCTAATTCAAGACAAAATCCTAATTTAAGACAAAATCCTAATTTAAGACAAAATCCTAATTGTACGACAAAATCCTAATTTAAGACAAAATCCTAATTGTACGACAAAATCCTAATTTAAGACTACTAAATGCCTTCTGTGAATACCAAAAGTAGTAAGTTTAGGATTTTGATGTAAATTAGTTCTGTGAATCGGCCCCAATAACCTGAGATATAAATATTTACTCTCAATTTTAAAATTAATAAATTTTACGCCCTACTGTTTTTACAGTTGCTAAATAGTCCTTTTATTTGCTTCTCTCTAGTGTGCTTTTTATGGGGGTGTTAAAATAAAATTAATTTGTTAATGAGAAATCGTATGTCATTTTTATGACTTGGCTTTTATTTATAAAATTGAATACATATTATGAATTGAATTGACCTGGGATGCCCCTCCGGAATGGATGCGAAGGAGGTGGATAATGTGCGGCATGGCTAAACACTTATAAGGCCCCAAAGGCAAACACATAGATAAAAGACATATTCATTTACAATGCTAATAGATCTAACTATTGCAAATGCAAGACCTATTGCATTGCAAATGCTTGTTTTTCTTGGCACTGCAGCTATAATTATGATCTAGATATTATAGCCAGCAAGCAACACCAAACTCTTCTGGGTTTTATCAAGGCTCTGTAATAGTCTAAAAGAAACAAAGAAGGGGAGATTATTTCATTTTAAGTTGTAAACTAAGGGCCAGATGTTCAAATCCATTTTACATTTGCAAACCCTGCAATAGCCAAAATCACAGTGTACTGTAAATGCTAAATGTTTTTTACAGTGTACTAAAGCCATATGGCGATTTGAAAATGTGTTTCTTACTCATAAAATGGGTTTAGCGACCAATACCGGGTCGCAATTAGTAAGGCGCTCGAAATGGGCATTCCTTTGTATTTGCAACTCTATATGCTACATACAAATGGTTTGCCATTGCAATTGTGATCACAAACTGTTGATCTATTATCAATTCCTGAATGAAGATAGTAACAAATTCGCAAAGGAGAAGGGGTCCCTTTGGGATCCACTTAGTTTTGGATAGCATGTCAGCAACCTCAGGGTAGCAGGCTATGGACCAGGGTAAGACTACCTACTCTCCTTATATTTCCTTAAAAGGGAATCTTTTATTATATTTTTATTTTTTTAAAGCAGCATCGGTTCCTTTAAGGAGCATTTTTGCCTTTTGAGAATGCAAATACAGGGATGATGATCTGCATCCTTGTGTTTGTAGCCAATCACCCATGTTCAACTAATGTTGTATAAATCCCCATTCAGAGTCACAAGCTTGCTTTATTCTTAATAAGATTCAACCAATTTCCTAGCTCAGCATAGCCTCTGCATTTAAGTTTGCACTGCATTGGCAGCGTGACGTGGTCTACATAGCATCTGCGGAAGGAAATTATCATATAACCAGAACAGTCTCACTAGCCTCACCTCCATGTTTGATAAAAGCCCTGTCAATGTATTTTTTTTCAGGTAGCATTGGCCTATTTAGAAAGTCTGCCTTAAAAGTAATTTAAGATAAGTGGACTACAGATTCACTCTGATCAACTTCTTGTTCCGTCAAAAGCGTAGTCACCCTGTATGATTAATACGCTGTACTATATCGCTGTAGTACAGATATCATCCATTCCCTTATCAACACCAAATTGGGCATATCCATCCAAAACAACAGGGCAGCATTGGTTTCTGCATCCTTGGGTTTGGCATGAACAGCCTTATGCTGTCATAGCTTTGCATCTCTATGCGTTGTGCTTTGCCCTAATGTCATGAAGGTTAGGCTTTCATATTTGATATAGGGTCATGTTCATTCAAGAAATTGTGCAAGGACGGCTCCTCAGCTAAGGCGGAGAAGTGTCGCCCCACTGCTCTTAGAGCAGTGGAAAAGGAAAAAATAAAATATTAACAACGTTGGTATCATTTTATTTTCATTGCTGCATGGCTGGGTTAAGGGGGTGGGGCTGGTGGCACAGGGTGGAGGTGTGGTTTATTCACTTAAGTGCGCATGATGGTTTTACCGGCCATGCTAGGCTGACCAAACAGTCATGCACACTTCTCGTCTGAGCGCTGAAACACATTGCAGCATTGTGATTGGCTTAGGGTAGCCTGTGTGCTTCCTGCTTCTTCTGGACTCCGAGTCAGGATGAGAAAAGAAGTGGAGACAACAAGGAGAGATGGTGGAAAAGGTAAGTGGTTTTTCAAAAATATTTTTCAACCTCTCCCCCACCCTGCTACCCCTGTTCCTACCAGCCACCACTGAATCTGTGTGGCCGTCTTGTTTGGTCTGACCAAGCCATTAGTTTACAATTTTATATGAAAAGCTCCATAAAAATGTGATGACACAATGGCTGTGTGACACTATATTGTGAGCCGCACTGATCAGATTATATCAGGCATGTGTTATGGTTTATGTAGTTGTCTAATCAATCCTTACACTCAAACCTCTCAGTTTCAAAGGGTAGGAATGTCAGAGAAGGTAGTGTTTTGGATGCAAACCTGAGGCAATTGTTGCCATAGCCTATTGGGTAGGAGAAAATGGTCCCAGGTTATACTTGTCACTAACAGATGCCCTATTTGTGAAAATTCTATGGATGCTAGGCAGTAAAGATTATCACATACACCATTTGTCTATTTGGACGTGCCCCTATCTAAAATAATACAGATTTCCTAACATAGTGAAGTACAATTGTTTAAATTCCTGGTGGCACATATTATCCTAATTGTTTCTTATTATAATAAAGAGCAGCAGGAAAAATTACCAAAACTACTAAACACAGGAATCAGTGGGAGAAATCCACTAATCAGAATCAAAGTCTACCAAATACAAAGAACCCTGATCATTAAATGTCCACAGCACGTCCACGATCTCACCATTATGGTCAGCTTCCTTTATTGCAAGCTTATCCTTGGAAAAATAACTAATAACAGCATAACCCCTAGCAAAATCCAAACAACACTCTTCGATGATTATTGTAAACTACATAGGTCCTAATACACCTGTACAGCACTGG
Organism: Lissotriton vulgaris; assembly: GCF_964263255.1. Lineage (NCBI taxonomy): Eukaryota > Metazoa > Chordata > Amphibia > Caudata > Salamandridae > Lissotriton > Lissotriton vulgaris. The sequence continues at coordinate 1,135,019,247 of NC_141697.1, forward strand.
TTAAGAAGGTCGCCGTTGTGCCCCAGGGAGTGTGATGGTGATGGCACATTCCTTCATATGCAGTGGGACTTCTTGGCACTCCAGGACTACTGGGAGGTGGTAACGTCCTGTATCATGACAGTGTGCAGAGGGGTCATGATGATATTGGCAAAGGGGTGCTTATTAAATATATGGGAGGCAACAGACATAAACAGCAAGGTTCATCCCTGGGGGACATTGAGCTTCATGGTGGCCAAGCGTAACATGGTTAAGATGTGAAGGGCTACATCCACCCCAACTTTGAGGAAGTGGAATGCAGACATAGACTGGTGTATGCAAGCTGAGAGGGTGGTACATGAGGACAGAGGTTGCCCAAATAAATGGACAAACATTTGGGGAAAGTGTCATGAATACGGAGGGATGCTATGTGCACCTGTCAATTGAGTTAACCCTGCGGAGCTGTCAAATGTTGGGGACCTCAGGGTGTCTGGAAGGTTTGACGAGTAAGTGGTGCTCACTTACTGTAGTGTTGTGTCTAAGGACAATGTACTGTGCTATATGCTGTCATCGCAACGTTATGTTTGATTATTACAATAAAAAGATTTGCAAAATCAAACAAAATTCATAGAGCATCCACCCATCATCATGGCAAAATCCATGTAGAATCCTCCACTGCCCACTGCAAAGTCTATATATCATAAGCCCATGACTACTGCAAAATCTGCACAGCATGCCTCCATGACCACTGCAAAATCTATGCAGAATCCTCCCATGACCACAGCAAAACCTATATAACCTCTTCCATAATCACTGGGAAGTCCATGTAGCATCCTTCTACACCTCTGCACACAACGATCCAGTACCATCCAATAAATAGAATATTTCAATAAAGCACAGCAGTACAGAGCACATAGCAGCAGGATAATACCTCTCTTTTTGTTAATAAATCATGCCTTTCCATCATCCATCACATTTTCATCTTATGGCAATGAACATTGATTCAGGAATAGCCTGAGTAGCATCGTGTGAGGATGGCCTCCAATCTGTTGTTTATTTTCTCACTGAGTCAAGATTGGATGGTCATAGATGAATCATTGTGTGTCGCTTTCCACAAAGTAATAGCCATTGACAGAGATGTGTGCATGCATGTATTTATACTTGTACTTACATTTGTTTATTGACAACTTAACAAGGAAGCACCTAGGGTATGGGATGATGCACTGGGTCAGACGAGGAATCAAAATCAGCCCTGGCAAATTGTGTCAGACCAGCACCGATACAGCATGTATCAAGCGAGACCAATGAGCAAGACTCATAACTGCAAGAGAAGATTGGGGGTTCTCCCTTTAAGAGTGTGTTTTCAGAAAATTGTAACTATGATGTGTTTTACAACACGTTTTTATTTTGAATGTATCCAATCATTGAATGGATGTAAATTGGACACAGGGCTGCATGGCTCAATGAATGAATAGTTGGATGGTGAGGAGTGAGTGGATGAATTAATTAAAGGATAGATGACTAAGAATTAAGACTTATAGCTTTGTGGAGCAAACTGTTTCAATGTACTGACCAAGGGCGGGTGCTCTGAATTTCATTTTGGGTTCCTTATTAAAACATTACCCTCACCAAACACTACTACCACCAATCCTTATGAAACACACATAGCCAGAATGTATTAAACACAGTGCACTGATTTAGCGCCTCAAATAAATGAACACAAAGCATTAAGCTTTATTCTTAAACAGGAGAGAGAATTAGATAGCCCTGTAGTGGCTGAATTGCACAAAATACTTGCATCAATTGAGGCTTCCACTTGACCACATTGTGTCATACAGTCCCTCCTTTTCCTTCATCATCACATGGAAGAACCTTGAAATACATCAGTTCGAGGTGTGCGTTTCACAAAAACATAAGACTATAATGTTACTCCATCTACAGTGACACCCTAGGCCATATATAGGGGACAAACACCAGCTTTCATCATGTTTCACTAATTGCATTGTCTTCAGGGTGGTGGGTGGGGGCATGAATGTTTCTAAGTTCATGATAGAATCTATCACTCAATGCAATGGTGTAATTTAATATACTAAAATGAAATGTGTTACATAGATCATATTATAAAGAAATACATTATTGAATTTGAAAGGTCTTAATCATCCATGTGCTCTAATCTCTAAGCCAGGCAACTGCAGATCCCTCACTACTCTTCCCCCAAAGCCCTTAAGGTCAGTGGTGCTCGTGGTGACTTGCAGCAGACAGGAACCACCCACATGCAAAAACAAATGGTTTTAAAGCACACTTTAAACCCATTTGATTTGCATTGCTTGTTTGTAATGAGATGAACTGCTGCAGGCAAGAATTACAAACAATAATTTAAGGGTGGGGGAAGTTGCGTCATTCTTTAAGAACAATAGGCCCATGTTTATCAAGGTTTTGTATCTCCCTTGTGCCATGCAAGGGGACACAATGGTGATGCAAAACTTAAATGAGATTTATCAAGCTATGCAAGACTAACTGCACAGCCCTGCGTGGCTTGATAAATATAGAGTAATACAAGGCAGTGCAAATTGCTGCCATTGCTGCCTTGTGTTATTTTGCAGCAGGAAGTTGTTCCCTGGGTGGAGCGTGGGTGTTCCCACACATCCACCCATGCATTCTGACACATTACCAGACTTACCAACACTAGTAGACCTGGGAATGCATCAGAAATGTATGCTTTCCTACCAGAGGCACATCTCTTTATTTCTCCGCATTGTTTTCTCTCTCTAAGTGTTACACCTGCCATCCGTACAGTGGTCTTCCCTCAAACATTTTTCCTGCTTACCTCCTCATTTTTATTGATTCTTTTTGTTGGCCTTAGGACTCTGAGCACTGCTGACCAGTGCTAAAGTGCAGGTGCAACTCCATTAAACATGGTAATTTGGTGTATACACAATTGACATATTTAGTTTACCTAGAAGTCACTTGTAAAGTGGTATACCATATACCCGGGGCCTGAAACCTAAATGCTACTAGTGGGCCTGCAGCACATATTATGCCACCCACACAAGTAGCCTTTCAAACCTGTCCCAGGCCTGCCATTGCATGGCAAGTGTGGGCAGTTTACTGCCACTTTAACCTGGCATTTAAAACCCTTTGATACGCATGTAATTCCCCTTTTATTGCACGTAAGTCACCCCTTAGGTAAAGACTCTAGAAAGCCCATAGGGCTGGGTGCTAAATAAAATGGAGAATACATACTGTTAGATTTTGCATGCCCTGGTAGTGACAAACACCCAAATTGGTGTTTCACTACTGTGAGGCCTAATCCTCTCACATGTTTACATTGGAAATTCCTTAGTACACTTTTAAGATGTAATTTCTGATTAGAAAGGCGTAGCTGCATCATTTATTATATCTTTGGAATTGTATTGTTAAATCCTCTTTACTGGTAAATTTGGATTTCACATTACTATTTTAGAAATGCCACTTTTAGAAAGTGGCGTTTTCTCTGCTCTTACTGCTCTGTGTGCTGCAACCTATCTCCAATACATGTCTGAGGAGAGTGACAGCTACACTTTGTGCATTCCCTCTAGTCAGTCACAAACACAGTAAGGTCAGGTGTGTCTGCATACTCATCTGCATTCTGGTAGCTCTTCCTGAGCAGAAAGGAAGAGGGAGATGACACAACTGAATAGGCACAAACAGGGCTAATTACCCCCTACTAATTGTCTGGAGCCAGGATTGGGAAGAAAGGTTCTGTGTGCACTTCAAATACTATTCTTTGAAGTTACCCCTACTTCAATTGAGTGTAAATACTGGGTCTCTGACCCTACCAAGACAATACACTATTGGAGCCGTGAAGAGCTATGCCAGCAAGAACTGCTGTCCTGCTACAAGGAATGCACACACTGTTGGACTCTGCTTTGGAAGATCTGCCTTTCTGCTCTGATATGCTGCCTGTTGCCTGCTGCTTGCTACCCTCTGCCCTGCTGAGGAAAGGACTTGACCGATCTCACTTGAACCCAGAGTGACTTCAAGGGCTTGCTTGCCTGCCTCCTGTTTTGAAGTTTCAGGGCCAATAAAGACTTCCGACCAACCCTGCAACAGTACCTGGACTCTGCCACCTGTGAGTCCTGCCTTGTCAAGTGGTGCTAATGCAGTAGTTCTGGAGGTGCTTGGTTCTGTGCTGACCCACCAGAATCCACGAATTGACGACTTGGAGCCGATCGAAACCTACTCATCACCCTTCGACGCCGATGCAGCTGCTGCTTGGCGACATCTCTTCATCGACTATGCAGCCCGTCGACAACCGACTGCATGGTTTGATGATGATGCATCGCCTGCATAGAAAAGAGTATCATCGACAAGGCTTCACTGGTTGTGCAGATCAGAACCGACGCATCGCCTGAATGCATGTGATCAACGACGACGCATCGCCTCTGCTCCTTGCATCGTGCCCTAGATGTTGACGCTACCTCCATCCAAAGTACTTTTTCAGCATGATCTGCGTGAGTCCTGTAGCCGACCTGCCATCCATTACGGTGAGCCTGAACTCTGGATTTACCCCGGTCTAGCGTGAACATATGTCCCTGGTTGGCGCTTTATGAATCTAAGCACTATATTTTGGTTTATTCTTTAAAAATTGATAACCTCTGTTCTGCGTACTGGATTTGTGTCATTTTGGTCTTGTTTTATTCATAAACTTCTGATCTATATTTCTAACCATTTGTTGTGGTGTTTTCATTGTGTTACTGTGTGTGTGTTTTACAAATACTTACACATTGCCTCTTTAGATAAGCCTGACTGCTGTATGCCAAGCTATCAGAGGGTGAGCACAAGTTATTTTTAAGTGTGTATCTAGCTTAACCTGACTAGAGTGGTGCTTCCTGTCTGGACAGGGTGCATACCTCTGCCAACTAGAAACCACATTTCTAGCACTAAGTGTGCTGCATTCTTTGGAAAATACCTCTGAGGATTGTTTCTTGCAGGGAGGTACTCCTTCCTGCACAAATACAATCCTGCCTACAATGCAGGCACCCTTGCACCATGGTGCAAGGGTGCCTGCATTAACACTAGGCAGCAATTTCAATGCGTTTCGTAAAATATTCATAAATAAGGCCTAATGGCTTTTTTGCATGTTACAAGACGGTGAACATCCGCGTGAAAATAGGGACGTGCACAATGCTTTTTCAACCCGAGACCCCCTTTTTTACCATTTGCTCGAGAAGAAATCTCTGCTTGAATAGCCTAATCATGGAAGAAAACTATACCTCAGAGTAAAGGTAAGGAAAACAGGAAATGACGCAAATTATGGGGAGACCAATAATTGGAATATAGGCGAGATTATGGTTGTGCAATTAAAAATGATGTAAGAGTCTAATGTTGGTACTATCAAGCTCCTGATGGGGTGAAAGTGATTAAGACACTTTTTCTTGAACAATCTCCCAGTGAGCTGCAGAAGCCCGCGAGCTGAAACTGTTTGCAGAATTTTCAGGAGGGCGTACTTGCCTCTGCACATCGTAGATTGAATTTATTTTAACAAACATTAAGGTCTAGCTTCATTTATGTGCTGCCAGCAGCCTTGGCCCGTGATCTAAGCTTCCATCCGAAACTTTTATTTACTTACTTAGATTAGCCGCCAGGAGAGATCTCCAGCTCCCCTTGGGATTACAATTGTAATGTCTCTTAGTCAATAGGAATTACAAGTACAGTCCGGAAAGTTCTAACGTATTCCTGGTTCATGCATAATGCAGTGCGTTTCATCCCAGCGAGCACCGTGATTCATTAGTTCTGACTTGTGGAGATTGCTGGGTTATGGGTTCAAAAGCCAGAGAGACATACAGCATTAGTACATTTCCTTTTGTTCCTCAAGATGATAGATTGCAATGTGGGAGACATTTTGGAAGTCCCAGATGAAAGATTACTTTCCGAAAATGAAAACTGCATGAAGCCCAGTATTTTGCTTATGCTCCATATCTTTTTAGGCGGAATAAAGATGTGAGTTGGTGCAGAAGTAAATGAAAAAAACAGCTCCACACATGGCTACAGTTTAGGTTGTGACACAAACACAAGCAGAAAGGCAAAATAGACAGGACAAATCCCACTAGCTTCTCTTTTTATATAAAAGTGAGTATTTGGCTGGGTAATGATTTATTTTGCTGCATGTGTTTTTTGAGTTGTGAGCCCCTATTCACTAATCTGTATCCACACCTTGCCCCGAGTGAGCCTTTGACAGCTCGGACCACGCATACCCTGAGAGTCAAGTGAAGAAGCGGTAATTGGCCCAGTTGTTTGGAATACATAGTAGGCCGGGCCCTGGGACATCAGGAGTAAAAGGCCTCTACACCTATGGTTGGGCCCAGCAGGTCCTTCGTGCTCCGTGGCCCCCTGAAAAGAGTTCTGACACTTCCATACACTGAAAATGGCAAATAGCTCAAGCATACAAGACATCTTAGCTGTCTGTTTGCGAACGACCTATTGTGAACCTGGAGTGGGCTTACGGCCAACTTGATGCTTACCATTGGCTGGCTTTATTGTCACTCTTATTAGCTTGCTTTTTATTTGTTGCCTTGTCTGGGCTTGCTTTCCTCTTCTGTGATTGTCACTCCCTGGGAGCATAGTCCAGTTGCTTGTCCTACGTCTGCTTATTTTTTATGTTCTGCATTTTTTTTTAGGCAGTCCATGAGAGTGCATGTGTTTTCGAGCTGTCTCTCTTGTCTACTTCTCTTCTCCCCTTCTTCTGCGCTAAATGTGCTCCATTTTGCTCTATCACTCGTGCTTCTCAACCACCCTCTTTGTGTTGCCCTTGCTCTCATGTGCTCCCCTTACCTTGCTTTCTTGGTGCGCCTCTCCTTTGAGTGCTGCTTTTCCCCTCCCCTCGTCTGCTACCTTTTGCGTCTCCTTCCCACATTCCCCGTTGGTTCTACCTCCAACTCCACTGCTCCCATTTGCTGCGCGTGGTCTTTTTTTTTAATAAATTTTTTTGCAGAAGACAAGACAGCAAATGCTGCCTACCCATCCAACTTAAAGCACTTTCGAGCTACTTCTATTTCTATGTCTTGAATTGATAAAAAAATGTCACATGTCATTTTGGAGACATTTGTGTACCAGAACATGCCACATGGTGGCAATGTGCACCTTTTTTTATTGACTTTTTAAAATCTTTTAGCTTCTTGCTTGCTACAGCGCATGTTGCTGATGCTGCACAGCATAGCTAAAAGGCATTGGCAAAGTCAAAATGTCCCAAAGATGTGACCTATTGTCTTTGCCAGTGCTTGTTTAGTAATATGATGCCATCACCAGGTGACAACCTAAGGTAGCTGCCTTACTTTCATTTATGAGATCCAGGCCTCAGCATGAGTTTGGATTGCTCACTCAGGGTTTTTCAAAAGAGTTTGGTGAGCTCAGCAGTTAGCCAGTAACAGGTCCCTGTGCCAGCTCCCCATCGCTGCTGCGACTTCATGCGCTTTACTACTGTTACTTTATTTTCACTGCAATCCACTGTTTGTTCTAGCTGTTACTTCTATTTTTACTGTTTCATCCTGTATTACTGTTTTAGCCTCATTACTACTACGGATATGTTGTTTTGTTTTCCACCGTATTGCTTTTGTATCTTCTTCTTCAGCTCCTCTGCCCGCTTGCATTCCCGCCCTTCCCCTCCCACTTCTACCCACTAACAGAGCTGTGCCCACCCCCTAGGACCTACTTATGGTGGCCGCAATGCGGCTGCTTGTGGCGGACATTCTGCCAGTGGGCCAAAGGCACACCAGCCTGCCAGCATCTGTGCCTGGACCGTGCCCAGCGCTAGGAACCCTGGCCTTGCCACCCCACCAGTTACACTGCCGCTGACCTCTGAGCCCTGAGCCCTGGACGCATCAACAATAACCACTGCTGCTGCACATCTCCATGCACAACCAGAGGGCCAATCTCCTGCTAGCACTGCTGCTCCACCTGCAGCATAAAAGCAACCAACAACACTGGAGACACCGCAAACACAACAGCATTCACCACTCTAAACTATACCGCCACTGCACAACCCCAGTGCACTCTACTCAATGCCTGTTCACTCGGCAAACACACCATGACATGGGGCAGGGACATGATCTCATAACGTACACCAGACGTCATCTTCCTCACAGAAACTAGGCCTGGGTTTTACTCTGTGGAATTGAGCACAGTACCAAAAATACTCCGCCAACTTCTACGGAGTTCCGTGAGCAGGTGGAGTGAGTGAGTCCAGGTAAGTTAATGCCCCATGACATGCACCCACAGAGATTCGCTGCAGTAAAAACAAAAAGGCACTGGCGAAATTGCCTCTTCCAAGTTAGTGGATGAAATATTTGCAATACTTATCAGCAATCTTGTCCACTTGTTGTCTCTTCACACCATTGCTCCCTAGTGTACCTTCCCCCCACACACACACAGCCGAAGTACGTTATGCATAACCCAGTTAGGCGGTGGGGGCACATTTTTAATCCCTAATATATAACAACAATTAGCACGTACCTGTAGCCGAATAATGTCCCAGTGGCCTACAGTAGCTGCGCCCATAATTTTTGCTGGTGTGTGACTGGAAACTTACTGTGGCCACCATTACAAATGCCAGCAGCAGCCAATCAATCAATCACCATTACTGCAGCCCGGGCTGGCAATGCAAGAGCGAGGGGCTTCCAGCTTTCATACCTGCTCGGCTAGCATCGAGCTGTGGCTGCCTCTTTGCTCCCTTCTGCCTGGCTCACCGGTGATGGGAATGAGCTGTTTGATGGGGCTTTGAAGCCTCAGTGCTGCTTACACACGGATGTATGATGATACAAGATCATTTTGATCGCAGTACATTACATCGCTTGCGCTGGAGGGCGCTGGTCTTAGGAATAGTGTGATTTACTATTCCAACTCCAGTCTACATACAGTAGGGAAGGTGTTGGAATAGTAAGTCACACTATTCCTTAGTCTAGAGTGCCCTCCAGTGCAAGTCGTTGTAATGACTTGCGTTGTAAAAACAGCGATGTAAATGCATTGTGGTGTTTTGACTGCGTTGTAAAGGTTGTTTTCCCTTACACACCAGTTGCATTGCACTAACTTGGAAGCTCAGACCAATATGATCCCATTGTACGCAGAATGTCAATCCCCTAATTGACATACAAACGCTCTAACTAATCATTGCTAAAAACGTTTCTCTCCAGGGCAAATGGCATATCCTCCAACCAATCGTATTACATCCTATGCTGTGACTAGAGCCATTAAACAACGGAGGCCGTATATATGCTATCCATGACCATGTGATGTCAGCCAATGTTAGTGAGTGATGGAGGAGGGAGGGGGAAACACTGAAACAAACACAGCTGACTCTCGTCTGGCCCAGGACTCTGCATCTGCACAGGATTAGGTCCAGGGGAGTGAGTGTCGGGGAGCAGCGCAGACCCTGCCAATTTCAGGGGAGAGGGGCCTGTGGGCATGCTCCTTGGAGACCCTCTGCTCGGAATTAATGGTCTTGCAATGGATATTGTAGCCCATGTCAGCGGCAGTACCCAAGACTAGGGTGTCCAGCGCTAACCAAGTGCGCCAATATTTATTTTTATTTATTTTAGAAATTTTATATAGCGCTAGCTGGACCCGAGGGTATCAGAGCACGTCACAGCAAGTAATTTATGTGCAAAGAAGCAGTACAGAGATTATAGTAGAACATAAGGGTTCGCAAGGATATAGTTCAAACAAAGGAGTGATTGAGCAGAAGGAAACACGGAGGGTGCAGGTCACACAAGATGAGTATCCAATAGGTTTTCTTGATCTGAGTCAGTGTCACAGGGTTAAAGTTAGATGGAGTGCCGGCTAAGGTACTTCCTTGGCTCCTATCGGTTCGCTAGTGAGCATTCGAGGAAGAGGACTTTGAGTAGGTTTTTCAATTTTGGGAACGAGGGGATCGTTCTGATGTGGGGGGGAGTGGAGTTCTAGATTTTGGGGATGGGTCCAGCAAGCGACCTGGCCGCAGTTTTTTGCTTGCGTGTTTTCATCGGGATGAGTAGCAGAGTGTTGGAGCTCCTGAGGTTCCTGCACTGGCCGGCCCTTTTGAGTTTGACGGCCAGGTATTCCAGTTTGCCTGTGTGAAGGGCTTTGTGTGTGAGGCATGCTGTTCTGAAGCTGGCTCGCATTTCAATTGGGAGCCATTTTAGTTCTCTGAATGCGGGCAAGATGTGGTTGAATTTCTTAGTTCCGGCTACCATTCTAGCTGCTGCATTAAAGGTTGTTTTGAGGGGGGGCGAGGTGTGATTTTGCTGTACCAGTCAGGGCTGCAATCCCATAATCGAGTCTGGAGAGCACCAGTGCTTGGGTGACTTGTTGTAGGTCCTTGGGCGAGAGGAAGGGTTTTATTTTGTGCAATACTTTCAAATTGAGGAAGGCACTTTTAGCGGATCTTGTAATGTGTTTGTTCATGTCCAGTTTCGGGTCTAGGGTGATACCTAGAGATTTTACAGAATCTGCCAGGGTGAGGTTACCATTGAGGGCATCAATAGCTTTGAGCCATTCTGCAATTTTGGGGTTCTCTTCTTTGTTGGAGATGAGGAGTATTTCCATTTTCTCTTGATTGAGTTTTAGGTGATTACTTGAGAGCCAATGTTGTACCTCTCTGGGCGTGGCGTTGAGTCTTTGGATGTCGTCAATGGAGGTGGTTTCCAGATATAACTGTGTGTCATCAGCATATAGGTGGAAAGGGATGTTGGATATTCCGAGTAGAGTGGTAAGGGGTTCAATGTAAATGTTGAAAAGGTGAGGGGAGAGCACTGACCCTTGTGGAACACCCCTGTTAAAGGAGTGGAGTCGGACTCAAAGTTTTAAATTTTTATTCTTTGTGAGCAGTTATGGAGAAAGGAAGAGAACCAGTGTAGGACCGTCTCTTCAAGACCTGCCCTTTCTTGTAGAACCTTGATGAGAAGTTTGTGATCGACCGTATCGAATGCAGCAGATAGATCCAGGAGGATGAGTAAGTCAACATTCGTCCGAGTCAAGTGACTTGTGTGGATTGTCTATGACATTGAGGATTGCGGTTTCAGTGCTGCAGCCTTTTCTGAAGCCCGATTGGTGGGGATCTAGAAGGTTGATGTTGTCCAAGTGTTGGGTCAGTTGAGGATGTATACATCTTTCCAGGATTTTGGACAGAAGAGGTAGGTTTGAGACAGATCTGAAGTTATTCAGATCCTCAGTGTCTAGGCCGGCTTTTTAAGCAGTGGCGTGATTTGACCGACTTTGAGGCAATCTGGTGCGACTCCTGATCTCAGTGAGCTATTTATGATCTTACACCATAGCGGACTAGGACGAGCTTCAAGTCCTTGGTCAGTTGAGGGGGTAGCTGATCAAGGGCGTGGGATGAGGGTTTAGCGTTGGAGATTAGTTTGACTATCTCTGCTTCCTGAATGGGAATGAAGGAAGACCAGTGTTTTGGGGGTACAAGGTAGCTCTGTCGTTGGTTTCAGGTGACTGGATCTTGGTGGGGGCATGAGATTGAAGCCAAGTGAGAGATTGCATCTTTTGTCGTTGAAAAAGATGGTGAAGTTGTCACAACGTTCTTTGGATGCCTGAGTTGAGGAGCCAACTGGCTTGGAGGTTTGTTTCCTGATGATATTGAAGAGCTCTTTAGGTCTGTTTTTTGCACTATCTAGCGCAGAGCAGAAGAAAGATGTTTTGTTGTTCTTAATGTGTTTTTTTAAATTCCTGCGGGCTGCTTGGAGTTGATCGAGGTGGAAGACGGTGGGATTGTTCCTCCAGATTCTTTCTGAGGCTCTTAGTTGTCTTCTTTGTTCGTTGATGTCAGTGGTGATCCATGATCTGGATGGAATGCTCCTGGTTTTTTTTGTTTCAGAGGGGCTAGTTGGTCCAGGGTGAGCGTCATATTTGAGTTGTAGAGAGAGGTGAGTTCGGTAGTTGGGAGACGATCAGTAATGCTGGGGAGAAGCGAGCTTATTCTTTCTTCTAGATCAGCTCGAGGGATCTGACTTGTGTTTCTAATCCATTTGGGGGGGTGGTCCTGTGTGGGTTGTTGAGTTAGGACTGATTGGTTGATGTGAAATAGGATGATGTGATGGTCGGACCACTCTACGGGAAGGATGTGGTCAATGGTGATTGCATTGCTTTGGGCAATAATTGCGTCAAGGGTTGTTCCTCTGTGATGCATTTCTTCTGAGCAGTGTTGGGTCAGATTGTTTTCTAGTAGGAGGTTGTTTAGGGTTTGAATTAGCGGGTTTTTTGTTTCATCTTAGATTGAGGTCGCCAAGAATTATGTTGATTAGGTTTCAGAGTGAGCAATGGGCAATCAGGTCAGAGAGGTGTTCCCCGAATTCTGATGAGTTGCCTAGGGGGTGGTACAGGAGGTGGCAGAGTGATGGCCTGTTATCACTTGTCTTGAGAGGCAGTTTCCGTAATGGAGTTGTTATTCCTGTGAATGATTGCTATACCCCCTCTACTTTGAGCTTTTCTATCTTTGTTGATCATTATGAATACAGGAAACACCAGCATGTCCATGCTGGGGTAAGAGAGATTGTTGAGCCAGGTCTCCGTGATGAATGCCATGTCTATATCATGAGAGAGGATGGCTTCTGCTAGTTCGGTTGCATGTTTAGAGGCTGATCTACAGTTTAGTATCATGCAGCTGATGGGGACCCTTCCTTGCTCAGATTCTTAGTAGATGGGACCCTAGGTAGAGAAGGTAGATGAGCCGGGGGTCAATACCTGTCAGTTCGGTATGCGCATCACCTATTTGCCACTTTTTGTTACGTTGCAGGGTGAGAATGAAAGAACAGGGTGTCTCTGAGAACCCGGCAAACGTTGGTTTACCACCTGTCATTGCAGCATGCAGATAAAGCGATGGCTTGGTGCCAGGAAACTTTTTTTTGGCCAAACCTTGTGTTCCAAGCGGAGTACAAAGTGGCAAAACTCTGCAAATGCAGCTGGTGAATCAGAGGTTACCCCCCACCCTTAACAGAGACCTGGCTGAACCTCAACTTCGCGCTGAAAATTGCCATTGCCATCCCCAAAGGCTACAGGATAACACTCCAGGACCGAACCAAGAAGCACAGAGATGAATTGCCATATTTACAAGGACACCATCTGCTGCACAACCTCTCCAGATGATTCAACTTTGATAATGGTGCACCTCAACTTATAACTCCACAAAGACCAAAAAAGCACCATCAGAGGCACCCTCATCTACAGACCACCAGGACCATGCCCCAGCTTCTGCAATGCCATCCCTGACCTCATTGTCCCAATAACCATCAACTCCAACCACTACTTCCTCCTAGTGGATATCGACATCCACCTCGATGACCCCAGCAACATCAACACAGCCGACCTACTAGAAAGCATGAATAACTTGGGCCTCAAGCAACTTGTCACTGTTCCTATCCACACCTCAGAACAGAAGCTCAGCCCCATTTTCACATCTAGTGACAAAGTCAAGCACAACCACGTCACATCGCTCACCTGAACTGACCACTACAGCATCCACTTCACGATCACAGGACCCACCAACACTGGCACCATGCCCCCCAACCCCACACGCAGAGACTGGAAAAAGGTTTCAGAAGACCAGTGAAACAATGCTCTCAACTCCCTTCGACCAGGCACAACATCCAACCCAAAGCAGGCTGTGAAGAATTTCTCCCAGAAGATCATAGAATGCACCAAAACAATCGTCCCTGCCAAACCAGCTTAGTCCAAACGACCAACCAGAAGAGCCAGCTGGTTCACAACAGAACTGAAATCCATCAAATGCAACTGACTGCAAATAGAAAGAAAGTGGCGCAACAACAAAGAAAGTAGAGACTTCACTGTCTTCGGGACTGTATTCAACCAGTACCAGCACTGACTGAAAGAAACAAAGAAGAACTCAATAACAGACCACCGAAAATTCATCACAAGCTGCAGCAAGGAGCTCTTCGCCATGGTGAAGGAGTTCTCCAACCCCACAACCGTTGAGAATGACATCACCCCCTCCAAACAACTGTGTGACACCCTGGCGGGCTACTTCCATGACAAGATCTCAGTCATCTATAAAAACTTTGAACCCCAAACCCCTGCCGCTAACAGCATCAGCCTGCTCATACCCACGAAAACAGAAAGCGAACACCTACTCATCCACTGGGATCCTCTCACAACCCTTGCCACAATTGCTATCATGAACTTCTTGTACTCAGGAGCACACATGGGCCACTGTCTCCACCACATCTTCAACCTTGGCAGCAAGACAATTGGTGATGAGCTCAAGAAAGTCCTGAACAAGTCCGTCAGCTCAGCTTCCTTCCACAGGAATGGAAACACACAGAAGTGAAGCCTCTTCTGATGAAACTATCCGCCGACCCAGCAGAACTGAAGAACTACCAACCAATCTCCCTCCTCCCCTTTCCAACCAACATTCTCAAGAAGGCAATCAACCAGCAACTAACAGATCACCTGGAACACAACAATTGTTATTGTTATTGTTACTTTAGTTTGTATAGCGCCAGCTCACCCACCGGTCTCAAGACGCTTTCAGACCAAGAAACACAACAAATTTTCCAGGCTAGCGAAGAAATAAAGTATCTTATAATTAAAAAAGGCCAAAAGCTTCCCTGAATAATGTTGTTTTCAGTTGTTTTCTGAACTGTAGAAGATTGGCCTCCTTACGAAGCATATCTGGCAACTTATTCCACAGCTGTGGGATTTGTGTGGAAAAGGATCTTCCAACCTTTGTTGCCAATTTGAAACGAGGGCAAACCAATAGTTGAGCATCCGAGGATCTAAGTGATCGTTTCGGATTGTAACGCGTCAGACGATCCTTGATGTAGACCGGTGCTTGTCCATATATTGCCTTATGTGCAACGCACAGGCTCTTGAATTCCACCCTCTGCTTCACCGGAAGCCAGTGAAGTGTATGTAATAGGGGGGAGGCATGAGCTTTCCTGGGAAGCTTAAAAATCAGGCGAGCCGCATCGTTCATAACCACTTGTAGTTTCTTGATCAGACTATTTGGCAGGCCTAAATAAAGGACATTGCCATAGTCCAATCGTGATATAATCGTGGCTGACACTACCGTGCGGAGCATCGACTGAGAAAGGAGAGGGACAAGTTTGCGTAATTGCCTAATAAGACCGATACACACGCCAACTACAGTAGAAATCTGGGCAGACATTGACCGATCACTGTCAATTTTTATGCCGACACTTTTTACATTTGCTGCTGGTATTGGAGTGGGACCAAGTTCTTGTGGCCAGTATCCATCACCCCAGGGTGATGTTCCTGTAGATATCACCAGGACTTCTGTCTTTTCAGGGTTGATTTTCAGTAGGTTGGCAGTCATCCAACTGACTGTATACCTAAGAACCTCTAGCATATGCGCCTGGGCTTCAGTAGTGTTCTCAATGCTAAAAAGCAATTGAGTGTCGTCGGCGTAATTAAACACTCAAAAGCCCATGTGCACTAACGACTCAATCAGGGGTTTTAGGTAGAGATTGAAAAGTAGTGGAGATAGTGCTGAGCCCTGCGGGACTCCACACTCCACCATACCTACATTAGAGAGGTCATCTCCCTGTTGAATCCTCTGTTGTCTCCCAGTTAGGAAGGATTCTAGCCACTTGTAGGCTACACCTTTTATTCCCAAACTGGCCATTCTATCCAGGAGCAGGTCATGGCTGACAGTGTCAAACGCCGCTGACAGATCTAAAAGTATCAGGGCGCTTGGTTTCCTACTGTCAGCCATGCCTCTAAGCTCATCCAGCACCGAGAGCATCACTAACTCGGTGCTGTGATGTGCCCTAAAGCCCGCCTGACGTCCATGGAGCAGATTGTGAGACTCCAGAAGAGAGGATAGATCTTGCAGCACATGTTGCTCCAAGATTTTTGATAGAAATGGTAGTTGGGAGATCGGTCGATAATTTTTTAGGTTGGCTGAATCTGCTCCTGTTTTTTTTAACAAAGGTCTAACCCGAGCCTCCTTAAGGCTAGGTGGAAGGTATCCCTTCTGCAGTGAACTATTAAGGAACGAGAGGATATGTTCCTCCAAGATAGGACGTGCCGCCCGGAAAATCCTAGGGGGACAGGGGTCGGCAGGAGAACCAGATTTGATATTGTTCATCAATTGTTCAAGCTTGGTAGGATTTATTTCAGGAAAGCGTGAGATAATACATTCTTGAGAGACAGCAATATTCTGCAATGGAGTAAAACCACTAACTGTATTATTTTTAATCTCAGAGAGAATCGTTTGCACTTTTTCTGAGAAATACTGTTGAAAGGTGTTGCTGTCAAATTTTGTTTCGATTTTGACCGGTATCTTTGTCAGTTCATTCAAAATAGTAAACGTTTCCTTCTGAACATTTTGCGCCTGTTTGATGCGAGTATCAAGGTATTCTGCTTTGACTGTCAGAATCAGTTTCTTATAGGCGTTTAATTTGGTTTTGTAGTGTTCACGATCTATTTCCTCCTTTGTTTTCCTCCAATGCCTTTCCACACGGCGGAGCTCTTTCTTATATTCTCTCAGAGGAGGGGTAAACCAAGGAGCGCCTTTCCTCAGCCCTTTGGCTTTTTGTAACTTTTCCGGGGCAATCTGATCGATCGCCTGAGTTAGATTTTTTGTTAAATTCATGTAGTCCTGATCTAGATTGCCACTAAGGGGCTTAATGCGGTGTGGAAGAGTGACTGTCAAGGTTTGCAAATCAACCTTCTTCCATTGACAAACTTTTTTTCGTTTCTGGGACTGTGCTTGTGGAAATCCCTTTGATGGAAATACCAAAATTGATCAGATAATGGTCCGACCAAACGCAAGGTAGGATATCTTGAATCATCATTTCCGGGTCCGAGGTCCAAACAAGGTCAAGCGTATGTCCCTTGTTATGCGTGGGCACTTCTACTAGCTGCTTCAGACCACTTATGGACATAGAAAGCTCCAGTTGTCGAGATGTCGGGTCTTTGGGCATTTTTTCCCAGTGTAAGTTGAAATCGCTGGTTATTATTACCTTTTGGTATCTAGTACAGATATCTGATAGGATGGGGGCAAAAAGATCGTTAAATATTGCAGTAGTATTTGGGGGCCGATATATTGTAAAAAGCGCAAAACATGAGTTATTTGAAATCACCTTTATTCCCAAAAGGTCTGCCAAATCCACCGATTCCGCCATAAGTTTTTCGACTCTCAGGTATTTTTTGAATAAGATTGCAACTCCTCCGCCACGTGACCCATTTGCACGATTATGCCATACCGCCTCATATTCTACCGGAAGAGCTGCTAGGATATCCGGTACCGAATTATCGTCTAGCCATGTTTCGGTTAGGGTTAAAATATCTATGTCTCCCTCTTGCAGAAGGGTAAATATTTCTAGGTGGTGCTTGTGGAGGGATCGAGTATTCAAACTCCCAACCTTCAAATCAAGTTGACCCAAATGGGAACTTGTTCTGATAGGCTTCAAGATATGTAAATCTTTTAACGTGCTAATAATGTTTGGGCTCAGCCTTACCTTATTAGAGTGTAAGTCATGTAGAGTATCTGACGAGTATTTAATACTAGAGCCAGCAGTCCTGGCCCCTGGGCCCGTCTGTGCATGGACGGGCACAGACGGGCTGGACTCTGGCGTGACTCCGGCGTGCTCCCGCTGCGCGCGACCGCTGCGCGCTGTCATGGTCCTTTTAAATAGCTTGCAGTAATTGACGCCGCCTAGCACGCTGCCCTGAGTGGCGCTGCTATGAAGAGAATACCCCCAAGATGGCGCTGCCTAATTCACAACGAGGGACAGAGGGGCCGCGAAATGCGGTGAGGTCACAATTATTGTGCAAGTAGTTGGCGCTAAAAACAGGGGAGAAGTAACAGAAATAAATGAAATAAAAAACGGGTCCTTTTAAAATTATACCGAGTTCGAGCCTGGTGCCTGCCAAAGCGCTGCTGATCTAAGCGCTGCGCAGATGGTTGTGGGTCTGCTAAAAACAGGGGAGAAGCAACAGAAATGAAATGAAACAAAAAACGGGTCCTTTTAAAATTATACCGAGTTCGAGCCTGGTGCCTGCCAAAGCGCTGCTGATCTAAGCGCTGCACAGATGGTTGTGGGTCTTGCCTGGTTAGAGGTCCGGTTCCGAGTTCCAGCCCACCCTTTAATAGCTTGCAGTAATTGACGCCGCCTAGCACGCTGCCCTGAGTGGCGCTGCTATGAAGAGAATACCCCCAAGATGGCGCTGCCTAATTCACAACGAGGGACAGAGGGGCCGCGAAATGCGGTGAGGTCACAATTATTGTGCAAGTAGTTGGCGCTAAAAACAGGGGAGAAGTAACAGAAATAAATGAAATAAAAAACGGGTCCTTTTAAAATTATACCGAGTTCGAGCCTGGTGCCTGCCAAAGCGCTGCTGATCTAAGCGCTGCGCAGATGGTTGTGGGTCTGCTAAAAACCCCTCTCAATCTTGACTCCAAGACAACCACAGCACCGACACAGCTCTGATAGCAGCCACTGATGACATCATGATCCTCCTGGACTGCTAAACGGCTGCCCTCATACTCCTGAACCAATCAGCTGCCTCCAACACCATCTCCCATCACATCGCCCCCCCCCCCCAGATCCCTCGACCCAACAGCGGAGTACTCACAACTGGCAACCAAAGCTTGGAACAGCATTGCCCTGCACCTCAGAACTGCCTTATTGCTCCAGAAATTCAGGAGAGAACTCAAGACCTGACTGTTCGAATGAACAAATCATCTTGCAGCAGCTAGCAACCCCAGGGCCATGAGACCCTCACAGGTGATTTTCTGTGCTTCATAAATAATTGATTGATTAAGCAGTTCTGACATACTGGCGAAAAATCTGCCTAGACAAGTTTTTGATGTAAGTAAGGGTGATAATGGCTATTCGTAAACATATTGGAATTGAAATAACATTTGCTATCAACATTGAAAAAATCTACTTTTGTATAATATTTAAAGTATAATATTATGTATTTTAAAAAGGCAATAAGAAAAAAAGGAACAACCTCCCCTTAAATAGGATTTCTGAATGGGCCACTTTAAAAGCACTTTAAAATCCTCCTACAACAAGAGTTTTACACTGTTTTTCATCTGCCCATTCCTTTTCACTCTCACTAATTGTATGCACTCCCATGTAATCTCCACCACACACCCGCTTAATTATATAATAAAACAACCTCTGCTCGGCTGACTATAGAGGAACGAAATTTATTACTACATCTAGATTTTCTCACTACAGTGATTTCACCTGTGTCTGCAGTACTCTGATGAGTTCTCTACAGTGAAATTCAGCCAGTGTCCAAGATGTATGTGACTATTCCACCACTATTGCTTGTTTTTTATTCCCAGCACTGCACAATTACTTAGTTATTAAACCGTGTGTACCTTATACCCACCTCCTGCCTGACTGCTTCTGTGTTTATTTCCTGGAGTGAGAGGAAATGGAGTCAGGAGCTTGTCTTGGAAATTATATAACCACATTTCTTCAAGGCAATAATACCAGAAGACAAAAGCCATAAATCTTAAAAAGTATCTATTGGATATCCTTATACAACATCAGTACCTGCAAGTGAATGTGAGGTCTGGAGGAATAATACTTAATTTAACGGTCTACTGAAGGCTGCAAGGATGCACTAGATGAGTTGGTTCCAAGAGAGGTGGAGCTTGTAAAATTTAGATAGCAATAATATAGGTTTCAGGACAACAGCTCAAGAGATAAGGTAGATAATGCTCGGTGGAACAAAGAACCACTACTGGCTGACAACATATTTATGGCCAGCAAGTAGACTTCCAATAGGTCCACAAATCTCAAGAATGATGCCACCTTGTGGGTAAGTGAATAATAATAATAATAATAATCCACATTTGTAAAGAGCGAACAATCACCCGTAAGGGTCTCTAGGCGCTGGGGGCCGTCTGGAAGATTAAGCAAGCTATTGCCCAGAGTCACATGGTGCTGAGCTAACCTGCCGCCGAAGCCGGGGATCGAACAGTGATCCCAGATTCTAGCGTCAGTCGCCCTGGCCACGGCGCCACACCTCTCCCCGTAGACCAGACCCAAAGTGTTCTCAGCAGATGCACAAGTGCTCTGTGCAAGACCACAGGATTCTATATAGAAATAGGCGTACTCTTTAGAAAATTGTTAAGGCTACAGGAGTAAGTGGCTTATCTTTGACTACTGCAAGGCAAAAGTGCTCTGTGAAAAGCCTCAGAGGCTCCAGTGGACTGGAACGGAGAATTAGCAACATCACAGTGAGCCTATTTCTTTTTTAAAATGGTTTTACCCCAGACTGAGTGAGTGTCAGATCCTAAGGGCGTAAGACCACTTACCACTAACACTGGCCTTATGTTGTAGAGTGAATTTTAATTTGCCCGCTTCCCAACGCCAAAGCACCCTCCGTGTGCTGGTAGATTAAAATCATTGAGCATAAAAGGAAGAAGGTAAAGGGAAGATGACATCTTTACAGAGCTTCAATTGAATTTGAGCCCTGGGACGTAATTCTCTGGACTCTTATCCCTATGTTGGACCCTCTGCTCCTCTATAAGCCATAATGTACTGATAAATATAATAAAATTTCAATGAACAAACAAATTCTTCATATACAGCAATTCAATGTCCTCTTTCTAACAAATCTCTATAAAGAGATTGCATTCAACTGTACCTGCTTCACAAATGAGCAGTGCACTTTTATGGCCACTATTCCCTCATAGTGACTAACAGACATTAGATAATTAAAAGAATTATATTATTGAAAATGATATTAACAACAATATTCTTGAAAACGATATTACTTACTGAAAAATCAATATTCTTGATATCAATATTTCTGCATCACAATATTTTTATATCACAATTTTGTTTTCCGATCTTTTTGCAACTTGATGTTTAAAACTCAATATTTTTTCCAAATACCATGCCTTGTTGACACCTGACATGCCTTACCCACTGTGCTGGTACTCTACGTTACAGATATTGTGCTAGATATAGCTCTCTAGGTTCTCCAGTCTTGTGTTCCTGGTCCTTGATTTCAAACTTTTGTGCATCTACAGCATGTTATGTTGGATTTCCATTGTAAAAAGCAGTGTTCGCTGTTTAGAATCACTAATTTTATATTATAAAGCGTAGATTTTACATATTTACATGTATTAGTAATTGTGATGGATTGGTATTGATATAATGATTGATGGACTAGTGAAAAGCAAACACCTCATAACTAACTTTTACGATACAGATCTATTAACTATCTACAATTCCAAGAATGCTTTTTTATAATTCTCATCTGGATTTAGTAAACCTTACACATGAGTTTACTGTATAATTTTGTAATTGTATACATGCACTTCAGTGTGTGTTTGTTGGGGTTATTTTGTGCTACATTATACAAATAATATTGAGAACTTACTTGTAGGCATAGGTCAGTGAGGGTGGTGGTTTTTCCCTCCTAAATGGTGATCTGGTTCTCAACAGCTAGAGACTAGTTTTGTTTGACACATTGCTTAATGGCTTAGACACCAAGAATACAGATGTGCCTGTAATGCCCCTACACGTTTATCAAGGATAGCTTTTGCACATGTTCAGTGCTGTACTTCTGGGCCCTAGGATTTAAGCTCTATGATGGTTGTTAAGTGCTATTTGAGTTCTGTTGCTCTAAGCTCATGGAGTCTTTTGGTTAGTCTCATGTGCGTCCAAGTGAAAGTCAAGCATCCAAGTGAAAAAGTGAAAAACCTAGGCATGGTAGAAGTTTAAATATTAATGCTTCCAAGATGGCTGCAATTCTCTTGCAATATCACCAAATCTTTTGATGCTACCGCAAACTAAGTTGACGTCTTGTACTTGCCGAGGGGCTGGGGGAGCATTGGAAGAGTAGCAGTTGCCTCAGGAGTAGGAAATGGCAGGGCTGGGAAAAAGGAGAATTTCCTCCAGTAGTGTGGGGACATCAAGATGTGTTGAGTGACTACGGCACCCAGTATTAACCACTCATCAGACTCCACAGGGACAATATTCTGTGGCGCTGCCTCCTTGAGGAGGCTGCTAAAATGTGGTTGGAACAACCAGAACACACAGTTCAAGCCATGACAGTGATTCAAGACAACAGGTCTACAAGTAAACTAACTATCCCGAAGTCCCAATTGTCCTACAGCCTCTAGACCAGTAATGTCTGAAATAGTACCAGCCATAGGGACATGGAGAAGATAAGGGAGTAGATAGTACCACAGGCTCGGCTGCCAGCCGGTGGGTCCTTTGTTTGCCAACCTCATAGGAAGTAGCGCAGTGGTCTTGTGGTATATAAATGAAAGCAAGTGCAAGTATTTTACATAGTATTAAATAGAGATAATTATTGTAGCAGTTTGGAATTAGGCTGTTTGGTTTCCAAGAGGAAGAGACTGTGATGAATCCCAGAGGCAACCAAGATACAAGGTCTGAGCTCACAAGACCCCGTGAACTCCTGCACATAGTGATGCAAAGCTTCCAAGAGGGACTTTAATAATGCAAGTCAAAGGGAACACAAGGGAAACAAACTCTAACCCAAAATGCTGAAAAAAGGGTAAAACATGACAAAAGTCTAGGGATATACCGTTCTATGGATGTACTGTGGTGAAGCGGGGAGCCATAGATCACACAAATTGCATGTAGGTAAGGTGTCATGCCATGTTAAGAGGCAACGGAGCAGGCAGTGGCTACTTTACCACAACTGTGGGGGTTGAGGCCTTTTACTAGTGCTATCACTAGGCCAGCCCCCCAGTGACTTTGCAAACTGGGCCAAGTACAACCCTTCCTTCACTTTGCTCTCAGTGGCAGCAAGGGTGAGCGTCTCAGACTTCTCAGGGAAGTTAGTGTGGAGATACTCAGACTTAATAATCAAAACCACCTCCCCCAGTAGCACAATATGATTTCTGTCCAGCACAGAGTTTTTCTTTGTGTAAAAGACAAGTATTTTAAACAGGAAAACATATCATTCTTTTACACATACAATAATGCAAGGATACCCACTTTTCAGGTGTGAGCCATTATGCTTCCAGGGGGCGTTTCTAGATTGATCAGCTACACCCCTGTCACAGGTCCCTTGTAAGTCATCATCCTTCTCTGAATTCCTCGCAGGTCAAGAGTTTGAGGTACCACCTCTGGGTGCAAATCCTGCTCCTCTACCTCCATTTGGTCCTAGCACTCATTCTATCTGGCCTAGGCCATTTTAGTCTCTCACCTACTTTGTCGGTGAAGATCCACCTCTCTTGGAACCAACTCATCAAGTGCATCCTTGTAACCTCACTGGTAGCAGGGCACTTACAAACCCACAGCACACTTCAAGGGAGCTGAACAGCAGCTGGATATTCGACGTGTAACTTGAGGGGTCATGACAGTGCTATCTTTTGCGCGCAGTACAATGATTCCTGCAGTGCAGAAGCTTAACATGTATGTTGAACGAACCATACACCAGGGTGAATTATGGCAGATCCTTCCACAATAAGCTCCTCCTGTAGGATTGGCAGTTCCTTTCATCACTGGCAGGCAGGATGTTTTGCACCCTGTGCAGTCCAGTAATTCATCATTCAGCTCAACCTTAAGGTGATGTCCTCTGGTCTTTGGGGAGTTGGCTGTCAGTGGAACACCAATCCTTGGCTGATTAGTAGTCCCTTCTGTGGTATTTCCACTTCTCTGTAGAATATATCACAACAACGAACACCAATGTGTTTTGGTCTTCCATCTTTAAACTGATTTCACAGTCAGCGAATGTGTATTCCCGGTTTGCTGACTTGGAAGTGATAGTCATGCCTGCCATGATCCGCCACATGGGTGTGGCAGAGGCGGAGCGCCTCAAGAATACATCAGGCAGTGACGGACAGGAAGCTGCTTGGTGTTCTCATTGTTTTTGGCCTGAAGCTTCCTGCAGTTGGATCACCTACCTTTTCTTCCAGGATGTCCTCACTGGTTCCAGCATCCTTTGTCGGCCCCTCTGTCGGGGCATCCTCCCAGTGTAGTGGGTTGGAACCACTCTTATTTCCAGTAGTGTTGCTCCCACAATCTGGGACTTTAAATCCTGCAAAGGAAAAGGATACACAATCAAGTATCAAGTTCAACAAACCCAGTTTGGGTAATGCGCTAACACGCTTTGCCTACTTTTCATTAAATCAATACTTATCTGACTTTGAGCTCTGCTGCATAAAGATTGTGGATTCTGGAGAGATGTATTGTATCTTGCCTATCTAAAAAGAATCAGAAGACACGTGTACGTTACGTTTGAACATATTCAGAATTTCTTTCTCAGGTGCTGATACATTGAACTCACAGCATTATTGTTGCTGTAGCTTTAGGCTTATTATATTTTTCTGTTTTTGATATGATCATATGGCTGAATCTGAGATGCATGCAGTAATGCACTGTACCTGGTTATACTTTGTTCTTTCGTTAGATTTTTGATATTCCAGCCATGACCTACGAGCCTACCATAGGAAGATGTAAGTAATACATGATGTATGCTATAATCATTGAATGAATATTGTTTCATGACGTTCTGTGATGGCCATTACTATACACCAGTTCCTTTCCCTTTTTATCTTTAGATATGTAACATCTCCAGCTGACATTTATATGAATCTACTAGCATTCCTCAAGAGAGGAGTCAATCAGGTATTTAGAGAGCCATACGTGATAGGGTGCAATACATCTGTTAGCATTTTTTTAATGCACTCTTTGAATTCCGTCACAAAGGAGCAGTCTTAAATGGGCCCTGGTAGACACGCGCACGACAGCTCAGTCTTTGGGGGACATTCTCGTTTTTCTCTTCCCTTACCCTCTTCCCCTTTGATCTGGGTTGATTTTGATTATTTTGGGGTTGCCTTGCTCGAAAGGGAGGTTGGGACCCTGCATCGTGGCCTCCTCTTGTGGAAAATTGATTTGCGTTGGTTCCCCTTTTCATGTGTCCTGTCCAGGCCTCCTTCCAGACTGGGCCTTTGTCTGCAAATATACTTATTCCATCAGGACAATCTCTAGGTGGAGTAAAGAAGTACAAATAAGGGTGAGCAGGCTGCACCCAGCTATATACAATGCCCACTTACAGAGATCAGTAAGAAAGAAAATAATCTGTGTTCCTTCAAGTACTCCTTTTCCTAACAACAGATACTGGAGCTCTTACCCCACACTTCTTTCTGTCAACGTCAGAGCAGACACAGTAAATTACAGCCCAATGCATCAGGAAGGACCATGGCACTTCTAAAGAAAACCGTTCTCCTTTTTTCTCACCATATTGACTGCCCCTCTCCCCCCATACGCAGATGTTATCTGTGGAAAGCAACCTCTCCTTCATCTTGTACATTGGTCCACTTCCATAATTATGACTCCTGATTTAGTTTAGATCCAAACACAATGTTGTTTTTGAAAGTCACAAATCGTTGCAATGGGGTCAATGTCCAGGAGAATCCTTCAAGGATTTTGTTGCAGCTTTGCAAACATTAGCAGCTAATTGCAATTATCAGGCGTTAAAAAGTTTAAATAATCCAAGGTCAAATAATGAAACAAACTTACATCTAATTAATGCCAGAACATCTCTTCTCTGCTAATGAACCTGATTTAGAGGCTGCCCTGACTCTGGCACAAACACTGAGAAGTAGCTACATGAATGTTTTGTTGATTGTGGCTTCAGGGACAAAATACAAGGAGATAAAAGTTATTCGCAAATATAATGCTGACAAGCTCATAACAAAGAGTTGTATATCTAAAAAGTTTCAGAGACCTGGGGTTTCATCTTCTAATATTGAGCATGAAAGTAGTGGGAATGTTTGTCTTTGGGGTGATAGTAAGACACATATGAGTAACTACAAACAATGTCCAGTCTTTGTAGTGTAGTTCCTATATTCCCAATAGGCTCTGCGCATTGGAATAATATATTCAGCAGTGTAGACGTAGGACTGAGGTCGACTAGGTCTCTACTGACTATATTGGACTTAAGGTTTGCCAGCTAGCTCAGAGGTCACTAGAAACTTTCTCGAATAAACGAGGAGGAGTTTAACCTCCCTGGATAGACAAGAAGGGATTAGCTTCCGACAACCATATAACATGACAACTTTGCTCCCTCAGAATAAGAGTATATCTCTAGAGTCGTGTGAAAACAATAGACAGCTATTTCACTCATTCAATTGTGCGTTCTTAGTTTCACCAGAGTGCAGAGTAGAGAGAGACGGGCGTTTTCAATAAAAGGTATAATTTATTGAGCAGTCTTCCTTCTCATGAAAGAGAAATGAATTGCCACAATTGCAATACTTAATATAAAGTAAAGTGCGTACAATAAAAGGAGTATTATGAAGTAATACTGTAAAAGTATTGATATGGTTTCTTAGCCATAACATACTTTAAAATGGATAAAACATATACATACATATATACATTGACTAACGTACTCAACTGGTGCTTCTAAAATACGCCTACACCGGTGTACCTGACCTAAGCCTAATACGTGGGAAGGAGTAAGTAAGTAGCAGTTTAAGTTAAGTTGGTTTTGCCAAGAATCTGATTCAAGAATTCTCTTTAAGGGTTTAGTCAGCACCGTACCTTGGGAATAGAATGCAGGAGGTCTGGTATCTCTCTATCAGGACTCGATATCCCAGCAACCCGCAAGGGTAGGCTGGAAACGCCGGAGCTGGATTTTCTCGGCTGGAGAAAAAGACAGCGTCTTTCTCAGCGCGTCAAAGAGGAGGGGCAGCGTCCGTGGGCTCTCGCATCAGTTGGGCTCTCGGCAAGTAGATAGCTGCTCTGCTCCAAAACCACCACTGTGTGTTTACTTAAGGCAACGTTGGTATATTTATACCTGAAAGGTGCCAGGTTTGACGTAAGGTTGGACATAAGACGTCAATAAAGATGTCACTAAGAACTGGCCGTTCTTACAGTGCTCGCAGGAGTTCTATTACAAATCAAAACAAAGCAAACAGGGATTTCCCAGGTTGCTGGAGGTTTGGTATGTCGAAAGAACTCGTTGTGCTTTCTAGGAATCCAAGGAAGTAGCTTCTGCCGTGCCTTGGACTGCAAGGGCTATTTACTTAAATATGAATCTGATTCTCATGCCATTATAGGGATATTATTGATTATAGCCGTACAAGGGCATAAAATAGCAATATTGATTCAGGTTCCTAGATAAAAATACAATACCCACTCCACGATCTAATGTCCATCATTACTAAAACTAAGCAATAGTAAACATTTAAAGGTGCATGTGTATTCCAACCCAGCCCAAAATACATTTTACATTTGAAATGGTGTATGCGAAATACACGAAAATGATTATTGGTACTGTACGCTTTTCAAGCAGTGTAATCATTCAGTAAAAAAGGATGCATATATATTCAGCTGAATGATTTGCGACAATTACACATGAAATGTCTCTTAATACAGAAAAGAAGGTCGAGACTATTCCATCACATATAAATACAGTTGCTTGCAAATGTGCTAGAGGCTGAGGTAATATATTGTCTCTAGAATTACTAAAAATAGAAGCTCTGTTCTTTAAGAATAGTTCTACTTTAAGCAGAGTACATGTGCCAGAAAAAAGGTAAATATTTTGGAAGAGAAAAAAAAATAATTTCGTTTTCAGGGGAGAAAATTGTTCCAAATGTTTTCAGTAGCCTTTGTTTATCAAAGCTGAAGGCCGAATTCAGAGTTCAGGGGAACGCTGTGTGCTCGCTGCTGAAAAAGTTATTCTTTCTGTTCAGGGGAGAACATCATTTCAGACAGATGTGCAAAAAAACAGTCTACAGCTTCAGGTGAAAGTTCGACCAAGTTTGAAAATGCTGCAACAGTGTAGTCGTGAGAATGATTGTTATCATCGATGTCAGGATCAGCAATGCTCACAGAAGGTCGTACCAGGGTGATGTTGCTCTCATCTCGTACTTCACTGCCACCTAATCGTAGTGGTGAAGTCTCAACGAATGCCGTCATCAGGATTGGTAACCGCTGGGGACAACACGATGCATGAGTCGTTACAGGACTTAGCAAAGTATTGATATCTATTGGTACTGCTGATTGTAGTGTAAGACAGGTGTCCAACACGCATTCTTCTCCGCATAGCATACATCGAAGCACAGGTAAGATGCAATTTTGCCATATAGGTCTGAATGAAAGAAACCAGGTCATATTCAGATCTCTTAGCCGGGCTAATCCAAGGACTTTAGTTATGCGGTCCCGATAGTGTATAGCTAGGATCGTTTCTGCGATTTGGCTTGCCATATCGGAGCAGGAGGATCAAAAATAAAATTCCTGCTACGAGTCCCAAAAGTAGTGGTAGACCGCCAAAGACAGAATGGACAAAATTGGGAAAGATGCCCAGAACTGTTTCAAATGGTGTTAACAGTCCCGAAAAAATTGTCTTAAATACATGTGCGATGCCACTGGTATCTGACATATTTAGAATTTGGCTTAGCATTTCTACGAAATGCACTGGGCAATTAGTTGATAAAAGTGTAAGTATCTCTGCTGTTGTCCTTGCAACTTGAAGATCATACGTTTCTTTTGATGACGTTAAAGGCACGGTTGTCTGTAAAAGAACAGACTTCATTCTGCTTAAAGTATCAATTCGTATAGAAGAGATATTCAAAGAAGGCCAAATCGTCGCCTCTGTATCAGGAGGGCCGTTTGCATACAATACTTGCATACAGCAAGTGACCATGGAACTAACGCTTACGAGATATGCTTTCCCTGGCACCATACCACAACAGCTGTGGTCCGTTATTAGAACCTAACTCCCGTTAGAAAGTTGTCTAAAGAATGGCTCTATCTGTGTTGTAGGTGTGCCGTGCTGGTGGCATGAAAGGTTAGTTGAAGTCCCCTCACAGGCCCCATGCAAATTAATACCTTGGCACAGAAGTATACCGCTTAGTGATCGTTTACAATTGTTACCACTAAGAAATACATTCTGTTCCTTTTCACTATAACATGTGTGTGTGTAAGGTAATTTCCATGATGACTTAATGTACCCTTTATCCAACCCTTCATACTGGCCTGCTGGTATATACTCTTGGCAGTTTTTAAATTGGAAAGTTGTTATCGGAATTGTGATTATTTCGTGTATTATCCATTCAATGACAGGTCTTTCTGACATTGTCAATGGTAATCTCTCAATTTTTTCAATGCTCAGAATCGTATAGTCAGCTCCTTTTTGTGCTAAACTAATTTGTTTATCAGTAAGGTTAAAGATAGAGAATAATGACGTTGTGTTTATCAAACGCCATGGCACGTAGCCTGAATGCAGATTTTGCAACGTCCAGCCTAGCTGTACAATAGAACGTAATTGGGACTGACCGTGTTGTAACATTAGTAAGTCCTGATGTATTATATCGATAGCAGATGATACAATACTGCCCAGTGAATATATTCTGGAGGACAGAGTCATTAACCCATTGTCCACAACAGAAAGTGATTTTTCCAAATTAATACGATCAATTTCTCGTATTTTCTCTGCTGTCTCAATTTGAGTTACTTTCCAAGCTTCGTTGTACGCAGCGTATATACCAGCCGCTATGAAATGTTTTTGACGCTGTTTGCGTGGTCCCATTATGAAATCGCCCAAGTCAGCACCGTCTTTAAGTAAAGTCAAGTGTTGCTTAATTTCAGCCAGTGTGGATGTCTGTAGCCATTCAAGGCATACTTTCCCTACACTGTATGTTGTTACTATCCCTGGATGTTGTCTCTGGGAGTATCTAGGGTCTGGTCTAGTCATTTTGACCCCCTGTTTTTTATTCAGGAATCTATCTTGACAGTTATTTGTGTCTGTTGGCCAGATCAACCACTTTTCCCAATCAGGATGTGTTCTGTTTTGGTGTTAAATATGGGATACGTCTATCTCAATATCTGTAGTGGTATTACTATCAGGTATTGGCTTTTGAATAGACGGTTTGCTTAAGTCTTTAATCTTAGCTAGGCCAAGACAAGTAGTCTGTTGAATGGTGTCATTCAAGAACATTATTTGCTCTGGGATCACGCAGGCTCAAAATAATGCTTCTAAACCTTGGACCTGCCATTCTTTTGTACCCCAGATGGTTTTTGTTTCAATGTTGTTTTTCCGGAAATCAAAACCAAATGTAATCATGTTTTCATAAAATGTTTCAGAATAAATCAATTTAGTATTTGTCAACATGCTTTTTATCCCTGTCTTATCTAACAGTTTATAATAAAATGTTTCTGCATCACTTGTGTTAAACCCTGAGAAGTATGGGAATTTCTCATAAAATGTTTTCGAACTGCTTTTAGGTGGAGTTGCACAATTTTCCCATTGATTATACTTAAAACCATTTCTAGGTTGAGCAGATTTATGCAAATAGTGGTGTGCAAAGTGGTTATAGCAGTAGATTTGTTCATAGTTTGATGAACCCTGTAAATAATCATGTTCTGTAAATTTTGCTGACATTACTAAATCTGACATCATATTATTTATGCTTTCAAAGTCCCAATCATCAGAGAATGTACTTGGTTTTACAAAGTCACTTAATGAAACCTTGAACTGATGTGGATATTTCAAGAGTTCAACCGGGCCATAGATTTCGTAATCCGTTTTGTCCCAAGCTACCCCACCGGGTATTGGAATGGCTGTGACATTCACTGATGATAGTTTTCTTTCTCGATGTGAGATGACTTGTGTGGCTTTAGGACCAAGTTGATGTTCTGACTTGCTGTGTCCATTGTACTATATTTTCCCTCAATGAATTTTCCCAAACAAAGTACAATGATGAGGCAAAGCAGGAGGAAAAGTACACCTAACACAATCCAAAATTCAATCCATGGAGAAATCAGATAGGTTTCTTTGAGTTGATGAAAAAGTTCAGTTAATTTGTCTTTGAAAGTTTTTGTTATTGGCATTTCTTCAGGTTCGCTTGGATCTTCAGAAAAGTTATCGAAATTGATGAAGTAGCCAGATGCAGTTCTGTCAATTGTTGGAATTGCTTACGAATTTTCTTTTGGTTTTTTATTTTTTCTTTCATTAGCATAGTCTGAGGCTACATCGTTGTAGACAGGTGTTTCTTGATGAACTGTTTCTATTTGGGTTTCCAGAGGCACAAGTTCCATGGCATTGTTACATAGTCCTTTTTTATTCACTGCAGGTTTATCAAATGTGATTAGTCTCTCAGTTTGAACCTCTTGGATTGTAGCAAATTTTGGTATTCTGCTATTTCTTGGGAGTCCACTGGGCCTACTACTTATTATTGGCCACATGATTGTGGTTTTACCAGGTCGATGGATACAACTCGGTTCTCCTTTTTACCAGCAAGGGGCGGTAGTACAACTGATCTTGTTCCGCTAACAGCTAAGACAGGTACTGCTTTTCTGTAAGAAGGCCCAAATTCCTTCTTCACCGCGATCTTCTCTCTGACCAGATCCCCAATCTTTGGAATCCAGACAGGCCTTGCTGGGACAGGTGGTTTATCTTCAGTGGCTGTTGGCTGCTGTTTTAACTTTATGTTGCTCAGGGCTTTTCCTGTTTCATTTAAGTCCTGTAAAACAGCCAAACGATCTTTGATGTCAAAGCATTTTTTCTTATCTTCTACCAATGAAGTCTGACTATCTAAATCCTGAATATACATTCTAGTTCCGAACAATAGTTCGTACGGGCTGAAACCTTTTAGAGAATTTCTTGGCAGATTGTTAAGACTACGTTGGTCACTTGTTAAATGTTGGACCCACCCATCACCCGAGCCTAATACCCTTGCCGTTATAGATCGCTTTATGTCCCAGTTTTATCTTTCCACAATCCCATTTCCCTCAGGATGGAAGGGACAAGAGTACCACAATGCAATGCCCATGCTGGTCATGGCCTCCTTATAAGCTCAAGAGCTAAAGGCAGGACCCTGGTTAGAATGTAGCATGCCAATTGCGTCTGTGCCGATAAAGACTCGCAAATCTTTTATAACAGTTCTGGCGTCAGCCGAGCGCCGGTGTCTGCATTTTTAAGTGAATCTAGTCTTAAAAAGAATTAATGGGACACTGGATTTTACGTATAGATAGCCTTATGCTAACTACAAGAAAGGCCATGGCAATACTCCGGTCGGTTCACAACTGCGATCTCTGTTGCAGTTTGGACAGCTCTTTGCAAATTTGTAATGTTGCGGGCTCATCCCCGGCCACCAGTATTCTGATTGTAATTCTTTCAGAGATTCTCTGATCTCTCGGTGCCTTAGACCCAATCCCATGTGTGCGTCCGCTATTAAGAAGACTCTTCAGTTCGTGTTTGGAATTACTCTATCCCCCACTCCAGGACTTCGAGCAAAAGAAATGGTGTTTGCATCAATTATGTATGTATAATTGAGTGGATAGTTCAAGGGAAGAGCTGCACAGTCGCCTTTTGAAGACGTTTTTACCACCAGCATGGTTTCCCCGTCTATGTATTTTTCTGAATGCTTTTTTGTGGCTATGGAAGCCAGTTGAGTTGCTTCCGCTGTGGCTGTATTAGCCAATGAATTCCCTGCAACGTGAATGCCATCACGTTGATGATTCAGTGCACTTTACAAAATACACTACTACTACTACATGTATCACGTGAGTCTTTCGTAGTTCTTTCTGCAAAAGAACTACCTGTTTCCAAAGCTTCTTATGCTTTATTGTGGCACCTGTGTCATCTTTGTATTTGTTTTGAACCCAGTTCTGCCAGTCATTATCACTGTTAAATGGTCAATTTGTGACTTTTTAAAGTTGAATTTGTAACCCTCAGCTGCAAACCCAAGTATTATGGTGTTCACTCTTTTCAAGTGAGTATCCAGGTCATCATCTGTGAGATAGATGTCATCGACATAAGATAATGTCTCATCATCATATATTTGTAGTAACTCTGTTACCCTTGCTGAGAATAATCCTGGGCTATTCTTGAATCCCTGAGGGAGCCGACAGAAATTTTTCTGTGACCCCATTATCGTGAAAGCGGTTAAATACCTGCTTTCAGGTGCAATGTTTTGACAAAAGAATCCATTAGAGATGTCTAATGTTGTTTTGTATTTTTTGCGAACAATGTTATTCAATAGTGCTGCACTGTGCGAGTTTTGTACCGCAAATGTCTTGCAACACGAGTTAAGGTGTCTGTAGTCCAAGACTAGACGATATGAATCGTCTGGTTTGGAGACAGGAAACAAAGGATTGTTCATTTGAGAGGTGCATGTTTTGATCACCCCTTGGTATTCAAGTTGATCTAAGATCTCCCTGACTTGTTTTTTAGCTTCTTGCTTAATTGGGTACTGCCTTTGTGCAGTTGGTTGACATTTTAACTGGATTTTGTGAGGAGGAGAGTCCTCATCCCATCCTACATGATTTTTATATAATGCAGGAGCTGGAGCTACTGCCCATTTTCTTGCATATATGTATTTTCTATGAATTGGAATATGATTTGAGAAGGCAGGCATAATCATTTCTTCCCCATGAGGGCACTCCCTGACAAACTCTGGTGGCCAGTCTTTCTCAGCTAATAGGATGTCATAGCCTTTTGAGAGGTTATCCCAAAACAGACCCCTTACCTTCCTAGTCTTATCTCCCTCTATACGCAATGTTATTTCGTATATTTTATGAGGTTTGCTAACTCTGGTATCTGCAGTTTCCACCTGAATGTATTCATTCGTGTCCACTGTCTCCAGATGATTCATCAGGATCTTGCGAGCTATTGCCACTTCTGCTGCGCTGTCTAGCATTGTCTGGGCCCACTCGCCGTTTTTCAGCTGTGTCCCCAGTATCCTCGGCATGTTTGTTTATTTTAATACTTGCTACCTTCTTTCTTGGAAATTGTAATTTTTTACTTTGAGCAGGTTCTTTGTCTTTGGACTTGACGTGCTCTTCCCTGTGTTCTGACCGTCCTCTTCTTTCCGATTTCTGCGAGGAAGTCTAAAAAGATTGAGAGGGACGTGTATCAATATCTAGATATCTATCAGGCTTCTTCAAATTATCCCTATTTCTAAGGTTGTATCTTTTTTCAGAGGGCTCCCTTTGGGGAGACATGTGTCTTTGGTCCGGAGATCTTTCTCTCCGTCGAGGAGACCTTCCTCTGGACTGGAATCCTTTTTCTTTGGGAGTGGATTGTTTATTTCCATCCCAGCTCTTTTTTGGAGTGTTTAGATTATTTCTAATAAATATCTTTTCAGGATTTTCAGTTAGTTGGGGTTTTACCGCTTTCCCACCCAAACTATCTCTACCTAGTTCTTCATAGGATTTTTCTATGATTCTGGCAAGTTCAATTGGTTGGTCTGCTATATCTGTTTCTTTCCATTTCTGCCGTATCGCCACAGATGCTGCTTCTCCTTTTATGTTGGCTAATAATATAGCCGAGACCTGCTTGAAGTCTTTCAGTAATTTCATACACAGAGTTAAAGCAGGTTCTGGACCGTATTCATTTTGAATCTGTCTTAGTACATCTGGTATTACCGCCATAGACGGAACACCATGTGTTTTTGTGTAAATGGAAGCAAAGACTGTGCCCCAAGTGTCACAATCCTCCACATGTGGTGCGACCCCCATTGGAAGGCAGATAGTCAGAATTCTGTGTTTCTCACTAGGGGTAGTATTCGGAAATACCGCCTCTATTTGAGTTATCTTTTGTGCTAGCCAGAATGGAATTTGTTCCCGTTTTGCGGGTGTTTTACCAAGACATGATTGTATGTTCTGTGGTGTAATTTTGTTTGTGTTTCCCTGATGAGGGGTCATCTGTGGAATGTTAATCGTTGGTTGGACTGTTGCAGTCCGCATTACATATTGGACTAACTGTCTATGAATTTTAATTAGTACTTTTAGCTGAGCTAAAAGTTCCCGGTCTGACATTTTTTCGATGTCTGGATGTGGTGTGTAGCTGGCTAGAACCGGCCACGTTGCTCCTGGTCTACCTAGTGGACCGAGCCTGGTGATGTGATTATTATGTTTTAGGGCGCCTTTAAACCAGAGCAGGTGCTCTTAGTAATTTAGTGGGATTTCAACATCCTCGAAAGGAGTGTATTCATCCGGAGGTTCCTCTATTTTGTAATAGTGGAATTCGTATGTTACAGCGTTTGCTGCTGGAAAGTTTATCCATGAATAGAATACATCTGTCTGCCGATATTCATGGGCCTCTACCTCGAATATGACTGTACCCCCTTGTGATGTCAGTCCTTTTTCTACAAGTTTAATAGTTATAGTTTTTCTCATGTTGACCGGAATGAGTATAGCATTAGGGTCATTCGGTAGGAGACTTGTGTCATCCTCTAGGAGTTGAGCTGCTATTCTAGCTGCCTCCCTATCGTTTTCACTTTCCACCATTTTTACTGGCAGAAAGGTTTTTGTTGCAGATCCAGTTTCAAGGAAAACAAAAGATTAGGTGCACAATATTTTGGAACACTGTATCCTTCAACCTTGACTAAACCAAAAACTCTACATAGGAATCTCTTCCTACTAAGTTCTGTCGGATTTTAACCTTTTACCCACTCCAGACGTCTTTTGGAGTATTTACGGGAAAAAGGGTCTGTGTGAAAAAGCACGACTGAGTTACTCTAACATCTTGCGTTAGTTTTATCGCCTTACCAAACGTTGGGCGCCATGTAGTGTAGTTCCTATATTCCCAATAGGCTCTGCGCATTGGAATAATATATTCAGCAGTGTAGACGTAGGACTGAGGTCGACTAGGTCTCTACTGACTATATTAGACTTAAGGTTTGCCAGCTAGCTCAGAGGTCACAAGAAACTTTCTCGAATAAACGAGGAGGAGTTTAACCTCCCTGGATAGACAAGAAGGGATTAGCTTCTGACAACCATATAACATGACAAATTTGCTCCCTCAGAATAAGAGTATATCTCTAGAGTCGTGTGAAAACAATAGACAGCTATTTCACTCAGTCAATTGTGCGTTCCTAGTTTCACCAGAGTGCAGAGAAGAGAGAGACGGGCGTTTTCAATAAAAGGTATAATTTATTGAGCAGTCTTCCTTCTCATGCAAGAGAAATGAATTGCCACAATTGCAATACTTAATATAAAGTAAAGTGCGTACAGTAAAAGGAGTATTATGAAATAATACTGTAAAAGTATTGATATGGTTTCTTAGCCATAAGATACTTTAAAATGGATAAAACATATACATACATATATACATTGACTAACGTACTCAACTGGTGCTTCTAAAATACGCCTACCCCGGTGTACCTGACCTAAGCCTAATACGTGGGAAGGAGTAAGTAAGTAGCAGTTTAAGTTAAGTTGGTTTTGCCAAGAATCTGATTCAAGAATTCTCTTTAAGGGTTTAGTCAGCACCGTACCTTGGGAATAGAATGCAGGAGGTCTGGTATCTCTCTTTCAGGACTCGATATCCCAGCAACCCGCAAGGGTAGGCTGGAAACGCCGGAGCTGGATTTTCTCGGCTGGAGAAAAAGACAGCGTCTTTCTCAGCGCATCAAAGAGGAGGGGCAGCGTCCGTGGGCTCTCGCATCAGTTGGGCTCTCGGCAAGTAGATAGCTGCTCTGCTCCAAAACCACCACAGTGTGTTTGCTTAAGGCCACGTTGGTATATTTATACCTGAAAGGTGCCGGGTTTGACGTAAGGTTGGACATAAGACGTCAATAAAGATGTCACTAAGAACTGGCCGTTCTTACAGTGCTCGCAGGAGTTCTATTACATATCAAAACAAAGCAAACGGGGATTTCCCAGATTGCTGGAGGTTTGGTGTGTCGAAAGAACTCGTTGTGCTTTCTAGGAATCCAAGGAAGTAGCTTCTGCCGTGCCTTGGACTGCAAGGGCTATTTACTTAAATATGGATCTGATTCTTATGCCATTATAGGGATATTATTGATTATAGCCGTACAAGGGCATAAAATAGCAATATTGATTCAGGTTCCTAGATAAAAACACAATATCTTGAACCAGGTCTGCTTTAAATGTAATAAGAAGGGGCATTATGCAAGGGTGTGTAGGGCAAACACTACCAGAAAACATAATCCACCACACGTAGTTAAGTATTTGGAGGATGAGCTAGAGGAATGTGGTGACAGTTTATTTTGATGGCAAGTGAGAAAGAACATAACGATTTAAAAAATATATATTTTGTTATTTTATTAACAATTTATGACATAGATCAACATGACACACTGTGATTTTAGTATACTTCGTTTCAGTACAACATATTACATCTTGTTCTGTACCACATTTCTAAGTATCCTATCTATTGCCATTAGCCCTCACTCCGAATTTTGTTGACCATCAAGGACATTTCTCTCCCACTCAACTGGTGGGGCAGCTTCCTGTGTCTGCAAATATTAAATCACTGGTCCCCATTTATATTTTGGTCTTGATGTCACAGGTAGCTCCTCTGTGTATGTTCCCAATTGTTCCTTACTGTACACCCTGTCTTTTGTTCTCAGAGCACTCCTGCTTCCCTGTACCTAGCTATGCATCTTTTGGCTAGTAATAGGGCCACCGCAGTTAATCGAGGGAGAACATAAAGTTAGTGAGGTAAGTATCATTGAGATAAAGCAAACAAGAAAGAGAATACCTCTTTATTGTAATGCAGTAATTAACGTTCACAACATTAACATCATGGCAGACTCTGTTTCACTATTTACTTTAATTGGTGAAGAAGAATGTGAAAACATCAGCCAAGTGAAGTTGGAAGAGTCTTATGTCAAATTGTTTGCTTATGGAGGAAAGAAAGTCAAAGCTATATAAAAGGTTAAGGCAAACTGTAAGGCAGAACTCAAATTCCAGATTAATTAAGCAAAAGGGGGGATCTATCTTGCAAGGAATGGTTCAAATTTTGTGTGATGGGACAAACAAGCAGAACTCATCATATTCATCGATCCCAATCATCCTGAATGTGTCATTACCAGAGACAAGTTAATTGCTACACATTTAAGTGCTGCTACAATGGAACTGGATATTTTAGAAGTGAAATGGACTGACAAATATCCTGAAGTTTTTTGTTACTATTAAGGAAAAATGCAACACTTCCAGAATTATATTGTTTTATAGAGTAATGCTGTACCAGTAATATCTAAAGCACACCAGGGTACCTTTGTGTTTGCGATGAGAGTTAAAAGCTGAACCAGATAAGTTATGTTCACTCTTTTATAATTGAACCCATTGAAAGTTCCAAATAGTTGTTGTCCGTGGTGTCAGTAAGTAAGGTTGATAAATAGTTACAAAGCAAGCACAAGGAGAGGATGGACGGAGCACTGAAACTTTTCAAAACAATCATCCTGGGACCGGTTTTGGGATAACACCCCCTCATGTCAGGCTAGCTTGAATCCAGTAGCAAAGTGAGCAAGGGACACACATCTAGGCATACCCTGCCAACTTAAGATGAACAGAGCAAACACAAGGAGATGATGAACGGAATGCTGAAACTTTTCAAACACTCATCCCCAGTCACTATTAGATCTGGGTTGCATCCATCTTCATTCTTTCGCTCACTTTGCCATCCTAGTTCAGACCCAGCCATATGAAAATCAGTCTTGAACCTGTTCCTCGTGGGAACAGTCCAGCCCGAACTGTCCAGCCAGGTCTTTCCATGAGCAGAAACAAGCATCCTGTGACCGGTTTTGGGGTAACAACCTCCATCAGCAAGGCTAGCTTGAATCCAGTGGCAAAGTGAGAAAAGGACCCACATCTGGGCATACCCTGCCAACTTAGCGTGAACAAAGCAAACACATGGTGATGATGGACGAAGCGCTGAAACTTTTTAGACACTCACCCCCCGTCACTACTAGAACTGGGTTGAACCCATCATCGTTCTTTAGCTGACTTCGCCACCCCAGTTCAGACTCAGCCACATGCAAATCAGTCTTAACCATGTTTCTCATAGGAACAGTCCAGCCCAAACATGCCCTGCTTCTTAGGGCGAACAAAGCAAATGCAAGGAGATGATGGACTGAGAACTGTAACTTTTTTCACCCTAAATTGGCAGGGTATGCACAGACGTGGGTCCCTCACTCACTTTGTATAACCCTTCATCAGCTTAGATTTAATCCAGTTGATCAGTGAGCGTGGGACCCACATCTGGGCATACTCTTCCCACTTAGTACAACAAAAGGAAAAGGAACAATTGATGGACGTAATGCTGAACAATGCAATCATTCACCCCAGTCACAAAGATCTGGGTTTAGTCCATCGTTCTTTTGCTCACCATGCCACCCCACTGTGCCATTGGATTCAAGCAAGCCTGGCTGATGAGGGGTGATGCCTGAAACCAGTCCCAGGATGCTTGATTCTGGTCCTTGGAGGACCTGGCTTGGAAATTCGGGATGGACTGTTCCCATGACGAACAGGGTGAAGACTGATTCGCACTGATCCTTGTGACCAGGGGTGAATGTTTGGATTGTTCAGCATTCCATCCATTAATTGTTCCTTTTGTTTTAGAAAAATAAAGCGTCAGTCTGAGGTGGCATGAAAAGGTGCAGTTTAGAAGCACAGTACTGTTATGTGAAGTGATCGAGGTGTGGCGCAGCCCACCCTCCTCCAGGCGCAGATGGGCCTGACATTGTCCCGGGCTTTAACCTGGTGAGGCCTGTGCTGTGGGGTTGACTCCAAGGGCTTTGCATTGCTGTGGGTGGCAAGTGCGGAAAGTGGCAGGATCCTGACCCATCCTTCTGAAGCGATGCAGACGGGGCTTGAAGTACTCGCACAGGGGCCAACAACACTCTTAGCTACCTGCACCACGGATGCCTCCAAGCAATTTGTAGCACTGCAGGCGGAAATTCTGGCAAGATCTGTGCCCCTCCTTCTGAAGGTGATGGAGACTGGGGCTTGAAGTCCCCACACAGAAGCGAACAACACTCATTTCTTCTGGAGCCGTGGGATGACTCCAGGCGCTTTGTAGCACTGCGGGTGGCCAACTCAGGGAGTGGCAAGATCCTGGTCCCTCCTCCTGAAGGTGACGTAGACTGGGGCTTGGAGTTCCCGCATGGAGGCCAACAACACTCTTTGCTTCCTGCACTGTGCAGCCATTGGCAAACACAGTAAGTGGCAAGATCCTGGATCTCCTAACGTGCCTGTGCTCTCTCCTTCAAACATGGTAAAATTGGCCTATGCCTTATTGGCACATTTAATTTACTTATAAGTCGCTAGTAAAGTAGTGCTATAGGTACTCGGGCCTATAAATTAAATGTTACTAGAAGGGCTGCAGCATTTATTGTGCCACCTACTTAGGTAGCTGTTTAAAAATTCTCAGGCCTGCCATTTTAGTCTGTGTGCTTTTTTAAATTGCCAATTCAACCTGGCAAAATAAAGCTTTTGTCAGGCCCATACCTTCCTTTTTAATATGACATATTATAATAGTTAACATAATATATTAAAATACATATAATATATCATCTATATAAGTACCCTTAAATAGGCCCTAAACAGCCCATAGGACAAGGTGCATTACATTTAAAAAGTTGGTAATGTACTTTCAAGTTTTATGTAGCCCGGTGATGAAAGAATCCCAAATTCCTTTTTTCACCACTGTGAGGCTTACCGCTCACATAGGATAACATTAGATTACCTTATTACATTTAATAAGTGCTAACTTGTGATTGGGAACAGGTAGAAATTAAATGTTTGGTCTGAAAAGAATTGTAATTTAAAGTCTTCTTTAGTGGTAACATTGGATTTTAAGTCATAATTCTGAAATTGCCTCTTTTAGAAAGCTTTCTCTTGTCCTAACCATTTAGTGCATGTGTCCTGCTTCACATGGCTGTGAGTAAATAGCAGTTGGCCTTTGTGTGTTTCTCCGAGGCAGTGAGACTAAAGGGGACCAGGTGTTGGCAGGATGGGATTGGAGCTGTTCCGTGCATTTCAATCGACTACCTCAAGCACATAAAGGAACTTGACACCAGCCATTTGTCATGTTAAACCGCTTGGGCAGGGGAAGGGAAAATAATTACAGAATCAAATTGGGGGATAGCTAGATGATTCCCCCGCTTCAAAGGATGAGCCTAGGTATAAAAATGGGATCTCAGACCAACCCTTTAGTTTATTTCTGGATCTGCTGAAGACACTCAGAAGGACTTACTTGTACTCAAGAGGACTGATCAGCTGCTTGAGGCCTATTTTGTACTTCAGAGGACTTCCTTGCTGCTACCAGAGGACTGCCCTGCTGCTTGAAGCTTGCCTTGTACCCTCAAAGCACAGCTCTGTAGCTTGAGCCTGTCTTGGTGGTTAATCGCAGGACTACCAGAGTGACTCCAAGGGCTAGTAGGTCTGCCTCCTGTTCACAGCTATAGGGACACAACAAGCTCGACAACCTTGAACCATGCACCTGTACCATTCCTGAAGTGAGTCCTGCCCTCCAAGTGGTGGCCCATAATCCTGGACCCTTGGAAGTGGTGGTAAACGTCCCCTAACAGCTAAGACCCGAACTTTAGAACTTTTCCTAAAACGTGGCCCGAGAAAAGACAGCAGACTGGGGTCTGACAGCTCACTGATCTGTCTGAGGTGCATCGCAATTTAATCTCACTTTGCTGTAGCTCTCGCTACATTGTTCTCCACAGCAGCAAATCCTGTTCAGCAAGACCTCTCAGGAAAGGACATCTCTCCTCGTGGAGCCCTT
Organism: Lissotriton vulgaris; assembly: GCF_964263255.1. Lineage (NCBI taxonomy): Eukaryota > Metazoa > Chordata > Amphibia > Caudata > Salamandridae > Lissotriton > Lissotriton vulgaris. Next base: position 1,135,060,668 of record NC_141697.1, read on the forward strand.
ATTGGCTACAGCTAGACTTTTCTGTTTTCTGTATTATTTTTGGTAAATTCTGGTGGTTTTTTCCAGCTTTTTCAATACCTTAATAAAACAGTGGTTATCAGTGGTTACACATTTTCGTGCCATTAAAAACAACAGAAACAGTGTTTTTCCAGTGTTTATGGAATTTTAATTTAATTTTAATAATTGCTTGGTTTCTGCACTGAAAGTTTATGTGCACAGTGTGTATGAGATCCAAATAAAATTTTACTGCACCAGAATGGACTACAAAGTCAATAACATTCTTCATTAACTCTGAAAATTCTAAAGATGCTTTCAGCATACCGTCTAGCAAGTGACAAGGATCTCTTACAGGGAAGCACTCCAGCTCAGATATCGATTTTGACAGACTATCATACAACTTTTTCACATACGTAACCGAATTACTGCAAATACACACAATATCACTCCAATCTTTATTGAACTTGGTAGGAATTTTTTTTGCTACATTCCAAACAACACTGCGTTCCATTTTTACCAAGTGTCTGGTGTCATGTTTTCACTTCTATCTCAGATGTTTGGTGACAACATTCTTTTCACATATACCTGTCACTTCATCTTGCATTGAATGTTTTAAGCTTGGGGTGTTTGGCAATTCACTTGCAATCAATACTGACTCACTAGAAAAGGGGGCTGATGTTTCAAAGGATTTCACCCATTCTCTGTCTGTGGGTAAATGTGATGGTACATATTAGGAAAGATTCTTATGAAACCAGCCATTTTACCTATCAGTGAAATCAAATGTAGCCAAAATATCAAATATGATTTCGACATTTTCAGATTCTCCACAGTTTATAAAATAACTAAAAAAGACCTAAAACATGCTTCTAAACACTGTATATTTAGACCAAAGACCACAAAACTGAAAAAAGCAGAAGGAAGAAGAGGAAATGTTTTAGTGATATCCCCAACCAACAAACATCAAGCAGAATAATGTTAGCACAGTCTTTTTTGATGCTACCTTGTATAACAAAGTTACATTGTATTGGCCCCTTCAGGAAGAAATAAAAATGTCTCTTTCACTCATCTTTTCCTTTCTTTCAATGGCACTAAGTTTGTGGTTGCAAAGGTGTTTTTTCAGTGTTTGTGTTTACACCGAGATGGCTTTTTTCCTTTCAGTGGGGTTTTATCAGTTATTATAGTTTACACCTAAAACCAGATAGCCTAGCTACAGCCTAAAGCTATGTCCCACTGGAGATTTTCAACTTCTAAAAAGTGGCAAAATCCAAATGTAGAAATCTCTACTGCAATCCTCTTTCCAGCTGCTCCCCGACAATGACACCTCCTCCTTGGACACCGCCGGCTACTGGGCCTGCTGAACTTTACTTTCTCAGAAACTTTATTTGACATTTTCTTCTAAGTCCACAGGTAACCGAAGACTGGGCCCAATCCACCGTTGGGCTTAACCTTTGACTTTCTCAGGTCTTGCATGACCAGATGCTCATGGTTGCCACTGTGATCTTTTAGACACTAGTTTTTACTAAAAAGGTAAAAAAAATCATATCTCCAGTTTAATTGATTGGATCTAATTTGATATAGTGCCAAATATTTATAAAATTCTTCATTATTTTTTTAATTGGTGTGGGATTTTACTTGTGTTATTTTTTTACATTTTTGCTGTTTGTGTTCTGCAAAAATACTAAGTTAAGCCTGACTGCTTTTGTGCCCAGGCTACAAGAGGATTAAGCACATATTAATTTAGGTACTTTTGTGGTTCTCCATGACCGGGATTGTGGTTGTTGCTCGAGAACGGTCTTCACTCCCTCAATCAAAAACACAATTTCCTACAACATACATGAAAACTGTTACTTCTCCTATCTAATTCCATGATGATGTTTACTTTTGTTCTAAGGAAAGGAGTTCATGAAACTCTTCAATCAACATAGATTTGCATTTCTGAAGTAGTGGCAATGAATGATCAGGAGTAGGTAAAAAGACTTAAATGAAGGTGGTACCAAAATGTGACTAGCCTTACCAGGTTAATCAATGTTTTGAATTCTGTTTCCAGGAGACAGAATCATTTTTTGAACATGCATACATTCTCATTCAGACATTTGAGAATGCATGATCTGGCATCAAATACATATCTAATTTTTTTATTTTCAGATATGGAAAGACAGATTTCTAATTGTTCATCAAGATGCCTAGATCCATAGTGAATTACATATCTTATTCTGATTGGCAGAATCATGTTGGATAATTGTCTGATGAAAACCTTTCATCTGGTGGTTGGGTTTTTAGTGTGTGATGGATTTTGGAAAAGTACTATACTGGACTGGAGCAGCTGAAGGGAAGACAATGCAGTTCCCAAATGTAACTCTCCTAAAGAAATCAGTGGTGGGATTATTTGCCTTTCCAATTTATTTATGTTTTTATATAGAAGAAACCAGGCCCTAGTATAGTACGTCACATAGGATGGCTTTAAACATTCGTAACATAGACATGTAAGCTGTACATAGCAAAAAATAAGCAGTGATCCAGAAAATGGAAGCATATGTTAATGCAGGTCATGCAATGGTGTATAGTTACATAGTCTTAGGGGGTTGTCCCTGCCATCAGTTGCTAACTGTTGTTATGTTAATAAGGGGCTTCGAAAAAGGAGGGTCTTCAACTCATTTGTGAAGATTTTCGGGGTTCTGAGTTATGTGTGATGGTTAGGTGTGTTGGAGTTCCATACAGTTTCAGGGATTCTGCTCAGGGATGTTCTATGCTTGTGACCATCGAACATTGGTATGTATGGGCTGAGTCACCATACCACCTCAGCGTCTATGAGCCAGAGTCTGACTAGCTATAGTGCCTCACTTGCCCTCCTAACCTTTTCAGACAAACAAGTGAGTTGGCACCCCACAACACAACCCTCTCGACCCTCTCAGTGATCGTGGTAACGTGACACCCCCTTTCGCTCTCACTCATACTTGTCCACAATAACATAAACAAAAGACACAAAGTTTATTTTATTTATTCAAACTAGCGAGCTCTAAGGTGCAGTATTTGCACCACAGACAAAAATGCATAACAAAAATATCATTAGCATGGTTAACAAACCATATACCATAAAAACCCCTGTTATGTTGTAAAACAGGTTAGCCTAATTCTCTTCTCCTTTTTCTACTGAAGCTAAATGATTATATATTAAAAATCTAGGGTTAGTGAGGGACCCCGAAGCTGAGCATACATAGGTGGATCTTCTACATCTCAGCTGATGCAGCACTATTGCTTCAGGACCTTTTCTCAGTGTGTACTTTTCAGAACCCCTGTCCTCAGTTATATGACAAGATGTGTGATCACAAACAGAACCTGCATTTTTTTTTTAAGAGTTTTATATTGCGTGAACTTGACCCGAATCAGGTATCAGAGATCTTTACATAGCACCAGTTGCAATAACATGAGGACACATTTTTTTTTTAGGTACAGGGATATTATATGATTTGCCAAGAATCACAGAATGTTCAGCATCATTGCCGAGACTCGAACCCAGTTACCCAGATTCGAGGTCGACCCCCTTTATTTTATTTTATTTATTTGAAGAGTTTTCTATAGCGCGAACAAGACCCTTAGGTATCAGAGCGCTCACATTAAATGAGGCAGTTATTGACAAGCATTGGTATAGTAAATGTTCCCAGTGGTATGAGGTATTACGTAAGCATCATTATAAAGATAATATCCATTAAAAGTTATACATAAGTTATATATAGAACATGACATAAGTTTGGTATACAATTAAATCTAAGCCTTAGCCTTTAGGCCAACTCCTCTCCCCATTATTATGTCTAAGTGCTAGTTTCTGATCCAAGAGAATAACAAGGGGCATTGTTGTTTGACCTTGTCTAGTATGTTCAGACTAAATCCCAGGAAAAGAATAAAATGCGAAAACGTGTAGGTTGTGTGTGAAAATACAATGTGGCACAAAGGCAAGTGTGTTATGTAGTAATGTGTTCAAAATAAAAGTCACCTACAACGTGCACAGTTACGCTAACATAGGATAACAAATGGGCAATGCAAGAAACACACAACAATAACTTGGGAGTTATCTCACAAAAGGATTGTTTGAGAGTTCTTACTTTTTTTAGGGAAAGCGTTTCATGAAGAAGATTGTGAGAGAAGCGTAGGAAGTGAGATATTCCTGAGATGGTAGGTTTTTCAGCATAGTAGAGAGGGGTATTAGAGTGGAGGGCTTTATGTGCCATGCAGGGCAGTTGAAAATGGCTTCAGGCTTTTATGGATATCCAGCTGAGGAAGACTAGAACTTGTCTAAATGCTCAAACCTTCCAGTTCTCATGACTAGTTCTGTGATTGTGTTGAATATTGCCTTCATAGGGTCCAAATTAATTTTGGGGATGCCAACCAGAACTAAATTTCCAAATTGAACCTGGGAAAGTACCAAAGCTTAAGCCAGAATTTTAAAACCCATGCTCATGGATGAGAGGCCGATTCATTTAGGAATCAAATTTTGTGTTTGCCATTGTGCAAGAACATTTATGTGTTTACACAGATGTAGATTTTTCTCCAACATAAATCCCAGAGATTGAGTACTCCTGACTGTTCAGGGTCTGCAAATAAGCATGTTGATTAAATTGAGCCATAGCTGTTAGAGGATATTGCATGTGTTGGGGTGATCAGGAGGAATTCACCTTTATCCTGTATAAGTGTAAACTGGTGAAAGGACACCTAGGACTGAAAGTTTGAGAAAGTACTTCTGCCAATTAGCCCCATGCGAATTTCTATAGACTTCTTTAGCACAGAAGAGTGGTTGACTGTGTCAAAAATTGCAGACATGGTGAGAATGGCTAGAAGACTGGTTACACCTTTAACCAGGAAGTCACAAGCGTTATCTAAGATATGGAGAATAATGGTTTTGGTGCTGCAGCCTGATCTGAAGCTTGATTGGAATCTGTCAAGTAGGACACTTTTGATAATGAATTGATTGAGTTGGGATTCAATGAAACAATTTTAGGGTTTTGGCCAGGAAGTCAAGCTTGAATTTGGGGCAGAAGTTGTTAAGATCATCTGGGTCGGCTTCTTATTTTTAGTACAACCAAATGTTAGGAACTTTTTCTTGGGAGAGAGAGGAACAGATGAGATTAGGCCAGTTGGGGTATCTTGTGAATTTAGTGAGATCGTCTGTGAAAAAATACACAAACTGAGAGGAAAATTTAATTTTAGCAGCGGTTTGATGAGTTAATCTTCTGTTATTATTCTGAATGAGGGCCAGGTGTTAGTAGCTTTTTGATGGGAGGCTTGATCAAGTCATATTTGTTTGGCTTGATAAAGCTTTTTAATTTTTTTGATCAAAGAATATGGCAAGCTTTCTGCAGTTTTGGACTGTGCTTTTGATGGCAAGTTGTGAGATAGGGTAAGAATTGTGTAATGCAATCTGAATGAGCCTCCCAAGGTGGCAATTGATGATGTTTATTTTGTGTCAAAGCAAAGTTGCTTTTTCTTTTAAATAATTTTTTCTTATACTGCTAATTAACCTTGAGTAGTGACTTAAGAATCCTCTGCAAGGGATTTCGGCACTGGACAGGGTCTGCAATCTGAGCAGTTTCTTATCTTTGTTAAGATTTTTTGAGGACCATTTGTTTGCCTTTGTAAATTTTTTCCCCATCAGTTTGAGTGGAGTGAGGTAATTTATGATCAAAGTCATGGTCCTATAGTAGTGCTCAGTTTTCTTTTCCAGTTTTAAGTTATACTTTGACCTGCTGTCTCTTTGACTTGCGGATTGATAGCCTCTTTAGTAGTGCACAATGAAGCCCAGTTCCATTGTGTGTAAGCTGGAACACCTAAATGGCTTGCTGTATATTGAAAAACAAGAAAGTTGGCACTGAACGGTAACAAAATACACAAACCTAAAAGACTGGAATTTAACCGCATAAGGCCAAATTACTAATAATTCAGCCTATATTGATTACTAAATGTAGTAACATTTTCATATTTCTTTGTAATCTTAACAAACAAAATATTTTTGCTAATTTCTTATACATTTTAATAAACCTTTTTAATTTCCCCTATACTTTACCTGAAGGAGAGCTTCATCCCGACTTTGGTACCTACAATAAACTGAAAATAATTAAAATATACATTGTTATGTTAAATATTAGGGTACATTAGTTGGATGTATTGATGTCACATGTAGAAGAAAATAGAAAATGCTACAGTAATGTTAACTTAATTTTGAATGAAATCTTTAATTATTTTGAATGTATTAACTAAAATAAATGTTATTTTGCTGTACTTTCATTTAACAAATGATTTCTCTCCTACAGTAAAAAACAAATGTTCTTTAATATTAATTAATAATGATTAAAATAATGAATAGAGTCAATTCAAAGTAACAAATAGATTTTAATAAAAATGTCTTATATTAATTTATGAATTTCAAAATTCAAAGGTTGTTCAAATATGCTATAATTAAATTATATATATGTGTGTGTTTTATTTTTAGATTTTGAAACATTAAATTATATTCATTGACATTTTTAACTATTTTAAATAATGTAATTTAATTTACCATTATTTCCTAGGGAGGCCCTTACCTCAATCAATTTGTATGGGAGGGAGTTTCAGTGTCAGTGGTTGGACACATGCGGTGCTGGATTAACTCAAGCACTGTACTGGAGTAATTTACTATTGTTTTAGGTCCCTTTTTGCCTGTAGAAACTTTATAAGTGGGGTTTGTGAATAGCAAAGTGGTTACTATTTTGTAGGTAGAGGCATGTTTTTTTCTAAACCCCTCCCTATCCCTTCCTAAACCCCTCATTACTCCTGCCTAAACCCTTCCATTGAATAGTAAGTATGACCCTTTTTCCAGCCAATCCTCCTGGTTTTTTAAGTGACATTCACATAATCCAGGCAGCTGCTTTCATACACAATTCTCCAGGCAAAGGCATGGCTTTAAACAAACAATACAATCTATCTACCAATGAAATAAATAGAGGTTAAACTGATTTGATTTGTACATTTATATAGCGCACGGATGCCCTGGGGCGTCTAGGCGCTGGCTCCCGTGAATCCAGTAAGGTTGCCGAAGAAAAGAGTAGAAAACACAGTTAGCTGGTAAAGAGCCAGGTTTTTAACAACTTCCTAAAAGAAACCAGAGTTGGGCTGTTCTTTATGCTGACCTGGAGCAAATTCCATGTTTTAGCTGTCCCTAACACAAAGCTTCTTCCACCTCATCAAGCTTTTTGAATCTGAGTGTTTGTAGCAGTTTGATCTGTGCAGACTTTCGATCTCTGGAAGGCACGTACCAGTTCAGATGTTTCTTCAGAAAGTGAGGACTAGCTCCATGTAGTGTCTTGTATGCTAGGAATAGAGATTTAAATTTGATCCTCTTGTCGACTGGAAGCCAGTGCAGGGATCTCAGATGGTAGAAGGCTGGCTGAAATCTGGGAATGTCAAGCAACAGGCTGGCTGCTGCATTTTGGAGGCACTGTAACTTATCTAGGTATTGTGTTTGAATACCCATATACAGAGCATTACCATAGTCCAATCTGGACAGGGCCAGTGCTGTTACCAGTGTTTTTAGGGTGTCTGGTGGGATGAACGGCGGATTGTCCTAAGTATCTATTCTACTATTATAAAGGAAGAACTTTGAGGCTTTGAGGCGGGTAAACTCAGGAACCACAGAGCCAATCCACACACCTGACACATCGTTGGAATCCTCAGGGTGTGCAGATGGACATAGGCTGTATAAAATTAAAAAATACGTTATATTTAAAAAATGTACATTAAAAAAAAGTAGTCCCCTCGAAGTAACGCCAGCCGCGACCTGCGTGCTGACATCCTCCACGAGCGCGAGGAACGCGAGGAGGAGCGGCGGACATGGCGCGGGGGAGGAGCACTGACGAGCGGCACACAGGCGGTGAGCAGCAGCAGACCGGCGGAGCGGCGAGGAGCACTGAACTGAGGAGCGGCGGCTGAACAGCGGACATGGCGCGGGGGAGGAGCACTGACGAGCGGCACACAGGCGGTGAGCAGCAGCAGAGCGGCGGAGCGGCGAGGAGCACTGAACTGAGGTGCGGCGGCTGAGGTAAGGCTCCGGGGGACAATGTCGGGGCAGGCGGGGGTCAGGGCACGCGGGGGACGGGGAGTTACAACAACGGCTCCGGGGGACAATGTCTGGGCAGGCGGGGGTCGGGACAGGCGGGGGTCCCTCTAGCATAATTGTGCTCAAGCTCCCGACTCCCGCCGGCTGCTCCATACTCTGTGAACTCCTACTCTTATCCCGGCAACCTCTGCTCATCCTCGCCTCCCTGCAAACAGAGCGCCAGAGCCCCACTTACCCAGAAAGCTCCCCAGTGCCTCAGGCGCCTATGCTGGCCAACACTGGGCCTCTGGCATAATTGTGTGAGGCAAGCCTCCGGAGGACAATGTCAGGGCAGGCGGGGGTCGGGGCAGCCGGGGGACGGGGCGGACGGGGTGGACGGGCGCCCGGGCTGATGGCCAATGCCGGGGCAGGCGGGGGTCGGGGAAGCCTGATTGCTCCCAGACAAGGTTGGGACAGGCTGCTAGTTTTAAAGATAAAGAAGATGGTTGAAGTGAGGGTACTGATCTGGTATTTTAAAGTTAGGTTATCATCAAAGATGAAACCTAAATTTTTCGCCTTCGTACTGGAATTGGAAGTTCTGACTGGATGGCCACCACCTGGGTGACTAAAATGAGGTATCTGTAGCTAGCAGCAGAAGCTCCGTCTTTCCGCCATTCATTTTTAAGGCAGTTGGACCTCACCCACTGATTTACCTGGGTCAGGCAGCGATTAAATCGGTCTGCTGTTTCCTCCACATTACTTGAGATTGACACCACTAATTGGGTGTCATCAGCCTATGAAACCACTGAGAAGCCGAACTGCCTGTTGATAGTAGCCAGAGGGGTAACTCAAAAGCAGCCTTGAGCGGCAGTAATTATTCACATTTGAGCCTTTAAACAGGCACATTCCCTTGTGCTGAAACAAAGTAACAATTTCACACCAAGATTTAAATGTGTTAAATTGACTCAAAACAATGTAACAACTTCACACAGGTCCTTTGAAAGCAGGCCCTTGTTTGAAATTGACCTGAAGTAATCAACCTTCAATTTAAACACCAAACAAACAATACATAAATGTACAGTAAATAACATTCCAACGGTACCTAACAACATTTTGCAGTGCACTCATCTCTAGGATCAAGCAAAGTTGAAATGGTGCATTGGCTACTGCTATTTATAGGTGAGGGTTTCCGTTGTTTGTATTAATAGCTTCCTGCTCAGGAGAGCCGTTATAGGAGCTTTATTATTTCAAGTGCGGGACAAAATAAAGCAAGAAAAGAAACTGCATAATTGAGCCTTCTGTCTTGAAATAAAATGATTCCTACTTGTTCAAAATTAAAAATATGTTAGTGTTTTATTTCACTGTTGTACAATTTTATAGTTATTAACTTTTATTTTTGGGAAAATGGGTGGGGTGTGTTGGAATTTGATTCATATTAATGCCATTTAAAAAATGTTATCTAATAGTTTTTTTATGTTTGTAACAATTCCAATTTATTTGAACGTTTTCAAAATACTTAAAAATATGTGTTTTTTTATTTGAAATGTAGGGGTTTTAATGTTTTAATTGAAAATGTCAAACACTGTTCTGTGTTTGTTTGGGTATAGTCTGATACACTATTCGCAAACCATAGTGGAGTTCTGATGGAAATATATTGCAACTGATCTACTCCTTATGTAATCAACTTTTCTTGCTTGATGACAGGGCATCCAAATTAATGATACAATATGTTTTTCACATCTGATGGTGCATCCATCCCAGCTCCACCAGAGCACAGTGCTGATAGCCCTTCCGTACTTAGAGCAGGGCACCCACCACTGACATTTCCTGAGTCGGCCAAGCCATGCATAGCAGACAAGGGGAGGGAAAACAAATAATGGCCCTGACACTAATGAAAAGCTCACTGTGCATCACAGAGTCTCACTGTGCATCACAGAGTTTATTTATCCTGAAACAAACTTGTGCTTCAGAAGTTGGTTTCGAACAGCAATACACGAATGCCAAGTGGACAAAACAATGATGGTGCACACTTGCCCTTCATTTGTGCTGTAAGTGTATCTACCGCCCTGGCTGATGCACTGAAGGCAGATATCCTTGCCAGGCAGGCATTGATCTTTGGATATGGTGAGCATTTCCTCTGCCAGGGTAATGGGGACAAGGGTAGTCCCTGCCTACTACGCTTAAATAATCCCCATAATCTCCATTTGCCTAAAAATTTAAATATGTGAAATGCAGTTGTCAATATCTGTTTGTATACAACATCTTCTATTCCAAAACCTCCTTTAATGGACAGTGATCTTTTGCTCTTCACATAAGTTTGCATTAGATAAATAGCCACACGTCTATGTAGTGGTTTTCACAAGAATTTATTTTTAAATATATATTTAACTCAATGATGTACATGACCCTCAGAACCTCCCTTTTTTGAAAGTCTACATGGTATGTGTACACCCTCCAACACATATCCTTAGCTGCCCTCGCATTGGCTTTTTCCCAACATGCATTATGTAGCCCATCTGTTCTTTCTTTTTCTCTATTGTAATGTTCTTTTCTGATGCCTCTGCTGAAGCAGGGAATTTCAGTTCAGTTATTGATTTACGAAAACTAATATCACCTAGTAAAGGAGAAATCCCTGCTTTTTGGTAGACAGACCATTGAATATGAATTAGATTAACCAGGAAGTGCACAACAGAAAATATTTTCACAATCAGTCGATTCACTCCATAATGAGAGTTTGTTATCGATTAAAAGGCTTTTTTAAATCAATCTTTTAGTATTTTATATTAATTTAAATCAACATTTTAAGTACATCAATATTGATCATTGATTGATTAATAATCAAAAATAGCTAATCAAAGGCGCTACATGCATTAAGCATGTTCCATTAAGGAAAGAATCCCTATTCTAAAAATGAGGCTGAAAAGTGTCAGTAACAACTCCTGAGGAGCTCTTAAGTCGAGAGAGTGCGACCATAAGCATAAAGCTTCAGCATGAAGTTAAATATCAGAAGCTGAACTTCTCATGAAGATAGGTTCGAGAAACTCAGTAGAGTCTTAGAACAAGGTAGATCAAGGATCTGTGTTGTGTCTGGGTAAAAACAGATCTGAACCTACTCTAGGAACACACAATAATATCGACATCACATTTTTTCATTGTTACAATTCTGCAGGGTCTTCGTCCTTCAGCCAGCCAATCATCTGTTGGTGCTTTTCATTGGAACAGGATCGCTCCTGTCTTCTCACCTGGCACACAATAGCACTGCACACAGCAGTTATAAACTCATCAATTAGCAATGTCTCTGTTTAAACCTTTTGACAGTTCTTCTCATAGTCAAAACTACATTCCCATGATGGAATCTACATAGTTATCATTCTGATCAACATTCTGTTAAACATTTATCAGCGATCATTTTGTAGCAAGAAACATTAGCTGAATTAAATGAAAATATCTATAACTGTTATTCATTAACCGCATCGCTGCGGCGGTTATTTTTCCGCTGTGCGGCTTTTTTCAAAAAGCCGTTTTAGATGACGAGCTCAGCTCGTCATCAGCAGCGAAGGGGTTAAGGAAATACATGTCCATGGGAGGCAAATACCATTTTCATTTTTGAAGCTCAGCCCTTTCAGTCGGGACAATATGTCAAAGAATAATAGGAAGAGGAGGAGAGTGCAATTTCATCATTCGCAACGCTCTCTTTGCTCCGCCTCATTGGCCCTGGTCTGTACTCCGGCGGTGAAATATTGTCGAATTGGAGACCGCTCCTTCCGGCTCAAAGTGGCAAAGCTATGGAATGATTTGCCACTTTCTGTGAGACTTCTACAGGATCTGCTTCTTTCCAGAAAAGCCCGAAAAACATGGCTGTTTCAGCAATAACTAAATACTCTGCGCTCTGCACACTTGTTTTTCTGTCCAGTTTAGTCCTATTCACCAAGCGCCAGGACACTCAGTAGAGTAGCTGTGCGCGTTATAAAACCCCGGATAACATAACATTACATAATAAGTGGTGGGGACCTATTGTCTTGGAAAACATCAGGATGCTGGCAGCATGCTGGGTAGCTATGCCTCTGCACCCAACCACTCCTGTACATGTCTGAGGTATGTGTGCACAGCTGGTTGTCTGGCCCTGTTAGGTTAGGCGCACCGGCCAGGCTTTTGCCCAACCAGTCATACACTAGGGGGGTTTGAAATTAAATATATTTTAAAAGCATTAAAAAATCAATTCAATTAGTTGAAAAATCACAGATAGAAAATGAGCTATGGTTCCGGCTCAAACGCAAAAAAGCCAATGAAATTCTGCAGATATGGTTTCCAATGGACAAAGCAATAACTTGTACCACCATCTATATTCAAAACGCCAAAAGTGCAGAAGCAAAGAAAAGAACTATCAAGAGAATTACATTGTTAATGGGGTGAGTTATGATGTTTTTGTGTGTGTTGGTAACCACAAATAGCAAATTTCAGTGGATTTCCATGTTTGAGCCAGACCTCAAACTCCGCTTTTACGTTTTTTTTCATTGAATACCCATATTCATAAATATAAATTATCCAGGCTGTCTCGATTTATGTTTCGTCACAGTTGCACAATATTTTAGATGAAAATGTTATGTTGCTGTCAATGAAGAAACAAAATACAATACACAAATAAACATGCATCAGCAAAACCAATCAGTGTCATTTTGTCAATGCTTTGTAGTCACCGCCATTGGCTTTGAAGTTGCCAGATACTTTTAAAATGTGCCAGCATTGGCAAGCAAGAAGCGCCATCTGCCCATTTTGAAAGTTTATTTACTATGCTTTCAAGGAATGTTTAATTTTGTTAAAGCATATCATTGACTGGCCAAATGGACAAATTGATAACTGAAACATCCCATAGCCCTGCATCTTTCGACCAACAAAAGAAGACGCCTGACAAAAAAAAAATCAATTTTTTTGCAATACTGAATTGTATAGCCGTTTTTTCTTCGTTATCCCACTGCTGGCAGCAAAAAAAGACCTACACTATGACATCAGACTGCTGATGAGTGCTTCCCAGTCACATGGGAACAGCAGTGCAGATCACATAATACATAGTTTGAAAGCTTGATGGGCAACACAACTCAATTTCCTTACTCTGTTCAGTGGCTCAGTACTGCAAACTTGAAGTAAACTATTGCTTTGTAACTCATATAACTTGTATAGAAATCTTCTGTTTTTAAAATGTGATTACAGCTGTCAGATATTCGGAAACTTAGGGCCTGATTACGAGTTTGGTGGTCGTCTTGTAGGACCGCCTAGCCGGTAGTGCACCTTCTCACCAGATTCTGAGTAGAATTTAGAAAAAGCAGGCGGGTGGTACCGATGGAGAGAGCGGGGCCTCATTTGCCCGAGTGGGTGCCGGGTGAGGTGAGGCAATTCCCCACACAAAGCTGGGAAGGGATAACTGTTCCAATTTCCTCCAGACAACATTGGGGATCCAAGTTCCTGGTAGGATTCGTTTTGTCTTGATACTTTGTTTAGGTCTCACTCATCACGTTATTGTTCACTGACATTAGCAGTGTTATAATATATCACGGTCCTGAAGAAAGCTGGACAGATTTTGTCTATCAAGCTGAAACATGTCGACCACACTGCACTGCGCCTTCACATAGTTATATATTTCTACACTATGGAGCGCTACTTATTTTAAAACTTAACACTGTAATAGTACTCATTAAACATATTTTCTGTTACAGTAGTTAATTTTAACATACACCTTTTTCACTTCACACACCATCACCACCTATAAGACACATTGTGGCTAGTTGGTTACGTTAACAGTCCATCTCTACACCATCACCTGATGGGTTGGGTAAGAGTTGGATTCACGATCTGTATCCCACGTGACGATACTCCGCTGTAATGGTGGCCTGATGGGAGTTTTTCAGCCACATGTGATCTTTGGTGTCCCCTTTAGCCTAGTTTAGTTTTAGGTTGTGTACAACACATAGTCTGACTTCATATCTCTTCTAGATTTTTCTGGTGCTGCTGTGGTCCCATGATTTCAGCATGCTTTGGCTAAAGATTATAGGCAGGCGTCATGCTGCCACCATTGGACCAATGCCACGTTGTTTGCATTGTGAGTCATGCAACATGTAGTGGCCTGAGCGATTTATCCATGTTGCTGAGTGGAGGCAGAGTGAACAGATCACAGGGACATCACTGAAGATCCCATCTTCCTCTGGAGATGCCTTCTCCACACAACCTACTCATCCAACTAACAAGCGTGCATTTTTACCAGTCCCAATAACATCTCACATCTTTAATAATCCATTTCAATTAATCAATCCCTATTCAAAAGAATAGAGTAAGTGCATGAGATCGCGAGAGCGGAAATTTAACACAACTAATCCTACAAGTAAAAGGAAGCGCATATTACTGATCTGCTACCTATTTAGCTCTCACCCTGGGTTCCGGAGTAGCATGCTACTCAGAGCAAAGCGCATCAATGCCTTGTCAGGGGTAGTATGCTGACTAGATAAATACAATTCGCAGTTATAATTGTTTCTCTAATTATGAGGGCCTTTGTCTCCACTCATGCTATCCCTGAACTGTTATGCACTGCAAAAGCTTGCTCCTCCCCATACTTCCTGTGGCTGTCCAATTGCTGTGTCTGGAAAGTGGTGTCCAGTGACGTGACATGGCTGTTGATCTGGGGGCATTCAGTTCTGCAGGGTCCTAGAGTCCGCCTCACGATTTCACACATCTCCCCCTTCAAAGACAAACACAACACATTACTGGATGACATCTGTGTCCCTATTTAAACTGCGAATGCTGGCACCGTTGGGGTAGACTTCATGTAGCATTTTGCTTTGGTTACACAGAGCAAGTATTTAATCTGAATCGCTTCAGTAGTCACACCATTAATCTCCAAATTCTGTACAAACATGTTTTTGGGCGAGAGGGATTCCAAAGGTTTCGGCAAAGTTTGTGATATGCATAGGAAATGAGTTTATAGGGATTATTCCTAACACCTGTACATATTTTGTAAGGGATTTATTCCATGATGTGCGTTTGGCAACCCGCCCTAAGAGTACTATCTTCATTGTTGCATTATAAAGGCCTTTTCTGCAGCCGGCTTAACATAGCCGTAAGGGGAGCAATAGAACAGCTGGAGGCTGGGCCGGGCTCGCGAGAGGACAGCTGGTGCGCGAGCAAACACTCCCCCATCTTAAACACGGGCTTGTTTATGATTCAGTTAGTGGAAAGCATTATTTTGGCACGTCGCGCTTTGCGTGCAGAAATAATTATTCATTAATTATTTGCTAATAGGACTGGCTATATTTGGGAAAATAAGTGAATAAGTGCACTTACAAGTTGCTTTTCTAGTGACCAGCAACTGGAAACACTTCATAAATCCGAGGCCTCATAAACAGAGGATGCCATTACCGAAGAGGTAATTTCTGTGAGGATTATATGCGGAGAAGCTGTCAGTTGCCTCTGATTAACGATGCCGCATAAAAAGGTTGTTTCTACTGTTCCTCCGTTCTGACCAATCGCAGGCCCGGCTGAGGTGACACTTGGCTCCGTCCCACATAAATCCTCGAGACGTTCCATTCATCTCCGCGCGCAGCGCGCTCCAGCTGAGCTCGTGAGAGCGTGTTTGTTATTGCTTAATGGCAGGCTGCCATTTTGACATAAAAATGATGTTATTTCCATTAACATCTGACATGGATTTGTAGTACCGAAAGAGCAGCATTCACAGCCTTCGTGTAAACATTTTGAAGCTTTCCTCTGTACATTACAAGATACTCCTGCTGCTTTTCTGCTCTTAAAAGTACAATAATTATAATTAATGGCGTTGCCTCCTGTTTTTTAACATGCTGCAGGCTGAGCTGTTGGGCCACGTATCAAGCCAGTGTTATTTCAAAATTTAAATAATGCTTTCCCCCAACTAACCGTATTTATTCAGAGTTTAAATCCATCATACACGTCGCCGATAAGAGACCGCAGCAGTCTAGTAAATGACGTTTGGTTTAATCTGTTCATACTTCTGTATCATATTGTGATAAACAGATCCTACAAGAGCTATGATTTTCAAAAGGACTCACAAATATTTTGCTCATAACTGTCAAATTAATTTCCAGTTTATGTTAGTGAAATCCATTGTGTTACAGACCTAAAAGGGCAGAAGGGCCAGTAGAAGAGACAACCGCTTCCATCAGAGCAGGAAACACAATAGTAGGATTTATAGTAAAGACCATAGAAGCCACCAGAGCAGGCAGAGAACAGCAACAACCACAGCTGTACCCACAGCGAAGACAAGCTGCCAACAAGGTGGGAGCAACAGCAATCACAACCGGAGGCCACAGTAGCAACTACAGCTGAAACCATCAGGGGCGGCTCTTCCGCTATGGCAGAGGAGCGTCGCCCCACTCACTGCCTTTCAACAAAGCAAAAAAAGGAAAAATGAAATGATAATAATGAGATGTTATAATATTTTATTTTTCTGTGCTGGGGCACTTTTGTGGGGCGGGGCTAGGCTGCGCAGGGGCGAGGATTGGTGTCACCCTCCAAAGTCCACATTAATGTTTGGCCGGCCTTCTGGGGCTGGCCAAACTTTTTTTTTTTGTAAAATTTTTGTTTTATTTTGCAGAAAGAGAACAGGAAAAAAAAAAAGAAGACAAGCGACAGTCCCGCAATGTTCCCCACGCAGGGGGCAGTTGAAGAGGCAAAATAAGAGGCGAAAAGGAGGCAATATAGAAAGCTATCAAAGCGCAGTTCGAGAAATCAGTGTCCGATGGCAATTATATAGGAAATCGAGATCAATCCCCCTCTCGAATCTCAGAAGGGTAGCAGCCCTGCGTAGAGGGGTGGTGAAACCCAGGGGAGGGATTCAGTGCAGCAAAAAGAAAGAAAGAGTCTGGCAGCCTCCATATGCCCTGAGGTGTCGCAACAAGTAACTTGACCAACTTTTCCCCTCACCCGACCCCCCCCTCCCTACCCACCCCCCTGGTGGTGGCGACATCAATTTACAATCATTCCCAGATTCATACATCCTTGATTAAATCTGAAAGAGGTGGAGAGCGCGCACTGCGGATGGGCAGATCGCAGAGGGTAGGCCTCGTGAAAGGAAGCGGACCAGGGGGCCCCAGCGAAACAGGAAATTCTTGAAGTTGCCTAGGAAGATGTCCGCCATTCGCTCCATGCTCAGTAATCTCCATAGTCTCGTGTGCCAGAGGGATATCGCCGGGGCGTCCGGTTTCTTCCAGGTTGCAGCCAAGGTGAGTTTGGCGGCTCCGAGGCATAGCCACAGGATTTGTTTATCCGCTCTTGTTTGATGTTCTAGAACCGTATCTCGGAGACCCAGTAGGACATGAGCTATGGAATCAGGTATCGGATAGCCTAGGATGTCCTTGATATGGGACAGAATTTCTTCCCAGTATGGGCAGGTGATCGGGCAGTCCCACCAAATGTGGCGGAAGTCCCCCAGCAGACCACAGCCCCTCCAACATCTGTCCGAGGAGGCCGGAAATATTCGATGTAGCTTGGATGGGTACAAGTACCAATCCATAAGGGTCTTTAGGTGGGCCTCTATCAGATCCACCGAATGGTTGTGCGCAGCAATGTCCCGCCAGAGACCCTCCCATCCCTCATCTGTAATATCCTGGCCGAGAAGTTCCTCCCACTGCCCCATGTAGCGGGGACGGGGAGACACTGCACTGGTAAGCAGCAAACTGTACAGGAAGGAGATCACGCCTTTCATGGTGGAGGTACGTAGGATAAATAAATATTTTGCTCATAACTGTCAAATTAATTTCCAGTTTATGTTAGTGAAATCCATTGTGTTACAGACCTAAAAGGGCAGAAGGGCCAGTAGAAGAGACAACCGCTTCCATCAGAGCAGGAAACACAATAGTAGGATTTATAGTAAAGACCATAGAAGCCACCAGAGCAGGCAGAGAACAGCAACAACCACAGCTGTACCCACAGCGAAGACAAGCTGCCAACAAGGTGGGAGCAACAGCAATCACAACCGGAGGCCACAGTAGCAACTACAGCTGAAACCATCAGGGGCGGCTCTTCCGCTATGGCAGAGGAGCGTCGCCCCACTCACTGCCTTTCAACAAAGCAAAAAAAGGAAAAAGAAAATGATAATAATGAGATGTTATAATATTTTATTTTTCTGTGCTGGGGCACTTTTGTGGGGCGGGGCTAGGCTGCGCAGGGGCGAGGATTGGTGTCACCCTCCAAAGTCCACATTAATGTTTGGCCGGCCTTCTGGGGCTGGCCAAACTTTTTTTTTTTGTAAAATTTTTGTTTCATTTTGCAGAAAGAGAACAGGAAAAAAAAAAGAAGACAAGCGACAGTCCCGCAATGTTCCCCACGCAGGGGGCAGTTGAAGAGGCAAAATAAGAGGCGAAAAGGAGGCAATATAGAAAGCTATCAAAGCGCAGTTCGAGGAATCAGTGTCCGATGGCAATTATATAGGAAATCGAGATCAATCCCCCTCTCGAATCTCAGAAGGGTAGCAGCCCTGCGTAGAGGGGTGGTGAAACCCAGGGGAGGGATTCAGTGCAGCAAAAAGAAAGAAAGAGTCTGGCAGCCTCCATATGCCCTGAGGTGTCGCAACAAGTAACTTGACCAACTTTTCCCCTCACCCGACCCACCCCCCTCCCTACCCACCCCCCTGGTGGTGGCGACATCAATTTACAATCATTCCCAGATTCATACATCCTTGATTAAATCTGAAAGAGGTGGAGAGCGCGCACTGCGGATGGGCAGATCGCAGAGGGTAGGCCTCGTGAAAGGAAGCGGACCAGGGGGCCCCAGCGAAACAGGAAATTCTTGAAGTTGCCTAGGAAGATGTCCGCCATTCGCTCCATGCTCAGTAATCTCCATAGTCTCGTGTGCCAGAGGGATATCGCCGGGGCGTCCGGTTTCTTCCAGGTTGCAGCCAAGGTGAGTTTGGCGGCTCCGAGGCATAGCCACAGGATTTGTTTATCCGCTCTTGTTTGATGTTCTAGAACCGTATCTCGGAGACCCAGTAGGACATGAGCTATGGAATCAGGTATCGGATAGCCTAGGATGTCCTTGATATGGGACAGAATTTCTTCCCAGTATGGGCAGGTGATCGGGCAGTCCCACCAAATGTGGCGGAAGTCCCCCAGCAGACCACAGCCCCTCCAACATCTGTCCGAGGAGGCCGGAAATATTCGATGTAGCTTGGATGGGTACAAGTACCAATCCATAAGGGTCTTTAGGTGGGCCTCTATCAGATCCACCGAATGGTTGTGCGCAGCAATGTCCAGCCAGAGACCCTCCCATCCCTCATCTGTAATATCCTGGCCGAGAAGTTCCTCCCATTGCCCCATGTAGCGGGGACGGGGAGACACTGCACTGGTAAGCAGCAAACTGTACAGGAAGGAGATCACGCCTTTCATGGTGGAGGTACGTAGGATAAAGGACTCAAACGGGGACGGCGGTCTTGTAGCTGCATCTCCCACTCCCGTTGAGGTGGCCCAGTGAAGGAGTTGGATGTGGCGGAATCGTTCTGAGGTCGGGACCCCATAATCTCTCATGCAGTTGGTAAAAGTGAGCGGTGCAGACCCATGGAACAAGTGTGTAAGAGCCATTCATCCTCCCTCCCTCCATAGTTGAAAGGGGCCTTCCTGCATCGCCGGCGGAAAGGCCGGGTTGAAGTGTATGGGTGTAAAGGAGGATGGGAACGTAGTCCAGCGGTCGTCACCAGAGACCGTGTCCCAAACTTTCAGGGCGGTGCTAGTGGGTGTACTGATGTAGGCGTTCTTGGGCCTATCCACCTTCGGTTTCCAAGCCAGGTCCCAGATCGATCTCCCAGCTACACACCTGTCCATGTGCAGCCAGTTTTTTTCTGAGAGTTGTTGGGACCATTCCACCAGGACCCGTAGCTGCGCGGCCTTATAGTACAGGTGCATATCGGGAAAGCCCACTCCCCCCTCCTTCCGCGAGCATCGCAGAGTTGCGAAGGAGAACCGCGCCCGCCCTCCCTGCCAGATGAATCGCAGCATCAAGGTTTTAAGGCGCCGGAAGAAGTCCATGTCTATTAGAATGGGAAGGGCCTGGAAAAGATATAAAAACCTGGGGAGGAGGACCATCTTAAGAGCATGGATCCTGCCCAGCCACGAGATATACTTTGGCTTCCATCGGTCCAAGTCCGCTCGTATCACTGCCAGCAATGGGGGGAAGTTCGCGGAGAACAGTGACCCTATGGAGGTTGTCAGTCGGACCCCCAGGTATAAGAGAGAGGTGGACGCCCATGACAGAGGCGTGAGCAGCCCCATCCGCTCCACTTCCGCTGGAGGAAGAGTGAGATTTAGGATATATGATTTATCAAAGTTGACCTTGAAGCCGGCCACTCCTTCAAAGTCAGATAGCACTGCTTGGATATGCGGTAGTGAGTGAGCCGGTTCCCCCACCGATAATAATACATCATCCGCAAATAGGGAGATTTTATGCTGCTCACCAGTAAAGGGAAGACCCTTGATCTGCTCATGCTCCCGAACCGCTAGAGCTAGCGGCTCGATGCGAAGAGCGAAGAGAAGGGGGGAGAGGGGACAGCCCTGTCTGGTGCCACGGGAGTGAGTGAAATAGGCAGATCGATGTCCATTAATCATTACTCTAGAGCGGGGACTGCTGTAATTTGCACGTATCATTGATATGAACTGAGTCGAGAAGCCAAAGGCGACCAGGGTGCGAAACATGAATCCCCAGTCCACGCGGTCAAAAGCTTTTTCCGCGTCAAGACCCACCAGCACTGCCGGAATGCGAAACCTAGTGGCCTTTTCTATCAGGTGGATCACCCGCCTCATGTTGTCGTGTGTCTGCCGGCCCTTGATGAACCCAGACTGGTCCGGGTGAATGAGAGCCGGCATTAAGTCCTGGAGCCTGCGTGCAATGATAGAGGAATACAATTTAGCATCAATATTAAGGAGGGCTATCGGGCGATACAACGAGCATTTGGATAGGTCTTTCTCTGGTTTGGGAATAACGGAGATCATGGCTTCGGCCATAGACCCCGAGGTTTCCCTGGTGACAGCCATTTCATTAAAGAGGGAGACCAGATAGTCGCACAACTCCGTTGCAAACGCCTTATGGAAAAGATCGGTGCAGCCGTCTGGACCCGGTGCTTTATGGAGTTTCAGGGCCTTAATAGCATCCAACACTTCCATTCTGGAGATGGGAGCAGCCAAGAGGTCATTCCATTCCCTAGAAACCTGTGGCATGGGGAGATTAGCCAGGTATCTCCTCTGGGCCTCCTGGTCAAGAGAGTCTCCCGTGTAAAGTGCTGCATAAAAGCGGCCAAAAAGGTCCGCCTTATCCTCATCCCGGTGTTGCAAGGTCCCCGTCGAGTCTTGGATCCCCCCGATGTATTCCCCTTTCCCTCTTATCCCGAAGTTGGTGGGCCAAGTGTTTTCCCACCTTGTTCCCCTGCAAATAGGAGAGGCGCAGTAGCCGCAGGAGAGTGAATTCAGCTCGATTATTGTAGTGGGCCTTTAGTTTCCCCCTCACAGCTGTCAATGGCCGAAGGGTCAGCCTGGACGGGTTCAATTTGTGTGCCTGTTCCAGAATGGCAAGTTCCGCCTCTAGGTCTTCCCGTTCCGTCCTCCTTAATTTGTTAAGGTTCGCGTTGAGAGCTAGGCAGGTGCCCCGCAGCGAAGCTTTGCATGCATCCCAGGTATTGAACACGGACGTGTCCGAGACCGGGTTGAGGGCCAGAAAGTCCCTGATGGCCTTCCGCAGCTCCTTACAGGATGTGTCGTCCCGGATAAGCGTCGCTGGGAGGTACCATTTTCGCAGTCCGTCCCCTCTCACCGACCAGTGCAACCCAAGGACCAACAGGCTATGATCGGACACGGAGAGTGGAAAAATGCTGGAGTCGCGGACATCTCCCCTGAGGGCTTGGCTCAAAAAGATGTGGTCCAGGCGGGAATAGGAATGGTGGACATGGGAGAAGAAGGTATAGTCTCAGGATTGGGGGTGTAAAGAACGCCAGCCATCAATCAAACCCAATTCACCCACAAGGCGCTGCGTTTCATTTGAAAAAACGCCTGCATCTGCTCTCTGAATGCGGGAGCTATCTAGGTCCTTGTTCCAAACCAAATTGAAATCCCCCATTAGAAACAGGTGCCCTTCCACAAAGTTCCCAACCCTATCCAGCAGCCCCTGGATGAAGCTATTCTGCCCGGCATTGGGAGCGTACACCACCACAAAAGTGCATAGCCTGCCATACAGCAATCCTTTGACCATCAACCAGTGACCTTCCTTATCACAACACACCCCCATAGGCTGAAAGTGAAGGGACGCCCGAAACAGAAGAGCCACCCCCCTGTGCTTCGTGGAGGCAGATGACCTGTAAATGAGGGGGAAGTGTTTGTGCCGGAGCCGGAGCTCATCTTTGCGCGCTAAGTGGGTCTCCCGGAAACCCACCACATCTAAGTGATGGTCAGTCAGGTATTTCCAAATTCTCTGGCGCTTTTGTGGGGAGTTCAGGCCCTTCACATTCCACGGCCAATACTAAGTGGCATGACAAAACATTAGTTCCAACCGCATTGCATCCACCCCGTCAACAGGCCCCAGCCCCCTCCCCACCACAGGCAGCCAGGCTCCCCTCCGCTCCCCATCCCCACTCTGCATCCCGCCATCAAGCCTCGCCTCCCACTTAAGCAACCACCAGAACCAATCCTCAGGCCCCACCGAAGGCCATCCCAACAGCAGCACTAGGGCTACTCTATCAGTATCAAAGACCCAGTGGGCACCATAGCCCAGGCTCTGGCTATCAAGAAGCACGTGTCTCATACTTCCAAAAACAACGGTTCTCACAGAAAGCACACAACGGTCGCCACCACCCCCAATTTCAGTCCCAGCACAGTCCCCAACTACCCCCCCTCCCCACTCCCACCACAAAACCCCCCGGTTCCCACCCCCCCCAAAAAACAAAGAGGAACAATGTACTTAACAGTCCCAGTGCATAGAAGTCTGTAGATTCCTCCATGGGGTGAGGACGGGGCACCACTGGGAGTGCTCCATGGGCCATGGACCGGGGTGTCTTCCCAAAAAGTACAAATTTACCCATAGTACCTGAAGATACGTGGCCCTCCGGCGCCAACCGGCCGTTGTCTCAGAGCTCAGGCTGCCCCGGAGCTATGCTGGGAGGTCGCCACTGTTGCCAAAGCCACAGAGGCCACCGCCTCTCCCCTCTCCTGTAGGCTGGTTGTACGATCAGGTCGTCCCCGCTCCGTCTCTCGACCCACTCTCTGCCATGAGGAGGACCGCCGTCTTCTCCACGATGAGGAGCTTCCGCCCTCTGGGGAGTGGGCCGTGTCATCAAGGCCCAGGAGGTCTTTTGCTACCTGAAGAGATCGGATTTGTGCCAGCCTATTCTGCCATCTGAAAATAATGCGGAAGGGGTGGCCCCAAGAGTAGGAGACATTGTGTTCCCGCAGAAAGGTAGTCACTGGACGAATTTCACGCCTCTTTTGGAGTGTCGATGCCGGTCCCTGGTATAATTGGGGATGATGATCTCGGAACTGTAACAACGGGATATCCCGTGCCTTTTGAAGAATGCATTCCTTCAACTGAAAGTTGTGCACGCAGACCAAAATGTCGGGTGGCGGACCCCCTCCACGTCTAGGCAGTCCGACCCTGTCCATCTTGATTTCATGTAGGTCCTCATCGCCCAGGATCTGCAAGAAGAGTGCTAGCACATAGCCCCGTAGATCACCTGCTTCCCCGCCCCAGGGCACTGCACGTATGCAGATGTTGTTCCGGCGGGAACGATTCTCCAAGTCCTCCGCATGTACTTGGAGGTCTAGGTTCTGCTCTGTGAGCCGAATTACATCCTGCTGCAATTGGTGAACATCGTCGTGATCTTCCAGAGTAGCTACCCGCTCTCCGATACCGTCCACGTCCCTCCTCACCTCGCGGAGGTCCGAAGCCAGCTGAGAGCGGAGTTCAGAGATGTCCTCCTTGAATAGAAGTGAAAAGCTCCATCATAAAGGCTTTGGTTGCGGGGGCCTCATCATCCTTCTGCTTAGGCGATACGCTGGGTCCAGGGGACGCCGGCTGCTAGGATCCTTTTGGAGACCATCCTTACCGGGCTTCCCTTTACGCTGTGTGGAGGACATTGCGTTGCCTCTGCTCGCTCGGGTATTCGGGCGAGGGATCTCCTTCCTCTACTATGTAGCTCCGCCGGCCCAACTTTACGCCTCCACTGTCCAGATCTCGGCCCAAGAGCAAGATGTGTGCTTCAGCGGTCCGCTGGCAGGCGTCGTGCTCCCCACGTGGTATACAGCGCCTACCACGTCTCTCACCATCCGCCTGTCCGTGCAAATCCACAGCCAGTCCAAGCACGGTCCGTCGGGGGGTGCCGCAACTGGCTCAACTCCACACGTGCTGGACTGAACCCACTGTTGGTGGCTCCTTAGCTCAAGAGGTAGACATTGTCCAGGGGCACCACCACTGCAGCGCCGGGAGAGAGCGCCACTCACCAATGCCCCGATGCGTCGATCACCTCACACCCTATCTCAGGGGCCCCTAGATGCTGCAGGTCCGGTTCCTAGCTGCCGCAGGCCCTCAATCCACGGGCTCGATTTCTGCACCGGTGATCTCACAATACAGTAGTCCCACGGGGCTCAGGGGCTCCAGCGCCACCACGCCGGGGGAAGGCACTCGCCACCGTTGTCCGGGCGGGCCGGCAACACTATTCCACCCCTCGCATGCCCTCAGATGCCACAGGCTCGGCTCTCCGCCGCTGTCGGCCCGCAATCCCCGGGCTCGATTTTCGCGCCGGTGTCCCCTGCTCCAGGCCCTACCCAGGCTCCAGGGCTTTCAATGTCACGCCTCCAGGAAGATCACCGCCTCCCCGGCCCCACAAGACGTTCCCCCTCCAACATCAGTGGGGGAGCGAGGGTCATCCCAGGTGGGCCGCCCGGGCCGCCAACAGTCTGTTACGTGGGCCGGGGATCTCCGGGGTGAGTTCCCGTGCCTCTGGGCCGCCGCACGTCTCTCCTGTCTCGCGCCGGCCATCGCGCGCTCGCCCCCAGTAGAAGCTCCGCAGTCCAAGAGAGCCTAGCGTCAGGGCAGACCCCACTTCACGGCAGCATCCTCCGGGACATCTAGACCACAAACATCGGGTTCGCGTGGGTCGCGGGGCCGGAAGGTGTGCCCCATCCGTGCCGGGCCTTCGCCACTCCGCCTCCTCCAGGGCACCGCCGCTGGGCCCAGGTCAGCTCCTCGCACATTCGGGCATCTCCCGGGCGCTTCTCAAAGTGCAGCCCCAGCGCAACTCTTCCCAGCCGAGCCGCGGCCACAGTCGTCAGCTCACCGCCGCGCCCCGTTTGCACGGGCCACCAGCTCCAGCTCCGCCAGATATTACTCTCCGCCCCCGGGACACCGCGGCTGGGCAGCGGAGAACCGGCAGTGGGACACGGATCTCCAGGAGATGCAAGGGGACTCGGAGGGCAGCAGTCGAGACCGGAGCAGGGTGCTAAAACAAAGCTATAGAAGGCCAGGCGCCGGAGGGACCTAAAAGCACGTCCTACTCTGCCGCCATCTTGGCCACGCCCCCAGCTGGCCAAACTTTAATGCACACTTTACATGTTCTCCACCAAGGCTGCATTACAGCCTGGTTGAAGAAAATGCTCAGGCTTCCATTCCCCATCTGAGCGCCGAAACATGGAGCTCAGACCAATCACAATGCTGTATTGCAGCGTTGTGATTGGCTTAGGGGAGCCTATCCTGCTTCCTGTCACAACAGAAACCTGGAAAATTGTGAAAAAGAGGCAGTAGCTGGCCAGCCGGCCGGCAGGTATGTGACATAAAAAAAAAATTCTCCACTTTACCCTCCCACCTCCCCACCCCACTACTGATTCATGGGAGCAGCCTCGACTGGAAACCATAGTAGAAACTACAGGAGAAATCACATCTACCAGCACACCAGTGGCCACAGCAGTAACAACAGCTCACACACCAGCAGCGATAACAGGTGCTGTAACAGCAGAGGTCACAGTTGCCACCTTGGCGTGGACAATAGCAGTAACAACAGTTGGCAGCAAGCAAGGGAGAGCAGTTCCAATATGGCAATAAAAACAGGAACAAAAACTACAGCTGCCACAACAGCAGGAACCACATCAGGAATAATATCTGCCACCAAGGCAAGGACTACAGCATCAACAAGAACTGTCACCAGACCAACCACAGCCGCTGCTGCAACAGCCACTTCCAAAGCTGCCATAGCAGCAACAACAGCTTTAACAAGCACTGCTATCGCAATAGTAACGACAGCAGCAACAATAAATTCAACCACAGAAGGAGCACTGCCACAACAAAGGTAGCAATAAAAGCTACAACAGTAGTTGCAAGCACAGCGGGAACTACTGGACTGATAACAGCATTCCCAACAGTAGCAGCATACGCTGCCACTATAATATGGGAAACAGCAGCAACTACAGTTTAACCAGAGCAAACTCCACAGGTGACACCACAACAAAGAGAATAGCAGCAACAACAGCTTTCACCACAGTAGGGAGCACATCAGCAACAACAGTTGCAAGCACAGCTGGGCCCACAGGAGCAATAGTGGGCAAACCCAAATGAAGCAGAACAGCCAACACAGCCATAACCACATCTGAGATCCAAAGCAAAATTAACAGCAGCAAGAACAGCTGTCATAACAGTAGTGACCACAGAAGATGTAACAACTGTGGCCAAAGCAGAGTGCCCATCAATAACCACAACTGCCACTAGGACTTGGACAACCGAAGCAACAGCAGCTGCCAGCAAGGCATGGACAACAGCATTGGTCACAATTATAACCTCAGAGCAGACTACAGGAGCACCTACTACAGCAACAGCTGCCATCACAGAGAGGACAATTAACTTCTGCAACATCACTGCAGTTGTAGCCATTAATAAAACCAAGTGATGCCTGTAAAGCTTGAATTAATCTCAACCAACAGTAACTAGTCTGGATCATATTCCAATTTGCCATTTTTTCAAACACTGTGATGCCACTGACGGGGCCAAACAATATGAATATAAGCTTTGGTCCTACATGAATAAGAAAATTACAACCGGAAATGCTAAGCCCTCTGTATTGGATCACAAAAACCCTAGACCTGTTATTACTTTTTGGGCATCTACATTAAGAACAACTATTGGCAAAGCCAACCCGCTTGACTTTAAGCACCAGCATGCACATACGCACCCAGGCTATTTGTGCCTTGTCTCTGTGAAACCTACCTCACTCTGGGGCTTATTTATGATAACCGTTGCATCGCTGCATGAAAAAAGCGATGGAACAGTTTTTACTGCGCCCTCTTGTGACACTATAGATGCACTGGATTTACAAGAAGAGATTGGCGAGACATTAAACGAAGTAACGGACAGAGATTTACAATATACCAAGGCTAGTGGCGTGTTGCACTGGTTTCCGCACACACCTAAGAATAGTATTACGAGTACATTTATAGATATGGGTTTGATCCTGGCCAAAAGGGAAATAACAAGAAATTGGAAATCGAAGAGGAGTCCCACGCACAGGCGGTGGGTAAATGAGTTTCTCAAATGGGCAGCAAGTGAAAGTACACTCAGGTACCAGCTGGCTCGCCGCAAGTCCGACGACAAGGCACTGGAGGCGGCAGCGGCGTGGGAGACGTTAGTGCAGGCCTTGCGAGACAGCACGTTGGAGGAGGAGGACGGACTTTCCAACTTAGGAGCTGAGGCTCCCATACACACACCAGGTGCACTTTCTCAATAGTTCATCAGTTACTCCTAATAGTACTCACACTAACAGCGAGCTCAGGCGTAGGTGGAAGCACTTGTGGGTGGGAGGGGGAGGGAGTTAGGGATTTAAGAAGTTGGGGGGGAGATGGGGCTCGGGATGTGGGGGGGGGGAAATAAAAGCGGACTGAAGAAATCCTTGCATGAAGAATGATACTATTTTAAAGATTGCTGAGAATGGAGATGCATTGCTTGACGCCGCCCGACCTCCAGGTTGTGGGCTTACAGGCCGCTTACGAAGATTACTTGAATAAGAAATATGCACTAGCGTTGGCAGTGCAAGATAATTGTAAAAATAAGCTATATATCTTGGTTCTGCAATAAAAACGGTTTACGAGGCTTTGTTGCATGGGAACGCCCACCCTGCATACATTATACCTGGCACCGGTATAATGTGGCACAGGGCTTTACAAGGTGACGCATTTGCCTAGATGCATCAACTTGCAAATATGGCGCAACATGGCGCATTGTTAACGTTGATGCTGCGTCACGAAAATTGACACAACAGTGGCGCAAAGGTGCTGCAAGGGGCTTATAAATACGCTGTTCTATGGGCGCATCCATCGTGTCGTAAGGAGGGCGCAGTGAAAACTGTTGCATTGCTGTTTTCACCAAACAATGCAACAGTTTTTATAAATAAACCCCTGTGTCTTCTGTATTTGCACCCTCTTTCTAATTCTCCAACCTTGCAGTTCCATGCAACTGGTTGAACAGTCAAACAACACAAATAACGGTGCATATTTAAGCAAGCCTGTGTTTCTGTGTGTTAGCACAACAAAGTCAGACCTGGTGGATATTGCAGTGCTGGTCTATAGACTGCTTTTATTTGGTTACATAATGGTAATACATATTGACATGTGATTTAAGAAAGTTAGCTTTTGTTCACCCCTTATACTACCTATATTGACCTATAGGTGCATAAATATAAAACACTTGTATTCTCGCATATTAAGATTTAATTTAGGCATATGTATTCCAGTATTGGTCAACAGATTCATTTTTACATAGATGTCGTTTGGAAGAGAGTAAGACACTATTAAATACATTATTGGTGGTAAGCAACATGGATGAAAAAAACATTCTCTCTTGAAGTTACCTTTTTTCCGACAATTCTAAATACATCAGTCGAGGTTGGCGAATTTAACAAAATGAAGACCAAGTCGAATGCCACCTGCTCTTTCTAATAATGATAATCAAAGGATAATCAAGGGGCAGGAGCTCCTCTAGTGAGCTCCGGATTGGGGATCACTAAACGGTGGATATCTCTGAATAACCCTCACTCCCACTGCCTTGCTACCCTTTCTCTCCACACCTCAACCTTCCGGGACAAGTTAAACAATTCATCGAAGCCACTTACCCTCTTTTGACCCCTCAGACACTGGATCCTCGCATCACAGCGGCTGGCCGTCGGTGAGCCCCCGCTGCCCGTTGACTTCAGAGGGACGTGCCCGCGGCCTGCCACAATATTATGTGGTCCAAGCCCCGAGTTTCACTGCGGCGCTTCAGGGTCCGAGCTCCTTCAGGAGCGGGTGCGACGAGCAGGGAAGTGGAGACCAGCTGGTGTCTTTCGTTCTCCAGCTGGTCAGGAATCAGGACCGGGAATGCTGTGCTGGGCCCCAGCGCCTACTGACTGCAGTTGACCGCCTTCCTGAGCCTCTTGGTTGGGAGCCTTCTTGTACAGCTCCGGTAAGCCCCACGACTCTTGCGATGCTTACTGCTAGATTTTGTGATTCTGCTCATTGTTGTATCGGAACGGGGCGAGATGAACATTGGTATCGATTCCATTGGGGGTGCGCCGCTACATAGCCTGGCTGCAGACTCTGTTCACGCAGCGGATGCGCTAGAGAGCGCCTGGGGGTATCACGGTCTGAGGCTGACTTCATGACTAGAACTGCTCTTCGAGGGACAGTGAGAGATCGATCCTCATTGTATGTTGGGCACCGATGTGCTACGGTGCC
Source organism: Lissotriton vulgaris (assembly GCF_964263255.1). Taxonomy (NCBI): domain Eukaryota; kingdom Metazoa; phylum Chordata; class Amphibia; order Caudata; family Salamandridae; genus Lissotriton; species Lissotriton vulgaris. Next base: position 1,135,090,461 of record NC_141697.1, read on the forward strand.
TGTTTTAGGGGATTCATGGCTGAAATTTGACCCCTGGTCTGGGGCAGTGCACGGCCGGTAAGCTTTCCATTTCTACAGAGGTTTTGTCTATTGTTGGAACTTTGGTGTTCTTTGGACTATGGGAGGTTCTTGTTTGAAACATATAACCTGGAGTCTCTAGTTCCTAGGTGGGGACCATTTTGCCCCGGGAGAGTCTCTCCATTTTGACTCGCTCAGCCTTTGAACTTCTACCCAATTACCTCAAAATGGTGCCTATTTGATAACCCTATGGGGATTTACACTCCAGGCTGCTACCTTGTTTTCCTAAACTTTGCACTAGACATCGCCATAAAAAAGATGACTTTGACTGTGGTCTTGGCCATAAAACTAAAAAAAGGACTAATATCACTATTGGCTCTTGGTTCAACCAATTGGAGGCCATTTTTTTTCTTTTCTCGTACCTGTCCTGGAATCATTCTAATTTTCCCTCCACCGGACAAAGCGGTGTGATCAATTCCTCCCTAACTACCTGACATGACTGGCTCCTCGGTTGGTGTACGCTATGTAGGCCAACACAACCAGCCAGACTGAAGGCTCACTCTCTCAAGTGGGCCACAGTGCCTATAAGATCACCTATCCCCTACACCTCTATAAAAATGCATCTAAAAAACTTCAAACATAACTTAATCAAAAGAAACCCGGAAAACCTCATTTCAGATACTTCTTTCAGCATCTCTAATGGCGACATCATGTCGTACCTAATCTTCTTCACGAACAAAAGGGCTCAATGGAGGAAATCTCTCCTATCTTTCTTCCAGTGCAAACAAATAAAGAGAACTCCCCACGGTTTTAGTCTTTTCACTGCATCCTCTCTTATTTATAAAATAGATCTCACCATTACTATCTACAATAATGGGATCGTTCTCTTTCAAGCTTCCAATCGAAACCTAGAGCAATTTGGCAAGCTCTTTCTAAAGATCATAGGTTCTATGGTGAACAACTCATCTTATGTACAACAAGACCGAGATCTAACCACCTCAATCACCTTTCAAAGCCATGTCCTCATCTCCTCCTCAGATTTACCTCCCCCTCACCCAATTCCCTTCCCTTACCCCTGCCGATCACGGTTCTGCCTGAACCTCATAATACGAGGCCATTAACTCTTATCACCACTTCCAATCCCCGGTCCATCACGTTCAAGAACACCGATAAGAATCAATGAACAACCCACTACGCAGGACTATCCTACTAATGTCTATGACCTCTCTATCCCACATAGACATCCTCCCCCCTCTCCACATCCTCACACCCAATCTACATACCGGTCAAGGCTTTCTGTAACTCCGCTCACACCCAATGACCAACCCTCTTCTTTGGAATACCCCTTCACCACCACAGATCTCTCTAATACACCTATACTCGCTACCCCCTCTCCGGTTCTCCACACTCAACTTCCGCCCAGCTCCCACCACCCAGATGTGCTAGCACGATTGGACGATATCTCCCTCCAATTGCACCTTCTCTCCAATGAACTCCACGTACTGAAAGTGCTCTCACTTGAATATCTCCCTTTGTTAAGTCCCCTCCTCTCTCATCCAACCTAGCCCAGCACCACCGCCAGTGTCACAGATAAAGCTACCCATGACCATCCCTCCTCCCCTTCTATTGTCCCTCTTCTTAACACAGCTTCTTTCCCCAGATGCGTTGACAGGGCTTGCACCGAACAAATCTGATAGCCTACTCAAGCCATTTTCTTCAAACACGGACACCATATCAAGTACAAAGGGAATAATTCAAACAATTCACTCTAACCAGAACAGAAAAGCCCACCATAACCGCAGAGTCATAAATATTGACAACCTCAGGAGAGTGAACATCATTCAGCCTCCTTCCCCCCAGACTCCGGCCACACTCAAATGCATACTACTCAACTGCAGGTCTGCCAACAAACAGGCCTCTGAGATCTTCAAACTCATACAACATAAAGAGTTAGACATCATTATACTTACAGAAACCTGGCTCACCCCCTCGTCTACTCCGATTCTAGACCTCTTGGTGCCCCCCTCCCATGACATAATTCATCTGGACAGAGTTACGAAATTGGGAGGTGGCCTAGCCTGTATACATCGAAATACATTTGCGATCTCCCTTTCAGAATCCTCTTCCCCATCAACCTGCGAATACCTGTGCCTAAACATCGCCAGTAACAAACAGATGGTTTGCAAACTTCATATATTCTATCACCCTTCGGGTGACAATCTACCATTCATTGAACAATGAATGGAAATCATAGTGGTAAATGTGGATTCAGTGCAGCCCCACATCTACCTGGGAGACTTTAACCTTCATTGGTCAAACCCTAATGACCAAGCGGTAGCATGCCTCAATACCTTCTTGAAGGATCACAATTTGGTTCAACACTGTGACCAGCCTACCCACAGTAAAGGGGAAACTCTTGACCTCATCATCTCCAAAGGACATTCAATCACTTAGGACTCCATTATACCCTGTGATTGGTCAGACCATCACGTCATTTCCTTAAGACAAAATCCTAACTTAACTTTGTCTTAAGTCTGTCTTCAGTCTGTCTTAAGACAAACTTAAGACAAAACCCTAACTTCTGTGAATACCAAAAGTAGTAAGTTTAGGATTTTGTCTTAAGTTAGTTCTGTGAATCGGGCACCTCAGCTTTTGACACTGTCAATCATGACAACCTCCTAGATATTATGGAGCAAAGCATGGGCCTCTCTGGACTGGTGCTGAAGTGGTTCTCGTCCTTCCTCCAGCATTGATCACAAAGAGTTAAGGTGAACCATTCTCTATCCCAGCCATCCCCTGTCACCATGGGGTGACAAGGATCCTCCTTATCTCCCATTCTATTCAATTTGTTTCTGGGACCACTAGCTAATGTACTAAAATCCATGGACATTCTCTTCCATATGTATGCAGACGACACCCAACTCTACCTGAAAATCTCCTCCTCGGACAACATCACTTCACTCAACTCCACCTTACTTACTACCCAAAATTGACTAACCAAGAACCTTCTCCTGCTAAACACCTCCAAAACAGAATTCCTCCTCATCTCTCCCCCAAAACACACTCTTAATATTAACCCCAGGATGAACCAGCTCTCAGCCTTCAACTGCTCCCCACACAATATTGACTCAGTGAAATCTCTAGGACTCACACTGGACAAACATCTGAACATGTAGACCCATATCAGGTCAGTAAGCAAGGGACCTAACCACCTTATGAGAACACTCAGGAATCTCAAACCTTTCCTACCTTAAGCCGATTTCAAGCAGGTGGTCCAAGTGCATGTTCTACGAGGCTGCACTACGGCAGTGCTACGCTATGCAGCCTCCCCAAATACACTTTGGCTCCTCTAAAGGCATCATTGAACGCTGCGGCCAGACTGATTACGGGCACCAAGCGAAATGCCCACATCTCCCCGGTCCTAAAATCTCTAAACTGGCTGCCTTACGAAGCTAGAATTTAGCTAAAGATTGCATGCTTAGTGCACAAGGCCCTCCATTTCAAAACCCCCAATTACCTGGCGCAAACGTTAATACTATCCGGAGAGGGTAGACCGTCGAGGAGTCCTAACTCCCTCCTCCTGAAACCCCAGATCTTCTGCAAAAAGAGAACATGTCAATGAGCCTTCTCTGGTTCTGCTCCAAAAATCTGAAACTCTCTCCCACCGGAAATCCGGAGAATCTCCTCCAAGGTTGCATTCAAATGGGAAGCAAAAGGATTCCTCATGAACAAGTTCTTACCTTCATAAGATGAGCGAATGTCAGCTATTAGCGCATCGGTCACACTACAAGAAAGGACATCATTCTGGTACTTTACTATTGTATTGGCTCCCCTTTGTCGTTATGTTTCAATGCATAGCACATTATACTCCTAGCCAAGGCCTATCTTGAAACTTCTATGTGCACAACTATTGTATTGCTTTTGTATACTCCCTATTTGACTCTCGTACTGTTATGTTACCTCATTCCCTCAAGTGTAAAGCGCTCTGATATCCTTCGAGATTAAGTTTGCGCTATATAAAACTTTATAAATGAATAAAAATAAATAGCATTTCATATCGCGTTTCTGCCTAAGAGCTGTAAATAATAACTCTCACTTTCACACAACTTATCTCATTCAATTCACTCAACCATGGTGGAGGGCTGAGCAGACAAGGAGTCACAATTAGTGATTTCAGCAACAAACCTCTAACTCGCTAAACCATCCTGCTGGCTTATAATTAAATCCATCAAAATGATGTTCTTAGTATACATTACTGGGCTGAGTGCTATAGGGTTTGGATGATGTGGTGGGATGAATCCATCAGAAATGACTCTGCAATGCGGTGATGAGCACAATGAAAAAGAACTCCTGGCAGCCGCATGCTCTGACACAGTAAGCTTTTCATTTGAATGTCTGCATCATCTGTAACTGTTTGAGGTTAAAGCGCCACAGTCACAGCCATATTTGGAAACACTCTAAAAAACAACAATGATATCATTGGCTTGGCATTGCAGAAGGAATGTCATTTGCAAATGCTTCTTTGGGGAAGTTATTTTCTTTTATATAAAGCATTGTAGGATCTGGTGGATAAATTATAGATACATAAATCAGCCATACCGCTGTTCATATACCATGTGCTATTTGCATACTATGGTATATGAACATCTTGGAATGAGAGAAATGTAATTGCATACTGTAAATGACTTGCTAAAGATTATTTCTGCTGCTGGGATCTGTTGTCATTTGCAGGCCATGCTATTATGCACAATTAATGTAGTGCAAAGCGTGGTAGAACTTAGTTTTGATTACTATATCATCGATTCTGTGTGTGAATGTGCAGATGCAAGGTTCAAGTTAAAGGTGTCACAAATACCTAAAGTAAATGTTTGTTTTCCTTTTGGGAGAGACACCTTGAACTGTGGACCTGTAGAAACTAAGGTCCTCATTAGCAATCTGGCGGCCTTCTGACCACCCTATTACGACCAGGAGGGTCGAACCACCCTGGGACTGTTGCAACTGCTAGGGATCAGAGATCCCAGGCTGTGGCGCGGTGGTCTTGAAGCAGCAATATCCTTGGCAGGGGCGCTGCGGCACCATCAAGCATATTACGAGTTTCACCACTGCCACACTTTTCATGGCAGTGAGACCACCATGAAAAATGAGGCGTTGAGTAAACAAAAGGGGGCCCTGTAGTGGGCCTCTGCACCATGGGGTGAATGAAGAAGGACTCTGCATGCATCCCCCGTTCCTGCAGGGCATGGACATGACAGGCCATGTCCTGCAGGAACTGCCTTTGATGTTCCGATTGCAGTGCCTTTTTCAAAGCCACCACCTTGGGCCCATCAAAGAACTGCCTACCAGAGACTTTAAAAGTCATACTCTGGTGAGCGGTATTATATGGTTTTGGCAATCTTGGTGTGGGGTGTCAGCGTGGCAGCCCCACTCTGAGACCACCAATGTCATAATAAGGCCCTAAAAGGCTGTTCTTCTTTGACACATTTGATCTTTTACTTATTGAATTATTTTGGAAAGTGATGGCTTGTTGCAATTAAGCTACTCCATCTTGATCCAAATTAGAGTGTGTTACAGAGTAGCATTAATTGCATTTTTAATTTTTACTTTTTTTGTTTGACTCCTGTCTAAGTAAGTGATTCACAACAGCAGCAAAATTGAAAAAAAAAAACACAAAGGGGTGATGTGTGTAATGTAATAAAGGGGAGAGGAATGGGCCTAACGGCTAGGGTGTGGCTAGGGCGTCCTAAGGGAACTGGGTTCGAGTCTCGGCAATGACGCTGAACATTCCTGTGATTCTGGGCAAATCACTTAATCTCCCTGTGCCTAACAAAAATGAATGTGTCCTCATGTAATGCAACTGGTGCTATGTAAAGCGCTCTGATACCCGATTCGGGTCAAGACCGCGCTATATACAACTATGTAAAACTCTGTAATGTCCAGCTTATAGCTAATTTTTAGATCTATTTTATAATATGTCTTGATGTATGGTCCTTATACATCGACTACCAACATTATGCAGTTATATTTAAAATTCTCAAAGAGCTGAATACCAAAGAAGCTCCTAAAATTACTCCTATGTCTTCAGCCCAATGTGAGGAACTGGCTTCTTTTTTTTGTGAAGAAAATTCGTGGCATATATCAATCTTTTGCCCCTTTGATTATGCCTGGCTCCACCCCCCTATAAGGCCTGGCTTGGTCTCTCAACTGTCGGTTATTCCTGAAATCTCTTGGGAAGATTTTAACAAACTAACTAGGCACATTAAGTCCGGCTCTCCGGCTGATCCTCTTAAGCTCGCCCAGTTTAGAGACTCTTCTCTGTGGTGCCTGGCCCCGCTGCATAATCTTATCAATGCCTCTTTTTCATCTGCTAGTGTTCCAGCTAAATGGAAACAGGCATGGGTCTCTTCTATTTTGAAGAAACCTACTTTAGACCCCTTGAAGCCGGAGAATTTTAGACCTATCTCCCTGCTTCCCTGGGCTGCGAAGATCGCCGAGTCCCATGTCAATTCAATCCTTACTAACGTATTGAATACTAATAACATTCTGGATGATACGCAACATGGGTTTCGCGCCGGGCATAGTACAGAGACTGCTCTCTTGGCTATGACGGAGCACCTTCGTTCCACTCTTGATCAAGGTCAAACGGCGGCACTGATCCTATTGAATCTGAGTGCCGTCTTTGACACTGTTTCCCATCAGATCTTGCTCCACCGGCTTGAAGAAGCAGGGATCAAGGACATGGCTCTTGCCTGGTTTAGATCTTTCCTGACTGAGAGGTCATTCCGTATTTCTACCCCTCCCTTTCTTTCCAGGGCGCGTGCTATTGAGCAGGGTGTTCCTCAGGGCTCGGCATTGAGCCCCACCCTGTTCAACCTTTACGTCCAGCCCTGGCTGCGGTCGCCAAAAGATGGGACCTTAACATCGTCTCATACGCTGATGACACGCAGCTAGTGGTCGCCCTTACAGAAGGTATTACCCCTGACCCTGTTAGATTTAAGGATGGCTTGGCTGCTGTGGCAGAATGGATGACAGCTAACTGTCTACAGCTGAATGCTGCTTTTGTTGGTCGGAAAGAACACTCACCTGTGGGGAGATCATTGGTGGCCAACTAACTTGGGTAAAGCCCCTACGCCTAAGACGGAAGTGAAAAACCTGGGGGTCTGGTTAGACTCAGTGCTCAGCTTCTGCACTCACACGAAAAAAGTTGCTGCCACGTATTTTGGCATAATACGTAGCTTAAAACCAGTTCTAAATTTTTTTTACCCCGCCACAAGGCAGCTTATTGTTCAGTCCACAGTGTTGTCCAGATTGGACTACGCCTGTTCCCTGCTACTGGGTGCCAACCAAGTGGAAGTTGCATTCAAAATGCGGCAGCTCGAGCTTTAGTAGGCCTGCTCCGGTTCAGCCCCATTTCTGCTACCACCCGGAGGCTTCATTGTCTCCCTGTGGTGCAGCGGATACACTTTCAGACCTTGTGCATCTCATTCAAAATCTTGAGACTTGACACCACCAGAATGCTGGGTACTCTGCTGAACATGTATGTGCCTACCCGTGCTTTACGCTCGGCTGGTTAAAACCTAGTCAAAGTACCTCGGATCAAACGGAGTAGAGCAGGCGGACGTTCATTCCGCTTCCTAGCAGCTAAACTCTGGAATGCCCTACCAGCCCACATTCGTGAAGTGGAAGATCTACTAGAGTTCAGGAAAGTTATTAAAACTTATCTATTTCCCCTGAACTAGCCTTCTTTTTTGCCTGCCTGCTGATTTCCTATCTTTCTCTTTGGAACTGGATGCAGCGCCGGGACGCCCCTTTGCTGGGGCAGCTGAGCGCTTTACAAGATCGTTTAACATAACATAACATAACATTAAACCTTACACTTCATGGACACACCTGGTGGTCTTCAAAGGTAATGTCAAAAGTGTTGTGTCAGTGATTTCATTCCTAGCAAATCACATAATTAATTGTCTAGAATTCTATACTTGTAAAGTGCTTGGCCTTCAATATGCTTAACCAAACTAATTAGAAGTATTTGGAGGGCTGTATTCAGTTCAACCCAGTATCCCTAGACTGATTAATCAAAAACTACTTTTTGGCAATTTGTTTCCCCGAAAGATTATGCTGTTTCTTTATTTCACTCTTTTTAATTTCGATTAAACATGTGCACCAATTCATTAATTTTAACTAGCTTGGCTGTAACATGCTAGAATTTCTGCCATTTGGCTAATAGTCTAATCTCTGTGACCAATTCCATTAGCAGCAGTAGTTTATCTTTCCAGATCCTGTTGAAAGCACACTAAAGAGAACTGCATTCTTTACCTTAATCTCTCTATGAAATAACACATAGCCACAATGAGAGGGACATGTTTTGTGACTATGCGCATCCTTAAGAAAGTCTTTCCTCGGCTCCCTGCTTCGGCCAGGAAAACGCTGGTCCAGGCGCTGATTATCAGTCACCCGGATTACAGTAATGCCTTGCTTATGGCAGCCAATGACACCTTCTTAACAAAATTGCAAGTCATGCAACACACGGCTGCCCGATTAGTCTGTAATTTTCTTGCAGGCTCTCACTCAGCTCCTATCCTTAGGTCCCTTCACTGGTTATTATTATTATTATTATTATTATTGGGACATTTGTAGAGCGCTGCGTTACGCACACCGGCGTGTCCACGCTCTGAAAGTGGGAGAGGCAGCTAACAGAGGACACAGAAACTGAGCGGACACTTATTTAGAGTAGAGAAATGTTTTAAGTTTCGCTCGGAACCTAGTCTCTTCCGGTTCCAGGCGCAAGTCCGCTGGCAGTTTGTTCCAATTAGTAGCCGCTAGGCATCTAAAAGACCTACCTCCCATGCGGGCTCTTTTGATTCTCGGGATCCTCAGTAGGCCGCCCCCTGTGGATCTAAGCGCACGTGTTGGTTCGTACACTTCGATCAGTTTAGTCAGAGGGTCGGGTGCCCTGCCATTCAGGATGCGATGACAGGTGCAGAGGGCTTTGTATTCTACTCTTCTCCTCACAGGGAGCCAGTGTAGCTGCTGGAGGGCCGCCTTAGAAGGCGCCCTTTTAGGCAATCTGAGGATCAGACGCGCTGCCGCATTCTGCAGCACTTGTAGGCGGGCCATACTTTTTTCTGGAGCCCCCAGGTACAGCAGGTTCCCATAGTCCGACCTGGCTGTCACCAAAGCATGGACCAGGGTTTGACGGGCCTCAATCGGGAGTAAGTCAAGGACTTTCCTTAATTTCTTCAGAATCCCGAAACAGACTCCCACCACCCGATTTATCTGGGGGCCAAAAGTGAGACCCGCATCAAACCACACCCCCAAATTACGTGCCTCTTGGCAGGGGGTTGGGATTGGTCCAAGGCAGGATGGCCACCATGCCGACGACCAAGCAGACTGGGCTCTCCCCACCACCAGCACCTCTGTCTTGCTGCCGTTCAGCTTCAAGCAATTGTTGGCCATCCATTCGGCAAGATCTTTCATGCACGAACGGAAGCCCTCGGCAGCAAGACAGGGCGCGTGCGATAGGGAGATCACCAGCTGCGTGTCGTCGGCGTAAGAGACCAATTGGAGGCCATGGCTCTCCACAATCGAGGCAACAGGCGCGACGTACATATTAAAGAGGGTTGGGCTCAATGACGAGCCCTGCGGCACGCCTTGGCCCAAAGGCACCCCCTTTGAATAGCAGTCTCCTTGCCTGACTCGAAAGCTTCTCCCATTTAGGAAATCTTGGATCCATCTCAGCGCGGTGCCAGAGATGCCACCTCTGTTCAGACACTGTAGCAAGATGTTATGTGCTACAGTGTCGAACGCCGCGCTGAGGTCCAGCAGGATCAAGGCCATAGTTTGGCCTGCATCCACACCCTCTCTCAGATGTTCCGTGGCCATGAGAAGGGCGGACTCAATAGAATGTCGTGGCCTAAAGCCAAACTGCGTCGCATGGAGCAGTCCCCTCTCCTCCACGTGCTTCATAATCTGGGTATTGACCACCTTTTCCGCCACTTTGGCCAGAAAAGGTAGGAGGGAAATGGGCCTCAGATTCTCTAGTACCTCGAAACCCAAGTGGGGTTTCTTCCGGAGCGGGAGCACCACCGCCTGTTTCCACCCCTCAGGCAACTTTCCCAATCCGAAGGAGATGTCAAGGACGTTACCAATCTTTGGGCCAGATTAACAGAATTAATTTAAGACAAAATCCTAAACCTACTACCATTTTGGTATTCACAGAAGGCACTTACTCATTTTGGGATTCACAGAAGGCACTTACTCATCAATGAGTAAGTGTCTTCTATAAATACCAAAATGAGTAAGTTACTCATTTTGGTATTCACAGAAGGCACTTACTCATCAATGAGTAAATGCCTTCTGTGAAGACCAAAATGAGTAAGTGCCTTCTGTGAATGCCAAAATGGTAGTAATTTTACGATTTTGTCTTAAGTTAGTTCTGTGAATTGGGCCGTAAAATTACATCTTTTTAAAGATATGATGTCTCGTCCACAAAGCTCTTTTTGGAAGATTTCCTAAGTATCTCAGTGACAAACTATGTTACTATCATCCTGTACACACACTGTGATCTTGTGATAAGGCTTTTCTAGCAATTTTTTGGAATCGTGCTGCAAAATATAGAGGCAGAGCTTTCTCCTACACCGCTCCGAGGGCATGGATTCAGCTTCCTATCTCTGTAGCTGTGTGGATTTCTCCCAATTTAGGACACTACTGAAAACAAGGTTATTTTAAGGGTTGGAAGCATTACTTGAAAATCACTAGCGCTGAAATACACCTAGGGTGTGTTTTGTTGCAATTTATAAGTAGGCATAACATATAACATAATATACCAATTACGTTATCCCCTTAAAAATCTTCTAAAAGGGAATTAAAGAAAGACATTCAATGAATGGGTTCCTACCAATTGTTTAATGCTATTCATCTTGAAATGTTTGAAAAATCAGTTAGGTGAAATGATTCCTTAGAACTGATAGTCTTTAAATTATTTTTCTGCGAATTCACAGCCAACCTTGAGACCCACAGACCTACAGTATGAACTGATTATTCAGTGTTTAACAAGACAGCCAAAGCAGACCACCACTAGGCCTGGGCAGTAAATTCCATTCCGCTCGTGGAATTTGGGTATGGTTGCATTCCGCAGAGAACGCAAAATTGCCCAAAATTCTGCATTCCGCGACTTAGCAAAGTTTTTTGCTTGTTCGCGTTCTCAACATGCGCGTTTGCAAGATATTTCCCGACGAGCATGCACACAGCTCTCGCAAACAGGACAAAAGCCTCGCGAACAAGCAATTCAGCGTGTTCGTGGAATTTCTGCGTGTTCGCAGAGATTTTTTACCGTTTCGCGGAGATTTGCGTAATGCAATTATGCAAATTCCACCCAGCACTAACCACCACATACACTCTACAATTCCCCATTCCCCATTCACACCTCAATTGCATTGGGCTATGAGGAATATTTGATGAATGGAGAAATTCACGTCACAGGTTTATCATGACCCGCTGATGCCGTAGCCATATACTTGGCCGTCTCTACTGATATCGTTTTTGAAGATTCTGTGTGAAGTTCTGGTCTAATATGAAACAACCAGACTTATGCTGACCTTCCTTCTTGTACCAAGGAATTAAAGGTGGCTCTAACTGCTTCAATAAGCAAAGATCGACACCTAGGCTTTTTAAATTCTTTGCGAACTTCTGGCCGAATAAGAAGTAGTTACTTCCACGCTGACCTCCATATATTAAGAAATAGAAGATGACTCTAACTACTTTATAGGCAAAGATTGATACCAAGGTTTTTTATTGTTTGTTTGATAAATCTTCTCAAAAATATATGAGAAACAATTTCCCCTAATCAGCCCTGATGATGTCCCATTAGGGACGAAACGCGTAGGCTGTTGATTGTTTTGTGACAAGAAATATTGATACAACACATATTCAAGACTGAATTTGGAATATTGGACTGAATTGTTTTCCTGTGATATATTGAACGCTTATGTTGGAAACTGAACTATTATCATTGAATAAATGGATATGGACTTCAACATGGACTGTTAATCGTGAATTCATCAATTTGGGTGCTCCTTTCATCAAATATTCCTTTTGGTTCATGTGTGGGGTCTTGACGGTGGACCTAAGAAAGAAGAGCATCCGCCCTACTAACAAGTGACTATCAGAACTATAATTATTCCATACACTTCTCCCTGTAGCATGCGGAGGTTTGCCCCCACCGTTGTTTCTTCTTTCTTGCTTTGGGCTATTTACAAACCCTAAGTTTCAAGGTCCCATGAAATCAGCAAACAGCTTCTCCTCACTCGTTGAGCCTGACATGGCTGACATTAGACTCTGCCTGTTTGACCAACTTGCTTATTTTAAGTGCTCCCATTGCAAAGATGTCTTTCTAGGAGTTAGAACTCTCACACTACCTTAAACAAGCAGTGTTCACAAGGAATTTGAAAGCACATCTGTTAGTATATTATGAGATATTACATTTTGTTACTCTGCTCAGAGAAAGAGAGTGTAGCATTTTCTTACCAGATCAGTTAATGGAACAGGTACAACCTTTGTATTTGACTAATCACCCATAAGAGTAGCTAGTTTCTGGGTGTAATGCTGACCTCCTTTTGCAAAGGCTTTGTAGTTGTTGCATAGTGTTTTGTGTAAAGGGTTTTGAGCCAATGGAAGCTAGGTGATCTGTTTCATTTCCAGAGTGATGTTCAAACCTTTTTAAGTTTTCAGTCCATCTGGAATGTCAGAATTTCGGTCTTCTTGGCCCTGGGCGGGCCTTATCAATTTCAGACACTGAAATGGGATGGCTGCAAGAAAAATAACACTTGATTATACTAGACCTTAAGGTTTTTGACTTTCCGTCCAACAATTGAGGTTGCATTCAATATCTGAGTTGGGGGTAATGACAATAATTCACATCAAGGCCATTGTAGTTTGGTATTCATGGAGGTCAGTCATGCGTTGTTCTTCTAAACTTAATGATCCACGTGTATGAAGTAACTTGTAGGAAAGTGGATTATTAGTAGGTGGGAGTATTTACCTTAAGCTAATAATAATACCACAATCACTAATAGGTTCAGTCAAGTCTCAATAAATGAATCCTTGCACAACCCTTGGTAGCTTGGCAAACTAGCAGTCAGGCTTAACTTAGGAGACAGATATGTGTGAAGCATTTATTATTAGCAAAATAGTAAATATGAAAAAGACACAGCACAATAAAAATAAATCCTATTTCAATTTATAAACCTAGAGAATATTTTTATCTTTAAGATGACACCCAAATAACAAAACTCCAAAGTAGGAAACCAGAGATATGATGTTTTTACAGATTAAATGAAAAATTGTGCATTCTAGTGTTAAATAGCTTAAAAAGTCACTCACAGCTATCTGCCGCGTTGGACCAAGACAAAGTCAAAGTTTTAGGCCGATGATGATGGAGCTTGGGTCGGATAGGCTGAGTGCTATGTCCCAGTCAAAAAGGTACCTTTGGATTTAGGGCCATATTTATGGCAAAGTAACGCCACTTAGTGCAGCAAGTTACCTTTTTGTGTTGCTCTGGGTTACAGGGAAAGGGCAGGAGGGTGCGATTTTTAAAAGAATATGATGCATTCCTGTTCTTGTCCCTGCAAACAGGATTCTTTTTGTGCAGGAAGGGACACCTTCTGCACAAAAACAATCCTGAAAAGCAAATGTATCTTTCTAAACATATACAGAGGAAGTAACAAGGCGAAATAAAGACATTTCCCCTCGTTAGGACTCACCTGTGGGGGGGCGTATCTTTTTGGCGCATTCCCGGTTTTACCAGATTTGGTAAATCAGGGAATGCATCAAAAACCAGAGTAAGGCAATGCAATGCAGTGATTTCCGATGCTTTGCTTTACCTGAAATCTATAAAACCACCCAGGGTCATGCAAGGTGGACTTGCATGGCTTCATCAATCTAATTTTTGAGCTATGTCACTTTTGCGCCACATTGGTGCCAAATGGACGTGTCAGGGCTCGTAAATATGCCCCTCAGTCTTTTTTCTGGAGCTTTTCTCTCATTGACTGACTTGTCGGACTGTCCTAGGGGTTCTCGGATCCAAAGTTCGATTCGACAATGGCTGCCTCATGCAGCACGATAACTCAGTGAGTCTCTGGAAGTCTTTGTCCTCAATATTGATGGCGAGGGGCTCTGGACCTTTCCGCAGGACAAACCAGTGCCGTCTGGCCGATTCACCAGTTGATGACGGCAGCTTGACTATCGATATCGAGCCAGTCTCCTCCTGGAGCTTTGCTGCGAAACGTGGCAGAAAGTTTCTTACTTTATAGATCTTGTAGTTTCTTGGTGCCTTTGGGGAAAACAAGTGTCAGCTAGCTCAGTCCAAGAGTTCAGAGACTCTGGATTACCTCTTGGGAGCTAGGAATCAATTTTCTACAATGCACCTGGCCCAGTCTAGGAAAAATACAGTTGCAACTGTTCAGCTGGGGCGATCCTCTCTTTGGGCTTGCAGGTGACTTCTTCCAGCTCTGTTTGTGCCTAGTGCTGATCAGGGAGTCCACTTCTCTTGCTTTGAGTCAGGCACAGTCCTTTATTTGTGGAGCCTTGAGAGTGGAGCAGGTGCAGTCCTTTTGAGTGCAAGTCTTCTATGGTACAGTCCAAGGATCCAGCAAGGCTTTCCTTCTTCTTTTATTGAAGGCAGCTTTCCCATATTTCTCCTCCATTCTGGACTGGCAAGAGAGGGGGACATCCCAACCCAGGTATGTAACTATCCTTGGGCTGAGAGGGATTTATCCCACTGTGAGGTTCTCAGGGCTAGGTTGGCTGGGTTGAAGCTGCTGGCCAACCTTCAGCCACAGCAACAAGGTATTCCTGCCAGGACAGTTGCAGCCCTGACCATCCTGTGTGTGTCTTTATAGCTTTGACAATCGAAATACATATCCATGTTATCATTATACAATATGATTGTTTCTTTCCATAATAAAGAGTTGTGACTCGCTATTTAAAGTGAACAGGTGAACTGGGTCAAAGCCGCAATTATCTCACCCCACACTCGCCAATGAATTATAGGTGTGGTACTCAGCAACAAGTTTACTCTAACCAAAGTGCTCGAATAAGTATCCATCAAATGGCAGTTAAAAGATATGCAATTGTTTGCCAGCAGATTTTTGCCTTCCGTGAAAAGACAATAAAGTTATCTTCGTATATTGAAGTAAAACATACATTTTAATAGCATTTTGTCTTATGTTTTCTTACTGCTGTGAAGACATCGACATTGTGCAACAATAATTAAAAATACAGTGACATAATGTGCACAAAGGATATATTGCTTTTTGACATCAAAAAAATAAAATGCTCCATTCTATTTAATGCACATTATAGGCAATTGTATATCGGTAGTAATATGTACCATCATTGTACTATCCGCAGACATACACACACAACCTGCATAAATGTTGAATTCCAGTAGTCTCAAACTTTTTCTTCCTGGGATTGATAAAATGAATATGACTTAGTTGAGGTCAGTACATGTCATTTGCAGCGATGCAAAATTGGAGGCCGATTTGCACATCGCTGTTTCCAGTCTTAGGTCACATGGTGAGCAAAGCACAATGGATTAGAATGCAGATCTAAGTAATTAACAGTGACTGAGATAAATTCAAGCATTCCATCATCACTTTTTTTGCTTTCTTTGGTTTGACAATCAAAGAGCAATGAATGTGCTCAAACCTGGGTCCTATGTTCAATGTGCTATAGCCCTCAAGCTGTGCCCTACTGCCAAAACCCCAATAGGCCGAAATTGGTTTAGAGTTACTTGTGTTCTCATTCATAGGGTTTCTGGCCTGATAGTTTTGCCTAGGCTATTCCTATTTCAGCAGGACCAAGGCTGATATGCTTGTTTATTATTCTTTTCAGATGTGGCATGGTGGGCAAAAAATAAAACTAATGGACTGCAATACGGTCCCAAATAATTAAAAGTGACTGATATAATTCAAGCATTCCCCCCATCACTTGTTTGCTTTCTGCAAAATCTGCTGTAGCAGGCAACATTATATATATGTGAAATGAAAAAAAGGTTCCATGAATGTCACTGGAGTTTGCACCCTGACCTGGCTGGTGCTTTTAGATGGCATCCCAGCCTTTTATGTTTTGAGTGTGAAGTAGAATAAGGTATCAGAGATTATAATGTTTGTTCGCCTATCTTTGATATTAGCCCAATCAAGTATCCTAAATATCTGAAGTGAAACATCTAATCACATAAGTAATCAATGTTCATTGTTAAACATTTTAGCAGGTTACGTCATGGGAGGGTTGCGAGTACCAAAATATTTTTAACTCAAGGGTGGCTCTGCATACAAAGTTTGAAATCCACCGGTTTAAAATGTGTGCCCTTTGGCACTTTAAAACATTTGAATTTTAATGCTTTTGGAACAGTATTGCCAAAGAGGTAGCCAGGCCATTGGCAACCTCTGTGGCCTATGAGTCTCACCAGCCAAAAAGCCATACAGCTGTTAAAGGACTGGTGGCAAGAAACATGGGAGACCTTCTATTGGCAAGCATTCCTTCCAGTTGGGTGGTTAAGTTTCTGAATTTGTGCAATCAGAGATTGATGTAAGTACCACTTGCAACTCACCCAAGAGATCCCTTTTACACAGGATTTTTTTGTAGCCTAAAAATAGAGAGCCAGAGAAAGTGACAAAGACCAAGGGAAATTGTAAGTTGATATAAGAGATGCTGAGAGAGACTTGAGGAAGAAGGAAAACATATTAATGGTTCACAGTAAAGAAACTGTTAACTTATACTATAGAATGAAGGGACTTCAGTTGATGTCTCTGTATTTAGACATTACATTGCTTATTTGTATAGCTTTTTAAGCTGCGATAAGATCATCTAAAAGCACAAAGTGGGAGAGAGAAGACATGGGCAAGGCAGAGTCAATAAGAATTGATATTTGTGGTTGAAGCAGGAATTGGCCAAGACATTGGCACCTCACTGGATAGTAAACAGTGATTTATAGGCAGCCAACCTAAGGCACCTTACAACAGGTAGGGATTGAGAAAAAGTAGATATAGTGAGTGGCAGGAGGGATGACGGGAGGGAAGTAGGTTTTTGGGGTGACAGTGAGAAGAATCAGATAGGGACATGTGCTTTGTAAATCATGGTATGCCATTAGGGTTTCTAAGGTAGGTCAGACATTTTACCATCGAGGCAGGAAATTGCTCAGTCGCTCTGGAATATCTAAAGGGTGATCTCTCAAGTGCCTCCTCCTAATAGTACCATTTCACTTTGTGCCGACTGCTGAAGGTGTAGTAAGCTTTGGAGGAATACCAGAGGTACTGGGAGGGCAGAGAGGGCATCATGGTTACATATTAGGTATTTTTACAATTGTTTAAGGAGTATGAGCGGATGGGCTAGGTTGAGTGGAGGAGCAGTGATCATTAGTCAAGTTTATCCAACATTGTTTTCTTAAATGTTCTCAATTTTCACACACCACTGCTGCTAGGAGCCAGTCTAACATTGATCTATAAATACATTTTGATGTTTCTACTGAACATTACCTTGAGGAGACAAATTTTATGATCCTTTTGCCTGCACACAAATGCCACTTAAATATATACACCATGCTATCAGCCGCGGCCCATACAGGTAAGAGCGGTCGGGCGGGGGGCCGGGTGAGGGGAGGATTTCTAAGGACGATGACCAGGGAAAATTAATAAATAAATAATGTACCCTGGTCATAGTCTGTCGAAATGTCCCTTCATATGAGAAGTGAGTCTAGAGGTGCTCTAGAACCATCCTTTCACAGGCACTCATAGGGTTGTCTCCCCTGTATAAGAAGACTTTCACTCTGTTAATTCAATTTTTCATAAGTTTTTATTTCATTGGATTTAAGTGTAGTCCGTTGTAAACATATTTCTTTGTCCTTTACATGATTGTTGACAAATTTTGTGAATCAGACATTGCCATTATAAAGCATCCAATGCATTTCGGGCATTCAACAATATGCCCTTCGTCAGGGAAAACGACACTGCGAAAAATAATGAAACGTTATCACTGTTGTGCTAGGTAATGTAACATCAATCAAAAGACAATCTACATGAGACATGCAGAATGAGGTTTAAGGGAACGTGTATTCGTGCAGTGGATGGTCAGGAAAAAATGCAAAGTGAGCATGCACAGTGGAAAACTGGTGGTAAGGTACAGGTTACACTCACATGACTGGGGTATCCAGTTTGTAGTGAGATCTGTAATGTAACAGTAAACAAAAAAACGGCTCTTAGCGTTACAGCTCTTCAAAGATACACGCGGATGTGGTCATAAGGTCTCACGGAGGATTGAGCACGTCTGACCTACTAACCTTGATATGCGAAAGTATCGGTTCCACTTAAATCTTCTCCTTCGTACGGGCTGGTACGGTGGTAAACAATAACATCTGCTATTTAGAAAGAGTTCCGGTCATGTGAGGTATCACATGACCGTGAATATCGAAAAAAGACTTATCGACGGACCTCCGTGTGTTACTGTGTGCAAAGGTTAAATGCACAACAATGTTATCTCGTTCTGGCCAGAACATTAATGTAAAAAACAATTGAGAGAAATGTTGACGGATTGCTGTGGTGTGTCGTCAAAAAAAATCTGTTACGTGAAAGAAATAGTAAAAATAACTCGGGACTCGAACCAGCAAGGTTCGTGTTAGTGATAGGGTGACTAGTGGTTGTAGCCACTGAGGAAAACGTTAGGAAGAACGTTAAGGGACAAGGGATGTGTATAGGTGTGAGTGTCTGATGGATCAAATGAACAACACACAGTGTACACAAGATGCAGTCTCTAGAGCAATTCATAAGAAAATTATGCTGTTACAACAAGTTTATAGATAACATGAGAATTCTATTCTTTCATTGAGACACATTGGTATCTGGGTGGAAAGTTTCTGTATCCAATGGTTCTCTCGCATTAGTAGGAATTTAGTATTGTTTCTCCCTTCAAATTTTTGGACAGTTTCAAGAATTATGAATTTAATTTGGGAAACATTGTGGTGTTCCTCTGTAAAGTGCGAAGATAATGCTGATTTGGTGTTTTTCAAACGTATATTTTATCTGTGTTCGGTTAATCGCACTTTGATGCGTCTCTCGGTTTTGCCCACATACATTTTCCCACATGGGCATCTGATCCCATATATCAGGTTGCTTGATTCACAGGTGGCATTCACCTTCAGCTTAATGGGATAACCTTTAGAGGGATGGCAAATGGTGTTGCCTCGGATCACACTGTTGCAGTTGCCACAGTTAAGGCAGGGTTTGGTTCCTGTGTATGTTAGGTTGTCTGGTGGTTTTTGTTGAAGAATTTCTCCTAGATTCTTTGATCTAGTAAACGCAAAGATCGGTGGTTCTTTGAAAGACTGCTTGAAATCCGGTTCAATATTGAGGATCAACCAATGTTTCAGTATAGTTTGTTTGTACTTTTTGCTTGAAGTTGAGTATTTAGATACTACTACAGTACGTGTTTGTTCAATTTTGGTTTTAGTCGTTAGGAGTTTCACTCTCTCACACTCGACGTTACCTTCCGGTGCACCAACAAACTTGATCAACTAGGAGTAAAGGGATTTCAATCAGCAGTGCATTTATCCAATTCTAATCCAGAAATGTCCCTTCACCCAGCACCACCGCCCTACTGCTCTTACCTGTATGGGCCGTTGCTGCATGCTATGTGTAAAAAATTAAGTTAAATTACAAAGACGTAGGATTTTGAGTAATAGCACTTTTTTCTCCATACACTGTTGCTGCATAATTCTATTCAGTGTTATTTTTCAAACTCTCCCGATAATAATATGTATGAAAGTGACACATGGTTGGGCATTGGGTCTGTGCTGCTATGAACTTCAAATGACTAAAATACAAAGTAAAAGTGACATCAAACACTTTCACCACAAATGGCTATTTATGGGTGACACCTTCACCCACATAGTGTTCCTCGCCAAACTCCCATTGACTACTCTAGCTGGAAGAGATAGAGTGTAAACCAAAGAACATTTAAACTGGGGTTAATTTGTGATTTTGACACTGTATATTGATGAACCCCAAAACCAGCAACTGGCAGGACAGTGCCATGTTAGCAAATGGCCTAACAATGTTTACTGTTAATACGCTAGTTAAGTCTAATTGGTATGGTGAGAAGCACCTTTGGTAATCACACTTTATGCTCAGTATCTACACTTAGGGCCTCATTATGATGGAGGATTTTCCGTCTCCTCCGGCCCAGAGGAGGCGGAAAATCCTCTGCCGACTCACCAAAGACCCACCGCCACATTACGATGGCTGGTGGGTCTTGGTTACTGTCCGCTGCTTTTCCGCCGCGGTCAGATTACAACCGCGGCGGAAAAGCTCTCATTTGGCTGGCAGTGTCTATCAGACACCGCCAGCTAAATTAGGAAGCATTTGTAAACATGCTTTTCCGCGGCGGTTTTTCCGCCGTGGAAAAGCATGTGTACTTTTGATTTTGGGGGCCCGTTGCGGGCCCCAGGGTGTTGGCGGGTGGGGGTTTCACATGGGGGGTACCTATGGTACCCCCCAGCATTTACTTGCACAAAGCGGCAGGCACCGCGCGGTGCCTGCCGCTTTGTGCATGTAAATGTTAAACATGCACTTTTAACATTGCGGCGGGTGCTGCTTGAAGCCGCACCCGCCGCAATGTTAAATATCCAGGATGTGACCGCCAGGGTGGCGGTCACATCCTAATCGCACATAAGGGAACGCCGCAGCCCATGCGGACGTTCCCTCATCCTCTGGGGTCGCGGACGGACGCAAGTCCGTCCGCGATCCTAATGAGGCCCTTAATGTGCTGTTAACACTAAATTCTTTCCAAATGATTGATGCATTTCAGACAATAGTGCTAGCCAACTGCATTACCACAACTAATACTTGATGAGAGATAGAACTCAGGAATACCATGTTGTACCACTCAATTTAGATTCACTATTTTGTGAGTTACAGTGCCTGGGCAGGAGGGATCCTTCTAAGGGACAGCAAGAGAGTTGATACTTCTAATAGGCTTGTAATCTATCATAAACCTACTGTGTGCTGAGAATTGTGCTATGAACAGAACAATGGCAAAACAAACTGCACAATTTGCTAAAAATGTTGAAAAATCTCCTTTGTGTAAGTATGCCTAAATATCCTGTATGTTTTTAAGGCACAATAGGTTAAGACCTGTTCAACTGGCCATTGCATTTTGGAATGCACTATTTTCCTGTTAGTCTATTATTGTGTCTTGATGTTCCTTATTTGAAACTGCATTGAATTACTCTCTTAATCTAAATGTTTTGTAGGGAAAACGAGTGAATCTCTTCAGAATATCAAGTTTTGATTCTATTACTTTGTGTCGCAGTAGCAGTGCGTCTACTTTTTATCATTTTGGTTAGACTCATTTTTTTACGGTATGGTCCTGAGAGTAGTGTATTTGAATCTAATTTCAAACTTGTGGGTGGTCACCAATTAGTGGTCTTCATTAGGTGGCTAACATTGATGTTTTAACCACTCTAATTCCCACCCCTCTTAAGAAAAGATCGATCAGAGGACCATTCGTCTCTGTGGTGAGGGTAATGCTGTAATTCATCAAACTGAAGGGGGCCCAATGTAGCTGAAGGGATAGATGAGTAAGTAGTGAAGTGTAAGTTAAACTTGAAATGTTTATACCACTTACGCTGGATCAGGTGTGTCAGTGGGGCCTACTCATTCCCCTTTTACTTTTAGTCTGTTTTAGAATGACTCTCGTGGTTATTTTTATTATCTGAAGTAAAAGTTCTCAAAATTCAATGGGGGAAACATTGATTCAGCTTTATGCCGCTAGCATTGGTTTTTTCCATTGACTAGCTAGCTCTGCAACAAATTCTAAAAGGTTCGGAAGTTATTGTGCATCCGAGTATTTGGCTAATAATAATCTGATAATAAAACGTATGATCTGGAAATCTTGGATTTGACTTAAATTTGTTATTGGTATTTATTTTTTATTGGATCATGTTGGCTATTTACTTTACTTATTGGGACACTTTGATACAAGGAAATGTTAGGCCCAGATAAGAGAAAAAGCAGTGTCCACCCTGAAACAAGCAACATAGTTGTTCTCCTTTGTAAGGGACAAACTAGTGGCAGAGTGTTCAGTGACACCCCCTGAGGGCACCATATGAACATAGAAGTAGCATCGACTTGCAATACTAAATTGTTGGAATACATCAATGTTGAGGGCATACAGATGTAGAAAACTCCTTGTACGGTTTCTTTTTACAATTTGGCTCCGGCAACCATTTAGCTGCCTTGAGGATTGTGTTGATTATCCATCCTATTTGTCATATATTTGCTCTACAACCTGTGCTATATGATATTGTACTTAGATACACTGCAGAGGAATCTTCAAACTGAAATATTCTATCGTTAATATGTGAAAGTTTTACAATAAAAATAATCATAGTAATTCCAAAGTTAAATAGAGCCTCGTGGATGTCAAAAAGAAGTCTTAAAACATGTGAAAATGGCAAAAGCCGTACATTGAAGCGTTAGGAAGGGGGCGTGGCTTGGATGCCGAGGAGGTAGGCAGCGTGAGCTCGGAGCTCCGTGCCCGATCCCGGAAAATATCCTGAAAATTCATTTGAACCCCGAGATAAAGGACACTATCCGGTACTGGACGGTACTGCGGAGGGTCCGGGACCCACGGAGGACGACACCGAGCCTTCCCACAGCAGTATCTCAACTTTGAAAGCTGAACTCGGCCGAGAAGTCGCGGACCCCAAAATGGCGGCGAGGGCATGGGATAGCTTGTGACGGAGACATCTGCCCGGAGACCCACTGACGACCACTCCCGGACACGCTAGAGGGGTTGGCGGCCGAGTCGCGCCTCTCCCCAGGTGCCGGATGGACTTTTGGCGCGCTCTTGGACGGTGGTTGAGGACCGTCTCCTGATTGGGACAACAACGGTGCGACAGTGACCCGGAGACGAGGACCCCAGACCTCTGGCGCAACTGGCGCTGGCCGGGCCACGACCGCTCGGTGCTTCCTGCTTCTTGGTGACATTTCTGGGCCTGAGAACCCGGCCGGAGGACGGTGCCCGGCGACGCTCGGAGGGCGACCAAGTACACACTTGAGGACCACCGCCCATCCCGGCCCAGATGGGGAAGCCGAAGGGGAAGGGAGATGGCGCGACCGACACTGAGGCGGCGGAAGGAGCGGAGAGAGACCAAGCGGCGTTACAGCGGATGCAGGATCGTATCCTGGAAGCCATCGCCACCACAAAGGATGCCCTGCAGCAAGATATAGCTCAGGTGGCAACGGGATTGGGCCTCCTGAAGGCCGACCACGACAAACTCAAGGACAGGGTGAAATCCGTGGAGTCCACGGTTAAGGACTTAGCCCCGGCCCAGGCAACGGTGAAGGCCCAGATGGCCGACGTGATGGACCGTCTGAAGGTGCTGGAAAGGAGGGCCGAGGATGCAGAAAACAGGAACAGGCGCAACAACGTACGCCTAGTGGGCCTGCCGGAGAAAATTGAGGGCGACGACATGGTGGGCTATTTGGATAACTGGCTGCGGACGGAGGTAGCACCAGAAGGTCTGTCCCCCTTCTTCTCCCTGGAGCGGGCACATAGAGTTCCGGCGCGTCCGCCAGCCTTGGGCCTTCCTCCTCGCCCGGTGGTGTTCAAGTTGCTCCATTACCGGGACAGAGACTGGCTTTTGCAGAGGGCGAGAGAGGCAGGGCCCTTTCAGGTGGAAAACAACAGAGTCACCATGTTCCCGGACTACACGTTTGAGACTCAGCGACTCCGGGCAAACTTCCTGTCCCTCAAGCGGGAGCTCCGCCAGGAAGGCATCAAGTACTCCCTGTTGTTTCCTGCCAAGCTAAGAGTGGTGGTGGATGAGAAGTCTTTATTCTTCACGACTTCCGCGGACGCATGGGACTGGTGGGACACTTATAAGGCAGGAACGGACGGTGCTAAGGCCAGGGAGGAAGAGGCTAAGGTGGAAAAGCCGATCAGGCAGTCCCAACGGATCAGAAGGAACCGCAAGAGGACCGGGAAACCTTCGATGTCGCAGACGGAGGCGGAGAGGCAGGCGGCCCTACAGGCGGTGGTGGACTTATCTAGAGCCGCCAGGACTCAGTCTGGGAAGGGTACGGATTCGGAGGCCCCGGGCACGGGCTCAGAGACAGGACAATCGGAATTTGGTGGAGCCCGGGGCCCAATTGTGACGCCGCAGACCTCGGGAGAGATACTGGAGGCGTGATGAACTGGTGTGGCGGAATGGACTCGCTGGTTGGACACCGGGGCGATGGACCCGCAGCAGTGGAAAGATATTGCTTGAGGTTTTGGGGAGCTGTAATGTGGGGATTGTGGGGTGGAGCGCGCGGGGCTGATTTGTTGGAGGTCTTATAGCATTGAGCCGCGCCTTACTGGCCCCTAAGGTCATCGCAGTGGGGACTGCGAATATTACCACCTTTCCTTGAGGGGTGGTCGGGAGTGTTGGTTTGGATGGGGGTACTTCCAGTTGCGGGGGGGCCTGTCCTGGGGGGGTGGGAGTTGCGAGCAGTTGGGGTTGCTCAGGGGGTTGTAGTTGTTGGAGGGGTTTGGCTTCCTGTTTGGAGAGGGTGGGGGGGGGGGCCCGTGGTCGCGGGACTTATACGAACACTGTTCTTTGCTGTATGGTCCGGTTGTGTAGGGGGGAATGGCTAGTACTGGAGCGTTGAAATGTGTGACCTGGAATGTGCGGGGTATGCAATCCATGACGCGCAGACATAAGGTTCAGGCGTACCTCAAGCGTAGGGGGGTTCACATAGCGTTTTTGCAGGAGACGCACCTCAATAAGCAGGAAGGGGCGGCTCTACAAAGGCGCTGGAGGGGGCAGTTATTCTACACGACATTTTCAGCATTTGCGAGGGGGACACTGATATGGATACGGGCGGGGGTCCCCTTCCAAGTCTCGAAGTCGTCGATAGACCCGGAGGGCAGATATGTGGCGGTGGAAGGAAGGCTGAGAGGCAGGATGATTTCTCTCTGTAATGTGTATGCTCCTAATGTAGATCTGCCCGCCTTCTTGTCTAACATCTCGGGCAAATTGGCGGGTTATTTGGTAGGGCCGGTCCTCTTGGGAGGGGACTTCAACTCAGTTGAGGATGTGCTACTAGATAGGTCCCATCCCCCGCTGCGCGCGTCCCCAGCACATAGGATCGCCAAGCGTAGATTAGAATGGCAGGAGAGCTGGGCCCTCACGGATGCATGGAGGGCGTTGCACCCCACCACTAGGGACTACTCCTTTCACTCGCACCTGCATGATTTACATGTGAGGCTGGATGCGTTTCTTTGTTCGGAATGTGTGCTCCCCGCGGTGGGAGGGGCGGAATACTTGGCCAGGACGTTATCGGACCACAACCCCTTGTTGATGTCTCTGGAATGGATGGTGACTGTTAACTGCGTGCCAACATGGCGCCTGCAACCTGACACCCTGGACGACTTGTTGTTCAGGGAGGCCCTGAGTGAACGTATTGAGAGGTATTTTGAGGAGAACAGTGGCTCGGCTTCCACGAGGGCGGTTGAATGGGATGCTTTCAAGGTGGTGGTGCGGGGACACTGTATTGGGCACACGGCAGGGGC
The DNA here is from genome assembly GCF_964263255.1 of Lissotriton vulgaris. Lineage (NCBI taxonomy): Eukaryota > Metazoa > Chordata > Amphibia > Caudata > Salamandridae > Lissotriton > Lissotriton vulgaris. The sequence continues at coordinate 1,135,116,087 of NC_141697.1, forward strand.
GCGGAAGACTCTGTTGGATGACTTAGACAAGGCTGAGACACGGCTGAGGGATCTTGAGAAGAGGCGCCCGAATCACCCTGAACTGCAGGAGGGGCTTAGCGGGGCGCGGGAGTGGCTGGCGGTGGAACTGGAGCGGCTGCGTAGCTTCGACCACAAGGCGTACGTGACGAGGGCGCATGCGGAAGGTGATAAGGCGGGGGCGATGTTGGCTTGGCTTGCTAACCCTATCCGGGGGGGAGGGCCGATCATGAGGATCCAGGAGCCAGGGGAGGAGCCTTGCCACTCCCAACCCGGGATCCTGAACAAGTTCCGAGCTTATTATGAAGGGCTCTATCTGAGTGGTGACACGGGAGGGACGGAGGAGCTTGAGGAGTTCTTGGACGGGCTAGAGTTGCCGCGAGTGGAGGACTCGGAGGCAGAAGAGTTAGGGCGGCCCATCTCCCTCGGAGAAATAGGTTGTGCTATAAAACAGATGGCTAGAAACAAGACCCCGGGCCTTGACGGTCTACCGATCGAATTTTATGGCAAATACCTAGAACATCTTGCTCCGCGGCTGCGCGAGGTATACAATGAGGCGCAGGAGAAGGGCCAACTCCCGGGCTCTATGTGCGAGGCCCTTATGATCCCACTTTTGAAGCCGGGCAGAGAGGGTGCGGCGCTGTCCTCGTATCGTCCGTTGTCTATGTTGACGACGGACTATAAGATCCTCAGTAAAATTCTGGCCAACAGATTACTAGTGCACATGACGGGCCTGGTTCATGGTGACCAGTGCGGTTTCATACCGACACGCAATACCACTCATAACATCCGTAGACTCACGAGACTGATGGGTGCGGACTGGCCAGACACCGTCTCCCCATTTGTCCTGTCCATCGACATTGAGAAGGCATTTGACAGCCTCGAATGGGGATACCTGTATGAGGTGATGCGTCGCTTCGGGTTGGGAGACGGATATATATACAGTGGACCAAGGTCCTCTATACTGAGGCGGTAGCAAGGGTCCGGGTGGGTGCACTGATCTCAAGACAATACCCGATTAGGCGTGGCACTAGACAGGGTTGTTCCCTATCCCCGCTACTGTTTGCGTTGGCAATGGAACCCTTCGCTGCGGTAGCCAGACTGGGCCGCCACTACGCAGGCTTGCCTTTTAGGGGGAGGCCACACCTCATCTCCCTATATGCGGATGACTTGTTGATGTTTTTGGCCGATGCCGGCGCCGAACTTCAGGGGGCGCGGAGGCTACTGGAGCAGTTCGGTAGGTTATCGGGCCTGAGGGTCAACTGGCCTAAATCCTGTCTGTTTCCCCTGAGGCCGGGGGAGCCGTGCCCACTCACTGCTCAGGAACTCCGGTGGGAGCCGCGCTGCCTACATTATCTAGGGGTTTATGTTTACCACGCCCCGTCCGACCTGCTGGATGGCAACATAATTCGCTGTATTAACGCCCTGCGTGGATCTATGGACTTCTGGGCGACTCTACCGCTCTCCCTGGCTGGTAGAATTTCCCTGCTTAAAATGATAGCCCTGCCCAGGCTTTTGTATTATTTTAGGACACTGCCGGTATGGATCCCGAGTTCGGTTTTCAAACGCCTGAGGTCACTGATTATAGCGTTCCTGTGGGGCACGGGTAGGAGACGCATAGCGCTAGACACGCTGTTACGCCCCAAAGATGAGGGAGGTATGGCAGTGCCGGACTTCGAAGGATATTACCTCGCCGCGCAGCTGCAGACTTTTACTCAGGAGGTGGCGAGAGTTTATAGAGGTCCCGAGGACGCGAGAGCCGAAGGCACCCCGCGACACGTTCTGGCTTATATTACGCTGCACCAGAAACTCCGAGTGGGAGACCTGACGGTCGAGGAACAGACTTTCCGGCTATGTTGGGACCGGGCCCGTAAGCGGGCGGGTGTCCGCTTTATGTATGCCCCCGAAATACCGCTGGGAATGATCACTGCCCTCCCACATGGAGGTGATTGGTCACGCTTGCTAGGGTGGGAGGAGGCGGGAGTGCACGTGCTGGGTGACCTCTACGAAGATGGGGTGTTGCTGCCGTTTCGGGACCTGCAGGAGAGATTTGACCTACCGAGGGGTGACTACCTGCTGCACGCGGCAGTCACGGGCGCCATGCGAGCCCACTGGGGGGAAGGGCTGCAGGAACCAGGCACCTCGATGGCTTGCCAGTACGCCATGATGGCGGCGGGAACCTTTAAGGCCGTCACGTGCCTGTACTCGAGGATGCAGCGGGAGGCCTTGCAACCTTTGGCAGCCCTGAAGGCCAAGTGGGAGCTGGACCTCCAGGTGGAGATACCAGACACGACCTGGGGCCAACTGCTGAGGAGGGCGCGGAAGAGCTCGAGGAATGCCAGGTTCCAATTGATCCACTTTTATGTTATCCACAGGGCATACCTCACGCCCGGGAAAATCCAACAGTACTTTGGGGCGACCGACGCTGCTTGCCCCAGATGTAATACAGCGGGGGCGGATCTATGTCATATGCTGTGGGATTGCCCCTCTTTAGGCGACTATTGGCAGGAAGTTGGGCGGGCCCTTAACGGCGCGACGGACAGGGATATCCAGTATACTAAAGCAGTTGGCATCCTTCACTGGTTCCCACATACACCTAGAAATACGATGTCAAGTAAATTCATAGATTTAGGGCTTATCTTGGCCAAGCGGGAGATCACACGAAATTGGAAGTCCAGAGTGGGGCCCACGTATAAAAGATGGTATGGGGAGTGTCTGAGATGGGCCGCGTGTGATAGTACCCTACGGTACCAGATGGCTTGGAGGTCGAATGACGAGAAAGCACTGGAAAGGGCGACTGCATGGGAGGTGATGGTGCAGGCGCTAAGGGATGTGGACGATGAGGGGCAGGAAGGCGAGAGCGAACTAGCTGGAGCAGACCCCAACACTATACAGGAGAACACACCTTAGCGATTGTTTGCTTCCTCCTACAACACACCGGGCACTAATACATGGTTACTCAAGCGCAGCGCGACCACGGGGGAGGGCGGGTAGGAAGCTGGTTTGGAGGGATGTTGGGGTACCGAAATTGGGGGAGGGGGAGGGGCGTAAATCACAAAAGCATTCCAGGGTTATGTGCAAAATGAAGCGGTCAGACAATGTAAGAAGTACGAGACCAGAACGGAAATGAAGCCACCCGCGTCAAGAGCGGGGTGATCCCCCCGGATGAAGATTGTATGTCTTCAATTGAATCGGTTCATGTCGTGTTATTTTTGCTGAATATCTTGTCTGTACATTTATATTGGTGATGCAATAAAAATGATGTTAAAAAAAAAAAAAAATGGAAGCGTTAGGAACAAGTGACACAAAGTAGGCAAACTTGCAAATGACTATGGTGGTCTGCATGGTGCACAGACATAATATCGAGTCCAAAATATCGTTTGGACATAATATTGAGTTGTAAATATCGATTGGACAAAATATCGACAGGACAGAATATAGATATCCAAAATATCATTTTTAAGGTAAGTGATGTAATATCGACTGTCAAAAACATAGAAAGTTAAAATATCGAAGTATATAATATAGATAGTAAAAAATATCTTTTTTTAATAATATATAATTATTTATAGTGTTTTTTTATGTTATAATATGTGTGAAAAGTGTCTTTTTATGTTATAATTAATTTTAATGAATGAATTTTGTTTTTATAATTATTGCGTAATTTTATTCTCTAGCGGGTTGTGGGTTTATAGGGGAATAGGGTGGGAAGTAATTTAATTATAATTAATTAAATATGTACATTTATTTATTGGTAGTAATATTTAATTAATTGTAAATCAATTTATATTTGTTAATTAATTCGATTGAATTGATTAATTGCTAATTATGTTAATTTTAATAATGAATTTTCTGTAGTGGGTTGTGGGTTTATAGGGGAATAGGGTGGGAGGTAATTTATTAATAATTAATGAAATAATAAAATGTATTTAATTGTATTTAATTCGAAATAATTGTTAATTAATTTTTAATTATTAAATAATTAATTGGTAATTTGTTATTCATTTGTATTAATAGGTAACTAATTGAAATAAGTATTGTTAATTAGTAATTTTAATATAGTAATTATTATATTATATCAAATTGTTAATAATTTTAAAATAATTTTTTATTGATATTATTTTGTAATTTTTTTTATAATATAAGAAGTATTTACTTTCCCTAATGTTGGACCCACTGGAGTGGGAATAGTAATTTTTACCCCTACGCTATCCAACGCTTTCCCTACTGTTGCACCCACTGGGGTGGGAATAGTAATTTTGACCCCTACGCTATCCAACCTTTCCCTACTGTTGCACCCACTGGAGTGGGAATAGTAATTTTAACCCCTACGCTATCCAACGCTTTCCCTACGATTGCACTCTTTGGAGTGGGAATAGTAATTTTTACACTTTTGTTATTGTTCTTTAATAATATTGGCTATTATTTAATTATATTTTGTTACTATATATATATGTTTTATCAAATATGAATTACATTTTTTTAATAACTTTATTAATTGTTTTATTATTATAAGTTAATTTAAGTATTTTTAAGTATATTTTAGTAATTAATTTTTAATATTAATTTAATTTAACATTTTTTTAGTAAAGTCGATATTTTTTAAAACTATATTTTAGTAAACGATATTTTTAACTCGATATTTTAGTACTTACCTGTTTGTAGATAGAAACTCGATATTCTGTCTGTCGATATTTTTGCTACGATATTTTTGATGGTCGATATTCTGTCCCTCGATATTATGTCAGTGATCCCGTCTGCATATGTGCTCAACTGGAAAAACCTTACGACTTTGCGAGATTTGGAAAAAAACTCTAACTAGAAAAAGGGAGTTATAGGTGCAAGTCTAACTGGCTTCCAATTTGAAGCCAGAGATGTGACAATTAAATTAAGTTTGACCAAAAAACAGTTTTGTTCAGAGAGTAGGGACTAGTTCCTTCTGTTCCACTCCTCTGTGAATAGTTCCACTCGGGTCAGCAGCTCTGTATAGTTCCAGAACATTAGAAGATGCTTAGTACTGGTGCATCAAGAAGGAAGTTGCCCTGAAGTTAGGCTGTTTCCTGCAGAACAATGTCTAAAATGTATAATATATTTGCCTATGCAACCATGGTCCCTTTGTTTCAGATGTGTGCATTGCCTCACCCAAATTATGACCCCAGGGTTTCAACCCAGATGCGACTCTACCATCCTAGGTTTCTTCATTTTGCCATCTCCTCTATCATTCATTTTCTTTTTCTCTGATACATCTGTCAATGATTATTTGGTTCCATTATGTACCTAATCTTAATGTTCGGCTTTTTCCTATGCAAAATTACTTTTTGACACATAATTGTTCAAATATATTTTTCTTTATTAGACACAGTACTCTCAATATCATTTTTTGCAGGTACACCGGAGAGCATAAACTATGTACGTTCACATGTGATGTTTTTCTTGACCTCAGGCTATATGTTCCTTTCTGTGATTTGTTATGGTCATTCTATCTTTGCATGCTTTCTAGCTTGTGCAGACATAAAATTCAACATCTGTGTTTCACTCAGGGTTATCGCTCTATCTGTGTTAGGAATTGTATGATACTTAATGTTTATGTTGGACGGTGAGAGATTCCAAGCGAGCAGATCTTGTCTGGTGAAATGAGATTATGGATGGATTTTTCTTGTATATGAAATAAACTACTTGGAACTCTCCTCTGCCTGCATCTCTTGTGTTTATTGATGGACATCACAATCTGCTTTCTTTAGCCAATATTATTCTTCTGTGGTGATTTACATGGCTATTCACAGTCCTATCTCATATTGGTGTTGCACACTGACATGTAATAATTAGTTTCATTCCTATAGTTAAGCCTGATCCCAAGGATACGAATCTGCTGAGAGTATCAGTCCTTCAATTCAATCTCCAAAAATCGACTATTACTGGCAACAACCCATTTTAGGAAGAGGTGAGGTAAAAAACAGGGGAAAGTCAGAGGTTCCCAGAAGCATGTCATCTGTATGAGACGGTCCAGTCATGGCGTTTCGAGAACACAGGGTGTTCTGTTATACACAGAGTAAAAATGGTGTACAATGTCATGGGAGGGGTATTGTGATTAACAACACAATTGAATAAAAGATGATTTGAACGGCTTAGCACACTCCAACGCAGTTGTTTTCATGAGCCCTTGCACCAACTGGGAACTGGTGGAGAACTGTGCAGCTTTGGCTGAAGCTGTATATCTGGCTGTCCTCAACTCTCTGTGGAGGTATTGACCCAAGTATGCCTCACGACAGAAGGAAGAGGAAAAGAGAAAAGGGATAGAAAAGACACAGGAGTATGAGCTGTCACAGATTAGTGTCTTCAAAACCTGGGGGCAGATTTACAAGCCCCTTGCACCACTTTTGCATCATTTTTCCCATGTTAAAAATGACGCAAACGTGGCGCAAGGGGCTTGTAAATCTGCCCACTGGGGTGGAATAGCTTCTACTATTGTGTTAGCCAATGTACTCGCTCCTAGGTGGTGTAAGGGTCAACGGATAATGAGTGCAAGAAAGAGAAAACCGTCAGTAAACAGGTAGGGGCAGATATACAAGACCCTTGTGCCACTATTGCATCACTTTTCCCATATTAAAAGTGACTCAAAAGTTGCGCAAGGTGGCTTGTTAATCTGCCCTGTAGTAATTAAGTATGTTGGACAGGAGACCATCAAAGCCTGCAAGCTTACCTACCGGAATACTGGACAGATGCTGTGGTCATTAGACTTGATGTTCACCAGGATACTGGCAGTGCTCCCCAGGATGACCAGGCACCGGAGATCAAGGATCAGAAGCTCTAAAACAAAAGGAGAAAAGAAAAACAGGGAAAGCCAAAGGAGTTTTCTTTTTTTTGCAGATGTATATAGCGCAAACTCAACCAGAGAGCGCTTTACATGTGCAACAGTTTCGTTACACAAGGACACATTCATATTTTTGGTAGGCAAGGGGAGATTCAGTGATTTGCCTAGAATCACAGGATGTGGAGTCGACCCAGAGGCTCGAATCTTGGTTTCCTAGCTCAAAAGTTGGCAGTCTAGCCATTAGACCACATCCTCTCCCCTTAGTCCAAGTTCAGGGATAAGTAAAGGAACCAAGGGGCATATTTACAAGGGCTTTATCTCTGCTTTTTTGGCTTAAAAAAACCAAAAGAGCGGAGATAAAACTATTGCCCTATTTACAAGAGGGTGCATAATCGCATGTTAGCACCCTTTTTCCCCAACGCCTCCCTTTGCATCTCTAATGAGATGCAAAGTGGGCATCACTGGGCAAATCCCGGATGGACTACCTTATAAAATATCGCTGATGTTCACATTGAGATATTTACAAGGCTGCCCCAGCATTTAAGCACATGTTAGTTTTTGGAGAAAACCGCTGTTTTCTCCAAAAACTAACATCTGCTAAAATGCAGACTTACCTATCCCTAACATTGGGGTGGATTATGCTGATACGACCCTTTGGGTCGTATGAGCAAGGTTATCGCCATTTTGCAGGGAACATAGCTGGAAAACCAGCAATGTTCCCTTCAAAACGGCGATAACCTCGCTATCTCTGTAATTTCAATCGCCCTGGAGAAACACGTTGTTAATAACGTGCTACCAGGGCGATAAGTTCCAGAGATAGCATGCAATCACAAAATTATCGCTAAGCACGGCAACCGATAATTATAGCTGGACCGATAATTATCGCTGGACGTTGATAATATGCTCACAAAAAAGGAAGGGTAAAAATAAATGGGAGAGAAGCAGGATTTGATGGACTATGTAAAGCGGAGAGAGTCAATGCAGCCACGAATCGGCGTTCCATTTTTAATTTTGCTCATGCGTAAAGGAGTTTGATATACTGTAGCCGTTTTAAAACAATGTAAAAAAACAAATTTTTCCTATCACTGCAAAAGCCAGCGTTGTGTTTAAGTATAATTTTTTTTACTACTTTTGCTACTACTAGTCGTGGAGGCATGTTTCACAATTTTTAAAAGTGAACACATTTACACGCTTAAGATATTTCAAGTGCACAGAAGTGTGAAAAACATAGGATGTCACCTGTCCACTGTAGGAGGCGAAGGCAGAGGGGCCGAGCCTCACCTGTATCATTGCAACATGATTGTCATTCGTACCTCTAACATTACCAGTACTTTCACTGCACTTTCTAATAGTATGATACACACACAACGATACAAAGATTAGAGTAACGCCTCCACTAAACCAATAATAAATCTATCTTGTGACCCTCTTCCAGGAGGGTAACTCTTCACCTGAATTCTTGAAATCACTTGAAACTTACAAAATGAATGAAGCATTAATTCGAGAAAGGAATTTCACTGTAATCTTTTGGAAATGTCTGACCTCTAATGTAAGCAAGGACCAACTTATACATGTTCCAGAGTTAAAGTGCTGCTTTGTGAAAGTCTTTTGTTCCTCGCATTCCACCCCTTCTCTCTTGTCACTTTTGATAGTGGGCCGCTGATTCCAGTGAAAGAAGGCTGCAATGACTAAACGTACCCTGCCCACTTAAGGAGACTAGAAGCTATTAAAGAGAGTTTTCTCCAGTAAAAGTGTTGAGCTCAAACTGTTCATGGCCACTGTTCAGGATAAGCTTTGATGACAACATTTCACCAGATCCCTCCTGATGGGGCTGCGCCTTCAGATCACCTGCAGGAATGACCCAGACTTCACGCGAAGGATTCTCACTGCTCCTGATGAGACATAACGACCATGAGGCCTGTTTATATTGCAGATGCATGCGCTAATCAGAGCATCTTTCCTCTGGGAGATTTCCCTTTTGCAATTACACAGAGATGTGGACTTCTCTTACAGCTTCACGTTTTTCTTCCACTTGTGTCTGCTCAGATACATTTAATCCAGGGTGCATAACAATTTATTTTTATATAACGCTTGCTAACACATTTCTTCCAGGTTCTCCCACTCATATTAGTATTTTTTCATGTAATTCAATGGAACAATCACATTTTCTGCATTGTTGTGTAAAGGGGGACGGAGTGCAGACTCAGAGTGATATCTATTGGGATTGCCTGCTGCTGCTGTCATGATGCTCTAGAAGGCTGCCTTGTGCCTCGCACCTTGAAGCAGGGTTGAGCGTGCACTGTCTAGCATAGAATTTGTACTGGAAAAGTACAAATTTAAATGCCTAGACAAGCTCAGAAAGGTCCAACATATTCAATGTGCACTGTAGCATACATTCAATGTGTAGTTTTTTGAGAAATGGACATATTTTACCCCTTGCATGCTTCCTTCAAGTGGGTGTTTTGATGCAATGCCGATTTTGTTTCGTTTAGTAGATCTGGCTTTGCATCAAAACATATGGCTGTTTGTGCAGATCTGCCATAGTCATGGTTCCATGGCACAAAGTGCCGCCATTTCCTGTTGGATAGAAAGAAATGCCATGTGCAACTTTGCATGGCTTTGCACTAGTAGAAAGCCTTGGTAAATTTGGGGTGAAATATCATAAATGACAAAACCCAATATAATGTTCTTAATTGTATTGAGATCAGAAGGGCTACATCTTCAGTTGCACTAGAAATAATGACCAAACGATCTTCTCATATTTTAGCAGCAACTAGTTAACAAACTGAACCATAATGCCACTTAAAATCTAGTAATTTAAGCAATCTTTTAGTGGAAGTTAGTTCTTTGCATAGATTGCATGGGTGCAGTTTTGCACAGATATTTGCACTAAGAAATTCGAAAACAACATTTACAATTACTGGTGTTTCACTATCAATAGTTGGCATTGGCCGATTTATCTAAATGTCAATACAAAAGTCGATGCGAAATTTCACCACCAGTTGAGCAATCTATATAAGTTGACTGAGAGTTGGCCATAAGTATATAAAGCCAGATGTACCTACTTGCTGGTCACAAATACTGGTCACAATTTGGACCACTGCCTACTTATTACCACCCCAACTCAAGAATCCGTAATTTGCAAAGTTTTGCGACTGGAGTTCGGTTACAAATTATCGAGTCATACTAATTCAGTATTTGGAATGGACACCTACAATACGTTCCCTCCAAATCCCGAAATAGGTATGGGCCCTCAATCCCATTTTAGGAGTCTGTTACAGTTTACTGACTCTTAAAATGGGATTATTACATTTTATAAGGTATTGTAAGGGTTGCAAATACCGAATCAGAGTGTTTGTGGCTGTTAAAATATTTAGCAAATGTGGCTCTTTTTGATTTGAAGCAATACGCCAGCATGAATTTATACTTCCATAAGACTATCATCTTCTAAAAAATGTCAAATCATTTCTGTCAATATAAATCAAAAAATTATATTCGACAATACCAAGCATTTAACTGGGTTGGACCTAAATGGAGTTTTATGCATTTAGCGTGACATCAGGGATTATCTTGAAAGTCCTAGAGAGCACTTGATGAGCCTCATGACATTGCACAAGAGAAGTCTGATCATCAACTGCTGAATAACCTCACTGTTTCCCACTCTAACTTTGACAATAAATAAGCGCATTGCCATTGAGACTAGGACTGCTTAGGTTAGTCTCCACTGTCTTTATCCCCAATGCTTTCGCCATGCTCCTTTTTTCAGTTCTATTAAGTCTGATTTTGACCATTTTAATTTTCTACTTTTGTATTCATGCTTTGGTCAAGCAACCTCCAGGATCTATGGCTAAAGTTAATGAGCCATGGATTGCATGTATGTTACCAGCATTGATGGCATACATGAGGGGTTCAGGTTACCCATCACATGAACCAAACAGCAAAGTTATCACTTAGCATTATCTCTTCATGTGCGAAGTCGAGTGTTTCATTTTCAGTTTAGTAAATTTATTGGTAAACAATCGGACAATATATTCTTAAAACAGTAAAACCGAATCATAAATCTAAATTAAAAGCCAAGTTTCCTGGTGCTTTAAAATCCTAACAACGTGACGGAATTACCATCATATTAAAACAATGTACTAGATATTACCATTACTATCAACACCCCAATTGGTTATAGGCTGCATTCAGAAATGTAATTAAATTCACTATAATTTGAACATCTTCGTTGTAAATCTCAAATCCTCTTCTGTTGGACGGCATCCCTTTTTAAATAAAGAAGGGCCTACACCATCTTCACTTTTCTAGTAAATTGGACAAAGGCATAGCAAATGGATGAAAGATACTTGCTTTTATAGAACAGAGGGCCTCATTTATGGGTTTTTTGCCTCAGGGCAGCACAGCAGGCCTTGCTGCTGCGCTAACCTACGGCAAAAGAAAAGGGCAGGAATGCATCATATTTATTAGATACTGCGCATTCCTATAATTTTCTCCTGCACAGGCACACAATGGGCTGCCGTGCGTCAACGCAGGCACTTTTGTACCATGGTGCAAGGGTGGCGGCGTTGCGGGGATGATTATTTTTGTGCAGAATGCTGCACACATAGAAAGAGGAAAAACAAGAAAAAAATAAGATATTTCTCCTTGTTGTACCTCCCTTACACCTCCCCATGGCTCATATTTATGAGGCCATGAAAAGCCATGTAACGCGGCTTTATGTGGACTTATAAATATGCCAGTGACACATTGCGCCACCGAAACGTCAAAAATTGACTTTCCTGTGGTACAAAAGTTCCATTGTTTTTAAGCTGACCTTGCATGTCATAGTTCCGTTAGTGGAATGCATAACAAGCGTATACAGATTTATTGATGTCAAGTTACTTTCTTCAGAAGGGTGCAAAGATAGTTTTCAAGGTGACTCCCCACAATATATGAATATTTCTTGTTCTTAGGGCCACAGCATCTCTTATAAAATATGGGCCTTGCTTCTTGGCCACCAGTTCTGCAGGCGTTGCAAAGGGTTTGAAAGAGTAAAGTAATAATTTGACCAAGGAGTGTGTCTTGATTGACTTAGTGAGAGAGCATGCTAAATTGCAATGGAATGTGTGGTTGACTAATAGTATTAGGTAAATGGAAAATGTGCCTGAATGAACTAAATAGTATCCTATCTAGCCAAATTATCGGGTTTCCTGGAAAAGCATGCAGGCTATCACCAATGGACAGGAGTAATTTTGCTTGCCCGAATGACCGAAAGACTTATCAGAGGTGTCTCCAAATTAATATAGAAACAGCGAATAGCTTAAACTACAGAGGCAGATTATGGGTCTGAGTTTGGCAGTGTGGGAGCGGGCTGCCACACCACCACCCCGCTCCCACACCGCCAAACAGAACTGCTGCTCGCCTGCCATATTAAGGGTAATTTCCTGGTCTGGTTGGTGGGCAGCGTGGTGGTCCCAGGCCAGTGAAGTACAAAGGCTCATATGTGAGCCTTAGAACTGCACTGCTGCAGGACTGCAAATGCACATTCCTGCACGGCATGGGCGGCGCAGTCCATGCCGTGCAGGAACAGTGGTGCATGCGCACAGGGGGCACATGCACTCCTATGTACAAGGGCAAGAGTTCTCCTCACCACCAGCAATTTCATGGCATGAGAATAGACATAAGACCACTGGCGGTGATGAAATACGTATTATGCTTGGCGATTCCGCAGTGGCACCACCACGCATATTGCGCCCTCAAAACTACCATGCCACCGCCAGGGATCGTGGATCCCTGGAGGTTGAAGCGGTTTTTGGGAGGTCTGACCGCTGTACTCGTAATACAGCAGTCAGACCGCTGGTGTGGCAGTCCCCGACTGCTACCGCACCTCCACCGCCAGTTTGGCGGTCCCGTGGACCAGCAAACTCACAGTAAGGCCCCAAGGGCTAGATGTAGGTAGAATAGATTTACCGATTTTAAATTACCGAATTTTACCGATTCGGTAATTGAAAATCGGTAAATCTATGGTGTCGACATGTAGGTATTCCAGATGTGCTGGAATACCGAATCGGATGATTTCGGTATTTACCGATTCGGTAAACACCGAATCGGTAATGCCCATGCATTCCTATGGGCTTTGAAGCCCATAGGAATGAATGGGCATTACCGATTCGGTATTTACCGAATCGGTAAATACCGATTTTCACAAGGGTGCAGGGGGTGTCACTTTGACACCCTCTGGCACCCCCAAAACTGGCTCGGGTGCCATGTGGCAGTCATACATGCCCTAAGGGCAGGTCTGCCTGTCACATGGCATAGGTGTGCATGCACACATGTGCATGCACACCGGAATCGGTATTTTACCATCAAATTGGATTTTGTGATTCATTAAATAGCGTTTGTATAAAAAGAAAAGCTCTTTTGCAATACCAAATCCTGAGATTATATGGATTGCAGGTTTTGCTATCACAAAATGGCTTTCTACATGATGATTTTTGTTATTACCACCAATATAGCAAATGGTTATGAGGGTTATTAGTTTAGGATTTTTGCTTGCCAGCAATCCGCAGCCGTTCCTCAAACATTTGAAGTCAGTTGATACTTATCCTATTCATGGAGATCGTATGAGCAATTTGTAAATTTGCAGCTTGTAGTCCCTCTTTCACAACTGCATTTTTTATCAGGCACAAAAAAATGTAATCTTGCTAAGAAATGTTATTTTCTCATGCTGATTGTAAACAATATGGTGAGTAATGCCCATTTAAATGGCTGCAGAGGACAGACAGAAGCTTGGGACATTGGTTAGTGGCTGTCGTTTGAGGGGGGTGGAAATTTCTTTATCCTGATTCTAGATTCGGCTAAATAACAAGTGCTTAATTCAAAATTTACCAGGCCTTCAACCTATGATTTATTTTTCAGCTCCACTTTAAAGTTATTTAAGGGGGAAGAATTGTCACTGTAAGGCTTTGAAAACTGTCAGATCTCACGATAGATAAACAGCCCCTTTTGATATCTGAGTTAGTCTATAACCTTGTTTATTAGTGAGGCAGTGTCCTCGTAGGCATCGCCCCCTTTGGGTACTTGAGTCAAGTATGCTGTTCTTCTTTGTTTGGGTCCATGCCACGGCAAGTGACTTGGAACAGGATGCTGAGAATTGTGATATATCCTGCGGCCAAATGACTGGATTAGTTGAGGTCTAGGAGAATTTGCAAATCCAGGATGAGAGCTTCAGATGGCAAACAGGCGCCTCCCTCATGAGACTTCCCCAAGCACAGCTCCTGCTTTGGCTTGATCTTGGTGCCCACACTGGATTTCATAGGATCAGATGAATGATCCCACTGCAAGCCATGGGGAGTTATACCTTTAGTCTTTGCCTCTACAACAGATTCCATCTCCCCAATAGAGTCTTGGAGGCTGAGACCCTATTCTGCGAAAGTTCAGGGCACATGCGACAGCTACAGTAGCAAATGATAGTTCCCATACTCACTTTTGTGAAAACGTTCAAATACTCCTGCCAATAATTCCTTCAAAGCGAAACAAAAGGAGATGATGGACGGAGCGTTTGAGCAAATCAAACACTCACCCCCAGTCAACTGATCTGTGTTTAATCCATCGCCATTCTTTAGCTCACTCAGCCACCCCAGTTCAGACATGGTCATACGTAAATCAGTCTGACCCTGTGCCTCATGGGAACAGTCCAGTCCTTCAAGTCATCAAGTTTATGATCAAGGACTACAATGCTCTCAGCACCCACTATCGCTGGGTCACCAACACCTGCTTTAATGTCATGGCTAGCTAAGATAGTGGTGTTACCTGCATATGTCAATTCGTGGTCTGGCTGCCATTTGATCCTGGACCAGGGTTACGAGTGGGTTAGAATGGAAACTAGATTAAATCTCGTCCGTTAGCACTGCATTTGAGCATGGCACATTTGAGAGAATTGTAATCTCAAGTCAAGGACAAGGGAGTCTCTGTGCCTTTCCATAGAAAGGCACAACCCTGGTAAAGACACCTGAGTTCTCTTTTTAGGAATAGTTGGTACCTTGACAATTGGTATGACATCCCTGATTGAATCAGTGTTTAGTATGGACTCAACTGCTTTGATTAGGTGGTTGATGTCATCCAGGATATAGTTATTGGCTGTATTAGCTCTAGGAGGAGAGGCTCCCGTATTGGGATTCTTAGATCTCTCAGCATTGACCTTTGTTAATTCATGAGCCTTTCTTTTTCCCATTGCAACATGCCAGTTCTTACCAGGAGATAAACTAGCTCTACGGTACAAGGTGAAAGTGACCCCTTACAATCCAGGTGTAAGAGAAGGAGCCCAACCCAGTCTCTTCCAGATTATGAGGGGTGCAGACGGGCCCGCCTTGGTCCAGCTCAGCCCAAGCTTGTCCCACGCATAGCCCGCGCTGCGGTACTATGCAATGCAACTTGTAGCGCAGTCGGTGACCGGGTGCAGGAAGATGGCAAGGACCGCCTCCAGAGGCCCGTTCCTGCTGGTAGATGAAGTCCCATTTCACTGCAGACACTGAAACACAGACGCTGTGGGACTAAGCAATGCACTTAGTAGTGCCCTCGTGGACCAGGTGTGGAATAATGGCAGTTGGTGACCAGGTGTAGGAAGATGGTAAGGACTGCCTCAAGCGGCCCTTGCCTGCTGGTAGATGAAGTCCTGTTTCACTGCAGGGACACTGAAACACCATATAGCGCTCTTTCTGGACCAAGATCTAGCTTTCTACAAAGTTTTTGGGAAATTCTGTGCAACTGCTTGGGCTGTAGCAGCGTCAAAAGTTTCCTATGGAAATTAACATGGAGAAAAAGCGTTTTGGGACCCCCCCTTTTTCTTGGCCCCCGCTTGACAGATCACTCCAAAGAAAGCAGCTGAGCTGACTGACCCATTACTTTGAAAAATTTCACAAAGATTTGTCAAACATCGCCAAAGTTATTGGCAAATCAAAAAATGCTCTTCAAACGGACAACCACAAACTTGAATAGTTGGTGACCTCATTGGTCAACAAGAAGATCTAGCGGCTGCGGTTCAGGTAGTATAGCATTTAGACTTCTTTTCAGTTTTCCCACTGAAGCCACTGCAGAACTCCAAAACTGGTGCCTCCTTAGATCGCTTGACAATTCACTTCGAAATTTCCAAGACAGCAGCTGATGTGACTGACCCATTAGTTTTGAAAATTTCTCAAAGATTCATCAAACAGCGCCAATGTTATTGGCAAATAAAAAAAATGCTCTTCAATGGAAACTAGTTCCATGGACTTCTTTGGAAGTGATTGTCTCATTATCCTGGGTAGGGTTCCGGATAGCCCTGCCGCGCCGCTGTGCACCATCTCAAAAGTGGAGAGGCTGCGGTGGGAATGCTTCCATACTGATGCGATACCAAAAGGGATGATGGACGGAGCGTTTGAGCAAATCAAACACTCACCCCCAGTCAACTGATCTGGGTTTAATCCATCACCATTCTTTAGCTCACTCCACCACCCCAGTTCAGACATGGCCATATGCAAATCAGTCTGACCCTCTGCCTCACGAGAACAGTCCAGCCCGAACTGCCAATCCATGTCTTCCCTGGACCCGAAACAAGCATCAGAGGACCAGTTTCGGGTTCATAACCCTCATCAGCCAGGCTATCTTGAATCCAGTGGCAAAGTGAGCAAGGGACCCACGTCTGAGCATACCCTGTCAACTTAGGGCGAACAAAGCGATACCAAAGGGGATGATGGACGGAGCGTTTGAGCAAATCAAACACTCACCCCCAGTCAACTGATCTGGGTTTAATCCATCACCATTCTTTATCTCACTCCACCACCCCAGTTCAGACATGGCCATATGCATATCAGTCTGACCCTGTGCCTCAGGGGAACAGTCCAGCCCGAACTACCAAGCCATGTCTTCCCTGGGCCGGAAATAAGCATCCTGCTGAGGCATTATATAACCAGCGGTCTATCCGGAACCCTACCAAGGGTAAGGAGACAATCGCTGCCAAAGAAGTCCATGGAAACCACTGAGGTTATGAACTACATATTCCAGCATGCTCCTGTGCACTAAGCAACACCCACTAAGGGCAAGGACAATATAAAACAAGGCATGCTGGTTTTTGAAGTAATTTTTCAAGCAGCCGCCCATGAAGAAGAGGTTAATACCTCGAAACGCATTGGCATCAAGATTGTAATTACCGGTATTATTATGCTGGCCACCACATTCAAATAAAACCATGGTTTACAGCAGCAGTTGAGTGCGTCCAGGTATGTTTTGGCCAGTTTGGTGAATTATTATATATATATATATATATATATATATATATATATATATATATATATATATATATATATATATATATATATATATATATATATATATATATATATATATATATATATATATTCCAAAACTGTCCACACTTGAAGGCGCAACTGATGACAGGCGACACAGCTTTGCACAGGGTTATAGTTTATTACAATAACCACCTCCGCTTCTAAACATTTCTTTCAGACCCTACGCGTTTTGGAGCTCCAGTACTCCTTGATCACGGGTTGCTTGTTGCTGGCAGATGCGTCAGTACAAGTCCCTCATAACCGTTATATCGGCCCGTAATGGGCACCTGGTATTGTAGGCTTTCTGGGACGTCAGATTGGCCTCACCTCGAGAACGAGGCACTCGCAGCGGGGCTTCGTCCGCGACCGGAGCAGGCCACTTCAAACCAAACCAACAGAGTTGCCCCCTATGGAAGAGCCACACCAGGTAGGTTCAATTCCTTCTTTATTCAATCATGAAGGCTGCACACAGATGTAAAAGACGTCATCAGGATTATACTGCCATTCACTGCCAAACGCGTTTCAAGTATTAACTAACCCTCCCTGGTTAGTTAATACCAACTTTAATTGGACATCTTTGCAGCTTCCCCCCGCGTAATCACCCTCTCGTTATGATGAACTCTGGGAACTGTAGTCTATAACAACTACTACAGAGGGTGTGCAATCACATGAATGTGGGGGTGAATGTCTTAACCAATGGGAGTTCTTCCCTGCAATTAAAGGTGTGGGTGGAGTAGTGCTGGTGATTCCAATGGCATCTGAGGAAGGCAATTCATACGCCGAAATGCATCATGCCTGTGGTTTCTTTAAAGACTTGCAAGAGATTCCCCGGTGTGGCCTCCTACTTCTCTTTTAATCGGTGTGGTCTTGTGCAGATATTTACACGCTCCCCAGTCGCGTGTTTTGGAGGCCCCGTCCCACTTAAGAGGCCGGAGCATTACTGGTTTATTTAACAACAATGGGTGGTGATGAACAGAGTTTCTGAATTAAGCAGAATACTCTCACCCAGTCAAGAGATCAGGGCTAGATCCAACACCGTTTTTAGCTCACTGCACCATCCCAGCTCAGAACCTGGATATATGCAAATTAGTCTGTTCCTGTCCCAGTGCATGATGGGAACAGGGCAAACCAAACTACCAAGCCAATTCTTACACTGGGAAAGAAACAAGCTTCCGGGCATTACTGGGACAGCTGCTGAAGCTTTTTGTTTCTTACCAAGGTATTGGTAGCTTCAGCCCGCCTCAGAGTGTGGATCAAGTCAGGGCTGCTGCCTGGAGCAGCTCATTACTATACGAATGGCTGAGAATTACTGCATCTCAACCCACAGCCCGCCTGTCATCTACATGAGGGGAATGTATGACGTTACAACGCATGCATTCACAACGCATACCATTACAACTAAATTTTTACAATGCTAAATCCATTACAACACATGCTATTACAATGCATTCCATTACGACGCAGGTGCTATTACAACGCATGCCATTGCAACGTAAGTATGGGTAAGTATTTTTTCTTTAAAATTAAATTGAGTGTATGGGTTTAATTTAATAAAATAAATTTTAATCAAATTAAATTAATTTTAAATATATTACATGAAATTAAAATAAAATTAAATATAATTAATTTTAAAATTGTTATTAAATTAAATTTAAATTAAATTAACATTAATTAAATTAAATAGGGGGTGTAATAGTAGGGTAAGTGTTGGATGGTGTAGGGTTTAAAATTACTATTCTAATTCTAAGGGGGGTGTAACAGTAGGGTAAGTGTTGGATAGTGTAGGGGATAACATTACTATTCTAACTCCAGGTGTGTGTAACACAGTAGGGTAAGTGTTGGATAGTGTAGGGGATAAAATTACT
Source organism: Lissotriton vulgaris (assembly GCF_964263255.1). Taxonomy (NCBI): domain Eukaryota; kingdom Metazoa; phylum Chordata; class Amphibia; order Caudata; family Salamandridae; genus Lissotriton; species Lissotriton vulgaris. The sequence continues at coordinate 1,135,135,085 of NC_141697.1, forward strand.
ATTCTAACTCCAGGGGGGTGTAATAGTAGGGTAAGTTTTGGATAGTGTAGGGGTTAAGTTTACTCTTCTAACTCCAGGGGGGTGTAATAGTAAGGTAAGTGTTGGATACTGTAGGGGTTAAAATTACAACTTTAATTGGACATATTTGCAGCTTCCCCCGCGTAATCACCCTCCTGTTATGATGAACTCCGGGAACTGTAGTCTATAACAACAACTACAGAGGGCGTGCAATCATGTGAACATGGGGGTGAATGTCTTAACCAATGGGAGTTCTTCACTGCAATTAAAGGTGTGGGTGGAGTAGTCCTGGGATTCTAATGGCATCTGAGGAAGGCAATTCATACGCCGAAATGTATCATGCCTGTGGTTTCTTTAAAGACTTGCAAGAGATTCCCCGGTGTGGCCTCCTACTTCTCTTTTAATCGGTGTGGTCTTGTGCAGATATTTACACGCTCCCCAGTCGCGTGTTTAGGAGGCCCCGTCCCACTTAAGAAACCGGAGCATTACTGGTTTATTTAACAACAATGGGTGGTGATGAACAGAGTTTCTGAATTAAGCAGAATACTCTCACCCAGTCAAGAGATCAGGGCTAGATCCAACACCGTTTTTAGCTCACTGCACCATCCCAGCTCAGAACCTGGATATATGCAAATTAGTCTGTTCCTGTCCCAGTGCATGATGGGAACAGGGCAAACCAAACTACCAAGCCAATTCTTACACTGGGAAAGAAACAAGCTTCCGGGCATTACTGGGACAGCTGCTGAAGCTTTTTGTTTCTTACCAAGGTATTGGTAGCTTCAGCCCGCCTCAGAGTGTGGATCAAGTCAGGGCTGCTGCCTGGAGCAGCTCATTACTATACGAATGGCTGAGAATTACTGCATCTCAACCCACAGCCCGCCTGTCATCTACATGAGGGGAATGTATGACGTTACAACGCATGCATTCACAACGCATACCATTACAACTAAATTTTTACAATGCTAAATCCATTACAACACATGCTATTACAATGCATGCCATTACGACGCAGGTGCTATTACAACGCATGCCATTGCAACGTAAGTATGGGTAAGTATTTTTTCTTTAAAATTAAATTGAGTGTATGGGTTTAATTTAATAAAATAAATTTTAATCAAATTAAATTAATTTTAAATATATTACATGAAATTAAAATAAAATTAAATATAATTAATTTTAAAATTGTTATTAAATTAAATTTAAATTAAATTAACATTAATTAAATTAAATAGGGGGTGTAATAGTAGGGTAAGTGTTGGATGGTGTAGGGTTTAAAATTACTATTCTAATTCTAAGGGGGGTGTAACAGTAGGGTAAGTGTTGGATAGTGTAGGGGATAACATTACTATTCGAACTCCAGGTGTGTGTAACAGTAGGGTAAGTGTTGGATAGTGTAGGGGATAAAATTACTATTCTAACTCCAGGGGGGTGTAATAGTAGGGTAAGTTTTGGATAGTGTAGGGGTTAAGTTTACTCTTCTAACTCCAGGGGGGTGTAATAGTAAGGTAAGTGTTGGATACTGTAGGGGTTAAAATTACAACTTTAATTGGACATATTTGCAGCTTCCCCCGCGTAATCACCCTCCTGTTATGATGAACTCCGGGAACTGTAGTCTATAACAACAACTACAGAGGGCGTGCAATCATGTGAACATGGGGGTGAATGTTTTAACCAATGGGAGTTCTTCACTGCAATTAAAGGTGTGGGTGGAGTAGTCCTGGGATTCTAATGGCATCTGAGGAAGGCAATTCATACGCCGAAATGTATCATGCCTGTGGTTCCATTAAAGACTTTCAAGAGATTCCCCGGTGTCGCTTCCTACTTTTCTTTTAATCGGAGTGGTCTTGTGCATATATATATATACAGGGGAAATTCAATGGTTTTGTATGACTGAAATATCACGCTAACTATAACATGTGTGAAACCTATGGTTTTTTCAGTGAATTTCTAAGGTTTTTTAAATGCTAATTCCTAACTATAACGTGGCTGAAACCTATGGTTTTTTCAGCGAATTTCAGAGGTTTTTTAAATGCTAATTCCTAATTATAACGGGTGTGAAACCTATGGTTTTTTTCAGTGAATTTCAAAGGTTTTGTAAATGATAATTATTAAATGTATTAATAAATATATGTATTTCTTTTTATAACAATTTCTTATATTTTTAATATAAATATTTATATTTATTTCATTTTTTACATTATATTTCATATTATTAATGCCAAATAATAACAAAACTAAATTGAAAAATATTCTTTTTAATTATTTTTCCCCCCAATATATTAAAATTTAATTCTATATAATTCCTTTAACATTTTTTCTTTTTTTATCATCGTATCATACACATACACCAATGTAATTACACCAAATTTGACAGAGAGGTAGAGTTCGGCTTGCAGATTGTGCTTTTTGTTAAATGGAGCAAATCCGTTCAGTAGTTCATGAGAAAACCCCAATAGACTATGCATGTAGTCTTCTATGCACCGGCAAACTTGTCTTTTATACCTTCAATTCCCCAATCTGTATCCTTACACTTCCAGTAAACACTATCACACTTCTGTTTCAGTATTGTACTGACAATACAGCACTATGTGCTTATCTGTACACTACTCTAAAAGAATCCATTCACTACATTAAAACACTAATCAGCAGATGTACAATAAGTGGTACATTCCCAGAGATATGACACTTATTGTGTACTGTGATATCACCTTCTTCTGGCGCAGGGCTTTATAATGTGATGCACCTTCCTCACACCATGGCACATCTTTTACACTACCAGTGCATCACAAAAGTGACATAACAGCTGTGTTAAAAGAAGCACAAGGGGGTTGTATATCTACCCCTAACACATACAAATTCAGCCAGGCAGTTTCACCAGCAGTGCAACTTGAAACATAGACTTGTCACATATTTATATGGATATGTTACATTCAAGTGCTTCAGAGATACTACAGTATACTATAGGTAAAAACCTTATAGATGTATGCTGTAGCACTTCCTTATAGTTCTGCACTTTCACATTCACCATACACTAGTAATGTTTTCATTCATTCATTTATGAACTACACTAACGTATAAATATAGTTCTTTCTTTGACCTGAGAAGGTAGTTTAAAAAGAACTGTTTTTTTGTGTTTTTAGTTTTCTTTTTTTTTTTGTGTTTTGTCAAAAAGTTTTTTTTAAAACCAAAAAAATTGAACTCAAACCCAAAAAGTGTCCAACTGGAACAAAAGATTGAAGAAAAAAAAAACTAATGTCGAGGACAGCGATGCTCCTGCATTTTATCAGATCAATAGACTGTACCCTATAACACAAAAGTTTATCGCAATGATGCATACAAATTTAACGTCAGCAAAATCAGGATCACTTTGTGGGTGTGGACTGCTTGCTGAAAATTCTGCTGCAGTAGCGGATGTGCTTGGTGCAGAAGCAGGTGGGGTCTCCTGCAACCTCCGTGTTGCAGCTCGAGCAAAGTTATTGGGGTGCAAGTTCTTCAAGTGTCGCACCATATTTGCTGTGCCAAAGGAGTATTTTTTAGATGGATCACCCCTTGAAAGACTTGTTTGGCAAATTTTACAGGTTACTTTTGGAGCATTAACCTTTTTTTGCCCTTCTGGAAAAGTAAAAAATTGCCAAATTAGAGCTTCTTTCCTCTTCTTTGGAGGTTCTTCAGGAATGAAATATTCCTCTGAAGAATGGCTGGAAGATGAGTCCATTGATGTTATCATGGTGATCTTCCTTCTATTTGACAGGATTCTCCGAACAGACGCTTCTTCTTACAATGACAAAGTAGAATGATTAAAATGGGACGGAACTTTCAACAATTGGAATAGAAACTATTATGAACCAATCAAATCCCATCTTTTAAAGTCACATGGCTTTGCATCCGCTTACGCTGAGCTTACGGTGCTCTTACGATGCGAGTACACATAACGTTCCACCGCGATTTGTGTAATTGCTTTTCAAAGTAATATACACTTGTTTAAAGTTTAAAAAAAACTATTTTCATAACTATTCTACATAATGTATTCTGTTATTATGTTCATTAAATACATAAATATATGTTTTTAAACAATTAAAAATATTTGCGCCTTTTGCACACGGGGCGCCATACATGACGTTACACAGAATCTTTGATGCAACGCATAACATCGAAGCGCTTTCATAGCGCATAGCGCGAGTACGCGCTGAGAATGATTAGCAATACAAACTATGGTGCAATCACTTTTGCATGTCAAATCAGAAGACAGGGCGCACTACGAGAATAGTTATAAGTGGTCACTCATTGGAGATCGGATTCTGGGTCTGCCTCTGCGCACATGAAAACCCCGTCCCATCTCTGTTGTAAATTATTAGTCATTAAACATTTACCAAGCTTTTTTGTTGTAAGAACTACCCGTCCACAGGCAGTAAGAAATTTGCACACTTGCTACTATTCTTGCTTCCTTTCTATCACACAGTGTGTGTACTTTGTCCACTTGCATTGGTTGCTTAGATGTGCTACCCATTTCTCAAGTTCCCACTGCAGAATCCGATCCACAGTCTGTGTGATTGACTGGAAATTCAAACATCCACTTCCCTCTTTGTGCATCTGTAGCCTTTCTTCTTTTTCAACTTTTTTATCTTCCACTTAATCAACACATAATCTACACGGACACACACCTACTTGCTGCCTTCCTTGGCTGGGGTTATCAATTATTCTTGAATTTCATATTCTAATTCAAAATCATGGCGATTTATCGAGCCTTTTTATTGTAACTACTTCCCCGCTAAAGTCAGTGGTTAATTTACACACTTGCAGCCTTACTTATTTTTTACATTATTCATTTTTCACTCAATCAACACATCATCTACACATACCTACTTGCTGCCCTTCTTGATATGGTTTTCAACTATTCTTCTATTTCATATTCGTATTCAAAGTGCAGGCCCTTTATCAAGCCTTTTTGTTGTAACAACTACCCCCCTGAAATTTGCACACTTGCGCATTTCTTGGCTGGGGTTATCAATTATTCTTGAATTTCATGTACTGATTAAAAATCAAGGCCCTTTATCGAGCCTTTTTGTTGCAATAACTACCCCATCCGAAGGAAGTAACAAATTTACACACTTGCTGCCTTTCTTGGCTGGGGTTATCAATTACTCTTAAATTTCATATTTTGATTAAAAATCAAGGCCCTTTATCGAGCCTTTTAGTTGTAGCTAATACCCCGGCCGAAGGCAGTAGCAAATTTTCACACATGCTGCTTTTCTTGGCTGAAAATATCCATTATTATTCAAGTAATTCAAAGTTCAGACCCTTTATTAAACCTTCTTGGTAACTACTACCCATGAATGGCAGGGGGTAATTTAAACACTTGCGTTCTTTCCACCGCACAGTATGTGCACTTTATGCACTTGCTTAACTCCTTAGATGAGATACCCGTTTCTCAGGCTCCCACTGCGGAATCCGACTCACAGTCTGTAATGCACTCGAAAACCAAACACCCATTTTCTTTACAAGACAGTGGGTTCTTTCCGCATCTGCTACCTTTCTTCCTTTTCACCTTATTCTGCATCCACTACCTCCAACACACCTACCTGCTAACTTTCTTGCAGCCTTTGCAAAGTATTATTCTAATTCAAAGTAGAGTCCCTGAAATTGGCCCAGTGTTCTAATTTTTCAGCCTACCACCCACAGTGGTAACTTAATGCACTCAAATTGCTTCCTTCGATGTGGTAGCCATTTCTTAGCATCCCACTATAAAATTTGATGCCCTATCCGTATAATGAGGTGGAAATCCAAAGATCCACTTCCTTGACAAGTCAGTGGATAGTTTGCACGTCTGCAGCCTTTCTAATTTTTCACCTTTTTTATCTTCCACTCAATCAACACATCATCTACACATACCACACACCAACATGCTACTGTTTTTGGCTGGGGTTATCAATAATTTTTGAATTTCATATTCTGATTCAAACTTGTGGCCCTTTATTGAGCCTTTTTGAAGTAGCTACTACCCCAGCCGAAGGCAGTGGTATATTAGGACACTTACTGCCTTTCTTGGCTGGGGTTATCAATTATTATTCAATTTTATATTCTGATTAAAAATCAAGGCCCCTTATCGAACCTTAGTGTTGTAGCTACTACCCCGGCTGAAGGCAGTGGGAAATTTGCACACTTGCTGCCTTTCTTGGCTGGGGTTCTCAATTATCCTTCTTGTAATACAAATTCAAAGTGCAGGCCTTTTATTGAGCCTTCTTGGTAACTATTACTTGTGAATAGCAGTGGGTAATTGGCGCACTTCCTGCCGTTCATGTGTAAAAAAAAGCTTAACAAAACTCTACCAATATTACAAAAGAGCCATTATACTCTATGGTTATCAAATCTTCTGTTTGTTATTCTAAATCAAAGTACAGGCTCTTTAATGAGCATTCTTGATAACTACTATCCGTGAATGGCAGTGTATAATTTGGACACTTGCATCCTTTCTTATTTTTTACATTATTCATCTACCACATAATCAACACATCATCTACACATACACACACATACGTACTGCCTGTCTTGGCTATGGTTATCAACTATTCTTCTATTTCATATCTGTATTCAAACTCCAAGCCCTGTATCGACCTTTTTGTTGTAGGTACTAACCCCTCCGAAGACAGTAGGAAATTTACACACTTGCTGCCTTTCTTCGCAAATGATTATCAACTATTGTTCAATTTCATATTCCTATTCAAAGTGCAGACCCTTTATGAAACCTTGTTGTTGTATCAACTAGCCCGACCGAAGGCAATGGGAAATTTGTGCATTTGCAGCCTTTCTTCGCAGAGGTTATGAACTATTGTTCAATTTCATATTCCTATTAAAACTGCAAGCCCTTTATCGAGCATTTTTGTTGTAGCTACTACCCCGGCCGAAGGCAGTGGGAAATTTGCACACTTGCTACCTTTCTTGTCTAGGGTTATCAATTATTGTTAAATTTGATATTCGGATTCAAAGTCATAACCCTTTATCAAGCCTTTTTGTTGTACCTACTACCCCAGCTGAAGGTTAATACTGCAACAGTAAATTTGCACACTTTCTACCTTTCTTGTCTAGGGTTATCAATTATTGTTACATTTGATATTCTGATTCAAAGTCATAACCCTTTATCGAGCCTTTTTGTTGTACCTACTACCCCAGCTGAAGGTTAATACTGCAAAAGTAATCTTTAAAAGTTGCCAAACAACTCTTTCAAAGGGTGATCCATCCAACAAATACTTCTTTAGCACAGCAAATATAGTGTGGCACGTGAACAACTCGCACCTCAACAACTTTGCTTCAGCTGCAACACAAAGATTGAAGGGCAACCCACTTCCTGCAGCACCAAGCACATCAACTGCTGCAACAGCATCTTCAGCAAGCAGTCCATACTCACATATAAATCTTGATTTTATTCAACTAAAATTTCTATGCATTTAGTGCGATGAACTTTTCTGTTACATGAAACTGTCTATCAACCTCATCAAAAGCAAACAAGAGCATCGCTGTCCTCAACATTAGTCATTAGACATTTATCAAGCTTATTTGTTGTAAAAACTACCCCATCCAAAGGCACTGGGCAATTTGCACACTTGCTGCCTTTGTTGGCTGGGGTTGTTAATTATTGTTCAATTTGATATTCTGATTCAAAGTCAAGGCCCGAGATTACCGGACAGCACTCCAAGAAGTTCGGGAGTTTGAGTATATGCTGACCAGTGTCCATGTTGGGCAATCCTGCCTTCTAGTTATCAATACATAGCCCGCCCGGTTCCCCACGAACATCCGTTATGTAGAGGGGAAAGTTTATGTGTTAATGTGGCTACTGCCCTGGACGAGATCCTATACCCTGCTTGGAAGATTTGAGAATAGCTATAGCGTCCCAAGCAATGGCAATAATTACCCATATGGGGAGTCTCTTGTAATAAGAATGCGTGCAGTGGATTTAATTTCTTGTACTATGGCACTGCTCCTCATTTAATTGCACTATTAAGCCCATTCACAATCCTAGTCAATACCTTATGGACATGAGTTATATTATTGTTGTGTAAATAACTATTTCCTTTATTGTTTGGGCCCACTGGAACTCAAAATGAAAAGGAGAATAGAAAAGAGAAAGGATAAATGGCATATGTGAATGAAACTCCTTCCTCGCAACAGACCCCATGTCATAATTCACCCTTTGAAGCATGTTTCACTCACTGTAGAAACAACATAAGGCACATCAAGTATTTCAAGGATACACAAAATACAACTTCTTGGTTGGTGTTGCTCTCACCACCAATCATGTTGGCCATCCACAGACTCCCCCTATGAAGTATATCAGCCCCTGAAGGAGTCATGTGTAAGGGCCCAGTCAAGAGGTTGCAGCAAGCTGGACTCCCATTGCTAGCCCATCACAGAGAAGGAATGATTATGTGCCAGACACTTCAGATAAACCCTTGTCTGGCATTGATCTCTTCTGTTGTCCTTCCTATAACTGACTGACCTGATTTTGTCTAGCTTGTCACCTGGAACGCTGCCCCCCAGATCTTGATCACATCTCGAGGATTATCACTAGGTTCTGTGACTGGGGCATGGACCTAACAGGGTTGCACCTCCAACCATTTCCAATCATTATATGATGAGTCAAAAAAGCAGGATTTACTGTGGTGCAGTACTTTGATTCTAGTGGGGAAAAATCAACATAACCTTCAATTGCATAACCCAGACCTTTTGTTTAACTACAGCATATGGTTGCCTCTGTCACTGAATCATCAAGGTATAATCTGGAAATAACATGTTTGTAGACCATTTATGGTAAACAGTGCCTTTGTCTCTCGCGACTTTGAGGTTTTCATCTCACTGGGCATAGATGAAGAAGAGCACTATAAGGGGTTGGGGAGTGGACGCAGGAGGAGGCCTGTTAGCCATGAAGCAGAGGCCCCCTCCTCGATAAAGCAATTGGAAAGACTGTCCACAGGACCCAGAAATGCAGCCAATTAGTTACAAACTTTGTGCAATCTGCAATCCCTGCAATGCGAATGTCATTGTGCCGGATACAGTCCTCTGCATCCTCCACTCTGTGCTCTAGGCCTTTGTGGAGGCTTGTAACTACAAGACATTGGTCTGCAGACCCTGTGCAACCTCTTCCACTACTGCAAGCTTACATTCCACCTATGTCACTGGATCCACCACATTCCGCAGGGCTTATCGCCGGTGTGAGACATAGAGCCCCATTCCAATCTTGTTCACAAATGACGAATGGGTTTTTCCGTATCACCTGAAGGTAGATGCCCAGATTCGGGATGCTTCCCGCTACACCCTTAGAACGAAGTCTCTGACTCCAAGCGAGAGTTCTCAACATCCAACGGCTGCCTAAACTTGTCCATCTTCCCCTGGGAAGGACAAGCCCCCTTCTTGTCATTCAGCATCTTTGTGGCTAACAATATTACCATTATAAATGGATGAGCGAAGACCTTGATCCATTTTGAAAAGCCTCTCTGAGCAGACTTCGCAGGCAATGAGGGCCAGTGATAGACTCCCAGTTGACAAAGCCTCATCAGGTGGCTGCTGATGCAGGTCCTGTGAAAGGAAGAAGACCCCACAATTGAGAGATGGGCCAAGCAGGAGAGTACCTCCTGAAGAGAGATGGGGAAAGGGGACGCCCACCTAGACAAATCGTCTGGCAAGAGTGCGAGGGCAGCCCTGATATATGCGTGAGCTCCACCACGATGTCTGCTCCCCCAGCAGCAGTTCGTCAAGGAAGAGCTCAGCCAGCCAGGCAGGCTGCTGAAAATATCTCAGGTCTTATGTTACAGGAGAGTCAGAAGCCCAGATGGCTGGTGGGGGGCAGGTAATTGAGCCTTAAAATGGGCCCTCTCCTTCAGCAGGCAAGGGCCAACATTGTGCTGAGCTGTATACCTCTCTGCCCGATATTGCGGTATGTAATACCAATGAAGTCAAGTCAAAAAGGTAGAGGGGAAAAGAAGGGGGCCAATGCAGTCAAATCTTGATTTTCCCTCAACACCTAATGCTCCAGCTGGCTTCGTCAGAGTGCCCACACAGCTGTTGGGCCGAGGGGGGCTCTAATGTCCCATCTGCAGGTCACTGAATCATCACATAATGGACTTGTACTGCTGGTATTCCTCCACCAGCCGTCGGGGGTACAGTTAGAAGAAAGGCGAGTAGCAAAGTTAACTGGGCTGGGGGAAGCACCAGCCTCCGATTGCAGATCATTCCTTCCAGGCCTCCGGTCTACCACCACCACCCGGAGCACCATACTGCAACCACCCTGATCACACCAAGCAGGGCCTGGGCCCCTATTGTCTGCCACTAAACCTATAAATCCACCCTGGGTCCTCAATGGGCCAGAAGATCAATTGATCTATGGGCTCCGGAGTGGAGCTCATGAAGATGCGGCTGCCATATTCAGTGGATCGGCCATGCCCCCCTTCAGCCTAGTCGTGGTAAGAGTAGCATTTGAGTGACTTGCTTTAAGTCTTGCTTGGGTAAGAAGGGTTTTAGTCCCTAGATGAGTGTGAGTTGGTGAAATACAGTTCCAGTCGGAGTGCTGATATGTTAGTGAATTTCCAGTCTATTTTACACAATGAAATGTAGATATTTTGTGTTATGATATTGGATGGAGAGCAGTTCAACATTATTGTAGAGTCAAGCCATTCTTGTACTAGTGTGGATGAAACCTGCATCAAAATCAGAATGAACTCTATCTTTTCAGGGGTGACTTTAAAATGGAGCATCGTCATCCAGGACTATTTGCTACCCAGTGTTGAGGCCAGTTAAGACACATCAGCAGGATATGAATCTTTTTAGAGAAGCTGGGTATCACTGACATATCACCGATAGATTATGCTGGATTCCTTTATGATAGAATCTAGGGGTTCAAAGATGCTCCTTTGACCACACAAACATCTACTGTCATTTCTAACCACCAGGGCATAATTTAATATCTGTGTACAAAAGACTAAAGGAACGTACATAATATTTTCTTCTATTGGAGGCGTTACTGGCCTCTGAAGGTGCAACTGACCCTGCGAAAACCTGTATATCTAATATGACACCAAACACAAAGGACTGCCATTTCTCATGAGGACATTTAGCGCCAGACTTTAGTGGCACATCCTTCAAACGAACATCCAGTACTTAGCACGACTACATATATGTTACTTTTTTAGGTCAGGTGATTAGCCTGCCATTTGCTATAGAAGAAGGAGCCCACCGCCCTAAAGGGAACTTTACCATGGTTACAAATTAAATCTGGTCGAAGTTCCGTGGAAAAATATTTACGTTGTGGATTCCTGTGGGTGCACCCAAGCACTCTTCTACAGGCCTGCTGGTTGAGGTTAAAGTCTGTATACATGTACTCTGTGTTAAAATTCATTGCCCCTAATATATGTGGAAAGCCCCAATACAAATCCAGTCCTGCAATGGGAACAGCTGTGCCTTCACATAATCAATAATAACACAATGGTGTATTAACATTTTGCACATCATCTGCACAGCTGAACATTCCTGGCACAGAGGCAGTGCACTGTGATGCCCCCAAGGGTTAACTTTCTTTCAGACCTAGTATATTTCTTGTAGAGAAGACGCACACCACATGATCCCCGGGTCGAGTTCTAAATAAGTCAATTTGTTGCTTCCCGGAATAGTTCTGGACTCTACTGGACCAAAACGGCCACCCAATGGGGAGCTCCTTTTAACTGGGGTGACTACTTACCCAATGTTCAGGCCATGATGTGGCATCTGCCGCTGCGTGTTAGTCATGTGGTGCAAACATTTCTTTACGTATATCGCTGCAGGTTTGCAAGATACTGAATTGGGATTGTTGTAGCCTAGAAACGTAATCTGCCTCATATTTCCAGTATGTCTCCATATGTTTCCTTCTCTATCCCTCACACGGCACCTGCCATTGTAATTCAGAGGTATTGTGTCTAGTTCTGAATGCACTCCCAACTGTTGTTTTGTTTACCACTCCTATAACGACTTAACCCCTTCCATGCTGATGACGAACCCCAGCCGTCATGCACTACGGTGCTCGTGTGCTGATGACGGCTGGGGTTCGTCACGGCCCGCCCCTGTTCGTGCTGTTTACAGCACACCAGGGGAATCGCGGCTGCATGGAAAGGGTTAAACTCTCTGATCATCAAACCCTTTCAATTTTTCTCTCATTTCCGCTCTGCCCTAAGGCCGCTCTTTGCTCTGAATGCACTTGAACAGCATGTCCCACCTCAAATTGTCAATCTATTTCCCCTATTTTTGGGTCTCTTGTTGACTTATTCCTGTTGCTGCTGCCATCTAAACTACTGCTCATGCACCTTTTCTCCATCAATGAAGCCTAGATACGTAGGGCCCGATTCACAGAACTAACTTAAGACAAAATACTAAACATACTACTTTTGGTATTCACAGAAGTTAGGATTTTGTCTTAAGTTTGTCTTAAGACAGACTTAAGACAGACTTAAGTTAGGATTTTGTCTTAAGTCTGTCTTAAGACAAACTTAAGACAAAATCCTAACTTCTGTGAATACCAAAAGTAGTACGTTTAGGATTTTGTCTTAAGTTAGTTCTGTGAATCGGGCCCATAGACTCTAATGGTCCATCACTACTATGTGCACATTATCCCTGAACTTCCAGTGTTGGTGAGTGACAGAGGTGGATAGGCATTGCTGGGGTGAATGAGATGTTGCATTGGTCAAGAGCCAAACACCAGCCTCCATTGCGCCTAGGGTGTAGAAATGGCTTCTCAGTGTTGAATACTAAATAATTTATTTAAAACAGATTCTGTGCCAGTAATATCTGTCTTATTTAAGAGCAAGAAAACTACTTCACAGTAAGGCCAGTACATCTGCTACCCAATCAAATGCCCATACACACACAGTTCAACAAAGGTGTAGGGGCAAAACCCTGGGGTCACATTACTATTGCACCGTAACTGAGCACCATGTAGCCCCTTTTAGTACATGACCCACAGGGGGGAAATCAGTTCAGGGCTTACTCAAGGAGGTGGAATTGATTAGGCACTGTGAACTTCACAAATAAACAATAATATTTAATAAAGTAGCTGGGAATCAGTCAGAATCCCTCGCCTCGCCTCCCTGGGGGAGGCGTAGGAGTGGCTCAACAAGGAGAAGTACTTCTATTTCTCCTAGTTTTTTCCTCTTTCTATGTGTGCTGCATTGTGCAGCACATATACAAAGAGGAAATTTCCATCTATTATTGCTTTTGTGCAGAAAGGTGTCCCTTCCTGCAGAAAAGCAATCATTCCCGCAACGCAAGCACCCTTGAAACAAGACGCAAGGCTGCCTGCGTTGGCGCAGGGCTGCTGTTTCTGCACCGGCGCAGGGGAGAGGGACAAGAATGTGCTGTATCTTGTAGATGCTACTCATGAATACAATAATCAGTTCCATGAATGATTCCAATGATCAGAATATAGAGCTTTTATTTACTGTGCTGCCATGCGTCAATATAAAAGGGCGGGAATCAGGAGCTGCCCATGCAAGTAAGAGCAAAGGGGCAGGGTCGGGGGGACTCGACAGGTGACGACGAGGGAATAATTATTTATTTATTTAATTTCCCCTCATCATCGTCTGTCGAGTTCCCCCACCCAACCCGTCCTGCACCCTCACCGCTCTCACCTGCATGGGCTGCTCCTTGCAGGAATGCGCCTTATCTACAAGATGCTAGTAACTAAAGACAAGAGAAACCCTGGGATCATTATGGACCAATGTTACTAAAGTAATTCTAGGAACGAGGGTCCCTTAACTAGGTTAGATTTCTTTTAAAAATAATACTTATGGGCACAATAATCAGTTCCATGAACGGTTCCAATGATCAGAATATAGAGTTTTTATTCACAACATATACATTCAGCCAAAAGAATATAGGAATTATCCCCACCGGAGTAATTTCAAAGTGCTGCAGTGGGTTAAAATGTAGTAAATGAGGCCCTGAGTTGTTTATAATCAGACTTAAAAAGTTAGGTTATTGACATTTATTTTATCTAATTCTTAGTGTTTTAATGCAAGTAAAGTGTGGAAATTTAAATGTCTGGTTCATAGAAAAAGCTCAATATTCTGTAATATCCCATCAGATTAGTTTGCATCACATATCTGACATAAGGAAAGTCTGTTATGCATTTGTGATATATTTACATTTTAGATTTGTAGTACTGATAGCAAACCCAACTCTTCTAATGGCTTTTGTTCTTTTAGGAACGTGTATATGTTGTTATTTCTTCTATCTGTCAATCCATCCAGCAATCTGATTGGAAAATAGGAGTCATTTAAATGCAATTTGTGTTTGTTAAGATAAAGATTTCTGTCGCAGGGACGTTCACTTGGGTGTTTCCCAAATACAATAACTGTGTTTATATGCAGGAGTCGGTGAGGAAATTGCAAGTGAAAGCACTCTATATGGAAATGGTATTTTGTTGCAATTATACGTGAGCCTTATGTTTACATGGGGCATGTAAGGAGAATTCAAAGCATATCTCCCTCCCCTTTGCAGTCCATCAACAAGCATATCAGATGAGCGTTCAAAAGGTTTACTGTATACGCAAAAATAAAAACCAAATGGCTGAGTAATTTCCAACAGTGAAAACATAGCTGTTGCAATTCCATGGTCTATTTGAAACACTTAAAAAAAAACTTTAAATAATAAAATTCTACATTCCCTCTTCAAAAACATCTGAGACTGCTGGGCTCACATTTCTAAACACTACGCTGCCGAATGGTAGGTCAGTACATTAGATGCCCATGTTATGTTGCGTTTTTTTTGTGTGGACCGCCTGAATATGATTACGTTGGTTCTTGCTTACACTTTTAGTATGAATCTTGTGGTACTAGTCAAGAGCACTAGAGATGTAGTGATGGGTGGCTCAATTGTAAAAGGCAGATCAAAGGAGTAATGTATTTATTTATCGAGCAAGAGGGACATTCCAACAAGAAACAGTGCACACTGCAGCAGGATCATTGCACAAAGATTCTAAATGGTTTAGATGCATCACATAAACAGGGCTGTGGGTGTTGTTATGGTTAATTAGAACTTGCATAGCACAATGTCTGCTATTTGTATGGCAATCCAGTGCCTTTCTTTAGTCCAGGGCACGGCTATGCAAACGTTCCCATCTCAGAGCGAGTCTCATTGGGTTTTGAAAAACTGGTAATTGAGTATCCTCGCCCTTAAATATGTGCATTTATTTTATGTATGATTACGGAAGAGTAAGAAATGAATCTCAATTACAGTATTGTCAAAGTATATGTATTTTTAGAGCAGTCTTGAATATTCTATTGGATGCTCCCAACAAAGGAGTTGAGCATGAAAATCATGCACTCTTGTATCCATTCAAAAATGAATTCCTCAAACTTGAAATTGTCTATTTCCCCGTATACCTTGCAGAATAGGAATGCCTTGTTAAGTCCTTAATATATATATATATATATATATATATTTCACTTACCTGGCTGTCGAGTGCATCTTCAAGCAGCAGGAGTGATTTTGGGGTGAAATGTGAACACGACGGCTTCGGTCGTGGAAGTAGTACCACCAGAAACCAAAGGCAGGAGCCATTGAAGTATGGGGCTGTGAAGACAGGAACTTTCCTTGTTTTAACCGGCGCAGCAGGGGCACATCAGTAATGAAGGTGGCATCTCTAATCTGGGGCGCACTGGAGTGCCTTGCTTAGAGGATTTGTACAGAACCTCTAATTCCTGTTTAATGTTGAAGAAATGCGGGACCCACTGTGGGTGTTAACATGGCGTATTAAAACTACAAATACCATGATACATTGCGCCACTAAAGCGGAAACTAATTTGCTCACTACAAAGGACGAAGCGAGTAATGGACTTCATTACTGCCAGCTGAACCCGCATCAAGCCCAAGAAGAAGGAGCGCACAGCTCCGAAACGCGTAGGCTGCAGGACTGTAAATAACGGGTGGAGAAACCATCTTCAATATTGCAATAAAGTGGTTTTCACTTACCTGGCTGTCGAGTGCATCTTCAAGCAGCAGGAGTGATTTTGGAGGAATATATATATATACCATTTGCATACTACAATATGCACTCTCCACCCCCCCCCCTTTCTTTTAAAAACTTAATAAGGACAGTCACATGAGCTTCAGTGTTAAAAGGTGGACTTGGAAACTGGCTCAACATCCCATGAACAAGCTTTGCAATACTTTAACGACTAGCCCAGTCGTAGAAAATACGTACCACGCCAACAACCCAACAACAGAGCGTCGACACCAATTATGGGCTGCAACTGCTTTATATATATATATATATATATATATATATATATATATATATATATATATATATATGGAAAACTCGACCCCTTCGTGAAGAAAGCCAGAGACACCAGGGGAGCAGTCGGGAACACGTTTATTGACAGCTTAACAGTGGCATGATGCATTTCGGCTAGTTGCCTTCTTCGGATGCCGTAAGCTTTTGCCGAGAACACTCCTTCTCACACGCCTGATATGCAACGGCCCTCCCAGTGAAATGAGGTCAGCTGACTCCACCTGCTGACGATTTGCAGCTGCAGTTCGAAGTAGTCGGACTGCAGTTCCCATAATGCAGCGGCCTGGTAAGTACCCAAGTGGAGCCAAATTTCGCAAGGCTGAAGTCCTGGCAAGCAGTGCGAGTTAAATGAGCAAGGGATGCCCCGTGTGTTGCAGTCTCTGTGTTCCCTCAGGTCCCCAATGTTCCGGCCCCAGTAATCAAGTCCGACCGAGCCATGCAACTAGGATGCCGTGATCCTGTTACCCTCGTGAAGTCACGGGCTGTTCGTTGACAGTGGCCACTTGCCTGATCTGGTCATGAGGCGGTCCTGCAAAATCCGGTTTCACGGGTAATTCGAAGAAGAAGCCAACAAATGCAGGACACTTCGCAGAACGGGTCCTCTTCATGTGCTGCTGGCAAGCACACCAACAATGGAAAACTCGACCCCTTCGTGAAGAAAGCCAGAGGACACCAGGGGAGCAGTCGGGAACACGTTTATTGACAGCTTAACAGTGGCATGATGCATTTCGGCTAGTTGCCTTCTTCGGATGCCGTAAGCTTTTGCCGAGAACACTACTTCTCACACGCCTGATATGCAACGGCCCTCCCAGTGAAAGGAGGTCAGCTGACTCCACCTGCTGACGAGTTGCAGCTGCAGTTCGAAGTAGTCGGACTGCAGTTCCCATAATGCAGCGGCCTGGTAAGTACCCAAGTGGAGCCAAATTTCGCAAGGCTGAAGTCCTGGCAAGCAGTGCGAGTTAAATGAGCAAGGGATGCCCCGTGTGTTGCAGTCTCTGTGTTCCCTCAGGTCCCCAATGTTCCGGCCCCAGTAATCAAGTCCGACCGAGCCATGCAACTAGGATGCCGTGATCCTGTTACCCTCGTGAAGTCACGGGCTGTTCGTTGACAGTGGCCACTTGCCTGATCTGGTCATGAGGCGGTCCTGCAAAATCCGGTTTCACGGGTAATTCGAAGAAGAAGCCAACAAATGCAGGACACTTCGCAGAACGGGTCCTCTTCATGTGCTGCTGGCAGGCACACCAACAATGGAAAACTCGACCCCTTCGTGAAGAAAGCCAGAGGACACCAGGGGAGCAGTCGGGAACACGTTTATTGACAGCTTAACAGTGGCATGATGCATTTCGGCTAGTTGCCTTCTTCGGATGCCGTAAGCTTTTGCCGAGAACACTCCTTCTCACACGCCTGATATGCAACGGCCCTCCCAGTGAAAGGAGGTCAGCTGACTCCACCATATATATATATATATATATATATGTGAAGCAGTATATATATATATATATATATATATATTGGGTACGTCTCAATAGAGTGCAGGTCTTACCTAACATCTAAACATGAATGATTCACAAAGTGATTTAAAATCTATTAAAACTATTTCCAGCACGACTTAAGCTAGTTTCAAATCTCTGATGGGGAAAGGTAACTCTTCCTAGTCTATGGGAGCTGATATTGATTTACTGTATGTGGTGTGTTCCTTCTCCCCTTCCACTCTGACCCTGAGGCCGCAATGAAAGAGTAGAAGCTGAGAAAGGGCTGGGCTGGCCGTAGCGGGAATTGTGCGTTTTTCTGGGTGGTTGGAAGGGTGGTGGCCGATTTTGCAGAAGTGGGGGTCGGTTTTGCAGCGGTTCTGCAATATCTGCCCCCAATAACAAAAGGAGCCGTGCTTCACACTTGCACCCCTACCTGCCCACTTGCCCCCTTTCCGGGGGTGGGGGGGCTGGTCCTACATAATTGCTGGTGCGCTGTTTCAAAGGACCAGATACCATTCCACAATTTGATTAATATTTGCACTGAGTAAACAGCCTGTAAGGCAAAATATTGACCACAAAAATACTGCAGTACTGATATATTGTAGTAAAAGCATGTTCTACAAAAATATTGACTTTACGTACTTATGATATAAAGTAAAAAAATATTGTGGTCCAAATTATCAACATTACACCTGGCTTTTAATCAGCGCGGTAGCGCCCACATTCTTGCACTATAATCGGGCCCCCCACCGCTTACAGAAGCGGAGCGCTGTCACCGGCATCTCTTTAGTGTTGAGGAAGTCGGGCCGCCATATTGGGGCTGCTGCCTTGCAGCGCGCCACCTGACTCAGCGCTCTAGCTCTCCGTGTGGAGAACGAGGAGGCTGTACTTAAGGCGAGCTGGTTGGAGCTGCTCGACCTTTCGGTAAGGAGACATCTGCATTTGCTTTGGCGCCTTCCTTTCTAGGCTGCAGTAGGCGCGCAGCGCTTTTAAAATTGCATTTATCATTTGTTTTGTGTGTGTGTGGAAAAGTGAATTTTCACCTGGCTTTTAATCAGCGCGGTAGCGCCCACATTCTTGCACTATAATCGGGCCCCCCACCGCTTACAGAAGCGGAGCGCTGTCACCGGCATCTCTTTAGTGTTGAGGAAGTCGGGCCGCCATATTGGGGCTGCTGCCTTGCAGCGCGCCACCTGACTCAGCGCTCTAGCTCTCTGTGTGGAGAACGAGGAGGCTGTACTTAAAGCTCGCTCCTCCCGCGCAGCGGTGACGCGCAGCGGAGGCGCCTGACTCGCGCCTGAGTCAAGCCAGAGTCCTGCCCGTCTGCGCCCGTCAGCGTCCCGGAGGCGTTTCGGTCGGCGGGCGGGGCTCTGCTATTCCAGCATGTGCATAGCTGGCGCACTCATGGTGCGCTACACGTTCGAGGAGCTACGCTCTCTGAATCATCGGGAGAGCCGCTGTTGCTCCGTCTTCCCTGGCCGCCACAGGGGCAAGTCTCGTTGCCCTTGTTGTGGCTGGCGTCCAAACCGGGCGCTGTCATCAGCCCCTATTAGTAACATAGCTGGCGCAGAGTATTCCTGCATGCTGCTTAACACCAGATCGGCGTGCAGTCATGCGCAAGACATTTTTGAGCTTCTCGATACTGAGAAACCACTCTGTTTAATGTTGACCGAGACTTGGTGGGGAGAATCCTCTAACCCGGACGTGGCGATGGCAATCCCGCCTGATTATAACATCTTCAGGAAGGACAGAGCCAAGGGAAGGGGCGGAGGGGTCGCATTGGTGGTGAAGAAGGGCACGCTGTGTACCGTCTTGCCTACGGAGGACATCCGCGGCTCGGAATCACTTGCTTTTTCTATCACGCTAGCGCCGCACCAATCAGTGAAGGGACATTTGGTCTATCGACCCCCTGGTCCGCCCGGAACGTTCTTTGTAGACCTCGACTCGGTGCTGCTGGGACTGGCCCTGAGAGCAGAACATTGTATAGTAGCGGGGGATTTCAACTTTCGGATGGATGATCCGTCTGACCCCGCTGCCATAAAGCTTTCTGAGGCCATGATCCCGCTGGGTCTTATCCCTTATTTGCAGGGGCCGACTCACGTTAAGGGGCATACTCTTGACCAGGTCTTTTCTTCATCTCCTTTGGTGGTGAAAGAGACTCTCCCGGTTCTGTGGTCTGATCATTGGCTCGCCAAATTTGCAATCAGTGGCACCGCCAGGTCGTCCATCTCTGCCCCGCAGCAACGGGGATGTGCGTTCAGAGCGTTCAACAGAGTGACCCCTGAGATGCTGGCTCAGGCTGCTTCGGATCATCCCTGTCTTCTCTCCGGTGAGTTGGAGAGAGATTTGGAGTCCCTGCAAGCATGGCTTTCCGACAGGCTTAACGACCTGGCCCCGGTGTTGCCCCCCCACCTGACAGCTAAGCGTGTTTCGGCCCCTTGGTTTACCACTGCACTGTGGGCTAAGCGGCAGGAGTGTAAGGTGGCCGAAAGAGCCTGGCGGGCACACTATGATAGTATGGACAGGTTGGCCTATAAGGCTGTGGTTAAAGCTTACCACCGGGATATCCGCCTTGGAAAAAAAGCCTATCTTGCGGGGAGAATTGAAGCGGCCTCTAACTCTAGCAAGGAGATCTTTACAATAGTCAGAGAATTTATCTCTCCTCGGACTATTACATCGGTAGAGGTGCCCTTAGAATCTTGGGCGGCGGACCTTGCTTGTTTTTTTACAAGCAAGATAAAACTCATACAGGACTCTTTTCCATCGGGAGTACCTGCTAGGCCGTTTACATCTGAGGTCGGTATGTTCCCCCCGGCCGCGCAGGGTGTCACATTGGCTGAATTTCCACCTTTGCCAGCCCCAGCCTCCTTAGCGCTTATGGGCAATTTGAAATCTGGGTCTCCACTTGACCCTTGTCCAGCCAAGCTTTTGGGTAAGTTGGCGGAAGTGATTAATCCACTGGCGAACCCTCTTCTGAATCTCTCGTTGAGGCAGGGAGTGGTTCCGCCAGTCTGGAAGCAGGCAATGGTCATCCCGCTGCTTAAAAAACCGGGCCTCGACCCGAAGGTCCCAGCCAACTATAGGCCGATTTCTTTGCTGCAGGCTCTCGTTAAGATCTTGGAGAAACATGTTCAGTCGGTGCTCGCCAACTTTTTGGAGACCCACGAGATCTTACATGACTCCCAGTCTGGCTTCCGTTCAAATCGTAGCACCGAGACCGCGCTCCTTGAGGTTTCTGAAACTATCAAAGGGGTGCTGGATACCGGGGGCAAAGTCATGCTGGTGTTGTTGGACTTGTCGGCGGCCTTTGACACCGTCCCCCATGATGGCCTTCTCGCAAGACTCTATGAGATTGGCCTTCGGGGGACGGTGCTCAGCTGGTTTTCGTCCTTCCTAGCTGGCCGCCGGCAAACGGTCTGGACACCGCCTGACACCGCCGTGATGCCGCCTTTGGGAGTCGGGGTCCCTCAGGGCTCTATATTGAGCCCGACCCTCTTCAACATCTTTATGACCCCTCTGGCGGTGGTGGTGGAGTCGTTTGGTGCCCGGATCGTGTCGTATGCCGACGACACCCAGCTCCTCTTTTCTTGTGAGAGAGGGGCAGACTTTGACGGGGAGAGTATCCGGAATTGCCTTGGGGCTGTGTTCACATGGTTCCAACTGAACAGCCTCAAGTGCAATTCCGATAAATCTGAGGTACTCTTTTTCGGGTGCGATACGGAGCCTAGCTGGCAGGACTGGTGGCCCATCGATATGTTCCCTCCGTCCGGTTCTTCCCCTATGGCTAAAAACTTGGGGGTTAAGATGGACAAGGGGCTGACGATGAAAGCCCAGATCCTTGGGGTGACCGGCACCTGTTTCGGTCTATTAAAGATGCTGCGGAGGTTTTTGCCTCTTCTGTCGGAGGAGCACAGGAGGCTGACTGTGCAGGCTCTGATAGGTTCCAGGTTGGATTATGCCAACATTCTTTACCTGGGCCTACCAGAGTACCTGTTGCAGCAGCTTCAAGTTGCGCAGAATGCGGCGGCCAGGGCCATTTTTGGTCTAAATAGACGTGTCAGCGCCTCGGGCCTATTGTTGACTCTGCACTGGTTACCCATCCGTAAACGGATCGCCTTCAAGGCTATGACTTTGGCCTACAAGGCTCTCCACGCTGTGGGTGCAAGGCATCTCCAAAAGAGACTGGCCTTTTACCATCCTGCTCGTTCTCTGAGGTCAGAATCTCTGCTCCTGGCGGTTGTCCCGCGAGTTAAGAGAGCGCGCCTGGGCAGCCGCTCCTTCAGCCTGCTGGCTCCACAGATGTGGAATTCGCTGCCGCTCCCACTTCGGGGGGCTACTAGTCTTCTTGACTTTAGGAGAGGTCTTAAAACCTGGTTGTTCACCCAGTAGACCCCCCAGCAGTCCCTTTTTTACTTGTTTGTTCTGTACTCTCTTTTTAATGTGTTATGTTATTGCGAATCAGTTCTCCTTACCCAAAGCGCCGGGACACTCTTTTCGAGTAACCGTTGCGCTATACAAAAGAATAAATAACATAACATAACATAACAATGGTAGGCATGTCAATTATTAATTGTAGCTAATATTATTATATTATGAAATAAACATTAGGGGGCCGATTCCGATTCGGTAAAATCCAGTCTGAATCGCCGTACGGAGCGTTTTTCCCGTACGATTTGTACGCAGAACCGTACCTGTAAGTATGATGTAGTACGATGTGTACTCAATGCAGTTCTCCGGACGAATCGTACAAAAGACCGTACGATTCAAGAAACGCGTTGTTCGTACGGATCAAGACAGCTTTTTACGAACCAGCAAGTACGATTCGTCAGTACGACACTCCGTACGACTCTTTCTCTACGGGACTTTAAAACATCTGTAAAAGCACATTTTGACTCTAAACGTGTGCGAAACGGACTCCTCCAGGTACGCAAGTGCACCCCATGATCTCTGGGGTGCAGTGCGAACTGGTACGGTGTGTCGGGGTATGGAGCATAGGGGCACGGTACATCAGGGTACGGTACATCGAGGTACGGTGCATGGGTGTACGTAGCGTAGGTGTACGGTGTGTAGGTGTAAGGTGCGTAGGGGTGCAGAGCATAGGGGTACGGTGCATACCCCCATGATCGCAGGGGTACAGTGCGTATGTGTATGTGTGGTTCTAAGTACGAATTGCTCATTCGCCGCTTTCCGTACGAATAGCGTTCTCGATCCCCGGTCCAGATCGTACTTGGCGGGTCGTATGGCATGTTTACGAATCGTACGGTTCACTGTGCGGCTCTATGTCATACAGATGTAACCTCGTTTGTCGTACGGTTCGCAACCATTCGTACGTATTCTTTTCCTATGGATCGTACTACGCGATTCGTACGGTTTTGTACGATTCGTACGGAAACGACTACGAATACGTATCATCGTACGGATTGCTTTCCCGAATCTGAATCGACCCCTAAATGATTATATAGAAAATTTATGTCTAAAAATATGTAACAAGAAATATCTAAACATATTCATTTATTAATTTAGAAAAATACATATAACTTCATAAAGGCAAGTGTGAATCATAAAACTATTTTAATACTGAATTCTACATTACAATTATTTAGTGCACACATTAAAATAATTCTTGAATACAATGTATAATTATGAACTATATTAAATGCTAATATACCAAATAAACATATACTTATGAAATAATTAAAAAAATATATTTTACATTTAACTACTACAGACATTTAAAAATATATAATACAAATATATACTTATAAGATTCTAAAGTATAAAAAATATGTAACTTGGATAAATGTGCTCAAAATTCCAAATTAGCTGACATGTAGTAACTTAAATGCAATCCAAAATTAGTTAGAAAAACCAAAACATTTAACTTACAATACTGTAAATAACATGGTGCAAAGTTGGAAAAATACATATTTTGGGGTGTTGAATTCACTATTCTAATATCATCTAACAGACTTTCGGAAAATTGCATACATTTAGAGGATCAGATTTACTATTGGAACCCCATCACTGAATGTCCTTACATTTGGGGGAGTGAGAGGGGTTAGTTATTACTCTAATGAACATCGGGGAAAGTTAATATTTTTGGGGGAGTCAAGGATAGATGTATTATGCTAACTCCAGTGTGGCAAAAATTGGAGAAAGTGCATATGCTGATGTGGCTAGATTTACTATTCCATATCTACTCTATCAAACATTGGAGGAAGTGCATACCTTTGGGGTCTCAACATTACTATTCTGTCTCCAATCTAACAGACACTGGGGAAAGATCATAGGTTGGAATGGTTCGTTTACTATTCTAACTCTAGTCTAACGTACATTAAAGAAAGTGCATACATTTGGGGGTGAAACAAATTTACTATTCTAACTCCAGACTAATAAGCATTTGACGAACTGCATACATTGGGAGGGTCAGGTTTACATTTCTTATTTCAATGTAACAAACATGTGAGAACAGGCATAGATTGCAGGCATCATAATTACCATTATAACCCCACTCACACAAAGATTGAGGAAAGTGCAAACTTTGCAGGGTGAGGTGGGCAAATTTAATATTGAAACTCTAACAAACCATGAGAAAAGTGAAAATATTGGGAGGGTCCAATTTACTATTTTATTATGAATGATATATAAAAAATATAACAATAATGACTAAGCACAAAATAATATGAATTCAAAAAGAAAGTAGTTTATAAAATATGTAAAAGTAATCTGTCTAATTGAAACATCATATAAAATCCAAGGATAAACAAATAAAAACAAATTCAAATACACTACTATATCTCAAATCCTACTGACATTGGGAAAATGCATACATTAGTGCATTCAAAGTACTATCTTGACTTCAATCTAAAAAACAGCGGGGGAGTGCATACATTGAAAAGGTCAGATTTACTGTACAAGCAATGGACAAAGTGCATATATTGTGGAAGGGGTCAGATTTCCTATTCAAACTCCACTCTAGCCCACAATGGAGAAAGGGCATACATTGGGGAGTGGTCAGATTTCCTATTCAAACTCCAGTTCAATGATCACTGGTCAGAGAGCTAACTCTATTCTAAAGAGCTTTGGAGAAAGTAAATGAATTAGATGGGAAAGATAATTTTTGCTCTTCTAACTTCAATCTAACAAACGCTGGAGAAAATGCATACATAGGAAGGGCCAGGTTCACTATTCCAATTTCATTTTAACAAAGATTGGAGAAAGTAAATTAATTGGAGTTGAGGGTCATATTTACTACTTTAACCCCAGACTAATCAGCATTGTGGAAAGTTCATACATTGGAAGGCCAGTGCTTAATTTGCAAAGGAATATTTATTGGGGCCCAAAGGTTTGCCCAGAACCCAGTAGCTGGCAAAACCGAATGTTCGGGTTGCTTAATACCAAGGCTATCTAGTCTTGTTATCACATTATGCCTTTTTCATCCACCACCATATGCTCCCTACCCTTAGCTCATTCTTGCAGGTTATTTTCTGTCCCTGCATTGATGCTTTGTACCTGTTGTTTGGTCTGTCTCTTCATCCTTCTCTCCCCTTTTGTATTTTTCTCTACTTTGCCCTGGTTCAATCTACGTCAAATCGGAGAGCTCTCCGACCGAGCCAGATCCGGAGTGTTCACCGACCGAGCCGGACCCCTGCAGTCCGACCGAACGAGCACGATGCAGAAGCTTGCTACCGGACTCGATTCGGTCGGACTCCAATAAAAGTCAACGGGAGCCGGTCGTACGACGCGTACATGGGCTCCCATTGGCTGAATGGGGACGTCTCGCTCAAGGGCGCCCCCTACAGTGGGTATGCATCGGTGCCATCTGCACCGTACATACCTGTGCTGGGGAGACCCTTGGGTCTCCCCCTGTGTCCAAGTCATGAAGCTGCGGGCGATAGGGGGTCTGACGTGGACCGCGTGCATCGTACTGGCTCGGTTGGAAATTGTATCCATTGCACGGCATAGTTTGGTTACGGACGAGATGTACGGAGCGGTTTAGACCCGGGAACGATTCGGTCAGTGAATTTCACGTTGCTTGCATCGTACTCGCACGCTCGCACAGCTGTACGAGTCGGGCGGAAAACACGCGTACGACTCGTACTTTTTCCGGCCGGATCGCGTTCGGAGCCCCTCCGAGTGAGATCGGAATTGGCCCCTTAGTGGGTAGACATACTATTCTTACTTCAATGCAACAAACATTGATGGAAGTGCATGCATGGTGCAGCATAAGGTCACATTCATTATACAAACTCCAATCTAGCAAACACTGGGGAAAGTGCACAAACAAATAAAAAAATACAAATATAAAATCACTCAACTAAAATTAATTAATATATAAGTAGGAAACAAACAACCCCACCAAACATCCAATAAACCCGATCACCCAAATAAAAAATTATATATGATTATAGTGACATGTAAAGATAACTAAAATTAAATATCATACTAACATGAATATTGAAATAAAAATATATTACAATACAATAAATCAATATAATATTCACAATATTGTCCTAAAATGTATTTTTAACTTCAATGTTCTTGAAAAGATGCTCTAAATTTCAATATTCTTGTCCATTATATTTTTATAGTTAAATATTTTAGATCATGACATATTTGTCCAACAATATGTTTGAGTTAATATTAAGCTGGAACACTAACAAGTGCACCTGTACCTGCAGACATCTACGCACACAGACCAACGCCAAAAGGGATACATGCACACAGACTAATAAATAGACAACTATGCACACAGACATATAGTGACCCTTTCATATAGTCTTCCTT
Source organism: Lissotriton vulgaris (assembly GCF_964263255.1). Taxonomy (NCBI): domain Eukaryota; kingdom Metazoa; phylum Chordata; class Amphibia; order Caudata; family Salamandridae; genus Lissotriton; species Lissotriton vulgaris. The sequence goes on from NC_141697.1 coordinate 1,135,161,668, forward strand.
ACCTTCAGTGACCATTTCACACACATCACAAGTCTCTTGCAAAATGTATATCACACTTCATGCTGCTCTAATGCCTCTTTAACCCCTTCCATGCTGATGACGCCCCCCGGCCTTCATGCATCACGGTGCTCGTGTGCTGATGACGGCTGGGGCCGTAATGAACCCGCCCACTCAATAAAAGAGTAGCACAAGCGCAGTATCACGGCCGCACCCAAGGGGTTAAAGAACTAGACGTAACAATGGGACAAAACGAAGGGAATAAGGGGCTCAGAATGAGGAAGGATTCCTCTGAAAACAATGGTCTTCTACAAAATGGAGCAGAAGGGGGTGCTAATCATAGGCATGTGATTGGCAACGAAGAAGGAGGAAAGGAAAATAAATGTCATGATAGGAAAGTAGGTAGGGTGAAAGGGTCAAAGGTATACATTCAGAGTAGGGTAAACAGTGTGAATAACCGAGGCCGATGGAGAATTGGGAAATGTAGAGGGCTGTCTGAGATTTCCAGGGCAAGAACAGGAAGAAACAAGTGCCAGTGGCCATAAACTAACACGCAGAGGCTGAGAAACATAGGCCACAACCATACAGGCACACCAACAGCCCGCACTACATATATACAGTCAAACAGCAAACAATCAGGCACATGGAAAGGAATTAAAGGACGACAGGTCAGATAAAGACAGAGTGATGGATGAATAGAGACAGGTTTCATGTTCATTTAAATCTTACATTCTTTGCTAACACAAATAAATGTGAGTCAGAAGGAAGATTGGTGTCAATGCCAATGAAATCCCATTCCACTCCTGGAATACATCACTTACAGTCCATGATGGGACACTGCAAACTCAATGTCCATTCAGCCTTTGCCCTCTTTGGAAAAATCACTTGTCTTTTAAAATGGAGTTCTCTATGCTTGCCCATTCAACTCCTGTTCTCTTGTTTATGCTCATACAAGCGTAGAACTATAATTCGTTACCTTTCTTTAATATTAACTTAAATTTGCCAAATTGGTCCATGAACACGAACTTCTGTACATCCAGTCGAATATTACACATCATTGTTATCAAAGGTATTGGTTAATTGAGGCAAACAAACACTGCAATGATTTGTTAAATGAAAGCCAAAGATCAGAAACATGGTGCCTAGCGTACTATGAGTAAGGTGGCAAATTGATTTATGTTTTATTGCTCCGTTCATTAAATTAAGTGTGTATAGCAGCATTTCAAATGATTAAAACATTAAAGTATTTCACACATTCAATCAAATTCTTTCTTTTGCGGCAATCATATCTTTCGTTTTTGCGATGTTTTATTTTTGTGCTTTTTTTTAAACAAAGTATTGTTTGTCCCTTGGCAACAAAATGTAAAAACAATATAGAAACAGTTGAGCAGGTGAGCGTCTTTTCATTGCTTCCATGCAACAAATCACTATGATGTGACGAGGGTAACACAGAAATTACTGTCAGCAAGAAGGCATTAACATAAAACCCATAACTGTTTCAACAAATGCCCTTCTAAAAGTGTTCTATTTTTAACTGCACGTGGTTTCTATCCACACCAGTATGCCCCTTCTAAAAACAGAAACAATTGTATGAGCATGAAAGAAAGCTAAACTAACTGCAAAACAATTTTACCTACCAACCCCTTAATCTATAAATGATTGTGAAGGCATTTATTTACCATGAATAGTGCAAGTGCCACTGATACAAGGGTGAATACAGCCAGGAAGTTCAGAAATGAGTGGGGGGGAGCAATACACAGAGTGAATAGTTTGTAGTAAGACAGGCTAGAGAGTAAAATAAAAGGAAATAGGAGAATAGGAGAGGAGTGAGGAATGTAGAAAAACAAGCTGGATATTAAGTTGATTATACGAAGGATAGGACCCAGAAAGAGGTAGGGGGCTCGTTCTGCTTATTTTCTTCTGGAAAAGGGAAGCAATGTGAATAGAAAGAGAACATGTGTAGGATAGTCACTGTTGCTGGTGGTTACTGACTCTGAAAGAGCCCTGTATGAATGAATTTATAAATGAATGAATAGCGAGACTTGTAAAGCGTGCGGATACTCCCAGGAGTGTCCCGGGGCAAGTGGAAAAGCAAGAGCGGAAGAGGAAGGATGCAATTAGATAGTAAAAAGCCAGATCTTCAACTATTTTTCAAAAGCAGGTTCACTCACTACTAGCCGTAACTCGGCTTACAAGCAATTCCATACTTGCGGGCCAAGGAGGGAAATGTGTCTACCTCCTATTTTTGCTCGCCTTTCCCTAGAAACCTTAGCAAAATGACCGGAAGATGAGGTCTAAGTAGAGAATAAAATTGAACACTACTGGACCAGACTGGTGCAGAGCTCTGTGCATATGTTCCAAACCTACATATGGTATCCATGGCTTACACTGTGTACTGAACAAAAGTGGGCAAGGCTGTTCCTCGGGGGTGAACGGAAAGTGAGGTGCCCTGGTCAAGGGGAAGGTGGTGGTTAAACAATGATGACCTCCCACTGGGTATCCATTGTGTTGGATATGTTTGCCTCACACACCCTTGCAGGTGTCATGCTTCATCATAGGCGTTGCTCCTCGTCGGGTAGGCGGTGCAATTCCCAACGGGCTCACCTCAGAGAGGGGCTCTTTAGCGGAGATCTTTTGAATCCAACTGCCTATGGGTGAAGTGTGGGTATGGGGCCAAGGGGTTTGCAGACCTGGGTGTGAGTTAAAATGTAGCGCAGGGTACCTAAGACTATTTTATTCGGGTGGTCCCTCGTTACAATTAAAAGGTGGAGCTAGACTCGGCTTAACTGGAAAATAATGTTTCCAAATTTTAGACTAGCCTAGGAGATATAAAAACGGACAACTTGTTTCTCGCTGTGTAACAATGACTTGCGATTCGTCAGGACCTATATGGTATGGTCTACAAAAGTAAGAAACCTTATGTCAAAAAGTGTTGCATATTTTCAATAATTGGGAAGAATTTTACCTCAATTATGCTGTTCCTTGCCTAAAGGTCAGTATTTATTTGCCCCATCAATACTCGGCGGGTTGTACATCAACAGAGAAGCCTCTGGTTAGTAGGCTACTGCTCTCCGTGTAGTAGGTATTCGTCCTACCCCTTCTTCCGCCGAGCACGGGCTACTGTGTACTACAATTTGGTTAATTTCTCTCTTCACTGTAGTGTTTTTGTTTGGGCTACATGTGGTATATTTTTCGCCACGCTGATCTTTAGTATTAGTGAATACTTTTATCTTGTATTCCACCCTTCTTAACATTGAATACCTATATTCCTTTATCTACAGAGGACACCACTTATCAAGTGGACAGTCCGAGAACTTTCCATTACTGGCTTTAATGGTAATACCCTTTACCCTGGAGTGCTTGATCTTCACCCTACTCTAGTGGCTCCACTACCCATCAACATTTTCCTTTAATGTAAGTGATTCACCTCTAATACTGTGGCACACCTTTCTTTATAGATAATATTGCTTCTAAAAAAAGAAAAAAATCTGCTTTTTGTTCAATTGTTCTAGTTTAGATCTACACCTTTTTTGGCGTTTCTATGTATACCTTTCATGCACTACCAGGACACCCCAATACCTTGGATTGGTCCCATTCATAATACCAGTACCCTCCTCCTTCAGAGACTCTCCTTTTTTGTAAGTGGTTATTATTTTTAATTAATTTTGTGACACGTATATCACTTCAGTTGTTGTCGTCCACTTGTGGTCTTATATTATTACTTCTAACTCTTTCTCACCTCTTCTCTACTTTTCTAAACATCTTAGATAGAGGTATGGCTCCTACATCGATACATATTCCATGTGTTAGCAAACCTTGTTGCTACACACCAATGGGTAAATACTAATTTTTTATTTCATTTCGTCTATTTTTTCTTCTCTTTTTCCTATGTTTTACTCATGGTGACATCAATTATTGGTTTATACCATGAGTGGGACTACATCTTTGTCTTTCTTTTCTTGCTGTGGTACTTCAC